>NC_044244.1:166976068-168321068 GCF_003957555.1 Calypte anna
TCAGAACCAAATCTACAACACAGCACCCCCTCCAAGTTTCATCAAGCACGTTCTCTCACCTGCAGTTTCCTGGCACTCTGCTCTTGACTCAGCTGTTTCTCCATGACCTGCTGGTACAGCTTTGCTCTCAGTGTCCTCAGGGCCATCTCCTTGTTCAGCTGCTGTGATCGCTCCTGCTGGCACTCAACTGCGAGGCCTTTACAGAGGGGATTCAAGAGAGCTCACATCAAAAGCCCATTATAACAAAGAACAAACAAGCTAAATTAATTCTAGCACATTAGGCAAATGAAACCTTCTAGAGTGTGGAGTCTCCAGGGCTTTTCAGCTGTGGGATACAAAGTAATTTGAACACGCTGGCCAGAACTATTAGTGTGTTTTTAAACTCTTCACAGCTGCACCAGGGGTTTTGTTCAGTGCTACAGAAAAGTCAGGAGTATTTTAAAATTTCATGAGGCAAACAGGTTTCTAACATTGCCTGCAGAGAATGGGTTCAACACAATTAGCTTTCACATATTAAAGATGTTATTTTCACATAATTTCTACAGAAGAATGTTTAAAACAGTGTAACACAAGTTTTTTAAGTCCTAGTCTAGATAAACTCTTGGAGACTGAAAGATTTACTATTCTAGTAAACAAAGGTATCTAAATGATACTGGAAAGTCTAGAACTTTATGAAACAGAAGAAAACTAAAAGCCTTAAAGAGAAATTTAGTACTTATTTTTACTTCTTGCTTGATTTCTGAAATAAAAAGGCAGATGGCAAACAGCTGTTTTCAACTCACTACTGGAATTTCCTGTGCCTAAAGAGATTCTGCATCTGGACAAACAGAAGCCCACTGAATTTCAACAAAAATCCTCAGAGTGGTCCAGTATATGCACTACCTTCCCATCAGTACACATTTTCTTTCCTATTCAACATCTGATAGCATTATCTAGTACTGAATTAATATCTTCAACTCTCCTTTTTTCCTCAGTCTTGTAACTACACAGGTTCCAGCTAGGCAATGGACACCCTCAGTCGCCAATGGCCATTATTCCTGAAGGTACAGAGCACATAGCACAAACTATTTATAACTTCCATCCCTGTCAACCTCCATTTGTTCTTTTCTTGTCCTTCAAAGACAGAGTATTCATTAGGCATTCCCTCTGAAGACAAAAGAGGCACAAGAGCAACATGCTGACCATTATGTTACATATCCCTTTTCTCACACACTGACTTGATACAAGACAAAAAAAAAAAGGCTGCTTCCTTTTTCTGGTATAAGGTCCAACCCTGCAAACTTACTCTAAGACACAACTTGGAGGATCACAAGCTTACTCTTCAGGACACAGATTCAAGGTGATTAGAAGTACAAAATACAGACAGACTTACCTGTGGGGAGATGTACAATTCTCACAGCACTATCAGTTCTGTTAACATGTTGCCCTCCTGCTCCTTTGGCCCTGAACGTGTCTATACGCAAATCTTTGGGATCCACTTTAATATCAACCTAGAACCAAAGCAAATTACAACTGTCTACTCACTCTAAAAATATTTGGATGAAAAAAATATTTTCAATGACACTCAGTGCAAAAAAAAAAAAAAAAGAAAAAAAAAACAAACCACTTCTCAAAAATTTGCTCCTTTACAACCATTCCTGAGTAAGCTATAATTACGATACTCTTAAAAATGCAATGTCAAGTATCTCTGCAAAGCAAGCAATGCTTTAAATATTTCACTTATTTTTTCAAACTCTTACTCTGGGTCCTTCACAAAACAAGGCATGTGTGTGTGCTTGAAAAAAACCAAAATCATCACCTACTTCTAAAACCACTAGTTTTGGCAGGGAAACTAAGGAATAAGCAAATAAAAACCTACTTCTAAACAGCAGTGCAAGAAACAATGTTCATGAGTCAAGCCTGATTCTTGGAACAGTCCTTAAAACAATCTGAGGAAAAACTGAGTGTACCCAGATCTTAGTAAGATCTGCAAGATCATTGGAAATCTGAGTCCATGATGACCTGGACCATAGTCTGAGGTCAGTGGATGGGAAAGGAACACTTAGATCTGACTAATGTTAGAAGAAAAGCATTTCAAGGAAGCAGGAGAATGTGCAGGGAAAGGCTACATGATCTGATTTTGCTTATTTTGTGTGTGAATTGCTAATTTAAGTGAGAACCATCAGGATTACTGAGATCTCATAGACTAGCCAATACACCCAGTCATTCAAATTCAAAGCAGACTGTCATTTAACAGAGAAGGACACCACTAATTTAAATGAAAAAAAAAAATATTAAAGGGATCAGCAGAATGGCATTAATATGCAACACTGAATATCTTCTTGGATTTATTCCCTGTCTTAATAGATTATGTAATTTAAAATTGGCTTACTCATAGCAGGCAGCTTCGTGAGTGCTGGGGCTGGAATACTCATTGAGACAATCACTGACTTACATGCCATTTCAGGCAGAAGCAAATCTCTGCAATCCTGCTTCCAATTACACACTTAAACATGTAAGGTACAAAGCTAAGGACCATCCCCTTCCACAGTCAGAGAGCTTGTGGTTTACTTGCTGGGACTTGCACAAAGCACTCGGTTATCAAAAAAATCCCCAAAGAGTAACACTAATGTGATTTTAAATAACACCTATTCCAACAGCAAAATGAGTGAGTAGGGATACACTGCCTCACTACCCTGACTCACTGCTGGGTTACCTCCTCTGGCTGAGGGAGGACAATGACTGACATTGTCCCAGTGTGAATACGCTGCATTCTTGATGAGAGCCCAGTCTCAGGGATCCTCTGGACTCGGTGGGTCCCTCCTTCATATTTCAGATGCCTGTAGACATCATCCCCCGAAATATGAGCAGAGGCATGATGCAGCCCACCTAGAGAGGCAAGGAATGTGTGACAAACATTGCACAGCTTCACAGCCTTTAATTTCATCATCTTGGCTGAATGCCTGAGGAATCCCTTTACCTATCTCAGCAGGTGTATAATTGACAATATCGAAGGTCCAACGTTTGTACTCTGCATAGTTCTGGTACATCTCAAACATTTCTTGAGTGAACTGTTGGCAGATGTCTCCTAAAAAATATAAAGGCACTACAACATCAACAGCTGTTCACAAAATGGTACCCCCCACCAGTTTTTAGATTTATCTGCAGTCATTAGATTGATACTCTTCTTTAGAAAGTACTACTTTATGCCATTAAAGTATAAAAAGGCATTAAGGATAACCCACAAGAGGTTTAATGAAGTTGGATGGAGGTTTAAAGTACTCTTTACTGTGGGGACTTTGCTGACCTCCAGTTGTTCTGCCAGCTGTCACTTCCAATACGACATGACTTCCATCATATTTTTCCTTTGGCACTAGAAGCTGGAAAAGCTGAAAAAAAAAAAAAGGTCATTATCTCCTCCATGACTCTTGACGTCCTCTTAATCAAATTTACAGCCAAACTTCATAATTCCCACAGCTTAAGTGCACACACCCATTAATTTCTTTTGGCAAACTAGTAAATGGGACTAAAAACTGTCCAATAGCTGCTGCAACTCGGTGCAGTTGGAGTGGAAATGGGATTCAGTGGTGCATCCACTGTAAAGCTAGCTGAAAATTTCATCCCACAAAGGCAGGTGTCAAGCCATCCACTCCAGCCCCAACTACCAATGAACACAAAGTATTAGCTACAACCCAGCCTATCTTTCCAGTAATCTCATTTTTCAGGAAGTCCTACTTCACATTATCTCAGTCTGAACACAGAAATGAACCCAAACATAGAGTTCTCCACTGAACTGATTCAGCCTCTCTGCTTATAATTAATTTCCCCACTCATGGAGTGGTGTCAGCTGAAGGAAAAATGAAAGACTGCAAGTTGCAATCAAAAATCTTTCAAGAATGCATGCTCTGCTGCCACAAACACTTCCTAGGATGTCATGTCAGGTCTCAAAAGCACCAACTCACCATTTTTTTAAATCCCCTTCAGCATCTGCAGACAGACAAGCAAGCAAGCAAAAAATTACTAAAATAATAAGCTTCTAAGACACAATTGTCAGTAAGAAGCTTACTAGTAATTGCTGTTGCCATTTCTTTTCAGGGAGAAGAGAGAAGCTGGACTTCTGTTGCATTAAATGCAACCATTTGAATTTCTTGGTAAGATCACAAAAGAACATTTTTCTGACAACTTTATTTACAAAGTCATAGAATTTTACCTCAGGCTCACCTTTCTGCACAACATATTGATTTTTATATCCAGGGTTTCCTTCTCTTCTAAGGCAAGCTCTAGAAGCTGTTTCTCATCTCTGCTGTCTAGCTCTAAATCACAAGAGGAACAGATGTTAGCCAGTCTCACCTAGCTTAGAGCAAAGTGTAACACAGCTGACCAAAGACATAAAAACGTGCGGTTGCATTTCATCAGCATGAAATATCAAGTAAGAGCAGCCCAAGCCAGGATGTGTATTGCTAACTAAGTGATTATGTTTTACAGGTGTACTGGAAAGAGCAGTGAATATGTCACCTCACAATCTCTACCTTTTGACTCAGAGCCTGCATCATACAGATGCCAGTCCCACCTCACAGTTACTCACTCTCAGTTACACTGATGCTTATGTCACCCCTGACAGACCAGGGGCAAATTCACAAACAGATTTGACAAAATAGGTCAAAACATGCCTGCAGGCAAGAAGTGCCTCAGTTTTCCTCATTACTGGTTTTCATGCAACAAAACATTTGGTTTCCAGACTTGCCCAGTGACTTCCCCAGACTTGCCCATATATCCAACAATTTGTAGGCAACTCATTAAGGTGACCACTACAGATAATGGTATGAGAATAACAGTGTCGTTTCTAACCTTCTGTCACCTGTTATTCAGGAGATCACTGAGATGGGAGAGTTATGGATGCAAGTCAGAGAATCACAGAACTGGCTGGGTTGGAAGGGACCTCAGAGATCATCAAGTCCAACCCCTCATCATCATCAAGGGTGTGGGAGACCTCGCTTCAACTTGCTTTGCTTTGCTTAGGGTCTTCTCGTCAGCACAAAAGGTCACAATCTGGAGTACCATATCCAAATCTGAGCTCCCAGTACAAGAAGGCATGGAAATACTGCAGAATGTCTAGTTGAGAACCACCAAGATAGTCAAGTGCAGAAGGAAAGGATGTATGAGAAAAGGATGAGAAAACTGCTTTTCCAGCGTTAAGAAAAGGGGGGAGGAGGGGGTTTTATTGCTGTGTACACCTAACAGAAAGACACCAAAAAGATGGAGACAGATTCTATGTATGATGATTAAATGAGTCATCAACTAGAATATGGGAAATACTGATTAGATATTAGGAAAACTATTTTCACCCTAAGGGTGATCAGACACTAGAACAGGGGCTCAGAGAGGTTGTAGGATCTCTGTCCTTTGATGTATTCCAAACTCAACTGAACAAGGCCGTGGGTAACCTGCGGTAGCTGGTCCTGCTTTGAGTAGGACATTAGACCAAATGACCTTCAGAGATCCTCTTCAAACTAAATTATTCAACTGTTCTGTGATTAGATTGCTTCTCCTCACATTTTAGAGCCTACTACCAAACTAGGAAACATTCTCAGGTAAAGCTAACAGAATCCAAGCCTTTTATACTATGGTGGTTCCAGCTTACAATAACTAAAGATGCTGATCAGTTAGCATTAGGTTATAGACCAAGTAGAAAGCTGGAAGACAACTGGAGCCAAGTGGAATACCTGTAACTGCCAAAACTTCCCACTGTTTCCACTGTTATACCAGCTGAGGAGTGATTTTGTCACATATCTCATCAGAAAGTAAACCAATTCAACTCATTGAAAGAAAAAAACAGGTTAGATTAAGTAAAGTGCATGTATTTTATGTCATGCTGAACTAGATTTAATTTACAGCCAGAAAACTACAAGCACAAACGAGGAGTGGGTGGGAAGAGAAAGGGAAAGCCTTATGCCTTCTGGCCAGTGTGGAAACCACAGGTTTGCCTCAGGATGCAGAATAAAAGCAGACACTCCACAGCTGAATGCATCTCCCTGCCTTGCATGACCTGAGCTCTGGATTCCACAGCAGAAATCAGGTATCTCAAAGGCACTCACAAGGACAGGAGGCTCTGCATCTCTGGGCACCTGGAGCCTTAAGACCTAACTGGGTCAGGATGTCAGCCAGCTTTCTACAATGGGCAAGGACAGCAGCAGCTGCTCTGTATCACATTTCATTTATGCTCTGGGTCTTTTTTGCCTTAAATAAAAGATGTCAGATCAACACTTGAACCTTTCATCTCCCGTGCATAAGGGAAAAACTGTATAAACTTTCCTACCTTTATGTAACAATGCCAGCTCAAAGCCCATACTAAATCAAAGGCTTCCAGCTGGCCCCAAAAGCATCATTATTGATTAGTTTCTATCAAACTAACATGAAATAATTAACATTCTATCAAATAACATGAAAGAATGGTCGGGTAGTGACCAATGGGGCTTGAGGTTCAAAGGACTGGGATCCCATTCCTAGCTCCCTGCAAACCTGACCTTTAGGAAATCACTTAATCCACCCCGTGATTCACATTACCACTGGCAAACCAGACGGCTGGATGCACAAAGCCCAGGCAGCAGGCAAGATCCCAGGATCAGGCAAGACCAGACAATGTTGCAGGGCTGTCTTGACTTATTTAAAAGCTTTCCTCAAAGGCTGAGCAATGAAGTTTATCACAAGCAAAGCTACTGTTTTGAAACACATTTTCTCCTTACCTCTACACATAGCTTCTATCTCTTCAACTTCCCTTTCAGCCTCTTTGAGTGCTTGAAATGCAGCTGCAATGGGGGCCAGATCAGCACATCTTCTCCTCAGGGTTCTTTGCTCAAAGTCATTTACTGAGTCAGCATTTAACAGATGACTAACCTGCTGGTATTCCTTGCTTAGAGTCTCCAGATACTTCTGCACAGACTCGTGCTGCCACAATGCTCGAGAATCCTGATGTTTTTTCCTTTGCTGGCTGGTAAAAGAAAGAGTGAATCTTGCTGTGTCCAGTAAAGATTTTGGCCTCCAAAATCCACAGCTGGGCAGGCCCACCACATAACCCATCTTCTTTGCAACAGGAGTGAGAAGATGGCTGTGAAGTTGACTGTGACAGCAACTGGCAAGCAGGCTCTTAAACAGACAGATTCTTTGGAAAGGTTTCATT
Organism: Calypte anna; assembly: GCF_003957555.1. NCBI lineage: Eukaryota > Metazoa > Chordata > Aves > Apodiformes > Trochilidae > Calypte > Calypte anna. Next base: position 166,983,225 of record NC_044244.1, read on the forward strand.
TTGTTTCTTATTTTTCCACCACCTGAAATTAAATGTAGACAGTACATGTATCACTGTTATTATCTGGAAAAGGGGAGAGCATTCTATTAAAACAAACAAACCAAAATCCAACAAACCAAACAACAAACAAACCCAAGAACTCTATCAGGCCCAAATCCTGTTCTCCATTACACCAACACAAACGAAACTGCCATTCCTCTTTTAGTCCTGGTTTAAACCAGATATTCCTACCAGCACCATTGTACTGACTGAGGGTAAGAAAAGGTCTCTTCCCTCACCTTCTCACAGTTTGTTTATGCTGTGGAAATGCTACTGCAGATGCTGCTTTACAGAAAACAGCTTCAGCTTGCCATACATCTAATTGGAAAAAAATAACCATTTACTGAAGAAATAAAAATGTTGCTTAGGGAAGACAAATCTATGCTAAAGGTGCAGAATTGTATATAGAGAATGTATGAAATGTGCTGAATGAATGTGTAAAATTATACCCATTACCATAAAAAGCTATAACTTTGGCAGGAGGACATTGAGCTAACCTTGCAAATTGAGGAGACAGTCAATACACTTGCAGGAAATTACTCACCCAAGTATGTGCAATGTCAGACATACAGGGGTGCAGTGCTTTATGTCCCCTGTATATGCCTCCCATTACATGTCTACATATAAGTGCTATAAACCTTTTGTACCCAAAAAGGGAGGGAGAAGCTCTGAAATACAATCCCCTCATTTTTCTGAGACACTTGGCCTACAGTTTTGCAGGACATGGGTCTCCTTAGCAGGACAATGGCTCTAGGAAAGATCTTTCACCTCTTATTTGACATCACTAACATTGCTATATAGCACTAACTATGCTATAAATTCTTACTGCACTTAAAAAAATATTGGAGTGCACGAATCTACCAAGAGGACTGAATTAAAATCATATTTTAGGAATAGTTTAACAAATAAAGAAGCACTCCTTAATATCTCTGCCAGTGCCACAATCCCATCTGCCTGATTTTTACAGAAAAAAACTGGATTCAGAGAAAATGAGAGTGTGACATTTTTGCAACAGGATCTCCAGCTGCAGGATCTCCAGACAATTCTTTTTTTACCCATCATTGACAAGACCTTCTGTGTATCTTCAGGCATTTTATTAACAAATTACTATGCCATTCTAACTACTCAATTCACCCATTATCCTCAGCTATTATTTATTTTCATCCATTTGTCAAAAATTAAAAAGTGCAATATGCAGTAAAACCACAAGTACTGTGTGCCTTGCTTTCCTGGATGTCTATTTTACTATCTATCTATAGAAAGCAGGAAGGACCTTTATTGTACTTCTGCACCTTCCCCAGATTCCCCAGCCAGGAGGTGCTATCAAACCCACAGTGATAACTTCAGGAGTGTTTTAATTCACAGAAAGCCAACAGATACCCCTCATGGATTGCTCTAGTGACTGGAACCAGCTTTAACAGAGGAATCATGTTCCCTTCACCAGGAACACAGCAAAATCCACCTCATCATCTACAGTCCTGGACTTGGATGCTCAGAGGAATGCTTACCCTTAGTTCTGAAAGACCTAATTCTGATGATTATACTGGAGATGCTTCAGATCAGCATAACCCATTGCTGTAATTTTAAGTGCTAATCACCATTAACTAATTTTTTAAATGTTAATGCTATGTTGTATTTTATTTTAACTAATTCATTAATATATTAATCATAGCCACCTACCTCATTTTTACCACTGTAGCTAAGAAACAGTGTACTCAAATAGTATCAGATTTGTAATATAATTCTGCCTGAGCACTCAAAAATAAAATTCTTGGTTTAAAAAGCCTACAAAAACCTAAGTAATGGCACAACACTGACCTTGAAGGAAGTGAAAAATTTCAAAACAACTTTGCTATGCCAAGTAAAAGAGGTATCTCCTTTTCAGAAAGATGTTGCTGCGTTACACCTGTGCAGAAATAAGCACACATAAAACTTTTACAGAGATATGAGCAGTAGATTACCTGCTTTCCAAACAAGACTTTAATAACTTTCTAACGTGACATCACCCTGTGCACATCACAAATCAAAACTAGTAAGCAAGCACGACAACAGTAACTATTTAATCACAGCATAATTTGGCTTTTGTTATCATAGAATCATAGAATTGGCTGGGTTGGAAGGGAGCTCAGAGATCATCAAGTCCAACCCTTATTTAGATATTAAAAACAAAACAAAAACCAAAACCTCCAGACAAGAAATAGTTTATCAGCGCTGTGACCACCAGACAAGAAATAGTTTACCAGCGTTGTGACCACCTGGAAAAGCTTTAAAAATTAATTCCTAACACTCCCAAGGTGCAGCCCAACCCAGCGCCCTAAGGAGGCTCCGCAGCCCCGGGCCATGCCCGCTGCCAGAGGACCCGCTCCGGGCTCCGGCCCCCACCCTCCGCACACCGCTGCTCCCACCATGAATACCCCGACCCCTCCCCACCCCCAAAACCAACTCACCCGGGCAGCCCACCCCCATTGGAAGGGTTGTGGGTGGAGGGGGGGAAGATCGGGATGGCGGGCTGGGGGGCTGCGGAGCAGGCAGAGGCGGCGGGTGTGTGGGTGCGGGTGTGGGTGTGAGGGGCGAGGGAGGCTCCGCTCCCCGGCAGGCATGGAGGAGGCTTTGGCACTCACCCTCCGGGGATGGACGGATCCTGCCTCCGCGGACAAGGCCATGGCAGACGGGAAGGAGAGCGGAAAAACTCCCAGTCCCAGCATTCCTGCCGAAACACGCGTCTCCCGGCCTGCCTCGGCACAGGCCCGCTGGGAGGGCGGGGGGGGGGTGCCCGCAGCTGTGCTCTTGGGCAACGCGGTCAGACAAGGCAGGCTTGGCTTTGCTTTGTGAAACACAGGCCTGGAAATAAGATTTTTTAAAAAATAATAACGATTTTTAAAAATGTTGAACGCGACCTTAAAATAGGTCTTAGTTTTGGGGATCTTCCTGCAGGGCTGCACGGTTGCAACACTGACTGCAGCAAAGCTTCAGGAGACAGAAAATTCACCTCCGTTTCCAACTCCTAAGCTGAGCGTTTCTGCGTGTAGTCCCAAAACATGGGCTGAACATACATGTAGTTTTAAATCTGGTTATTCAAAGGTTAATTTCGGATAAGTTTGTACAAAACGAGGTTAAGCGCCACCTTATGTCAAAGCTCGCTATTCAATTACATATAAAATGAATTATTAGTGTGCTACTAAAGACAAAGCAGCTATAAAATATTAATTATCATGACCCTTCAGATGATCATTGCATTGATAGGCTACAGCCTCCTAATAAAGTAAGTTTTAAAACACACTGCTATATGTAGTTTAATATTAAACAGATTATACAATGACTTCCCTAACTATATTTGTATTTTAGTAACACTTAAGTAACAACTGTTTTTATACCTATAATAACACAGTAATTCTGTTCCCTTATTCTTTGATATATAGGCTATAGGAAGAAAAAGTATTCAAGCATCTAAGATGAAAATTCTGCTGCTTGAGATTGTTTTACTTTTCCCTTCGTTGCACCACTTGGGCTGAAAACTCTTTATTCTTAAATCTGCTTTATTCCAGCAACTTTCCTCGCTTCTTCTATATTTGAGCAAAACCAGCTCTGCTGGAAATGCTTTAAAACCCACTGTGGTCTGAGTTCCTTCTGTCCCAGCTACAGTCATTCAACAAGACTGAAAAAAGTTTAAAATTCAGCATTTGGCACATCTAATATCAGCGGGGTTTGGTGAGGTAAATATGCCAGAAGACCAAAAATGAGAATGATAGAGACGGTTTGACTTAAACTTCATCAGTATATATGTGACAACTATCATTTAGATCTGAGGACTGGTTATGACTCTGCTCAATGTCCTGGGACAGAAGGCAAAGCGGACGGATTGAAAAGCTCTTCTAGAGAATGGCACCCACCCCAGCGCTGACCCAGTCTACAAATGGGCCACTGCAAGCAGCACCCTGGAACCTCAAGTGTGCATCCCCAGGCCTGAGTCTGCTCTACTGCCTCAGGAGCTGTGCCATCATCCACAGTCCCCATCACCCCACACTCCTCTGCTATGATTTAAAACCTCAGTGAAAGGTTGTAGTAAAATTATCCTTGAATTTGGGCTCTAAATAAACTATCTGATATTTTAAAATCTTGAGAAAGTAATTTATGGGAGGACATCCGACAAGATAGTAAGAAAATGAAAACTGTAAGGAGACCATGCACTTAAAAACTGATTTGAAAAGAAGAGGGTAGGCCAAGGAAAATCAGATCAGCTTCTATTCCAGCCAGTAATGGTTCTAACATAAAATCCTGATAAAAAGCTATCATGATTCAGTTTTTATTATGCTTTGGTGAGGAGTTATCTTAAAATGTGAAAATAGAGACTATTAACATATTCTTAGCTCTTCCTACCAGACAGCAGACCATACAGTCACCACATGGCCAAGACAAGGGCTGGACAGCCATCAGCAGGGCTTCCAGATATATAACATCAAACCACAGGACACAGTGCATTTTCGTAGTCTAAAATATATATCAGACAGTCTATCCCCATATTTACTACATGCTTTTATAACGCAATATGGGACCTGAGTATCAAGTACGGGAAATCCTGTCACCATCTGTCCTTCTGCCTCCCTCGTAGTTTGCTTTGGTGCCTTAAAACCTGCGTGGCTGAAGCAGCTGCCTATGGAATTGTTGAGGCCCTGGGGTTACGGGATGGATGGTGCTGGGGGTAGGGTGAGCTCACCGCTCAGCCACACCAACAGTGTGTGTACACATCGGGTGCAGAAGGGAAGAGTGACAGCAGAAATACAGCGAGACATGGCCATCCTATACAATCCAGCAATCCTAAACTGCCCACTGGAGGCAATGAAACGGCCCCTCAGAGAAAACAGGCTCCGTGCCTCGTGCTTGGCCTGGAGGCGGGTTCCTGCCCACATGGAGGCCCTTTTCGCGCAGGGGCCCCTAACTGGGTTTAGCAATACTTGTGCCACAACTTCTACGGATGCCAACTGATGTTGACAGGTCACAGAGTAAAAGTGAAAGACACTGCCAAATCACAAGCTTGTTATAATGTATAAATAACTTTAATGTTGTTCCTCCTTTTCGAGGACCCAAACACTTCGTCAACAGACTTCTGAAATCTTTCTGTTTGAAGGAAAAACTGGTGACAGAATCATACGCGTCTTGAATACGGCCCTGTTTATTAACAAAGCCTGTAGAAAGAGCTTTGTTTTGCCCAGCACAGTGGGATTAAATGACAAGAAGTTTTCTTGAATGAGCTCTCAAACCTCACTTTCAACTAGAGCTCTGCCTCCCCCCAAAGACAGTTTCTTTGTTTATTCTCTCCCGGCTACTCTACAAACATTTCTTTTATTGCCTCTTTGCTTTCCTTTTCTTGCTCCTTTAATACAGACCCGTGTCTAAATGCAAATCAAACCCTTGCCTCTAATTTGCAATCTGACTATTTCCAGTGTTCTTTCCAGTATTTGGACTGGCACTAAACAGAGACCTTTAGCTATCAAAAACAGCCTTTTTGCTTCAGGACAAAGGCTCATCTAGCGCAGTATTTGTCACACCACCTTGAAGATGCAATTCATATGCTGTAGGCATAACACGCCTTTGACTAAAACAGAAAACTAGAGTTCATAAAGTCAAGGCTTCAGAAAGTTATAAAAAAGTGCTGAACACATGCTATGGTAAACAGGGTCTGGAAATGATGCAGCAGAGCTAAGTCAAGTTGGCCATCCCTGTCAACACCACTCCTGCTTTGAAAAAAATCAGACACTGAACACAGCAGTACCATACCATGTAGCAGAAAGAACAGTCAATTGGGTACAGCACATGGAAAACGCACATACTGTTGCTATAAGGTGACTGACATCATTAGAAGTATGCCAGAACAACAACAACAAAAAAAGAAAACCAATCAAAATAAAGATATTCCTTCTATAAGTACAGACCATTCATCTAAAACAGATTAACAAAAAAACGCTGAAAACAACTACCACCCTCAAAAACAACAGCCATAAACAGGTGCTCATCTATGAGCTAGGAAAGCATATGCTGTACTTCTTTGATATTCTCCTCACCTTTGCTATTGTCATCTCAAAAGGTATCCACAGTCTACTGCTTTTTTTTTTTTTTTTTTTTTTGGCCCCTAGATTAGGCCATCATCCTGGTTATTCTCTTCCAATAAGTAGTCCATTCTCTCCCAACAAGTAGTCCACTCTTTTGTTTCTCTTTGGACTGAAAGATAAGTAGTTAATCCTGTCCATCAGTTTCAGCAAGGCTTGGGACAAGTCAAACACATGCTGATTAGGATCCTCAGTCACACAGTCATCATCTACTTTATGTGTAACCAAATAAAATACATTAAGGGCACAGCTTTTCAAATTTGCTCTTGTTATGTAACATTTCCCACACACTTGCTTTACTGTGAGTATCATGTTCATTGTCTGGGACAGAAAGTGGATGACCATATTATTACAAAACTAATATCCTTTTAAACCAAACCAAAATATAATTAATATTTGTAAAGGGTAATTAAATAAACAGAGATTCTAATTGAAGCTACCTATTTTTTTTCCCCCCTGTATGATAGTCTTTTTAATTGGTTCAACCTTGACAGTTTAACCACCTTTCCTTCTAAGTAAATGCCCTGGAGATATGTGGTTTTAGTGTTTCTGGTTGAGTTTTTGTTGTTCAAGTTTTTAAAAATATTAATTTAAGAAAGATTTCTGGAAACAAGAAGAAGAAAAAAATAATTTCAAAAGACTTCAAACCTCCTTCGACAAAGGAGCCAAGCCATGAATAAATGCTTTACTGCTCTAAGCGTCCACGATAGCGCTGGTAAGTTTTACAAAACCAACTGCTGAAAAATGCATTAATGCAAGAGATGCCATCCCCCCACTCCCCTTGGCTAAAAGTCTGGCTGCCAAGTTTGCTGGTTTTCCCTTAAATACTAGCTAGGACACAGCAAAAGCTCCGCAGTTAACAGACTTTGCTCTCTCCTAACAATACCTCCCAGGCTTTCAGGCAGCCCGGCTCTCTCAAAACACCAGTTCAAGCGAGCTGCTGGGACGGCGGCCACAGGGACGAGGTTATAGGGGCAGAGAAGCGGGGCAGCAAGCACACAAAGGAGATTTTCTGCCCTCCCAGACACGGCCGGGAGAGGCCAAACGCTGCAAAACCCTCCGCACCCTTTTCCACAGCCCTTCGTGATTCGGTCCTTGTGCAAGCGTGAAATATTGACAACCCCGGCGGGTGTGGGCCCCTTTTCCTCTCCTCCCTTCGGGGCGTTGACCGAGGGCTTTCCCCTCACCACCCCGACCTCTCAGGGCTCCCCTCCTCGGGGACCCCCGCCGCCGGCTTCACACCGCAGGTAGATCCCTTCGGTGCCGCCAGCCGGGGATTGCTACAGCCCACAGACAACAGAACCGCCCCTTAAGCCGGGCGGAGGGAGAGAATGATAAACGGCAGGGCGGCGCGGAAGATCCCCCACATCCCGTCTGGACGCGGAGCGGGGGGGAGTCCGTATGCAAGGGGGAGGTGGCCGCCCGGCAGCGGTGCGCCTGCGCGGAGGGGACCCCGGCTGCCATTTTGCAGCGTCAGGCGGGCGGCGAGGCCTCCCCGGCAGCTGCGCAGAGGAGCCGCAGCGTCGGAGGGAGCCGGCGGGGAGGGCGGTGCAGGCCAATGAGTTAAAGAGTCGCCGCCGTTCGGGCAGGAGTCGCGCCGCCGCTGCCGCCGCCCCGCGGAGTTCGGGCTTTTCCTCCCCTCTTTCCCCTTCCACTCCCCTCCCTCATACCGACAGCTGCTCGGCCGCCTCTCCCGGGCCGCCCCCACCCTTCAGCCTGCCTCCCTCCGCTCCCGCTGTGCCTGCCCTGGGGCCGCCCGCACCATGCCGTCCGTGCCGCTGCCGCCCAAGGAGAGCAACCTCTTCAAGCGGATCCTGGTGAGCCACTGACCCCGCTCCCCCTCTTCTTTCCGCCGCCGCTTTCCTCGCATGCCGGCCTCGCTCGGTGCCCTCCGACCCGCGGCGCAGGTTACTTCGGCCGCTGCCGGAGTTGGCTCCGGCTGAGCGAAAAAGGATGCGGTGGCCGCGCTCACCCGGGTGTGAGCCGGGGCTGCCGCCGCCTTCTCGTCCCGGTTCGTCCCTGTTTCCTTCCTTTGTCTAGGGCCCGCCGAGCAGGCCGGGCAAGCCCCCCTCACTCGTATGGGGGGCCGGGAAGGGTTGGTGTCGCCCCCGGCCGGGTGAGGGCGGGAAGGAGGGAGCCCGCCCGCCCGCCGCTCCCCCGGGGGCCGCCGCGCTCTGTCTTTCCAACCCGAGTCGGGAGCTCCGGAGCGAGTTCCGTCTGCGGGGCTCGGCAGCGCGTCGCCACCGTTTCGTCCTCCCCGTCCCTTCCGCCGCAAGCGGGCGGAGGCGGGACGATACCCGCGCCCTGAGCCGTCCTAGGGCCGGCGGCTGGATGAGTCGGGGGGGGGGGTGCAGGGGGAAGGAGGAGGAGGAGGGCGTGGGGCTGTCATCCCGCCCCTGCCTGCCGTGCACCGCGGGTCTGGGTCAGGGGCTGGCGTGCTGCTCGCCCCGGTCACCTCCTGCCCGTGTCACCGCGCTCGGGAGGGAGGGTGGGTGGGAGGAGACCTCGAATCACGGTGCAAGGCGAGCAGGGATTTGGCGTTTCTGAGCTGAGCGCTGGAGCCGCTTCGTTTTCAGTAAAAACGCCAGTTTTTGGGATAGGGCCTAGATTAAAGCTTGCTCCCTGAGCAATCCTAAGTGTTGTTGCAATCGTCCGGTGCATTAAAGTATCGTGACACTGTATGTCCTTCGGAAGACTTGTCTCGACTTCTGTGTCCTGGGCTACTTTGACTCCATTATTATCTTGGGCTGCTTCAGCAGTTTGAGACTTCATGGTGCAAAGGACACACGGTGTTTGTGTGTTAACGCTAAAGAAAGAGTTCAATTGAAGTTTTTACTCAGTCACTCTGTATTTTATGATGCTGACTCTTTAAGGTGAGAAAAAACACACAGATCCCTGAAAAAAACCCTCAGCAAAACAGCAGATGCCCCTTTTTCACGGACTTTTCAGTGTGGTAGTAATGGAGTTCCAGCCTCAGCAAAGTTGAAGCATTTTGTGCCAGTTTGCTAGTCCTCAGGCAGAGGAGGTGTGTGCAGCACAGTAGTAATCTGTTAGTAGGCACCTGTCTCCTCAGGTTTATCTGAATTTGCTTGGCTGGCTTCAGTAACTTCGTGGTTGAGGATTGAGTGTTTGGGCCTGGGGAAGCTGAGCTCAAAACAAGCATCGTACTGGGTCTGTAGATGGTGCATTTCAGCAGGTGTTTCAGAGCTGTGTTCTCTGACCTGCTTTGGGTACTATGCAGATTTTATGAGAATTAATGGTTCTCAACAGTGATTTGTTGCTTACTGCATGCTTATGGTATGCATCTTAGTAAGTCATTCTAGCACTCCTCTTTCCCTCTGCTAAAAATAAGTGACTAATATTAGAACAGTTAAGTGATTATTCTTACTAGCAGCAAACAAGTTCACAGTAGCAGTCACTTCTGAATTTTTCAACTGAAATATAGAGGTGCTTTTCTGGAGATTGTATTTTAGACAAACTTATTTGTATTAAGCAGTGAACAAAACACTTCTTCCTTGCTTAGGCAGGGAAAAATGAAAATTTCTTGTATGCTGAAGTCTTCAGAAGGTTTAACTGGTGTTGTGTAGTGGCTAGTCACAGTTCCTGAAGTGTTAATGATGATATTTTGTACTTGCTGGCTTGTCACTTTATATATTGATACCTGTTGAAAATTTATTACTGTTTTTTCTAGCTAGCTTTGACTTTTTCATGGTGCACTTTCTTTATGGATTACTAATATTTACATAGTACAACTTGAACCCTTTGGTGGCTTGATGTGTTTCAGAGTGCTTTATTGCACTGATATAGCTTGTAGTGCCAAAGAATCTGCTGTAGTTGAAGCAGCTTTTGCCTATTTTGGCACTCTCAGAATACTTGAGATTACTAGGGATACTATGAGCATTTTAAAAATTAGGGGGGAGGGGAGTTGTTATGGGGGAGGCTGTACAATAGGCCTTACAAGCATGTAGAGATTTTATCATTTGGAACAGATGCAAAGAAACTGGATGTATATCAAGACTGTTGTATTTTTACAAATAGTCTATAGAGAATTAGCAGTTATGAAATAGGAAACTCTCTTGGAGATCATGAGAATTGACTTGGGAACCAGTGATTTGTTGTACAAGCCATGTGAGACAGTGTGAGACAGACGTGAGCTCAGGTTATCAACAGATACCTGAGCAAGATGACCATGTAACAGCAAACTGAGCTTATGGAGCTGCCTCAACTAGTGTGGCCTCATGGAGTTCTGTGTAGAGCTGTGAAGTCTGATCAAGAAGCTGAGTAAATAGTCTTTAAGCCACATCAATTGGTGTCCCTGCATTCTTGGCAGTACTTGAACAAGCTGACCTAAAACTGGCTGGGATGGATTAGGGAGCTACAAGTATTGCAGCATAGGTTTGAATTGCTCTACTACTGTAATCTAGTGCTAGAGCTCTTTTCTCTCACTGTCCTGACTTCCAGGTTGGTTTTGTTTTGTCTTTTTTCTTAAGCTTTACTACTTCTCTTCTACAAGGGCTTTTTCTCAGACTAGCTGATGCTCTTCTCCTGAAAGCTCTGGTGGTGCTTACAGTGTGATGTTGCTTTGGGGGTGTGTGACTAACTTCAAGTTCTTTTTTACTTTGGAGTTTCACAGAAGTTGTGGCGGAAGTCTTTGAAGGCTTCCTGGATCCTTCTTTATGGAAAGAAAAATGTGTATAAAGAAGAAATTGTCCAGGATTACTGGTGTGGGTATTGCCTCTTAAAATCTGTCTCCAGCTCATGTGACTTTTTAAATGAATAGGGCAGATGCAATCTAAAATAAACATGTGCACATAGTAACTTAAAAATGCTTCTTGTTAACATTGGAGTTTGGTAATGTGTATTTGATGTTCACTGGTAGTAGGCTTAGTCACATCTTTTGTGTATTTAAAACAGTTTTAAGTTTGCCTTCAAAGTATATTTCAATTTAAGCAGCTTTGACTTTTTTTTTCCTTCTCTTCACCTGAGAAATCAGATTATAAACTGTTCATCTTGAAACTAGTTTTAAGCTTTGACTTCATAGAAGCAAATAACCTTTGCCTGGACAGGCCATGGTAGTAGTCCTTATGAGTTCTTTAGAAGAAAGCCATAGTAGTGTTGTCATACGTTCATTGGCTCAATTGCCAGATTGTTTTTAAGAAATGTTCAGTATCTCATAATAGCTATTGGTGTCTGCCCAGTATCACACAGTGTAGAGCATTGTCTACTGCTTGTTTCATGCATAATATAACTGTGGATAGTAGTGTGCCTTTTAATAATTAATCCTTTGATTTCTTAGTAAATTCCAACTATTGTTGCATAAAGTAAGGTTTGCCCTTTTAATTGCAAGCGTGTTTCCCTTGAGGAAGGGCCAGCCTGTGTGTATGTCATCCTGTTGTGAGGGAGCTAATTCCTGGTGCCTCCTCAGATATGAGGCAGTACTCTGAGACCAGTTTAGTCTTGTTTGACTTCAATTAAATACAAGTCTGCAAATTACTCCTTTGTAGCAGTGACTTGCTGCTACTTAGTTGATTCAGGCATGTATCTTCCTCTTTATGAGTGAAGAAATCATAGAAATTATGTGAATGGCCCTGTCTCTGAGGAGCATCCTTTTTGTTCAGGTATCTGTCTCTATAGCATCATTTTTGTTCTCTGACAACGACAATAATAAGAGATTTCTCCTGTGATAAAAGATAAAGATGCAAGTGTTTGTGGGAGTTAATTAAGTTAATTCTTACCAATTAAAATATAGAAGTTTTCACATTTTATTTAACAGATTATAAGCATGCAAATAAATAGTCTCCTAGTAATGATGTGGGGAAGTTACCAAACCATTAAACTCAGTAACTGGGAAGATAGCAGATATAATGTGAATTTTTACCTCCCAAATGAGATGAGTAGCATAGCTGAGGTAGCCACTGTCATCTGTTACTGGAGTAGTGGATGTTTGAAGATTTCTTCCTTTAAAGGTAGGAGCATAGAGCTGTCAGTAAAAAAATATTCTGGTGTAACTAATATGACTAATTTGTGGTGTACTTTTTAATGGTGCTGCTATGAAGGGGCAGCACAGGAAGAGTGTAGGGGGTGTTCTTGACACCTTCAGAAGAAGTGGTGAGGATGCCTGGGAGCTGCAAACTACCAACCAGAAAGAATTGCAGAAGACAGGTAATAGACTAATGCTAAGAGTCATTAAGAGTTTCATAAGGGAAAATCATGTTCCACATCTCTCTTTCATTTGAGAGAGTGTGATTTGGAAGAGACTTTATCCCAAATACTCCTGTTGTCATTTAAAAAAAATGAGCTTTTAAATGTCATCATGAAAGGTTCATAAAGCAAGTTTCCATGGAATGGTCCTGGTTGTTTATTCACCCTGAGCCTTTTTGTTTAAGGAAAGTTCCTGTGTGAATAAATGATAACTTTTCAGAATTAAGTCCCATTGTGTTTTGTGCTGGAACTTTTTCTTAATTGCCTGCAGTTAATATTGAACAGAACAAGTGGTGAGTAGAAAGAACAGTTCAGTTGTACTAAACTACTCATGGCACAAGAAGTGAAGGCCATCTGAAAACATGCATATTTTTGGAGTAGGTTGAGTCATAGCAAGTAAAATTGTAGATGAATATTTGACTTGGAAATTCTAATTTAATGTAGACCTCAGATGGGCTGTGAGCTGGATTGCTTGGAAGATTTGAGAGTTTTAGGGGGTTTTGAGGTTCTGTTAAGTTTCCTTATACTGTAGTTGAAAGCTGATGAATCCTGTGAAAAGAAAAATGCTGTTTCACTAATGCTCAAACGCATTGCAAGCCTACATTTGCAATGCTTTGTGTGCTGCTTTTTCCCTCTTGCCACTGTCCCCCCAGTCTCCTCCTCAGGTGGTGTAATTAGGAAATGACCTTCTTGAAGGAGAAAGAACTTAATATAAGATTCTGAAATTATGAACAATCTGGAGAAGTAGGGACTTGTCTGTTGTAAAGCTATCAATGCCTGGTTTTTGTTTCTGTAGAAGTGGTGGCTGCAAAATAGCAGGCTCTAAACAAAAAGATCTTAACAAAAAGGTTGTGAGGCCCTTTGCTGCAAGATGTAATATCTGTGAAAAGTTTTAGGCATTCCAAAGTGTATGTCCTGGGGAAGCCTTTTTTTTTTTTTTTTTATATCTTTTTGGTGTGTGAAGGATACTCTGTCTCAGAGGATTGGTGAGGCACAAATAACTAGAGGCTAAGAAGGTTCTGGAGAAAGCTGCAGTAAAGCCTCTCCATTCTGCATCTGCCATTTCTATCTTGCTTTTGGTGACCTGTAACACATGGGTCTGATCTCAGTGGCCTGATCCGTTATGATTCAAGCAACCTTTTTGTCTGAGTCACTGAAATTTTCTGTGGAACATTGTGATAACATTGGCATTTTTAGGCATTGATAAATGCCTTGAACTTGCTTTAAAATGTCTAAATATAAGCATACCTTTTTTTAAAGCCCCAGATTTATAGATGTGTGTTTATCAGGTCTCATGAAACAGTGCTGATGATGGTTTAATTTGCTCAGCTGCTCACAGATGCAGTTCCATGAGCTTGTGGAGCACCTGCTCAGCTTGAGCTCTTCCTGGGCAAATTGCAGTTTCATTCCAGGAGATGTAGCAGATGGGTCTCTCCAGTACTTCTCCATAAAGTGTGGATTCAAAAGTAGTTCAAAATGTATGACAGGTCCGTATCAGTAACACCAGAAAAGAGACTAGTCATGGTTTCTGCTTTGTAGATGCATGTTCATAAACAGTAGAGAAATCTGAGTAGTGAAGAAGTCAAAGGTGCCAAGTACTTGTAAGCAAGAGCTCTTTCTGCTATGTGTTGTCTTGTTTCTGTCCCTCTAAAGTAAAGGATATTCTAGGGGTTCAAATTGTATTGAGTGTGTGTGCACAGGGCAGAATTGGACTAGGTCTTAGTTTAAGGCAAGCTTTTTAATAACTAGCTTCCCCCTCTAAAAGAGGCATAGTTTGTGGGGATGTGAAAATGTATCTCAAATTTTGCAACAATGTTCTTCTGTCACACTCTCCTGATTACAAATACAATATAAATGTTATTCTCTCATCAATACGGGATGCAGCTGCAGTGATTACATCTCTTATTGTACAGAATGTGGGTGGACATATGTTTTGTTATTCTATGGATTTGAACTTTACCGAAAAAAAGCTGCTGAAAGGAAAAAAGTGGTGTTGTACACAGAGTCATGATAGTGAAAACTTAGGTATTACTGTGACACCAGTACTTTGATCAAAATGTTGCCACCATACAATGTTGGCTGTTTGTTCTGTTGAATGCCATTATCTGTGGTCTAACGCAGCACTGTTCTGCATTTCCAAGCCTCCAGGCCTGGGGAAGAAGTGTGTCCTGTCAGCTGAAGCAAGCAAGGCTGAAGCTGGCTTGTCTTTTTATTTCAGCTGATGAGGTTAACCACTCTTACCAGTCAGAGGGCAAGGGTGGCCATGCTTATACAAAATACCAGGAGAGCTTGGAGGAAAGGATAGAAGAATACATTGATACTCTGAAAAGGTTGTCCTGGGACAAGAAATCTAAGACATGGAGTGTGGGAAGGTGGTAATGAACTTTTTCCTGTGAGCTGAAACTCTATCCAGTGATACTTTTGCTCGTTCTCTCACACATGAATGAATTTGGTGTGAAGAGAGAGTTGCTGTTAGGGGAATCTCGTGCAGAGTTCCTAATCTGTCCCTGAAATTTAATGGTATCATGATGCCTTCCTTTCTTGCTTCAGTATTTTAAAGTTTTAAATATTTTATGAAACGAGGAGCATTTCCAACACAAACGTGGAACTCGTGGAACTTAGTCATGTATCATTCAAATAAGGTTGTGTCAGGTATCAAGCTGGTGAGTGATTTGGTAATTATTATTTGGATAGGAACAGTATATACTATGTTCTGCCTAAAATGTGACCAGGCTACTTAGATCTCATCTCATCGACTACTTTGAGAGTATAGATTCTTTTAGATGCAGATAACTTTGTGCAATAAAGCAAGGAAGGCCTTTTAGAAGGTTAAATGCCAGTGAAGAATATTGACAGTATGCTGATCTTCCTGTATTGATTGTGCCTGGTTTGGTCAGACATGTATATTAATAATCTGAACAGCCTCTAAATACTTGTCAGCTCACGGGGAAAGTTGCTTATCAGAATTGGAGTCAATGATAACTCTAAGGGTGTTTGTACTTTACTGAGCTTGTGGCTTTATTGCACATTGTGGCTTGGACAGATTTCCTGCACATCTGACTTACAGCACTCTCTCTGGGGAGCTTGGTGGGTAAGCCAGGTCTTTTCTCTAGGCTCTGATGTTCCACATTTTTCTCTTGGGTTACTTTTTTACCCAGTCCTCCCATCAGTGTTACACTGCAGACACAGTTGAAAAAACTGAAGATACAAGCACTGGGAACATAAGATTAAAATTTTATTTTGATGGCTTGTAGGTGTTGCCAAAACCCCCTAGTTTTTGTGCCAAAATATTAGCAGCATGAGAGAAGCTACCAGGCAAGAATATTGAAACACTGTCAAGTGCTGAGGTCCAGAAGCAGGATTATATGGAAGCACAGTAGCAGGAATGCAAATATAGTTAGATAAGGCTTGAAGTAGTGTTTTTTTTCAGCTACTTAGAAATAGTTAAATCAGTTGAAATGCTTAATTTTCCTTTTGATGAGTTTGATGGTCCAGCGTATTTCCGGAGAGGCAGCATGTTGATGTGCAAACCTGTATCAGAAGAACATGGCCTGCACAGGTGGGATCTGAGAGTAGTGTTAAAGTGCTGGCAGTGGTTTGAATCTGGTGTTTGACAAGATGTCAAGAAACAACAAAACCAACTTTCAAATTGCAATATTGTTATTAAAGAAAATAGCACATGCTCACCATGAGACTGGTCAGTGTGTCTCATGTGGATTGAACTACTCAGTTGCAGCTCTGTTGGTCACAAACCATCTTAAACAGCTTAGAACTATTAAAGCAGTTAAGTTGATCAACAAATCCAAGTTGCTGTGCTTAGCAGTTATTTGGTTTGATGTGATACCTTTACCCATTCTTTGAATGTGATACTAACACAAGTGATATTTGGTCTTTGCATGAAAATAGTTTATGAAATATTATCTTGTCGTTTCAGTACATTTGGAGGCACTAGGGACAGGGAGTGAGGAAGGGAATTAGTTGCTGCAATTGCAGTCTCTTGATGTAAGTAATTGAGATTTTTTTTCATAAATGGCTTCTTAGAAGTGATTGTTAATGTCTGAGAGCCATAATGAAAGATTTTTCAGCCATAAAATTGCCAGTCTGTGTATTAAACTGTTTTCAGTATATGAAAAATGTAGCTGTTCTCTCAATACAAGACCTTTTTTAAGTGGTAAATGCTTTGTCTAGGGAGCTGCAGCCTTTAGAATCATCCCCTTACTAACCTGATGGTGCAGATACTTAAAACATAATTTGCATGTGAATAGCACATGCGATTGAAATGTGATTGAATAGTGATAAAATTAGTCCTGTTTTATAAGTAATGTTAAGGAGGTATTCAGGTCACTGATTATGTTGATATTTAGTAGTGATATTTAGTAGACACAGGAGAAATGAGAATCTGTGAATGGCAGTTCCTTAAGTAGAAGCTGCTCAGCAATGTATTACAGGATTAGTTTCTTGCTCTTGGTTGTAGCCCTGTTACCAGTATTTTTAACCTTTATATACTTATTTTAACTTCCAAGATGCTGAGCCTGTTTGACCTCTGGGCAGATGCACCTGATACTTATCTGAAAGTGCAGAAAATATCTTATCTTGTTTGTATAGTCAAATCTACAAGTAGATTATATCTTTGAGATAGTGCTGAAAAGGGGAGTAAACGAGGATGAAATGTTTGCCAGAGGAGGTAACATCCTTCCAGGAACATCTGGTAGCAGAGTTTCTGGATATCATTTTGGCCTTGCCAGAACCTTCTTTTGAGGTTTCAGGCATATAAACATTGGCAATTTGGCTTTAGTTTTAGCAGGAAATTATTGCCATGAAACAGTGATGGGGAGCCTTACATCAAACAACAGATAAGGCTTTTAAAAAAACAAAACCAAAAAAACCCCCAACCCAGCATATTAACTTGAGCTTCTAATATATTAAAGTAATGCAGTGGGGCAGATGCTAATGAGTGCATTTGAGCTATATTTGTCCTGATTAGTACAAAACTTGAGAATACAGATTGAGACATCAGGTTTCTCAACTATGAAATTTCCATCTGCACTACAAAGTGAAGGGATATCCTACAGCATCAAACCCCAGTCACCTGCTAACAAGAGACAGGTGGAGCATGGTGTGATCCCTCCCAGTGTTTGGACACAAGTTTGAGAGCAGTCTGCTTGGCTAGTAACTAGCAGCTGGGCAAGAAATGCTGTGTCTTGTCTGGTTTGGAGCCTGACCTGTTCACTGACAAGCAGAAGTCTGCCTGCTGTCTATCAGCAACCCGAACAACTGTGAGTGTTGAACTTGTGCTTCTCTCTGGAGAGCACTGACTTCTCTCTTCCATCCATCTGTTGCCTTTGGGAAATGTGATCTTGTTTGTCCTACAGAAATCATAGAATTGGCTGGGTTGGAAGGGACCTCAGAGATCATCAAGTCCAACCCTTGATCCACTACTGCTGCAGTTACCAGACCATGGCACTGAGTGCACATCCAGTCTCTTTTTAAATATCTCCAGGGATGGAGAATCCACTACTTCCCTGGGCAGCCCATTCCAATGCCTGATCACTCTCTCTGTAAAGAAATTCTTTCTAATATCCAACCTAAACCTCCCCTGGCACAACTTAAGTCCATGCCCTCTTGTCTTGCTGAGAGTTGCCTGGGAAAAGAGACCAACCCCCCCTGGCTACCCCCTCCTTTCAGGGAGTTGTAGAGAGTGATGAGGTCTCCCCTGAGCCTCCTCTTCTCCAGGCTGAACACCCCCAGCTCCCTCAGCTTCTCCTCATAGGATCTGTGCTTGAGTCCCTTCACCAGCCTAGTTGCCCTCCTTTGGACCTGCTCCAGGACCTCAATATCCTTCCTAAACTGAGGGGCCCAGAACTGAACACAGTCCTCAAGGTGTGGCCTCACCAGCGCTGAGTACAGGGGGAGAATCCCTTCCCTGGACCTGCTGGCCACGCTGTTCCTGATACAGGCCAGGATGCCATTGGCCTTCTTGGCTACCTGGGCACACTGCTGGCTCATGTTCAGCTTCCTGTCAATTCAGACTCCAAGGTCCCTCTCTGTCTGGCTGCTCTCCAACCACTCTGTCCCCAGCTTGGAGCTCCCCATGGGCTTGTTGTGGCCAAATCTCAAATTTGTCTATAATTATATAAGTTCAGTTCTTACTCCAGGCCTGAGATTGAACTCTCTAGCATAAAAATGTCAGAACAAGGCTACAAAATATGACTCCCTCAAATACTTAATCTATTTTAAGTTCACACTTGGCTCAAATAGCTTCTGTTCTGTGCTTAAGCATTGCTGTATATTTCAGCTTTCACTCAACACTGCAAGAGCTGTAGAATCATGGATCAGTGTTCACTCTCTTGCAATTTTAATTTTAACTTTTTTTAGGCATAGCTGAATAAACTTAGGAAACATAGTAAGAGCTTTGTTGGTATTATGATTATTTAAAAATGTTATGATATTTAACATATCTTATGTTAAGAAAGAAAAAAACAGATGAATGGGAAAGTTTTAGCTTTCCCTAGAGGGAACTCAGATGAAGATGTGGAAACTACCTATCAGTTTAAAGTTCTCCAAGTCTTTTTCTTGCTGTTGTTTAAATGATGATTGCCATACTGTTTGCCTCTGGTGACAACTCCCTGGCAGTCCTGCCAGAAATCAGCCAGGCAGAGCAACCTATCTGATATCAAGGTTGGTTTTCCTTTGTTTTGAGGGGTGATTTAGGTGACCTCCAAAGGTTACTGCTGACCTAAATTATTCCATGATTTAGTCTCCACTTAACCACGCTTAACTGCAGGTGTCTTGAGTTTCAAGCAACAAAGACTTAAAAACTGTCTGCTCTTAAGCCCTTTCCCACAGGCTGGAGGAGGACCCTTGTTTTGGCACCTTAGCCATTACCCAAGAGTGAGTATTGGCAAACTTCTCTAATGCTTGTACCCTGGCAAGCAATGCAATGATGTATTATTACTGCAAAGGAGTTACTATACCCAGCATTAATTTAACATAGATTTTTTTTTTTTACCTGTCTCCTGGAAGATTAATGGGATGGGAGTGCTCTGTGTGAGACAGTTAAAGTACTCAAGCACATAACCAGTGATGTAGTTTCTCCTGAGAATAGCAGACTAAATTACAGCAGGACAATACACCTTATTAAATGAAAAAGTTGCCAAGTTAAGCCTGGTTTGTTTGTTTTTCTTTAAGTTAAGAAGTTTAAATGACCTTAAGTGATTTTCATAGTTAGCAATACAGGCATGCCTTTTACTGGGTTAAAATTTATTTTAAAGTGAACACTAATTACCTTACTGACTTACTAATATCAAATAATATCTTTCTGCTGAAGAAAAGGGACCCAGGTTCACATGTATGGGTTTTTTTGGTTTTTTTCTTGTGTTCCCACTGTTGAACTTCATTATTTGCTGGTTTACCCTAGTGATGATAAGGTCAATGGTACCCTAAATAAATCTAAAAGTAGTCCTTAGGTATATACTGTTCCAGCTAGAAATTAGATAGGTATTAGATTTTTAAATTGGTTTTTTTTAATACTTAGGTAAATTCTCCCTCCCTGGATAGAGATGTGTAGATTTATTTTATTTTTTTGATGTTATAGTAATCTATCTTACTTCATGGTTTCTCTCAGCCTTATAAAAGTCTACATTGGCAGCAAGGAAACTCTGTTGTTTGAGATCCATGGAGGTCACTAGCAAGGGAAATGGGATGTTGAAAGAGGAGTGTATAGACTCTTTAAGGCTAACTCTTTACAGAATTTCTACTGAGTCAAGATTTCTAACTGGACTCTCTTATTTTAAGACTTTATGAATTGAAGTGGGTTCTCTTTCTTTTCCTCTTTCTTTTGAAAAGGAATTACTACATTTTTATAAAAAGGAGGCCATGAGGTAAAGCGTTGGCTGCATGTAGATGAAGGCAGATACCATTCTGAATGCTGAAAAAAGGCAGTGTAATATGAATAGTCATATTCAGCTACAGCTTTTCAATGGTCTGATTACCATACCTTGCTGAAAGAACTATTGCATTTGTAATAGTGTATTAAGGTTCTCTGTTGTAAAATGCATTGCAATGACAGTATTCCACCTTTTTTTTTTTCCAGAAATGTTATGAACAAAAGCAGTACAAAAATGGACTCAAGTTCTGCAAGATGATCCTCTCTAACCCAAAATTTGCTGAGCATGGAGGTAACTTCAGACTTAAGATATTTTTTTTCCATCTCATGGAGTGAGCTTAAATGTATAATCAGTCTTTTCCATAGTAATGGGAAAGAAAGGATCCTGTTGCTAAGTATAATTCTGTCATTAGGACTGAATAATTAATCTGGATTTTCAGTATTTGTGCATAGAGACCTAGTTTCTACTCAAGCTCAGTCAAACTCTCCTGTGTGGTGAGAAAGACCAAAATATGTGGTGGAAGCTTACTCAAGTGAAGGTTCTAAATAAGTTGCTTTTCTAGGTTTCTGGGTCAGAATGCTAGTGTGGGTTTTTCTTACATTCCTATTTAATAGCAAGCTCAGCCTGTTTTTTTGGCTTTTAAATGAATGTATTCTACCAATGAATTAGAAATCTTACTACTTTTTTCAGTCAAGTTCATGCTCTTTAATTTTCTGTACTGCCTACCACGTTGTTACTTAGAAGGAGCAAACTTAAATGTAAAACTTTTGCTGCTGAGACTTAAAGCTGGTTCTGGAGGTTCTGGAGATCCTGTTTTGATAAATATTGCAGAAAATGAGACAGCAAAATACTGCTTCTCTTTACATCAGTCAATTCATTCCTCAATGAGATAGATACTCTAAGTTAATGTATTACAGGGCTTCTGCTGCATGGTTCTGCCAATCTTTTCTTCTGATCCAGTGAATTTTTCTTGTTTGTCTGCTGTTTAAGTAACTTAACACAGGGTGTGCATGTACTGTGTCAATAAAACTGTTTTCCCATTTGACACTGTCAGATCTTGGCAAAATGTTAGCCTAATCCTGTTCATGCCTCCATCAGTGTCTGCTGTTGCTTCGTTGTCTTCATTACTTCCTTAGAGATAAAAGCACAGGGTCATTTTTTTTTGTTGTTGTTGCTTCAAAGTTAGAGTGGCTTGTCCAGCTCTGACCTAATACATTTGTCTCTACTAGCACTTGTGTTTTTATTGCATTTCAGTATACATCTGTCTTTTCTGCTCTTGCTGCCTCTTCAACTTTTCCAGGACAAGTAGCTGCCTTGGCAGGCCATGTACTGCTTGGGCTTTGAGCCACTAATGGCTTTGGAGCTTGGGAGCAAAGCCTGGTGGAACAAACAGCTGAAGCATAACTAAGCCAATGAAATGATTTGATGGGAACCTGCACTGTTGCCACACTTAGCTTCAGAGACAAGGAGTTTGGAAAATGTAGTGAGAAGGTGGCAAAAAGATGTCCAGCCACAGCAATCCAGCTATCTCCCCAATGTGGGAAGGTAGGAGTAGCTTGCCCTCCTTCCAGCTGCAGGGGTATTATTTTTCAAGCTTCCTGATACTATAGGGAAGGTACTGTGGCTTTATCTATTCTTGCAGTGTGGATGTAGGACAGTAAATTTAAAAAGAAAACTTTGGCTCATTTGGGGTCATCACTTACTTCAGATGTACATTCACAGAAAATGATGTTTAACAGGTCTATCAATCAAACTTCAGATTGTTCTTATGGTAGACCTTGAGATGAAAAGCCATTGCCATTAATACTGGGGAAAAGGTTGCAACTGGAGGAGAACCAGAGTACTGTGATGAGAGTGTGATCAATCTTCTTCAGGGATCAAAATAAAGTGCTCTGTTACTTAGCAAAAGAATGAAATATGAATCTGGAACAGCTTTCGGGCATAGTACATGCATTGAATGGAACTTGTTTTGTAGTTTTAGGTGAAGAATAGGGAAAGAGCCAGAGCAATAGTCATACCAACATAGTATTTGGCGTCTTGTGACTCAGTGTTGATCAAAATGCTGCTACTTGGAGAAGGTCTTTTACCCTCAGAATACTATATCAGGAAATATGCTTCTCTTAATTAATGCTGTGTAATCAACCTGTAATAGTGGAGCTGACTGACAGAAGTCTGTTTCTTACGGACACAACCTAATGATTTCTTTTTCTTCTGTCTACCTGGAACTTTAGCACATGTTGATAATCTCTTTTAACTTACTTTGGCTTATTGATACCTCCCTTAAAGCCAGTTAAATGTATTTTTGAATTAATAAAATGTGTTGTCTTTGATCACATCTGTCTGATGTTCTGCAGTGATCTTTTTAAGA
Source organism: Calypte anna (assembly GCF_003957555.1). Taxonomy (NCBI): domain Eukaryota; kingdom Metazoa; phylum Chordata; class Aves; order Apodiformes; family Trochilidae; genus Calypte; species Calypte anna. Next base: position 167,005,823 of record NC_044244.1, read on the forward strand.
CCAGCTTAAAGAAAGGAAATACTTCTACCTAACAGTCTTCAGCTGTGCTAGGCTGCTGTCTTGATCTAAATATATCCTATAACAGGGAACTTCACTGTGTAACAACTTCAAAGGATATCTGCACTGTGAAACTGGCCTGTGCAAAGTCAGAAACAGAAGTATCTGGTATTTCTTACAGAGACACTGGCAATGAAGGGACTGACCTTGAACTGCTTAGGGAAGAAGGAAGAAGCGTACGAGTTTGTTCGTAAAGGACTTCGTAATGATGTCAAGAGTCATGTCTGTATCCTTTGTAATAGAAAACCTGATCATTCTGCTCTTCTGTGACTTCTTCTGTGTGTATGATTTTTTTGCTACATCAGTACATATTTTTTAATCACCATCATAGAATGGCTTAGGTTGGAAGGGACCTTAGAGATCATCTACTCCAGCCTCTCTGCTGTGGGCAGGGTACATAATTAAGAACATACTGTGGTCTCTATAACAATCTAAGGTGTGTACAGTATTAACTATTAATCAAATACTTGAAATTAGGTTTTATTTTCTTTTTTACAATTCTGCAGAATCTTTGAGAAATGCCTTTTATATTTTTCTTGTAGGAGAGACCTTTATGACTGCTTTCTGCAAACAATAGGTATGGCTGGTGAAATCTGTGCTTTCCTGAAGTTTTCTTCCCTTGAAAAAGGGGAAGAAATTCTATCTAGAGGTAGTCTCCAAATAATATTTTGCCATCAAATTCAAGGTGTGATTGTTTAGGTCCACTGGCTTAATGACTACTACTCTTTTCTAAGCTTGTCTTCTGAAAGCTTGTACCTGTGAAATACTTAACAGCTACCCAAGAGCTTTGGGAGCTGTCTTCTGTTTATGCCACAGGTAAGATGTTACTTTGGGTATGCTCAGAATGCCTTACTTGCTTTTTAAGCATTTGAGTTTTGTGCCATGAAATATTTAAATTAACATTAAATAATCCTTTACTATCACAGGAAACACTTTGTGATGACCTTCTAGTTAAGACAAAAAAGGGATGGCTTTTTGCACCATTCCTATGTTAAATGCCTAAGGAGCCTGAGGTTGGGAAAAACCTCTGAGCATGTGGAGGTTAGCAGAGTTATTAGAGGTATGCCATGGAACAGTCAAAGTTAATTTATACCTTCTTATATTAAAAGCTCAACACCTAAGGAATACTAAAGCAACTTTAATCTGTTTTAAAAGTCTTGCATGTTAAATCAGGGAGGAAAAGAATTTGGATGAGTTAATGGAGAGTTTTGGATGATTCTGATTCATAAACAAAATGCCAGAGTGGGGTTTATCAGCATCACTGATCCTGCTCTGCATTTTGCCTTGACTCTTAAAGCTGCCTTAATACTTCCCTACAAATGCTGGAGGAATCTGTGCTTTTTCAGATCTAATTTGGAGGGAGAGTGGTCAAAGAGATTTTTAGTGGATTTTTATCATTTTTTTTTACTGTCTTGCTAAATTTACCCTAAGATGGTTAGAAAGATTTTTGTTTTCTGAATTCAGAGAAAGTGTAAATTCATCTGAATCCTGTTGGGCACAAATGTTGTTTGGTTTTCAGTTGTATCCATAGAATGGGCTCTGGCAAAGCAAAGATGTTGCAACTCTTTGGCATTCAAGTATGTTGCTACAGCACTGCAGAGAATCCCCTAGAGTAATCTTTCTATTCTGAGTTACTTCTCTAGAGAGCACAAGCTTGCTGATAATGAATTGCTTCCAGACTGGGCATCAGGTTTGTCACAGCACTTTATCATCACCATTTGATAAATTCAAAAGAAATAGCAAACCTCTATTACTGTTTCCATGCTTTATGAGCACCTGATGTGCTATCGTAGTGTCACTACCAAAATACCTGAATATTTCCTTGTAATAAAGATTCTTTATGCATACTTTGCAATGGCTCATGGCTGGCTGTGAAGTTCTGATAAAAGCTTGAAGGCCTTAGTTTTTACTGAAGCAGAGCTTGGGAGGTTCTTAAAAACTGTTTATATTCCCTGCTTTGTGCCAGCTTAATACTTGTCATTTGATTTAAAGAGAGAGGAAAGGAATAGCCCCTAAAGTCTCCTTTAATCCAGTAGCTTGTTTCAAGGAACTGCAATACATATATGTTTTATTATTTTCTGTGATGACAAAATACACCAAAAGCACCTTCAAATATTGGTTGTTGTTTTTTCTTAGCACCTGGTAGAGCATGTGTTAAAAATAGGTGGTCACTTCAGTGTTCTGACTTGCTTAAGGGGACATAAATTTTAATTCATCTGTGGTTTTGTATATTGAGATTTGGGGTAAAATGGCTGTAAAATTGTGTAGAAATCCAAAAGCTTTCTGGTCAAACTAAGAAAAAAATCTGACCTATTATCCATGTAATGATGTGGTCAGAGATCTACAGTTATGTCAAGAATAAATTTTGGATATGGTCATGTTATGCTGAGGACACTGTAGGAACTCACACAAGACTGCCCAGAGCTGTCTGCTCTAATAAATCAGTGACAGCCTATTTTATTGGCTTCTGTCAGCTGTTAATTTTTTTATTCTCAGTCTTGACTACTATACACGCTTATTTCTGGATAGGTTTATGCTTTTCATTACTTAATTGCTTAGTAAAGAATGATTTATGAAAGATTAAACCAGGTAACCAAATGAATCCAGAACTGGTAATGATGCCTGATAAATTACTGAAGGCATCCTCTTAATCTAAATACATGGTTAAAATGCACATTAATTCTTTTGGACTGAATTGTCTTGATCTAGGCAAGAATCTAAAATACCAGTAGTAGTGAGGCAGGTATGTGAAGACACTACATTTCACTTTGATCCATGTGCTTGAACTCCAAATAGGTGAGGCAGGATTTATAGAAAAAGGTAGTAATAGACCAGCTGCTGTAACTGTATCTAAAATTGTATCATCCCTCTTTCCTATTTTGTCATGATGGCAATAGCTGCTCTCCTAGAAGTCTCAAGGATGCATATGGGAATTTTTGTGTGCTTCAAAGGGTTGAAAAGGATTTGGCATTCCCACAGAAATGCAAAAGTGTGTTTCTTGCTTCAGTATTAAAAGTTTCCTTCAGGCAATTAATTCTCACAAGTGTTTTCATTGCAGTCTTTTTTTATATTTTATTCTTGATAATTACAAACTTTATATTATCAGATCTAGACCTCACTTCAAGATGAGAGCCTTTCTAAGAGGGAACTTGATTTCTTTGATTAGCTTGACCTGGTTATCCCATTGGATTTCTTTTATGTGGTTTCTCAGCTATTTGAGGTGCAAAGTTTAGAAGCTATTGTATCTTTGGAGGGGACAGTTGCTTGTTTCAGTTCAATAACATGAGAACTATTAAATATTTTTGGATATTACCACTTATGAGTTATTTGTGTTACCTTAATTGAAAGTAGATGAAAGGTGCCTATAGCTCTGCCCAAGATTTGCTGTGGTTTGCTGTTTCAGGGACACATGGGAGAGATTCTTGAGACAGCTTTTGAGTCACTTCAAATTTGACAATCAGAGCAAGTTCAGATATACTCATGTGAAACATTGCCTCGGTGGGCTACTAATAGCCTGGAGAAGCACAAAGTAGATCATAGAATCATAGAATGGTTTGGGTCAGAAGGGACCTCTAAAGGTCATCTAGTCCCATGTCTCTGCAGTAAGCAAGGGGCATCCTCAGCTAGATCAGGTTGCTCAGAGCTTTGTTGAGCTTCACCTTGGATTTCTCCAGGGATGAGGCCTCAACTACCTCCCTGGACAGTCTGTTCCATTTTTCCACTTTGGCTGTGGTAAAGAACTGGTAAATGCTCATTGCCCTATCACAACAGGTCTTTGTGAACAGTCCCTCTCCAACCTTCTTGTAGGTCCCCTTCAGATACTGGAAGGTCACTGTTAGGTCTCCCCAGAGCATTCTTTTCTCCAGGCTGAACAACCCCAGCTCCCTCAGCCCATCTTCACAGAGAAGTATTCCAGCACCCTGAGCAGTTTGTCAAGTAATCTTTTAATGTGACTTTTGGAGATGGATGTAAAAACACAGTGTAATGCATTGTTATGATCTATGTTGTTGGCTTCATGCTTTGAAGTCAGAATCTTCTCCCACAAGCAGTTTATTCTGGAAAACCTGTTGAAATATTACACTACTGGTACAAATCTGTGACGCCAAGAATGTGACAAAGACATTTATTTTTGTCATTCAATCAAGCGTAGCTTTGTCTCTACCTTACAGTAAAATATGGAGATTTGAGGTTACAGAAGGACACAGGAGGAAAAGCAGAACTTGTGCACCAATTGCTCTCATTAGAGTGAGACATTTCTAGGAGTAGGGGTTCTTATTGTGATTGCAATAGTATGTTTTAAACAACACCACTCTAAGCATAACTCCTCTGGGTCTTGTGGCATCATTTTGTTTTTATAACAATGTTTTGGAGTTCTTATGGAATGTGACATAGCAGAAGATTTAAAAATGAGACTTCCTGCTTACTTGGAAGCATTGAATATGTTAATGTGTGTCTGTAAAGTCTGCCTGCATTAATCACACTTAATTTACAAGGGTGCTGGACCTGCAAGGAGCAAATCGAGTTGTTTTATCTGTAACACAAGTGCACTGCAGTTACTTTGTGAAAATGATGACTATACTTCCTTAACGTGCATTAGGTTGGCACGTTTATGGTCTTTTGCAACGTTCTGATAAGAAATATGATGAAGCCATCAAGTGTTACCGGAATGCACTCAAACTGGATAAAGATAATCTACAGATTTTGAGAGATCTTTCTCTGCTGCAGATTCAGATGAGGGATTTAGAAGGATATAGAGTAAGTATCATCTTTGAATTCCCATTTAATTGCTGTTGGCATTCTCTTGTTCTTCTGCTTCCATTATTAAGTCTATTGTTGGTAAGAATTCTATTGCTACTTGGTTTTTGCTGTTTCAGAAGTGTTCTGAGATTTTTTTAGGAAAGCATGAAAATGCATTGCAGCAGAGGTTAAGAACAGAACTAGTACAATTATTCTGTACAATTTTACTCATGGATAACCTTGTAAAGCCCTAATTTTTAATTCACTAAAATAATTAAAATTAAAAGGATAATCTTAGCAAGTAGGAATCCTTACTGTGCTGTTTAGAAGCACTGAAAATGGTGATTTGGGTGCATGTATTGCTGGTTATTGTAGGAAGTAAACTGTTGTGTTTCTTTTGAGTATATGAGAAACTTGCCCTGTGATGACTGATTTCTTGAGTCCCAGTACTGATTTTATGGTAAATAAAACTTAAGGGTATTTGTCTAATAAGAGTGGTTTCAAGATAGCTGAGCTGATATGGTTGTGAAAGGGAGAAGTCTTGTTCCTCTTTAGTACTCCTTCATGTGAAGTAGAGGACTGGTTTGTGAGCTTGAGCATTAGTTCATCTCCTTCTCTGAGGATGTTGAATTTGCTAATGCAAGAAAAGAAAATAAGTTACTCAGGACATGGTTTGAGTCATAAAGGGTTTCTGAGAAGTACCAGTATGAGGGCTCTGTGCCTGGCCATGGGGAGAATGGACTTTCTCTTCCAGTGGCAGTGAGCTCATGCTTTCTAATAGAAACCAGTCTGAGATTTCAGAGCTCAATCTTTAGAAATAATTAGGCACACGAGAGATTTTTGAAAATGACACCTTTTGTGTCCTTTATTTAGAATGTAGCCCCCAGATGTATGAGGTGGAGATGTGCTGCTTTTTCCCATGCTTGTAGAATTTAAAAAATTATGTAGGGTTTTAAAAAGATCTTTAAAAATATTAGCCATACTGGTAGTAAATCATGATAAAAGCATATTGTTTTTCTAACATCCTCCATTGTCAAATTGCTTTTTTTTTTTTTCTGAAGGAGACAAGATACCAGCTACTTCAGCTGCGTCCTACACAGCGGGCTTCTTGGATTGGATATGCCATTGCATACCACTTACTAAAAGATTATGATATGGCCTTAAAATTACTTGAAGAGTTTAGGAAAACCCAACAGGTAAGACTCCCCTGTCTGGAAGAGAACACTTTATGAGGCAGGATCTGAGGAATTAGTTCTTCATAATTGGGAAGAACTAATTAGGAAGTAGTTCAGAATTAGGAAGAAATTTATTATTTGGGGAGCTTTCTGCTTTGAGCACAAAGCTTTCCAGGAGCTTCACAGCTGATGCAAATTATTAGGAGTACTTTTTCTCCTTTCAATAGACTGTTTGGGTTCAGGATGTAGCAGTAGACTGATGTGGAGTATCTGAATATTTTAATGTTTATGAGGCTTATAGTTTAAGAAAGCCTCTTATCTTGTCCCTTTAAACAGTACTTTCTGAACTTTATCTCGTGTGGTGTTGGTTGCCCTTTGTCCTGCCATAGCCTGGGTGGCATTATATCTCTACAAAGAATGTGAAAAACTTTCCCATTGCTTTGTATGCATCCGTAATTATCCACGTGGTGCTTGGTGTCAAAGTAACAGGAAAGAATAGCTGAAAATCATCTGAAGATTTTGTGATACTGAGGCTTGTTGGAGTAATTTAATGGTACGGTGCTAAAATCACTGTGTATAACCTTGTCTAACAGAGACACCTTTTCCTTGTTCTGTTAGTGGTAACACAGAACTATAAAGTCTGAATTAACAGAACAGAGTGAATGTGTTGGCTATTCTGTAACATGGAAAAAAATGCTTGGAAGGCATTCTGAAAGTATCATGTGCAGATACTAAATTAATACCTGACCTATAGATTGTGATTTTTTTTTTTTAAAAGCAAAATTCTTTCACCCTTTCTGATCTTTGAGATTACTGCATTTGAGGTCTTATCCAGTCCAAATGGGACTAACTGAAAAAAAACCACAACATTTTAGTAGTTATTAGAAGGGAGACCAGTATTTGTGTCTTGATTATATATTGTGGTCAAGCAAAGGGTGTTGCAAGCCAGGTAAATGTAAATTGACATTTCAAAAGAGTTGTTACTTGAGTATTGACTAAAAGCTGAAAACAGTTAAGTTTAGATGATAATTGGGTTGTCTTTTATGAGTGTTTGACAGAAAAAAACCCTCATGGTTCTAGAATGAGTCAGCAGAGCCCAGTCTAAGTTCACTGTCAAAATCACTGTTTAGATTAAAAAGAATTTATAATAGATGGGAAAACTGTAAATTATGTGTAAGAAAATGAGGTCCTTCCAAGGAAAGAGAGGACTTAGCAGTGATATTTGCCTCTTTGAGACTAAAAGGGATGCTGTTAATGTTGTCTTTTCTAAAAGGTTGTGTTTAAATATACTTGTTCAAGGGCAGTTATGGTTACACTCTTCTGTCTATTGCCCAAGCCAGATTTAAGTACCATCTGTCATAGATGAAGATATTAAATGAGTTCAGTCTGCTGTGCAAATAATCCTCACGATCTTAAATTTAACCACAGAAAGAAATCCTGATATGATCTCAAGCCCTGATGCTGTGTTTTACTAAAACTTGGAAGTATTTGGAGAATTTTCATTAGAAGGAAAATGATTTGTACTTCGACAAACTTCAGCTGTTTAACTGTTGATTCAGCATAATATTAGTCACAGGCAAATGGTGGAAAAGCTGGGAAACTGTTAAAGGACAGAAATGGGCTATAAATGTTGGACCACATAGGTTTATAGAAATCCAAGACTTCCCTCTTTTTTTGAGATTTGGTAGAGACAGTGAAGTGACATGTTGTTTTCTCCTCCAAATCACAAAACTAACGTGGTTGTCCTCATGTTTAATTATCTTGCTAATAAAGTATTGTACTCTGCTGTGCTAGCTCCATAAGGAGTACAGTCCCATGTAGAGCCCCAACCACTTGAAGAGATGGTGTGTTTGGTCCAGAAGGGTCAGGAGAGCCCAAGCAAACAGAGAGCTCAGTTTTGTTACACTTGAGCTCTTCTTCCATATTTAGGGACTATGTGACTGTTTGTGTGGTCTCTGGATATTTGACAGTCCTGGACTTGAAACAGGATTTAATTCAGGATACTCCCTTGATCTTTGAGGACATACACTTCTTCTTACTTTACTTTCCAGATCTCCCTCTTGCCCTGTATTTTACATGCAGTGCGATGCAGTAGATGAACTCTTGTGACTGACTTAATAGAATATTGCAGGTGACTGTGATAAAAGAGTTATATTGTTCAGGGTTTAAAAGGAGGGTTGGAAGACTGAAGTGCTTTCAAATCTCTAGTGAATGGGACTCTTCAACAACTGAATGTTTTACTTTTATGATGAGTATTAGGCCTAATACTGTTTACCATTATTAATGAATGAAGAAGTAAATGTAATATGTTATGTAAAGTGCTACTGTCAAAATAATAAATGCTGGTGATGTAGGGTGATCATATTCATTTACTTGGATTGCTCAGGCAGCTCTGTCTATTCAGATGTCAAATAACACAGCCAAAAAACCAAGCAGTAAAACTAAGAAAAAGATCAAGGATCTGTCACTTTAGTGATTGTAGGTGCGTATCTGAAGATGCAGTATTGCAAAGTAATGGAGCTAATCTAGCTACAAGCTGTTGCCAAAACCAACAGTCTGACTTTTTCCTGTGTGCTCCCACTGCTTCCTTGTGCAGCACTGGTTGACTCGTGGAGGGCTGGTTCAGGAAGCCAAAGTGACAGAAAAATAATCACTCTTTTGAAGGATTGATTGGCTGAACTGAACAACTGTGAGGTGAGAGGGGAAAGAGGAAGGGGAATAATAGAGGGAAGTGAACTGCCTTTGTTGATTTGGGTTGCAGTTAGGTTGACTTAGTGTATTGCAGAATTATCCCTTGGGGCAGACTTAGAGGTGAAAAGCAAAAAACACCCTTATTTCTGAGAAGCAGGAATTGTTTCTATAGAGCACTGATCACTGAGATATTAAGACACTGTTTTTTTTAAAAAGTTAGGAAGTGAAAAGAAAGATAGGGAAATAGAGGGCTATAGAAAATGCTGTCTAGAGAAGGGCAGAGATTCTCTTTATTTGCTATAAGCAGAAAAAGCCTAGGTGGTTCTAGTACAGTTTATTTAGTGACTGGTTTGGAGAAGAATGGTAGCTAGGAAGTGGGGAAAAGCAAAGGAACAAGTAGTGGCAGGAAGTTTAGCAACGAATTCAAACGATAGATCACTTTTTATCACTGACAGTGTTATTCTGATGGCTAAGTTATCATTAGCAATAGCAAATTTTCTGTCTCTCAGTGTGTGCAAATCAACACTGCCTGTCATCTGAAAGCTGTAAATTGTCCAGATTCCCTGTATTTCAGTCAAAAAAGGTTACAAGGTTGAATGCAGACAGCACTGCAGGAAATATAACAGCTGGTGCTGACCAAGTTGAATCAAATGATTTTAGAGTCACTTCAGAACTTAAATTTAGGCAACCAGGGTGTAAAACAACTATGCAATTTGTTTTACTGTTGTATGTCCCACTTTTCCTTTCTTCTTTTCCAGAATAAAATTTTTATTCTTAATTTTTATTTTATTCCTAATTTCTGCATCAGGCCCACAATTACAGATATGGACAGAAAACCTCTGGAGTTTTGGGGGTCTGCTCTTAGGTATGTTTTGGCTGAATCTTGTCACGTTCTTTCAGTGACAGTTGTTAGGGCACCTGCAGTTGTAAAGTTGATTGGTTTTGGTTTGGGTATTTTTTTTCCAGAAGAGGAAGAAATTTATTCTGAAGCTGCAGAATTTAATTAAAGATGAAGTTGGACATCTCATGTCCAAGAGTTATACTGCTTCTGGGGGGAGGGGAGGAGTACAGATACACTGTGCAGGAGAGTACTTTTTATAGAATCTTATTCTTTATAAGACAGTCTGATAATTCAGATTAAGTAATGGGGTTATAAACTGCTTGCCTTCTGATGAATTGCAAATTTATATCAACATTAACCTGATGAGCTTTCAAAATCTCTTAAATTAACTTTTCTTAAAACTGCTTTTAAAAATGACTTTTTAAATGGAGTGACAGTAAGTGCAATAGCTTTTTGGTGGATTTGCTCTGCGTAAGAGAGAATTAATTTGATTTGGGTTTTTTTCAATATTTTGTAATTTCTTTTTTGTCCTGCCAAGCTAGAAGAGCTTCAGTGAGGTTAATAGATCTGTTTCTTGTCTTATGTGTGTGTGTGTATATATATATGGATTTTGGGGTAATCAGTGTTTTGAAGGCTTTAGACCAATCATGATGTGCTTAAAAGCCATGCTATTTGTGGAATTAAGATATTGTGTATTGTAGAAGATTCTCATGAGGAGAGAACAGGACTGAACTAAATTGGTGCTCACTGGTTTCAGTGCTGTGGTATTGCAGTGAGGAGAAGCAGCAAGACATGCTGAAATGCTTAACTCCTATTGCATGTGTCAGCTCTGTGAAATAGTTAAAAATGCTTTCCAGGTAGCTTTTTGTCAGTGGCTTCCTGTGTTTAATATAGATAAAAATTGAGCAAAGATGGAAACAGAAGTGGAGCTGCAGATAGAGGAAATATATTAAGAAATGGGTAGCATTTCGTGCTGTCTGGTGACTGTAGTATGTTCAAGGTCTGGTCTTGTTTCAGTAGTCATTATTTGCAATAGTAGTTAGCAGTTACTAAGAAATAATGGAATTGTTATTTTCAGCCCTGAAACTGATCTTCTTTGTCAGATAAAGATTTTTTTATAGTATTTTTAATTACGCTATCTTTCAGAACACTTCTAATAAAAAGAACTTCACAGTACTGTAAATGGTGCCTCTAAAAAATTCACAGTTAAATCTCTATAAATCTTAAATCTCAAAATTCACTGTGCTTAGGGAAGGGCAAGATTCTTTAATATGATTCTTTTCAACCAATTTGTTCTAATTTTGTTCATTTGTTAAATTGCTTGGTTCCTTAAAGAAGGCAGAGGAAAGAGCAACTCAGGGAAAAGTAATAATAAACTATTTGGTGGTCAGTGTGACTTCTAAGTGTTGATTGCTGAGGAAGAAAAAGTATGTAATGTCATGAGAAATAAAATAATTCATGTTTACCAAGCTCAGCTTATCTATTTTTACTTAAACAAGTCAGACTAACCAACTCTTCTAAAATTTCCACTTAGGCATTGTATTTCACATAGTAGACTGCTGTATAGATCTGCTGTACATTATTTGTAGACTTCTGCATTTCATGTCTGAAATCCTTGCAATTTACTTGTAGTTGGAGTAGCTTCTCTGTGTATTAGTGAAGAGCACTTAGTATGATACAAGTACTGTAACTCTAAGACTTTTCATTGCCTAAAAACACATTAGGTTGTTATCTCTAGAAAGGAATACTTTTGAGTGTCATCCTGTTTCAGTGGCTAATGTATCACTGGAAGGTAGATGACCCTCTAGTTTTACTATAGGCTGTACACAAACTCCTCCCAGGTATCCACCTGGCAGCACACAAAAATAATTTTCTGTTGCTTGAAATTACTCTTTACACGCTCGTGCACTGTACATTCTGAGGGATTGAAGTATAGTATAGAGAACACTTAGAGAGAATACTGTAAGTTTCCTGTCTGAAAAATTCTAGATGTCAGGCTATGACCTGTATTTGGGTGGTTTGTTGCTCTTGGAAAGAGTTTGATATGGAATTTTTGGTATGCTGAAAATGAGTATTGTGATATCCCAGCAATCTGCAACAGAACTTGGGTCCAAAATGCTGTGGCCTCTGAGTCCTTCAGAAGAGATTACCAATATCTCTGCAAATTTTGTTGGATTGTATTAGAGAAGGCAAGGATTGTGTTTTTAATTAGCTTGCCACAGTGATAGATGAGAGGAATACAGGAATTCTTTTGAACTGTTCTGTGACAAAGGATATCTTGAATTAATCTAATTTGCTTGAGAATAATGGAAGTTATCCATCAAACATTCAAAATGTCAATACAAACAGACATGATGTATTCTGTAGCCTGGATCTTGTGTTCTGTAGTATTGCGTATGGTTGAGATACAGGTCAAGCTTAACTAACATATTGCTTTTTTTCTTCCCCCAGATTCCTCCTAATAAAATAGATTATGAATATAGTGAACTGATTTTATATCAAAATCAAGTGATGAGAGAGGCAGATCTATTTCAGGAGTCTTTAGAACATATAGAGACATATGAAAAGCAAATATGTGATAAATTAATAGTAGAAGAAATCAAAGGTAAGTCATACTTCTTTCCTCAGCCAGTTTTGCTTTGAACTTTTGCTACTGGCTTTCAAATACCATAAAGCAGTGAAAAAAGCAGCATGTTAAATCTTAAATTTGTTTGAAGCAGTTACTAGAGGGAAAACTGGTAACACCAGATTTACAGTTTGGTAGGACAAGTTACTTCAGCACCAAAGTGGATAGTGGATGCAAGTAGTTGAACTTGGGTTCATGCAGGAACAGAGGAGATATCGGTGTTTATTATATCAGTGCATACTAGAGAAGCTTTCTGTAAATAAGAGCTGGTATAACCCAGTTTTATTAGCATGAAGAAGAATCCCATGAAGGATACTCTTTGTAGTACAAACACCATTTAATGCTTTGGGGTTTGTTTTTTTATTGAAGTATCAGTCTTATTTTCTTTCTTTACTTTCTGGTGCACTTACATGTATTGCCCTACTTAAGTGAGCACAGAAGTTGACATTTTTTTGTTAAAAATACCCCACAGTTGTTTTGTGGATTTGAAGTACTAGTACTGAGTCTGGATGTGCACAATTTTATGGTGTAATAGCATGTATTCTTCAACTGCTCCATGCTTGCACAGTTGTGGTGGGTTGACCCTGACCAGCAAGTAAGCCCCACGCAGCTGCTCGATTCCTTCTCCCAGCCTCCCCTGTCAGGCCAGGGAAGATAGAGAGTAAGAAGAGCAAAAGCAATAAAACTTGTGTGTTGAGATACCTTAAGTGAAGGAAAGAGGAAGGAAAAATCACAACCCAGATTCCCAAGTGATGCAAAGACCATCACTCACTTCCTCCCAAAAGCAGACTGCTGCTCAGCTAGTCTCAGAGCACTGTCCACCTGCCCAAACACTCCTTCCCCTGAAGTTTTATTACTGAGCGTGACACTATATACAGCTTGAAATATCTTTGGCGAGTTGGGGTCACCTGTCTGGTCCCAATTTATTGTCCTGCTTGGTGAATGGCAGAGTGGGAGTAAGAAGACAGAGCCTTGGTGCTTTACAAGGACTGCTCACCTGTAATGGAAACATCAGTGTGTTATCAGCATGTAGTCACAGATCCTGAAACACAGCACTATAAGGGCTGCTGTGGAGAAAATCAATTCCATGCCAGCCAGACTCTCTTGAACAATTTACCTAGAAGCAAACAAGTGTGATTTAACTGGTTAAAAACTGTTTAGTTGGTGTGGAAAAAATAAAGTAGTTAAGTGAACAGCCTGGTAAGAAGTGATGCTCATGTGTTGGGACTCTTGGAAGGATGAGTTGCTTTTTTGATAATCTAAAATTTTAAATTCACAGATACAGATATTCAAATACTCTCATTTCACAGGTGCTGAGTGCTCCAAACTGTGTTGAGCTGTAGCTGTGATAGTGTCAAGTAGCACTTGCAGTACACTGTAAATACCCTTGGAAAAATAAACCCTCTATTTAAGTACCTAATATGATTAAGCCCAATATTATATTTTTTTTTTTGGTTTTGTAAACTTTACTCCCAAGTCATCAGTGTTTTGTCATGCAATTCACAGTTCTTTCTTTATTGTGTTGTTTTTAGGAGAGATGTTGTTGAAGTTGGGAAGACTGAAAGAAGCTGGTGAGGTATACAGGGAGCTAATAGAGCGCAATGCAGAAAACTGGTATTATTATGAAGGCTTGGAAAAGGCCCTACAACCTAGTAAGTTAAGCTACACAGGTACATTGAAAATACAAATGATGTTGGATATACTTAAAGTTGTTGTTATGTTGCTGTTTTATATTTAAAAGCTTTCCTTGGCATTATGTATCTCCTAATCTTGCCTATGAGGTTGTGTTTATCCATTCAAAAAATGTTCACTGGCAAACTTGTATGCACAAAAATACCAACAGCAAGTCTGTCTCTTCTTGGAGCTTAAGCTGGCATTTGCTAACATGTTTACACAAAGAACACTTCTTTGCCACATGTGAGCTTGGAAACCAAATTGCAAATCATTCCTGTCTAGTAGCTGATTGTCAGACTACTGTTGTACACCGTGACCTAAAATTGTCATTTGGAACCTTGTTTAGGTGGTACATCTTTCTACTGGCATGTAGAGAAATACTCAGTTATCTATTTCAAATATCCTTTTAAAGATAGGCGTTCTTAAAAAAAATATTTTAAACTGTTATTTGGAAAAAAAATGTGATAAGTTTTTATTTAGTCTTTGTTATTCCAGTGCTAGTTCACATTACTGCTTTTCTGTCTTTCCAGGAAAGTTGCCAACCTATTTTTTTCAAAATAACAATAGTGCACCAATGCATACTGTAATAAGTGTTCTGCAGTGGTAACCCTTCACACAGGCATGATTTCCTTGTATTTCACTGTTTGCTAATTAGTTGAGGTTTTATTGGAGTTATTCTGATGACATCATAAATCATAAGCCCACAAGGATGTTGTTAGCAGATACTACAGCTGCATTATATTTCTCAACCAACTATTTTTCAAAGGTCTGGGAATATGGCTTGTGATAGGGAAATGAAAATGATTACAGTTGTTACATTTATGCAGAGAGCAGTATTGCCCTTTTAGTGGTTTTCCTAGTGTAGTTGAATATCATGATTGTTGTTTCAGAAAATAAATTACCCAAGAACTTGATAATTTGTTTGATATAATTATGTTGATCAAAATATGTACTTATTAAGAAATATCCAATCCAGTAGTTTGACATATTAAAATCCTATGTAGATTAAAACTGTACTAATTTATAAAACTAATAATGCTACTTTATTTTTTAGGTGTTCTTAGGACTATTTCCTCCCCCATGGTAAGTTCTGGAGCTCCAACTTGTGACTTCAATCAGGGCTCTTATATGCTTTAGTTCCAATCCAAACATGATCTTAGTGTAACTCTTAGAACTCTATATTTATTGGAGCCACTGGGTAACATATTCCCCCCCCTTCCCCAACATCTGAGCTCAGTGACAAAATAAATTGTTTTTCTTATGAAAGGAAAACAGATATATTTATTAAATATATGTTGTCATTGTCTTGATCTGTATATTGTTTTATAAAAATTGCATGATGAATTTCATAATATTTAAGCAAAATTTATCTCAATTTTGTGAAAATGGCATTTCAAAGCATCAGATTAGTTCTATTTAAGTTCTAACCACATTGGAGCTCCAAAGCATATTATGGGGGAAAGGGGAGGAGTGGGAAGAAAATATTTAACAAAATAATAATTTAAAAAAAAAAGATAAAGGTATAAAGAGTTCTGGTGCTTAGTATTTACACTAGCAGTATAGTGCCCTGTATTTGTTCCCACTAGAGGACCTAAAAAAATATACATGCTTGTGTAGTTTGCTATTTGTTTACTTATGATTTAGAAACACAATGTATTTCTCTGAATGCTTTAAGTATGTTTGAGACATGCATAGTGAAAACCAATTAATTGATACTGAGTGTTAAATTACTATGTGAATGGGTCTGCAGAGCATGTAACTGAAAGAAACCAGTCTCTAGTACTGTATGATTGAATTTTAAAGATAATTGTCTTGTTTACAGATTATACTTAGTGATGAGTGCTGGGAGCTGTGTGTTGTGGGTATAGTGTACCTTCAGTGCACAAGTTTACACATTAATGTTTATCAACATAAGCTGGAAGAATAAGCTTGATGTTTAAATTGTTGCAAATCCAACCTGTATAAGAAGTCTGGATAAATTAGTTGTCAAACACTTAAACATGTAGTAGAATAGATTTTTATCTCTGTTAATTGTATCTATTATATTTACTGATAATAGGCACTTTAGAAGAGAGGCTTCAGATTTATGAAGAAGTTAGTAAAAGACATCCCAGAGCAGTTTCACCTAGAAGATTACCTTTAAACTTTGTTTCAGGTAACAAGTTGCATATCTGTTCTGTAATAGTTTTATTTGCTTTGGTTTTTTCCCCCTGACATTTCATCAGGCTCTTTAATGTTCATTCAATACATGCTTGTACATATGCACAAATCAGGCATATACATTTCTCTTGGTACAGACAAAATTACTTGGTTTAGGAGCTCGTTGGAGAAGTTCATGGTGACATGAACCATATAATGTTTGTATAGATAAAACAGTAGTACAGAATGGTATAGAAATTGTAAGAATCCTTGTACATATATTTTTCTGCGTCATGCTAATTAAGAATCATAAGTTAAAAGATAAGGGACGTGCTTCCCCTGCCAGACATAACCATTGAAAGTCATGTCCTACTCCTAAAAATTAGGACTAAAAGAGAGGTAGAGGGTTCATCAGTCCTTTCTCAAATCAGGGTAATTTATATCTGCACTATTCCTAACACATGCCCTCTATACATTTTAATATGCATATATATATATATATAAATATATCCATATAAGTGAACTTACAGCATAACTTATAAACACTGAATTTGGGTGTAAATGATGCTTATAACAGTCTCACTTGCATAGGACTGATTTTCCAAACAGTTTTTGTACTGGTGATGTACAAGAAAACAAAAGATCTTTTTTGTGACTCTGGATATCTTGCTGGGTCTTTTAGGACCATTAAAAACTGGATCTACAACATGAACTTTATGATGATAATTTAATAAGAATAGGAATAAAAAGCATGTTTGCAATGTTGTGTTACTGAAATACAGGGCACAAATGCCCTCAGTTCTGGAGGGGATATGTATATGCTTTTTCAAACAAAGCTGTTTTCTTCCAAAGTAGAAGGCAGGAGGCTAAATGAAATGGTAAATACCATAAAAACATACACTTGGTGTGAGGCTGTCTAACTGCTGTAACTTAAGCAGAGAACTTCTGGAAAGAAATACAGAGTACACAGATTAGATACCAAGTGCTCTTTTTTTAAAGTTTAGCTGCAATTCCCAACATGTCTGCTCATGCTTTTCATTTTGTGAGGTTAGTTTTTAGTTTAGCTTATTTACTGGGCACTGTGTATGTTGCCCATTTAAATACTAGTCCAGTTTTCTGTTATTCCTCAGGAGTCTGAATGTGCCATATTTCCTGTCTGAAATGACAAGTTTTCAATGGCTTCTGTAGAGACTTAGCCCTGCAGCTAACACTTGGGCCGTTCTTGGTCCATGTGTTTTGATTTCTTTGAGAGATACAAAGGCAATTGAAAGCTACAAGAAAGCTAGATTTGAAAAGCTAGGTGACAAGTGGTTTTCTACTGTGGTAAAATTTATGGCAATACATAGAAAACAAGGAAATAGCCTGCAAAATGCTTTTCCATATATGTATCAGTGGTGT
This sequence comes from Calypte anna, assembly GCF_003957555.1. Lineage (NCBI taxonomy): Eukaryota > Metazoa > Chordata > Aves > Apodiformes > Trochilidae > Calypte > Calypte anna. Next base: position 167,023,161 of record NC_044244.1, read on the forward strand.
GTTTTGCCATTGACTTCATTTCACTGTTTTACACAAGGTTACCTTCCCATAACTGACAGCGGAGTTTTGCAGTTAATGTTCATTTAAGGATTAATTCTTCTTGCTATAGCAATACTCCAGATGAAAGCAAAACTAATTCTTAAGTCAATCAATTAAAAAAAAAAATATTGGTAGACTACTTTCTGCAGTGTCTCATAACAAATAAGCATTTTCCTCAATTAAAACTAGTTTCTATTACTCTCCTAAGCTTTCATCAGAAATGGATGTATATGACTGTTTTCATCCTGTAGAAATTAATCTCCTAGGTTTATATCCATTTACTAAATTATTCCTTTGTTCTTCTAAATACAGCAAATACAAAACCCCATTGAGAAGAGTTAATAGTGAGAATATGAAGGTGTAGAAACCAACTTTTTTTGAAGAAATGTAGTTGCAGATTTCAAGAGGATACAACTTTTTGAAATGTTCTGGTGTGGTCACTGCCCACTTGCTTGCAACCAACACTGGTTGGTTTATAATTAGCCTAAAATACTCTCAAGTGCAGCTTTGAATTAAAAGGCAAACCCAGACCATTGTATTTTAAAAATATTGTATTTGCTACAGGGCAGCTCCTTGATCCAGCTGGAAACCTCCTTTATGGAAGAAGGCTAAAATTAATTTTCAGACTGATGAAGGCATGGGGTGGGGTTGGAGTCTGGCCATCCAGTTTTAGGTTTGTTTATGCTGCTGTAGATTCAGTGTCCTGGTGGTCAGATCTCTTCTGTGCCTCAGACTAAATTTTGAGCTTGGCTTCATGTCATAAGGAGGTGCTTAAGTTTGTTTTGCATTTTAGGCTTTGTTTTAAAGCTGTTCTGTCAGTAAATAATTATTTACTTAATGGGAACTTAAATTGTGAGTTAGAATTCTTTCATCAGCAGTGTAAATTAAAATAGGTCAAGAAAAAAATGAAACTGAGAGGGATTTTTTTTGTTGTACAGTGGAGTTTCTTGTAGTGCAAGAAAACGAGATTTATTTAATCAGCCTGTAACAAAGCATGTGCTTATCATCTAGTTATGGATCCCCATCCAAGATGACAAGAGCTTCTATATACAGCAGTTTGTTTTAGTAAAGAAAGGGAGAAACATGAAATGCTTTTATTAGTCCTTTCAGACTCAGTAACTGTAAAGTAAGTGTAGAACAACTGAGATTTGGTGGGAATTAAATACAAATATCTTTAAAATTAAAATTAAATACAAATATCTTTAAAACACTCTTCATCAAATTTGTTAATGCATTGGTAATGAATTCAAGTTTATTTCAACAGTTTTATGTGTATGTGTTAGCATTCTGTGTAGTGTGCTACTTAACTGCTTAGAGAAATTCGTAGCAGAGTAGATAGTGAAATGTAGCAACTCCACCCCTGTGCAAATAAAAAAAACCCAACAAAACCCAAACAAAAATAATAAAGAAATTTAAAGCTAAACTAATAAAAAACAAATGAAAACACAACTACTTTTTATCATAGGAATAAGAACATGAAAATTATCTGTTTTCCTGACTAGATATCTTTTTTTTTTTTTTTAAACTACATTTCTCAAAGATAGCATACTGCAAGTACTGTAGTTTCTACCTAAAAATATTATTAAATCAGATTTTTAGCTTTCTGCCAGTATACTTTGATAAAGACACTCTGGTGCTTAGCCTTCTGAAACTCATTCTATTTTGTTTCTGATTCCAGAAACACTCATTATTGGAAGTCATGTCTGACTCCTAAAAAGTAAAACTTAAAAGAGAGGTAGAGGGTTCATTTCATCCATCCTTCAAAGTAGGATTATTTGTATCTGTGCTATTTCTAGTACACATTTTTTTAACTTAATCATAAAAAATTCTGATGATGGAGCTTTTACAGTATCTCCAAGGTAATCCACTCAAGTGTTTAGTTATTCTTACCACTATAATTTTTCCAGTGTTTGTTTAAATAGCCCTTGCTGCATTGTCCATAGCCAGCACTTAATTTCTCTTTTTTTAATAGTTTTTACAGGTTTGAGGACTGTTTGTTACCAAGCCTTCATCTGCAATCTGTTAAACACTAGCAATTCACCCATTTTACTCTGGGATTTTTATATTTTTTTTTATCCTGAGCATATTAGTGTCTTATTCTTTAATAGCAGTAGAGATCAAACCCCTTAATTGAAGTTTCTAAGTTATCCAGAGTTGCACAGCAATTAGTGCTTATATTTATACAACACTTGCAATCACTGACATATAACCAAATACACTTTTGTTTCTAGGTGAAAAATTTAGAGAACTAATGGATAAGTTCCTGAGGGTTAACTTCAGTAAAGGCTGCCCACCCTTGTTTACCACTTTGAAATCTTTATATTACAATCCAGAAAAGGTAAAAATTTAGTATTTATTTGGTTTTAATGAAGTCTTCTATATTGAATTTCAAATAGATTATCTGTTTTTATAAGACTTTCCTGTAGCTTGCCAATAACATGCTGAACATTTTTCTCCTTGATATGCTATTTTGTCATGTGAGTAATCAGTTGGTGATGCTTAATATGTGTGAAGCTTCACTTCTGTAGACAGTTGAGGTCAAAAAGTCACCTGGGTGTGGAATGCACCGAAGTCCTTAAATTCAAAGATAACCAATAACTTTATTTTTGTGTATTTTGAGTGCAAGTGTGTCGGGATTCTTTCAGCTTATGGTTTATGATGTCACCAGAAGTCATAATTTTTAAATATCACACAGATGGGTATTGTTCTACGTACATTTCTAAAATGCATGAGTACATGAATAAATTGGTATTTACACAGAGGCTTGTTTCCTGTTTCAGTCACTGGCTAAAACTTTATAAGTTCTGCACTTTATAAACACAGTTCTGGCAAAATTGCATCATATTAGAGATGTTGTTACACATGTAGTTCTTTGTTCTAACTTTTGGAGTAAGCTGTAGTAAAAACAAATTTTTGACCTAAGGTGTGTTATTAAAATGTAGAAAATAAAATAAAGGCCAGTCTGTTCATATGTTGCTGTCTTTGCTGCAAATAATAAAACCTGAATATTGTAATGCAATCATGAGTTTGTAAAAACATGGTGCAGCTTTTCAGCCAGCAGTGGCTGAATTGAACTAAAACTAAAATTATTCTGAGTTTTTAGTTGTCCTCATAGGAAATATTTGATACAGTTTCACTGGAGAATGTGCTCTGTACTGTGTCTGCATGGTTGACATAGTTTTAGTAAATTCTGGTATCATGTATAGCACGACCTCTTCTGCAGTGCATGTTGCTAATGCAAACTTTTCAATATAAAGTTTCAAAAACATTGAAATTTTCAAAATGATGCACTGACTACCCAGATAGAAGTGGAGTTGGTGCTCTGAAAGTTTTACTTCTGTTTCATATATGAGTATCTGCAGGTTTAAAGATGCAAAACCTCATTTGTCTTGTGAAAAAGATTTTAGTGCTAATTTGTTTTTGACATGGTGGGCGAAAAAGATGAATATCATGTTTTGGGGCAGACTTACCCAGAAAGGTGTCTTGCTGCTATTTATCATCTTTGTATCAAATCAGTGCTGCTTAGATCTGCCAGCTTCATGTTAACTAGTAATTAAGATTAAAATCTAGAGCCTCATAGGTTCCAAATATGTCTGTGAAAGTGTTTTCCTTCTCTTTCTTTTTCTTCCCCTCTTAAGAGAGAGTCTCTTTTGTGTTTCACTTCATTGCCTTTTAATGTAACATAGGTGTGCTTTGTGTTGCAGTACAGATACTGATGAATATCTAAACCACATTTGCTGTATTTGTAGAAGTAGCATCAGAAAATAAGATGAGAAAAATTCTGAATTTTGGTTTATTTAGGGGGTGTTCAGCACTGTTTTATGATCAACCAACAGCATTTTAGTATGTCACCATTCATTTACCAGTGGTGAATTTGATAAATGCAGTTATACATTTAAGCAGTTAGGCAGTTCAAAGGGAAATTGCTCAACAGATGAGTAGTGAAACCTACTGAGAGTAAGCTGGAGTACTTTATAATTTACAGGTTTGCAAATATTAATTTATTTTTTATTTTATCTTTTTTCATTTTTATTCTGAGAATTGTTTGACAAAATTCCTCTCTGGTTCCATTTTTACATTATTGTTACATTGGGTAGTCTTAAGGAGTGTAGAAGTGTGTCCAGTATTTGACTGAATTTGTTTGAAATACTGAGACCTCAAAGATCAATAAGCTGTGCCTAAATAAAGGATCCTGAAAACAGATAATGTAGTCTTTTTGCTTTTTCAACTTTTCCAGGAATAGGTAAAAAACAGAATAATCTTTGCAGATCTTATGAAGGGTTTATTGTGCTCCTGTACATTCCTGCTTTCAGATAATAATTTTCAGGGTATTTGATTAAATCAAAAAGTATAGTTCTTTTTTTTTAAAAAAAAATGGGGCATGACTGCAGTTGTCAATCCAATAAAAAGATGACTGAAGTGTAGTAATCTTTAATTCTGGTTTCTTGGCTCTTCTGTTTGGTGTAGGGGAATTAATTTAGGCAGGTGTATGTGTGTTCATATTTCAAAGACTTTCAGTTCTTTATCTCCCACATTCTCTAGAATATGCTTTTAACAGTCAAGAAATCAAGTTACAGATTCAGGCATGTGAATTTAAGTCAGTGGACACAGTGAACTTCTCAGCTCGCCCACCATGTGTGGTTTCCTACACAGGAAGAACACTTCGGAGGTTAAAATCTCTCTTAATAAGTAAGTCTCTAATGAGTTATGATGTACTTAGCTATGCAATCAGTTTTCCCTAAAATTCTGGAGCAGAAAAAATCCTGTACATGTTGGCCTTGTTCGGTTTGCGATGTCCAGAGTTTTACTTGACAACTGGATTAAAAAGGAAGCTGTTCAAAATTTGCTAACTCTTTGAAACATGGGAACTTGAGAAGGTGTGATAGAGGTGGTATGGTGAAACCAAGGATAAGCAGGTTAGCTGGAGGTTTCATCACTTAGTCAGCAATATTGTTTGTTACTTCCCAGGAGTGAGTTGTGAGCCCCCTGAGATTTGAGATAATTGTTTCAGAGTTACTTAGGGCGGACTTGAAAATAGCTCTGGAAGTTGGAAGGGGCAGGGAGAGAGTGCTAAGCTTGCTTCACTGTAGTTTACTGTACAGGCTTCTGTAACAAGATCCAATTACAGATTCTGTGGTCCTTCACTGCTTGCAAAGCAGTAACCTGTGTCATTTTTCTCAAGTTTTTAGAAGAGAGTTACCCAAGAAATTACTTAATCCTTTGAAGTTCTTCAGTTGAAGTTGTGATCTTTAAAGGGTTGTTTGCTGTTATGCTGCTCTCATAAGTAGCATGTGAACTGTCCTTTGATTATTTCTTCCTCTTTGTAAGCCACCTAGACTAGAGAAGATACAAATAGTAGAGAGTGAAGGGTGAAAAGCTTGAATAGAGCTAACAATTGTCTTATGCACAGAAACTGTGATATAAATTTGATAAAATGCAGTATCATTAAAAAAATTATGCCAGCTTTCAGTATCCTGAGTACACTTCTATACCATGCTGTAGCATAAAATCACTCCTAATGAAATAAGGAAAAAAAAATTGAGGTGTTGAACAGCAAGAGGAAATAATGGACAAAGGGCAGCTAATCAATTCCTAACTTTCTGCATTGGTACACAGGTGGATTCTGTCTCCAACTGAAGAAAAGGTCAATTAGAGGCTAATAGAGGCTGTCAGACAGTCTTACTGTATTTTCCATAGTGTCTCAAAACAAGTTAGTAATACTTACTGTATGGTTATATTCAGTGGTATATCATAGCTGTCACTCTGAGATCACTTTCTACCTACAACGTACTAGAGAACTTCATGAAACACTGTCTTGATGTCTTTGTTCTTACCTTACGAAAAAATAAGTCACAAGAACAGTGCTCATCACCTGTGTTTGTTTCAGCATTCTTCTTTGAAGTAGCCACTGTAAGTTGTGAAGAAATTGGCCATATCTTCATTCTGGACGTAATATGGCAGCTTACAGGGAATGGTGTAATTGTAGTTGTCTGCTTTTTAAATGTGAAGACTCTTGGTATCATGATGAAGTGAGTATTGTTACTTAAGGCAAAACTCAAAAATGCAAAAATTCACTGTACAGCTTCTATTTAGAATCATAGAATTGGCTGGGTTGAAGGGACCTCAGAGATCATCAAGTCCAACCCTTTATCCACTACCGCTGCAGTTACCAGCCCATGGCACCGTGTGCCACATCCAGTCTCTTTTTAAATATCTCCAGGGATGGAGAATCTACTACTTCCCTGGGCAGCCCATTCCAATGCCTGATCATTTACCTCCTGGGGTTGGAGAAAGGAAAAGGAATTGGCTGATCTAAACTAGAGCTAAACCCTATATATGAGCCCTTCCTATACAGGTTACTAGTGTAAAGGAACTGACCTGCATTCTGAGCTCTATTTATTTTCCTCAGCTGAACTTGTTGGGTCTTAGAAGGAGAGTGGTTTTGACTTTGTGTTAATTAGCTAACTTCTGGGTTGCCAGAAGAGCTAGCAAAGCTCTAAATATAGTTCAAATGTACTCTAATATAGAACAAGTGCCAGGAAACTGTTTTGCCATGTAGCAAAACAGTCACAAGCAAACTGCAAAAACGATGTATCTCTTCAGAAAATGAAGGTCACCCACTTTACTGCATAAGTTGTTGTTGTACATGTGCATCTTCAGATTGAGTTGGTAGTGATTTCATCAGTTGGGCATTGTGAAAAATAATTTTCCCAAAGTATGGATAAAAAAATAAACACCACAAAATTATCAAGATTTTTAGGTAGTTACTATCTGTCATTCCGAAGCACTATGCTGTGTTCTGTCAAAAATAGAAAATTCAATCTCAAGATGCTGTAATTTGCATTAATCAAATTTTGATTAGTTATCTCCATTAATATATGGCTGCTAAATCAAAGGAAGAAACTAAGATGGGAAATATATGAATGTAGACTTGAAGCTTTATTAATAGATTTGTTGAATGTTGCTTCATGTGTTAAATGCCAGCAACTTGTGGTTCTCCAACAATATCTGATATTTTAAAATAGCTTTTAGAATACGGAATTATTACAGAGATTCTGCAATAAACACCTGCCTTAGCTGTGACTTCAGTCACCTTCTCAGCCTGTGCCTCTTTGTACAGTTCCTTTTGAAGCAAACTCTCTTAGTTCTGGTTATTGTTCAAGACACTGAGAAGGATTCCCCAGGAATGTCTTACTACTCCTCAAAACTTCTGAGGTTCACTCCATGTTTGATTCTTTCTGGGATTGTTATTCCCCCTCTGTTACATTTATTTGGCTACTTTCTATCACAAAATGGAAGAATTCTGGGGGAAGGTTTACCCAGAATGGGAAGGTAGTCTGTGCTAAGCACCATCATGGTGCTGGTGACAATAAATTCACAGTTTAATTTGCAGATGCAGGAGATCCCCAGTCTTTCTGGGAGGAAAACACGTCCCAAGCAGGTACTTAGTAAGCTCATTTTTTTTCCTTCTCAACCTGCATCTGCCTTTATCCACCAGCACCAAGACAGACATTGGATATAGTGACATTTTTTTTCCTGTCTAGGTATTAATGTTTCTCATAGGACTCTTCCTACACCAGAAAGAGGACTCCAAGGCATCTACCTATGTTCTGCAATTGTCTGTGCAACAAAATAGCATTGGATTGCTCAGCTGACCACCTAGTTGGTGCCCTTACTGCTGTCTTGATGCTTGTGTCTTATTATACAAGCCCAAGAGTGGAGTCCTGTTAAGTATGAAGGAAAAGCAGAAGGTAACAAATGTCAGTGACTTCATAAACAACTTCCACTGTTGTGCTAAAAAAAACACAAACCACTTCAAACCTCTCCATGAGGTGGAGTACAGAGAAATTCAAAGCACCTTTTGTGATAGTGGTTCTTTTAATCTTTCCCAATGAGACTGGTGTTTCTAGCTCAGTACTTGTTGTAGATCTTCTTAAAGGGTTCTGAGAGTTGCTGATAAAAATGGCAAGGTCAGTATACCAAGGCAGCAGATGATGTAAACAACTTCTGGGGTTTTTTGAGGGCCTGTGGTTGTCACTTTCATTGCTTTCTTAACTCCATATGTCTTGGTAGAGAAGAATCAGGTTATAGAACTCTGAAACAGATGGACATGCATGTGCTCATTGAACCTGATGGGATTCATCCACAATTTCTGAGGGACTTCTGCCACTGTTTCCTTTAATGGGCAAGCTGATTAAGTACAATTTAGACAGTAAGATGGAATAAGACCTGACAGAACTGCCAGGCTCAGTGTTGCGATCAGCAGCATGAAGTTCAGCTTCCACAGACAATTAATACCAGTATATGTAACATCTTCATGAATTACTTGGTCAAAACCTTCAGCAAGCTTAAAGATGATATGAAATTGGGAGGAGTGGTTGGTGCACCAGAAGATTGTGCTGTCATTCAGATGGATCTTGATGGGCTGGAGAGATGGGCTGAAAGGTTGTTTAACTCAGGGAAGTAACAGGTCCTGTACCTGAGGAGGAGAATCCCCAAGCTCTAGTGTAGGCTGAGGACTGATCAGCTAGAAAGCAGTGTTGCAGAAAAGGACTGGGGGGTTCTGGTAAACATCAAATTGAACATGAACCAGCAGTGTGCCCTGCAGTAAAGAAGGCCAACAGCATCTTGGGCTCCATTAGGAAAAAGCACCATCAGGTATTTGAGGGAGGTGATCCTTCTCTCCTCAACCCTGGTGAGACATACCTAGAGTATGTCTAGTTCTGGAGTAGAGTGTCTGACATAGGAGGAGAGGCTGAGTACCATGGTTGTTTAACCTAGAGTAGTGAAGGCTCAGGTTGGGTTTTTACATGTATAAATATCTGAAAGTAAGAGTAGAAAAACAACAAGATGCTTCTCAGTGGTGCCCAGTGTACAGGCTAGATGGTATGAGCACAATTTAACATACAAAAGACTTATCTGTGCAAAATAAGCAATATAGGATGTTTATTTTGGGGGTTGTCAAAGACAGGAACTGGTTGTTCAGAGAGGTAGTGGAGTCATCATCCTTGGAGACAGTCAGAATGTGGCAGGGCATGGCCATGAGTAACCTGCTTCAGCTGACCCTGTTGTACAGTGGCAGCCAAGAGACATCTTTTCCAACCCTGATGGTTATCATAGTATTTTCTTACTGGCTTTCACCCTCAAGTTTAGGATCAGCTTGTAGCCATTGACTTGCTAGCCAGCAAGCTAGTCTGCTTCAGCACTGGGACATGCATTTTGTTGAAGCCTGGCACCACTAAGATCCTATAGCAGACAGTGCAGGATGGCATGGTGGATGGACATGCCTGTGTATAGAAGCATTTTAAGGTTCTGTCATGGTTTAGCACTAGGATGGTAATTAAACAACTTACACCTTCTCTCTAGTAGCCCCCTCTTCCCTATAGAGAAAAGAAAGAGAGAATAAGGGAGGTGGGGTGGAAATTTAAACTACACAGCTTTAATGAAACAGTAGTGATGAAAAGGAAAATTATGTATACACAACTATATCCAAAAGTGATACCATGTTTCTTCCTCACCTCTTCCTCTCAGTAATGCTTATGTCAGCACCAAGGCTCTGGAAAAGTCCAGGCTGGGCTCCTGGAATCAGTGTTAGGTGGGAGCTTGAGGCAGGAACATGTGAATTCAGGAAATCTTTTTGTGATTTTTATCTTTTTGCCTGCATAGCCTTCCTAATTAGTTCCTAGAATTTCTTACCTCTCCCTTCACAGGCGATTGACAAAGGGAAAAGCAGGCACTTGTCACAGAATCTGCCTTTTAGAAATGGAATAACTTCACACACAGGTGAATAGCTGCTGACTTGCATCGTTGGAGGTTAAATCTGTGTACATGCTCACCATATGTCAAGTGAAGCATCTGTAATTGCTTCTTCAGGGTAGGTGCATTTCAAATGAGCAGGTTGTTTATTTAAGAGTAAAATGGGGTTAGGCTGAAGGTTCTTTCTGTAAACGTGATGGGATCTAGTAATGGTTTCAGTGCAGTCCTCCCTCCAGTGTTCTTTTTGGAGCTCTCAAAGTGCCACATATGGGGTCCCTTTTTATTTCTGTGCAAATTATTCCACAGCATAAATTCTAATAGGGGATGTAATAATTGTGCATTTGGTGTTTTGTCAGTGGTCTGCTGCTTGTAGTCTCAAGTAAAGAGAGCAGTATAAAGGCTATTTTAAACTTCTTATTTTAAACAAATCAGCAATCACTTGGCTAAGCTGTTGAGGTAGTTGTTCACTGAAACTGAATTTGCTTTTTTCTAGTTGGTAAAGGAAAGGTGGAGGAAGAGACACTGGTAAAATTCTAGTGAAGTCATGGTTGTGTCTAGGTTATTTCTCAGGTCACACATTTCACATTCCCCTTGAGTAGTTGCCTGTTGATGGAGATGGTTTGACCCAGCAAAGCTGCTCTCATTTGTAATGTGCTGCAGGGACTATTGCTGTGATGCATTGGTGGGGTCAGGGCATGCTTTGCTCCTGCTCTTGGACTTCTCGTGTTAATGTGGAACTGTTAAGAGTGCTGTCAGTGGAGTTGTTGTCTTTAATGCTTGTCAGCTTTCAGTGGCTAAATGAAGTGCTGCATTTTGAAAAAGTACTTGGATTTTCAATGACCTTTACTTATGCTCAGTATCCTAAGTACCTATTTGCCTTACCAGACTCTCCAGTGACAGCTGTGGTGGCATATATTTAAGAGAAAAGACCTTCTGCCCTAAAATAGCCTACTCTATGAGAGGTGGTAATGCAAGTCCTTTGAGCTGTCATCTTCATCTTGGAGTTTTAATTGGTGCAAGTTGCACTGAAAAAGATCACAGTCCTTCTATGCTCTGTGTGTTGCAGGAAAGACTAACAAACACACAACTGTATCACACCCAGCAGATGCTGCTGCTCAGGGAACTCAAGTCTTTGTGTCGTGCATTTCATAGAATCATAGAATTGGCTGGGTTGGAAGGGACCTCAGAGATCATCAAGTCCAACCCTTGATCCACTGCCGCTGCAGTTACCAGCCCATGGCACTGAGTGCCACATCCAGTCTCTTTTTAAATATCTCCAGGGATGGAGAATCCACTACTTCCCTGGGCAGCCCATTCCAATGCCTGATCACCCTCTCGGTAAAGAAATTCTTTCTAATATCCAAGCTAAACCTCCCCTGGAACAACTTAAGACCATGCCCTCTTGTCTTGTTGAAAATTGTCTGGCAAAAGAGACCAAATGAATTTCAAAATGAATTATTTAAGGGCCATGACTTGTGGACAGAGTGGTTAATATGTCCACTTGTCCATTACACCCTTGTCCTCCGGTTGCCACTTTTGCTGAGGGAACAACATAAGTATTTGAAGATCAGTTTCTGAATCTGTAATCTATACAGCTTTAACTTTGCACTCATTTTTGTTATATTGTGTTACTTAGCTAAAAGTTCAGCTGTTCTACAAATGATTTCTGTTGTGGCAACCTCTTAAAAGATGCTTGGGTTAAACATAAAAATAATAAGCACCAGCTGTCATTTGAAAAATCCACCTGTGTGATTTAGATAAAAATTCATGTGCCACAAGAGGTATTGCATGTAGTGAAGCCCATGTTGATAGTGTGTTTTGAAGAACTGTAGTTATTTCTGGAAGAAAGCCATTTATTTTACTGAAGGCTAGCCTCTAATAAAACATGTACTTCTCATACTGCCTTTGGAGATTTATTAATTTGATTTTCTTAATCTTGACATAAAACATTACTACATCACCAATTCATTTGAAAGTGAATTTGTCATCTTTCTTGCTTTTAACCATAGACTAAGAAGAAAATTCTAGGTGACCAACTAAAATGAGAATTCTAAGCAAGTAATATATGTGAAAGGCTAGAAGAGTAGGCTATAATAAAAAGGCAGCTTTACACTTACTAAATAATGGAATATGTGGGTTTGTGTTTTGGGGTGTTTAACAAAATATCCTGCTTTCCTTTAGAACTTTGAAATATTACCTAAACAAAACAGGACTTTTTTTCAAAGTGAATATAAATGCAGTTCTTTACTTACTATTGGTACTTCTAAAACAGTATTAAAAGTTTAATTTTCATGATCTGTGGAGCTTTTTGGAACAACCACTTAATGTACTGCTATGTGAATGAAAGGTTTTGAAATGTAACTGCATAGGTTCTATTTACTTGGTAAAAACGTGGAGCATTTACAAGGGAAAATGTCTCAACACAATGCAGTCTGTGCGTACATGAAATACTTTTATATGGGTGTTTTAGTCTGTATTTCTGTTCTAGGACACTTCATGTCTAGCTATTCAACTCTTCCTCTCCTGCTACCAGAGATTATAGTTTTTGTTACTTGCTTCATGCTTTATTTTCTGAAGTTTGCTACTGTTAAAAAATAGGTATCAGTAACTAGTAATAATTTTCTGTAAGTTTTCTCTAGTGCTAAGCCTTTATTTTAAAAAGCCTGTTACATAGCACAGATACTAAGTTCTTTTTATCAGACTGCAGTTTCTAAATAGCAAGTATAGCTGGCTATTTGAACTACATTTATCATGTTGATATGTTTGTACTTGAATAAAATTCACAGTTAACACAGCACGTGTTCTCTTGGGAAGAAGCTGTGGCTCTTGGCAAAATGTTTCTGCTGGAAGCTGATAATCTGAAGTATAAGCAACTGCATGGGATATAGTAATGTTCATTTTCTGTAAGCTGCTGTCCAGATGTCATGGGAATAAGTGAGCAGCGTTGCTTGTTGCTCTCAAGAGAGGGATCTTGAAATGCTAACCTCACTTTCCCCCATAAAAATCTCTTCTTACTTGAGCAATATTCAGAAATACTCTGGTTCCTCGTACATGCTGAGTTCTATATTCCATGAGAGCAAAATCCCAGGAGTGAAGATCTGCAATTAGTCAACATCAAGGTTTGCGTCGATTGTGTTGCAGGTGCGTTGGTTGATTCCATTGAAGCTCGACATTAGTGCACATGTGCCCTTTTTCTGAGTAACTAAGTACATGGAAACTGTGAGGAAATGCTGGATGAGAGAAAATGTCTGGCTGGAAGAAACATCAGAAACAACAGTCTCAAAAAAAGGTGTAAGACTGTCTACACAGGAAGGTAGGCTGTCTCCAGTGAAGATCTTTCTTTAACCTTTTCAGGAAAGAAGGCATTTTTCCCTCCTTTATGTGTAAAGCTAAGGGAATTTAAAGCAAGTTGCAACTGTTTTTGTAGTGAGATGCCCTCTGTGAACTGCTGGTGGATTATATTGGGAAGAGAAAAGCATACGTTCCACTTTGAATCTCTACATTTTAAGAAGAAATACTTCTAAGATCAACCAAGGACAGCCTTTTGTTAATACTGACTCTTACCAGTTAAAGTGCTAGAAAGCAGTGTTTCTGAGTTAAAATTCCAGGAGGGGAAATCTGGTAAGTGGACTTGCTCAGGATCTGGTTTACAACTGGTACATTTCTAGCAAATGATAGCATTTCTGCCTTGCAATTGTATCTTAAGGAGCAGTAAGGAAGTTTTAGAATAAGTGAAGGAAGGAAAAAGATGAGAAACGTCATTGTAGGCACTATCCAGATGGGATGTTTCAGCTGTGTAATGCAAATGGGTAGTGTAAAACATGTTGATAGCTGACAATTTGGGTTCCTAAAGTCAAGTATAAGCCAAGAGCTGAAAGGTGTAGCAAATGACTTAGAAACTACTTTATCTCAGAGGGGATTTTGTGTGTGTTTGTGGTTTGTATTGGGAATAACTGCTTCCCAATATCCATCTGAAGATCCACAATAAATTCTTTCAGCGTTGCTGTTCATAGTTGCTCCAGATGCTCTGGTCATACAAATTATTTCCTTTCTTTTGTTCAGTCTCCAGATTTGTCCAAAAGCTTTCAAAAAACCAAGTTGCTCATGACATTAGTTATGTGACGATCACAGTGAAATCTTAGAACAAATTTTTCTCCCAAGTTTTTGTTCCAATGAGTGCCTTGGAACTTTCAGGAACAACTTGTACTGTTGTTAACTTATTCCATTGTGTCAAGAGTTTTGCAAATGGGTCATTAAGAGTAATATTAAAACAGGAATGTAAAGTGCTCTAAAATGAAGAATACTATTTTTTTAATTCATTTTTACATGCTGTGGTTTAATGCAGATTTTTTGTTTGGCAGTTTTCTCCTAAGTTGTGGCTTATGTCACATCTCCCAAGTTAATAATCTCGACTAGGAGTATTGTCCATATTTCACCCATTTAAAATGTGCAGTAAGAGATGTTAAGGCTGAATTCTGCAGACATAGATCCCATAGCCCAGAAGTTACTGTTTCAGCAATGCTTATCTGGAGAAGCATTCACTGACCTCTGTTGATGTGGAGAGCTCAGCATGTTAGAAAATCTGGTTCTGGATGTTTCAAAGCAATATGAAAATGGAAGCAAAAAGTCTGTTTTGTGGGTGTCAGTACTTTCAGGAAACGTTATCCCATTTACTTTCCCATTCCATTCACTCTCTGGGATGAACATTAAATAAGGCAGGTGCTCTTCAGGAAGAAATGTATGACAAAATAGTTTGTATCATGTTGTTTGGTATCTGTTTCTGTAACTTTACAGCAGCTCCTTGCTTTGTACCTTGTCTTTAGTGTAATTCAGGCGTGATTGCTGTTAGAACAGTAAGCCTGAGCTTGTAAGTCATTTTTGAATTTTAATACTGTTTCTTCTGTACTGTGCCCACGTCAGTAAGATGTCAGTTCACTATTTTAAACGTAGATTAATTTGCGTGGGGTAAATTTTAAAAGCATGGGTGAACTTCAGATCTTCAAGACCTCCATACAAAGTGTTTTCCTAGCACAATTTTCCAGCTTATTGCTGTCTAGCTGTAGGAGTGTTTCATAGGGCTCTGTCATGTCTGTAGCTGTCTGAGGAGCAGTAATAGGCCATTTATCCTTTTGGGCTAATTCATAGATGAAAGATGTCTACTACATTCAGGTAATGTGCTTTTTCCAGAGGTCTGTCATTGGAACTAGCAGACGAATAAGATTTCTCTAAATTATATGCTGACTTCTGTAGTAAACTGGTATCTTAAATTTCTGCAATGTACTTTGAAAATGCAGTGAAAGGTCAGTGCTTGGGAGTGTAAAATCAGAAAAGACACTTAAAAACCAAACCTTTAATAATCATTTGTGTGGTCCCTAGGTTTTTATTTTAATTTTGTGTCGTACACTTTAAAGCTTGAGCACTGTGGGAGATTTTTCCTGGGACAGTGAGTCTGTACTGACTGTGGTGTTCCTACTGAACTCTAGGATCCTGCATAAAAAGTTTAATAAATTGTGTAACTTGTCATTGACAGTTTTGTAAACTGCTACTCTTTGTTAGCTTTCACTTCCAAAAAAGCCTTTGTAGAAATATGATAAGAACATCATAGTCAAATCAGTTAATGTTTGATACAGCTGAACACTGATGTTTGTACTTCAAAGTCTTCAGTATCTTTACAATAGGCAGTGTATTTGCTGCCACTATAGGTACTGTTTTCACTGAAGTTTCCTTCAGTTTTGGAGGGAAGCTAAACATTATACTGTGGTAATGTAGCTGGGCCTATAGTTGAATTTGAATAATTAATTACTCTATACTTTTATTATTTTCTGAATGGAAAGGTGCTGTATTTTATGGAAAATAGTTGAGGCATTCTGACAGTTCTCAGTAATCTTAGAGCCTAAAACCTTGTTTCCAGGGCTGGTTGAGTCCTACATTTTTCCATCCCAAATAGATGTCTCAACAGTTTATAAAGATGTTCAAGGAGTATTGCTTTTAAAATAACTTTTAAGGAGCTGTTTTGATAGTGAACGTGTTAAATTTGGAACACTTAAAATTCATGACTGGCTCTTATGTTTATAGTTGCACTACTGTTTTATTTAACATGAGACAGGTCTTGTACTTCTAATACTGTTGCAGGGCTCCAGGGGGCTTGTGCTGCAGTTGTACTTCCAGTGTGTAAACACACACGTACTACACCTTTCCAAAGCAGTAGTAAATTCCTCAAGAATGAGAATGTTGTTCCTGTGACTTGTTTGCCATTCTGCTTGAGTAGTCTCTTCTCTCCAAAGCTGGTGTACTGAGCAGCTTTCCTCCAGTTTTCTCCACAAAAAAGTAACTTGTGAGTGCAAGCTTTGGCTTGATGTACATATGGGACACAGTGTGTATCTAGTGCAGATGTTGGACTGGACAAAAACTGGTTAATGCAGTCAGTTGTGGCTAGGAATGCTGCATGGTTCAGTCAAAATTACAAATCCTAGCAATGTTTGTTCAAGTGCTACTTGTACTATAGACTTCTGTTTATACATAGCACACCCTAAAAAAAAAAAGAAATAATGTCCTTTCAGTCAAGCTGGTGTGCAAAATACCATGTTACAAGTCACTTGCTGAATAAAAGATCCAAACTAAACTGACATAAATGGAGGAGGCTTTTTTCCTGGAGTTTAGTAGATGGTCTGTTCATTGGTGGCATTGGAAAAAAGTATATTGTTTTATTTGTTTTATTTCAGGAGTAGCTGTTACCATTGGTAGCAGCCATGGACAGCACCAGTAATCTTTACTTATATAGCAAGTTAGTACTACCTTGAGATGCTAAATCAGAGTAGGATTTGATTTATCCAGCCACATGTGTACAGATTACATGCAAACTCACATCCGCAGCCAATCCAGGGCAAAAAGAAGCTTTAGCTTGGCTTGGTTTCTAGCAAATTTTGTTTTCTGTGTATATTTGACACTGTGTTAGACGTGTTTCATATTTGAAAGTGATTACAAGTCATTGGTGGAGGTGTTTATTTGTAAGGAACTTAGTGTGAAGAAAAATCTAAATGGTCTTGTATCTCTTTCTCTGAAAATAAACAAAAAACCAAAATCTGTCAGCTTCCTTAGTGTGTAGATCAAGCTCTAAGACAATGTATCTAATAGAAAGCTACTTTCTGTGCTTCTTACCAAACATGTATCTGATTTCTTGGGTGGTCAGGGAACAAAGTTTTTTTTCTAACTTTCAAGGGTTATTAATTGTTGGGCTGTGGAATCAAGTCAGGGTTTGGTTTGGTTTGTTCTCATTCTTTTTATTCTTTTTGTTTTAAATACAGTACTGCAGAGTTTGTGTTTTGTGGCGAGTCAGTCTTTATAAGCTGGCAGCTCTTAGAAATTCCTGAGAATTATTTCTGCTGAGCCACCACACACAGAAATGTTGGTCTGTGACAGACCATGGTACTGAAATCAAGTGTGAGTCTTGCCAGTGAAGGTTTTTGGTTCTTTGAACTGTGTAACCTCATAAATGTTTTTATGTTGGGTATTTTAGTTACATTTATAGTAAGCTATAGGAAATGGAACTTCTCTAGGTGGCTGCCTTTGTGCACCTTCTTTGGTGGATGTAGTGGAAGAGCCTGAACTCAGACCTTTTGTGCAGTGGAAGTGTTCCAGCTGGCACACGTGCTTGGCTTCTGTTCTCTGCTGCCTCAATAAAAAGCTCATCTCAATTCATGCCAATCACCTCTTGGCTGTAGATGATGTTTCTTGTCTTTATTAGGCTATAGTAAAACATTTTTTCTAATGTGTAGCTGCCCTTTTCCCCTTACCCTTTTTTCCCTGATGTGATTAATTGAATTTTGATTAATTGAGGGTTTTTTTCCTGAGTCTGTTGGCAGCTTCTTTATTTCAAGTTTGTTTTCCATCAGTACTTCCATCCAGAAAGGTATGGTCAGAGTGTCCAGAGCTGAACTACTGTTAATCATATAATCAGGCTGTGCTAGATACAATAGATAAATCAGCATTGTGCCTCTGCTACCATTCATAAACGTGGTTCAGGCCTGAAAGCTCACATCTAAGCATCTGCATTTGTAGAGGTGAGGACTTCAGGTTGTGAATTTACCATGTGGGCTGAAGTTAATTGGATCTGAACCAGGATCCTCCTGTACAGTGTCTGTAGGCACCTGGAGGAGTGGGTACAAGCTTTTTGTAAGGTGTCTGTCTCATCCATCACAAGCAATCAAGTAACACTTTTCAGGGAGGCTGTGAAGGTGCCTCTGTGAGCAAAGGGAGTTTGGAAACAGAATTCTTGAAGAAATATTATTTCAAAAGATGTTCTTATTTGTACTATTGTAGTATCAGAGCTTTGTCTTGGTATTAAGCTTGGGGAAGGTTCTGTTTAGAGTGATGTGGACAGGGTGGCATCAAAAGAAAAGCAAGGAACCAACTTTTTGTAGTAATCCTCTTTGTTAGTAATTGAGTAATTAAAATTATTCTATCTACAGTGTGTGAATAGTTAAGTCTTTGAAAAGTTTTAATTCTACAAAACAAAAAACAAAACAAAAAAATCCCAAACAAAATAAAACAAACAACCAAAACCCCCCAAACCTTCTGGCTTCTGGTGTGAACGATTATTAGGGATTCCATAAGGAAACAGTTAAAGTGTTCAGCCTCCTAATGTGATGTATGATGATGATGGGACATACTTGTGTTCACATGTCACTGCATCTATTTGTGCCAAGTAGTGTGTGATCTAGTTCCTGTCTGCTGTGTTTATACTCTTCCTCATTGTTTTTGTCTCCTTTTCATTGCTGATGGAGTTCAAGGCAAGATAATACACTTTTTGCCCACATCTTGTGTATAAGTATGTATGAATTGTTTTAAAGTTAAATCTCTTCAGTAACAGCACCAGATTTTTTCAGATTATTTCAGATGATTATTTCAGATTATTTCAGATTATTTCAGATGATTATTTCAGATTATTTCAGATGTATTTCTAGGATTTGTTATTGAAGTAACACATAATTAAATTTTAACCTGAGAGGACCTTTGCATCTATATCTATAGTTTAGCAGCATATTTTCTTGTTTGAGCAGCTTTATATAGATGCATGTTAAAGCTTTATATTTCACTAGCAGTATTCAAACTTAGATGTTAGTGCTGTTTGCCCTTGAGAACAGTGCAGATAATATTAAACATATTCTCAGGAAGTCAAAAGGTAGGAACTCAAACCTGTGCCAGGTGCTAAACATATGGGTACCTTCTGAAAGTCCATACAGTAGCTTTTAACCTGTTTGTGCACTGGAAGTGCTGGTGACATCTTAGTGGTTTTATAGTGGCAGCATCTGAAAAAATACTTAAATGTAGTGATTGTGATTCATAATTTACAAAAAGAACCCTTTAGTAAAGAGAGGCTGTTGAAGTCTGACCACTTTTTAAGTACATTACAATACTTCCATAGGATGAGTATTGCTATTTCAGAACACTTTCCTTGTAGTGGTTTCATTACAGAAGAAAATACACTATTAGTGTTTTGAAGGTTGTCATTGAAGTAGTAGTCTATTGTAAAATCTTATGCCAAACTGCAGTGATTTAACTTCCACAGTAATTAATAAGAGAGTTTGAGCCTTTTATTTTGAAAAATTGCATCCCTCCTTTGTGCTAGTGGGCTCTTGGTTTCATCAGCTTCCATTATAAATCTCACCCCACCTTCATGTATGTTCCTTAAAAACCTTTCCGTGTTGCTTTTCTTTGCTTTTATTGCTTACTTCTTTTCTTCAGCTTACCTCCTGCATGGAGTATAAAAAGGAAAGAAAGAAATCTAACTAGGACATACTGAACATCCTAATTTCAGTCCCCATGCTATTGTTCTTATCTTTGATGGGTTTATTCTGTTCTTTATCTAAAAGATTTCTGTGGCAGGTGTCAGGCAGGTACCTGGCATAGTGTGCAGCATGGATTTGCATTTAGTGACTGGCCCCTAGGTGCCACCCTAATTGCTGTGACAATAAAAGAACTCTGTAGCCATCAGCAATTTGTCTAGAAAACAGTAGTTTTCCCTTAGTCTGGCCCTTATGAAAGAGGACACAGAATATTTCTCCGTGTAAGCAGTTACATAAAAACCAATGCTCGCAGGAAAAAGTAATTCAGAATTGGTGTTTAAGTGAATTGTGTTCTTGTTGCTTACAATTTAAAAAGAAATGAAGATGTGTATATATTGAGTTTATTCCGGTCTCAGATGGTATCTCTCAAATACTCAATTTAAGGTATTTACTCCAAGTTCAGTTTTGAAACCATCCTTTCCAGTGCAGACAAACTGCACAGGAATGGAAAAAGACCATTATGGCCTCGTGGAGTCTTTGTTTCAAGCTGCACAGAGTGTGAAAGATGGGTTCTTAACTTTTTAACTTTCAGGGTTATTACTCTTGACTAGAATCATAGAATCATAGAATTGGCTGGGTTGGAAGGGACCTCAGAGATCATCGAGTCCAACCCTTGATCCACTACCTCTGCAGTTACCAGACCATGGCACTGAGTGCCACATCCAGTCTCTTTTTAAATATCTCCAGGGATGGAAAATCCACTACTTCCCTGGGCAGCCCATTCCAATGCCTGAAATTGTTACTGTTTTGTGAGCACATGAAATTTTTATTTTAACATGAAGTATGAGGAGGAACAAGCATTTCCTTTGTGCTCATAGGAAAGGCTGAAGCCCATTTCCTCCTGCTTGGATTCTTACTTCTTAGCTCATTGTTCTTGCAATCAAGATCTGTAGATAGTGGCCTATGAAAAGGTTTGAGGTTTGAATTTTGATTATTTAAGAGGCTTCTGAAACTGGTGTTGGCTCCATTCTTCTTGTAACAAAATCTGAGATTGCTTGATGACTTTAGGCACAATTCTGTAATACCTTAAGCTTTTTCAGATCCATGGCAAGAGAATAAATGAAACTTTTTTCCTAGAATAATATTGTTTGAAAATAATTCATGGTCAGTATCATGGTATTTCCAGATACCTCATCTTGATTTTTTAGAAATTGTGAAATGGTCTTTATGAAGAATGCTGTAGTATTTAGAAATAGTAAAATATTATAGCCTTTAAGATGCAAGTTGTGAATTCTTTGTCAAAATAATAGATTGTAATAAGTCTGAGGCACAGATTTTACTACTAAATTTGCAGTTGGTATGGATACAGCAGGAAAAGGGTTCATATTTCTATGGTTTCTATATCATTTGCTCCCTGAAGCAGCACAAAACCTGGAATTATTTTCCTAAATTACTAGCAAGAGGCTGAAACTTAAGCATTAAAAAGGAGGAAAAATATTCTTAGCGGTGGTAAGAGACAAAACTCTGTTGTTTTCATCAAGAATGCCTGCAATAATGTAACTACTTGAGTTGCATTCCTTTTGTAGCTGTTGCTTTCAATGAATGCTTGTTTCCAAATGTGTTGTTAAAATTAGCTTTCAGAATAGCAATTCCAGTGTAGTTGCTTGGCCTGGAGGAGCCAAAATCACTGCAGTGTTCCGAATATGGAGGAATTTAGTGTTGTCGCGATCCGCTTATTATTTTATATATTGATTATGAGGATAACTCAGCCACTACTCAGAGACGACGCTTGAATTAAGAAGTAACCAGACTGTTGGATTTAAAATTAGTTACTAGGGTTTATTTCTAAAGAACAGGGAAAGCCGGTTTACTAGAAACAAGGCCTTTTGTATAAAGTAATTACCTTAACTAAAGAGTTGTTAAGAGTAGAAAAGGGAGAACAAAAGAGAGAAATTGTCACCATGCGCGGGGCCTGGCCTCGGGCTGGGGCTGCTCCTGGTGACGAGCTGGGGAAGCGTCTGGACGAAGAAGCCTCGTTTCCCGTCTTTTCCTAGGGTTATTTATCCCCCAAAAAGAAAGGGGGTTCACTTCATTCAAGATGGCCCTGATACATACAAATCTCCAGGCTTCCTGGGATGAGTCATTTTTAATCTTTGTTTCCTGGAACCCTGCTAGGTTTGGGCGACCTGATAAGTAACCTTTATCTTCTAGGTGTCTGTCAGGCATACATTGAGGTAAATATATGGTAATTACAAGCCGGGTGAACGAAAAGGAAAAACTGATTCAAGAGACATATTTTATATTTTCAGTTCCACATGTATACCACATTTCATCCCGTGTCCCTTGGGTCAGTAATTTTTCCTATATATGATTTTTTTATATAATCTGTGCTGTACAGCAGGCCGATTCTATCTCCGAGGTTTCCTTTAGTGGACAACTGAGAATCCCACCACGCCTAGCACAGTTCATTTTCCCACCACACGTTTATCTAGCTCAAAAGCCAGAATATTAACGTGTGTTTGTGGGGAGTAAACTGTAGTAGTACCACACATACATATCTCACCACCTTGCATCAAGTGTCTTTTAAAATACAGTCTTCTCCATCACCTCAAGATCAGAGGATTTGATTTCACTGTTGCTGTAAGCTGATTGAAGACCCTCCTGCTAGAAGAGAGGCTTTTTTACTGCTTCACTGCCCTAGGTCTGTCCTCTGCCACCTTCCCCTGATGTGGAACCAGTAACTGGGCATCTCTCTGCTGAGGTGGAGCAAGGTGTAAATCGCTTGTAATCTTGTACCCAAAACAGGAACCAGGCACGTGTGGCTTGCAGAGTGTGCACTGGGTTTTTGTGGTGGTGGTGGTGTGGTCTTTGTCCATCTGTGAAGCCATGCTCAAAATGTGTAGTAATTGTGTGGAGTTTTGTGGTGGCAGGGTGTGTGGGTTAATGAAATGAAGGGGTCTTTCTCCCTTTACACACTTCTCACTTGCAGTCTAACAAAGCTGGCTGGTGAGGGAATTGGAGTTCACTAAAAGCCAGGTGACAGTAATTTGGGGAATACTTTGAAGATGCAGTGAACAGCAGCAAGATAAAAACACTTAATTCTGTTGCACACATACACTGCAAGCCTTCCACCTAGAGCAGATACTTGTTTCTGCATTTAAACTCATTTTAGAGAAGAGAATCTGGAAGGGTTCTCTGCAGTTGTTGAAGGCTTATTTTGGTAAATGGTTGTCCGAGGCCAGAGAACAGCTTTTAATGTATTTATTTACCTTTGTCTACTTGTGAACTTCTTGAAACCCCCTTATAATTTTGTAGTTATTTGAAGCCTAATATTTTATTCTTTTTGAGATTTTCCTACCAGAGAATTTTTACGAGACTTACCCAGAGCTTTCTAAAATGTGTGCGTGCATTTATACTTTTTATTACACCTTGAAGACATTTACACTGGCTGCATATGGCTTTGGCACATCACCTTCTTTGCTTTCTGTGATATAAAACATTTGGCATTCTTTGCCTGTTGTGTTGAATCAGGTTAAAGTAGTATCCTTAAAATTGTATACTCTGATCTTCTAGAACAAAGTTTATTCCCTTCCACTCCTCTCCCAGAGTGTAGCTAGAACTGAAGTTCTGTTTTGTCAGATTCTGCTTTAAATCTTGCTGTGTTTCCATGATAGTTTTTATTTTACTCTTGCAACCAACTTTTTATTTTTAAAGGTTTGATCATCTTACTTCAAACTGTTGAAACTTTAGGTTTTTCCCATCTTTCACCGTTTTTGTGGAATGCAGCCATTATGCTGCTATACTTAGTATGAGGTCTTAAACAAGTCCCTTCTCTGTTTTGGGTATGCAGAGATGACAGTTCTGTCCTTCTTTAGTATTCTTTTTGTCTCCTTAAGAGGCTGCTTACTTGCTGCTTATGGCAGGTATGGTTAGAAGTGCTTAGAAACATACTGCATGGCACTTGTAAGCCATGGGCCCTGTATTGGAATAGTTTGTTATGAAATAAACAGATCCTGGCATTTGTATGTATTGTAAATGTCAAACTTGTGTAGATTTTTATGTAAAAGATGCAGCCTGTATATACCTTTTTAACAAAAAATAATAAAATTCTGTAGTAGTACAGAAAACCACAGAAGTCTCTTCTATATCTTCATTGTTATGGGAAGAGTCTTTTCCAATGCACGTTTCTTTTAGTTGGTTTGTTTTGGGCACATGAAAACCAATAGCAAAAATAAATCCAAAATACAAATTAAAGGAAATCAATTGAAACTATTTGATTACTTCCTGCTGTAAGATGCCAAAGATTTATACCTGTGTGTCTGCTATATCACCAGGTAAAATAGGTGATCATAGATGGCTTGTGAAAGGTGAGGATATATGAGGATACATCAAATTTTTTTTCCCAAATGATGTAATTATATTTTTATATATATATATATATATTTAATTATATATATATTTAATTTTTGTGCAAGTATTTTTTTCAGTCTGTTATTTTTTTGTAAACATTATAGTAAAGCATAACTCAATTTGTTTGTTTTTTTTTATATGCAGGTTTCTACAATCCAAGAACTTGTTACTGGTTATGAAGCTTCTTTGAAAACTTGTGACCTTTTTAGTACATGTGGTAAGGTTCTGTGGTCTTCTATTATTTATACTGTAATCACTAAAACTGTCCATGGCAGTTTTCAAGAACTGTTGAGTTGCTGATGCTTTTTGCAAGAAAGTAGTCATAATGACTTCTAGTAAATGAGTGCATTACAGGAAATATCTGCTGAATTTGCAAAGCTTTTTTTATTTGTGTTTGTATTTCAAATGCAGTCTTCAACCTTACCAGTGACTGTAATTATTCCATTTTTGTTGCAGAGAATGGAGAGAAAGAGCCCCCAACCACGCTGCTTTGGGTTCGGTATTTCCTGGCACAGCACTTCGACAAACTTGGCCAGTGTTCTTTGGCCTTGGATTATGTTAATGCTGCAATTGCAAGCACTCCAACATTAATAGAACTGTTTTATTTAAAAGCAAAAATTTACAAGGTAAAAAGTGAATTTGGAGACGCAGACCACCTAGTTTAATAAAACAAACCCTAACCCAAAAACATCAAACCAGTGTGAATGTGTGGATAGTACTTCAGTTAGCAATGGTTATGGGTGCTGATCTTCATGTGGGTTTCTTTGCTTACTGTTCTGTCAGGAAGCAAATTAAAACTCTTGTGTAGGTTTTGCAAAGCAAGTCACAACTTGCAGCAAATTTTCATTCTGCAAAAATCTGGGGCAGGGAGGAGTGAACAATAATTCTACCTTTTCTTCTTTCTGAGGAAGAAATACCAGTAACTAAATTTCAGGAGTTGGTCAATATCAGGCTTATACTGTAAATTAATTAATCTCTCCCTAACAGCATGTAGGTAACCTCAAGGAAGCTGCCAAATGGATGGATGAAGCACAGTCATTGGATACTGCAGACAGATTTATCAATTCTAAATGTGCTAAATACATGCTGCGAGCAAATATGGTAAAGGATGCAGAGGAGATGTGCTCTAAATTCACAAGGGTAAATATTGCTTTGATGAAGAGAGATTTTGTTTGCTTCTGGCAGTTTTTCACTCATGTAGGTTTTGACCAAAATAAATCTTCACTTGGTGTCCTTTTTTAATATAATGTTCTTACACTAGTGATGAATGACTATATAGAGTCATAGAAGGGTTTGAGTTAGAAGGGACCTTGTGAAGATGATCTAGTCCTACTCCCCTGTAATGAGCAGGGACCCTTTCCTCTAGACCAGGTTGCTTAGGGACCTGTCTTGAACACTTCCAATGATGAAGCATCCATAACTTCACTGGACAATCTGTGCCAGTGTGTCCCAATCTGATTTTTGGTGAAACCTACTCCTGACAGACCCATGTGCTGGAGATGAGGTGGTTATATATCTGTTTTCTGGTGTATTCCAAGTAGTTAAAGGATTGATTGTTTTTTCTACTAATGGTATGAAACTAGCCATAGTTGAAAGAAGCAGCTGATAAATTAAAACGGCAAAAAGTGATAATGATACTTGTTTCAGGAAGGAACTTCTGCTATGGAAAACCTAAACGAGATGCAGTGTATGTGGTTCCAGACTGAATGTGCTGCAGCTTATCAAAGGTTAGGGAAGTACGGCGATGCCTTGAAAAAATGTCATGAAGTAGAAAGGGTGAGTAGGTGCCACCATCAGTCTCTTTGCCAATACTGCTCACACACTAGTGAAGATATTTGCTGATGTAATCAGCACAATTTTTCTTTGCATGTAAAGTTTCCACTGTAATGATTTTTAAAAGCTGGCTAATAATTGATGATTTATTGTAATAGATAAGATGTCATCCTTACCTATTATGTGAAAAGCTATGTTAAGGGGAAAGGATTCAGTATAAATACCATGTCTCCTAACTGCATGAGTATTTGTACATCAACTTTATACTGTCTTTTGCCAATTGTTTGTTGGTTTTCTTAATCAGAACAATCACACTTTATTTGGCTTTTAAAGAGTTGCCAAAGTCTTTGAACAAGAGCATTACAGTTTGCTTTTACAGAGTGAGATTTTTCTGGGTGGGTTTTTTCCCTGCTGACAGGTTCACTTGGTCAGTATTAACAAGGATATTTCTATACCTGGTTGAATATTGCTCATAAATAGTACCAGTTGTAACTTGATTCACCTCCATCTAATTTTTAAAAAAACAGACCAAGGAAAGGAAGTGCATAAGAGTTGTGTGTGTGTGTGTGTTCTTTTTCTTGAAGCATTTTTTTGAGATAACGGATGATCAGTTTGACTTCCACACATACTGCATGAGAAAGATGACTCTTCGTGCCTACGTAGACCTTCTGAGATTAGAAGATGTGCTCAGGAAACATGCCTTCTACTTCAAGGCTGCTCGGTCAGCAATTGAAATCTACTTGAAGCTCCATGATAATCCTCTTACCAATGAAAGCAAAGAACAAGAAGTGAATTCAGGTACCTAGACCGTAATGGAGGGTGGTATGTGTATGACACATGTAAAAGCTTATTAATCTTAAGTTATGTGCTGTAGAATAAATGAGTTGTAACATAGACAAGATTTTTCTCTTTGTGGTCATAATTTGATAACTGAGCAGAAACCATAAATAACATGATACAGATTTCTTCCTCTCTGTTTTCTTCTCATCATACTGTAAAACTGGTTCATGAATGGACCTAGCTATAGTTGGAGTATGTGGAGGAGTGGTATTTCAGAATAGTAAGAGGAAAAATCAAATTTGGTTCAGCCATTTATCTATTTAAACAGGAGATTAATGGATAAATTATGAAATAACGGGTAGGGTTGGTGAGAAAGTCTGAATTGTACAAATCTGATTTTGAACTATTGTATTTAATCTTTACATATTTTATCATTTTCCATATAATTTCAGGACCAAAGAATACATGAATAAGTATGTATTAACAAAATTATTTAATTTAGGAGACTGTGTAAAACTGATGTTAAATGGGAAGCAGACTTTCTAAGGATATTTAGTAAATTGTGGTTTGGAAATCTGAGGATTCGATGACAAAGGAGGGCTTTTTGCTTTAAGATAAATAGATGCTGCTTTTTATGCCAAATTGCAGCTACTGTCAGTACTGCAGTGGCTGTTCACTAAAGACATGAAAATAATGTATAGCTCTTCACAAACGTAAGATTGCTTGACATGTCAGGAAAAGTTAAACTAAACCAAAAACACTCCTTAAAATTGCCAGTACAATCTTGCCTTTCCTACAGAGGTAAATGATAAGTTTTTCCTGATCTGCCTATTTGCAATGGAGTGTACGTAAAAAGGGGCACATTTCACAGCACTTGTATGGTTTTTTTCCTGCAATTATAATTTGTTTCTGTGTATAAAGTAATATTGGTGTGTGGCAGAGGATCTTGGATAGCAGTGTGCCAGAGAAACTAAGGTGAAGAAGAGTCTTAGTCATGTCAGTTCATTTGCTTGCAGAGGAGGCTCATCCACAGGGGAAGACAGCACCTTGTGAAGGGGGTAAAAAGAGCACTTGATTCCCAGTCTGAGAACAGTGACTTTCCCCAGCAGAGAAGTCAAGGGGCCACAGCCACAAAATAGGTCTGTTAGTTGCTCAGTTGCCCATTCTTCTGTTTCTTGTCACATTGTCATCACAAATCCTGTTCTCAGAGAAAGAGCACAGTAATCAGAGTGGAAACTACATTGTTATTATTATTATTATGGCTAAACTGCTCTGGTCAGTGGAACAAGAGGGGTGGAAAAAAAGAGGAGTGAATGGAAAGGGTGAAGACTTCTCACGTCTGTGTGAACCTGTAGAAAACTATGTTTTTGTGTGCTCTGCTCTTTATGCAACTGTTAAACCTTCTTGGTTTATCTAAATGCAAGTCCAGTCTAAAAATCCAAACACAGGAAGCAGCCTGATGATTCATGTAATGGTCCTGCTGTTACATACCAGAATATTTTACCTCTCCTCACCCCAAGCACTGTCAGTTTCTGCTTGCATCCATTTAGCTATCCCATGGCATTTGCAGAAAAACAATGCAATTACCATGGCTGCATATTGTTGAGACACTTTAATGTAAGATAAGTTTGTTTAAGATGGAGTGTAGATCTGTCTGAATGTTTCTGATTTTCAGAAGGAAGATGAGCTACAGTCAATGTGGGAGTTTAGTATTACCCTTGAAAAGTATAGTCTGTTTTCCAAGGTGGAACCTGTCTTAGATGCAAAAACTTTGTTGTTAACCTTTAAAAATAGCTGAGGTTTCTATAACAACCATGTAAGAGAAGATATGCAAGAACAAGTGATGTGTTATGCTGTAAGCAGTAATACAGTAGTAATGTTGGACCATATAGTTATGGTGGTCTGGGAGGTGCTGATATTTATGAAATCACTGTAAAAATATGCTAAAAGTAGTTCAAAAGGACTTGAGGGTGCTAGTGGATGAGAAGCTCAACATGAGCCATCAGTGTACACTTGCAGCCCAGAAAGCCAACCATGTCCCAGGCTGCATCTAGAGAAGTGTGGCCAGCAGGTCAGGGAGGTGATTCTCCCCCTCTGCTCTGCTCTCATGAGACCCCACCTGGAGTACTAATTCCAGTTCTGGAGCCCCTGTTACAAGAAAGACATGGATGTGCTGGAGTGTGTCCAGAGAAGGGCCATGAGGATGATCAGAGGGCTGGAGCAGCTCTGCTGTGAGGACAGACTGAGAGAGTTGGGGTTATTCAGTCTGGAGAGGAGAAGGCTCTGAGGAGACCTTATTGCAGCCTTCCAGTATCTGAAGGGGGCTACAGGAAAGCTGGGGAGGGACTTCTGAGGATGTCAGGTAGTGATAGGACTGGGGGAACGGATTCAAACTAGAGGAGGGGAGATTTAGATTGGAAGTTAGGAAGAAGTTCTTCACCATGAGGGTGCTGAGACACTGGCACAGGTTGCCCAGAGAGGTGGTGGAAGCCCCATCCCTGGAAGTTTTCAAGGCCAGGCTGGACAGGGCTCTGAGCAACCTGATCGAGTGGGAGGGTGCAACTAGGTGACCTTAAAGTTCCCTTCCAACCCTGAAGATTCTATGATTTTGATACAGGGAGGAGTGTAGTGGCGTTAGTGTTGTTTGAGAGAAGCAAGATTATTTTTTTTAATGTAATACACTGTTAATTTAAGTTTGTTACCTTAATTTGTAGAAAATCTTTCAGCCAAAGAACTGAAGAAAATGCTTAGCAAGCAGAGAAGAGCACAGAAGAAAGCAAAACTTGAAGAGGAAAGAAAACATGCAGAAAGAGAGCGACAACAAAAGAATCAAAAGAAAAAGCGAGATGAAGAGGAGGAGGAAACCAGTGGACCTAGGGAAGAGCTAATTCCTGAAAAACTGGAAAGGGTTAGCATTGTCTTTCATGTTAATGGGATTCTCATAAAAAGTCCATAGTATGAGACTACTATCAGGTTCTTGTAAAAGTATATAATTCTTTTTTTTTTTAAGCAGCAAAGATACCTTTTTGGTACCTGTTTACACTAAAGAAAAATTACTTTTCCTGTACTAAATCAAAGGTTTATATCAAGTAGTTTATTTTCTTTAAATTTTGTTTTTTCAAACAGTGAGCCTTCCATCCTTAAAATAGATACTGAACAAAAAGATACTTGCATGAAGAACTTCAGTTTTCATACAGTGAATAGAGGAAAAATAGAAGTGTGACTGCAGTTCACAAATTTTTAAGACATGAGCTGCTGTTTCTCTAAGAACAATCTCCTTTATCACAGAACTCCAGAAGTTTCAGCTTATTGTCTTATGTATTTCTGTTTTATTGTTTCCTAAATGCTGAATTACAACACTGAGTACATGACAAAATCAGAGTTAGCAGAGATGTTGTATTTGTTGTCATGGAATAATGAGTAAACACTTAAGTCGTGCTGCTCAAATAAAAATATTGTGGCTTATTTTAATTCAGAACACTATACAGTTCACCTTTGGTCTCTGGTTATTTTAAATGCTCTGAATAACAGTAGTAACCCTTGGTGGGTTTTATTTGACATGTATTTTCAGCTCTAAATTTCACTGTGTTTCTATTAAAACAGGTAGAAAATCCATTAGAAGAAGCCATTAAGTTCCTTATACCACTCAAGAATCTTATTGGAGATGACATAGAAACACATTTATTAGCATTTGAAATATACTTTAGGAAAGGTAAAGTACTGCATGACCTTTATTTTGGCTTTACAGAATATTATATCTTTGCAGTTTGTATTGTCTGTGTGTAGCCTAAAATGGTCTGGAACAGATAGTTACCTGAGTCTGGGGTTTGCATCCTATCCAGTAATGGTAGAGGAAATAGCATTTTTATATAGCCACCCTTAAAACAAACAAACAAAGAGCAAAATTATATGTGCTAGTATATATTGTAGAAAGATTTTTGCATTTACTTATCCAGGGAAAGTAAAGCCAAAGAGGTAGATAGTAACATCATCTACCTTTTGTTGCCAGAGTTCAAGCAGCAGGTGACTTTTATTAAGCAATTTGGTTGGGAAAAATAAATCTGTAATTTTGTGTAGGCTTTGTTTCTAATGTCTGTGTTAGATTTGTTAAAGACAACAGTAGTTGATATAAAAAGTTCTGTGCTCCTAATTGTGATATGTTGGTTTTTTCTCCTTCCCACAGGAAAGTTTCTGTTAATGTTACAGTCTGTCAAAAGAGCGTTTGCTATCAACAGTAATAACCCATGGCTACATGAGTGCTTGATTAAATTCTCTAAAGCTGGTATGTGTGTAGGTAGTACTTATGTATGTATAAATGTTATATTGCTATAGGATGTTATATTGTTGAAGGACATAACTACATAATTTTATAATGTATAAGTACTCTTGAAACAAAAATCAGTAGAAGAAAAATAGAAATATATTGTTTGTTTTCCATGGTAATATCCAAGAAAGCATATGTGTTGCTGTGCAGGGTACTGTGTATGTATAATATCATGGTCCTTCCTCCATTACTCCACCAGGTGGAACAAATAAATTATTTTGGGTAGATTTCATTCAGGAGGGGGTGTTCTAAAAATCCTTGAAATTCTTAGGTTTTAAGACAAATATGTTGTAACTATAGTAGAAAGATTCTAACTGAAGCAAAGTATGCATTGTGAACTCTCAGCAAGGAGTCTACATGACAGAGTGCCCTTTATGAATGTTTCAGTTATAAATACATCAATAATGCTTATGTTGATTTGTTTTTGACTGAAATTTGTTTCTTTCTGTGCCCAGATTTTTAAAAAGGGAATTTTAGCAGTGATGTTTATGGTCTCACGCTGTTTTCTACAGTTTAAATGGCTTTTTTTTTGCTTCTCTCCCTCCTTCTAGTGTCTGACCATAGTAACCTCCCAGAAATTGTGAGCAAGGTCCTAACTCAAGAAATGCAGAAAATCTTTGTTAATAAAAACTTGGAAAGTTTTAATGAAGAATTTCTCAAACACAATGCTACCTCCATTCAGCACCAGCTGTCAGGTTTGTTTAAGTTTTTAATGCTCTTAAAAAGGAGATGATTTAATTGATTCAAATCCATAATCTGCAGCCCATAATTCATACATAAATTCCAGTGAGCCAGAAATTTGCATTTACATTGGAATTTTACTGCTTGCTTTTACTATATTAAAAAAAATCATCCACTCTGTTTTAATTAGATGCATAAGGAACCTGCTTCTTGCCTCCAAAAAGTATGAGCAAACCACCACAAGTATAACAAGTATGGAAGCACTGTTACACCTCCTGTTACAGCTTCTAGTTTTGTAATGTCTAGAATATAGGAAATAAAGGATCATATATATATATATATATAAAATGCTATATTAGAAGCAGTGCTTTTCTGTTTTCTGATCAGCTGAAATGTCTTTGTTCCTTCTCCTGGCTTTTTCGTGTAGCAACAGCATTAATAAATGTATTGAGAAACATGTTATGCTGCTTTTGCTTTCCTGCTTCATGGTCAACAGTGAAAATGTTGAAATATGACCCTCTTACACCATTTGTGTCAAACAGCTACAAGTAGCTGCTGGAGTTAAGTGGAAGGAAGTTGAAATTGAAGTTTGTTATGTCTGAGTGCAGAAAGCTTTTGAATAAAAATTGATGTTGCCCAAGAAGCTAGTAGAGATGAAAACAAAACACCTTTCTACTTAGGAAGCAAAAATAAGTGTAGATTTATCAGGCACTTAAAGTACTTAGCACTAATCTCCTCTAGTTTGTAAAGTTACCCAGGGTCTGTCCAGAATCACTTGGGAAAGATAGCTTCAGAGGATTATTATGTCTCTTAAAGGAAAGTTAGGTAACTAACCCCAAACTTAGGCCATTAAAGGATCCATGTTTCAGAATGACATCTTGAGAAGTACTTGAACCTCTTTCCTGTGCACAGGCTCAAGAGATGGGAAGTGCAGGTGTCTTGGCTGGCAACTGCTCCTGATTCTTCCAGGTGTGCTCTTCCACTGCTGTCATTGTTGAGCACCTATCTAGGTGTTTTCCAGGTTCTGCTTTCTGGCCCTCCATTTTTAAGGAAAAGAGTGGGGTCCATTTGTCCCAGTAATTGTAGAGGCTAAGACTGTCACCTCTGAGTTTGGCATTGTGCTGTCTGTATCTTCAGTGCCTTCAAGAAGAACCCAAGTTAGATTATTGACAGTGGTGGCACCTATGTTAGAGATGTCAGGGACTCCTTTGAGAGGTGAGTCTATCCACGTTGAGTGGAGCCGAGGTAGCTTAAATGTGTAAAAGCTTTTTAGAGTCCTGTGACCACTGTGATTCAGCAGTGTATCAGTTTGCAGGGACTGAGGAGTAAATGTGGGATTAGGATTTTAAAGTGAAATCAGGAGTGAGCTACCCATAGATATCATAATCGTGTCCTTGGTAGCTTTACATCTTTACCTATGTATCCATCTTCTGTTTATGTTGAAAGAGATTTTAAGCAAACTACTTATCTACTGTACAATTTATAACTACATAAACTGTCATCTTGAATTCAAGTTTGAAAACATAAAGGTCTGAAAGACCTAAACTTTAAGTCTGAGAGTACAAATGGGTGTTTTCTTAGCTTGAAATTATTACCAGGATACAAAAAGCAGTTAGAACTGAGAAACTTTCTTTTAAGTAGGAAAACAAATTTAATAATGGAGGATATTAGCTAAAGGAGACACTACAATTCAGAACGTGGTTTTTAACTTTTTTAGTAAAATGATTTGTCAAGCTTCTTGTTCTTTGTAGTAGATTATGTAGTGAGGTGTGTTTGGGAGAAGGAAAGTATATAAAATGTCTACATGTTAATTAAAATGAAATTTTAAATTAAGACAGTTACGACATGAGGAGCAACACTATTTTGCAGAGGGACCCAGGCCAGTTTTGATGATCCAAGAAGCTGCCTGGTTGCATTAATGCAGTGTCTGACTTCTCACCAGCATAGTCTAGTCCAGGCAAAGCACCAAACTTGCATTACACTTTCCTTGTACTTAAACTGCTTCACTCAGCTCCAGGTTAGCACAGGCTGGCCCATACTTTCTGCCATGTGGACATACACCAGTCTGAAGTTCTTCTGGACTGTGTTCCATCATTGTTCAGTAACTGTACTGTTCATTTACCTCTGGTGTTTTTCAAAAGAATTCAGAGTATCTCTGAAAAAGTTTTTCTTCATAGAATGGATTTCATTTAGCCTGCTGATGGGAAGAGCTTGGTTATCAGTGTACTCTTTACTTATGTGTTATTTCTTGACTGATAGCTCTTCAGTAAAGTGAGGCATTTCACTTTCACAGAAGCAGATCTCCTATGTTATTCAATCTTTATGCTTCTAATAAATTTCAAAGTAGCTTTAGTTCTGTTAATTTTAAGTTACAAATAAGGGAGGAAAATATAGTTTATTAAACTTGTAAGAAGTCCTCGTTCACATTGGTTTGTACGTTTTGGGGTTCTGTGTGTATGTATATGCAGTATTGCATTTAGCAACACTATTACCTTGTTCTGTTCTTTCTTGTGATAAGGTGCAAAGATGATGTATTTCCTGGACAAATCAAGACAAGAAAAAGCAATTGCTGTCGCTACTAGATTGGATAAAAACATGAAAGACAAAAATGTGAAGGTAAAAAAAAAATAGTGTTGAGAATCAAAAAAAGAATGGGAAGTTAAATAATGTGTATTTAACTGGAGGATAATGTATATGGTTCCTAGAGATGATGATGTAGTTGAGGATGTCCCTGCTTACTGCAGGGGAGTTGGACTAGATGGCCTTTAGAGGTCCCTTCCAACGCAAATTATTCCATCATTCTAAATCATTATTATTTGAAAGGGCAGTTTCAGAAAGAGAGTTTCAGGATTTTTTTGCCCTTCAGTAACCATAGGGTGTCTGCATACCAACTGAGAACCTGTGTTTGCTCAGATTAGTTTTGTTGACAGTGCATCTTTATAGTAGTAGAACAACTGTAAATCACATTTATTAACTGTTACTTTTTGTTTCTGCAGACATTAACAAAGGTTTTTGAGGCCCTGCTTGATGGCAGTTTCGGGAGCTGCCACATCCAATGTGAAGAATATCAAGCAGCATGTCATAAACTGTTCCCTTTTACATCTGCCTTTATGCCTGCCACAAATGAGGACGATAGCAGCCTTGCATCTGTGAATCACACAGCCATTAACCATGAGTTGCTGTCAAATGAAATTTGAAGTAGTGTGTGCAAGCCCATGTGCATGTGTACCCTACATGCACACGTGTATACAAAACTCTGACTCTCATTACATGCTGGCTGGATACAGATCAGGGTTACTTCTCCAGGTTGTATTTTAATATCTTTAACAGGTATAAAACAAAATATTGGGATAGTTAAATGAAATGGAGTATGCTATTAGTTATTTTTTCCTCCCAACGGAAACTGCCAATATTTATGTAAACACTATCGTTAATCAGCATTTTTCATGTTTATACTTGTACAGTTTTAAGTCTTTTAATAATCCATCAGCCCTCCCTCACAGAAAAAATGGATGTTAAAAACTGCTTTCACATAAGTGTCATTACATATATAGATAAATGTGATCATACCTTGTTAATAAATTATCATTTGAGCATTTTTAGCAGATTAAGACTGAAGTGCTGCTTGAATTTCTCTGTCTTTTACCATTCTTTAGATTTTTTTTTTCCTGGATTTGAGTTTTTTTTTTTTTTTTTTTCCAATTTTATTTTTATCTTTGGTCAGTTTGGTTTCTTTCGAAGCACAGTGATAATGAAAGCATTTGGAGTTTGCATGTGTTTGTCAGGTGTGCGTCTTAAATGGAACCAGTGCTGATGGATGGGAAGATTAGGTATGTGTAAAAAACCCAAACCAAAACAACAAAACAAATAAACCCCAAGGCTTTTTGAAAACTATGCTATCTACCTTGTGTTCCATAGCCATTGTTTCATTAAGTTTACGGACAGTTTTACATTTTTAAGTTTGAGTATCCTGAAGCAATTCCCTGTTAAAACATAACACATTTGATACAATTGTTTGTCTGCTGTTCCATCTTTCCCCTCACCCTCTTCCTTCTGGTTTCTCCTCATCTGTTCACCTGTTGACATTTGAGTTGAAAAAGCTGCTCTGATTTTGGGCAAATGCATAAGGTACAGTAATGGGAAATACAGTTCTTTTCTGCATCATAAAAATTCCCTGGTAAGTTTACTATATTACCTCCATTCAAGTCTTAGTTGTCCACTTGTGGCCAATACTTTAGTACTTCTCATGTCTAAGTGCTATTGCTTTAGGTGCTGCAAAGCAAACAGTATGTGAGGAGTATGTTTTTACATTTAAAAACTATTTAAGGGAGCAGAGAGGCTGACTACAGATCATAATGAACCTTTTTCTTACTTCATATTATGGTGCATTAACTATTAAATATACAACACATCAAAATGGAAGTCTGACTAATATACCTATTTAAAGCATAGTATTGCTGGACAAAATGGCTACATATGACAGCTTTACATTCTATAAGAACTGCTCTCAAAACATAACTATACTGTGGCTTGTACAGAAAATCTTTTCTGGAAACTGTAATGGAATCATCCAGTCGGTTTGTTTTTATTTCACTGCAATGTAAATAATTTCAATAATATTAACTAGCCCCTCAAAGGCAAATATACATTCATGAAGAGGGGATTTTATTAAGACAAATAAACTGTTCTAATTAAAATTCTCCTTTGTGTGTCATCTGTTTGGATTCAAAATTGTTGAATGGAAAAACTCACTGTAAAATATTGCCAACATATGTTATGCTGTAATAAATTATTTTGTACACACTTGCCTTTGGTTTCAAGTTTTTGCAGACATCACAAACATCAAAATTCAGCTCATCACGTTCATCAGGTTTTTCCCATTTTGTTGTAACATTCACTGGGTTATCATAAACTCTAAGCAGCTAGGAAAAAACAAATCAGTATTTATGACACTGAGACATATATCTCACTTTAGATAGTAACACACCACCCTGAGAAGGATGGCAAGGGTTTTGTCTTGTTTATTCACCACATGTTACTTGCTCAAAAGATGTCACAAGCAGGGAGAGCCAGTTGGCCATAATGGTATTATTTTGGATTATTTTGGCCCAGCAGTATCCTAGAAGCACTTTATCCACCTGCTTAAGGTGAAGACATGGAAGAGGTCTTCTGACTTCTATCGTGATGACACTTCTATTGCTAGGGATTTAATTCAGGCCTTCCAAAGAAGGCTGCAGCACTGCAGAGAAGACTGCTCATCCAGTCCTCTGCTACCTCTTTAGCTGGATGCTTTAAATCAGAAAAAATACCTGGGGTATCTTCTCAGGAGTTTATTCCTGGAGAAAGTAGATTAATAGATTTCTAAAATAAGAATTTTAGGAACTCTTGAGAATTCTGAAATGGAAAAACTGACTACTCTGTCACCCAGTGTGTGGTTTGGTTTTCTCCAAGAACTGCTGTAGGCATAAACTGCTGAGTTCTGTCAGGGCTGTCATCACAGATGGGAGCTGCTGGGGATAATAGATGCTTGGCAATCCCACAGAGCATTGCAAAGAGCAAGTAGGGGAGTATGGGAAGGAGAATAAGAATAATGGGGAAGAACAGATGTTAAGAAAAGGTGGTTTTCTTCAAGCAGTTCTGAAAATGTTTGGTGTCTATTCAGTACCTTTAATTAGAAAAGGCATCAAACTTAACAGGCCTTTTGAATTATCCCAGAAGAATAAAATCCCAGTAATCTCAGTAATAAAATGCTATTTATTATTATTACTACAATATGTAAATGTTAGCAGTGTTTACATGTCATACAGGTCATAGTCAGTGCTTCTTCACATTTCAGCGTTTGAACTTTAGAAATACATCAGTTGGCCTTGCTCTACTCTTCCTTTCCTATTCTCTTATTCATTCTTGTTTTCTTCATTACTTCCCTGCTTTTTTTTTCCTCAAAAAAAAAAAATCTAATCCACTTTGACCATCATAGTTGTTGTTCTACAGTGCCATCTCTTAACTTTTCCTAGCAAATGTGACATCCCAGACTGGTAGCTTCTCTTACCAGTCCAGTGGCACCAGAGTTACTGCTTGGCTATATCAAGAATTTATGGACAATCCTGGTGAAGTCAGCTTGTAGGTGACTCTGATATGGAAGAGCCTCATACATCTCCTTTGCCCCAGCAGTCATATATTATACCTCATCTCAGGTCTCAAATCAGAATGGCCATACTCTATTAAATGAGCACAGCCAGCAACAGTCCTAGGTTGAGTCTAAAATATTTCCTATTTTCAGCACCTCCTATTCCACTGACCCTGGGGAGGTAGGAGGTCCTGGAGCAGGTCCAAAGGAGGGCAACCAGGCTGGTGAAGGGACTCGAGCACAGACCCTATGAGGAGAGGCTGAGGGAGCTGGGGGTGTTCAGCCTGGAGAAGAGAAGGCTCAGGGGAGACCTCATCACTCTCTACAACTCCCTGAAAGGAGGGGGTAGCCAGGGGGGGGTTGGTCTCTTTTGCCAGACGACTTTCAACAAGACAAGAGGGCACGGTCTCAAGTTGTGCCAGGGGAGGTTTAGGTTGGATATTAGAAAGAATTTCTTTACGGAGAGAGTGATCCGGCATTGGAATGGGCTGCCCAGGGAAGTAGTGGATTCTCCATCCCTGGAGATATTTAAAAAGAGACTGAATGTGGCACTCAGTGCCATGGTCTGGTAACTGCAGCGGTAGTGGATCAAGGGTTGGACTTGATGATCTCTGAGGTCCCTTCCAACCCAGCCAATTCTATGATTCTATGATTCTAAGGAGTAACCTATTTGTGCTACGGATTTCCTTTCTTCTGCAACTCTGTCCTGGCCTCAGTGCATACAGAGCAAAGCAGCAGTTTCATCAGGTCCTGATTTAAGTTGTTTGATTATGCCACCCACAAGCAACCCTGTGTCAATGCAGTTGTTAATACACGGTGTATTTTGATTGGTGTCAGTCAGAGGGAAGGGCTGGTAGAGGTGCTTGACTGTACCAGTGGTTCTAAGAAAAACTGACTCGTGTAGGAAGTGAAATGGTTGATAATCCACAGACAGAGCTCTGGCTAAGGCTTGGCAAATCATTCCTGATTCAAACTTGAAAAGTCAAGAAGATTCTCTAAAGACCAAAACATATTCCAGGTCATTTGATTTGCTTGGGTATTTTTACCCTGTTTTATTTCTTAAGAAAAAAAGCCTGTGGGATGGTTTTAGGAGGAGCTGAAAATGACAGTGGTGGCATCAGTGCTGCTGAAGTATACAGGTAACTGGAGATTGTATGCAGCAGAGGCACAGGCACAATCCTGACCTGGTCTTGGGCTAGGTGTGTTTGCTGCTGCCCACAACAGATGTTCTGCAGGCTTTGCACTCATGATTGCATAAAGTAATCTGCCATGGTGTGTGTGTGTATATATATATATATATATGTAGGTTAATTAGGGTTTGTTTGTTTATTACCAGTCTTAGAAAAACCTTCAAAATGCCTTACATAGTCTGTGTGGATCTAAATTTTAATTGCTATAAATCTCAGTAAATAAGTTTACTTCCCTGCCTCATTTTGTAGATCTTTGGAAATTATTATT
Source organism: Calypte anna (assembly GCF_003957555.1). NCBI lineage: Eukaryota > Metazoa > Chordata > Aves > Apodiformes > Trochilidae > Calypte > Calypte anna. Next base: position 167,062,294 of record NC_044244.1, read on the forward strand.
TTTTTTTTTTTAACACACAGAATGGTTTGGGTTGGAAGATACCATAATAATCACCTAGTTCTAAACCCCCTGCACGGGCAGGGACACCTCCCACTAGACCAGGTTGCTTAAAGACCCATCCAGCCTGGCCTTGAATGCTTCCAGGGATAAGGCAGCCACAACTCTGAGCAACCTCTGCTAGTATCTCACTACCACCACAGTAAAGAATTTCTTGATGTCTAACCTAGATGTATCCTTTTTTTTGTTTAAAGCCATTACCCCTTGTCCTGTCCCTATGTGCCCTTGTCAGAAGTCCTTCTGCATCTTTCCTTTAGGTTCCCTTCAGGTACTAGAAGGTTGCTTTAAGGTGTCACTGGAGCCATCTCTCCTCTAGGTTGAACAACCCCGCCTCTCTCACCCTGTCTTCATAGGAGAGGTGCTTCAGTCCTCTGATTATCTTTGTGGCCTTCTTCTGGACTCACTCCAACATCTCCATGTCCTTCTTGTATTGGGAGCTCCATAACTGGACACGGTACTCCAGGTGGGATCTCATCAGAGAGGACAAGAGGGAGAGAATCATCTCCCTCCAACCTGCTGGCCATGCTTTTAATGCAGCCCAGGATGCAGTTGGCTTTTTGGACTTCCAGGGCACATTGCTGGCTCATGTTGAGCTTTTGGACTTCTTTTAGAAGTCCTTACTTTTCATCCATACACAAACCAAATAATTGTTTTACCAGCATAGATGTCACAAGAACTCAGTGACCTACCATCCAGTCTCATGTAGGGTCCTGTATTACTCCTGCCATCTTACACAAGAACCCCCTTTTTCCTTCTCTTATCCCCAGGCATACTCCAGGGCCATCACAGGGAATAAGCCTGTTTCAGAAGCCCAAATGGAAAATCCTACACTTGATGGTGGTATGGGATAACAGAAGTTTTGTCCAGAGTTAGGAAATTAGGGTTTCTCACACCTCTTCGGCTCTGGCACCTCTGACCTTCCCAAATAATGTATCTCTCAGCTAGGAAGAGGTCAGCCTTCAGGTGGGAGGAAGAGGTCAGCTTTTAGGTGTGAGGAAGAGGTGAGCCTTCAGGTGTGACACAAAAGATCTCGGTGCAATCATGGGTTTGGATGCTTGCTGCTGACTGTTCCAACAGCATCCTTGTCTGCACTTTGGGTGTTTGTTTTTTTCACCCGTGAGCTACAGGTGTTGGTGGGAAGAGGTCAGTTCATGGATTTTCCACTAGAGGGAAGCCTTGCATCCAAAATATTTTCATTGCGACGGAAAGGCTGAGGTGCTGTTTATTTCCAGGCGTTTTTCTGGTTTTGTAGTAAAGAGTGTAGGAAAATACCAATCTTGGTATTTAAATGGCTGAATTAGACTCGTGTTTGTATAACCCAGGTGTCCAGAGGCATCGATTTCGGGATCTGAAGTTCTGAGGGTGTATTTGCATCCACTTTCTTCATAGCAGACAAGATGGGGAAAGGAAATCTGAGCCCTCATCCTGGCTTTTTCAGAGATCCCACCTCACATGTGGGAAGTGTTGGGCAACCCAGTTCCTGCCTTAGTCTCCTCAGGCTGTGTAAGAGAGGCAGAATGTATCAGACTTCAGGATTAGCCTTTGCTCCAGTTAAATTATCAGGCACTAAGTACAGTGTCGGTTCCCTACTCAGACTTTGCTGCTTAAACATATTTCAAGTCTAGACAAAGTATTTTGAGAACGTGCTGCTAGCGCTTAAAGAGGAGGCTTGGGTTTTGAGTGGTTCCTAGAGATATTTTAGGTATGCAGTAAGGCAGGAGAAGGAAGCACATGGTATTTCCAGGACTGATTTTATGTGATTAATGGACAAACTTCAATCAAATCAGGAAATGAGGACCATAACAGGAGCTGTCTTCCTGTTCCCCATGCAGAGTGCCTAACACAGAGCAGTCCTGAGTTCAAGACAAGGATTTGTACCAAACCTAATGAACTCATACAACCCATCTATAAGTGTCAGCAAACTATACCTGCTTGAAGTCAGGCTCTGTAAATAGCAGTGCAAAAGATATCCAAGGATCCACAAAGGACATCAGGCACTAAAGGAGTCTAAGCTGCCACTGGAGATGTTTAATCAGATTTTAGCTAATCCACATTGCCTTTGAAATGAGTTCAGAGAGTGCCTGAAGTTGGCAGAACTTTTATTTCTATTAATATAATTCCCTGCACATCTAAATGTCTTCCTAGGGTAATCCAAATCAGTGGATAGAAAAAGTTAGATTTGCTATGTATAAATTTATTAATTTAGGATTTATAGGAGACATCATGATTCATTTGCTCACAGGTTAGAGTGCTAATCCTAGTGGTTAGTTCAGGCACTGCAGAGCATCCAGATGTGAACTGGTACAGAAGTGTCACCAGGTACTTCACTCTTACTGCACTGTTCAGGACTGTGGCACTCAGCTTTGTGATTTGTGAACACCGAAGGATCCTCAAGGTGTTTCTCAAGGATCCAGAGGCAATGAATAAAAGAAAAACCAAACAGGCCTGTAGAGACTTCAATGGGTGTCAGTCTGCTCTTTGGGAGCCTACAGCTTCACTAGAGCCTTTTGATTTTATTAAGAAGGGAATCCTTTAAAAATCAAAAGGTTGGACATCTCTGCTGTCAGGGAACCCTTATATTCATTTCAAAGCTATGGGCACCACAGGATGCCAAACACCTAAAAATAGCTATGGCAATACTGAGAACTGCAAGGCTGATTCCCTTTATGGCTTCTGATGTGCCACCTAGATGGTAGCAGGTTGTGCTGAATGATGTAGATCCACAGGATTTCTTGAGCATATCTGACCATTTGTTGCTAACAACTTTTTGTCTTCTCCCCACTGTACTTTTCTTCCAGCATCCCTGCTCCAGGCTCTGGCTCTTGCTGATCACTTCTGTGGACAGATTCAAATCAAAAGCTTAGCAGGAACCTCACCTGGCAAATGTAGGTTGGTTACCTACCCATTACATGTAGATAGCCAGTGAAAAGATGGCAATGTCTAATAAAATACTTGGGGAACAGCCCTCGTCTATCTGTATCAGGCTATGAATATTTTGTTCATAGCCCTCCATTCATAGAAGGTACAAATTCCTCTCAGTTACCTCCCAATATAGGAAGTTTGGTTTTCTGGAAGTAACTGTGCCTCTTCTGGGTTTGCTCAGAGCCTGGCTATGGCCATGAATGGTTCTTCCTAACACATTTCACAGAAAATCAGATAATCACAGATTATTTTTCATGGCTGGAAAGGACCTCTAAGATCACCAAGTCCAACTGTCAACTCAGAAAAAACCCACCATGCCCACCAGAGCATGGCCTGAAGTGCCACATCTACAGATTTTTTTAATACCTCCAGGGTTGGTGACTCCACCACCTCCCTGAGCAGCCTCTTCCAGTGCCTGAGGACTCTTTCAGTAAAGAAATTCTTCCTAGTATCCAGTCTAAATGTTTCATGGACAATCTTACAATACTGACTACCTCTGAGGAGCAGAAACTAGGGGGCTGGGGAAATGGGGGAAATGGCAGCAACAAAGAAAGCTCAAAAGAAAATTTCCTCAGCAGGATAAGCTGGATGTGCAGAGCTGGGGTTTTTAAGTATCTACAGTGCTTTACAGTGGTATTTTATGTTCAGTTTTTTTGTTGTGTTGTTTTTTGGTTTTTTTTTAAACTGCTTTCCTCTGACTAGTTTGGCATGCAAATCCTCTGGTGTAGAAATACAATCAGTGCTGGGCAGCATGGGGTGGGCATTTCTGAAAGCCTGTTATTTATGAAATAAAAGTTGGAAATAGAAAATGAGCATATGGAAGAAGTTGCTGTCACAGATCCTCCCTCTGGCTGGGAGAATTAGAGCATGGTTTACTTAACTTTCATTTGTGAGGAAGACAGGGTGCTGCTATGGCTTGTCATAAGAATTATCTGAGGCTGAGAAAAATGGAAAAAAACCCAGGGCTTTTAATAATTATTCTTAAATTGAAATGCAGTTGTCTCAGAGGAAAGAGCCGGAAGCAGAACGTGATCACTGACTGTAACACTGATTCTTTTCTTCCCATCTACACCCCCCCCCCTCTGCAAACTCATAACAAGAGAGGCTCCAATGGACTAAAGCATGGTTATTTCCCAGCCATAAATATGCAAATCCCCATCCCTTAAAGACAAGGGATTTACTGGCTAACCAAAGCTCCAGGATTACTGCTTTTATTCTACATTTGTATGGTGATCGGCTCAAAGGGGTCCCACTCCATGATTGGCATTGCTGCAAAGCAAATAAATGAAGAGCTCCACTTCTGCTCTAACACATGCAACCACATGCCTTCAGCAAACAAGTGGCCTTGGCTTCTCCTTTTGCCTCCTACTGCCTCCAAGCCAACATAGAACAGGGGGGAGAACAAGATTTGATTTTTTTTTTCAACCTGCTTTGGTATCTGGCTTTAGTTGGGTGGATGGGAACAGCACCCTGCACCCTCACCATTCCCATCCTCCCCTTTTGGGGCTGTCCTGATCCAAGGTACCTTGAGGTTGGTGCTATACAAAAACCCAAGATGTCTCTGGACCACAGAAAACCCCAAAGCATTGGCTTAGTCATACAAGGACAAGTGAATCCGACAAAATGGAAACCTGTGTTTATTTTTAAAAAGAAAAATAAAACCCACCACAAAACCCAGAGGATATTCAGTGTTTCCAGGAAAACCTAATAGGAATTCTTCTTGGGAAAGGAACACTTTTCTTTTGTTGGATGTGGTTATTATCTTTTGGGTCAGGTATTTTAGCCACAAGTATATTTTATTATCATTGTAATTATTAATTATGCCAATTTAGAATCTATATTACCTGGCCAGGTTTAAGGGTCTGGAAACACACAGCCCCCAGACAATATTGGATGTGAAGTACAAGGTGGCTGAGACAAACAGGCTTACATGTATGTGGTGCTGTGAAATATAATAATAGAAACAGTACAATATGCTTTATTTTTAGAAGCAGCATTGATGTAAAATACATCTGCCTGAAGATTTCACTGCCTCTTATTTCACTTATGCAGGAGATGAATTAGGAGAGATGTCTTCTTATTAAAATACCTCGGAGCTCCATTATCAGTTTCACTTCACAAGACTTGAAATTTGTTTCCAGTGTGGTTTGTGTGTCAGCTATTTTTCATGAAATAGTAGATTCTCAAGCCTTAAATTCCCATTATTTTACAGTATGTCATCATCCACTGTTGAGTCAACTTTCCCTCTTCTCTTGACAAAGCTACCATTTTTTGTAGTAGCACACTATCCAGCCATCTTAACTCCTCAATTTTTTGACAATTCACAGCAAAAGCACACAGAAAGCCACAACTGTTTCCTGTCTGGATTTGCAATGGTTCAAGTTTCTCGAAGGAATAATAGGCATCAAAGGGTTTGAAGCAAAACTAGCAGAAAAATACAGCCTCTCCAGTTCATGGTCCAGCATATTAACTTACATTAACCCTCCAATAGGTGGAGGTAGAAACAATGGTTTGCCTTAAATTAGAGCTCATAGAATCATAGAACCATAGAACCATAGAATCATAGAATCGACTGGGTTGGAAGGGACCTCAGAGATCATCAATTCCAACCCTTGATCCACTACTGCTGCAGTTACCAGCCCATGGCACTGAGTGCCACATCCAGTCTCTTTTTAAATATCTCCAGGGATGGAGAATCCACTACTTCCCTGGGCAGCCCATTCCAATGTCTGATCACCCTCTCTGTAAAGAAATTCTTTCTAATCTCCAACCTAAACCTCCCCTGGCACAACTTAAGACTGTGCCCTCTTGTCTTGCTGAGAGTTGCTTGGGAAAAGAGACCAACCCCCCCCTGGCTACCCCTTCCTTTCAGGGAGCTGTAGAGAGTGATGAGGTCTCCCCTGAGCCTCCTCTTCTCCAGGCTGAACAGCCCCAGCTCCCTCAGCCTCTCCTCATAGGATCTGTGCTCAAGTCCCTTCGCCAGCCTGGTTGCCCTCCTTTGGACCTGCTCCAGGACCTCAATCTCCTTCCTAAACTGAGGGGCCCAAAACTGGACACAGTACTCCAGGTGTGGCCTCACCAGGGCTGAGTACAGGGGCAGAATCACTTCCCTGGACCTGCTGGCCACGCTGTTCCTGATACAGGCCAGGATGCCATTGGCCTTCTAGGCCACCTGGGCACACTGCTGGCTCATGTTCAGCTTCCTGTCATGATCTAATGACATAGAAATGAGACTTGTTCTTACATTGTATTCACTTATATTGGGGTTTTTGTGCATTTTTTAAAGTTTCACATTACCCTTTTAAACTGATGTTTACTGCTACTGGACTTCTTTGGATTGCTTCAGCTGAGGGAGAGCTTAATGGAAAGATGAGCAAACTCTTTCCTTCACTCAGTCCTGTGCAGTCTGCCCATGCAGAGGATCTGTGCACAGCCTTATTTTCCTGAAAACAGAGTCAAAAGGAGGCAATTTCTTCACTTCCAGTTGCCACACAGCAGCCCAGCTGCCAGGCTCTCTCCCCCTCCTGGCTTCTTGCCATGGTCCCTTCACTTACATTTCTCTTGCTGTCTTCTTGGCTTTTTGACCACTTCTTTCTGCTTGTTCTCCAGTTGCTTCTTGGCACTGCAGAAGAAAAACTACCAGATGACATCCATCTCCTTGAAAAAATACTTGTACTGCTTTCAGGCAGTGTTTCTGTGGGTTTCTCCAACATCTGAAATGATCTTACTCTAAATAGGTGCTTCTTCTATCTCTCCATTACCACGATAGCATTATCTATTGCCTATATACTTCATGGTCAGTGTGTGCTCTCTGCAGTTGGATTCTGAGGATTTTCTGAGGGATGTGAACTTTAGCTGTGAACCCAAGACTGAAGGTTCTCCAAAACCTGGCTGGAATATGTATTATGAGCCAATATCTCTTAAGCTGGTTTTATAATGCACCCCATTCAGTTTTCTTTGCTCCTAGAAATTTAGTTTTCAGGGTTATCATAAGTATTTTGTACTAGCAAAACAAAAATAGGCATACTTGGAAAAAAAATGACTGATGAGAAAAAAGAAGAGAAGGCCTTGTCATGTAGCTTGATATTAGAAGTGTTTCTGTAAATGTGACCAGGAATTAGTTTGTCAGCAGTTATCTCTTTTGACACAAACAGCTAAAATTTAGCTTAAGGACCAATATTAGGCAGAGGGTACTTTCCTGAGTAGGGAAGAATCAAACAAGCAAAGGTTTTGCAAGCAATGTATTCAGGTCCAAGATTTTGGTTGGGACCTGTAAGTCTCCTGCAGAGTTGCAATATATTTTGGGGCTAATCTCCCAGTTCAGTTTCCTCTGAAACAGAAGTCAGGTCATGTATAGGAAAAATGCTTAGAAACTGAAAATAATCAGAAGGCAGCTGGGGACAAGAGCAGATCTGCATCAAAATTACTGAAACTTCCTTCTATTGTATTTACTCACTACCATCCCTCTCCTTACCTTAACTCCTCTCCCTTTCCCATGCAATTCTCAGCCCAAGTCCCTTCACCCAGAACTTTCAAATTCTTGAGCTATTTTGCTTATCTCTCTGCTGTGGACAGAAGCTCAGACTAACCTCTTCCTTCCAGTGCTGTAAATACAGGTTACAATTACACTTACCAGTTTCCATGGCTTTTAATCCAGCTGCAACTCTAAAAATAGTGATTACATCAAAACTGCTATAAACATGTTTGAGAGTAAACAACTTATTTAAATATACATAAAAGTGCAAGAGATCACCTTGAGTACTGTGTCTAGTTCTGGGCCTCTCAGTTTAGGAAGGATATCGAGGTCCTGGAGCGGGTCCAAAGGAGGGCAACCAGGCTGGTGAAGGGACTCCAGCACAGACCCTATGAGGAGAGGCTGAGGGAGCTGAGGGTGTTCAGCCTGGAGAAGAGGAGGCTCAGGGGAGACCTCATCACTCTCTACAACTCCCTGAAAGGAGGTTGGAGCCAGGGTGGGGTTGGTCTCTTTTCCCAGGCAACTCTCAGCAAGACAAGAGGGCACGGTCTCAAGTTGTGCCAGGGGAAGTTTAGGTTGGATATTAGAAAGAATTTCTTTACTGAGAGGGTGATCAGACATTGGAATGGGCTGCCCAGGGAAGTAGTGGATTCTCCGTCCCTGGAGATATTTAAAAAGAGACTGGATGTGGCACCCAGTGCCATGGTCTGGTAACTGCAGCGGTAGTGGATCAAGGGTTGGACTTGATGATCTCTGAGGTCCCTTCTAACCCAGCCAACTCTATGATTCTATGATTCTGCCTCACATGCTGAAAGACAGAGGAAGAGAAAACTGCAAGGCTGTTTGCTGTTCATGCTTTGGATGATGTTAATGTTAATTAAATTGACATTAATTAATGTCAAACATTAATTTGACAATCAGAAATTTTGAAGGGTAACGGGCATGAGCAAGGGAGTTTAGGTTTTGGCAGAATTCAGAAGGAAGATGTATTCTTTTTTCACAAGGCCACAAGCAGAGGGGGCAGTGAGCTGCTCTGGGGGTTTGCATCCACCGTGAGTCAGTCAGAGGGAGAGAGAAATACAAAAGGAATTGTGTTGGTTTGCAGCAAGTCCAGGTTCAGATTGGGTTGGCAGAGAAAATGTTGGGAGAGGAGGAAGGAAACTCCTGTGGAAGAGCTCTGGGAAAAGATGAGGGGGGTGGGCTGGCAGTTTTTCAAAATTAATTATATGGCTGTAAGTCACACACTTCCCACTGGTGTCGTGGGTTGAGCTACAGGTCTCAGACCTGTGTTTAGCCTGGCTGGCAGCAAATACAGGTTGTTAATGCCTCTGGTGTAGGTAGCCTGTGTAAAACACATGGTACATCTCAGCCAAGTTTTAATTAGGCAGCTGTCCTCATTACAGAACAAGTTTAGCAATTCACTCCCATAAGCAATTCCTCTTGCAGTGTGAAGGATAAGATAGACTGGAGTGTTTCCCACCGCCTCACCCTTCAGAAGAGCATCCATCCCAAGGGCAGGGCTGGATAGACTGAACAGGGAGACAAGTTATACCGATGATGTTTGGTCTATTCCTGCTCTGTGGCTCAGGGAGCATGTGTCAGTCTGGCTGGCACCTGTGCTTTTTCATATTCTGGCAGTTTTCATTTTTCTCCTCTAAGCATTGGGTTTTCCTTCAGCTAGAGGTTTGGTCATGGTGGGCTTCTGCTTGTCATTCCTAGGTTTTAAATGGAATCTCTGATTTAACAAATTGGTATTGTTGCTTTTGTAAAGGATTACTCTTTTCACAGAGCAAAAAACATTAGGAGACTCGTGGAAATTACATGTTCAAAAGAACAGGTTGTTCCCATGGGCAGGGCTCTAGCTGTCTGACTTTTCTCTGGAAAAGAGATGACAGGGTGAGATTTCACAAAACATCCATCTCTCTGCTTTAACTGTGGGAACATGGTGCTGACTCAACTGGATTGACATTTTGGGGTACTCTTGATCTTTTGAAGTAGTGAAAAGAATTGCAGAAATGGCTGAAAAGTTCTGGTCTTATCAATCGTATGTGCAGAATTTTAACCTACTTTGAGTAACTTTGCCTTTCATTTTTTTCCTGTCTTGTATGAATACCTCAGAAGTTGTTCATGGATCTGTAAGCACCTCTGGGCAATGGTTTGAAAACCACTAGATTGGTCAACCTGCAGCACCAATGCCTGTGTAAAGCAGTCCTAGGTTTACACAAGGTAGCAAGACAAGGTTTTGTGTCCCAGGATCAGCTCATGCTTCTCTTAGGAGATCAGTACCCTGTCAGCCTTGCAAGCTGGCAACATCAGAATACCTGCTCATGTTTTAAAAGTCTTTTACTGAAGCATATTTCCAGGAGGGATTTGTTCATTTAAATAGCTACGTGGCTCACAAGTTTGTGAGGTTAAAAACACAGTAGGAAACCACTGTAAACATTGCATCATCAGCTGAGGAGGATCTGGAGACACTGCGTCTATGGTCAAGAAGAAATTTACTTTAAATACACCTTGGATGGCTGCCTAGAAGAAGGGAGGGATTCAGCAGCTGAGGTTTGCATTACGAGTTAAGTTGGATGTTTCCACTGATAAGCTGAAGCAGCCCAACACGTCAGCCCTCGGTGTTTCAGGGCATCGTGCTTAAAAGTGACCTCTTCGTGTCACCAGCCATGGGCTTCTCCTATTGGAGAAGTGCCAAAAATGCACCTGATTCAGAAGGAGAGTGTTGGGGTGCTTCAAGTATATTTACGGATGTGCACGGCCATATGGTCTGTAACATAGAACTGGTACAGGAGTAACAGCCAATCTTCATTTCCTCCTGGTGGTTTCTGTAGAAGATTAAAATTCACAAGCTGCATCTCAGCTGCATTCAATAGAATCACAGGGTGCTTAGGAGAAAGAAGGAGCTGCAGTAGGATGCATGTGTATGTACTGGAAGAAATGTTAGGAGACTTGCCTAGGGAGTGGTAAACATGACCAAGGATTTTTAAGCCCAGGTTTTCTTAAAAAAAAGAAAATTCCCAAACATTTGTCTGGAAAGAAGGAAAGTCTATGTAGTAACTTCTTTGGTATGCCTAGAAATTATTTTGAAAATGGTAAATTTGAGTGTAAAATAATAATTTAAGGGAAGGCTAGGGATAAACCCCTGTGTCACTACAGGGAAGCACTTGTTCTCTTCCCCAGTCCACCTCCCCATCTCCTCTCTCCTATTATCAGCTCTGGAGCTCACCTACTTGAGTTGTGCCCATTCAGCTGAGTCCAGCAGAGAACTGGTGACTTTCCTGCTGAGTTAGTTTTCTGCTGTTCTAATGTGTGTAACTGGCTCAGCAGAAGATGAGACAAACCTGCTACAAAAGACTTGCAGAAGGTATAGGACAGGAGTATGAGAAAGAAATAGGGCAGGTGGCAGCAAAGCCTCTGCACAACTCAGGAATTGTTGTACGGATTCACGTGCTACATGATCTGAGGCCCTGTCCCAGACAGCTCTGAGATTTCTTTACCACCTTCAGGAGAAATAATATGGAGAGTACAGGATGACTTTTAGCCTTTCATTATTTTACCTGTATTCCTCACAAAACAAATACATTCAAGCTTGATCTAAAACATCTTTTGCCCCCAACACGTCTTGCAGTATAACCAAATAACCAGTGCTTGGTGGGGATGTGTGTGGACATTAGGGCTGATCATATGTATAGGTGACTGGGTAAAAGAGAATTGACATCAGCTGTGGGACAAGGTCCTTGTCTTTTTGGGTCAGTGTATTCCACCTGTCACATATTTGACAGTTCTCATTTCTACCTTGTGCCCATTGTTGTTCATCCTGCTCGTGCTCTTTGCGTCATACCCTCGTATCATCTTGTTCCCTACTTTTTAACTTTGCTCTCCATCTGTGTCACTATGGTTTTCAAAAAGGATTGTTTTTAGCTACTTTTATTAGCAGAAAGAAAAACAGAGGAAGACCATAAGAACAGGGGAAGCTGAAGAATAAATAACGATTGAACTTCAACATGAGAACTTCTTTTGATCCTCTCGAAAAATAAATAAATGCATCCATATCAGCCAGTAAGGAGAGGTGAACCAGACTGTTAGATACAGACAGTTTATTGTCTAGACAGAATATTGTTTTTCTCATTTTGTATCTTGCAGGAGCAATGACAACATGTCTCAAGATGTCAAGAAGTTTCAGAGAGGTTTTTTTCCTTCCCTCTCCCCATTCTCAACTCCTCTATTTAACTCCTAAGTATTCTCATCAACACACGAATGTAATCATAGCTCCTGACACATATGCATGGAATAACACCTCATGTCTGTTTTCAGTATGACTGGCTGAAACTAAATGTGACAGAGTCTTCCTCAATGGGTATTTAACAGAACCAGTATTTTAGCTGCTCAGAGAGCTTTTATTTTAAAAGCTGTGAGAAAGAGGCAGGGCAACAGCAATATATGATGTATAAACATCAGGTTAACCTGATTTCAGGACAAGCATTAATATTTTTCTCCCAAGAAAGAGGAAAGCTCTCCTTTGCAGAATGCCCTCGGGTCACCCTCTGTGAGGAATAGTCCCAGTGCCTCGTGTGTGTGTTCACAGCTCTCACAGATCCAGCCGAGCAACAGCCACAGGCAGATGCCAGCAATGGTGATGGTGATGGGTCTCCCAGCAGTGGCTGAAGCAGCGTGGGCACCACATACAAAGCCACAGCCTCACTGCAAGCGTTCCTCAAGCAGCTCAAGGCGGGCGGCTGCCCCTCCGTGCTGCTCCGTGCCCATGGTGGCTTCGCAGCCCTGTGCAGAGACAACCAGCCCTGTGTTTTGGTGAGATTCCCTCCCTGCAGCTGGCCCTGGTACTCGCTGTACCCTCTCCCCGGCACCGAGCCAGTACAAACACCCCCTCCTGGACCACAAACACTTCGGGTCAGCAAACCAAAATCGGACAGGAAAAAGATGCCATGAGAGGAGGTGACGCTCCGAAGACGAGGGGCGATCCTCCCCACTTGTGGTAGCGGTGAAATGTTGAAGGGACTCAACCTGTCGGCAAGCCCCAGCCTCCGGACAAGCATCCCTGCGGGTTTGCGGGCCCTGCCTCTGACCCGCACCTGCACCGCCCGGCCGGGACCCCGCGGCAGGCAGGGCAGGGCAGGGCAGGGCAGGGCAGGGCAGGGCAGGGCAGGGCAGGGCAGGGCAGGGCAGGGCAGGGCAGGGCAGGGCAGGGCAGGGCAGGGCAGGGCCGATCCGAGCCGGGCCGGGCCGCGGTGCCACCTCCCCCTCCCGCCTCCTCCGCCTCAGCCCCCAGCCCGGGCGGGCTATAAGAGGCGGTGGCGGCGGCGCCGGGCCGCCCATGCTGGCGGTGGGAGGTAGGGGTGGCAGCGGTGTTGGCTGCGGGACACCTCCGCCCGCCGCCGCCGCCATGAAGTCGCCTCAGGCCCAGCGGCCGGCGGGTCAAGGTGGGCGCGGCGGGGGCGCGGTGGGACCCTTCCCCCTTTTCTCTCCGCGGTGTCGGAACGCCGGGTGGGTGTGGGGCGGGCTGGTTTCCCCTCAGAGGGCGGGAGTCCGGGGGGGGGGGGCGGGCAGCAGCGCCTGGCGAGCCCTGCGAGCCCTGACGCTCCTGTCGCCGCCCGGCAGCGCTGGGGGGGGACGGCGGCGGGGGCTTGGCGGAGGCGCTGGGGGAGTTCGACGAGGTGCTGGCGGAGTTCTCCCGCCCCGCCGGCCGGCGCCGCTTCCACTACGGAGAGCACCTGGAGCGCATGAAGCGGCGGAGCAGCGCCAGCGACGGCAGCGGCCTCAGCGATGCCGAGAGTGAGTGTCCATCTGTCCGTCCCCGGGAGGGAGGTGGGGGGTGGGACAGGACCTAAAGCGGGTGTTAAACCAGCGTGTCCCCCTCCTTGAGAGAGGCAGGGACGCGTCAACAGAAAGACCGAGCTTTTAATTAAATAACCAAACGAACAATAATACCACCACCACCATTTTTTAGTTTACTTTTTGGGTTAGAAGTCGCAAAGGTGCGAAGTTTGTCGCCGCTGGGTTTATACTCCTGGTGCTGAAGAGCAGAGGAGGGAGGGAGAGAGGCGCTGGCGGGAAACCTCCCCGAAGTCACCTCCAGAGCTGATAAAGCTGAAAAACTCCCTGCAGATAAAAAAGGTCAAGCTGCTGGGATACAGCCCGGCGTCTTAATAATTAATAATAATAATAAAAAAGTGTTTCTTGACTTAACAGGGACTGCTCCTTGTATTTCGGTAGCTGAAGTATCAGCTGAGAGAGTGTGAACTAAAGCACGCTTTCCAGAAGAGACTGAGGCTCAAACAGGTTTCTGGTTTTTAACACTGCTTCGGAGGTGATAATAATTTTAAGCTGACTTGCACCAGTGTATACGGGATGTATACGAATTGAGTGTGTAGAACGTAGCACAAGAAGGGTGGGAAGCAGACACTGACTGCTTTGAGCAGGAAAACACAGAGCTGGGATTTTTTCTAGTTAAGTTGGAAAAAAGTTTTAACCCTCTTATTTTTTTGGTAGTCAGCAAGAAAAAAACACCTTTCCTCTTCTGTATAATGGTGAGGTACCCATAAACTGCTGTTCTCCATGGGAGCAGCAGATTGAAGGGCTACTTTGTCAGAAGTAAGTTCTGCTGAAAAGAAGCTATACCAATTTTTTTTTTTTTTTAGTTCCTGAACTGTAGTGGCAGTTGTAAGAAGCTTGTCTGTTTTTCAGTTACTTAAAATTGTTCCTTTGATTTCTGTTGTGCATCTCTATCAGTTTAGCAACTTAAATATGCAATTCTGTTGATGTAGTGCTAAAACATTAATGTAATCTTCCTAATGCTAAAACTGTGATAGCACAGATTCTCATTATCAGAGCACTTTATTCCATCATCATGGATAGGATTAATTTCATTTTATTGGCATTTCATTTAACTGCCCTGAACTTGGATGCCTTGCCTTAGAGGTATGGGGGTTTTTTTGTAGTCAGTGGAGGTACATGGATCCATATGCTCGTCTGTTGTTTCATAATGTAGAGGGTAAATTACTGCCTACAAGTAACTCTTTCTTGCTGAGGAAAGTCTAGAAATGGGTGCCTGTTTCAGGCTGATGGCATCCTTTTGGATGGCTGAGGGTATGTAAGGTGAATTCTTCCTTCACTGAGTCAAGCTGATGAAATGCATGGGCTGTGTGGTAATTCTGTTAGTAACTGCAGCAGTACTACAGCTCTGGTGTTACTATTTTTTATGCAGTCTTCATTATTGTAATACATTAACCTCTCACACATATTTTAACCACAAATGAAACACTTAAATGGAGAGTGAAGATTCTGTGGTGAAATGATTTACAAGAGAAAAAAACCCACAACAACACAAAGTGGGATCAAGAGCTCACTCTTCTTGTATGGATAAAGACAGCTGTAGTTGCTTAGCATATCTTCTGTGGTTCAGAAGACTTGATCAGTGCTTAATATAGCTGGTTTAGGATAGACAGAAGGAACATTTTGAGGAATATATTCTGACAGGGCAGGGGGCTTGGGGAGAAACAGTGTGCTCATGCAAATTGGCAGACCAGGTCTTTAGGAAGATCTGGGAAATAAAAGTAGGTGTCAGAAATCTGCACCGATTTAGGCTGAAGACATTAAAAGCATAGGAGGATAAACAGGGGCTGATGGCTCTACACAAAGTCTTCAGGGGTCTTTTATGAGGAACTTGCTGAGTTCCCAGTTCTCATCCTGTGCTGGGCTTCCTCCCTTGGTTCCTCCCTTCCATCATGCCAAGAGGGGCTCTGAAGAAATCAGAAGTCACTGTCTGCTAGGAACTGGCATATATTGGACAAAAAGGTGCAGTAAGAGTGACCTGTTGCATCCAACAGTGTCAGGTGTGTGAGGATATGTTTAAGGGAAGGCAAACAAAGTTGGCTGGCTTGTTTCTCAGAACAGACACTATAAATCTTGTCTTCCTAAAGACATAATTCAATGCAGACAACTTATTTTGAGTGACAGTAGGACTGGAGAGGAGTTGCTGGTTTATAGAAATGTCCTTTTATAAAACAGGCTCCAGTGTCTGATGTAATACAGCTACACTCCACCTATTTTAAGAGCAGAATGCCTATTCAGGCTCTTTCTCAAGTTTTTTTTCTCCCCCTGGGTTCACATTTCCTCTGTAGTGCAAGTGTAGTGCTGAATTCGTGACCTTGCTATTCCCATGGTAGTGCTTAGGTTGCACATCACCACAGGACCAAGGAGAAACTGGGCTGAAAGAGCAAATTCTGACAAACTGAATCTGTAGCAGTGCAAAAGAAGTTCCAACATTATCTGCAGACAATTTAAATTATCCTCTTGTTCATGATGGCCATGTCTTTGCAAAATCTTGTTATCTATCTAGTGCAAGACTGCTCCAAGTACACTTTGTCATGTATGGACAGAAGAGTTCAGACTGTTGTATTTTAGTGCTCTCTTCTCTGTTGCTTAAGTTAATCCTCCTAACTGATGTGGTATGGCTGAAGTTTGGGTGTATTTCTCTTACAGCCACTCCTGCAGTGATATCTTTTGAAGCTAGGGTAGGACTGTATGGGGAGGTAACATTTTAAACTGTTTTAACTGTTTCAGGGCCCCCAAGCAGACTGAATCAGTGTTAAATTAATCATTATGGGAAGCTGATAATACACACCAAGAGGTCTTACTCAAAGGATACTTTTTAGGAGGGTGAGGGAAGTCATTCCTGGGGTTTTGGTTGTGAGGATGAACCCACTTAAAAGAAATATTTGCAAGAGATCTTTGGCTGTAGTAGATCCTGCAAATACTACTTCTAACCTTAAAATCTCTTGGGGGGGACAGCTCTAAAAGTACTAAATGAAATTCTTGGATTGCATATTTCACACTCTTAAGAAAAAAATAAGAGTTTGAAGAGGCTACTGTGGAAATTCAGCATGATAGAATTTGGCTCTCCCACATCTTGTTCTGTTAATTGACCAAATGATCTTTGGACAAGGTCTGTCTTGGCTGTGGTTAATTATATATAACACAGTGGACTCTAAACCTTGTAGTAATGAAAAGCTTGCATGTGCAGATGTTCATGGTGATCTTAGTGCTTGGCCCACAAGTATAACATTAACTGCAACAGCTGATTGGATCAGAGCTGGAAATCATGATGGATCTGGAGTCACTCCAACAGACATTCTTGAGTTTCTGGACTGTGAGTGAATACCAGTTATTTTTCATCTTCATGTATTATATGTTATTAATCATCCTGAAACCTCTAAGTTGAGGGATATATTAACTCTATTTACACCATATATTGGTTGAGAGAAGAATGGGATTTGTGTTTAAGAGGGATGTGCTGCCCAAACCACTAGGGTAGATGCAGCTAGGTTAGAGAGAACATTCACTTTTGTGTGTTGCAGTAATCTCACAAAGAAAAGTACAGACTTGCCTGTGTAAGTTGTATGTCCACTCAGTGCATTCTGCTGGTACAGTATGTGGCAGGGTCTGGACAATCTTCCAATCTTAGGCTTAGGATAATAAATACAAAATTGGACTTCATGAGAGGTTAAAAGGGAACCACTTTAACATTTCTTGTGCCAAAGCTGTAACAACTCCAGAAAGCTAAATGATAATCTGTTGTTATGCTCTCAGAAACTTCCAGCTCCAGATGAGTTTTCTTGAGACAGGTTCAGCTCCCAGCCTCTCCAGTAAAAGCATTGCAAAATGAACATATCAATTCAACTCCTGCTCTCATACAAGCCTGTGGTGTATATTTATAGTTATTTTTAGGAGTATGTAAATGCTTTCTGACAAATACCTCTGAGCTTTTAAACACAACAAAAGACCCTGAACTAGATCTAGATCTAGAACTCTACATTTTATCATTTCAAAATCAAGCATGTGCAGGTTTACTAAGGGGCTGCACTCCAGGAACCCAGTGCCTGGTGTAGTGCAAGCATTCATAGTTAGATGCCATGGGTCTCTCTGTGTGGTTGTGCTAATGCTGTCACTATTTAGAGATGAAGCATCAGCCACTGTTTATACTGCAGCACTCATCTTAAAAAGCCCATTTATGCTTGCAGTTGTGCAATGTGTGTTTACAGAGGAGGTACAGGAAAAGGAAACAAAAATGATTGAAAATGTAAAATAGTTTCCAAATGACTAAATAGACTGGGACTGTCAGCCCAAAGGAGAGATGACTTGGGTGGGGACAAGCTAATCTTCCAGAAAACACTGAGTGACATTAGGAAAGTCCTCACCCAGTATGAGGAAACCAAATTAAATCAGCATGCTTCAAAGAAATAAGAGGAGCTATTTTTTCCCATGGTGTGAAATGTATTGCCTAGAGGCAGCATGGATGTTAAAAGTTTATACACTCAAAAAATAACTAGCTGAAATCATGATGGGAGGGATTTGGGCATCAGGGACTGCTGAGCCTACAGATGCTACTGCTGTCTGAGACAAGAGCAACCTGTGCTAAAACTTGGTGGAGTTTATCTTGAAATGATGAGTGTATGGCTGCAGCACCCTTAGACTCTTCTGCTCTGAGAGGTAGAATTGTGGGGTAACTGGACTTTTGGTCTTACTAACAAATCCCAGTCTTAAAAGATGAAGAGGAGAACATTTCATAGGAGTGGATTGCTTCTCTGAGCTTCTAATGGTCTATCTCTAAGAAGAAGGCAGTACAATATTTATAATTAAAAAAAAAAAAAAAAGAGCAAGGCTCTTATGGAGAAAATAGCCTTTTATTAAATTATCTGAGAAATAATGTTTTATTAAATTACTGCTACACTCAAGAGAAAGAAAACCCAGAAGTTTCAGGTACAGAGGCTCCTCTCCAGGTATTTTATTGAGAAATATGCTTTTTCATAAGATTCCCCATTTTTTGCCTTCAGCATACCTGTTTCTCTTGCACTGTACAAGGGAAGCAAACATTATAAAGACAGGCTGAGGAAGTTGGGGTTGTTCAGCTCAGAGGTGACCTTATAGCAGCTTTCCAATACCTGAAGGGGGCCTACAAGAAAGCTGGGGTGGGACTTTCTGCATGAGTGTGTAGCAAGAGGACAAGGAATAATGTCTAAACCTTGAAGAGGGGAGATTTAGGTTAGAATTTGGAAAACATTCTTTCCCATGAGGGTGGTGAGACACTGGAACAGGTTTCCCACAAGGAAGTTGTGGCTGCCCCCTCCCTGGAAGTGTTCAAGGCCAGGTTGGATGGGGCTTTGAGCAACCTGGTCTGGTGGGAGGTGTTCCTGAGCATGCAGGGGGTTTGGAACTAGATGGGTCTCTAAGGTCCCTTCCAACCCAAACCACTCTATGATTAGTAAAGGGGAAGGTTTGGAGTTGGAATCACTGCCTTACAGATAGCAAGTGTGGTGGGTGAGTGGAAAGTTGTGTATATAATGAGAAGTCATGTACATCTGAATTTCTGAAATCCCTTCCTTGGGACTGGGTGGCTTGAAGTCTTTTAACTCATGAAGCCAAGGCATGTCAGTAGTGAAAAGTGTGATTTTTGTGTCAGTGTTGGAACAGATGTTTGTTAGTTAGACAAAAAACTCCATAAAAACCAAGTGGTGCAGCCAAATGTAACTGTGATTATGATAAAAGTAAACGCTCTCCTTGAGGGCTGCAAAAAAACAAGCATCATAAATATTCCTCACTTCTATTGCTGGCATTAGAAATTCCTGATTTTTATCTTTTTTATTTTTTTCTCAGCTACACTTTGTTCTGGCTAAGAATGAGTTATGCAGTCTGTTCATTAAATGCTGAACTATTGTTTTATAATAAATTCATGGCTTGTAGGGACTTGAGTAGAATTTTAAAGCATCTTTCTAAAAACTTTAGGGATGTGATTTTATAAATTTTTATTTATTTTCTTCTAAAATCTGCCCTACTGAAAACTGCAGTAAAAATTTTACTGACTCCAGTGCTCTTCAAAATTGTGTCCTGAGCTATGCTACTAGAAAGAACATAATATTTAAAAAATCAGACAGCTGAACTTTTCCGTTTCTGTTTTCAAATTAAAAGTTTGAGATTTTCCTCCTTCTGTTAATTACTACTCAGAACCTTTCAATTGCTCATTTTACGGGGACATTCTATATTTACATGGTATTGCTGTAGTGTTTCTTTGTGGTTTAGCCACGTACAGGAACAGCAAAGGTCAATACTAACTACAGATTACTTTGCCAAAGTAAAATACATCCCCATTTATTCCAACCCCCTAATTTTGCAGCTATTGGCTTAGTTTAACTCATGTAAGTCAGATCAGTAGCTCAAATCTAAGATTTTTAAGGGTGTTTTTGTTTTGTTATTTTGAGGTTTTTTGGGTTTTTTAAGGTATTTTTAACGTGGCTGAAGAGGCATGTATGTGTACAAGTAGTAGAGTCAAAATACAAAGTGAGAAATAAGTGATGAATTACAGATAAACTTGGATCACAGTGTGAGAGAGGAGGGATGAGGATGGGCAGCAGTGATGAGAGATCCTTGGCATCAGCCTCTGGTTATTGGGCTGCAGGGGATGTTGTGTTTGTGTGGCAGTGGAAATTTTCCAAGGGCCATTATTGGAGGTGAATGTGTAAAACTTGGCTGTGGCAGCTACTGGGGAGCAAGGACTAAAATGTTCTTTTCCCAGAGCTTTCTGCCCTACAGCCACATTTTGCCAAAGCAGATAGTTTTGTGTGATAGATAGTGCAAGTATTTAGTTTTTTAAACACTAGATTGTTTTCAGCAGTTAACATTGCCTTGACAGTGGAATCAATGCATTCCTCTTTCCATCTTTCTGCTGCTTGGTGGCACCTCTAAGCCCCAGCCAGTGCAGTGGGCTCTTTGCTTTTTGAGAAAGATAAATATTGGTATATTTTCCTAAAGCTATTAATATTACAACCCATCGGAGGATATCAATGTTTTGTGAAAACATTTCACCTCTTGAAACTGGAAGAAAAAACATTCAGGTATTTAAAGCAAAAGTTAAGTCTTATTTTCTCTCTGCCCACTTGGAAATAAATCCCCAGCATAAGATGTGTGTTGATATAAAACAACACTTTTGGGTTTGAGTATGTAGTGATGTGAGCACTAAGTACTTTCAACTGCTCATACAAGAAGTATGTAGACAAAACCACACAAAAAGAAAAAAAAAAAAAATCAAAGATGACTGCTAGCTCAGATGTGTACATGGATAGAAATAAAAATAATTGTGTGGATGGTTTGTGGCCAATTTAAATGGCTTGTTAAAGCTTTCATAACTTCAGTTGCCCTCAAGAGCATTCACAAAAAGAACTGTTATTCCTGCAAATATGTAAGAGAACTGGAGCTTTGGATTTGGTGTGCAAGAAGGATTGGTTTGCAATATGAATTCTCAGCATCACTACATTTGATTTCTGGATAGTATTAGCAGCACAGACTCAACATTAAAAGTACACTCAGTTTTGTCGGTTTTCTTTGTTATTTTTTGTTCAGCTAGATCCAAAACCTTTACTGTATGAAACAATTTGAAAGTTCTTGTTCTGCTCTGTACAAATACATGGCATAGACAGTGTTTTATTTGGTCTGTTCTGTCAGTGTTTCAGTGCCTTGTGCTCTTGGCTACAGGAGTCTGTGGGAGGTGCTTCAAGTTATTTGGCTTTTTTGTGGTGGTAGGTGGTTTGTCCTGAACAGCTAGAATTTTCCATTCTAAGTTTCTTGGTCATGAGGCTTTGCATCTTGGCTGAAAAGAAATGTAGTTTTAGTAGAAAGTTGGTCTGTAAACTAGTATCAGGAGGAAAAGTTTAATACCATTAGCTGTTACTTTCAACCCAGTGCTGTACAGGGTTCATGTGACATGGTACAAATTGTCAGATTTTCCCTTCCTTAAGTTATTTTTTAGGAACTACTTTTTAAAATAGCTTTTTTTGGTTTTCTTTTTCCTGATTTTGTATCTAAATTTATCTCAATTCTGCATTGCAGCCATCGAATCTTATATCTGAAATTGCTAAGGTTTAGAAAGGAAGCCCTTGAGTGTGAAGGTAAAGAAGTTGCTATAAAGAGCAAGCATGAGGGAGCGTGCCCCTTGTATTCCTTGTTTCTAAACAAGAAATACCAACTGGTGGCTGATCTGGGCAAGCAGTAGTCCCAGCTATCATCCCCGCCATCCCTCATGTTTGCACAGCGTGAGGGTGCAAGGTCGTGTCTGCATTTCTTGGAATGGGATCCAAGCTGATTGCAGAGCAAACTGTGGAAGGTGCAGTACTGTAATGGGGCAGCATCCATGTCAGGGAGCAAAAACACTCCAGGATGCACCTTCTGACACAAACCTCTTCAGTGTGGATTGCAACAGAGGTAGGCTTGGAAGTTAGGTTGGAATAACTGGAAAGAGTCAGCCTAGGGCTGAGGAAAATCTAAGCTTAGTAGATGCAGTTTTCCTCTCTGGTTTGTCTCTCTATCTGGATACTCCTATGGAAGGGGGTTTTATGGTGGTAAAGACTGCAGGTTAGAGGACATGAGGTGTAGACACACACTCTTCTTCCCAAAGGTGGGGTAACTTATGGTTGAAGAGTAGTCAGCTGGGGAAGCATCTCTCCATTTGTTATCTGCAAACATTGTGTTTGTGAAGGTGTGGGTGTGTGGATCTTGACAATCTGTGATCCTGCCCTCTCCTCCTAATTCAGCAAGACACCCTTAATTTCACTAAGGCAGTTGTCTCCTGATGTAGCATTTGGAACAAGGTGTCCAAGGGAGTTGACAGTTCTGACTTGGATGGATTAATGCTGCAGTGCAACCACCTTCTGGGTTGGGGTTCCCAGGTCAAAATGCTGTATTTGCTGCAGGTTGGCAAAATTGTCAGCTTTGGTGGCAAGCAATAGTAGTCACCCCCCCCCTATAATAAGGCATACATTTATTTCCTAGTAAGGGTGCCAGATAGATGGAGATGATTGCCAGGTTCACATTACAATGGTTTCTTTTTGTGGAACTACAGTTTTCAGGTCACTGGCTCAAAACTGCAGGAACCAGCAGTTTTAGTGTCTCTAACACAATGAGAGTTCCTCCTTCCAGCAGAGCCATGACTAATACTCTGTGTGAGCTGTGCATTGTGGAACTCTTTGCATAAAAAAAAAAAAAAAAAAAAAAAGAAACAAGATACAGATCATTCTTAGAAACTTGAAACTTAAGGCCTTGTCTAAAATGCAAAAAAATCAGAACACTATTGGAAGCTTTCCCATTGCTTTCCATGGTACATAAAAAAAAAATATTTCTTTGAAAGACCACCTAAAGTAAGATGGCAGAACATGTTGTGTACTGATTCACTGCTTGGTTAGCTGATGGGAGTTACTGAATAAAAGAAAGTTAAAAGGTGACATAGAGCTAGAACATGAGACTTAAAGCAGCAGAATATGGAGATATGAGTGTTTGAGCACAGCACTGAATATATTTTCTATTCTGGGGGACTGTCCTTGTGCTGGACCTCCTTATTCAGCTTTTTAAACAGCTTTTCTAAAAATCAGGTAACCAGAATTTCCCAGAATGTCATGATTCATGCAGGTCATACCAGGCTTAATTTAGTGGACGTGGGATAATTGTCTTTCCTGTAATATTTTCAAAATTATGCTGACTGCAGGAAAAGCTGATGCTTTCCTTACTGGTGGGTAGAGGACTGAGCCTAGGAGTGCTTGTTTTTTAACAGTAGGTGTGGGAACAACATCCTTCACACAGTAGATGCTTTATTTGTCCTTTTGGCTTTAAAGTCTGTAAATTTCAGTTCTGCAGATGTTGAAGCCCATGTAGGAAATACCCCGTTTATCTCTTTAATTCTACTAGTTCATCTTTACAATGCCACTTTTTCTACAGGTGCAGACTCACTCTACAGAAATAGTTTCAGCCTCAGTGATGAAAAGCTTAACTCTCCAACTGCATCTACTCCAAGCTTGCCATCTCCATCTGTAACCCCATGTAAAGGTAAACTTGATATAAAATGTTGGCATTTCTTTGTAATTCTCAAACTCTATAGGCTTCTTTCTACGAACCACATGCATGCATTGACTTTTTTTTTTCCCCCTAAACTACAGCAAAACTATGATTTACTGTTAATCACACTACAAATTCAAATATTCTCTCCCTGATTATAAGCAGCAATAGCACACTGCATCCACACTTCTTTGCAGGTGACCTGGCAATTCCTTTGTGTTTGAAACACCAAGCAAAAGAAAATTACATGTTTTGAGCTGATGATAAATCACAATGCTACTTACAGAACACTACTTAAGAATTGTGTTACTTCTTACTGAAGCAACTATTTAGTTTGTGTCCCACCTATATAGAGAAATACTTACCTTGAATACAGGGGTGCAGACTCCTGCAAAGCCACATGCTGCCATTCAGGTTAATGCAATTTATTTGGATCCATGTAGACTTTGCACTGCAGATACAACCCATGTACTAGTAATTCCTCCTTTGTAGCTATGCTGTTTCAAAGTGACTTCTGTCTTGCTTCTGATCTAACTCCCCAGGAGGTCATTTCCTTCAGGTGAACTTAGATAAACTCTGGAGCAAACACACCAATAAGTGTACTTCTGTTACAACTAGTTTTATAAGGTGCATTCTCAAGAGCTTTTCATGCCTTTATGTCTTTTCAACAGTGAACAGTAACAAAAAAAAAAAAAAAAAAAGAGAGAGCAAAAAAAACCAAAAACCCACACCAAAGCCCAAGTTAAATGTTTTCTTTCTAGTTAACATGATACTAGGGAGAAATAATAATTAACAATAAATTAAAAATGGCAAAAGGAATTCAATTAAAATGGCAGGAAATACTTGGCAAGGAATTACGGTAAAAGTCAAGATGCTCTTCCTGATGAGAAGACAAAAAGACAGAAATAGAGTTGGAACTGGCTTGGACTAGACCACAGAAATGAGACATGGAAGCCACTTGCAGTAAAAACTAGATTGAATGGAACTAGTGGTGTTCCTAGGAGTGGAAATTTAGGTGGATGTTTGGGTCCAGAGCTAAGTGGACAGAGTTTGATTAGGGCCACATACAATAAGCAAGACTCCCACAGTAGCAAGGAGTTAGTTAGGGTAATTAGTTGACAAACAGCTTTTTTCTCTGCTTCAACCTCTGTTTTTTTAAGGAAACTAAGCAGAGGATTGCTTTGCTTCTATCAAATCATAGAATCATAGATTTGGCTGGGTTGGAAGGGATCTCAGAGATCATCAAGTCCAACCCTTGATCCTCTAAATGGAATATTCTAAAAAAAAAACCCTAAACATTCTAAAAAGCAGGATTTCAATTTAGTCTCCCCCGTTTTCTAAGAATGAATTGGGATATTGCAGCAGTCCCGTTGAGCTTTCCTGAAAATAATCCACAGCATATTTGATACCACTGAATGTGATTTGGGGGATTATGTGGTTCCATTGTGTCTTTTGGCCAGAGAAATATGTCGTGCCTAAGCAGTATTGACTCTTTCTTCCAGCAAAGCTTGGAGACACAAAAGAACTGGAAGACTTCATTGCTGACCTTGACAGGACACTAGCAAGTAAGTGGACTTTTTTTTTAGTAAGATGCATCTCACTTGATACTGTCAAAGAGTAATCAAAGCCAACGTATGAGAAGGAGGGGGAAAGGGTATCAATAGTTTCATGTAATGTGGCTTCTTTAGTTTGCTAGTCCTGTGGATCATTATGTGTGTAATTAGTTAAAACAGACCAAATTCTGATCTTTGGTGGTGTGTTCATGGCATGCAATTTAGCCTGTGTGACAAAGGCTCTGATGAATCTCTATGCCCACCTCAGAGGCAGCTTCAGTTCACCTGTCCTTGACAAGGGTATAAGTGAAGTAGGCATCACTTTTCTTATATATTTAAAACTCAGCTAAAAAACCTGGGGGTTTGTTTCTTCATTATAAAGCAAAGTAACTGGAGGAGTAACCATAGGTGAGGGAAATCTTTTATTTTAGAATTTGCTTTGTTAGAGATTCAGGGAGCAGGTATCTGTATCTGTTGATTTAGATAAACTGTCAAAATTCTGTTAATTCTTGTCTTTACGAGGAATGGAGGTTAGATCCCTTTTATGTCACTATCCAGAAATTGTATTTTCCAGTTATGATACTAGGTTTTTCATTATGACTGTAAAAGAAAAACAATAGAAGCAAAAATACACCATCCTGTTCCCAACCATCTACACTGCTGCTTCTTGTTGCTTTTTTCCTGTCCTATTATGGACACTATACTGTGAGAGGCTTTTTGTATGGAACCAGGCTACAGAGCCCCAGACAAAAAAATTCAGGACCAGACCTAAATAGCAGCATGAACAAAACCCCAATAAACTGTGAGCTGAGCGTTTCTTATATTCATTAGGTATTTCCCCTCCCTGTAATTCCTGAAGCCTTGGCCACCTGCTGGACTTCAGAGAGCTTCCTGCTTCCCTGTTTTCTTACTTGTGTATTAATCCTCATTTCACTTCTCATACTTAAAATGTATTTCTAGTTTCCTGACTTCTGGCATAGAGGTAGGCTTGAGGTGACTCCATCTTCAACACTGACACTTAGTGGACTGCTCTTCTGAAAAACTGAGTTTTTGAGGGTTTGTGTAGAACTACAAAATCCCAAACCAGCAAATCGATAGGTTGCTGTATATCAGCAGACTCTTAAGGGGCTGCCTACAGTACCCAGGCTTCATTGTGCCCTTCCAAGACACATCACAGGTGAGGGCAGGGATTGCCACCTGCTTCTCTGGTTTTTGGTTGTGGTTGTTTTGAGTTTGTTTTTATCCCAACTAAGGAAATCTCTAGTGGTTTCAGCAAAGTCTCATTTATACAGGGTCACTTGTCTTACAGTGTTACACTGTCTTTACTGTACAGGAAAATTCTGAGTAAAAAGTCTAATTTTAATCTGATATTTATCGTCACATTTTTGAGGAGTTGTGGCTGTATGCTTGAGGTCACACAGGATTTTGTACAGATGCCTTTTCAAGCCTGATGCACGCATTAAAACAATAAAACAGCAATCACCTGAAGTTTTACATGCTAACCTTTTGGTTCTGGTGTTAATTAAAAGAAAAAAAGACAGAATTTTGGCCTGTCTGGTGGTCTAGCAAGCTACACAAAGACAGTGTCTGGTGTGTCAGCAACATGCAGTCTTATTTAGTACAGAATTTAATGGTTTTTCTTGTTTTCTATTTCCAGGTATGTAAAATGAATCTTTGGCATTGTGCTTTTCTATGAGTGTCCTCTGAAGGATAAGTGACATCAGTCACTGAGAGCTGCTGCCCCTGTCTGATATCCATCTTCTGAACATAACCTTTGTAAATAACTGGCAACATCAGTTCTGTTATTTTGCAGCAGATGGAATAAGATAACTTAAGTGTTACAGCTGTATTTTGCTTTTAAATATAGCTTGAATTTTAATTTAAAGTTGCTTTTATGAAAGTATATTTGTAATTTTATATAGTTGAGAACTTCTAATGCTTTTTTTCCATTATAATATATTTTTGTATGCAAATAAACCCTGAACTGGAATCCAGATGTCTAAAAGCTTCATATGAATATGTGAACCCTGAAACCCAAGTGCAAATTATGCTTTTATTGAAAATATTAACATCAAGCCTGAAAATATCTGACAGGGTATTTCCTGTAAAGCAAAATGTGTTATCCTGGCTTTCATGTGGAACTTCATATTCTTTTTTTTCAAATTGCTAAAATAAGAGAATTTTGTACTGTGTAAAATTAATACCATCAGGAAAATAATAAAATCAGTCAAACTGTTACTTCAGATTTGCTTTAATATAAACGAAATAATACTGTCTTAGTAGAGGTTTGAACAATACTACCCCTTTCAAACCCCATGTAGCAGCTAGCTTTAAAATTACTTCCCTTTATAGGTGGAGTCTTAATTGGGAGGTCAGACATTTAGGCCCAGGGGTTTAAAGTTATGGAGATTCTGTAGCACCAAGACAATACTTAAGTGTCTGGACATTTTTGATACCAGACCCTTGGGTCCAAACCAGTCTTACCACTCTGAAAAGACTTCCTGGCCACCAGTGTTATGCTGAAAAGGGTGGAAGGTGACCCTGATTCTTTCCATATGCATTAGGCACTGGAGATGTCATTATGTGAGGTCTCCAGCTGCTGCAGGCATTACACTTGGCTCTGCTGTCTGAGCTGCTGATGAGATTGCTCTCTAATTTGGTCAGATCAAGTGAGCTGCATTTGTTTGAGCTCCAGGTCTTCCTTTGACCAAAACAGGCTACTGAGCAGCTGGATGAATGCTTTAAATCTTGTGCACCCTTTCTGTGTTAGCACAGGATGCCTGTGCCCATGTTCCAGCTATCAGCCACTTGTGAGAGGGAACCAAGAGGGTGGATTTGGATCAAACTTCTGCAATTTGGAGAAAATCTGCTGTGTATTTGCTAGCTGGAGGAGGGTGCAAATCCATTTCCTTGCTTTAGATTTTCTAAAAGTTCACCAAAAAAATGGGTGGTATTAAACATCATGATTTTTTTCCAGCTTTATTCATTGGTAAGAAAATGAAAATCTGAACTGGGTATATTTTAATCAACCTGAAACAACGGCAAGGTGGCTTGTGTGGGTGTTATCTTTCTTTTTGGTGAAATGGACAATGTAAGATGGAAAAGTATTTTCCGAAAGAGTAGAAATTTCCTTCAGGGTTTTCTACAGCAGATTCAGGTGGTACTTGAGTAGAAATAGAGTTGAACCCATTGTGGAGGGAGAAGTTCCTTGTGGCTTTAGGTGAACTGCCAAGGAAGGTGGGATGGCTCAAGTCTGAAACAGTGATGTGCTGCTGCATGCTCTGGGACCTTTCCAGAGGCTCCTGCACAGCAGGAAACCCACTTTGAGAAGCAAGGGTAGGCTTTGAAATTTGACTGCTACTGTTCTATGAACACACAAGGGGAAGTCCTCCTTTTGGCTGCTTCTGAATCTGAGAGGGGTGCCTGGCTTTTTCGTGCTGGTTGCAGGTGCACTTTGCTGTGCAAAGCCAGGGAGCAGGATTCCCTTGGCTTGTGTAGGACTTGCTGGTGCATAGAGAGGGAGAAGGACCTCACCGAAGGGGAAAGGACCCAGGAGAGGAGAAATGAGCTCCTGCTTTTGTGCTGGGAAATGTCATCAGTACAAGGGATGTTTCTAAAGCTGCTTGAATTGCAGCCTTAGCAGTTTGGGATGGGTTTCTGCATTCTAGCTCTGGTACAGAGTGAAGGATGGAATGGTTTTGAATGGTAGATGTTACCTTCCCAAAGGCAGAATACCCAGCACAGTGTGTGTAAAAACAAGCCATGAGTTTCAGAGGAGGCCATCCCAAGAAATCATAGAATCATAGAATTGGCTGGGTTGGAAGGGACCTCAGAGATCATCGAGTCCAACCCTTGAACCACCGTTGCGGTTGCTAGACCATGGCACTGAGTGCCACATCCAGTCTTTTTTTAAATATCTCCAGGGACGGAGAATCCACCACTTCAGTGGGCAGCCCATTCCAATGACGGATCACTCTTTCCGTAAAGAAATTCTTTCTAATATCTAACCTAAACTTCCCCTGGCACAACTTAAGTCCATGCCCTCTTGTCTTGTTGAAAGTCGTTTGGTAAAAGAGCCCAACCCCCACCTGGCTACCCCCTCCTTTCAGGTAGTTGTAGAGAGCGATGAGGTCTCCCCTGAGCCGCCTCTTCTTTAGGCTGAACAACCCCAGTTCTCTCAGCCTCTCCTCGTAGGGTCTATGCTCGAGTCCCTTCACCAGCCTGGTTGCCCTCCTTTGGACCTGCTCCAGGACCTCGATATCCTTCCTAAACTGGGGGGCCCAGAGCTGGACACAGTACTCAAGGTGTGGCCTCAATCATGGGTGGGGACAGGAGCACAGCTCTTCCTCTCTTCGTCAGTCTGGATTGTTTGGGATGTCAGGCATGATTTTTCCTCTTACCCTTTGCACGTTTGCACAACCTTGTCAAACACTCTGGGCCTACAATCAGTCTGGAAAGTTGGATATCTTATATAGAGTGATATCACCAAATTAGTACAGTGCTTTGGAACTGGAATATTTGGTTCTTACAGGCACCCAGTTTTGAAGATTATTCCCATATAAGCAAAGGGTTGAAGCAAGGCGTGTTCCTCATTTTGTATGATGTCAGCTGGGGATAGTGTTGGGGATTAAGTGACCATCTGCTTGGGTGTTTTAATCTTATTTATGCACGAACAGGTGGAGACTTCTGCTTGCTTATACAGCAGTTTTGGAGATCATTGCCTGGAAAATCTGGGAGTGTCTTCTGCAGAGCTGTTGATTTGAATAACCTCCAGTTTGTGATGCTTAAATTTGAATTTCTTGCTCTGTCAGAAGGAAGGCACTAATGTAGATGTCATTTCACTGGAGTATGCTTATGACTTAAGTCCATCATCTAGTTACATATGGCACTGAAAAATGCATTGCTAAGAAATGTTCCTGCAATTCTTTGTCCCCAGTGAGGATTTCTGGAAGCTGCAATGTCCTTATGGACCAGCCTGACTTCTTAATCCTTGTTTTGACCTCCCTCTCATGCATTACTGTGGAATTTGGATTCTGAAGGATATCTCAGGCTGTCGTGCCACGACCACACATTCAGAAATGGAAATGAGGAGCTCAGCCTAAGCAGATGTAGTGCCACAGCTTAAGGTGTGTAAGGTGAGGTGCAACCATTATTTGCACGCATGCTCTTTACCTCTTGTAAATTCAAGGTTAAATGGATTAGTCTAAACCTCCATCACTGAGACCTGAGTTAATGTGTCTTATCTTGGGTTTGCTATTGACTGTGTGTGTGTCCCAGCTGCTGTCACCCAGTCTTGGCTGATACCTGGTAACTCATTAAGCTTGGTAATGTGCTCACTTTGCTGAGCTCGTAATGAAAGAGAGAGAAGAGCAAAAGGAGCTTTCATTGTTTCTTTTCTCCAGGCTGCATGTGTGTCTGTAGCCACTACTAATGCACTGACAGCCAGGTGGGTTTTTGGGAAGAAGGAAAGCAGTTGTGTTGTGTAGTGATGTTGTGGTAGTGACTGCTTAAGCCCTGCCAGCTCCTACAGCCTGTGGTCCCAGTGCCTTCCCTGTTCCTTTGTTACTGGTATTTGCTTTGAAGTACAGGCTGGGCGTGGAACTGATTTTCAGCAGCATTGGCTAATGTGATGGGTCAGAGAGGGGAAGAGAAACCCTGTTCACAGCTTCACAGATGCTTTTAAGCCATGGTTTCAGTAGTGGCTGCTTGCAGAGAGAAAACCCACACAGAGCACTTCTGCCTGCTGGGAAACATTCATGTCTGCAGACACAGATGTTTGGGGTTTTTTAAAGTTCATATCATTAGTTGTTGCTTTCAGATCACTGTCAGTCTGCTTCGCACCATGCACGAAGTGAAAAGAATTCACCAGTGGGTCCATCCAGCATGAGCCTCTCTAGAGGAGTTCAGCTGGAGTTTGATTCAGGTGGTGTTCAACTCAGATAGACCTGGGAGACCATCCAAGATGTATTTGCACCACACTGGAGCCCATCTTACATGAGATGTCATTTATCCAAAGGTGCAAAAATGTGCTAGACGTGACATCTGCCAGACTGCTGGAGAGAAACTTCTGATGTTGTAGTGTTTGGAAGCAAAGTGAGTTTCATAAAGCCAATATGAGAGCAGCAGCTCTTGAACTAAATCCAGTACTGCATACTAACAGCAAGACTCCATATTCTCAACAGGGAAAATTCCTTTTTTCTATATTACTTTCTACATTACTGACTCCACTGCAGTCTGGCTAAAGGCTCTAGCTGCCTACATAACTTCACAGTAATGTAAGATGATCCTGGCTGCTGTATCTCATCAGATTAGAGCTGTAAACCAGATCTTTTCAAGGTCCTTTTCTTTCTTACATATTTGAAGCTATCAATTAAAGGGTTTAGATGGGCTTGGGGGATTAAAGGAGGCCAGTCAATACAATGGGACACTAATCCTTAGGTAGCTTTTTTCTCTTCCACATCTGTTTTGGAAATTAAAATGTTAATCAGTTCAGCTCTAAGAAACCACAGACTATAGGCCTGTGCCTCTGTTCTCCCAAGGTGAGCAGAGATCCCTGGCTTCTCTGGGAGGCTTGGAGGTGCTTGAATGGGCTTGAAACTGGGAGTGTTGCCTTCTCCATAGCCCATGGCTGTAATACTGACTGCCTTCCTTTGGTTCTGTTTATAATGTGTTCCAGGTCTGCATTTATAATTAAGAACATCATCCTTGTCTCAGTAAAACATAGTATTTTGGTATATATCCAGTCTTTAAATTACAAAAAAAAAAAAAAAAGAACCCTTGCTAGCGTATAGAATCAAGTCAGGATTGATCCCACCTGACTTAGGCACTTATTTAAAATGCTGAAGTTAGACTCTTGCCCTTGGCTCCTTCAGTAGACATTACGTGAAGGCCGGGGAGGCTGAGATATCCTCTGATGATGTTCCTTTTCTACTGGAAAAGACTGTGAACAAGCAGGCTTTTGTCTTGGGCTTCTTAACCAGCCACCTAAAGAAAAGTGTGTCTGTCAAAGTAACCTTCCTATGACTAGACTTGGAGTTTGTGGGGCTCCTAGAGCAAATGCAAAACTACCCAGCTGGCCAGGGAGATCTGTTCTGGGCAGGTTGCATCACATCACATCAGATTGCTTCAGCCCCATGACTTGCTTCTTCTACAGACTTATCTCCTCCTCATGCTGGGCAAGGTAGTAAAGAGCAACTCCAGGCTGGTGCTTAGGAGTCTTGGTGTTGACTTTTTGCCTTTAGGCACGCTGAGAACCTTCTCTCCTCTTGCACTGCTCCCCTCCGCTCATCAGCCCAGCAAACATTCCTTGCCCCCCCATCCTGTGCTTAAATTCAGGGCAGCTGTGCTGGTGTAGAAGGTTGTCAGGAGAATTTGGGTATTTTAAATTGTACTCTAGGATGATGCCAGCACCTATCTCAGCTGCAGGTAATTTCCAGAGAAGTTATCCATAATGAGTGACAATGGCTGAGGATGGATATAATGCCACTGAAGTCCATAGCAAGATTTCTAGGTGGGCTGGGATTTAACTGTGTTGGGCTGATGGTTCCATCAGTGCTTCAGAAAGTCTTACAACTTGTGAGCAGGGCCAGCTTTCTTGTGCAACACAAATAGGAATTTCTGAATGCTCTTTAAAACCTCTCAGGAGACCTTTATCTTGAAGTCTGGGCTAAACGTGGGTGATGGTGTTCTCCCCTGCTTTTTCTTCATCTCTCCGAGGAGCAGAGTGATTCATTATGGTGGATGCAGCTTGTTGCTCTTCCCCCGTGTGCTTCGGCAGCAGGGTTTCTCTAAGGGTTGATACCCCCTAAATATTTCAGACTTTTGAGCTGCTACTTACTTCAGGGGGCTGTTGCACAGCATTCAGCTCTGAGCTTAGCCATCTGCCTTCACAGACTGGTTCTTAAGGCTTGTATACGTAGTGAAGTTCACTAGCTTTATGCTCTTGGAAAGCTCATCTATAAGCAGTATCTTTATGTTTCTTTATGATGTAAGACAAGGTGCATGATTTTCTTAGAGGCCAAAGAGAACAACTCAGCTCTCAGTCACCAAATAGCATCCCAGGTGTATTTTGTATACAGCTGATACAAGGCTGCTAATGGATCAGTAATTTGTTATACATCAGCAGTCACACATCTCTGCCTCAAAGCTCTTTGGCATGCTCTAACTAATGCCACTTCAAAATACAAGGCAGATTTCTCTGCAGCAACCCTGGCTTAGAGGGAGAAGGTGAAAGTTTAGCACTCACCCAATGGCTTGACCAAAGGGGATTGGTGTTGGTGGTCCAAAGCCAGCCTTAGCACTGAGTTTAGGATTAAGGCTTCTTACGTGCAGCATTTGCGCAGCCTTAAATAATCTTATAGGAAATACCTTGCCCTAGTAAGTGTGTCTGGCATGCCTGTGTCCTCTTTGAACAAAATTAAAAGAAGCAGCTTGATGGCTTTTTTCTGAGCTTGCTCCAACCCTGTTGATTGCAGGAGGAGATGTTATGGAGTTCAGTGCTTTCCAGAAGCTTGTCTAAAAAGCATTAGTAGCCTTGCTTGGTGTTTTCAGTAAAGCATTTCACCAGGGACCATGTAGTTCTTCACACTTTCACCAGTTGTGAAAGGTACCTTAATGACTATCTCTTAATGTGAAATTCTTCTCTTGAGCTCTTCTCTTCTCTCTGCTTTCTTTTGTACCTGGCAAAACCCCTCTCTTCAGTGCCCTCATCTCAAATCTGACCAAAAGATCAGCATCACAGCCTGCCTGGCTGCCAGTCCTTCTGCAGATAGGAGAGAGCCAGACAGAAGCTGCAAACTCCTTTCCTTCCCTCACCCACTTTTTGTGGCTCAAAATTTAGATGGTCTTCCATGGGGAAGTGCTGGGAGAGACGTGAACCCCTTTCCTGTGGCCTCAGATGTAGGAGGCAGGCAGAGCCAGAGCCAAACTAATAAGACCCTGCTCATCTCTCCAGGATTTTTAATTTACCATATCCTAGTGACCCCCTCCCCTGAATTGTAGAGCCACAGGAGAAGTGTAGCAGTAAATATCAAGCCTTTAACCTCCTTATTCCTGGACTCTGGCATTCCCTGGCATCATTGGTGCCTTGCTGTGTAAAGAGGAGTGGCAGCTTCCTGAGGACATCCCTGCTTGGTAGCCAAAGAGGTCTGTGGGGTGGCCCTGCTCCTGTCCCTGGGGGTGTTCCCTGGTGGAGCTGCAGCCTGACACGTGCCAGGGCTGCAGCCGAGCAGCGTCGAGCGCTGAAAATCAGTGGCATAAGAAAGGAGCTCTTTGTGGAAGGGTTTTTCAAGATCCCATTTCACACTTTGCTCCTGGCACATGCAGTCTTTCTCTCTCCTCTCTCTGTTTTTGCAGGGTGTTTTAACTACAGGATTTTTAATTGATGTTTTTTCGTGCTGATGAGAAAAGATTTAGGTTTGCACATGGCTCTTACATTAGAGGGAGGAAATCTTGGCATGCCCAGCTGTGCATGCCTCATGCACTGCACTAGGTAAAAACAGGTTCTTGACATTCTACAGAAAAATTCATCCAATAGCCACTCCAACTCGTTAATAGTTTGAAGTTTCTGTGTAAATGAAACTATATTTTCTGGCGATTTACCTGTGACTGATGTTGAGAATGCCATTAGTTTCACCAAACCCAGATTTTAGATTTCAAGGTAGCAGAATTTGGTTGCTGGCCTGAAAAGTGTTATTTTGGTGAGGCATAACCCTGGCTTCATAATGTGAGTGCTGACTTCTCTCTGAGTGACTCTGACTCCATAACTATGATTCCTCTATGTGTCCTATATGACTCTATCACCATGGTTGCTTCATCCAAAGCTGATTGCCCAGCAGCTGCTCTGAGAAGTCATCTCTAGTTTCCATTGTCTCTCTTGGAAGTTCATCTGCTTTCTAAGGGAGCACATCCACGTGGAAAACACGTGCAGCTTCTTGGCAGCTTTCCTAAGCACCTGAGTCAGAATTAACGAGAGGAAAACAAACTGCAAACTTTCTCAAGGATGCTCTTGCATCCTTGCATCCATGCTCTTGCTCTTCTTCACCACATGGTTCTTGGTGTGGGTAGCAGACAGGTAGCTGTGCTGCCTTGGGGAACAGCTCCAAAGGTCTTTGAGCTCTTCTGCCACGGAGATTTTTCACTGTTGTCATGTCCAGAGTCCCTACAGTCCCTTACAGTCAGTTGCTTGTGTGGCCTCTGACTTGATGAGTCTGTCCAGCTCTTGGTAAATGCCAGTCATGGCTCTTTGAGAAATGGTGGCCCATGTTGTTCTTCTACAGTTTTGTCCCAGAGTCAAACTGCAAGTCAAATTCCTTCAGCAGCAGCAAAGACCATTTTCAGTTTTAGCAGCCACTCTTCTATCCAGTGTTGCTGGAAGAGGATGAGACCAGAAAGTTGTGTTTAAAAATCCCAGCACCCTCAGATATTTCATTTCCATGGGTAGATGTCCTTGGCTGACTAGAACAGGTAACTTTAAAAAAGAGCCAGTTCCAGAACAAATTGTTGTTGTGGGCAGCAATAATGCTGCCCTCTCTCTGTTTCCTGGGATGAAGTATCAAACCATCTCTGTTCAGTGTGTGTATTTAATGGCACGTTTCAGTCCTGTTTTGCCCTCAAGTGAAATGCCTTGCTAGAGTGCCATAAAATCACATTTCCCCACAGATCAGGGTCCAGATATATTTGTGAAATGCTTGTGCTAAAATGCTGCCATCCCACCAGTTTGAGGATGACCATCAAAGCTTTGCCCACCTTCCATAGTGGGACTGGGACTGTGATGATCCTCAGGAGAGTGAGAGTGTGGGGGGAGTGTAGGAACCAATTTTGGAAACCCCCATGATCTCTTCTGGGTATCATCTCCTCTTTCTTCACTTGATAAAATTCACACAAAAAAATCCCACAAGAATTTCACAACAGGTAAAAACCTACATTTCTCCCTGTTTCATTAATTTCTCCTATCATGAGACATAGTTACCTTAAATGTGCACCTAAAGCCAGCCAGATTTTTGGCTATCAGATTTTTGGCTATTTTTAGCTTTATTGGTATCTTTCCTTTACTTCCCCTTAGGAAAAAGAAATAAAAAATCCAGCATTATCAGGGGTTCAGTCTGCATCCTTGGGATGATTTTTCTCCCACATAAATTTCTACAATTAAGATCACTGATGCCAAGTTATTGGTATTTGCTGCCTGTTGTGTTTTTTTTTTTTTTTTCCATTTGTGATTAAGTGGCTCAAATTCACAGGACAGGCCCTGGGTGTTTTGTGCTGCTTTGTCTGTCCTTGTCATGGATGTGGATGGAGGGGACAAGAACATGAACCAAAACGGGGCAATCTGGACTGGAAAATATTTAAATATTTTAAATGTCAGCTCCGATTTAGTATTTATTTAATATGACTCACGATTCATTTCTGGAGTCTATAGGCTTGTGTTTGGGACTAAATCAAGCTTTTCTCCCAGTGATGGATGGACCATCTGCCTCTCTTCCCCAGTTCTCACAGCCGGGTGGATAAATAAGAAGGAGGCATTCAGCTAACCTCAGCATCTGCCAATTGTGCTTTATGGATGACCTTTCAAAAACTTCCTTCTTCTTGCCTAAAAATAAATTTCACATTTCCAAGCTGAAGAGACAGACTTCCCTATGCATTTTGAATAGCATCTTTGTTCGGGAAGTTCTCTTGGCTCCTGTGTAACTAAAGCCTGACAGTGAAAAAAAAAAAAAAAAAAAAAAGGTGTTTTAAGTTGGTGCTGAGTATTGGCTGATACTCAGAATAGCTGAGCTTTTGTGTTATATTTTGATGTGCCACCATGAGCACTTCATGAAATGGAGGGGAAGGAGAATAAAAACATTCAAACATTTCTGGAGACATTACACCAGCTGTTTTTTTTTTTTATGTTGGAATTTTCACCCTCTTCCTAACCATTTCACTGTAAGGACACACCTTAGCTTTGAGAAAAAATAATTCAAGCAGCTCTAATTTCTTAGGCTTTTTCTTTTTCCACTCAGGGGTGAGCAATTGGTGTGGTGATTCTGATATCCAAAATGGGCAACAAGCTCTGGATGGATACAGTTCCTCAAGGAAATCTCTTCCTTTTGTATCCATTGTATCTTTTGACTATTGTAAGAAATACTTTCAAGATAACTATTTATTTGTATTGGCTTCTGTGAGGGTCAAATGGCAAGATGATGGATCTGTCAGCCTTGCAAATGTAGACTTTCTATCAAGAAGGAAAAGTGCTATGTGGGAGCAATTTGTGGTTGCAAACTGACCAAGCTAAAGGAGAAGGCAGGAAAACCAAACTCTCCTAGATTCACTCAGACAAGGGATGGGCCTCTCATTTTGCCTGTTCTTTGGCTTTTCTCCAACTGCTGTGTTGTCAAACTTGCATTTTCCCCATAATCAGACTGATATCATAGGGATTTGCGTGGAAACTGATGCCCTCAGCTCATCTCAGTGCCAGAATTACAACAGTCTCTTGTTCCTAATGGAAAAAAAGATGTAAAAATCTCCAGATGTCCTTAGTTCGCATGTTCCTAGCCTATCTGCAGAGCTCAGTTTGATGCTTTCATTTCATGAAGCTAGAGGAGAAATAATAAAAATACCCTTACATATTTATCTAGGATGTGTGTGGATATGTGTTCATCAGGTCAGTGTTTCTTTGCTGCTTCCATTTGCAATCCCCATGGGACCTCTGCTGCCTGGAAGAACCCAACCCCTTTTGGGCTGTGTGAGAAACAGACTCCAGGGTGCTTGGTTATCCCTGTGGGCAGCAAAGATGCTTTGGAACCCCAAAGCAGCTGCTGCTGTGTCAAGCTCCCTGCAGAGTGAGACAAGGATCACCAATGTCTGATAATTTTTGCTGAAGTTGTTAGGTACAGGGTCTAGCCTTTTTTGGGGTTAACTTCTTGGTTTAAAAAAAAGCTTAACTCCAAAATCCACCAGCTGAAATAAACCATTCCTCCTCCTCTACTAGTAGGTAAAGGGAGGTCCAGGAAACAGTAAGAGTCATAGAATGGAAACCCACTGAGAGCCTCATGCCCTTTGGCATGGGTACCCTCATTTGGTACCGTCAGCTGAGGGCTGGCAGATGGAGTTCCTGAATCATGCTCAGATATGCTGGTTGAATACATTTCTAATAGGATAGATAGAATTACTAATAGTGGCACTCACCCAGAGGGAAGAAACCACTGGACAGCCCATGTACATCTGCCCTTTCTAAGAACGCTTCGTTTCTGGCCAGAGTTTTGGGAAAAAACTACTTTTAACAGAATCTTGCACAAACAACACCCAAGTATTGACAGAGAGCTGTTGCTAAAAAGCAAGACCGAGCCTACATGTCTTCCTAGCTTACTTCTTCAGAAACCAAGATGCAATCCAAGCTGAGAACCACTCCGTGTGACGTTCCTGCCTGATGCAATTTGAAGGAGCTGATGCAGGAATGTGCACTGGAGAGCCAGCTCAATGAAAACCAAGCCCTACTTTAGCAGTGGATTACATCTAAGCCACAGTAATTTCAGCTTTAAAGGCTTGGCTTCAGATACTTTTTTCCTATTCAGCTCACTACTTGCTTTAGCCAGAGCTGAGAAAGTTGCTGACTCTGTACTGTGAAACCTCAGTGACCTGAATGAGGAGCTGATGGGCCTTAGTTCCAGTGTTGTGCTTGAAGTCACTGACTGTTGTGTGGAGATGTTCATAAGACCCTGAGATCCTATGTCTATCCCCATGTGAGACCCTCTCCTGGCAGCCCCCACCAGCAATCCCAATCAGGGGAACACTGGTAGTTTGAATAAGCTTCAAATGGGTCCTTTTCCTGTGCAAGCCACAAGAATTCTCTCTTAATAAAACATGCAGAAGTAGACCCTTCAATAGACCCTTTAATTACTCTTTTGTTGTTGGTTTTCATTTGGTGTTTTTTTTTGTTTGTTTGTTTTTGTTTTTGTTTTTGTTTTTTTTAATCTTGCAGCCTTGACAGCTAGGAATTCATAGAATGACAGAATGGTTTGAGTAGGAAGGGACCTTAAAGATCATGTAATTCCAACTCCTTGCCATGGGCAGGGACACCTCTCACCAGACCAGGTTGCTCCAAGCCCCATCCAACCTGGCCTTGAATACTTCCAGGGATGAGGCATCCACAGCCTCCCTGGGCAACCTGTTCAGGTGTCACAGCACCCTCACACTGAAGATTTTCTTCCTAGAATGTTTCAGTAAAAGAAAATAGATAGTTTTGAGGTGTGTACTGGGAGCAATCCTGCTTTTTACTTAGTTGCCCAAATCTGGAGCTTTTCAACCTTTGGGTTTGCAGGGGGTGTGGGAAGGGACAGTGGGTAAATGTCTGCAGCTTTCTCTTTGCCTCCATCCTAGTGTGAAGGGGTACTCTGAGGACTCTGTCCCCTCCATGGGGATACCCCTGGCAGACACTCCAGGTCTATTTTCACATGTCAAAATTAGGGACAGAAAAGTAAGATTTATTTACTCAGCACATGTAGCTGTTTTTCTGCCTTTCTTGGGAGATGTCTGCTTTCCATTCACTTCAGCCCCCTCCTCCTGTAGCCTTCCCCCTGGCATCTACTCCTCTTCTTTCCCCTCCTTCTCTCTTCTTATGCCCCCCCTGATGAATTCCTCTGGCGACCAGGGTTGGGGCTGACAGGAATCCTGTGTCCAGAGGGATTTTCCTCAGCAGCTGTGGTGAGCCAGGGTGGTGCAGTCTGGGTCTCCTCCAGGCCCTTGACTCACTGCAGGGGGGAGTGGAGGGTGACCATGGGCCTATGGGGGATGCTGAGATGCTCCAGATTGACCTCCAGGATCCTTTCCACCTCCTTCCCATCTGCTCTGGGGTTTTAGGATTCAGAGAGGAGGAAGGGCTCTCTGAAGGGGGCTGGGGCTGCAGACAGACACCATCACACCCCGGCAAGGTGCTTGCCACCTTTCCTGTTTGAGAAAGGTTGTGTGAATATTTGTCACTGCCTGGCTGGCCGTGCAGGGTTGCTTTGGCATGACTAAGAAGTGACTGAATTTGCTTGAAATAAGATGCCTTGCAAGCAAGCATCCTTCTTCCAGAAAGAGGTGACTCACTGGACATGTGCCTCCTCCCTTTTTGGGTGCAGCCCCCAGCTGCCATTCCCTTCAGAGCCCTTTTTTTTGTTTGTTTTTGTTTTCTTTCCCTCAAAAAACATGTGGTGACTTTGCAAAGCAGATTTCAAAACGCCAGGGCAAATTCTGCTCCCATAAAGTTCATGTGGGCCAAGCTGCTTCTCAGTCCTCTGCCAACCACATCCAAGTTCTCCATTTTGGACTGGGTTCATTGCCCTTCAGTAGCAATAAGACTCATGCAAGCAGGAATCTTTGAGGTCATGCCCAAGTAGACAGGAGCAAACACATCGTGGTGGACAATATGAAATTTGGAGAGAGTTTTAGAAGGATATTAAAACATTTAATAATGACAAAGAGGCTCAAAACTTTGTCAGGAAGAGCTCCCAATCCTGCCACTGGAGTGCTGTTAGGTAGGAAAGGTCAAATAGCAAACCACTGAGACACAGCCACTTAGACAAAACTCCTGTTATCTCTCAGAATGGTGCCTCTGATTCACTCAGGTGAAACAGGCATCTGTTTTTGTCTGACTTCCTTAGAGATGAACATTTTAGGAAGCTAAAGCTATGACAAGTATTCAAAACACACCAATTAGACTCCAACCTGGTTTCAGAGAAGACATCAGAAATTATTATTCTTTTCTTTGCCTTCTGGCTTCTGTTGTGTTTTTAAAACTTTCCTAGAAACCAGAAGAGCCAGAATTCACTGAAAAAGAAGAGGGAAATGTCACCTAATTTGTTCTCCAAACAGGCTGTCATGATCTCTGAATAAAAGCTGAGCTTCAGAATTAATAAGGGAAGGGGAGAAAAGTGCTTATCCAGTTATGATTTGGGTTAAGCCTGGTGTCTGTGGCATTGCCAGGTTCTCTCTGTGCCACTGCCTTATTGACATTGACGGGGGAGACAGGATGCTTTCTGAAATGCTGTTAAACCAGGTATGAATTTCTCAATTTGGTCTCTTCTACCCTGAGATTTAATGAACTAGTCAGTAAGTAATTCTGGATTTCAAATAAACTCTTTGATTTTGCCTTTGGCCCCTGGAGCTGATGTTGTGGCAGCTACTGAGGTCCCTAATGAGCAGTGACAGCTACGTAGGGATGTGGTGAGCAATGACAGTCATACAGCTATTTCCAGAGATTTTTGTAACCCTTTTGTAGCTTTTTCACAGCATTCTAAGCCAATTCTCACCTTCCTTCCCTTCAAATATTCCTTAATGATGAGGCACTAGTTTTGGCCTCAGATGCTTTAGCTCAGACATTAGGAAGACATTAATTCCTCTGAGTGTGATGGGACACTGGGACACATTACCCAGGGAGGTTGTGGATGCCCCCTCCCCCAGAAGTGTTCAAAGCCAGGTTGGATGGGGTCTTGAGCAACCTGGTCTGGTGGGAGGTGTCCCTGACCATGGCAGGAGACTTGGAATTAGATGGTCTTTAGGGTCCCTTCCAACCCAAAACATTTTATGATGACTCTATGCTGCAAATCATATGCAGCTCCTTCTTGCATTCACCATAAATGCAAACCAATGTCCCCCACAAGCTTCCTAGAAGGTCAGTAGCTGCACTGTCATCTCTCACAAAAACCCAGATAGATTCAGCAAATAAGAGAAAGCTACAACTTTGTTTTGCAGTGATTTCTTCCAATGCAAAGGGACACAAAGTGTGGGTAAGCAGATTTGTGTTGAGCTGGGGCAACCCAAGAGCTCAACATCTCTGCAGATCTCACCTTGAAAAGCCTTAACTGAAGCTGTCAGTGAAGCTTCACAGCTCTTTCCAAACCTGGAAATGTAAAATGTCCTTCTGAGAGTCCTGTTCTGTGCAATTCTTCCCGATGTGACCAACACCCTCAAGGAAGTGTATTGCCAGAGGTGAGGTGCTCATCCACCTGCAAAGGTAGAGCCTGAAGCAGCTCTTTGGTAGGAGAAAGATCTGAACTGGGGGAGAGGGAGAAATGGTCTGCCAGTGGGTAAAAACTTGGTAAAATTATTGTTTTTTCCCATTTTTTACAAGCGGGAGCAGCTGACAAATTCATCCTGTCTGTGCTTTTTTGTGTGGCATTACAAAATTAGAAAGTTGTTATTCCATGAACTTGAATTTGCTGAAAAATAGAAACTGAAGTGCCATAAATAGAGTTGGGCTCTTTGAAGCCACAAAGAGAGGGCTGTTCTGATAAGGAAATGCCAGGCCTGGGAACATGGGTTTCCTTTGTTTGTAAGCTGTTATGCAGCAGCTGGCATCATTTGAAGACATCTCCCAGATTTGCTTGTGCTGTTAACTTGGGATGAAGAGGAAATAGCAACAGGCCATGAGCAGGGGCCAAGAGAGATCCAAGCCCTCCCACCTGTCAGGCTCAATGGGGCAATGGTCTTCTAAGGAGATTTGTGATTGAGTGATGAACAGGTCTGCAAGTAAAACTTGGAGGGAGCAAATTATCTGAGCTCCTTCAAGAGCTTCATTATGTTTCTGTGTTCTATCAGGAGGGATAAAAAAAAACAAAACCATTTCTTTCTCTTAGGATGTATGGCTCAATCTCCATTGTCCTTGTCACCTTTGCCTGTTGGTTTTGCACTGGGGATGGTGGCAGCTGAACACAATGGCACCCACCTGTGGGTTGTCAGCCCCTCCTGAAAACAGCATTTTAGTGCCCTGTTTGAGTTGTTGGGCTGAAAATGCTGCTGAGAAATCAGCAGGCACTGATGGTGTTAGTGCTGAGCATGGCTGAAATCCTCCCATGGTTATACCCTGTGATAGGGAGGGCAAATCACGGGCAACTTTTGTTGGATGCAATTCCCTAAAGATGTCACTTAATAAAAGATGATTAAAACTGGGCCCAAACACACATGAGACAGCTGTAGAAGCCCATTTTATTTTATCTGGTGCAAACTCAACAGATTCTTTGGGGAACTGAGACCCAGCTCTACATCCCAATCTGCTTTTTGGATGGAGGATGTTTTGGCTTGAACCTTGGAGCTGCTTTCCCACCCTGGCTGTCCCTGCTTGTGTCCCAGCTTTGTGCAGCCCCTGCTTGGCTTTCAGTATTGGACACCAGGAAAATCATTAAACCCCACTGACCTTCAAAAGAGCTTGAAACTAAACCCTAACAAATACAGGGTAAGGTGTCTCTGGAGGCTTTTGTCTCATGTACTGCATGCAGGATAGAAGCACAAGAGATGCTTATAAATTGGGGACTATATTACACTTCATTAAAGGACTC
Source organism: Calypte anna (assembly GCF_003957555.1). Taxonomy (NCBI): domain Eukaryota; kingdom Metazoa; phylum Chordata; class Aves; order Apodiformes; family Trochilidae; genus Calypte; species Calypte anna. The sequence goes on from NC_044244.1 coordinate 167,105,490, forward strand.
ACAGGAGCAAGGGCTGGGCCCTCATCCCCCCCTAGGCGAACTGCTGCAATAAAAAGTGGTTTTTAAACTAGGCCACAGAAAGAAGGCTTGAAGACTGTCAGTGTTTTTATTATATAGGTGTGCACAGAAATGTTTTCTTAACTAATGAACACAGAGAGAGGTGGTTAAATGGTTTCAGGTGCCTGTGAGCCTCTGGGTATTGCACTGTTTAATTGCTCACTCGGTTTTTAGTCTATGAATGGTGCAGGAATAAGTGACCCATGGAGCCAAGCTTGAGGATGGACAAGCAAAATGCAACAGGATTAGGCACAGTTTATCCACCAAGCAGTAGCCAAGAAAAAAAAAAACCTGCCAAAAAAAAAACCCACAACCTGCCAAAATCATCAAACTCAAGAAAGAAAAAATCATCAACTCAAGAAAGTAATTCAAGAAGGAGCTGGGCAGGCTTCCAGAGGTTCAGGGTATGAGGTAAAGCCATTAACAGGCATTTTGGTTTTAAGATAATAAGAGATTGGTTAGCAATTGGGATTTCCTGGACTCCTGGGTCTTAGGAAATGTCAGAAACACAGATGTGGATGGGAGGTCAGGAGGGAAGTGGGTGCAGGGGCTTCTCTGTGCCCACCTCCAGGCTCCTCTGCCCCAGTGCCCACCCAGTTCCCTGCAGGAGGAGATGCCTGGCAGGGGTGTCTGCTCCCCCCTTTGGGCTGTCCTGCCTGCCCACTTGGCAGCCATGGGGCAATGGTTGGTGGTCTGCACCCAGAGGAGGATGAGGTTACCTCCAAGGGAGGTTCTTTTGTGTCTTTTTGTCATGTTCCCTATTCTTCCAGTTATTTGAACAAAGGACGTGGTTCTTTTCAGGGACAAAACTCATGAAACCCAGATGGTGACCACAAGAGCACAGCTGGGTGTCTGCTTGCAAATTATAACTTCTGGGGCTTCAATACCATCCTCCATCCTTGCATCTGAAGGAGTTGGAGAGAATTTTTTTTATTTTAAGGGTGTTCTGACGGGATTGTCCTAAAAATATAGAGGAAAGCATAAAGCCACTCACTGTGGGGTCTAAATCTGGGCAAACCCAGAGACAGGTTAGGGTGTGCTGGCACCCTGCTGAAGAAACATCAGTACCCTGGATGATGGATTAATCAGATTATTGAGCTCCTTGTTTGTCTGTGCCCTTAGATGCCTCCTGTTTCTCTGCACCCTGGAGGCTGAAGCTGACTCTCTCAGATCTGACCCAAAATTCTGCCATCCTGCTGCCCTTTTGTTCCTGGGGACCCCTGAGTGATGGGAGCCAACATGTTGGCCATGCCTACCAGGAAAGTGAAAATATCCCCTCAAAATCCTCTGACTGATCTCTTCTTGCTCACTTTTTTTTTTTTTTTTTTTTTTTTTTTTTTTTTTTTTAATTATTAATATTTATAATATGCATGAAGTATACATAACATAAATTAACAAAGCCTGTCAGCCTAAAGTCATCTTCAGGTAGGCAAATAAGCTGGAGCTGAACCTTTCCTAAAACATTTTGTTAAAATTAAGTTGTGCCAAAACTGGTTGCACAAGGGCTAATGTGATCACAGGATGTCTCTTTGCTTTAAGTTTTTTCCATAGGCAAATGATCATTACAAATCTCTTGGTGTGCTTTGCAGTAATCACCAAGAGATTGAATAAATAGTAATAAACCAACTTGCTTTCCAGAAAAATAAGGTTAAACCACACTAACAGCTGTTTCTTCACAAATACCACAGCATCTTAACTGAAAAGAAATTATATTGAAACCCCAGGTATGTGTAAGGGAACTACTAATTTTATGCCTGTGGGTAAAATTTCTCTCTTTGCCTCCCTGAGGAGTCTACTTCACCTTGGTATCTTCCAGTGTTAACAAGGTGTCCTGGTTTGGGCCAGGATAAAGGTGAATTTCTGTCTTGTACTTTTGCTTTCAGCTAAGTCTCTTGTAAGTAGTTGCACTTGCTGAAATTAACAGCAAGTTTCTCAGACAATGTCTGCTTCTAGGACTGATAATGCTCAATGTTTATAGTTACTGCTAGAGACTGGTATGCAGAGCCAAGGACACTGCTCAGCTCTGAGGAAAACTTTTACCCTCCAGAAGGAAGAAAGAGGTCCCACCTGAGCCCTCCTTTGGGGAGGAATGGACAAGACAGATGCCAGAATTGACCAAACAGAGTATTCCATCCCATACACGTCACAGTATAAATTTGAGGGATCACGAGGGCCAAGCCATGGTTTCCTGCTTCCAGCTTCCAGCTGCCTGCCCTTCCTGCCTTTCCTGCTTCCCTTCCTTCACCCGGCATCCTGGAAGGATTCCGTCCGTTCCTCTGCCTGTGGTCCTGATCCGTGCCAGCCCATATCTGTGTGTTCCTGCCTCCAGCTCCCGACTGCTGCCGACTCCAGGAGTCCAGCCTGGACTTTCCCAGGGCTGCCCTACAGCCTCGGTGGTGATGTGAGAGTTATTGGGGGAAAAGGGGAGAGGAATGTGGTTTCCATTTTCCTGTATATTTGTATATATTTAGTAATTTTTCCTATTTATCATTACTGTTTCATTAAAGTTGTGTAGTTTAGTTTCCAACCCATAAGTCTCTCTCCCTTATTCTCTCTCCTTTCTTTATCAGGGAGGAGAGAGAGATTAATAGAGAGCGTCTGTTATTCGGTTTAATTGCCGGGCCAGTGTTAAACCCTGACACAAGGATCCAGGACTGATGCAAAGATGTTGGAAGTTCCAGTTACCAGAAAGGGATATTCAAATATTAAAATACTTGTATGCACCAGCCCATGATACCAAAAACTGCTACAATCATGGGTTTGTTGCAAGAAACTTAATTTTGGGGCTGGAACAGCTCTCCTATGAAGACAGCCTGAGACAGGTGAGAGCATGGAGAAGAGAATGCTCTGGGAAGAGCTTCAAGCATCCTTCCAGTACCTGAAGGAGGTTACAAGGAAAGCTGGGGAGGGACTTCTCACAAGAATGTGTAGTGACAGAATAAGGGGGGATGGTTTATAAACTGGAAGAGGGTGGATTTAGATTAGATATTAGGAATAAATTCTTTAGTGTGGGTGTGGTGAGACACCAGAGTTGTGGCTGCCTCATCACTGGAAGTGTCCAAGGCCAGGCTGGATGGGGCTTTGAGCAACCTGGTCTGGTGGGAGGTGTCCCTGACCATGGCAGGGGGGTTGGAATTAGATGACCTGTAAGGTCCCTTCCAACCCAAACACTTCAATGCCCTCTGAGAAAGCCCTTTTATTTCACTTTTCCAACTCTTTCCTGTACAAGGCCTGACTGCCTTACAAGTGCTTGGGAGTGTACTGGTGAACTCCCCCTGGTGTGGGCAAGGATGGCTGATTAGCATCCAAGAGAAGATATCCCAAACAACAAGGTTAAAACCAGCAAATTCTCACCTGCAGTGATCCTACTCAAGCAGGACATGAAAATTAGGAAGAAATGGCATCTGATGTAAGCTATACACTAAAGCAGTGGAGGACAACATTAGTAGCTGCATCACTAGTTAGGGACATGGGTAGTTCAAGCTGGGTGGAAAGATGAAGAAATTAGAAAGAATTTCTTTACGGAGTGATCAAGCATTGGAATGGGCTGCCCAGGGAAGTAGTGGATTCTCCATCCCTGGAGATATTTAAAAAGAGACTGGATGTGGCACTCAGTGCCATGGGCTGGTAACTGCAGCGGTAGTGGATCAAGGGTTGGACTTGATGATCTCTGAGGTCCCTTCCAACCCAGCCAATTCTATGATTCTATGATTCTATTCTATGATGGCAACCACTGCTGGGACGTGGAAATCTAAGCTTAGATACTGGTCCCTTACAGGGTAGGTCCAGGTCCATCCTTAACTCTGGAGGTCAAGATTAAGGGTCAAGTGAGTGACACCTACCTAGTCTCAGGCAGAGTGTGAAACTCAAGCAATTCAAGGGGAATTTTTTTTTTATTATTACAATTTTTTAATCCATGTAGTATTGGATTCCTGTTTTGAGAAAAAATGACTGAACTCTGACATTTGCTGCCTTGCCAGCCTGTTTCCCACATTCACATATGTCCTTTTCCTAGAAGAAATAATCTAGAGAAACAATGGGCCTTTTGTTCAGAGCAGCTGGTTGTGTGAAATAATGCTGCTCTCAGACATCAGAAAAAGCTCCCTGACCTTTTGGGTTGCCCTCTGCCATCATCTCCAGTTAGGTTGGGCTTTGCAGGCTGTGAGGTGACAGACAGGATGCCCAGACCCCCTGGATCCCCATTTGGACTCTGGAGCAGGCTCCAAGCAAGTTTCAGCTAAAAAGCACAAGAGATGCTGCCCTGCAAGGCTCAAGGGAGCTGGGGAGGAGCTGCCAGCTGGGATGAGGAGGCACCAAGTGTAGAGTCTGGCACCTACTTGCTTCTCCACAGCACTCTAGAGGATTAAACAGAGGTGCCAAGGAGCTCTCTTAGGGTCTCTTCTCTCTCAGTCTCTGCCTGGGCACACTTATTCTTGGTCACTTTCTTTCCCCCCCCCCCTCCTCAGCTTGGCTTTGAATCATTTCCTGTCTCTTGCACCTATTTCTGCTCTCATTTCTTTGAGCAAAATGAGCTCTCCTCTCCTGCTTTCCCCCCTTCCCTCTTCATCTGTTTGTGTGATGGTGGTGATGGGAAGGAGCTGGATCTTTTGACTTTTTCTGTTTGGTTGCTTGGTTGCTTGCTTTGGTTTGGTTTTGGGTTGTTTTTTTTGAGAATTCTTCCTCCTTTCTTTTTTTTTTTCCACCCTGCAAATCACAGTGCTGGGTCACATTAATGAGGGTGCACACCAGTGCTAGAGAAGTAGAAAGCTTCTGAAAGCCACGTGCTGACTACACTTTCTGTAAAGGCTTTTATGGCAGGTGTGTTGTGTGGAGCATGCAAGTAAGGTCTAAAAAAGCTCACGTGATAGCTGGGTATAAGGGTCAAGCTTTAGGCTGGAGATGCTTAGTGTAGGTTTCTGGCTTGCTTTAGCAAATCATTTGCGAAATCTTCCAGCCAGAGTGATTGGATGATGCTGAGAAAGGAATGAGGGGGTCTCATTTAGGGGACTGGCACATACTGGTGACTGAGATTTAACTTCTGTGGAAAGTAACTGTCCATCTGCCCATCAATCCTGAACCATAGAATCATAGAATTTTCAGGGTTGGAAGGGACCTTTAAGATCATCAATTCCAACCCCCCTGCCATGGGCAGGGACACCTCCCACTAGATCAGGTTGCTCAGAGCCCTCTCCAGCCTGACCTTAAAAAGTTCCAGGGATGAGGCTTCCACCACCTCTCTGGGCAACCTGTGCCAGTGCCTCACCACCCTCATGGTGAAGAACTTCTTCCTAACTTCCAATCTAAATCTCCCCTCCTCTAGTTTGAATCCATTCCCCCCAGTCCTGTCACTACCTGACATCCTCCAAAGTCCCTCCCCAGCTTTCCTGTAGCCCCCTTCAGATACTGGAAGGCTACAATAAGGTCTCCTCAGAGCCTCCTCCTCTCCAGACTGAATAACCCCAACACTCTCAGTTTGTCTTCATAACCACCGTAGCTGGTATATTACATAGAAAAGGATGACTGCAAAAAGAAAAGTCTAATAGGTTTGACTTGCTTTTTTCCGCCACGCTTTCTGCTGCTCCTGACTGCAGAGCTTGCAGGCTTTTCATTAAATTGGACTTTTGGACTTTCCTGTGAGCAAGGAGCAGTGAAGTCTTAGGTGGACACAACCTCCAGCTGGGAGAAAGGAGAGGAGCAGCTTGTGGGGTTGGGTGGAGAAGCTGCACAGGGCAGTGAAGATGCCCAGAAAGAATCCTCAGACTCTGCTAAATCTGTCCCTGTTCCACCCTTCCCTGTACTGCCCAAGCAGGAGGAGGGGATGAGGCAATCAATGCTTTAAGGTTGCTCCTTTGCCACCACCAAATATTTGGGGGATGGGGACAGCTTGTGCAGTGTGATGTAAACAGGGAGGCACAGTCCTTGCTCTGAGGCTTCTCTGGGAATCGTGGCATGGGAGCATCCCTGCCCCTACCCAGAAGCATTTCTTTAAAACAACCCCAAACTGATTAATAATTCTCGATTTGGAAACTACAATAGGTGACCTTAGAGATGTCAAATAAAGCCAAGCTGAAATGCAGATGTTGGTATAGAAGGCAGGGAGCATGATTTAGTCATGATGACAGGAAAAAATATCTGGGAAAGCATTCTTCCTATCACTCTCCTGTAAAACACATTTTCCTAACCATGTAATGCTATTTTTGAACTTTCTCCAATCTGCCATCTGCGTGTAATATCATCTTACTCAGAGACCCCAGACAGGGAATCTAACATAAAATACTTATTTACTGATTCGAACTGAAAACACTGTTGCTAAGAGCAGATTTTTATCAAGTCCTGGTATAAAAAGGATTTTTTTTTCCTTTGTAAGATGTATTTAGTTTATAGGTGCTTGATGAGTATTTCCACCTTCAGTAAGAGGTTCCAGGGACTTTAAAATTTTGGCTTGTGTAAGAAGGAACAAACCTGTAGGCATTTAGAAAGGAAAAAAAGCTCACAAAATTAATATTCAGGGAACACAGATGAGCCCAGTCCCTCTTCCACTGTCTGATAAAGTTAACAAGCCTCAATCCATCCTGAACATGCACCTGGGGTAGGGAAGGAGGGGATTTTTCTGCCTCTTACTGGCACAGATACTTAAGCAGAGGAAAGCAGAGTGGTGAAGGTTTGGAGCCAATGGGACCACAGTGGCTCCAATGTGGTGGTGACTTCAGAAGAAGAGATTTTTCTGAGCCCACCTGCCCTGTGTGAGGACAGCTCTGTTCTGTGTGGTCCCCGTGGTGGGTCTGGGCCATGATACATCAGCATCTTACTCCTGTTCTCTGAGCTGAACCTGACTCCTCTGCCAAGCCAGTCCTGGCCTTGGGATGTGGTTTTTATTGTGGGATATTTTATTGCTAAGGCCACGTCAGGCAGATCTGCCCAACCCTGCTCCTTCCTCTGCATGTTGCCACCTTTCTGCTCTGCCTGTGCTCTGCACTGGTGCTCAAGAGAAGCCAATTCAGGAAGCCAAACAGGTTGAAAATGACAAATCCATCCTTTTCCCCCCTCCCTGCTCTCTTCCCTTACAGTTGTGTTGGAACCTGGGGGAATTTTGGTACCAGGTTACACCTGGCTGGTAGGGATCTTCAGCATCAGGCAGCTGGTTTCCAGACCTACCTGGCTTTGCATAGCTCAGTCTGTCCTAAACAAAAATTTACATGGTGGCTGAGGAATCCAGGGACAAAACTGGAGATGCCTTTTGTATTTCCAAGCATCAGTATACGTACTGTGATTGGTTTTTTTTTTTCTTCAGTAAGTGTAGTGTAGAGGAGACACAATTCTTCCACATGCAGCCTACACCAGATGTTCAGACTAATGATGCTGTGAGTAACGCTATGGCATCTGCTTGTTTTTTTTTAAAGATTTTCCTATGCTCATTTATCCTTTGAAAAAAGTTATTCCAATTTTATAATGCTGTCCTCATCTTTGAAAAACCCCACTATCACTTTCATCCAGAAGAATGTCAGCTCTTTTTCAAATCTTCCTACACACTCTTATTTCCCAGAAAATGTAGACTTTGAAACATTTGATTCAGCGAGGAAGCTGCTCACATTGTCACAACAACCTCAAAAGCAACAGCACTTCCCCAAGCAATTTGTTACATGTTTACTTCGGTAACACTGCAGGGCTTTTTAGCCTGTCTGAAGACAGAAAAACACAAATAACCTCTTCATGCTTGTAATATCAGAGAATATTTTAGTTTCCCTCTTTCTGAGGCTTGGTGGAGCAGAGCAGAATGTGCACACTGAGCAATAAGCCACTGAAATCAGAGGGTTTGAAATCACTGGGATATTCCAAAATGCTCAAATGGTTTGGGCATCAACATCTCTCATTCATTAAATACAATGCCCAGAGCACCATGTATTGTAATTTACCCCGTGTGATGTTCAGGGATCATCAGACACCCATGACATGGGATAAAATGTGTTCCACACCTCACGGACCATGCAAGATGCTCCCACGTGCTGAGTGCTGCTCCTGTCCAGCAGATGCAGGGCCTGGGAGGGAGAAATGTTGACCTTCCTTTAATAGAAGGTTGATGGTCAGGCCAGAAGAGCCTGTTCACTGTTCACTCTCCCAAGATGCTGGCAGAAAGAACAGTAAATGACAAAATGCAAGCTGTGGATTTCATTTTTTTTAAAGATGAGGCCAAAATGGAAGTTTGCTCCAGAAGCAAAATTAACCACGAGCTGAACAACAACTTCCATTATACTCACAGTGGACAAAAGCTTTATCTACTTACACAAACCCAGTAGCACTTAAAGCACCAACTAAACCTCTTCCCACCTAGAGGTTCTGTAAAACAAGTATATTTTCCAGTCAGCTTTCCAGATTTGGTACAGTTGGGAATTTGATTTTTATTTCTCAATAAATATTGGTTTTAATTTATTAATAGACACAATAATGTGCAGTAGCCAACACAGCACTTTTTTTTTTTTTTTTAAATCCTCCAAATTATTCTAATACTTGTTTTACAAAACTAATAAAAACATCTTAACTATACAACTGCAGAAAACCTCTGGTATTCTTGTACCTCTTATCTGTACTCTCAGGGTCCTTTTATTTTCGTAATTATGTACACTATATATACATTATATATTATATATGTATTATATATATGTATTATTTATTATATATATGTATTATATCCATAGACTACATTATCAAAAGCTGTTCTCTGTTTGCTCAAATATTATGCCAGTGCATTTGATCAGTGATTAGGACCTGTAGTCTTAATTTTATCAGACCAATGGATAAGTTACAGCATGACACAGGCAATCATGTTTAACACCTAAAGTAAAGGATGGAAATGGAAAAAAAAAAAAGACACTGCTGAAGTCAAACACTATGAGTCCCTTTAAGTCCTTTTGCATCTCATGCTACCCATCACTTTTAAATCCAGTTTTGTGAGGCTGCTCATGATTTTAAATGCTGAGCATCCTTTGGTTTTGACTAAAATCACACACACAGCTGGGCAGTGTGTATATTTTTTGGATGTCAGCTAAATAATAATCCTAATCCTAAATGACTGTGCATTATTAATAACCAGCTAGTGAGTATGAACACGTAATCTGCATTATAAGAGGTAGGTAAAATCACTACTACTGATAGAATCATAGAATCATAGGGGTTGGAAGGGACCTCGAAAGATCATCTAGTCCAACCCCCCCTGCCAGAGCAGGGCCACCTAGAGTACCTCGCATAAATTATTTTATTATTATGATGTAATTAATGCTATTAAAGCATGAGTGATAGGTGAGGACCTGCTCCAACCAGCAGCTCTGTTCATTGACTCAGATCATGACTTTTCAGAAAAACTGATGAGGGTGAAAGTGCCTCAATGAACTGTGAGGTGAAAAATACCATACCAGGCTTTCAGGGGGAATGAGAGTAACACATAATATTTGTGCATGCTACAAAACAAAAGCAGTCACCAGTGCTGCTGTTTCGTTTAACAAAGCCACATTACTCTTAAGCATTTTACTGAGTAAAAATGAATGTGTATTAAGCAGCTCTGCAAGTCCCAGGGACAGGAAAGAAGAGTGTTTGCTGAATGTGTGAGCAGTGAAATAACAGGGAAAAGCACAGCTGCTGCTTTGATTTCCCTGGGGTAGCGATGGGCATTAAAGCAGGTGAGAGATGCTCAGCCTGGGGAAAACTTTACCCTGAATTATCACAATTTAGAGAGACGCTGTCGGGCCGAATCTGCTCTGCAATGAAGCATTCTTAAAAGCAAACCCCAAATCTCCTCCTTCTGCAGAGGGAAAAAAAAATACCAAAAAAACCCCATTTAATTTCTTTCTTTTCCCTTTTTCTCAAAATCTACTGGGAACAGCCTTCAAATTCCCCCAGCTGACAACTCTCCCAGCTGACCTGGCCTTGGACATGGCCATATCCTGTGGGCTCATGAAATGGGAACTGAAACACAACAGAAACATCTCCTGAAACAAAGTATAAAAACAAATGCTACCGAAAGGTACTGTAAGTAGCACATCAGACAGTTTCCAGAAAGAATAATAATTAAAAAAGGTTTTAAGTTGGATTTACATTGGAGAATTTCCCCTTGAATAACACCGTTTTTTAAATGAGAAAAATAACTAAGATAATGGCATTCTACTGCTTATAAATCTGGGCTGAGAAAGTTTACCCAATCAAATAGTCTAGAAAGTGTACAGTACATTTGCTAATAAACATAATTTTAATAAGAAGCTTCTTTTCTGAAGGACTGCTGGCAATAACAGCAGAGGGGCTGAAGCAATTTCCATGTAAAAACACATTTACCAACAGCCTTACTAATATGTCGATTTTTAATTTTTATTTAGTATCTCATCATATGTTTACAGACCCAAAATATTTATATTTTGAAGTGGACTTCTGCTCAGTCTGTGTGTATGTGCGTGTGAATGCAGCTGTCCCAGGAAGGAATAACCTTCTCAACCTCCTCCCAATTCCCTTCTCTCCAAACAGGAATTGCATCTTCAACCTTTGTTTTCACATATATGGTTATCATAACAATACTAACAAGCCTTTGAAAAACGTCTTCCGTCCTCTCTTGCCATAATGAGTTTCAAAGCTGGCCAGGGTTTGAAACACATCCTAGACACGGGACATTTTTGATGCTCTGGTGAAGATTTTGGAGGCAGATTTTTGATTGGAGATCATGATTTTTGATGGAGAATAACCACTAGAGTCTGGACTCCTTAAAGCACTGATGGTGGTATTTAGCAAAATCAAATTAATTTTGCCTCCCCCCATCCCTTCAAATATACTGCTCACAGTGTGGTTTGGGCAGCTAGGGGGATAAGGAGAAATATTAGAAGTACTGCAATTCTTCAGATGTCTGTAAGTACATTGACTTTTAAATTTTTTTTTTTATTCAATTGCCCTCAAATCAATGCCAGCAGAATATCAGCCATAGTGTACACCCTCCACATTCAATTCTTCAGGTATTTCTGTGCATCTACAGCACTATCAGGCATCTATTCTTTAGTAGATAAAGAGGGATTATTGCTTGTGGGACAAGCCAAACACCATCTGATTCAATTATAAACTTAGTGTTTACAACTACCCTGGATATTAAATATACCCTAACACAGATATCTTGCTAAAATAAAACCAGATCTCCTTTTCTTTCTTTTACAAAAAAGAACTTAGGTTCCCATACCTAGATCTCTCCTCCAGTTTCATCTTAAAAAGATTCAAGCAGAACAGATAATGGAGGACGTCTACCAAAGCATAAGAAACTTTTTTGTCTCCTGACTGAAAAGGCACCTCCAGGTACAGAGGTCATCTTGGGGATTCTGGGGAACAGCACAGCAGGACAGCATCATCTGTCATGCAAAAGAGACACGGCACTAGTCCCCTCCTTGGAAACGCTGGCTGTTGGGTCCTTCAGACCATTATGACCCTTTCCCCTTACTTTTCAGAGGCAGAACTGAAAGAATCTATTTTTGTTTTGTTTTCCTTCTAAACAGCCACTTTCTCCAGATCTGACAACTCTGAGCACCGTGCCTGATCAGATAACGAGTGTTTACACGCGATGCTCAGCGTTCCCAAACCGCTCCATTGTTCCCAGCATCCAGCAGTGAAGCCCTGATGCCCATCAGGACGAGCAAGCAACAGCAGAGGAAGGAAAGGTTTCCTGCCTGACAAGAGCAGTCCTGTTTAAATCAGAGATGGAGTTAACCACCCATTCAAACATATGCACACAAAACACTGAGACAGATTGCCTGGCTCTGCCTTGCATAATATTATCAAATCCCAGTGAACCGTGTTTAATAACAACAGGGTGAGATGATACCATCATGCTGGCAACATGGCAGGGGAATGATCACAAACTGTCCTTTATTTATTTGTCCCTCCAGAAAAACATTCTCTCTGTTGCCATCCTGCGATTCCCCCCTGCCCCCCTGCAATTCTCTGAGTGCACTAAGTCAGCTGAGATCTTTTTTTGGGGTGAAATTTTACAGCTTGGCTGTCGTGCAGATTTGGGTCGCTTTGCTGATTAGAGAGCAGTACATAATTTATTAATGTTTATCCTCAGCTTTAGAGTTCTTATCTCCAGGAGGAGTGGGTTTCTTCTTCTGAATTCCCTCTCCGTGACATCAGTGATGCTCAGGCACTTGACAACATGGTAGATGTGAAGATCTGCTGCAAAATCTGGGGGATCTCTTTGGTATCCATGGCAATAAAAGAGCGACCTGCTGGTAGTGTCCTCTGCAGCCTAAGGAGCAGAATGAAGGACAAGACACAATTACCATTTCAAATAACCTCCCCTTCCACAAGCCAGGATGTTTTTGATCTTTTTCCTTTTGAATACCTTCCCAGTCCATGCCGTTCACATCGCTGTCACCGTGCAATTAAAGGCTTGGGAAAGCAGCAGAGGGGGGAAACACTGAGAGCAGCTAAGCCACAGAGCTCCTTTCAGTCAGACAATCAAGAGTGTTTCTAGAGATTTCCATTCACGTCCTCTTCCTGACGTGCAAAAACTCCACTTTGATCAAAGTAGCTGTGACCCCACAAGGTAACACCACGACTGGTTTCCTGAGGGCAGCCAGAGATTTACTCTGGAAGTGAAGATATTTACTTGCTCTAAATAGATCACCATGAGCCCACAGCTTTCAGTTCAGCATCTCCAGTGCTTCTAAATGTGCTCATTGTATTTCCTCTTTGAAATCACAGCAGATTAGATGGAAAGATATTTTTCTGTCAATATTAGCCTGACATAGTTTTATTCACAGCTTAACCTCCCTTACCAAAGCTACACAAGATGCACATTTCAACTCCCATCTCCCTCACATCCAGTCAGCAGGCTTGGAATTTGTTTTTTTCACTTCTTTTCAAAGGAATTTATGCTCTGTACCATTTCTCCAATGCTAAGTTAAGTCTCACTTTTAAAGCAAGCTTTAAAAAAGCTGCAACACAGAATTCCCTTCTCCTTCCCCCACAGCAGTTACAGGAAGGCTTTGTCTAATTCTGCACTTCCACGTACACAGAATGCATTTCAGTGACAGCATTGTGTGTATTTTCCATACCCAGTGAACTAGGCAATTATAAGATCTCCTCTTACACAGCAAGATATGGTCAATGATTATTTTTTTTTTAAATTTTCATTCCTAGCAAAAGCAAAAAGACCTTCTGTAACTATAATCTTCCAGAATAAATTCTCTTTTCACTCATAATGCAGCTCTGATGTACAGACCTGCAAGCATGACTAAAGCTGGATGTGCAGCTGTACCTTTCAAACCTTTTCTGATTAAAACTACTTAAGAGCCAGTTCCCTCGGGTCCTTCACACCCTCTGCTCTAGTTCAAGACTTGGAACAGAAGCAGAAAAGGCACTGTTGATATTTGTGGCTACAGCAGATTTTTCCTGCATGTTCTGATCCTCAGTGGATGTGGAACTGAGGACGCCTGGGACAGAATTTCCTACTTTTCTCCTGTGCCCAAACAATTTAAAGTGAAATACACAGTAGCACTAAAAATAGGCATAAAATTTTGGAAGTTTTGAAGACCATTAACCTTCAGCTTCTCCTGGTTAAATCTCTTCTCTTAGGCCCCCACACATGCAAACAGCACCCTGGGCAGTGGCAAGGGCACCAAGTCTCTGTCATGAATATGTAGTGATATCACATATGGGGATAGTGCACATCCTTTGGTGGAAGGGTGGCTTCAAGTATAGGATGCAGGAAATACTCTGAATAAGCTGGGTGTTTAGGATGTCTGTAAGGACTCATTAACCAGGGTTCTCTCTGACACAAGTCAGAAGCTACTGCTTCTTGCTAGGAGATGAAAAAAAGATGGATGAGAAGCTCAACATCAGTTGGCAAAGTGCTCTTGCAGTTCAGAATGCCACCCATACCCTGGGCTACATCAAAAAAAGGGTGTCCAGCAGGTCCAGGGAGGTGATTCTCCCTCTCTACTCTGCCCTCAAGAGACCCCACCTGGAGTACTGTGTTCAACTCTGCAGCCCCCAGCATAAGAAGGACATGGAGCTGTTGGACTGAGTCCAGAGAAAGGCCATGAAAATGGTGAGAGGGATGGAGCACCTCTCCTATGAAAACAGATTGAGAGTTGGATTTGCTTACCCAGGAAAAGTCTGTAGTGAGAGGACAAGGGGCATCAGTTTCAGAATGAAAGATAGCAGGTTTAGACTGGACATAAGGAAGAAATTTTTTATGATGAGGGTAGTGAGACGCTGGCACAGGTTGCCCCGGGAAGCTGTAGATGCCCCCTCCCTCGAAGTGTTTGAGGCCAGGTTGGATGGGGCCTTGAGCAACCTGGTCTGGTGGGAGGTGTCCCTTGCCCATGGCAGGGGAGCTGGATTACATGACCTTTGAAGGTCCTTTCTAATCCAAGCCATTCTGATTCCAAGCTTTTATGATATTATGATTAAAAAACACAGTGCAGAACATCAGCATGGACAACCATGCCCAGCTTCACCGCAATGAGAGCCCAGTCTAGATTTACGAGGAATGGAAAGAAATAAAGTTATATTAGGCATAAAACTAATACACTTACCTATCTGCCTGGTCTCCTAAGGATCCTATAAATATGGCAAAAGCGTTGACTTGAGTATTGGTGGTCAAGACCTGGGCAAAACTTGATGGGTGGATACCGTACCGCTCGAGATTTGCGTCACTCAGGACGATAACGAAATACTCGTCAGCCTCTTCCTTGGCGATGTCACGGATGGCGTGCTCTGTCCCTTCCAAGGTATTGTCACCACTCATGCAGAACTGAGCATGGGCATGCATGACCTGTGTGCAAAGCATAACCAAGTGGAAATACGTAAGATGGCTTTTTGAATAAACATCCATCTCAGCTGGCACAGGGAGGAAAAAAATGCTCAGTTGTACTGATTCAGGGGATGCTTCAGAAATGTGGACAGTGCTCCAGACAGTACAGAAGATGCAGAATTGTGTACATAATACATCATATTTTAAGATAATCATCATTTCTTAAGAACACAGGAGGTCAAAGGAACAAAATCCACACATGCACAGAATTAGACTGGACCTCAGGGAAGGTAAAATACTTTGATTACCTATATTTTCAGTAGCTACATTCCTATCTATTTAAGTTAAAAAACAAGAAATGACTTAGTTACTTAGTTTCGTAATACTGTGACCAGCTCCTGGCTGTTTATAAGTTGCAGCAGACATCCAGATTCTAATAGTGCTGCATTTGTTATTAAATATTTGACTCGTGGCATTGGCAGCACGGTTTAAGAATACTGAAATGGTTTGGTTGAGTTGTTATGAAATAAACACACTGTCTACATCGATGAAGTTGTTTCTTATGCAGAAGATGAGGAATTCTAGACAGGAGAAAATCCAGTCCTTCTAACTGCAGATCTTTCTGAAGGAAGCTCAGATGCACAGTTCTCACCTATTAAGCTGCCAAACAGGTACATTCTGGAATACACTCAATTTTTCTGCATCCTACTGCAGTGAAGCACTGATGGGTACCCACACTTTGCAATTGTGATTCAACACATTCTGAGTCCGGCATTGATACACTTTACCACTGCTACTGTGACACATCACTTTTTGAAGGAAGCAGGCTAAATCACCAGCCTGGTATCCCTCTATGGTTTTAATTAGTCACTTATGTGCTGATAATACCACCACGTTTTTTTAAGCAGAGCTATCATTATCGCTGCATAATGTTTGGAACTTTCTATATCTTTTGACAGGCAGTCAGACAGACTAATTTATGACACAGCAGTCCAGAAAGAGGCATATTGAGCTTCTACTATTTGGCCAGAATGTGTTTTCTGCTAATTCTCTGAAAGGTCCTGTTTCAGCTTTATGCAAATACACAGATTTCACTTTCTTGTCTTTCTTTTATTTCACTTCACTTACCTGTGATGTACCTGCAATTTTATCTTTGCAGTCATAACGTCCTTAATTAATTACTTATGAGTAGGATTTACCTTAAGAATCTCTAATCTTTGCTTATTGTTCTTGGGAACTTTGTCACTTCCAACCAAGGCGATGTTGAAGCCATCTCCTGAATGTCCAACAATATCGTACTGCAAGAAAGAAACCTGGTCAGTCATCTGGTAGCCACAAATGGCCTTTGGGCATAGATTAAAGGCAATTTGCTTTCAACAAGAAAACCCAAGTCCTGTTCCCTGCTTCTGTTTATGAGCTACTTAAGGGAACAACTTGCAATTTCTCACCAACATGCAAACACGGGAAAGAAACGCTAAATAATGAAATTAGAGAACAGTTATTTATTTCCACGGTCTGTTTTTCACCTCAACCCACCAGTTGCAGAGCTGTGATGCATAAGATCAAGACCTTGCCCTCTCATATTGTCTACATATTTTTTTTTAAAGTAGCAACTTTTGTCTTCTGGAGTTTGACAAACAAGAAGTGCATTGTTTGAGAGAAGCTCCCATGTTTGATGGATCACTTTGGTGACCTCATTCTGCTCTGAAAAAAAAAGTTTTACAAGCCTTCTTTTTGGAAAATCAGCACTCCTTATTTTTGTACACAACAGATCAAAGTAATTGCTGGAAGTATGTAGAGAAGTTCAGCTCCTTAAGTCTCTGTACATTTTTAAAGGAGAAGATGAGTGCATCATTCTCCTGTAACAGACGCTGCTAAAGCATGACATCTAGAGCTGTAATAGTTCAAATATCTTGTTGAACAAATGATGTAACACTGGGAAGGCCTTTGTCTTATGTGAGAGTTTTATTGTTGTCACATGAAAACCAAGACAAGCTGAGTTATGGCAAGGTCCTGCCCTGCCCTTTGTGCGGTGGATGTGGCAGTCACCCTTGGGGGAATTCATGAGCAGGACAAAAGTGGATTTAAGAGCTGTCTGCACCAAGTAATAGAGCAGAGTGCACAGTGCTGAGCCCAGAGAGACCTGAGCTGGCAGTTCCTCAACATGAACATGCCTGTATTTAACCCTGAACAGCTGGCATAGACCTGACTTTACTTGACAGGGAGCCCTTGCAGAATATTTTGCCTCTCAATTATCTTTCATGTAAGTACTGTCAGTAGGACCCTTCTGGATTCACCATCCCTGAAGTCTCACATAATCATTTGGTAAGAGGTGTGTCCCATCCTCATAGACATTTTTATTTTTTTTCCCTGATCTAAGACTACTTTATATAGCATATGTCGAGTTCCAGAGACTGGAAAAATGTTGCTCCCTATAGACAAAGCTCTTTTTAAGTGTTTCCATAGCACGAATTTGCTTATATATAGAGAGAGAGTAAAAGAAAGCTACAGCAGCTGGAAAACATTTTTAAAGGTGACACAGCCCTCTGCAAAACAGCAAATGTACCACATTACTTCACACAGTGTCAAATCATTTAATGACGACCTCACACAGCCCAGACTTCCTTCCCCCTGGAAATCTTTATATAACTTAGTCCTCATGTATTGCTATTTCATTCTGCTCTGTTGGCTTTCCCATTCCTGTTCTCAGATTTCCATTTCTTGTGTTTGCTACCCAGCCTCATGTAAAGCTTCCAGTTGGACACATGCCTTCTCTTCAAAACCTATTTCTTATCACTAATTATCCCTCAGTCTCTCTCTTCCCTGATGAACACTCAGCTGGTGCTCCTGTGTTCCCCAAACCATCACCTTTCCCAGAGAAAAGACATGGCAAATCAAGTTGCACAAATTTTGAGAACGATGCTGAGGTTGCTTTTGACATATTTCTGAATTAACAGAGGAATAAATCCCAAGTGTGAATCACACACAAAGGGAGTGTGCATATGTATTGTTTCAAAAACTAGAGATTATTCAAATCAGAGGAGCTAAATAAAGCAGTGGTTTAACGGACCGGAAAATATACAGCACTAATGTGGTTCTTACATAATGTCAGAAATGCCCACAGATCTTCAGGGTAGGCTCTTAATTACAAAACCCTGCACGTCCTTTGCTGAGCAGTTCTGTATTCAGCATCACTTTTAAATCCACAGCCTAATTACCTGAAACAAAATGCTGTCATTCTCCTCTGTCAAAAGGCAGCTGGTTCCTCCATAACGAGCTCCCTCCTTCCCAGCATTTCATAGCCCTCTCCCACTGGGTGTCCTGGTATCAGCTCTGCCACGCTGAGTTCATGGGAACAGGCCAAACTTTGCCATTTGGGAATATAATTTTGATTCCTGGCACAAATGAACAACAGACCAACCTTTCACTGGGTTTAAACTCAGTGTGACAGTGTCTGCAGGGAACTTGCTGCAGCTCCCAGATGAAGCCCCAGAGGTTGACCCTACAGCAGGTGCCCTCCACATTCTTGCACAAGGAGGGAGCGTGCACCCCAGGTATGGGCAAGGTGAGGCTGAAATGATCTGTGCAAACTATCAGAGGCATGTAAAGGCCTTTACCTGGGAACATCATGTCCTGCCTGCTCCCTCCTTGGCTACCTGGTTATTATTCTCTGTGTGTGCCCCTGCACGCACTCAAGTATGTGTATTTATGTTTAACAGATGTTATCTGCTTTGTTTTTTTCTTTGCTGACAATTTATTATGCTATTTGTGACTGAAAAAAATGTGCTGAGGCAGCAGGGAAGAAGTGGCCTTTTGCTTCATGGTGGCTGCTGCAATCTGGGTCTAGCAGAGCCTCCCAAAAAGCAGGGTGAGATCCTGCCATGCTGTGGAAGAGAAGTGCTGCAGTCACCAGCCCTCACCTCCTGGTCTTCATAGTCCTCTGAACCTCCTGGAAGTTAAGATAAGGACCAAGAGTAGCCAAAACCTAATGAGTGTGAGGTTGCTTTTGGGCAGCTTAGCTACCCAAAGAGTGAGGTTGGACTTGTGCCCCAGCAAAGGAGGGGAAGGGAATGTAGCAGCACTGACTTGGATTGACTTAAGTCAACATAGGGCTGCAGCCTGGGAGATCCTCCTTGGAAGAGAGGGATGGCAGGCTCACAGCCAAGCTTCAGAGGGGACAAAAGGAAGAGTTTTGCCCCCAGAGAATGTATGGGTTCCATAGCAATTTGTGAAACTACAGAATCTGGGACAGATGCAAAAGTGGAGCTTACTCTGCAAGGGCAAAGAAGGAGGATTTGAATCTCTCACCCAGGTGTTCTTTCATAAACTATTGCCTCCTGATTTGTGTTCTAGTAGAATGAACTTTTTGTGATTTGAGGTTATCTTGGTGTGCCCATTTTAAAGAAAAGGTGCAGACAGCTCCACAGTCCTGGCCAACCAGTAACCCCAACACATGCAGGCACATGAGTGCTTTGTCAACACCAGTTTCCTTCCTCCACAGTAGTTATAAAGTCAAGGACAGAAAAAAGGTCTCTAAGAAGTAAGGATCTGTTAATTTTTCTCATAAATTCCCCAGGAGAATTTAAAGGGATGGAGTTACAAGTGAGAGAAGAGCTGTGACACGATCTTACCAGGAACTGACTTTTGTTTTGCTTTAGAAAACAGATTGCAAGCATAGACTCCTAGGACAAGTTCAGCAGCAAAATACATGTTTGCTACAGTGCAGGCTTAATTGAATTAATTTATTATTGTGGTAGACAGCAGCCTGTTTTTCAATAGCCTCTGGTACACTGAGACAAGAACTGCTCTGTTCAGAGCTGTGAGCATACACATCTCTCAAAACAGCATAATTTTGTTGGTTTCTTTCCTTGCAGGTTAAAACAACCCCTGTTCCACTGTCACATTTTGCTCTGAATTCATGGTTGCTACTGCTTAAAATGGGTAAAATGGAAGACTTTGTCTTCTGCAGCTGCCATGCCAAAAGGTTTAATTTCTGCAGGCATTGAAACAGCTGAAAGATGCATGCTGAATGTAAAAGGCAGTGTGAATTAGACATGCTTCTGCCAGAGGGTTAGAGCTTTATAAATTCATGTCTTCTTTGGAAAACACTGAACATTATATTTTCCCCGAATTTATTTCAAACCTTTTGTTTATTATTTAAAAGAAACTACTCTGCCAAGCCTGTGCAACATTTCTTTTTTCCCCTGAATTGGCAGTGCTGCCTCCATAGTAAATTCTACAAGTGGGAAATGCTGGGCACATAAAGTCTGCAATACCTCTTTAATACAGTGATCAATAACAATTTGGGCTTTTCCTACCAGTTACATAACATGTTGTTTGTTGAGCCCCCTGCAATATTTTAAAGGCTTCATAAAACTCCTGTTGGATAATTTACTGGAAACGCCTCCTAAATCTGCCATCTTCTGTGCTAATGATGGAAATTAGGAATGATATAAAAACCATATGGGTTGCAGGACAGACATAATATTACTTCAGATAAAAAAAAGAACAAACTGCCCTTCTGTACAGTTTCAAATAATTGGCACCTAAAACAAGATGTACAAAAGATCGTAAGAACACAAACCTTGCAAAACAACTTGCTTCTTCTAACTTAAATGTTTAAGTGATGCATCCACACATTCAAAAGGGTCAAGGGGCATTTGTAGGACCATATTTAACCCCCGTTAGGATAAGACTGAGAATGTGGCTTCTATTACTTCAGTCACTCCCACTCTTTTCTTTAATGAAGCACTTCAGAGGAAGCATGGATGAGATGACACTGGAGGGAGGGCTCTGAAACATGTCTGTTAATTTAAATGGATTTCTCAACTGTGGGATGAAAACTCCAATATCCCCCTTGACAAGGAATGATTCACTGCCTGCCCTGATGGGAAATGTAAGCAGGCAGGGTGCCTTATGCAAGCACTAAAAGCTAACAAATATCTCCTGGCACTTGTTTGACTTTTTAAGAAGGATTATTTTGTTACCTGCTTGGAACAATCACACACCTATCTTCCTTTAGAAGACAGGGATACACTACTCTCTACCTTCATCCTGTGCTGTAAAGGCAAATCTACATCATCAGTGATACCAAGGGGAAAGTGCAGCTGCTCAGATAAAACACCTAAGGAAAAGCCCAAGTGTTTGATTCACAACCTTATTTAGCAGAGAACTAAACCAAGCACCAGCAGAAAAGTGATCTTGAGCAAACGCCAAGAATTGGTTTCCCAAGTTTACACTGTGTAAATCCCCTTTGAATGCTTTGCTCAGCAACTCTGATGTTTCTCCAGTTAAACACATATTGTACAAGAAACCCCTCAACTTTGTAGCATACATTGCTGTAACCCTTGTAGATGGGGCTACAACAGGAACAGATAGCAGTGGGCATATCTGAAGGCAAAAAAAAGTCTACTTTTTTAAAACAAGGAAAGAAGAGAATAAAGAATAGGTAGGGAAAAGTGATAAGCAGCAAATTTTTCCCTGAACACAACAGTTACATATTTCTTTATCTTTCTGCAAATGGTTCCTCATTTAGAAGTGAGAAATTCATGGCTTTCTTTGCAGACATACTCAAATTTCAGCCTTGTCCTGAAAAAAATTAGCAGAAAAAATCTGAAAAAAATCTCGCAAAGTGTTAGTTTTTTACAGAATGGAGTTACTGATATTTTAAAAGAATCTGTTACTCTCCAAAGACCTAATTGCACTCATTAGAAATGCAAGAACTGGCATGAGCTCTGGTTATTGATCACATTCATGCAGGTGTAGCAACTGCTATACCAGGATACAAAAACAGCATACAAAAACCCCCACACCTCACTGTATTTTCAAGATAGAGATTTCAGCACTGCTACTTATTTTTATGAAAGGAATGACTCAAGGAGGCCATCAGCACATACACAGGAGATTTCTGATATGAGAGGACTGTGTAATGTGGGTTGAAAGGAGATAACTTCAGCCTACTCAGTGGATCATGTTAGGAATATGGTTTGAACATGACTAGTTAATCAACACTCCTATTTGTGCTATTTTTGGGGGATGACTTCAGTGGCCAGTGAAATATAAGAACACACCTGACTTGCTGTCCTAGTCATCCCTGGTCCAGCCTTGTAGACACTATGGTCTGAGTGAATCTAATGCCAATGAGGCAGAACAGAGAGATGTGGAAAAGAAAAATACTTTTCTTTTCTTGGGCAAAAGCAGCTTGGAAGATTACAGAGTTCACACTGGATCTGGTCAGCCTTGAAACAAGGGGCTGTTACTGGGCCCCACTGTCTGCAATAGAACAAAATGAACACCTGCCCCCTGGTCACTTTTTCAATTTTACTCAATATTTTATCACTTCCTTGATTTTTATCTCCTCAAAACTGAGCAGTTCTTGCCTACTTAGCCATTTCTCATATGAGGACACTTTGCAATCTTTGTCACCCTCTATTCATTTTTGGCTCTACAAGAACTTTTTTGAGATGAGGGACCATAATCTCACATATTACTCTGATGTGAATGCACTATGGATGTCCACACAGACACGGCTTCTGAGGCTTTCTGCTTTATTCTCAGTTTCTAACATTCAATTAGCTTTTTTGAAAGCTGGTAGCACTGAGTGTTCGAAGAGCCATGTTATATAATTACAAGATTTCTTTGTTGAGAATGAGCACTAACAGCTAGATGAGACTTCCAAATTGTGTATTTTAAATCAGAATTTCTTTCTTCCATCTGTAGCACTTTACATTTAATAACTGAACACCGACTGTCATTCTATTTCCCAGTCACCATTTAGGGCCACGACCTTCTCCTTCTTGCAGCTGGATTCCCCCTTTTCATTCTTCAATACAGGATCATGCAAATAGCAACTTTTGACACCTCATTTATCCATCTCCTTTTAAAATCTTTGTTGGTGACATGGACAGTGGAATGAACTTTGAAATTAATTTGAATTGAATTGAATGAACCCTCAGCAAGTTTGCTGATGATACCAAACTGTGTGGTGAAGTCAACACACTGGAGGGAAGGGATGGCATCCAGAGGGACCTGGACAGGCTTGAGAAGTGAACTCGTGCAACCTGCATGAAGTTCAACAAGGCCAAGTGCAAGGCTCTACACCTGGGTCAGGGCAATCCCATGCATTAATACAGGTTGGGAAGAGAAAGGATTTCAGACAGCCCTGAGGAGAAGAACTTGGGGTTGTGGTGGACTAGAAGCTTAACATGAGCCATCAATGTGTGCTTGCAGCCCAGAAAGCCAACCGGGTCCTGGGCCGCATCAAAAGAAGCACAGACAGCTGGTCAAAGGAGGTGATTCTCCCCCTTTGCTTTTGTGAGACCCCACCTGGAGTTCTGTGTCCAGTTCTGGAGTTCCTAACACAGGAAGGACATAAAGCTCCTTGAATGTGTTCAGAATAGTGCCACAAAAATGATCAGAGGGCTGAAGCACCTCCCCTGTGAAGACAGGCTGAGGAAGTTGGGGTTGTTCTGCCTGGAGGAGGCTCTGAGGTGACCTTATAGCAACCTTTCAGTATCTGAAGGGAGCCTACAGGAAAGCTGGGGTGGGACTTTTTACATGGGTGTGTAGCAAGAGGACAAGGGGAAATGGTTTAAAACTTGAAGAGGAGAGATTTAAGTTAGGCATTAGGAAAAAATGATTTCCTGTGAGGGTGGTGAGACACTGGCACAGGTTGCCCAAGGAAGCTGTGGCTGCCTCCTCCCTGGAAGTGTTCAAGGCCAGGTTGGATGGGGCTTTGAGCAACCTGGTCTGGTGGGAGGTGTCCCTGAGCATGCAGGGGGTTTGGAACTAGATGGGTCTTTAAGGTCCCTTCCAACCCAAACCATTCTACAATTCTATTCTGATTCTGTGAGTATATAAGAACAACATGGGCTCTGGCACACAATTCAACACAGCTCACTAGTGACCTTCCTTCACTTCTTCACTCTAACAAATGACCACGTTTTTTTTTTGTTTTTTTTTTTTTTAGTCTATTTCTACATGTCAGGAACATTCCTGGCTTTTTTTGAGGTTAAAGGGACATACCTAGACCTTGTTACGGCTTGCTAAGACAACAAATACATTTTATAAAGATTTCCTTTGGAGGCTATCATTAAATAACACTTGGAACCTCCTATTGTGTCTCGTATCTTATAGTACAAGAAATATAGGACAAGAATTTTATTTTTTTTTTGTACAAGAAGTTTTCCTGCTTTCAGGTAACTGAAAGAAGACAAGTGAGGGACAAAGAAGGTTGGACTTTTCTGGTGACAAAGTCCTACTGTCTGTGCTCTGGGTAGACGGACAGACAGGGCAACTTTGCACATCCTGAAGCTCATATATACTTGTGTTCTGTAGGCTTAAGAGTTTCTGCTCAAAGAAACAAACAGGTTTATACAGAAAAGGCAGCAAATTTCGCTGAACTGAATTCTTTCCTGCTGAAGTGTGTGATGTTACCCATTCACTAGTCCTATTTTTCAGGTTGCTAGAAACAGATTAATGTCTTTACTTCCTCACGGGAATGAATAACGTCCTCTGGCTCGCCTGACTGCTGAGCCATTTTTTTCCACTGCTCCACACAGTCTGTGCAATAACCACAGGCTGTAATTACCTTGAATTTGTGCTCATAATTCTCAAAAGCTTCCATGACCATGCAGACAGCCTCCATGGAGCGTTCCAGCCGCCCATCCACCCCGTTGAAGCGGTACATGCTGCCTGAGACATCCACCACCAGCCGCAAGCGTTTAGGCTTCTCCTGGGGGCTCCCAGGCTGACAGGGAAACACAGCAGAAAATAAAACCCACAAAAAACACTTCAGAAAGAGAACCCAGTGGAGCTGGTGAAGTAAGAAACTTGTATCCAGCAAACACCGTTGATTTAAAAATAAATAAAATAACAGAAGTTTCTGTTTCAAATCAGTTACTTGACAGACACCTTCATTCGTTCTTTTCCCCCACCTTCAATAAAAATACCTCAAAAAATTCCAAGTATGGATCTCTGGAAAACACTTTTTCTGTCTCAGTTTTGATTCTTAGCATTCTATTTCAGCAAAAAAGACTCTCAAATTTATTCTTTCTGCCAAGGCTCATAATGGAAATGCTTTTCCTTGGCTTACAGTACTAACAGAGACTTGTATAAGACTGTAAAAACTTGTCTGCTGAGGTCAATAACATTCCAAAAATGTTTAAAATTTTGTTCTGTTTAACTACTGGTTTCTTCTTCATTCTGATGCTAAAGCCATTATTTTTTCCTGAAAACAATCCCCACCTTTTTAACAGTTCCTGGCACAGTACATTCAAGGGAGGTGTTCTATTAGTGTGCAATGAGACGAGTATGAATTCGAGTACAAGGCTATCTATTAAAGATGAACTGTCAAAAAAACTCAGTCAAATTAAAAACAAACAACTTAGAATGGTTCTTTTACCTATAAAGGGTTAAAATATTCATGTGCTTTATTCTTTTAATTATTCTTTCAATAGACTGTGTCATTCCTGTCCTCCCAAAAAGAAAGGGGAAGAGAGGGACCATTAAATGTTACATTTATTTTGGTTTTTTTAATTAAAAACTTAAAGCTGCCTTTTCCCCCCCCTAACTGAACTATTTTTACAGTCTTTAAACTGATACATTGATTAAAAATAATTTAAAAAAATGAGAAATTAAGATCTAATAACTTTTCCCTTGCTGATCTCTCACACAGGCTGTGCCAAGTTCCATAACGTGTTCAAAACAACAGATATCAGGACCAAGTGGCATAAAAAAAAAAAAAGCAGGGATTCACTGATGAGAGTAGCTCATGTGCAAAATGATCCTGTACTCAGCTAATTAAAAAAATATTTTTTTAGTGCATTTAAAAATAGCACTCTGTTATTAACTATTACTGTTAAATATTATGGACTAGCCCCACCAATTTTGGCCAGTTTTTTTTGACTGATTCAAGTGGTTTCTCTGCTGCTGAGTCACACAGACCTAACCATAATGTCTTCTAAGGAACAGCTGAATTCTGCCAAAGGCCAAACAACTTTATTGTATCTTAATGGCTTTTCCTCACACTTTTTTCCCACTATGATTTTTATCCAAATATCTGTGGAAGCTGAAATTCTTTTTATGTCCTAGAATAAGGACAGAACATGTACAAAACCCTCTGATTTTTAACTCCTTAGACTATCTGGGTATTTATTAACAAAAATTAAATCAGTGAGAAAACATTTTCCTTTTCCTTAAAACCAAGCCAAATGTTTTCTGCTAGTCACCACCAGCTCATTAAAATATAAAATAAGAACATAAAAACTGGATCAAAACAAAGCACTGCCTAGATGAGCATCCTCTTGCTGAGGGTGACCTACTCCACAAGAAGAGGTAAAGCAAATTTTCCATCCTGTGGTAGCCACTGTACCAGGGACTTCCCAAGCCAAAGATGATTCTTCTGAGTTTCTCATCTATATAACTTACTCAAACTCCAAACACAGATGTAGTACAGCCACTATTAAATCAGAAAATCAGTTAAGCTCTTCCTCACGTTGCCCTGCTACTTGTTGGATTCTTACTTGTGGCTCATGTTCTCCCCGTCGCTTATATATGGCTTTTTCTCCAGTCAGCCCATCAATGATTTTGGCATCATCTAACTCTCCAACAGCTTGGTGTCTCAGCCATTGTCTTTCCTTACCCTTGGCCTACAAAAGAAAAGAAACCTTCATTCACTCAGTGATGTGATTTTATGCAATTTAAGACATACTGAACACGTACTGGGTTTTCTTTGTAATGATGCAATCGTTTTGGCATAAATCAAAGAAATTGAACAAATTTTCACAGGTCTTCTGCCCTTTTCCTCTGAAAGAGAAATTAACACTGACAAAGAACATGTTCCCTCTGTAATTTTGTCTTAAGTCATTTCATCCATGGGATTTAACATGGGATAGTGGAAATGTTAACACTTTTGCTTGCAACTCTGCCAGAAATCTCTGTAGTTTGTTCAGAATCACAGTCAGAGGATTTTCCATTTGTTATGTGTTCTCCATCCAAACAGCACAAGAAAAAAACACTGGGTGACTTAAAGATAGAACTAAGCAGTATTTATGTGAGGCAAGTGGTAAGTGGTTTATTTTAAAGTAGTATTAAGAATAAACTATACTTGTCTTTAAGAAAAGCAAAAAACCTTGAAAATTATGATACTCAAGAGACAGTCCACTGAATGTTTCTTTATTTTCTTGAAAAGAACATTGGTTACCTACATGCATTACAAATCCCCAGTAAATTGCAAGGCTGGGATTCGAGGGGATGAATCTTTATGATTTTGTACTTTTTGAGAAGTCAGATGATGGCTTCTTAAGGCTCAGAGAATCTTTGATTTTGCTTTGGTCAAAGTTTATGAGTTTTTCTTCTTGGTGTATATGGAAGAAGGAGTTCTGGACTACTGCCTATTGCCTACAGTTACTCAAGACTAATACAATACTTACTTATGGAAATACAAAGCCACAAGAAAGATATTTTGATGAATGAATTTTACAGTATAGGATTTACATAGCTGTGACAAACACAGCTTTTTTAGTTAGGTAGTGTCAAAAGCTTTATAGATGCTTCCTGAGAAAAAACCCCTGCCAGTATATAGAAACTTCAGCTTTCTATTAAATCACAGAAGAGGAAAGTGAAAAAGTGAATTCAGTCAGTTGTGCTCCTAGACACATTTTCCTGGCATTACAGTCAGCCTAGCTTTAACCCACTTTGGCATCCCTGAGTTAGGTACCAACTGGTATTTTCTACTATCACTAAATATTCTTGGAGATGTAAATTTGAAGTCCCTTCTTACATAGGATCATCAGTTCCTTTGTTGTCCAAAGAGTTGTGTAACACCACAAAAAGACACCTGCAAATTCCAAGTGATCTCTACATGTTCCACCAAAATGTCACACTGTGGAAGTTCTGCTGCTGTGAAAAACACAGTAGGAGAACCCACGGCAGATTCCAATGACACTCCAACTAACCATGAGAAAAAAAAAAAGGCTCCTGGGGACAAGAGGTTGCTGAGGGAGCAGAATTTGTCTAAAATGAATCTGCACCTTCACGGATGATGCAGATGGGATGACTTTGTTCTTAGTCATTTCAGCCACTGTAAGTACTGCATCAGAGGTAGATCCTTAATGCTTCCTCAGGGCTGCTGTTTTGTGAAATGTTTGTCATTTCCTTCCTTTCAGCAGGCAGGATGGACAAAGAATGGAAAAATTATAAAGCTGTGGCTTTACTGAGCAAATTCTCAACAAGTTTCACTACTGTGTCATTGGCAATGCTTTAGCTTTGTGTCTGTTTGCTGTTCAAAGAACAAGTGTGAGGATTAAATTGCTTTTAACTATGGGCATACTTAAAAGTTGTTTAATACCTTTTGAAGCTTAGACAAGAGGCAGAATTTGAGCTGAAATTTTATTGAAAGAATACAGAGTTCAGATTCTCTCCTAAAGTAGGAAGGAATGCTGACTCTTTCAAAAATTGTGGACTCATAAAATGGCTTGGGTTGGAAGGCCATCTAGATAAATATCATCTAGTTCCAGACATAATGCTAAAATTATTTAGGCTACCTGGCATCTGTCTCTTCCAGGGGGAACTGAAAAGAATTTATTTCCTTTTATAAAAGCTGAAACAAATCACTGTAAGTGCATGTGTTATACAATGCATACCTATAACAGAAAAGCTTCAAAGAATTTTCACTATGTCATTTTCATGAGCTTAAAAGAAATGTACATTTAAAAGCATTTACAGTTTTAAGAAAAAAATAGTACTACAACATATATACCTTGTTTTGATATTTTATTAGAAAGGACATAATGGGTTGTATAGCCAGTTACTATTGCAATATACTGTGACCATTTTGATGAAAAAATATTGCATACATATTCATTGTGTTGCTTCTGAAATCAGAAAATGTGCTAGATATCATAACTAAGGAGCATGGTAATGGGGCTGATCACAGTACACACCACTGCAGTAATTCTTTACACTGAAAGACACCAAAACCACGTTCACAGAAAAAAAAAAAAAAAAAAAAAGAAAAAAGCAAAATGTAAATATGGTGTCTGTAAATCCCACAGAAAAAGCTGTGTATGAGACACAGCACAGTGACTAACAGACTAAGTTATGCATGCACCAGTGGTTGGTAGCCTTCAACAGAAGTATTTTTAATCAGAGATGTCTTATAAGGAGTAAAATTATTTTATCTTTAATTTGCACTAAAGATTAGCAGATTTGCCCTCCTTCTTTTATTTACCCTGTATATGAGCACCAGTTACAGTGAAATCTGAAACAACTGCAGGACAAATTACTAGAAGAAAGGATAGTGGTGTTTTTTTACAGATTCCACTTAAATTTGGGCTACACCTATTTTTATTAGCAAGAGTTAAAAACAAACCTGAGGAAAAAAACATGTTTTCAGCAGCCTATCAGTAAAGCTATGGCCTGGAGTGAATTTCTCCTCACACCTACAGCATTTGGACTTCTAAGCAGAAAAGGTCTTTTGGACAGGAGGTAAAGACAAAAGCTGTGATCTATACACTGCCAAATATTCTTTTAATAATGTATAGTATTTTCTTTCACAAAACTGTGCTCCTGCAAAAGTAATCAGTGTGATCCACTTGAAAGCTGCCTTTATAAGAGAAATATGATACTGTTTTTCCTAACTGTAATTATAACCTGAATCTGCTTTTAGTCCTTAAAGGTTTGGTCATCAGGTGCTAACAGGACATCAGCAGGACAGTATTTGGGGCCTAATGTAGAGAGGTGACCATGTTGCTGTATCAGTGAATCTAAGATTACCTGCAGATTGTCTAAGATGACACGGAGTGACTGGACCTGACGTCGGACTGCTCCAGAGAACCTTTCATAAGTTGTTGCATCATATTCACTCATCTGAATCTCTTTCAGCCTAAAGCAGAGAATAGGGAGTTAAGAATAGTTTAGGAAAGAAACATATCATCATTTGCATATGTAAACTACAAGCTTACTTGATAACAGGCAAAGTCTGTAATAACCTGAAAGAAGAGACAAATCAAAGCAATGGCAGCCACTTCTGTGTATTTTTGAAAAGGCAGGTGATCATCCCTGCCTACAGAGATGGCATTAAAACTTATTAAACTTACTAATCCTTTGCTTCTCTCTTAATCTGCTTTAGTGTTTGGGAAGTAAATCAGATGTTCTGAAAGCTGTGATCAAATTCTGAAGGTGCTGTTGGCTCAGGTGTTGCTATCTATACAAAAAGGGATTGTGTCTATTCATTATTTCATCATTGAAGTATTTTAAACACATCATGATCCACAGTTTAACACAAAGGTTAAGTAAAAACACACTATAAAATCTGTACTTGAAGACCTGCAACTAGTAACTCTGTCTCAAATACCTATCTTTGTGCTTCATAAAATGATGAAACCTTGAAACAAAGAAGTTTTAGATGAACATCAACAATAATGGGCTCCCTCACAAAAAAACGAGTCATGTCACTGAACATTATTCTGTCCAGAGGTTTCTTTCCAGGGACAGCAACTTCTGCATGGTAAAAAAAGATATTTGCTTTTCCTATAAGTTAATATGTACCACATAAAGTTCAGTATAAATTTTCTCAACTTTTTAGCTATGCAGATAGTCTTAAACTGGTGAAAATCACAATTGGAATTTAATTACAGAGGTCTAATGGTGAAGAAAGAGCTGGGGGATAGGTGGGTATGCTGGAAGTGTGCACCATTAGATATTTTTCATGACCCAGCATCACGTAGAGAGACACCAATGGTGTATTGCCCACCCTACCAGACAGCACGTGGCTGGGTTCAGTCCTGAGCTAAAAAGTATCAGCCCATCTGTGCAGAGCTTATTTCAAACAAAAGCTCTTCATAGCAGCATAAATCTCACTCATATTTATTTGAAACTACTGACTTTTGTAGCGGGAAGGAGCCCTTCTTGCTCCTAGGGCTGATCCTGAGGCCTCGGGGTTTAGCCCATTCCTGGACGATGTCCTAGGGCTGTTCCTGAGGCCTCGGGATCTACCCCTTCTTGCCTGCTCCTGGGGCTCCTTGAGCTGTGGGCTTCTCCATCCTCACTGAAGAGTGAGAGCCCCCTCTGTGGGTGTCAGCTGCTCTCTTATTGGCCCCCTGCTCCTGCACATGCTCAGGAGGGAGGCCAGACACAGGTGAACCCACACCCACTCATCAATAACTCAGGGCACCTGGTCCTGTCTCACTACAGACTTTTAAATGGATATGCCTTTTAAATGGAATTATAAATGCATGTATAGGCCAGTTGTACTTCTATTGGTAAGTTTTTAAATACAAGTCACTTCCCTGGAAGATATTCTATCCACAAGAACGAAAGAAGAGAGACAATGATGTCCAGATCAAAACTGGTATCTAAACTAGCCTTTTAATGATAATATTGAAATAAAACATCATAAATTGGTTGCCTTTAGCATGTCTATCTGTTTTTTATTTTGAATGTATGGACATAGCCATTATAGCCAACTATTACTCACTAGAGGAAAAAAAAGGTAACTTGGTGCTATACACTTTATTTCAAGGATCCTGCAAACAGACTTCAGCACCTAGATATCAGTGAAGAAAACATTTTGTTTCAAACAAAATAAGCCTCACATGCAGTTTTACTTAGATAAGACTTTACATCAATCTAAGGCAAGAACTAGTTCAGAAAAATACCATGAAAAATATTGCATCTATTCAAGAGCAGTTGCAAACGTCATTGTATTGAACCAGGGCAATTTAAAATGTTTTCTGCTAGCAGTATTATCTAGCCAGGAAAATAATAGCTTCATATTAAAATTCTCCCTTCCAGATAATTATGTATAAAGAAAGCAGTAAATTTTGCAGTCGCCCTTTTTTTTCCTTCAGCCCAAGACCTTCAACCTCTCTGTTCTTAGCATTTACCTGTTAGTTTCCAAAACTATCCAGGAGATACAGAATAATAAAGCAAATCAAATGTGGCTTCAGAACAGGCTACATTTACAGCTGGCACATGCCAGCTCACTTTATTTTCACAGGACAAGCACTGTTACGTCCCATGCAAATACTCAGATTTTACAGGACACAGCTGCACTGTTTCCTCACCACGTTGCAGCATCCAGGAATTTCTCACAGTATAAACTTTGCAAACCACTGTACAGGTAGGCAGAAACTCATCAAAGCATGCCAGGTGCATATACATGCATTTGCACACAAAGATGTACAGGATCCAAGATAGTATATATTGACTATTTCAATTATCAAGCAATTGGTAAGCAATTTAGAGGAATGGGGATGCAGAAAGCTTGAAAAACAGTTGTCCCACTGACCACCCCCCCCAAAAGAACATCAGGAAAAAAAAACCCCAAACCAAGCTCTGCCTTCCCTCTGAAAACAAAAAGTGATTACTTCAAATTTAAATTTCTGTATACTGTTTGTGTAAGTTAGGTCACTATTAAAAGGTATTTTTCCTTTCAGGATCTTTTCATGTGAAGCACTTATAAACTTCTATACAATTCCCCTATATTTTTTTAAATGCTCCAGGTAATTTAGTAACAAAACCATGCTTAAAAAAAAAAAAAAACAACAAACCAACAACAAACTTGAAGACAGTTGATAAATTGCTGTTTTTAACTACAATGATTCATGCAATGTGTGTGCTCTGTGGTTAACAGACTAATTATTTATAAATCAGTTGAAGCAGATGGCAATCTTGCCTGCTCCTCACAGTACCCAGATTTGCCCTGCACTAGGAATCACTTTATTAACACCAACAAAATGTGGGCTGATTAAGATGCTTCTAAATTTATTTGCTGTAATGTTTTAATCTGTGTCTAGTACACTCTGCTCTCAGACAGATACTCAGACAGACACTCATATTGCAAGATGTCCTGGGCCGAAATGTAAAACTCATTTGGAATGACTGTCAATACACTTTGCTTTTTTTAATGCCAAGTACCAGAGGTTGACTTGAGAGTTCAGTCAGTGGAAGAAATCTGAATCTCTGTGCATCGTCTGGAAATAGTTGATTAGTAACCCTGCATTACACTAATGCTGGGAAGACCTGTGATTCATGGAAAAGTGTCTGCTGAGCTTCAGTAGTTCAGTTCTTCTCACCAATTGGTGACAGATCTTCAAAACAGAAGCAATTTGCTTTTAATGGTCCCTTTTGAAAGCCATTCGTTAGGTGATGAATCCCTAGCAGCACACAATCTAAATTAATCTTCATTCAAATAAATGTTCATATGGTAGATGCCTTTTTAGAAAAGATAAATCTTCACATCAGTCTCCTTATCCACCTAGGTATGTTTTACTCCACCAAATCAGAGAGTTATTTTAACAGTGTGGCTTAATTCAACAAATCATTTTATACATCTCTCCAGGACAGTTAAACACATGCTGGTAAGCTCTGTTAAATGGCAGTGATCAAGGTAAGGTAGCTGATAAATGCAGTTAAGAAAAAAAATCTTTTTACACATCTTTTCCAAATTCTTTTAGGAAATAGAAGGGAAAATAGGGAATTTCACATCACCTCTGTTTAAAGGCCTTTTCACCCATCTCTCGAGCAGCTCTCTTAACTTCCTCAGGAACAGCATCTTTTTCAGCCTGAGATACTTGGTAAACCCTGTGGCCAGCATCCAGTCGATATGGTCCACCTTTGCCACCTAACCCAGCAGTGTCTCTCCCACCTAATGTGAGATAGAAGATAATTAAGATTATGTATTCAATAATAAATAAGAATGCATTTTATTTAAGGCTTCCATTGTCATGTCTACAGATGTTCTGAAAAATTTACTAACAATCTCCACTAGAATTATTTATTGCCAAAGATTCAATAACCCAAATAGTTATCATAGTAAAGAACTCCTCCAGTGGAATATTTGGTTTTATAGTCCATTGAGACCAGACCCATTGAGACCAGATTTATAATGGTTTCCACTTTGTACAAAGGGTGTAAGGATCATAGACATATTGTGTATCTTCTGGACCTTAAAGCCATAAATTCAGACTGTATTCTCCATAGAATTTGTTGGTTTACAGTGTTCCCAAATCACTTTATATAGTGGCTACTACCATGCCCTTTTAGAATTAGTAGAATTCTGTGTGCCTCTTGCCTGAACTACACTGCTGGGGATACAGAGACATTGCAAATCACGCTGCCTTGTTTCTATGGATGCAAGCTTCTGGTTCTCTGTACGGTCAATGAGAAGAAGCAATAACAAAATGTAATTGAAGTAAAGATCTGGTACATACAATTTGGGTCAGACACTGCAAATACTTCTTTTCAGTGGCAATAGAGGGATCTTGTATTGAGTGAAACAGCTCTCAGCAGAGGATGCCCTTGTATAAATCAGTTTTTGACTGGCACAGCCAGTCACAGTCCTAGACATCCTTCAATGATGGACCAAAATAAAAAGAATGAGAAACCTGTTCCACCAGCCCACATATTTCCACCAACATGAGGCATGTTGTCTGGATCCACTTTTCCGTGTTTTGGTGAACTGACATCCAAACCACTTTCCCTCTCAATGGTTATCTGTAAAATAACAAAAATGAGCTTTAAATTTCTCTTACAGTAAGGAAAACTGTTCTAACAACCTAATAATAATAATAATAATAATAATAATAATAATAATAATAATATAGTAGGTTTGCTGAAGAGTGGTAGGACCAGCATTGGTTCAATAAATCCAAAATCCCACCTTGGACAACAGGATAAGGCAGAGTAAAGCAGGGCTTCAGCATGGCACATTAGATCTGCAACAGACCTAAGATGACTGCAAAACCATCCAGTGCTTTCATATCTTACCCATGCTGGAGAAGTGCTTTCTGATAATTACCAATGAAATTCAGGATCATCTACAGTTTGAGTGCTCCTTGTAGTATTGGCAATACCTCACTGTACACTAATTTATACATTTTTCACACCCTCAACTACACATCTGAGTCCTTTAATGATGGGGAGATTGATCTTCTTTTCATACACAGGGACTAAAGAACTGACGTGCCCTTTTCTGAGATTCGCAGAATCATAGAATTGTTTTGGTTGGAAAAGACCTTTAAGATAAGTTCAACTGATAAGTTCAACTAAGTGGGCACACCACTAAGCCCACCATTAAGCTGTGTCCCTAAGCACCACATCTACACATCTTTTAAATATCTCCAGGAATGGTCACTTAACCACTTCCCTGGGCAGCCTATTCCAGTGCTTGTGAACCCTTTCAGTGATGAAAGTTTTCCTAATATCCAAACGAACCCTCCCTTGGCACAACCCAAAGATGTTTCCTCATGTCCACTTACTTGTTATGTCAGTAAGCAGCTAAAAATCCCTGCCATGACCTCAGAAATCTGCAGTGGTGGGTTTCCTACACCTGTCTGCTGACTGCACTTCCCCATCGATTCAGTGCATGGCTGCACACCCAGCAGCTGTCAGATGCTCAGGGCTGAGTCACTGGAAGGATTTAAGTGGGTGACTGAAGGTAAAAATACCCCTTATGAACTCTGAGTCACGTAGCAGACCAGTGATCCAGGGGTGAACTGCCCCTCAGTCACTGTAACTTAATGCCACTTGATTTTTTAATGAAACTTAATGAGAGGTATGTGAAACTGATGGCTTCATCCTCTACAAATTCACTTTTTTCTCATCTACCATGGTACATTTAATTTTTTGGTTAATTAACGTGCCCCAATAAATACAATTCATGTAGTGCCTTCTTCAAAGTTCACTGGCATTATCATGGCTTTCACTGGAACTGCACAGCAGCTTAATCCTTGAATTCCCTGTCTTGCAGACTCAACTTCATGTTGACATGAATTCCTGGTGTGGTTTTGAACACAAAACATGCTCTAACAACAGTGTCTTGGCACCTATTAGAAACATACCTTTCCTCCTCTTTATATAATTTATATTAATTCCAAGAGGTAAAATACATCCTCTCTGAACCACATCACTAGTGTAAAAATCAAAATCTAATCTGATAAATAATATTTATTAAACACTTCTATAGGAAAAAAAAAAACAACACTTAACCACAATAGCACATTACCCTTAGTGCCAAATACATTTTTAGTTTAAGAGTTTTTCTCCAAAATATTAATTTTTTTCTATAACTGGTAGATTTCATAATTATCAGAAACACAGGACATAAAAAAATTGCTGAACTTAGTGTAAAATGAAAACATAAAACCAAAACAGTATCAGTCTCATGAATCAAAATACCATTCTGTAAAGAGAAGTAAATTTTTTACATGCTCATCCTTCTGGGGTCATCATAGGAAAATACACAAAATTCTGCAAAAGAAGGTCTAAGAGACAAACAGAGCCATAAAGAGTGACCCAAATATCATATTTTATTTTTGTCAAGTTTTTCCACTGAAAAAATTCACTAAATATTTTGAAATATAAGTGTTATTCAAATCCTGAGTGAAAAGTTTTGTAGCTCAAAGAGCTTTGTTGCTCACATACCCTTCTCACATATAATAAATCGTTAATCACTAATAATATATCTCATACACACACATTAGACAAGTTTCTAATATAAACCTATTTTCCATCAGTGTTGATCTGATTAAAGCAGGTATTCAGAACTTTGAAACAGCACATGGCTAATATAAAAGTCTTTTATTTTATAATGGTTTGTGGCTGGTCTTTAAAGGACATTTGTTTTCTATTAAAAATTTGAAAAAGAAGATAGAGAAAGATGTGGCATAATCTATCATATCTTAAGAATGCGACATCTCTACTGATTTTTTATGTATAATTAGTAGGTTACTGGTAAAATAAATTTAAATTTAAAGATACTAGAATGGAATAACACTGGCAGATGTGTCAGACCAGTGAATGCAGCAGTTTCATTCATCTTTTTGCTACAGATGAGTACTTCTAGAACCAATTTTTATTACACTGTTTTGCTGGGGTAAATGTTTTTTAAATTTACCATGCACTTAGAAACTGCATTTAATTAGCACATTGTAGAGCCCTTTGTAGAAAATCTCCTGGATGTACTTTCCTGGCTTTTCTTTGAGCTCTTAGGTGACTTATCTTGGGTTTTTTGAAGTGTTTCAAAGCAATTTTACAACTAACAATCCTCTTTAGAAGATTTTCTCTAAAATTAGACTAGCAAGTACCTAGATGAGAACTGAAAATATATTTTAGAAGGAAGTAAACAGTAAATCACTGAGTCTGGATGTGAAGTCAGAGAAAGGATGGGGGAAAAAAAGAAGAGAAAAACTTTTGGACAAAGATATATTCTTCAGCATGACAGATATAAACAGATGGAAAAGACATAGAAAAGTCACCCCTTTGAGGGCTGCAGTAGTTCTTAATGTTAGAAATTGTTGGAAAGGTAGATTTAAGGGGAAGGATCCAAAACTGGATATTTTATGAACCTGGAAAACTGAAAGATAGTCACTGGGGAAAATCTAGTTTGTCTGGAGTGAGAAAGAAGACATAAAAAACAGGTACTAAAAACTGAGGAAAAGCTCAAACCAATCTAAGAAATCCACAGCAATTCTTCCAAGCTTGTCCAATTGGAATTTCTAAACCCACCGAGATTTCTTTTACTGTCGTGAAAGATATTTTCCAAATACATAAATTTCTTGCTCAAAAGCTGATCTGGCCCCTTTCAGAATAATTTTTGAGTCCCTTGCAAGACTTTTATCAACTTTGTTTCTTTCAGCCAGAGGTCTGACTAACTGTCTCCTTTCTTGAGGGAAATCTGTCTTCTTTCTGGCTTTATGAACACTGAAAGGTGCTATTTTCAACTGCAGTACTGTGATGGTGATGATTCCATACTGCCTGCTATGCATATCACAGATTTGCAAACCAACAGAGTGGCCTTGAGTTTCAGCTATAAGGTATGAGTCAGAGTAGAATAACTGGAAAAAGTGTAAAATTCTCCTTTGAGACTTCCTTTTGATTTCCAAACTAACCACAATTTCCAAAACACTCATGGCACACATGTAAGTTTTGTATTATCTAAACCTTTTTGTTTGTACTGGTGCTTCATGAGCAGAGCAAGCAAGCACATTCCCACCGCCTCTTTGGGCAGATCCTTCTTCAAAGCTCTCACACCACAAGAGGTAAAAATGTCATCCTCTCCTGGGATACAAGTCATTCTTCTTTTTCCACTTCTCGGTAATCATTAAATATCTTAGTCCCTGGTTAAAAATCTTTCTATTCTCTTATTTTCTTTGACTGCATTATATTCTTAGGGACTTATATCAACGTGTAAATGGATGTATTTAAAGGACTTAGGAAGGAGATTGAGGTCCTGGAGCGGGTCCAAAGGAGGGCAACCAGGCTGGTAAAAGGACTCGAGCACAGATCCTATGAGGAGAGGCTGAGGGAGCTGGGGCTGTTCAGCCTGGAGAAGAGGAGGCTCAGGGGAGACCTCATCACTCTCTACAACTCCCTGAAAGGAGGGGGTAGTCAGGGGGGGGGTTGGTCTCTTTTCCCAGGCAACTCTCAGCAAGACAAGAGGGCACGGTCTTAAGTTGTGCCAGGGGAGGTTTAGGTTGGACATTAGAAAGAATTTCTTTACGGAGAGAGTGATCAGACATTGGAATGGGCTGCCCAGGGAAGTAGTGGATTCTCCATCCCTGGAGATATTTAAAAAGAGACTGGATGTGGCACTCAGTGCCATGGGCTGGTAACTGCAGCGGTAGTGGATCAAGGGTTGGACTTGATGATCTCTGAGGTCCCTTCCAACCCAGCCAATTCTATGATTCTATGATTCTAAAGGACTTAGAATCATAGAATACCAGATTGAAAGGGACCTCAAGGATCATTTAGACTAACATTTCTTAGTATAAACATGGTCTAGACAAGATGGTCCAAGAAATTGTCCAGCTGATTCTTCAAGGTGTCCAATGTTGGGAAATACACAACTTTCCTAGGGAGATGATTCCAGTGGCTGATTGCTCTCCTTGTGAAAAATTTTCCTCTTGTGTCCAATCAGAATGGAGACTCTGTAGGTCTTCCACAGGTAATGAAGCAAAGAAATGAAAAAAAATATGTGAGAAGAATATGAAGACTGCATGTCAGAAAAATGCTAAAGGAAAGTGCTCTTCTGAAGAGGCAAAGGTATGAAGAAAGCGCTTGGAGAATAAAGTTAAAAAAGAAACAACAGCAAATACCAAGATTTGCTAAAGCTTTGACCTAATTTTCTGGTCCTGCCTAGTAAACATCCACTCACTCCTGACAGCAAAGGCAGTGAGGAAGAAATGAAACTAAACACTAATTTTACATTTGATGAGAGATACCTGTTATCTGAACCCTGTATTAGTTTGTTCTGAGATGTATGAATGGCTGCCAAAACAGTTTTACATGGTTACACTTAATTTTTTTTTTTTTTCTGAAAACACTGGAAGTCTAAGAGCCAACTGAAGAAGGAAAATTGATACAAACACATTCAGTTTGGAAACTCTCCTTCCTACAGTAATGTAAAGAAGATAAAGAGGCTCAGAGAAGCCAGTTACATGACTTAATGCTCTCAATAATGCAATGAAACCAGGTGTTCCACAGCTGTGTCATATTTCTGCCAGACTTCCATTAAATGCACACTGATCTGTAAGAGGGGCCACTCTGAAGATGAATCAGAGACTGGTAGTTTTGTCTAGACTTCAGCTGGTCAGGCAAACTATGGCAAGGGAACTTCATATTGTGTAGTAACCAAATTCAGCTGTGTTTGGAAGTGGACCTAGAACCACGTTCATGCCACTGAAGTAAATGAGGGATTGAATTCTATTGAATTCTGATGTCAAATAATCTAATTTAATAAAATAAACCCCCGGAGAGTAAGTAAGCACTGAAATACATCATATTTTGATACTTCTATAATACCTCTGTAAAAGACAGGAGCTGAACTGGTTGAGGATCACAGAGCTGACCCAGGCACAGCATTGCCTCTAGGAGATGCCAGCACAACCATGAGAAGGAAGGAGCTTGAAATAACTCAGTAACAGAAGTTTGTGAATTACACAAATGCTGTGCTCTATTATTAAAATTATTTATGTCCCACACTTAACATCAGCATTTCATTCTAATATACCAGCTGTTTTCACAATTACAGTATTTCCCTTTTGAGCCAAGAAGCAATTTTCTTCTAATATTTTGGCACAGATCTCTCAGGCTGTATGAGTAAAATTGGCCAAAAACATTATCAAATTTAGCTTCAGATGATTTTGTACAAGTCAACTTAGAAATATCTTAGGACTCAGCTATCTTAGTTACATGTGGCAATGAAACTGAGAAGGAAAAATGTTTCTAAAAAGAAGTTTTCCCCACCTCAAAGGCAGTCCTCAGTAGCCTAACTGTGCATTTCCATATCTTAACAGGTGCTGGTTGCCCTCAATTTGCTTGTGCCAAGCAAAGAAATATAACAAAAAAATCAACAGCCAGTTTCCAGCATGTCACACTTACATGTCTGATGGCAATAAATTAAGTTGCCTGACTTTTATGAGATCCTTTTAAGGAACTTTTCAAAGTACATCTCTCTGTTATTAAGAGATTTGTAATAGTATCCAATTTAATCAGCAAAAGACACCCAAGTCAATTGAAATGAACATTTCAGTTTACCTAATACTGAACCATTTATGTTTCAGAGTATTCATCACTTTCAGCACTGCCATCCTTTCACCCAAGCCTAAACATAAGCTCCTCATTGTTCAAGTATATTACAATAACTGAAGACTGAAATTCCAGTTATTTTTATTGCAAAGACAGGGAAAGAGAGAGGGACTCCTATATCTTCCTGTATTTTCCCACTTGAAATTCTCCTTATTCCTGGGATTTTTATGCAGGAGATACAACCAATACCTCTCACTGACTGAGATGTCCATATCTGTATCACAGTCTTGTAAAAAGCTGACTTACTAAAAAAAGGGGAAGAAAATGTACTTAGGGTTAACTGCTGGCAGAAGAAGAACTTGTGATTATAGGTGAAAACATATCTTTTAGACTTTGTAAGCAGAAGTCAGACAAGATGAAAAAGTCTTCTAGCATTGAATAAAAAAAGTAATAAATAACTGATGGCTTTCAGGAAAATCTGAAGGCCTTTTTTTCCTTGATGCAGCCTGGGATGCATCTCCCATGTAGATTGATTTTTCGGACATAGATATTCCTGTCACCTTATACTGTACACAACAGACTTCTGTTCAATACAGCAAGCTGACCAGAGAGGAGATGGTCTTTTAATACAGCAGCTTACTTTTGTATTCTGCTGCAGTTAACTTCATTAACATTCCTGAAGGGCACAGAATGTGTCAGTGCCTCCCATTCACAGCACTGGCTGGAAAAGCTCCTTTGCGGTCTGCACAGCAACAGAAGCAAGTTTCTGCCTGAGGACTGGCAAAGAAATTCTGGTTTCCAAGGGGGTGTGAGCTCCTCCATCCACAGGGGAAAAGACCTTTCACTTCTTAGTTTTAATACATCTGGCTCTACCAGATGAATGCAACTTCAAAAGGGGGAAAAGACCAGAAAACGTGCTCTATTTCTAGGCTAATAACCTGCAGGTGTAAAGGGATGCAATTTATACTTTAAAAAAACATTGCCATTCCCCAAACCTCCCCATATCACATTTTTTGCTTATCCTTTTGGGAATGTTTAACCAGAGCTGGACATTCCTTATAGGATTTTACATCTTCATGACTGAAATAAATGGAATTCTTCCATGTTGTATGGAGTGACAAAAAATTAACCAACCTTTCTACTAACACCTTTTTAAGCATTCTTTGGAGCATTCCATATACAACACATTTACTAAATCTGAAAGCAGAATTATTTCATGCCTCACAACTTAATAAACAATTACAAATGAGCAGAACCATTTTACAAATGCAAACAAAGAGAGTCACAGCTGCAGTGTTTACAGCTGTAGAGAATCTGTATGTAGGAAGACACTTTAAAAAGTAAAAGCTTAAGTGCCCAAACAAGAACTATTTTCAGAAGCACTTATTCTAGTATTTGGAATAATCATAGAATCATAGAATTGCTCAGGCTGGAAAAGACCTTCAAGATCATCGAGTCCAACCCCATCCTAACCCTACTGCCCTATTCCTGATAAGCCATCACTAAACCATCTCCCCAAGCACCACATCCAGACAATTTTTAAGCACATTCAGGGGTGAAGGCTCAACCACCTCCCTGGGGACACTTTTCAGTGCTTAACAACCCTTTCTGTAAATAAGTTTCTAATGATACCCATCCTAAATCTCCCCTGAGATAATAATACTGCTATTATTGGGTGTTTCTTACTGCTAATCAAAAAGATTTGAGGTAGAATAAACTTCACAGGATTTAGGTGCCTAGTTTAATGTAAATTAATTAGATGCATGATTAAACAATACTGGAAATTAGGCTGATATAGGCAGAATCTAGGCTGCCCATCCTTAATTTACTCCTTAAGGAAAGAACCCTGCTAAAATGCAGATTAGAAGATACTCACTCTTATCCTAACATACCTGGGACATGGAGGGAAAGAATTAATCTGTTATTTTGCCTTTTGGTTAATATACAATATACTAACCAGGGCAGTTTATAGTAAATGAAGAATACAGTGCAATAAATTATTGTTGAAAAATATGGATTACAGTAATTTAAAACCACTAAAAATACTAGGAAGTTAAAAGAAGTTCTTTTAATAGATCACTTTTTTCTTTAGACGTGTGGATGAAGATTGGGCAGGTATCAAAAGATCATTGCAGGAAAAGAAATTAAAACATCTTCAATTTTTGTCCTACAGGTGATTCAGGGGATGTTAATTTCTTCACCAAAATCAGTGAAAAACTTTTTATCACAAGAGTACATTAGTATGTAAGCAGATTACCTTTGCCTGTAACAAAATATGACTATTCTCCAGGTGAAAAAGGCATTAAATAATCCATCCCACAGTGGCACAAAGGATTAGAAAATGTATTCCCTGGAATGCACTATGTATTTCAGTAGATGTGAAAAAGACTGATTTTTCCCTGAATTAAAATCTTTGTTTTCTTTTATCCCTTCCTCCCCCCACTCCCCTCAGTAACCTTAAAACCTCAGTATTACCCTAGGCTGTATTTACCAGGTCATAAGAACATCCTTTCTTTATTACATTCTTTATCAGCAGCCTGAATATATGCATTATTTTCTCAGAGAGTATATAAAAGTTCTGCATCAGGCAAACCAAAGGCTAATCTCCCCTTTCCATGGTTGGTTTACATCGAATTGTAAAGCTCATTCTACCAAAGACAGAAAGAAAACATTTTATAATCTACTTACACAAAACAGTGAGACAACCATAAAAATAGGGAAAAAAAAAAAATTCTACTACCTTCTGTTACTTTTACTTGGACTGTATTATGTACAGCTTCTTCCTGTGTGCTAAGTATTAATAGAACAATTTCTTTACACATCAACAGATCAGAAATAAGCCCACAAGTAATTTTTCCACAGAAAGGAATATCCACTATTAGACAAGATGATAATAATCTATGAAATACATTCTGTTTCTTCAATCGTATCTGGAAATGAAAAAGCCTAATTTGCACTACAGTATAAAATATTTAATATGTTTTCTTTATTCACTTGACTTCATTTTGATTGTCTACATTGTCTGTAAAATTTTGCAAGACTTCAAAAAGAACTTATGAAGCTGCATGCATTATCTGACTCCTGCAAACATTTCTCTCTAAAAGTAGATTATAAACTTCCTACAGGCATTCAACTTCTGTTTCAAACAGCAAAAGTGTTCCAAGTGTCATAGCTTTAACAGGGTTTTAGATCTGTAAAAGAAAAGTGAATCTGGGTGGATAAGGAAGTGGATATTTGGAGGGAAACACAAAAAGGGGTATCTGGCTTTCAAATGAAGTTTTTATTACAGCAGCTAGAAACCCAAACTGCTATATAATAAAATGCAGTCATTGCTGCTGTGGGTCTTCTTTGGAACTGAATGCTCTTTGTATAAAAACCAACTCAGAAACTCAGCAGCAGTAGATGCATTTGAGTCTTCTGTCCATGAGTATGTAATCTGTGGCTTGAAAGTTGGATAAGGCAAATGATGTAATGCTAGCATAACACACGTTTGTTCCATCTAACTCCACTATTCTCTATTTTCTTCCACTATTTTCTGTCTTTTCTCCACTATTATCTTTGGCAGGGGGCACTGGACTAGATGATCTTTCGAGGTCCCTTCCAACCCCTAACTTTCTATGATTCTATGATTTTAACACCTGTGTACATACCATTTTCCTCTGTTATTCCTAAAAATTGCCAATTAAAAATTGTCAATTCTTTTCAACTAAAAGATGTGATGTTATAAACTTCTTAGTATGATAACCCACTACAAAATATAAGCAGACAATGTCTATCTTGGTTATTTATCATGACTAGTACACACCTCCTAACAGTAACAACTGAAAAAAATCACTGAATTTGGTTTCTTTTGGAGTACTCTGAATAATCAAGAGCTAGAAAGATAGGCTAAGTTAACACATTATGACAATTTCGAATCTTCTGGACAGAAAACTGCATGGGCAAGGCATGGGCAAAAGAAATTTGAAAAAATTACACATGGATGCAGAAAAACCTTATTTTCTCTAGACCTAGGATCTTGTCAAATCTGTCCTTTAGACATGAAGACCTATTAAGGATCAGCTGTGTTGCATTATCTAAAGGAAAGCCTCCAATATTTAACACTACACTAAAAGATTAGGTGATTTAAATTTTCACTACATTTGTCCTTTCACTAATTAAGGAACAACTTTCCTAAGGTCAGAGTTATCAGGATGCCTTTGTCTTGCTGGGCCAGCAGGATTTCACCAGTCAGGAGCTCCAGCCTTTAGGTCAGCACCATGCACTGCTGCAGAGTTTTTGAGATCTGCAAGACACCTTTTTCAGGTTATTATATTTTCTCCCACGAGAAACGTGGGGCTTTCACAGGAAGGTCAGAGGAAGAAAGAGGAACTT
This sequence comes from Calypte anna, assembly GCF_003957555.1. Classification (NCBI taxonomy): domain Eukaryota; kingdom Metazoa; phylum Chordata; class Aves; order Apodiformes; family Trochilidae; genus Calypte; species Calypte anna. The sequence continues at coordinate 167,150,227 of NC_044244.1, forward strand.
TGTGCTGGATCAGCTTGCTCTAGCAGAAAGTTAAGGCTATTTCCCCTCCTGCTTTTTGTCTTGTCTGCTCTAATTAGACCAGAAGATCTTCAGGAAAGGGAATATATTTTACATGTGCTTATATAGTGTTTCCAGCAAGGGCCTCATTTTAGCTGAGAACGTTTATATGACAAAAATTAGCTAGCAGAGAATCTATGACTTTCAGAGTTGCTTTACCCACTGGAGACTTTTATAGATCTGAATTTATGGAGGGTTGTGGCTTTCTAGTCTTATACTCAGATGCTTCATTTCAAAAGACACTGTATGTCTGCTGCTCCTCACTCTGCTACACTGAATCATGCACACCAGGAAAAGGTCACAGGGCTCAAATGTATATCTGGGGCTTGAAGATCTCAGAACTGCAATGCTATCAAACTATGCCTTGTTTTCTACTTACAGCCCAGGTAACTCTGTAATCTGCTGTATTTCAAGTGTTTGAAGATCTCACACAGGACTGCAGCATACTATCAGATGGTTACTACAAAGTTAAAAAAATTCTCCACTGCATATGTTTTTTTCCTAATTCTTTTCAATATTGGCTGAGTGGTTTCCTTCAAAGAGTTGTGGTCAACAGCCCAAGGTCCAAAAATGATGAGTGTCATTTCTCAAGGACTGGTACTGGGACTGGTGCTGTTTAAACATCTTTGTCAGTGGCATGAACAGTGGTATTGAGTGCAGCCTCAGCAAGCTGACAACATGAAGCTGTGTGGTACAGTTGACAAACTGGAGTGAAGTAAGGTACAGAGAGACCTTCACAGGCTTGAGAGGGGGGCCCATGCCAACCTCATGAAGTTCAACAAGGCCAAGTGCCTGGGCTGGGGCAACAAAAACAAGTTGGGTGGAGAATGAAATGAGATCAGCCCTGAGAAGAAGGACTTGGGGGTGTTGGTTGATGAGACACTCGATGTGAGCCAGCAATGAGAGCTGGGAGCCCAGAAAGCCAACCATACCCTGGGCTGTACCAAAAGAAGCATGGCCAGCAGGTCAAGGGAGGTGACCCTCCTCCTCTACTCCATTCTCATGATACCCCAGCCTGGAGTACTGTGTCCAGATCTGGAACCTGCAACGTAAGAAGAACATGGAGCTGTTGCAGCAAGTCCAGAGGAGGGCCATGAAGATGATCAGAGGGTTGGTGCACCTCTCTTTATGAAGAAAGGCTCAGAGACTTGGGGCTATTCCTCCTGGAAAAGAGAAGTCTCTGGGAAGACCTTATAGCAGCCTGAGGGGCCAACAGGAGAGCTGGGGAGGGGAAATAGCCTCAAGGTGAAATAGAACAGATTTACATTGGACATAAGAAATAATTTTTTAATTATGAGGGTGGTGAGACACTGGCTCAGGTGTTTCAGGAATGTTGTGGCTGCCCCCTCCCTACACATAGAAGTGTTCAAGGCCAGGCTGAATGGAGCTTTGAGCAACCTGGTCCAGTGGGAAGTGCCTGTGTCCATGCAAGGGGGGTTGGAATTACGGGATTTTCAAGGTCCTTCCCAACCCAAACCATTCTGTGATTCTATGATACTATGGCTCTGATTTATGGGGTTTAAGTGATGAAGAAAATCGCTATTATTAGCTCACCGATGCCCTCACGTGGTTAGAAAAAACACTTGATCTGAATGGAAAATACAAAACAAAGAGTAATGGTGAGAAGGTGTTGACATTCTTGCTGAGGTTCATGCTTTTATCTCAAATCAAGAACTGCAGTATTTCAGTCTTAACACCAGGAAAAGGCTGGATTTTTGGTAAGAAGTTATAAAATAAAATGTCACTTCGAAAAAAGAAAGAAAAATAAAAATTGTTAGTATACATTAAAGTAGATCCTGAGTAGTACCTATAAACAAGTTGGGAACACTTCAACTCTTCAATCAATTATTATTCCGATAAATACCCAACCTAAAAAATAAAATTCATCAGATGAACTTGCTTTAACCTAAACTTGCAAGTAAAAACTACAGCTTCAGAAAATCAAAAGCAAAAAAAAAAAAAGCATTAAAATAAACACATCACTTCACTTAAAGGGTAACTAATTGTAGAGTTGGGTGTGACTGGTTGAGTGGAATACAAATAGAAAAAAATGATACTGCTCAAAGAGGGGAGTAAGATGATCCTCACCCAAAGATGGCAGAGAATCAAACAACCAAAGATTTTTTTCTTTCAAAAAGGCATAAAGGGAAACCCTCTTCCATTTCTAAGAACCCATGTCTTTGAATACATAAATAACACCTTGTGCTCTGAGGATGGGATTCTGATCCAGACTGCCTTATTCCTTAGGTATCATACACTTGCTGCTTTTTTGGATCTGACATAGCCTCAAAGAGAAGTGGGGTATCCTTCACTGAGAGGTAAATGATTCTCCTGATACTCCACCAAGGCTCGTGGAAGTTTGTGTGATGTCTAATGAGCACAGGTTTAAGCAAAAAAAATATAAGAAAGAAAAAGAGACCCTCTTCAAACAAGCTAAGGTTTTAATAAGTTTGACGAATGGAATCCCATGAGTTATTTGAGGAGAAAACTATGTTTTCAAATGGTTTAGTCATTAATGAACCAATTCATGATTGGCTGCTTTAAAGGAAAATATAGACATTAATTTCACATAAATGAGAGCGTTTGCAAGACTCTCTTGATCTTTTTGTTATTAATGTTTTATTTACACAACAACTGTACACGTGGATCCCAAAAAACCCCGTGGAAAGCATCTGCATCATACTATGAAAACACAAAGACAGCCACACAACATTTCTTTTGTTCCCTAATAGTCCTATGAAGGAACAAAAGAAACAAGTACTTACGAGTCCTTCAAAAAAATCAGCTATAATTAAGTCATACAATGGTGAGGTAAAATTGCAAAGATTATTTTGCAAAGCCTGCAAGATAACCATGACACTTTTTTTTTTCATTTTTTGTGTAGTTTTTACCAGGCCATATTTTGTATACTGTATCACCCACATTCCTGATAATGTCCAGGCATTTCAGGATGATTTACTTTGAACCTCTGACTGTTGCAACTGTGTCCACCTCTCTCCATTCCAAGAGACTGAACTGTGTCAGGTGAAAGGAGTTTGTACACACATAAACATATCTATGTATGTGAATATATACATGCACAAAACTACATCTTTGCACTCCTCCCTGCCTCCACCTAATTTAATAAGATTTTGTTTCTTTTAACTTCAACAATAAATCTGTCATTTTTGTCATTATGACTTCTTCTAAAATCTACTTAGCTTCAACACAGGCTTTAACTGAAGTTTGCGTAGGATAGGAATACATTTAAAATATATTTCCAACGCTGGTCTTGGCATCCCATAATAGCCACTTAGTGTTTGCCCATGTCCTCATCAGATCCAAAGCTGATTGCAGAAGAAAGTCAAATTTGGAAACTACTACTGAGTGATGCTAAACTCAGAAAAATCCTAATTTTAGCAAAAAGTTCTTCCATCATGGATGACTTCAGCAGCAAAGACACATGAAAAAAAAAACAACTAAAAAACCCACCCTTCATTTTTTTAGCTACTGGTGATACACACATATAGACCACCCTTTTAAGTTACTGAATGAACCATATGTTCAGGCTGTGTAACTGTTCACAGGACACAGAAAAGCTTATGTGTTCTGTCATCCTTTTTGAGTGCTGCTAAGAGGCCGTGAAGGCAGACATGTAAATCTGAGAAAAATATTTATTGTGCTTCTTGTGCTTAAATCTATCAATACAAATCTCAGCTAAGCATGGTTCGACCATGCTCAGAGTTGACATTGGTTTTCTTAGGTGGCTGCATCCCTTTTGTATGCATTTTTTATGCATTTTACTTGAGCAAGTGCCCTGCCTTCCTTGTGTCATGCTGGAAAGCAATGATAATACTTACTGGTTCCAGATGCTGCAATAGTTCTATATTTAAATGTTTATGCGTATCTAAAAGGAAAGAGTTAGGGATGTATGAAGTAATTTTTTTTTTCACTTCTCCCTTTAGCTAGTAACAATGATTCATGCTTTGTGGAAACACTGCATCAGTAATTGTTAACTAGCTACAGCAGACACCAAAAGAACATGCCTCTAGCACTACTGGAAAAAGGAATCTCAGTTTCAAATAAAAATATCCATCTTTTTTGACAGAAAACTATTCTCTAAATCAGTTCCCTAAGGCAGAAATCTTGAAAGAAATCTTCCAAAACCTCAATCTATAGCCACCCCTATTCCAACATACATTTCATGCATGTCTCCTTTTAGCACCAAGACTTGAAACATATCCACAATATACCATATAATGCTTAGTTGCCCAACTTCAGGACTTTTCACAGCATCACAAAACTATGATGGTGGAATAAATCTAGAAAAATGCATAAATGAGAAAAAAAAATCTTTGTTTGCTTCTCACCCGTTGTTTGAAAAACCTTTTAATTATTTCAATCATAGAATCATGGAATGGTTTGGTTGGCAGGGACCTTAAAGATCACCTGGTTCCAACCCCCCTGCATGGGAAGGGACACCTCCCACCAGACCAGGTTGCTCCAAGCCCCATCCAAGCCCCATCTTGTTTCTGCAAGAAAAGTGGTTCCCAACCACCTAGACAGGCTTCTTGTTGGTCCATGAATACCACCATGAGGGGCTGATAAGGTTTGCTAAGTCTATAGTTGCTTTGTGGGATGCATCAATGGCAGCTTTGAGGGAAGGGAAAATTAGAGGTGAGTGGGGAATGAATTCTAGTGATAAGTCTAACACTGACAATTTTCTTAAGTGACCTTCTGCTACATGATGATTGCAAATGAGAGATTTAGTAAAAAAATTATAGATGCCTCATCAGACTCCAAGATAGTTCACATGAACACGAAACATCATACAAAAGAGTTATTTTCATACACGTCAGTGAACAGATCAACACATTGCTGCAAAACATCCACGGTTCTGTAAAAACAGCTATCAGGAAATCTTTATCTGCAGGCTTTTTAGAAAAGTATTTCTAGAACAAGAAGCACTGGAGGGCTTGGTATGCTTACCTTACACTGGGAATCTATGTGAGTTTGTTTTCAAGCTAACACAAGCCTTTCATTTCCAGAAATGAAACCATTGCTTTTACATCTAGGTCCATTGAAAAACTGAATTAGTAGGAAAGGTAAAGTCCTCATGTTCAAATAGTAAAGTATAAGGATTACACAGTAGCCACATATCTATTATCTTACTAAAGTTGTACCTAAAATAAAAGATTAAATTTATTGCTTATTGCTTTGTAATGCCTCCATAAGCAAAGCTTCTTAGCTTCTCTTTATCTTTCCATTTGAAGCAAAGTGTGTAAAGTAAAAAGAAAAGTTCGTGGTAATCACATAAATCTGAACTCAGATAAGAGGCTTTGTTCCAGCTCCTTAGCTCAAATCAAATAGTTTGCCATTTTGCATTTCATGCAAACCACTGACATAAGCTCTCTATGCTGCACTGAGGAAAGAAGATACTCTAGGAAGACTTCACTCTGTAATGTGCCTTCTAATTAGAAAGGCAGATTGTTTGGAGAGAGAAATTATGCAAGAGACCTTGAAAACTGCATTGTGTCTGTGGGAAAAATTCTTAGACTTTAAAAAAACCCAGCTACTTAGCATTATTAGCTAAAAGTTTTCTGATGTATACTTTCCAAACAGTATTCTCTAGTATTTAATTGATTATGATTGACAGTATAGTAATATTGTTTAATAAAATTCCATGTTATAAAAATAAAGTAAAAAGCAAGAATGAAAAACGACTATTAAAACAAATGAATGCTACATGTTCATCCTGGCTCTTTTAATTTCTACTGCTCAACTTCATCAGTAGGTGAAACTGGGCTGGTATAAACTGGCTATGTTCGACCATAAGATGGTGCTAGTGCTACTGCATCGGTAATAAAATGGGAAAGCAATAAGCAACCACACAAACCTACTGCTGGGTAAGAGTTTCCTTTAGCTACATTACTTTTATGAAAAGGATTTGTTAAGGTCCAGTAACACATCAGTTCTTGCACAAGCTTCTGTAACATCTTGTAGAAAGAGAGTTCAGAGAAGGAAAAGAAAGTGAAAGAACAGCCATCTTCACTCCTTGACAAACCACATTCACACGTGGTATAGCTGGATACCTTGTAAATAATAATATAGAGAGATCTAATTTAGAAAAAACTTACCCTGTTTTCCTGTTCTAGTATATTGTGACACTGGTAACAGAAATTCATGAAACAGAAATAAATGCAATGGCAGATAGAGACAGGATCTTCTCAGTCAAAAGTGGAGAAGTTCTCCTGAAGCACACTCGACTTTTTTGAAGTTATACCTTCTCTGATCACTAATTAAATTAAAGATGCAATCAAACAGTCTTAAAGTTTCCCCCTGTGTTGCAATGGGGATCATACATATTAGCCAGTATATTAATACTTCTGTATACCTACAGAACATACATGTATATGCTGCATATTCTCAACACCTACCTAAGTTTTCCACATGAAAACATGGCTATATGGTGACCGTCACCCAGGAAAATTTTCAGAATTAGCTAAAGAGGAACTCAAAGCCTCTTCCATCTACGTTTCAATTTTATTTTCTGAAGTTCAAACACAATAATTTTTTCCAAGCATTTGAGCTCTAGGAAAGTATACACTTTCCTTATAAATTAATTATTCAACATTTTGAAAGCTGCAGTTAAAATCGGCAGGAGATAAAGAAATAATTTACATTTAAATGTACGGGCGTTTGGCAAAAATAAAAACACTGCAAGACAAAGAGACTGTCAGTGGTCACGATTACAGGAGTCACAAATAAGCTTCCTAATAAAGCTGTTGTGCCTTTTTTTTCTTCAGTGCACACGTCTATTCAACTTTTCTTCCAGGCATATCTCTTCTTCTCACTGTTTTCCAACACAGTGCTCCCATGACCCCCCTCCCAGCTGAAAACTCATTTCCAATTCTTTTTACTCCAGGTTTTTCACTCCAGCTCTGTGAGCTCCTACCTGCACAGGACGACCATCTTCCTGGCCGATCATGTTCCTCCAGTCCTGCAGTGACCGCTGGAGGCTCTCCATCCCTGTCTCCCAAAGCCTCACACCACCTCCCATGTCCACAGTCACCAAACCTGCTTTGCCCACTGGTGCCAACAGGGCATCGCTGTCTGAGATCTTAGAAAGCCAAGATGTATATGGAGAGAGGAATTTTGAACTGAAAAAGAAGAATTAAGGGGATTTCTTCCTTCACGCTGCAATTATAAAGAGTGTTTCTGTAGGTAACGAAATGACAACCTCATTTCAGGAGAGACTATAACTAAGCCCTGCAGACCAAGTGTTCTACCTGAAACATTCTACCTACTGAAACTGAATATGATCAAAAGATACTTGTCAGTATAAAAAGCAGTATAAAATACAGCATAAAATACCAGGCTGAAAGGGAACGTGTTGCCTAATCCACCGCTAGACCTCATCTATTTTTAAAGAGTAAGTCTTAACAAAAAAATTTGAAGAAAAAATAATTTAAAGATGTGATACAGAAAAATATAAAACTATGGAGGAAGTAAGAGAGAATGTTACCTGGGCGCTGAGGAAAATACCTTTTGATCAACTTAAAGTAACACCTTTCTCTAGTGTTTAATTAAAAATTAAGATTTAAATAGTCATTTAAAGATGTCATAGCTTTATGCACAGGGAATCTCAGTTCTGCTTTAAACAACTTGCAGACAAAAATTTACTGCTGAAACAGAGGGCCTAATAGCTACATAATGTGAGGGGAAATTTAGATAAAGTAGGAAAAATTCTTCTAATTTTTTCAGTGCTATTAATTACAAGCATAATGACTTGACAACTTGTACTAGTACCATCACTGATAATTTTCAAAGATGAAAGAAGCAGTAACACATGCTTCTACCAACAACTGAAACCCCCATGTACTAAATCAAGTGAAGAGCAGTTATCTTAGCATTTGATCAGGCAACTGCACCTGTAGGAGGAAAGCTTGTTAGATTTTGGCATAGAACTCTTCTTATATGTGAAAAGTCACTTTATTTTTTAAGTTCTTAAAGCAGCATATTTTTAAATCTGGACTTCACTCAAAATTGCCAGAAACAGTTTAAATCCTCATACAAGGTTGAGGGTCATGATGTTGCTTTGTAATTTGTGTAATTTCTTATAAAATCCTTGTGTAAAATAAAGTGTGATTCCCTACTGTTTCTATGTTAATGCCTTCCATCTTTCAGTTACTGTGTAGAGACGTAGGGCTACGAATCCATTCTAAAATGCTGAACAATGCAAATTTAATTCTCCATTAATTAAAAAGTTCACCAGATGATTAATGAAGCAGAATTCCTTTAAAATAAGAAGCAATTAATATTGTCACAACCAACATCAAATTGGTAGAAATTTTTAAAAGTATAAAATTCCTGATGTGTGGGTTTCATACATGCAAAATGGAAAGGCTGCTATTTATAGCAGTAGAAAATTAAAATTTTTACATAAAGATATGTTTAGCTCATACATCATTTGGAAATATGTTCCCTAATGGTGAGATATAGATGTTAAACCAAACAGAAGCCATGTGGTCTGACTGTTTCAATTTATCACACAAGATACTTGAGTAACATGCATGATACTTGTATTTATAGACTCCACATGTATATTTTCCAAAAGGAGAACCAAACCATTGAGTAGCTCAAATTATTTTCAAGATGAACTTAATATTTATTATATTTATATTTATGAACTTGATTCCTGGTTCCCTGACACCTCTGAAAGAGGGCAGAGGATAAAATGGTTGAAGAGTGAGAAAGAGCAAAGGGAATGAAAATCAGAAGATAAAGGTGCCAGTCACATTTACTAATAATTCCTACATTGTCATTGGTATCACCTAGTAAACAGATTAAAAATATTGACAAAATAAGCTGCAACAGTTGCAGAACATTATACAGTGCGTATGAATCACTTTAATTTTCCACATCAGAAGAAATATTTGCTTATTCTGAAGTAGTAATACACAGTAAATTCTCTTTGCTCTTCCTGAAAGACAGAGACTGCTCTAATCAATAAAATCAGTTACCTGGGAATAGCAATGTATTTGATTTTCTTTGTGTTAAGATCTGTTACTTCCAAGTATCCGGCAGCTTGTGGAGGAGCAACATCTGAAAATAAACAAAAGTGTTATTTTTCTACTGCATCATTACCTGGTTATTGTATTTGCATTCAGCAGATTAAATTCAAACTTTTCATTATACAGGACCTGTCAGAAAATGATCAGCTTTCACATGCAACACAGGAGTATAACTTGCAAATATGGAATTGTTTTCCTGTTCTGATAGTGAGCAACCAGACAGGCACCATTATAAAAGAACAATGCATTTCTATAGCAAATGTCAAAATCACACACAAAAATAGCCCTCACAAAAGCACTAATCAGGCATTACTGAACCACACTGTGCTTATGATTCCCACTTCATAATTTCTCAATAATGCAAAGCTAAATATTGTTGCCTTCAACTGAGCCACTCCTTTTGTACACAGATTCTCAGAATGCAAAGAATTTAGAACTTCACAGTAAATAGCCATAGATTATCAGTCATTTAATATCCTGTTTATGGACAGTTTGATGAATACAGCTAACACTGTGGTCCCTCCCTAAGAAACAAATGTGTGTGTGAGCCTACAGTGGCTTCTGCCAACATTTGAGTACATTCTTTGTGGGCTCAGAAGTGGCTTCCAGTTAGAAGCTGCCTTTCATCTGGCTGGAAAAAATTGAGAAACTTAAGTTTTTCAAAAAAAGATACCAAAAAGACTGAATTACATTGCATAGTATCATTGTCACAAGATGAAAGCAAGTCTAGATTTCCTCCTGAAACTCCCTTGAGATGAAGGACAGCCTGATATTACCTGCAGAATTCTTGATGCTTGCATGCAGCACACACAGCAAAGAGCAGTAAGATCAGTATAAATGGTTCTAACCAGCACTTTATGCATCTCTATTGCATCTACATATCTATAGTATGTATAGCTGCAATGGCACATCTCTTGACTTTACTCATCTTCATAAAAACAGAAATATCAAACACAATGGAAATAGGAAAGAAAAAAAGTGTCTGGAAAAATGTAGGCCACAGAACAATCTCTGTTTTGCCCAGATTTTATTGTTTTAAAATGTGTCCTCTCGGTGGTAATCAAGAATAAGATATCCATTAAAATTCTGATGAAAATCTAGAATGAAGAGCTGATACTGAACTGGAAAGTAGAAAACTATGGGATAAGAATTAAAAATTAAGTCAATAAATTTGATAGAGAACACAAGCTAACCAAATAAACTTATAAAAAGGTAAAACATTGCAAAGTTGAAGTGAAGCAAAGGTAATCAAATGTTTAAATACAACACAGAACCCCTGGCCAGGCCCCAAAACTTCAGTCAAGAATCTTACAACAAAACAGGAACATCAGCCCTAAACAAATGCAATTTGTTCCTCTTCTCCTAAAGCCCAAAGGGAAATAGCTATGTGCAGGTCTAGACATCAAACTCTAGGAAAACATAGGCACATGAGATAGTTCTGGGGGTCACAAAGACATTAGAACAGATGTGCTATAAGGACTTATTTTATTTTATTTTGTTTTGCTTTGGGTGATCTTAGATATCTTTTCCAACCATGACAATTCTGTGACAAATGTAAGGAATTTATTTTTCTTCTTTTTTTGTAAAAAGAGAAGTTTTTCTTAAAAAACACAACTTGTAATACTGAAAAGATCCTTACAGCGAGAGCAGTACTATCCTCCATGGAGGTGACATGAAGCATTCGGCTTTTTTCCAGAAAAAAAGAAATCTGGATAGTAGGAAAAGCTTTCCTTATACAAGGAGAGTGAAGCATTGTAACAGGCCAATTGTTTGATAATCATCAGTTAAGAAGAGTTCATACATGTGTCATCCTGTCCCTATACAAATAATTGGACCAGATGATGTGTTGAGGCTGTTCCTGTAACTGCATGTGTCCCACTGCATGCTGTTCCAGTTACTGTCACACTAACAGAGAGATGCACTCAGTCATCAACTGTTATTTTATATCCACCTATAGAAAGTGCTGAGAATCCAAGTAAATATTTGCTCTCACATGGCCCTCGTTTCTACAGCTTTGTTTTTAGAACAAATATTAACACTTATTAGCTGGATTCTGCCATGCTTTCTTGCCTGAGTTTGTATTTTGTGACCATAACTCTATTGGCAGTCTTTGGGGAAATTATTTTTTGTCACAGTTTCTTTTCAAACATAACTATTATCGTGGTTTACTGTTTCAATAAAACATAAAGGAAATTACTTCTTTGCTTGTTGTTCCTGGAACAGATTTGGTAATATATATGGGACTATCCTAGAATGTGGCTGAGTATTTTGAATTATTAATAGAAAGGGAAGGCTGTGTGCCAGAACTAACCAGTTATCCAAGAAGATAAGAAAGAAAGCCCAAGGTATAAAAACTGAAGAAAAAATATAAAACAACTTCTCAAAGGCAAGAGAAGACCTCAGAGCAAGAACTTCAAGGGGCTGCCACATACTTGATTTTATGAGAGGATGCTTTTGCTTTACTACACCACCTCCCACAAAATGATACAAAGACTTGCAAATTAAGCTTTATACAATTTTTGTAGGTAAGTAACTACAGGTTTCCAGCACACACAAATGTTGATCTTTCGAGGTCCCTTCCAACCCCTAGGATTCTGTGATTCTGTGTGATTCTGTGAAATGTTCAAAAGCACCTGATGAATTATGCAGCACAATCAGGAACAGGAAACACTGAATCTCCAAGGTACCAAGACTATTAGACAGCTACTGGAATCAGCTAAATGTGCATTCAATTAAATATTCTGTCAGTCAGGGAGATTCAGAGGCAAACTACAGAAGAAACAACAGCCCAGCAGAGAGAGCTGCAAATACTGGATCTCAAACAGGCACAGCAAGGACTAGAACCTTATAATCTCACCTTCCAGATGAGTACATGAATGCATGCCTCTCTTCTTCTGCCTTCCCTTTTTCACTTGGGAAAGTTTTAGATTCATGCCACTAAAATGGCAATACTAGGTCCCTCTAATTGAGTATCCTGTCTCCAAGAGTTAGATGCTTGAGAAGTGTATGAAAGGACAAGCACACATGGTATTTTATTCAAGTCACCAAATAGTTTAATCTAGAGGCTTCTTTGGCTTCATGTGGTGTCTATGTTTTTATGTCTCTGTATTAAATATCTTCCTATCTTCCCACATGTTTGTCCAGTTTTCCTTCAGAGCCATGTCTCAGCCTTCACAGCATCCTATGGGAAGCTGTTTCACATGGGGGTTCCCTGCTCTGTGAAGAGCCACCTCTTGCTTGTTTTGATGAAATTCATACCAGCTTCATTAGCTGTCCCCTAGAAGTGTAAAATTCTTGCTTTTTGCACAACTCCAGGTTTTTGTGGAACTCCACCATATGCCCCTTTTCTGATACTGTCTCCATGTGCAGTAGATGTAGCTCATCTTTGGTGCCCTGCTGACCTTTTTTAATCCTAGTTCAGCCTCCTCCCACCTTGAGACAGAGGACCAAAGCTACACAGTACTAAGGACACACAGATTCACACAGTGGCACGAAGAAGTTTTGCTTTTCTTTGCTTCTTTCCTAGGGATTCTTAACATTTGATTTGCTTTTTTTAACAGGTGCTAAGCTTTGAACTGATGTTTTATTGAAACTACCTACTGTAACACCAAGACGTACTGAGATGTACTGATTAGCCCCATCATTTTAGACACAGAACTGGGACTCCTTCTATCTTCATTTATGTACATCATATTAATCTATACTGAATTTCATCTGGGATTTCTATTGCAGTCATCATTGTAATACTGTAATCGTTCATGGTGAACCCTTTCTATCATGGACAATGACCAGCAAACACTGTCACTTCACTGCTCATTCATTTTTCCATTTTTTATCTAAACCATACTGAGTAGCACAGGCCTCTGTAGGATTCCATACATAGCTCCTCCTCCACTAGAAAAACTGACCATTAACTGATAAATGGAAATGTCTGAAGTGTTGAAAAAAGGCTATGAAATAGGAAACTTAGGTCCAATTTAATTGTGTTAGTAAGGTCATATTGAACATCATTCTATTAAGATCAATTTTGGTAATTCATAGATAATTGGTAATTCTAAATAAAATATCATTTAGAAAAATCAATGATAGTGATTTTCAATAAAGCCTTAAATCTTTCAACTTAAACGTCCATAAAGCACTGCAGAAACTATACCTCATAAAATTTTCTATAAATTTGAAACTATCAGTCACTATTCATGAACATATTTCACCATAGCTGAGGAAAAAGAAGTTGGTTTTTTTTTCAGCTATAATAACAGATATACATTAAATTTCTTAGTTAGCCAGAAGTAAATTCTCAGACAGCTAATTTGCTCATGTCACAGGTATGCAGGATTCATGAAGAATGTTCCCTATTTTTTTAATTTATTCATCTAGCATTAAAAAGTGTTATTTACCATAGCAACTTAAAAGACTTTTAGAAATACCTTTAAAGATCTCAATTACAGGTATAATTTGGAAGCACTTCATCGCTCCCTGACTCCAAAATTAATTAGCTAATTCTAACAAAAACTCAGATTTACCTTCTGTAATTTTACACCATTCACTTCAGAGTAAGTTGTTTGGTTTTTTTTTTAATTTAAAGGCCTAAAAAAATGACCCAGCCTGACCCTTCAGCATTTTATAAAGCATTAGAAGATTACAGTCTGAAGTAATATAATCAGCTTCAAGATCATAATGCTAACTGTAAGTATGTTTCATTAAGTTTAATCTTTTTAAAAGCTAACCTTCACAAATGTAGGTAACTTCATTTTTCTACACTGTTTATATCCTTGACTTTTGCTTCTTTAGTCAAGTAAATGTTTTATCCTTTTAGTAATAAATAAAAGGATTTCTCTGCACAAGAAAGTTAATCTATGCTAAACAAGGTCAGACATACTAGACCATTTATTTTGTAGAAGGCAGTTAATCTAGAATAAAGAATTTATTCTTGGACAGAGAGTGCACATACAGAACAGATGAGAAATAACTTCTTGAGCTGATTCATTTAAAAAACCCCACCATTCTACCTTATACAAATATTCTTGGGGTTTTCTCTTTTGACAGCAATCTTGCCTTGGAGATTTCTAAAGGTACTTTGTGCAACACTCACAAATGCTGTTATTTAGCACTAATTGGTGTACTTTTAGTTATTGCCTGAAGAAGCTAATGGTACAAGGACAACAGAAAGCTGTGAATGGCAGCACAAAAAGGTCTGGAAGTCTGTAGTCTATACCTGCTTAGTTAGTGTACGAGTGGAGGATGGGGTTGCTGTAAGAGAATGCTGCTCACACAGTTTTTCTTCAACAAGAGAAGCACCAAAAAGCTTGGGTCTCTTCAGTTTGGAGAGAAGGCAGATGTGACTGAAGTTTACAAAGTCATACAGATGATGGTTAAGGTGAATGAAGAACAGTTATTCACCTAATTCTGCAATGCTAGAACAAGGGGCACTTGATAAGCTTGGTTGGACATCAGCTGATCACAGAGTAGTGACCTTGTGAGCTTGCTGTGGAGACACACAAGTTCAAAAGGGGACCAGACAAAATTGTGGACAACAGGTCCATAAAAAGAAATTTCTGGGCTGGTGTAGGAACAACCTACATAACATCCCTAGCAAAACAACTGCAAATGTTGAGGAAGTATGAAGGGGAAGACACGAAACTGAGCAGGCTCATAAGCATTCCTGAAATTGGCCCTGCTGGAGATGTACTACCAAGCTAGACAACAAGTTTGTCTTATCACTGAGTGCCTGTGTGGCACTAAGAAGAGGTTGGGAATACTGGTGAAAGCCAATTGCTGAACTGGAATGACCAGACTCCTGGTCATTCAGTGACTGGTTCCTACTGCAGGCAGCAGATCCCACCCATTGAGATATTCACAGTGTCAGCAGACTGTTAAATCCTCAGAACGGTAATTCAGCAGGTTAATAAGATGCAAATTAATTTTTTAAATGAGTGTAAATACTCTCATTACTCTTCAAATGCTTCCTTTGTAATTCTTATAAATAATTTTGAAAAAATTCTGGAGTGACTGGAGTTTACAAAACAAAATCAAAAGTGTACAGTTGTGGCAGCACAAGTATATGAACCTCTTACCTTTTGGGTAAATGTCTTTCAAAGGCACATCTCCAGGTGCTAAAATTCTGACTATTTGATTAGAAGCCAATAAAGTTACACAATTGGTTTGTTTTGCAGGTCCTGTTTTCCTCCGGGCTCCATAATAAAATGCATCGGATGGAGCAGCACGTTTGGGATTCAGAGGGGAGTTTCTTTTCCAGCTATACACTTCACTGGGAGACTGCAAGAGAAAAGGAGTCTACTGAACAAAATGTTATTTTTTGAACCTAAGAACAAACATTTCTTGATAAGTTCCTCTTATCTAATTTCAAACCACATGTAGCCACTGTGGTTACCTCTCATGTCATCATATGACAAGCAAAAGGCCTGGATCATTTTGTCATCAGAAACTCTTACAGGAGTGAAAAACAACAGATCACCTACACAAGCTTTAGGAACTGAGGCTCTCTGAAGATCTGAAGTTAAATCAACATTTTTTTTCACACTGAACCAGAAACAGAAAGCATTGAAATAACCTAATCTCAAATCAAAATATATAACAGGCTGTTATCATAATCTAAGTTTTCATTAATACAGGTACATGCAGGTTTTATCAGTTTCAGGATCTTTTTTTTTTTTTTCTTAAATCTTGCTAGCTACTGCACACTAAGAAAAAAGTTCACACTGAACAGTCCAAAATGACACTGATACCCATTTTCTCAGTGGTTCTATTGAACTTAAATTCTATTAAAACACATGATTTAGAAAATATTCTCTAGACAGCACTATTCAGAACTTACCTACAGTGAATTTTGTCTGTGCTAGACACTTTTACATTGTCTAACTTATTATTTCAAACCCCACTGAAATCTCTCTACTAGACTACCCTACCAAATGGTGTACAAGACATGAATTTGTCATTCACTCTCATTCCTTTCTTTTACCACATTATTTGGTAAACAGGTACTTCAGTGGTTACAGAATAAATGAGATGTTATTACATTATGGTATAATAATGCTGAGTATTTACCAAGAGGTCTGGGAAACCGATAACAGTAGTAGCATAATTATGTTCATCTGAGAAAATCCTGTTGGGGGAGCTGATCTTTTGTCCCACAGCAGCACTGAGGTTTTCTGAAGATAGCTGGTCACTTGAAACTGCATGTGGCACACACCGTTCTGATGCTAAACAGGGATATAAACCACAGTGAAAGTCATTAAATCCAGATATGTAACAAAAAAACCCAGTATCAAAATTAAGAGTGCTGAGCACGGCAGATCTTTGCTACTACCTTGAGCATAAAATTACTAAAAAGCAGATCTGATTATACTATATTGTAACAGTAAAAGAAGTCAGGAAATAAATTTACTTTTTAAAGTACTTAACAACAGGAAATAGTAGCTTTGTAGTTGCTTATACCACTTAATTTTGTCCTCCGTGGTGCAAATGAGGTAGGAAGCCTATGGAATAGAGCAGCATGTGAGTTCATTGGAAACTGTTATAACGCAAATGCACAAAAAAGCAAAACGTAGGTTTGCACAGGCGAGTGTCAAAGTGACATTTCTTGGTAGCTGTCTTGCTGTCTGCAATTTAAATTACACCTGCAACATATTTCTGGTAAATAATGGTCTAGCTCTCTTTTTCTTTAACCTAAGGAAAACTGAATTTTATTCTGTGCAGCTGCAACAGCCCTTTACCTTGCCTCAAATTATCAACACAATCAGACTCTGCTATCTTTAGTTCTGCAGCACACACCATTTCCACTTCAATGGGCAGGCTATCTTGTTTACCTGCCAGCAGGAGAAAATTTTTCCTCCCTCAAAGAATAAATGGGCTACTGGTTTGGGTCAGTGGCAAACCCACACTGGTCTACCTTTTCTTGGCTCTCCTGACACAGGTTCTGCCTCAGAGAGTAAGAACAAGGCTGCAGATGTTACATTCAGGATTTGTTGGATGATTTGGAAAAAGGTGGAGAGGGGACATAACTTTTTAGATTGGAAGAGGACAAATAAGATAATAAAGGGTAAAAAAAATAGTACAAAAAGCATGCAATAATAAACTGTCCACAAATATCTTGAGACTAGGAATTATAATAACTTTTCTACTCATCTGAAGATTGATACTCTATAATGATTTCTAAATAAGGGGAAGGAAACTACTGTGCCCTGATGGAGCTTGATAAGTTGACAGAGTAAACTGTACAAGAGATAAAAAGGATACTAGATATTTAAACTGTGGTTAGAGTCTTTGGTATCTGATTTGTTGCTGTTTGTGTTGATTGTTATTTGTCAATAACATTTGCTTGTAACCTGTTTACACTGTGTTAATCTAACTCCCCATATTTACCCCAGCCACAAGGACCAGGATGAAAGTTCTTCCCTCTTTAACAAATATAAAATGGTTTCTCTTTCTAGTTCTCCCTCTCTCTCTGAGACACACTGGAGATAAGCCAAAACCTATAAACTGTTAGGCTAGATGCACACGTACTTCCAGTATTATTAAACCATGTAGACTTAAGACTGAGCACTGTGATCAAGTGCCCAGGATTGAAAGGACTGTCAGGTCTGAAGACAGGCAGATCTTACCAGGCAGAACAATAACCACTGGAGATTTCTGCCTTCTTCTGTAGCTAAGACTTGTCTCATTGCCCAGCATCATCTGGGAAGTTTACTGAACAAATATTATAACACATGGAGTGATGGTCTCAATGGCCTTGTGCACAGCATCTGCAGAACTTCAGAAACTGACTTCTGTTTTAAAAGTGGGTCTTTTGTATTTTTTGCAAGTGTAGGGAAATGTCCTCTAACATCTCTTATCTAAGTGTGTGTAGCAGACCTACAACAGCATACAGACTGGGCTCATCAACATATTCGGTCCCTTCTATACCTGTGTTTTAATTCCTGCCTAGTTCGTTTTTTTTTCCTTCTCCATTCTGTATGCCTGGATGTTTTCTGGAAATTCATGACTGAGCATTTAAAACACTACAATGAAACAAAGATGCTTTATTCAAACAACCTGAAGTTTGAAAGTTTGAGCAGGGATTTTGTTGTGCCCTGTGAAAAGTTATTATTAACCAAGTAGGGTTAATAATAATAATAATAATAACAACAACAACAACAGCAACAACAGTGAGGGCATGACAAAGAGAAAATGAGAAGGTTATCCAGACCTTTAAAGTAAAAGAGACTTGTTTATGCAGCTGTAAACACAGATACGATTAAAAAAAAAAAAAAAAAAAAAAAAAAAAGAACAAGCCCAACTTGCATTCAATACCTGTCTTTAAGCCAAATCCCATGTCAGCTGGCTCTTCACTCAATGCATACAGCTGGCAAACCTCACTGTCCTCAGCTTGCATATGGGCACGCTTAGTTAAAAGATATTTCCTGTAAAGGATAAACATTTATAATAATTCTTAATTAAGCTTGTAACTCTAAACAAGGACTTTCATCTTCTGAAATAGCAAAAACATTCTACATTTATATAAACAAGGTTATCAACACCTTTTGCAAAAACTAAGTATGATTTACCAAACATCTCTGAGCTAGGAAACAGCCAGCAAGAGGCAAATCTGTCTTCTGGCAATTATTTACACACTTTTATTTACTGTGCCTTTATAAAAATCAAACGGAGTAACATTTCTTCCACATGAGTATGAAAGTAAAGCAAGTAGGCACTAACTATGGGCAATGTATTTTCAAAGCTAGGCCCAGCAACATTCTAATTTCTAACAATTAATCATAGAATCATAGAATTGGCTGGGTTGGAAGGGACCTCTGAGATCATCAAGTCCAACCCTTGATCCACTACTGCTGCAGTTACCAGACCATGGCACTGAGTGCCACATCCAGTCTCTTTTTAAATATCTCCAGGGACAGAGAATCCACTACTTCCCTGGGCAGCCCATTCCAGTGCCTGATCACCCTCTTGGTAAAGAAATTCTTTCTAATATCCAACCTAAACCTCCCCTGGCACAACTTGAGACCATGCCCTCTTGTCTTGCTGAGAGTTGCCTGGGAAAAGAGATCAACCCCCCCCCTGGCTCCCCCCTCCTTTCAGGGAGTTGTAGAGAGTGATGAGGTCTCCCCTGAGCCTCCTCTTCTCCAGGCTGAACAGCCCCAGCTCCCTCAGCCTCTCCTCATAGGATCTGTGCTTGAGTCCTTTCACCAGCCTGGTTGCCCTTCTTTGGACCTGCTCCAGCACCTCAATCTCCTTCCTAAACTGAGGGGCCCAGAACTGGACACAGGACTCCAGGTGTGGCCTCACCAGTGCTGAGTACAGGGGCAAAATCCCTTCCCTGGACCTGCTGGCCACGCTGTTTCTGATATAGGCCAGGATAATACCACCTTGGTAAAAACAGTATTAATATACTCAAAGCTAGTCTGGATTTTCAGAGGCATGAATTTAGGCAGGCATATCTTACTTGAACTGGAGGCTCAACAGAGCAAATTTAAATCTTAAAGACCAATTGCTTTAGTTTGGCCAGTTTCACAATTCTTAGACCAGGAGTGAAACTCCTGAACATCAAAAAGACACAAACAATGAATAATAACACCAAGAAAACTAGGCTTAACTAACTGATTTGTTTCATTTTCCACCAAGAGCCACCGGTCTTCAGCTGCCAGAAAAACAGATTTCAGATTGATTGGAAGCGAGATGGTGTGAGTTTGACCTTCTAATACATCCAGTACAATAAGGCGGTTTCTGTAAAATTAGAAGTCAAGAAAAAACATAATCAGATAGAGAAGTACATGAGAAGGTCTGTTATAAATCAATATAATTAGAGGATATAATTTACTCTCACCCTCCTTCTTTGTAGAACACCAGCCAGTTTTTGTGTGAAAACTCTCGGCACATTTTGTAGTCGCTCTGTATAAAAATATGTCATATGGCAATTAGTGTTTGTTAGATTCATTCCAGGGAGTTTCTCTGACTCCTCTATAAATTAGCTATGTTTCCCTTTTATTTAGGATAATCTACAGCATTAATTACCTCTCCAAATGCTATCTACTCTGCCTTATCCCAAGTTATATAAATGCATCATAATTGAGTTCTCTATTTTAGATATAATCCATTGTAACAAAATGTTAAAGTATCCCCAGTTTTAGCTCCAAGGAGATTTTTTTTTTAAGACACAAATCCTCAAACAACTTCTTTATATTTTTCATATCATTATTCCATAACAATGCTGCTTTATTTGGAAGGCATTTAAACATATGAAAGAGACAATAATTAAGTGCTTGGGCTGTGAAAAAAGTTTTTTCACTATTGAGCTTTGATTTTTAAAAACCCCTTACTATAATAGAGTGTCCTGGTTTGGGCCAGGATAAAGGTGGTTTTCTGTTTCTGTACTTTTGCTTTTAGCTAAGTCCCTTGTAAGTAGTTGCATTTGCTGAAATTAACAGCAAGTTTCTCATGCAGTGTATGTGCTTCTAGGACTGATAACACTTGATGTTTATAGTTACTGCTAGAGACTGGTATGCAGAGCCAAGGACACTGCTCAGCTCTGAGGAAAACATTTTACCCTCCAGAAGGAGTAAAGAGGTCCCACCTGAACCCTCCTTTGGGGAGGAACAGACAAGATAGATGCCAGAATTGACCAAACAGAGTATTCCATCCCATATACGTCACACTCAGTATAAATTTGAGGCATCACGAGGGCCGAGCCAGATCTTTTCCTGATTTCCTGCTTCCCTTCCTTCACCCGGCATCCTGGAAGGATCCTGTCCGTTCGTCTGCCTGTGGTCCTGATCCATGCCAGCCCATATCTGTGTGTTCCTGCCTCCGGTTCCCGACTGCTGCCGACTCCAGGAGTCCAGCCTGGACTTTCCCAGGGCTGCCCTACAGCCTCGGTGGTGACGTGAGAGTTATTGGGGGAAAGGAGGGAGGAATGTGGTTTCCATTTTCCTGTATATTTGTATATATTTAGTAATTTTACCTATTTATCACTACTGTTTCATTAAAGTTGTGTAGTTTAGTTTCCAACCCATAAGTCTCTCTCCCTTATTCTCTCTCCTTTCTCTATCAAGGAGAGAGAGAGATTAATAGAGAGCGTCTGTTATTCGGTTTAATTGCCGGGCCAGTGTTAAACCGTGACATAGAGGCAGGTGATATTTCTCACCATCTCTTCTTTGCTGTTCCACCAAGATGTTCTCTTAGTAGAATCTCGAGCATCTGGTAAGAGCACCAAGTGACGAAGGGCACCGTTGTTTGTATCCAGCAACAACACAACATTGCTCTGTGAATGAAAAGCAGATCTGTGCGCATCACAAGCCCATTGAAGAGACCACCACAAATGTATATGAAGCACTTTTGCAACTCTAGCAGCATAGGACATCTTGGAAAGATGGTCTAGATATTGCTGGAAAATGGAAGCTGAATCTTCTTGGTTCATTTCAAAGCTCATGGAGAAATTTATTGTAGAGGTTTAAGTACATGCAAAAAGGGTCAGACTGATATTACAGTTTTTCCATGATGTTTTATCTATGCATCTCACATTCACTTCTGCATAAGCTCTAGGAACTAGACTAGTATGGCTCACAAGACCAAGCTGTAGTCATCTACAGGTAAGAGACATACCAGTTCTGTTTCGTCAAGTTACTAAAATATTTCATTTCACTTGTTATGTTTTCTTAGCACATCTCTAATGTATCCATTTCTTAAGTTACAGTGAAGCCCAAAAACTGGTGAGAGAAGAAATGGCTTTGTCCTTTCTCTCCAAATTCATATTTCTGATACCATGGAGCCCATCAAATACCCCAGTGTGCCTCAACCCTTCTGTGACCTGCAAACTCAAGAGAGCTTATGGAGTCAGAGGTAGGACAGCTCAAGGTATGGACATTAGAAGTAGACAGCATACTAACCAAAGTGGTGCAAGTGTACTCCACATAATCACATTTTAAACCATGGTATGCTAAATTTTGAACTTCTTCAGACTTCTTAGTTTGTTGCCCAATGACCCAGGGTCTACATGTCAAATGATGGGAGCGTTTTAAACATTTCTTTTTACAAAGCACAACAGCTGCTCCTAATGTGTTTAACTAAGAAATCAAGAGAAAAATCATTCAGGGCCAATCTTAACTGCATCAAATGAAATTTAAAAGGTACAAAAGAACAAGTTAATTAAGCCTTGGGTTGAATTTTTTTATTTGCCATTCAAGGAAATGTCAGGTTCTGCAAGAACATTTGGTTCTACGAGGACTTATTAAAAGTAAACTGTCTACATACAACATCTGCAATACAGCACATTAGATGTTAAGGTAGTAAAGCATAAATTCCCACAAATTATCCTAAATAAACCAAATACAAACAATCAGAGTCAGAGTGGTTTTATTCTTCATACTTTCACTTAGGATTATTTGGAAGAATTAACTTTACTTAGTAATGACAGCCATTTGAAGCTAAATATGGTGGAGCATTTAAAATATTACCACCTTATTTGGAGCATTTGGGAATTTTAGCTAGGGCTCAATACTTCTAAAAAAAGTTTACATGTGTTATTACAAACCAAAATTATAGAAGTGTGGTTCAGGGGAAAAAAAAAAAAAGTGCATTTGCTTTGGGCTTTGTTTTTCTGCTGTGTTTTATTTATAGAATTCTGCAACAGCACTGCTGTACCAGAGCAATGCACGAACCTTCGATGTGAGATAAAGAACACATACAAATCAATTACATTATTCCACTTAGTGTTAAATTTATGAGAGCAGTTGGTAATATAAAAAGCTCCTCTACCCCACCCCTTTTGATGTTAATGTTTTCCTTCTGTGCTAAGTGACTGATGTATATTCTGTCTGTGTTTAAGAATAGATTTTTGCGTCACTTGTAAACACATCCAAGAGCAGCTCTGGCAACTCTTCAAGTGGGCTGGGAAAAGATGCTGGTGTGCAATTCCGCTGTGTTTGTTCTTGACTGGGAGAAAAGTAACCTTTGGGTGACCTCCCAACCCTGATGTCTGGAATTTCAAACTCTGGACAGATGCAATAACCAATCTTGTGAAGTGGTGTGCCTTTATTTTTAGTTACTGCAAAGTTCCCCTTTCCTTACTGCTGTTTTTATTTTAGCCAGCATTTTCCTCCTCAAAGTCCTTAAACCAAACAGAGCTATGACTTCACTTTGCTGGTATAGGAAATAATTCCTTATGGTCTCACAGACAAAGAAGAGATCTTGGTGAAGCACTACACTCCAGTTTCAGAGTCAGAAAGTAAACCAATTCAGTTTAACCCTCTTCTATTCTTCTTCCCATACTCTCTCAGTTTTGCTCTCTTCTGCCCCTGGTGCTCATGTCCTGAGCCAGCAAGCTCACATACACAGAATATTCTTAGCTGTCAGCTTCAGATGAGGCTGATTCCTAGCTTGGGAGGGTAACCCCCTCTGGCATCTCTCCCTGCCTACTGTCCCACAAGCACCTTTTTTATTACCATAACTCAAAGACTTCTTGAGGGATACACACACGACAATCCTGGTGCTGTAAATAGCAGGCACAGCTCCAGACATGCCATACTGGACATCAGGTTCAAGTGAAAAAAGTCTGTGCAAGAATTTATGGTTTGGGGCTCAAGCCTCCATACCTTTAGAGATAGGGAAATGAATGCAAGTAGATTATTGGTGTTCTAATTAATGCAAGTGGTGTCTTTCAAGGTGGCTTGATTTCACTGGAGATCTCATGGAACTAAGAACAATAAGTAGATTTAAGCTTTGTGCTTATTTTATATATATATATATATATAAGAAGATAAATTTATAACATCAACTAGTTTTTGAAGAAAATGCATCTTTCATCCTGAAAACATACATTGGAATATTATGGTGATTACAGAGAGGTTTCAGACATCACTACTGCTTCCATACCCAGGTCCCCACTTGTGTTTCAGGAGAGATCACTAAAGGTTAAAAAAGATATCTAAAGCATCTTTGACAACTTCTACATGAATTGGGAGAGTTGGATGGATCTCTGTGTCACCTTCTGTGCCACAGACTGCCTCACTCCCTTGCTGAGAGCTTGGAGAAAGAGCTCCAGCAGCACATGGGACAAGGAAAAAAGCACTTCCCTCCCTCCCTCCCTACCCCACCTCCTGACTGAGAAAGCTAAAAGCAGAGCTAAAGGATGCTGGCAGGACACTGCCTGGGCAAAGCTTGTTGAGCTCCCTGAGGCAGGCTGTAGGTTACTCTGTTGAGCTGTAGGTTTTCATAAGCAATGTATTTGTAAGGAAAAAACCCAACGTGTGCAGTTCATTTCCATGCAACTCAATTATTCACGTGCATTTTCTTCCTATATCCCTCTATAAAATTATGCATACAGGTACCAACACTCTTTTCAGTCTGTATTTGCTCTCCTCCTGAGCAATAAAAGCAGAAACTGAAGAAAGAAAAAGAAAAGTGAAATAGGTGGGCACGCAGATTTTTAAGAAACAGGGGTATGGCCTGAAGCACTTGTGGGGAGGACAGGGCAGAGGCACTGCTGCTTTGAAAAGATGAATGCAATTCCCAACTTAGGAGGAAATGACCTGAGATTTTTGAAGGGTTTTTTTAAGGTCTATCAGCTTCGACTGAACAAAAAGATAAGAGTCAAAACAGGCTGTGCTCACTGAGACCAATGGCCAACATGAGGAACAGAATCATCTACTTTTTCTTCCAGGAAGATGTAAAGGTGGCTTAAAGGCAGATAAATCTCTGATTTGTGCTACTAAGTTAAGCCCCTGAGGAGTTTATTTTAGTAAAATTTTATTTAAAAGGAGTGGAAGGAATGGTGATTTTTCATTTTATTTCACCAGAGGGCTCTATGGGATCCAGATGGATGTCATCTGGGAAATAAATCACACAAGCTTATTTGAAAAGCCACAATATAATAATCTCATTCTTTCCAATGAGTTTATCATCCATATAAAATTGTTCTTTTTTGTAACTTAGTCAGAATCATTCATTTCCAAAGACTTTTGTTAAAACAAAAAATTGGGAATTCTTTTTTTGTTATTGTCTAATTAGTGATTACATTATTTATGAAATAGCAGCTGGCAATTAGACTTAAATAATAAATGCAACTTATTTCTACAAATATTGTTAACATTTCTTGGTCTTTTTGCAAGAACACTTAGATGAACCTCTAAAGCATTACTTACATGATTTACATCATTTGTTTTTCTGAAGATCTGTATGGTGGACCCTTAAGCACAAGTCACTAACCCTTGAAGCCTTGCCCAAAATAGATATTTGCAACTAAACCTACTTGTCTTAACATGGGAATGCTGCAAATTCTGAGCTTACAGCTGACAGTGATTTTAGTACACCTGAAGGTAGACATCCTGACTATATGTCAAGGCTCCTTCTCTAGCCAGTGGAAAGAGAGGCACCTCCAAAGCACAATTCACCACTGATATACCTTAGCTGAGCTGAAGTGCTCCTGCAGATCAGCTTTATCCTCCCAAGAGATACAAAAGGTCCTTATTTATTAGCCTAGACTATATGCTTACCTGCTAATACCAGTAGCAATGGAGTTCATTTCATAGACAGCAGTATTCACCTCAACTCACAGGTGCACAAGGAAAGCACATCCTTTTTCCAGAAAGAGCTGGGATTAAAAACTTAAGCTCAATGTGAAGCAATTAAGCTACTTGAGGATCCCTCTTCTGATTCAGAGGGAACCAGAAACGCTGAGGTCCTAACACATAAACCCTAACATAAGAAAGGACAGCAGTGTCTCTGAAGACTAGAACAGCAGTATTTGTCTAATCTGTGCTTTGATGCCTCATTTAAATACTAAGCCTGAATAAATTACTAATGTAGACCATGGATACGAACATGAATTACAAAAGAGAATCCTCTTTCATATTTTTTTCTGCACAAGATGCTTTCCTAAGATCCTCAAGAAGTCTAAAATTACTTTTGAATAGTGTCCTAAGTATACTACGACTTTTTGCAAGCAAATTTGCAATTTAATGAAGTATATTTTTACATTCTATGAGTAAGGTGCATCTTAATGTTAACACTATGTAAGAAGTCCTACGACAATGCAAAGCATTCAGAATATTATAATTGCAGCAATCCAGTCTTATTTTAAAACAGGATTAGCTCACCTGAAGCACTTGCTGAGAAAGGTAAGACTGAAGCTGGCAATATTTAAGCTTTGCCAGAAAAAAACATGAGGTTACAGCTCAGATGAAATCATATGGAAAGGAGCACTGAGCTACCACAGTGTCTCCACAGAATATGCTTTATTTCAGAGTTTTATTCATACTGTCTCTGAAAAATATACTCCATGATGACAGGCAAAACCACAGGGTTAGCTACCCAAACCTTCATGGATGAGCCTGAGATAAAGACTTCATTGCTGACACCAAATGCTCCTGTGATTTGGTAAAAAAAAACAACCGGTAGAAGAATTATTTTCACTGTAGGAATTCAAGAAATGTAGAAAGCAAATAATATTGCTGGGCTTTACAGTAAAAAGCATAAGAAATTCTCAGTGTTCTTAGACACAAGATAGATTGCCATCTGTTCTACAGTTTCCTGGGTTCACTTTGCCAGAAAAGGCCAAGGATTGTTTAGAACCAACCAAATGTCTTATGCACACCCCAAAATAGCCCAAATGGTAATGATATAGCTGTTCCAACACAGCTGCACAGGCAATCACCACAAGCAGGTAACTTCAGAATTGTATTTTTTTCCAGTTGGCATTGGAAAGTGTTCAAGGAAGGCATAGGCAGTTCTATTACAGGCAGAAGAACTGTGTTTCTTACAAGTCATCAAGCTTAACTGTAGTGTTTGACACCAGAAAATGGCATCAATATTTGACAAATGTTCTGGAACAACAGTGTTGCAGAGACACGAGTTGTGAACTGACTGAAAACTACTTAATACTTCAGCTCAGTGTAGGAAATGTTCTTCCAGATTGGAGTCTCTCATCTACTGGAAAATAGGCAGAACAAAATCTGAGCAAAAGAAGGAAAAAATTATCAACAGTAATGACCAGATTAAAAGACCCCGTCAAACTACTGTGACCTGTAGGTAATATATTGAACTGTTATTAATATTAAAAAAATGAACAGCAGCATCACTGTATCAGCTCTTTTCTCATCCCACTCTTGGGCAAAGAAGTTTTGAACTGGAAATGTTCCAAACAGTTTACTGCTAGTATTGGAAAGGGGAAAGTACGTCAAAAGTACGCAGCACTTGACTTTTAAAAAAGGATTCAAGTCAAACCAACACTGAAGTCATCAGTGGTTCTAAATTTGCACTACTGAAACACTAGATGTCAAGGCTTCTATAGTCTTCTTCTAGTCTCCATATGTCAGATGTTACAGAACGAGAAATACCAGGATTCACAAAACAAATTAAAAATAGTGGCATGAAGCGAGTACCAGACTGTGACTCAGAAACTGTCTCTAGCATATACTATTTGAAAACTAAAAAGGGGACAAGATCAGAGCAGAACTCAAGTTCACAGAATAAAGCATCTTGCTTTGCACTTCAAAAACATATGGTGCTTGACTAAGACTCCTCAACTCACCTCGTTCTTTTTCTCCTATGAAGGCCAATCCCCCTCTACCAGTAAGTAGAACCCAGCTTCAGGAAGGAGAAAGGACATTATCGAGCTAAAAAGTGCAAGAAGAAAATCTCCACATAAAAACTAAAGCTGAAGGCAACTCCCAAGGTTCAAGTACAGTGAAAAAGAGATCATTCAGAAGGGTGTAGGCTTCTCCAGGCTATTTCAATGTGTCCAGGCAGACTCCTCAGCCATCCTACCCTTACATTATGACTTTGCTCATCAACAAATATTTAGCTGTATTTTGATTTTTTTTTTCTTACCTCCTCTTCATGTAGAACCACTTGACCTCTAAGTGGGTTTCCCAGTGGTGCCACAGTCACAAAAGGTTGCCAGACATTTCCAACTGTTCTTGGGAAGAGGTCATAGAGATCCACAAAGTATCCACTTTTGCTAGAAAGATTCATGAAGTACAAGGAAACAGGATTGCACGTAGTAACGTAAAGAACATTTTCAGCTTCCTCCTCTGAAATAAGAAAATAAATATAATGAAAGGCTACTGATACTCTGTATTATTCTTCTGGAAAGACAAATGTCTAAAAATGATCCAGCAAAATGTACAGCAAAATTACCACTGTTTACACAGGAGGATAAAAAGAGAAATGGTGTCTTGATACTACCTAAACATTAAGAGGTAGAATCTTGCCACAACACTATTAACTCTTTGAACAGGTAGTCCAAGGTGCATTTTTGTAGGCATGACTGCAGTGCCTGCCAGCTGCTTGCATATAGAAGATTTGTCCAGATGTTTCTGTTTATAAAACTAATTCTCCCCCTTTTTCTATCTCATCCTCCCTTTCAAATAATGGATTTATTAATTAAACATGGGACAAATGGACATTTGGTATGGAACTTTTCACGCTAACCACCTTCCTTACTGATTTCAGACAATTCTTAAAATCAATCCAAAGCCATGGAATTTCTGTTTCACCACCACAGATGTTTGGTAATGTATTTGAAAATATGGGTAGAAGCAGAAAAAGTAGCGTTTAAAGTACTCATGATCTGCTTATAATGCACAATTAAGTTTAGAGATGTGTAATGATGAATTATAGGAACACTTACGAATATTCCCAATGATGAAATTCACTTTGGGACACAAGTAGGGTAGGTTACTAAGGCAGGTTTGATCCAATAGGTAAAAAACCTAATTGGTATAAACTCAGGAAAAAACCCACAGCATTCTGCAAGTTACAAGGTTTGTATGAAAACTGAATTCACAGCCCTCTTATGAAACACAAAAACTCGACAGACTTGCAATTTTGCATCTGTGTTCTGCTTTAATGACATATCCTTCTCTTAGTCTTGTATCCTTAGAAAGACCACAATGTCCCAGTGAAATTATGCTTGCATTTCAGTGGCTGCTTATTTTAGTATTTCATCGAATGTTAAAAGTGAAGTGCAAACAGATGAAGTATTTCTACACTTCACATCCTCCAGTCCCATATTCTACTTCTAAGCATTATTCCTATACCCACTACAAACCTAGCAAGAAATGCACACTCCTATAAATGCACTGAGGTGGTGCTGTTAGGCTTAGAATCCTTCACATTGCCCTTTTATATTCTGCCACTGGCTATCAGTGACCACTTATGCAGTCAGCAGCCTGGTTCTTCCTAGTTCTATCTCTCAGATATTTCATTTATTTAGATTATTCCAGATCATTACAAAAGTTTACTAGCTTTTCTTACCATACCTTTTGTTACTGTGACATCACAAACTAAGTTAATTTCACTCAAAGGAAGTGTCCAAAAAGCCTGTTCTTCTGTAAAATGGAGGGACCTGGCTTCATGTCGTTCCAGAGGAAACCCTTGGATATTTAAGTACACAGGGCCCTAAAATGAATGATAAAAATGAGAGTTTGCTAAAACAGTTCACTCCCCATGCTTTATAGAAATCCAGAAATCTGCTTCAAGACTGCTAAGGCTATCAACAATTGAAACAGGACAATTATTAAATAAATAAAGGAAAGAGGAAATGCTTTTCTGTAAGCATTCTTAATGGCCACACTGCTGTTTTCTTTACAGTACAGAAACCATCAGGACATTCCTCTTTAGTCTTTTATTGGTTTGAAACTGTTTCTGCTTACTGGCATGAAGGAGGTATCATGTACTATTAAAGCAGAGTCCATCAAAAGAAAAAAGTCAGAATGCTTTTGCCAAAGATAAATGTCACCCCTACATCACGTTAGCAGTTCAGACTTCTAGTTATTCTCTGGAGTAATAATTACTGAAGTTAAACCAAGAACTCAGAGCTGAAAAGGACTTGGAAACTTTGGCTGGAGGTCAAATTGTACGAAAGGTTCAGATTCAAACTTGCCAATACCAAAGGTTCGTAAGAATGCAGCTGCATGCAAAAAAGAGAGGCAGAAAACAACTTTCTTTTCAGTTTTTGATCTTTGCCAAAAATTGAGGTCTAGGGTCTGAAACTGGCTACTTCCAAGCATCCAAAATAACTACAAAGTTCCTTCAAATATGGTATTTTCATAATTTTTATGAAAAACTCTTTTCAAGAATTTCTGACCAAACTTACTGTTTTTAAAGCATATCTGACACTGATGGCCAGCTATACAACAAGATTAATTTTTCTAGTCAGCATAAATATCCCAAAGACAGGTGACAAGGACTACGGTTTGTATATGCTCTTTTTCATCAATATATTAATCAGGTTTTAGATTCTTTGCATCCCAAGACATAAAGCCAGTAACATATAAATTGGGGGAAAAAAAAAAAAGAAAAAAAAGGGACAAACCTTTATATCTATTTTTTGAGTTTCTGTTGGACATAGCAGTTTCTGTTGTGCATTCCCTGTCTGATTGACTTTCCAGTAGCCCATAAATTTATGATCTGGTAATGGCAGTCTGTCAAACAATGTAGGAACAAACAGATTTTTACATTCATTAACCAGCAATGGATATGGACTGAATAATTAAACCCATAGTATTTTTGCAATGAGACATCTATGAAGATTCTCTGATAAAAATGCTTTTTTCACTAATCCTTAAGCTTTTAACTTTTAAGTCACAAAAGTTTTAGTCTTATGGAATAATAATAGTCACAACCTAAATAGCACGACAAAAGAAGCAATTTATATAACATTGTCCCTAAAGAAAAACTTTTCTGGTCTGAATTGCTTGAGATATGCAATAAAATGCAGCCAAACTGTTTCTTGCTTTGCTTTATTCAAATCACGAAGGGTGTGATAGCACCACTTAAAGAATTCCTGTCAGTGGCACATTTAGCTGAAAAAACAGCAGAATAAGAGCAGTAAACACTGTGACAATGAAATAAACAATGAAATAAAGTTCAACAAATCATTTTCATATATTTTGCCACTGACATGAACAAAGGCAAAGGAATACAACAGGTGTGAGAGCACTGCTCTCTTGACAGTACAGTCTACAGACAGGATAGGGACATCTTGGAAAGCCTCAGCTGCTTGACTTGGTCTAATTTCTTCATTTCTGTATCTTTTATTTAGGGAAGAAATACATGGGCCACAGCACAGGAAAAGAAAATGCAGGTGTATGACAAAGTAGCCTGACAGCAAAATAGAGACAACACAATTTTTATTTCTTTCCTCTAAAGTGATTTGCAACTACGGAAAACACTTCAACTTTGTTAACTGGCATTAGTACTTTCAAGATAAATTAACTCATCATTTTTGGTTGCTTTTATTTGGGGTCAATTGCTCCTAAAAAGATCTACCAAAACTGCATTCTTTGCTACACAGTTGCACATTATTGTACAGCTACAGATCTTGGCTTCTCTCAGGTTCTACAAATATCTCCAAAGTCTTTATTAATTTATTAATTTTAGGCTTTTATTTGGGGTCAATTGCTCCTAAAAAGATCTACCAAAACTGCATCCTTTGCTACACACAGTTGCACATTATTGTACAGCTATAGATCTTGGCTTCTCTCAGGTTCTACAAATATCTCCAAAGTCTATTTCAAGGAAGTTCTCTTTGACTGTTTGTTAAAAGTCTGTGAGTGGTCTCTTCTGCCTTGTCTGATGATGCTCATTTCTACTGTTACAATGACTTCCCCTCTCCACACAACCAGCCTCCACCCCCATTCTGTGTCTGAACATCTGCCAAGGCAGTCAGATAGCCAAAGACACTCTTTGCCAACAGAAAATGCCTTGGATACTATAGATCACAAGTGCTCATAGATTAAAAAAAAACCCAGGTGCCAGCAATATACCACTGGGACATGTCATGAAGAAAGTGTATGTCACTAATTCCCTCTCAGTCAACCAGTAGAGCCTTCCTTTTTCTGAGCAGCTTTTAAATGTGACTTATTTTATATTCTCCCTCACTTCAGTTTGTGTTTGCCCATTTTTACACCTAAATAGTCCAGCTAGATTCTTCCTAAATTAAGATAAATTAAGCCAGACTCAAAAGTAATAAAAATAATTAACGTAAAATGTATTGTAGATTACAACACCACCAGGAAAAACCATTCAGGATGCACTATTTCACAATTTTCACACTATATACACAATTTCCATACAAATTTGTTGATGCAGTCAGAAAATGGGCAAACAGTCAAGTCACCAGACTAAATGTCAGTTTATCCATGAACTCCATTTTTGCATCAGGCTTCCATTTGGATTTAAAAATTATTTGTTGGGAATACATTAGTTATTTATTGAGTCAAAACTGTTTTGTGTGCAAGAAGAAACTGGAGGATTATTTTTTTTTGCTATGGTCACTCTGAGAAACATAATCTCTGATTTGCCTATAACCAGCAATATTTGTTTCCCATTAGGCCAATGAAACATGTCCTTCCACAACCATTTGGTTTTAATTTCTTACACATCACTCCCATGAACAACAGAAATCAATGGGTTCACTACTAATCATGAATAATTCTAAAATTTTAAAACAAAACATGTTAATAACCAGCTCTAACCAAATAACCTGCTATATTTAGCAACAGAATTACAGATTGCATTATAAATCTGGTCTAAGAAAGATTATGTACTGAAGTAGCTGTGGGCATTAAAAGTCTTATAACCTTCAGAAGTTTGCCTCCTGAAAAAGTTTCAGGAAAAAGGGAGGACACAGAAGGACTGGAACAACATGTCCACACTGAAAAGGTGCATAAATCTTATCAGCTTCCCTCTAGTGACTATGTATGATACACAGTGAAACTGGGAGATTTTCTTTTCCAAGGACTTAGAAGTAACAAGCAAGTTGTGAAAATAACTCGAAGCGACAGTTCCAGTAAAAAGATTCACAAGGTGCTCCTGCCAGACTAATGTATCTCAAATCAACAAACCAAATCCTGTTTGCTTTTTAAAAGGTAGATACAGTACTATGGAAATGCTACCAATGGCAAAAATCTGGGAGCAGAACTCTGATGGTTTTCAGGCATGAATCATGACAAAAATCAGGTAGGAAGGCTTTACCCTCAGATTCTTGGAAAACACGATAGAGGAGGTCAGTACTCTAGTGCTAAATGTGTGGCAGCTTTGTGAAGTACCTATTCTGCAGTAGTCTGGACTTATCTAATTAACTCAATGTGTCCATCACAGGAGCTTGTAATATGAGCTAGAAAAGATTTGGAGAGATTATTTAGATATTCTTTTAACCCAAGGCAGAATCAACTGAGACTAAACCATTCCTGAAAGATATGTCTGTAATTCAAGGTGATCCATTTGAGGCTTACAAGCTTCAGAGGAATGACCACCAGCAAGGCTGTCTTGGGATGGAGCAGTAGGATAACCTGTAACAGCTGTGGTGGAGGCAAGTCAGATACTGAGAGCAACATTGCTGCATCATCACAGACAGGTGGTCAGCCTATCCCCAGTATTGCTTGGTGAGATATCATAGAATCATAGAATTGGCTGGGTTGGAAGGGACCTCTGAGATCACCAAGTCCAAACCTTGATCCACCACCGCTGCAGTTACCAGCCCATGGCACTGAGTGCCACATCCAGTCTCTTTTGAATATCTCCAGGGATGGAGAATCCACTACTTCCCTGGGCAGCCCATTCCAATGTCTGATCACCCTCTTGGTAAAGAAATTCTTTCTAATATCCAACCTAAACCTCCCCTGGCACAACTTGAGACCATGCCCTCTTGTCTTGCTGAGAGTTGCCTGGGAAAAGAGACCAACCCCCCCCTGGCTACCCCCTCCTTTTAGGGAGTTGTAGAGAGTGATGAGGTCTCCCCTGAGCCTCCTCTTCTCCAGGCTGAACACCCCCAGCTCCCTCAGCCTCTCCTCATAGGATCTGTGCTCGAGTCCCTTCACCAGCCTGGTTGCCCTCCTTTGGACCTGCTCCAGCACCTCGATATCCTTCCTAAACTGAGGGGCCCAGAACTGGACACAGGACTCAAGGTGTGGCCTCACCAGCACTGAGTACAGAGGCAGAAAAGAATAAGTAAAATGTTGGCTTTATCAACTGCATGCAAACTGCTCCTGTAGTTTCTCCTCCTCCTCTGCCTTCAGTGTACAAAGTATGTGCTCATAGCTGCCAACAAAGTGAAGTTTTTTATGAGCATCTTGTGAGGGTCTTGTAAGTCTGTCATCCTTGGTGTAACCTGCCCTATAAAAACTCAGTGGTGGATTCAAAATTACGTTTCTTCTATCTTCTCACTTCTAAGACTGAACAGTCTCCTATTACAGCAGAGGTTTCCTAAACCTCTGATCTCATTACTGAAGAGTCCTCTCCAATCCACCAATGTAAACCCACATTTAATACTTCTAAAAATTGAATAGAGTAGCATTTTTTCCAAAATAATGGCAAATATCATAATTCTTTAAAATAAGATATACCAAGTTTTTTTTAGCAAAGAAACTATGGCAAGAGTTTCAAGTGTGTACTGTCAATTGGACAGATACCATAGTTGCTCAAGCACTGATTCCCTAGGCATGTAATTCTCCTGTCATCAAAATTAAAAGGTACACCACAATCCTTACACTGCCAGTTTTCTTCTAGTAGTCATTTATAGGATGTTTGATATGGTAACAGTGGTGCTCCAGCAGAAGAAACCTACCCGTGGACATCTAGTATCATTGTGCCATAAGAATCAGTCCCTCCTTGGCAAATATAAAATATTTATTATGTCCCATGGCAAACTGAATTTTCCACATATTCATAAATCTTTCTGCATGAAAGGGAAATATTTGTTTCTCCATCAACAAATTATGCAGTAGAGTTCTAGTCAGAGTAAGCTTTCTAATTGCTTTACAATATAATATAGTTAAGCCTGTTATTTGTAAATTTTAGAAGAATAAGTTAACTCTGTTGCATAATTCAGTCTAGTCTTAAAAAAAAAGAAAAAAAAAAGCTATTTTGATTCTAACCTCTGAAAAAAGTGTATGGTGTAACATGCCAACTGTTAACATAATTTAAAAATAACATTGATATACATACACACACAAAACTCCTTCCTAGAGTTTACATGCACTGTCCTGTTCTGGAACAATATTTTCTGAGAACCCTTTGTGAGTATCAAAGACAAAATCCCATTACCATTGAAGCATTTTTTTGCTACTGACTTAGGTGATAAACTACAGGACAGAAATGTATTGCAATTCAATTAAAAACACAGGAGAAGAAACAAGTATTTCCCTTTATTAATATATATCTGTTTTTCATACAATCTATCAGTATATACATGGACATTAACGATTAAACAGTAGTATTAAGTACTCTGTCATAAAATAATATATTATTATTATCGAAACTTAGAGGAATATGCATTTGAAGCATTAATTGACTTCAAGTATTCCAGATTGGTTTAAAATCAATTAGCAGCAAGGCAACACATTCTAAAAAACGTGATCAAGTCTTCTTAATATATATTTTATGTTATTCTTACTCCTTGGCCAGTTGTACATTGGTCGGTTTTGCTCCAATGGGTATCCCATGTTTGTGCAAAGTGCTGACTAAAATTTCACGCATTTCATTGTTGTAGGAATCAAAGTCAAATACATTCCGGACAACATTTGCCAGTCCTTCATTTGGAAATTTCTGTGAAGAAATGAAGACCCACAGATTTATTTTACTGGATATCTGTTAAGTTACAACATATTCTTAAATACTTCTACAATGAAAAATTATAACAGCAATTTTCATCAACTTATCTAAGTGCTCAAGATGTCTTTTTTTTTTCTGTTTCCAGAATAAAGAACGTACATTGCTTCAAGTCAGAATGAAGTTACTGAGGCTAAGTGAATTAAACAAAAAAGCAGGAGACAATGAAATATTCAACATTGGTCATGGAAAATTAAATATAGCCCATATTTTTTTTTAAATTTGGAAGTGCTTCCTGCTAACTGTAAAGATCTCACACAGATACATATATTCATATATTTCCTTTACACAATTCATTTAAGAATTCTGAAAATACGCCGCTTACTTGCTACAAATGACTTAACATCATGAATGATTTTAGTCAAACCAGAAATTCTCCTAGGATTTACAAACAATTGTTTTCTTTGTGAAGAACGTTACTTGAAATGAGCTGTGTACATTAAGAAAAAGAAAATCAAACTTTCATTAGTGTTTCCAACATAGGAAGTTTTGCTACTGAACTGGAATCATAATTTAAGGCCAATACGCTCTTCCAGGTCTCAGAACAGCTGCTCACATATTCCCACACCTTTTAATTATTGCTGTTCTGCAAGAAGAAAACACATTTTCTTCTCTCTCCTTTCCAACCAAGACCTTATAGCTGGTAAGACTTAAAAGCCTCAACCAAGAAGCCACAGAATCACTGAATGGTTTGGGTTGGACCTTAAAGACCATCCCAGTTCCAACCCACCTGCATGGGCAGGGACACCTCCCACCAGACCAGGCTGCTCCAAGCCCCATCCAACCTGGCCTTGAACACTTCCAGGCAGGAGGCATCTACAACACCCCTGGGCAACCTCTTACAGGGGTTGGAAGGAGTTCCCCACCCTCATAGGAAAGAATTTCCTCCTTATACCTAAAGTAAATCTCCTCTCTTAAAAGTTTTAAACCACTTCCCCTTGTTCTCTTGCTACACACCCATGCAAAAAGTCCTATCCCAGCTTTTTTGTAGGCTCCCTTCAGGTACTGAGAAGCCACTCTAAGGTCACCTCAGAGGCTCCTCTCTACCCCAGGCTGAACAACCCCAATCTCCTCAGCCTGTTGAAAATAGGGGAGATGCTAGGAACGCATGAACAGGAATAACCAGGTACTTGCAGGTGACACTACAGCTGTCTCAGCCTTTCTGCAAACTGGTTGCAAGAGCTTAGTCAGTAACTTCCCCATTTTCTGATTTACTCTGTGACTCCAATAGTGAGCAGGTACCCGTCCCCATTTAAATCAAGGCAGATTCATAGAATGTCTTGGGTTGGAAGGGACCTTAAAGAACATTTATTTCTAAACCTCCTGCCACAATAAGGGACACCATCCACTAGACCAGGTTACTCGAAGCCCCACACAGCCTGGCTTTCCAGGGAGGGTGCATCCACAACCTCCTTGGGCAACCTGTTCCAGTGTTTCACTACCCACATAATAAAGAATTTTCTCATAATAGCTCAGCTAAATCTACCATCTATCAGTCTGAAAACATTACCCCTCACCCTTTCATCAAATGCCTTTGTGAAAAGTCCCTCCTCAGCTTTCCTCTTGGTCCCCTTCTGGTACTGGAAGGCTCCTGGGAGCCTCCTCTTCTCCAGGATGAACAAATCCAACTTTCTCAGCCTGTCTTATATGGGACATTTCAGCCCTCTGATCACCTCTATGACCCTCCTCTGAACTTGCTCCAACACCTCTGTGTCCTTCCTGTGCTGGGGGCTCCAGAATTTGACACAGAACTCCAAGTGGGGTCTTGCAAGAGCAGGACAGAGGGTGGGAATCACCTCCCCTCAACTTCCTGGCCACACTTTTGATCCAGCCCAGGATGTAGTTGGCTTTCTGGCTACAAGCACACACATTGCTGGATCATGTTGAGCTTCTCAACCATCACCCTCAAGTAATTTTCCTCAAAATTCCTTCTCCACCCAATCTATTTTTTCTTGGGATTTTCCTGGCCCAGGTACAGGATCTTGCACTTGGCCTTGTTGAGTTTCCTGTAGTTTACAAATGCACATCTCTCAAGCCTGTGAAGGTCCCTGTGGATGGCCAACATGTCAAGACATGTTGACTGCACCCTACAGATCAGTGTTATTGGCAAACTTGCTGAGGGTGCACTCAATCCCACTGTCTATGTAATTGACAAAGATGTTAAACATTATAAAAACACATCACAGTCAAGTTTAAAAACATGTCAAGCTACTTAGTGTGCAGGACTCTATCTCAGTCTGCGTTCAAGTGTTTTGGTTTTGTTTTTTTTTAATAACAAGAACAAAACATATCCAGAATTTGCATATTCTATATAACCAATCCCTTTTCTTAAGTAATTATTTTAGAACACTTACGACAATGAATACTGCATTTTCTGTTTTCTTCCTCTCTCACTGCAAAGCACAACCAACAAACTGGCGCCAAGTTATTTTGTACAGTCATAGAATCATAGAATTGGCTGGGTTGGAAGGGGCCTCAGAGATCATCGAGTCCAACCCTTGAACCACCGTTGCGGTTGCTAGACTATGGCACTGAGTGCCACATCCAGTCTCTTCTTAAATATCTCCAGGGATGGAGAATCCACTACTTCCCTGGGCAGCCCATCCCAATGTCTGATCACCCTCTCCGTGAAGAAATTCTTTCTAATATCCAACCTAAACCTCGCCTGGCACAACTTAAGACCGTGTCCTCTTGTCTTGCTGAGAGTTGCCTGGGAAAAGAGACCAACCCCCCCCGGCTCCCCCCTTCTTTCAGGGAGTTGTAGAGAGCAATGAGGTCTCCCCTGAGCCTCCTCTTCTCCAGGCTGAACACCCCCAGCTCCCTCAGCCTCTCCTCATAGGATCTGTGCTTGAGTCCTTTCACCAGCCTGGTTGCCCTCCTTTGGACCTGCTCCAGCACCTCAATCTCCTTCCTGAACTGAGGGGCCCAGAACTGGACACAGTACTCGAGGTGTGGCCTCACCAGCGCTGAAAACAGGGGCAAACCTACTCTTTTACCTGCTCTGCAGAAAGCTGGGTCAAATGCTTTGAATATTATCTGGTTTTCACTAGCAGTCTTCAAGTATGTCCTTGGTTTTCTGAATCATGCCTAACTTCTGACACCAACACACTTCTCCTCAATGAATTCTCTCAGTAGTTACATGCTTCCTGTATCAGTAGGACACCATAAAAAACTTATTTCCTGAAGTACACTTGATCCCTGATATCAATAAAACCTGTTCTGAACAGAAGCCACTTGTCAAAAGGCTCTCTGCTTCAGTTACTAAAAAAACCCAAATAAATCATAACTCTCTTTTTTCTTTCAGAACAAATAGAGCCATTTCTTAATAACTGTCTGGACAACTATTTATTGAAGAAACGCAGAAAAAGGAAAAAAATGCAGGGTCAAATGTTTGAGTTGAACATTTAAAAAGCCCGATAATTTGGTTTCTATTGATTTTTAAAACCAGATGACTGGAGAAAATATTGATCTCTCAGTCTGTCTGGTTCTCATTCACTGATTCTTGCCCTTATAAGTAAAAACCTTTGTGTGCACCTTTGAGTATTTTCACAGCTTAAAACCGTAACATAGGTTTTGCTTTTTACAGTTTATATACATATTTAATTTTTTTAAACTTAATACAGAATTCTGACAGAATTTTATTTGGTGAAAAATCCATATTTTTATGGATCTAACTTCCCACAACTACATGTATTGCTATAGTCTACTCAAAAGCTATCAGCATAACATCCTAGTACAAATACAGAATCTTAACTGAAATACGACTTATACATTGCAGTCTACTGTACTTACCACTACCTTGGAAAAAAAAGGGACAGATTATCTGGTATGCAGTCTGTAACGAGTCCATATTTTTGTTTTAGACTTATGTTCTAGCTACCACTCACTTCCCTACATATTCTAGTGCTTTCAGATGCCCATACATGGCTGTGCCATCCCAAAGGCTCATCCTGCCCCCAGGACACTTAACAGATTGCTCCCTCCCTGCTCATTCCTCCATGCTCTTGGCTTCCCCTGGTCCCTTTTCACTGAACACTGCCAGCTCTCTCTGTGCCTCCTCAGTTGTTCTGTCAGCAGGGCAAGAAGCATCAGATCCATGGCTCATCTGGAGAGACAGCCATACCAAATGATTAACCACTGCTTGAGTCTTTGGTGGGCATCATCTTAGTGCCAAGCAAAACAGCTGAATTCTCCCCCTGGTTTTTCATTCACAGGGACACTAACTTCAATCTGCTCTGTCCCACAGTCTCTGATTTTGATTAAACTACTGTTGGTGAAACCTAATTATCTTGGAAAACTGCTAGCTGAGATTCACTGTGGTTGGCCAAAAGGGTAAAAAGGTTATTATTGCTGTGTGATTGAGAACAAGGTGAGAAAGGGATACAAACTGTGATTTGGTCAGCCTAGTTTCCTTTTGAGATTATGCTAAAAAGAAAAGAAGTACTACCTTAACCCACAAGTTTACAGAACAGGCCTAAAAGCCTGATGATTAGTGGACTTCAGGACTACAAGGTACATTAGACATTCACTGCCTGAAAACTGTCATACTAGTGCCTACCATGAGAAAGCAGTCTCAGACACAAACAAGAAAGGCCTACCAGAAAAAGCTCAGCTTTCCCAAACTCAAAAGTCAGTGCAAAAGCTATTTCCATTTTATCTAGACTAATGTGGCTTGCCTGATCAGCATCTACCAGGGACACTGGGTAAATCTTGACTCTGCAAAACAATTTACAAAAGGTCTCAGGAAAAAAAATAGCATATTAGACTGCAGAGAAGTAGTCACAGTATGCAGGGGTAGCTGCAGACAGCATATGGTAACCCAATGGAGCACGAGCAGAGGTTCTCAGCTTATCCATAAGCCACTACCAGCATCAATACTTCTGACATTTGAAACAGTCAAAATTCCCTATACAATCTGTGGGGAAAAACAGTTGCATTAACCAAGTTAGGCACCTGCATTATACAACCTTCCCTTCAGCTTCAGATCTTCAAACTAATCTGGCATCTCAAGCTTCACCAAAAACCCCACACCTTTCCTTGAGAAAAAGTTAGTATAGAGGCAACCTAGATCTGAATGTAGTGTATAAGCTACAACTATATTGCTACAGGTTCCCTACCTGTATAAAGATTACAGTAACATGTTCTTGTAACTATGCTGAAGACACAATCCTATACATTGAAGATGACACTTAATCAGACTGCAGAGATGAGCCTAACTGTGCTGT
Organism: Calypte anna; assembly: GCF_003957555.1. Lineage (NCBI taxonomy): Eukaryota > Metazoa > Chordata > Aves > Apodiformes > Trochilidae > Calypte > Calypte anna. The sequence goes on from NC_044244.1 coordinate 167,191,181, forward strand.
AGTAATCAGGATATTTTTTAGCTGACTAGCCACAATGCTCAGATGCTCTCTCAGATAACAGTTATCAACTGCAATTTTTTCTCCAAAACATCCAAACCTTTTTTAGAGAATCAAAAAATTCTGAAATTATGTGAAAGAAATCAGCACAATATTACAAAGAGAGTGGGGCTGTATAACTGCTGCAAGGGAAAATGTTTAAAACATGACTAACTTCCCTCCTTCCTTCCTATGGACCAGCCATTTTGTTGACTCATTTCCCTCCTTCCTCTTTTTTCTCTACCTGAAGACCTAAAAGCTTCTTACTTTGGAATAACCATTATGTTTATATTCATTGTTTACATTTGGCTACTCCCAGCCTTTTTATTATTCAAACTGAAAAACAAGTTACAGTAAACATAAAGTTGCATCCTTTCAAAGAGACTAGGATCTTGAAAGCAAACATTACAGAAGAATCAAAGCTACATGTTGGAGATTTATTTAGATATTTACACTTGGCTTTCAAAGAAGTGGCAAGTTAGAAGATGGGAAACTTCCCCACTGGTCTGTGTCCAATGTCCAGACTGAAGTGACCATACTTATCTGGCTAAGTGAAGGAGAAAGAAGCAGAGAGTAAGTGCCATGAGGAAAATTAGCAATGTAGCTCTTCCAATTTTCAATTAGATGCTGCTTGTACTCGAATTAAAAAAGAATTAAGTCCGTATGTTTCCACACCAGTTGGTGACAGAAGACAGTGCAAACTTCCAATTACTAGGAGACAGATAATGAAGGAAGGAGGATAGGATAGAAGATAGAAACTGCCAGACAATGAAGACCAAAATAATTTAACAAAAATCCTAATAACAAAACCCCTAAATCACCAGCTTTTCACCAAAACAGCAGCTGGTTCTCAAGCTTTTAATTTTTCCACTTTCAAATATAACTCTGTGTTTATAGACAGCACTGATATAATGAACACAGAATATGTTGCTATCAGTTTAGTAAGCAAATACCTATCAATTGGTATTGGATCCTAACAATACTCTGTCATGACTTCTCAAATATGATAGCTAGTGGCCTAGCAACTTCAGCCATCAGTTCCTTCAGGACCCCTGGATGTATCTCATCAGGTCCCGTGGACTCATGCACTTTAAGGTTCTCTATGGTTTAAATGTATGTAGGAAGCAATCATGCATCCTCAGTACTATTCACTATGCTTTTATCCATCTAACATTTTCTTTAGAAAATTTTCACCTGCTATACAGCAGGAAGTTGTTTCTCATCAGGAAATGATTAAATACAAAAAGTTATAGCACCATAAAGAGAACAATTGCATGGTCCTGGAAGTATTCCATGCAGAATATGGAATTTTATAATGAAGGCTAGTATGAAAATTGCATCCTATATTCACAGTATGAATGGAATATTTCCTCACATACTAGGAAAAGACTCACAGGGGTTTATTTTTTTATCTATAAATACAAACATACAGAAAAAATACCTGCCTTTGTACACCTGCAATCCTATCCTCTGACAGTATGAACATCTGAATATGGTAATTGCTTCAAATGCAAAACTTTTAATAAGAATGAAATAAGATACTCAAATAATAAATACATCTTTTTTTTTTAACCCTTCAAGCATTAAAAAATTAGTAGTAGCTGGCTCAAGTTGTCAATGAAATGTTACATACTGTACCTGTAAATGTTTTACAATATTCACAACTTCTCTAGTTGAATAGGGATAGTTAATAATTCCTTGGTCAGCTAAGCTCCTGAGTTCTCCAAAAGCTGCCACCAGTTTCTGAAGAACTGGCTCTGGAACATCAGGACCATATTGTCTAAGCATAGCCAGTTCAGACTGTGGCTTGGGATTATCAACAGCATGGCAACTAAAAATGTCCCCTAAAAAGAAAAAAAGCATGCAGTTAGGTGATTTATAAGAAGATAGCATCAAAACAATCCCTTTAAGCTTCATACAACACCTTAAATGGGAAAGCAATGGCTCAAGAGAACACTGAGTACCTGCTGGTAACAAACAAACAGACAAACAACAAAACAAAAACAAAGCAAAAACCAAAGCAAAACAAAACCCACAAAAAGCCCCACAAAAAAACCTGAAAAAAACCCCGAAAAACCAAAACAAGACAAAAAGTACTTGGGAAAATGTGAAGGACAAATTTGCTATGAAGAACATCCAGGTTCCTGGAAAGACTAAGGACTGAGATCTGTCCTGTAATTTTAATAAAGGTAATCACAAGGCAGAAATTAACTTCAAGAAGAAACATAGGTCAAATGAATGCAGAGGAAAAAAGAAAAACAAAAAAGGTTTGAAGAAACAGAAGCAGGTTGAATGGGAACAGTTTGGGAACATTTTCAAAACAAATCCAGATGCAGTGAAATCTTGATATGCAGCAATGCCCTGAAGCAAAACCAGCTGAGAGGTCTAGAAGAAATGTCTGATCTAACTTCTGTCTCTGCCTGTCTTAAAATATGTTAAGAAATTTGAAAATATATTCTTCTCACATATTTGCATGAGTTTGGTCCCAATCATATAATCTATAAATTGAGTTTATTCATAAAGAGTTCTTTGACAGTCATACAAAACTGTGCAGAAGCATGATTAGATCCTGCTGAAAAAGGACATGGATTAAAATCAGAAAAGCCCCTCTGCTTGAAGAAAAAAAATCAATCAAAAATCCTAAAACCTTAAGCAAGTTTCTGCTATGTAGGCCAAAAGCAATAATGCTGGGATGATCAATTGTCTTTAAGTGTCTATGTATGGAAGGACATTAGGTAATGAAAAATAAACAGGCTATACTAAAACACCTTGAGGCAAATTAGCAGGGTGAAATTAAAAGCCAATGACATGGAATGCCCATTCCTTGGGAACTACATCTGAAAAACAAAAAGCTATCATGCCACACAGAGCTGGGTTTGCACCTGCTTTTATGAGCATGTTATTATATCTTGCAGAACAAACTCTGTGTAGCCAAAGCTAACAGGTAAAATCATATAAATTAAGGTGCCTGCACAGAAATGGCTAAACTAACATAGATAACACATTTGGTGGAGTCTGGAGTGCTATTCAGTTTGCAGCCCTGATGTAACACTGCCAAAAATTTGCCAGAGGCCAACGAGAACTAACACTGAACGATACAGGCCAGTGAATTCTTCATTGCTTGCTCTTAGGCAATATATATTCTTGCTTTTGCTGTGAGATGAAGCTGTTGGGAATCTTTTCTGACATTCAGGATTTCTGGAACCTACCAGGAGCTTTCTGAAATGAAGCTACTGTTGATATGAAAAACTCGGATGTGAGATTTGGACAGCCTTACCTAAAACCAGGATGAAGTCTATATATTGTACCTTTAATAAGGCCTGTCATACATGAAAATGGGCATGGAGAGGCTAATGAGGATTAAGAACTAGGTAGCATGGGGAAAAAAAAATCATGAGCAGTTGTTTTAACCATTGATGTCAAGTATTAAGCTGCTTCCAACCCATGTTTTTCGCTATATTTGTATACAGTGTAAACTCATTAAAAAGATTTCTTGCAACTTTTCCTGTCCACTGTGCTTGTCCAGAGCCCATAAAACAAATTAGGTGTAACAGAGATGAACAGATATGGATGTTCAATACAGGACAAATAGGGGCACTTTTATTAAGATACATAAATATACATACTAGTCTTAAACCAGAATCTCACCCCCAGTTTCTTATATGCAATGAAGTATCAGTATGCATAAGGACCCCTTCTTCACAAGAAATCTAATGAATAAAGACATTCATTCTATTGATCAGTTCCAATAAAGATCATAATTTAACATGTATCACTTACCTAATGTGCCAAAAAAGTCATTACCCAGGAAAGGAAATCCAGGTCTGTTTGCTAGAACTATCATTCTAAAATCAGGATGAACAACTATTACATTATCTCTTCCTTCTACATGAGCATGATCTGGAAAAGAAATAAATTTAATTAATTGAATATTTGGGCCTTGCATTAAGAATGAATTAAATAAACAAAACTAGACTAGAAGAATTCTTCTTGGTTAGAAAAGTTACAAAAAAAAGGCTCAACAGTCTAGCTCTGTAACTCAACTATTAGTTTTCTAGTCTTCACTATAAAGTTTCATAATTTACTAATGACAATATAACCTGCTTCATTAAAAAAAAAAAAAAGCATCCACTGTTCTTGGAGTGGGACCAAAAACACTGTTCATATTTCAGTTCACCAAAATGCTAAAGCCAGTGGTGAATACAATGGTTTTTTTATGTAGATCTGACCTTATCTGATCAGGGAAAAAAGGACTGAAATTCCTTCTGGTTATTAAAAAATCATGCAAGAAGCAAAAGGCACATAATTTCACACATGTGAGAGCTCTACATCTTCAAAATGAGTCAGACTGGCCCCACTTGTTCCCTTGCAGCACGTTTCCAGTGGCACATGGTGTTCAGGATCTCTATTACATCCATGAAAAACTTACAGTAATAAAGTACAGAGCCTAACATCAAGAGAACATTTCAAACAGGGTCTTTCTTAGAAAAATAATGAAAAATATTTTGTTCCTGAAATTAACAAGAATTAAATTCCATGAAATTACCAAATATTCTCATCTTGCAGTATATATTAAAATAATATAAGCATATGGAGCATTTGATTAGATGAAACCCTTAGCAACTGAACCTCAAATACACTCATATCTTCAAATCTCTATCTGATCAAATTACAACTCAACTGTCCAGATGGGCACATCCATCATCAAAATGTGGTCAGCTAGATCTTTTTTTTTATGGTAAATGAGAAGCAGAGGGGAGGGGTTTTTTTTTGCTTTTTTTTTTTTAATTAAAAAAATAACTTTTTCATTAATTTAGAAGAAAAATTCATGAGAATGCTAATTTAAGAAAACTGTGGCTATTGCCAAAGTAGAAAAGACAATGACTACATTCTTTCTTTGTTTGCTCTTTAGCATGAAGTATCTTTTCCCCTTGGACTCTTTTGGGTCTCTACTTAGTAATGTAATAGCTGAAAATGAGCAACACATTCCATTTTATTGTAAATTATCAAAATGTCCTCCATCCACTTACTGGCAACGATTCTCCTTCCATCTGACAAAACCATTTCCCCACTTTCTACTAAAGTTTTTAAGATACAGGTAACATTTGTTGGTGCTTTGTCTGCCTCATCGATCACCAAAATATGTCCAAACTTCACTGCTTTTACCTGGAAGAAAAAGGAATCAGAACATCACACACCCACCAAAAAACCTGCAAGAAACTGCATTACTGATTTCTTCGTCAGCAGTAGTGAAATCTCAGTGGCACTGAGACAAGAAAGGGACTCAGATAAGTCCCTTATCTGGACTTAATAATAAGATATGGAATCTTATTATGGATAAGATTATGGAATAAGATATGACCAAACTGTAGCAGAGCGAAGAGGAGGTAGGTCAGACAAGAAAGGTAGGTGTTTCTGTTTCAGGATAGGAATGGAAAGGGCTGTGCTAGGAAGGAAAGTGAGGAGCCTGAGTAAGAGTTAATTGCAGTGCTGAAAGAAAGGGCAAAATCAGTTTTCACCTAGATTGTTAGGTGGAAGGACTAAAGAATGGGTGAAAACAGCTGCTTGGAGTCCAACTTAGCAGTTAGGTGTGAGATGCTAGATGCAAGAAGGGAAACACCACTCTACCAGTTAGGATGAGTCAGGTCAATACTAAATTATTTCCCATGCTCATTTTGTGTGTGCAGACTCTGAGGACTACCAGCTTATTCATATTTGGCACAGCAAATGTGACTGCGACCAAATTAAAGTTACTGAAATGTTAACACACTCACTGACTATGCCATGAAAGTAATCAAATCACAAAGGGTTTTCTTAATTGAAAAACCAACATGTTTAACTACTTGTTTTAAATTAAAAAACTTTCCAAATATATAATCCAATTGTTACTACTGACCAGTGGTGAATCTTCATACGTAATAAGACCATCCTTAACAGAAGGTTGGAGGGTAAGGCTTTGTACAGTGGTATCCCTGAAATGTGTAAAAACAGACAGTATTAATTAGAAATGCAGAGGAATTCTTGTTACAACAAAATGCAAAATGAATAAATGAAAAACTGAAGGCTCTCTTTTTCTGAAAGGAAAAAAATAACTTCTTTTCTTTTTAGTACTTTTGAAGAACTGAGAACAACATTGTGCCAGCTTAATGGTAAAAGGCAAGCATTCCTGTCTCTGCCAGGGCTTTCATGATAGTTCTCAGTTTCTCATAGACCCTGGAAATAAAAACACTGAAAAATGAATCTGTATCTCTTGCACACAGGCACATTATTACTGTTACTACTATTTCTAGTAAAGCATGCTTAAACTCTCATTTACAAGACAAACACTCCCCCTTGAAAAACAACACAGGAATTTGCAGTATCATAGTCAAATCATCATTGTGTTAGTTGCTCTTCTCCACCTAACACCAAGAAAAAAAAACCCGAACAAAACAAATAAAAAAAACCCAAACAAAAAAACCCCACAACAACAAAAACAAATGAACAAACAAAATTTAAAACATACCAGATGGAATATGTATTTTACCAGCCCTTGCTATATTTTATATTGTGGACAGCAAATGGACAGAGACGGGACAGAGAAAGGGGGACAGAAAATGGTATTTATTTTTAAAATTCTATTTATGTTTGAATTGCTCAAATGTTTTTTTTTCTTTCAAATTTAAAATATTGTTTACTCAAATCTGTACTGAAAATACTCCTTAGTCTTCAATTCATCTATTTCAACCACCAGTAAAGTACAGATAAAGACTAGTTGTAATTTGGAAAGATCCAGCAACACACACCACCACATTCGATTTACCTACATAAATTATATCAAGGGAAACCTTATAGCAGCCTTCCAGTTCCTGAAAGGGCCTATAGGAAAGCTGAGTAGGGACTTTTCACAAGAGAGTAATGGGATAGGACAAGGCGTAATGGATTTAAACTGAAAGAGGATAGATTTAGGTTAGATATTAGGAAAAAATCCTTTACCATGTGGGTAGTAAGATACTGGAATATGCTGCCTATGGAGGTTGTTGATGCTCCTTCCTTGGACGTGTTCAAGGCCAGGTCGGATGGGGCCTTTTGCGACCAGGTCTGGTGGGAGGTGTCCCTGCCCATGCAGGGGGGGCTGGATCTTGATGATCTTTAAGATTCCTTCCAACCCTAACAATTCAATGATTCTATGAATATGCAATCCATAGGATTTACTGAATACTTAGGGCAAGTAGGCAATGCCATCCTCCACTATTTCAAAATATCATAGAATCATAGAATTGGCTGGGTTGGAAGGGACCTCAGAGATCATCAAGTCCAACCCTTGATCCACTACTGCTGCAGTTACCAGACCATGGCACTGAGTGCCACATCCAGTCTCTTTTTAAATATCTCCAGGGATGGAGAATCCACCCCTTCCCTGGGCAGCCCATTCCAATGCCTGATCACCCTCTCCATAAAGAAATTCTTTCTAATATCCAACCTAAACTTCCCCTGGCACAACTTAAGACCATGCCCTCTTGTCATGCTGAGAGTTGCCTGGGAAAAGAGACCAACCCCCCCCTGGCTACCTCCTCCTTTCAGGTAGTTGTAGAGAGTGATGAGGTCTCCCCTGAGCCTCCTCTTCGCCAGGCTGAACACCCCCAACTCCCTCAGCCTCTCCTCATAGGATCTGTGCTCGAGTCCCTTCACCAGCCTGGTTGCCCTCCTTTGGACCCACTCCAGGACCTCGATATCCTTCCTGAACTGAGGGGCCCAGAACTGGACACAGTACTCGAGGTGTGGCCTCACAATCCTCACTAATATGGATTAGTCTGCATCAGCACAATGAGGGACTATTTTCACAACATAACCCATTAGGAGAGGCTAACTTGAGATCCACTGGAGATCCACATGCTGCTTGATAGCCAAAGGTTGGTATCTTTGCATCGTCTGTGAGATCTGAAGCAACAAATATCTCCCCTTGCACAGACATGCTGTATAACAAAACTATTTGCCTAATCTATGCTGGCTCACAGTTCCAAATATCCACCTTAGTTCTATCTTTAATTTTGTAACACCTTGTAGAAAAACCAACAATATTCTCCATGGGTACAGGAGATCTAACACAGTACTGCTCATGGAAAACTATTAAATGGCAGGCTCCCAATTATAATTTTAAACTGACAGCACAACAGGCACATTTCCTTTATTTGAAACTGCTGTCATCAGGATTTCTGTCCCTAACAACTAATAATTTCTTGTTTAGCTTTAAACTCATGATTGATTTATCCCAGTGTTTCACACACACAGGATTAAATTATATGGAAGGAGATTCTTAATGCTTGGCTACTTGAACTTTAAATCCAGGAGGGGAAAGTTTACACAGCAGAGACCATCTCCACTTCAATTAACCAACCTATCAACTGAGGCCTTATAAACAGCAATCTTTCCTCAAATAGTTACACACAGATAAAAGTCATGTGAGGAGTGGTTGAGGGAGATAGGCATCTTTACCCTGGAGAGAAATGAGATTTGAGGGGAGACCTTATCACCCTCTAAAACTACCTGAGAGGAGGTTGTAGTGAGGTGGGTGTTGGTCTCTTCTCTTGAGTAACAAGCAATAGGATCAGAGGAAATGGCTTCAAGTTCTGCCAGGGGAGGTTCATATTAGATACTAGAAAAAAATTCTTCACCAAAAGGGATGTCAGACACTAGAACAGGTTGCCCAGGGAAGTGGTGGAGTCACCATCCCTTGAGGTTTTTTAAAGATGTGTATATGTGGTGCTTAGGGACATGGTTTAGTGGTGGATTTATCCAGGTTAACAGTTGGACTTCATGATCCAATCTAAACGATTTCAACCTAAATGATTCTATGATTGTATACTGTGTTCACTTAAAACATATGATGTTTCTAAACCACTAAAATAAGCAGTATCATTAATCTATTATCTTAGAAATCCTACCATGGACATAAAACCAAAAATTCTCTTATCATCCAAGTTGTCTACAAGTTTCTACCTCAGTCAGAGAATTCAACAAAGGATCAAAAATAAAATAAAGCAGCAGTTTTTGTTTCTTGCACACAGATTACTTAGGGACTAATTTATCAGATTGTATGTATGAGTCTATCTCCATCATCAGTTATAATTTCTGGTTCAAACTTACACATTTGCAGATGTAGTAGAATTTTAAAAGGTGTAAACCTAAATTTAGAGCATATGAAGGCACGGTCAAAGGTTACTAATTAGTCAGAAATAAGTTACAGGAAAAATGCTTTATGGAACTAATCCATGGGAAGTAGTTAAAAACTTGAACTGTGATCTCCTTAAAGTAATAAAAAGATGAGAAAATGTGTGGATCTAAGGAAAGAATAGGACAAGGATAAAGGAAAAGGAAGCATTACAGGATGCTTTATAGAACATAAATCTGCGCTTAGCAGCCTATGCATAAAAAAATAAGTGAACAGAGTGTACCAAGAAAGGAAGATCTCTAGTGGTGGTGTGGATGGACACAGGTGCCAATGAAAGAAAAGATCTAAATGTAAAAAAAGAGGTGTGTTACTGTAACAGAAAATAGTGTATTTTAGTTTTGATGAGGTGGTTAATCTTCTGGCTCTGCAGAGATTACTCATAATCCCCTGATATGGAATACTAATTTGTGCTTAGTAACACAGCAGCTCACAGAAATCCTTAGGATGACCTCATTCTTCAGAGAAGACAGCACTGACCATATCTTTGGAGGAAATAAACACTGGAAGAGTTTACAGTTTACCTAAGTGCTAGTGTGAAAGTTACATCAATCAGAAAAAAAGGGTAGAAGGGATCAAATGCCAGAACAATTGACATCCTGAATTCAGTTTCTAACTTTTTTCTTATTTTATCAGCAGTTCCCTCCTTTCTTCTACTTTCCTGTTATTCAGCCCTAACATCTAAAGAAAATTTAAAGGAAGAAGTATTTGCAATAATTTTTAGAAGCTAAATATATGGCCAAATATTAATTCCATTGGCTTGAACACAAAAATTCCTGTACTTGCTTGGGCTATTATATTCAGCCATGTATATACAGAATGATTTTGTCAGGATTAGTACAGATAAATTTTATTTTCCTGTCAGAATCATAAGCTATGCAATTATAGGTGTCATTAGATGCTGTTCTTCAGGAACCTGACGTGATATAAACAGAGTAAAGAAAGGCTAAAAATAATTTGCCTCCTAAGAATTTTTCTTCCTGAACATCCACCTTGTAATGAATTATGTAAATGTAAAGACAGTGAAAGAGAGAATAAAAAAATATGCTAAGTCTGAAATATTTCTGAACAATATGGTATGCAGATTTTCCTAAGTGTAAAATGTCTGGCACTCGAAATATTCAACTGTATAATTGCACTCCCAGAGGAATGGAACTAAAAACTGTGATTCATGCTCACTTATTAATATTAGCACCTTAATATGAACTAGGCTCTAACAAAGACATGAATATCAAAACCTCCTAATTTCATCACATTTGGCACCCAAGATGAAACTAGTTCTGACACAAAGAAGCAAGACTGTGGGAATGTGGAAGCAAGTGATAAAAGCTGTCTGACACACTGTCATCCTACTTAACTGATTTGTCTTCTCTTGACTGTGGAAGAAAAATATGAAAAGCTCACTACTGTCTTTCCTAAGAATCTATTTTTATCAAGAAAGCAATCCTTGCATGCTCTCCATTAAAAAGAAAAATCAGAAAAAAAATAAAAAATCTGCTACTGAAACTCAGCAACTCTTCTGACACTACCACTCAGTCCAGAGAAGGATTTTTGAGAATACTTTTGCTGTTTTTTCATTAGCTCACAACACTGCCTTTTATTTCTTGTGCTACTGGTCCATTATTTACCCTAAAGGCATATTTTTATGAGGTCTATAGACTTTCTCAAACATATTAGTCTGTGACAGTTACTATTTCTATGAGAGCAATGCCCTCTTTCCAGGGAAGAACTACGAGATTCAGCAGGAGAAATTTCAGTCAATGAGACTGTTCAGTCCATTCTGCCCCTGTCAATTTTCAAGAATTACTCAAACTCTATTAAATAATTTAATTGAAAAAATTACTCCAAAAAGAGAGGATGAGAAATGCTCATGATAGTTACTTTATCATTTAGAACAGAATTTTACTCCACAAAAATCCAATGAGTTCAGCATTTCTTATTCCATTTATAGGAGACAGAAACTTTCTACCAGGCTTTTTTCTAAGTAAAATTCGGAGGTTTTTGGAAGAACTGGATACATCCATCAATAGACTTTGAAACAGGGCAGGATGGGAAGCAAAGTCAGAAAGAAGGTAAATCTTAAAACATTCTGGAAATCCTGCAGTGAGTTACAGGAGCTGTAACAATGCAGAAGGGAAAATTAAGGAAAAAAGGAGAAGGATGTTCTGCTTCTCCTGAAACATGTTCCTCTTCTCTGGAAACATTCAGTTCTTTTGGATGATTACCTGGCTGAAAGATGCTTCTTAGGAGAAATTAAATCAATGCATGAAGTTCTTCATTAAAAATTTTAATGGTGTCTATATGACATATCTACAAATAGTCGTATTTGGTACTTGTCTTCCCAGAACATTGAAATTTAAACACCAAAACAGAATCTGAATCATTTTATAATTTACTCATGGTTATCTAACGAAAGAAAAAGAAAAGGTATTCTGATGCTTCATTTTAAGACTTGGATCCCCAGGGAGTCTTATGCCTAAATAGAGGACAGAGCATTGGGACATTGGTTAACATTGCAAGCATCCATATTCACTGGAATTACTCTTATACAGAGGCTAAAAGGAAAAACAAATACCTAAGATAGGCAACCTTGTCTTTTAAGATTTGCTGATTGTGGTAACAAGCTTAGATGAACCACGTTCAGGTTGGGCCCTTCCTCTTATTCTCCAAATGGAACTTTGGTAGTTGAAAGGCAAAACCAGACAGGGAATATACACTTAAATAATTGTTGCTCTTCCTTTTTGTGAGATATCTACCTAAATATCTCTGTACACAGAGAGACATTCTCAATTACATTTCAATCAGACATGAATATACCCATCTGTTGTGACCTAGTTTTAAGAGTATTTGAAAAAGAATTAGGTCAAGGGGCATTTGAAGCTGTTAATTGGTTAGCTAATCCACTCATGGATTACCCTGATGAAGAGTAGGTGATCCTAACATGAAGAAAGAATCTGCATGGCTGACATTTCCAAACAAATTTCTTCAGCCACCCCATGATACAACCATTGCATTGCAAGATCTGACAATTATTTTTAGGAATATCTGAAAAGCCAACCAGCTATCTCATTTCTCTTTTAAAATGACACTGTAAAGCCTTTCTGATTTATCTGTACACACTTATTAAATCCCCATTTTTTTCCTGCTAGGCCATTACAGCTACTTAGCAGGACATATATTTAAAACACAAGACATCATTTGGAGTATAAAGGTATTCATTACTCAGGATGACCCCAGGTGGCAGAAAAAAGGTCAAACGGAATTACAGGTTTATTTGAGGTTATAGGCTTAAATCAAGTTACAAAATTACTTACACGTGATGTAGCTTTCAAAATGAGATGCAACATTTTCCCATTATTTGTTATGAGAACAGAGGAAATTCAGTCTCTCTAATTGTAAAATCTATAAATGAAGAAACAGGACGCCCTACATCCCCCCTTATTGTGTACAACAATGAATTTCTCTGAGTAAAAAACAAGAAAATGTTACTTCAGCTTTAGAAGAAAATGAAACAACAGGGTATTCTAACCTAAGCTATTTTTCAGTAATAGGCCCACGGCAGGATATTCAAGCTGAATTCACTTCCTACAGAAAGATAAATGAAGCAGCTCTCTAGCACCTGGAATCTGGCAATAGCAGAGCTCGTGAGGCAGCTTATGAAAAGCTGCACTTGAAACAGAGACCATTACCTTGCATGAACTCTAGGAACCTTTGCCTTGCCACTCTCTATTGTTTGAAAACATATTGAAGAAAAGGGGAAAACAGAACATTAAGAGTAAAAATATCACAAAGGCATCCAGTATACGCTACCCAAAAAATTCACTGCTCCACAACATAAATCTTTGTAACAAAAGATGCCATCTTATTATTTATTTCCAAAGCTGAAGTAAAGAATAAAGCACACACTGGAACAAAGAATAAAATGCACTATAAGCTTCTGTGCACTCCATTAAGAGAAAATATTTTAGATATGAGCACCCATTACTCAAAATCATCAGGAAAAACTATTTAGCCTTTTTTATTTATTTGTGGATGCTGACGTACAATAACACACAACATATGCTCATCCTCAGTGTATTCAAAGGATTCATCTAACAAACTGCTGCAGCTTAAAAGCCTCTACAGCAGTCTGCCATAGAATAAGTTTTTCTGGGTTGTTCATTGTTAAAAGAAGAGCAGCTGAAGTATATTAGCATTTAAATTGTGTTACATGGTCCTGTGTTCTTTCAAGAAAAGATAACCAAATGTAATTCTGACAACAAGTACACCATAATTCTACAGTATCAGGTGTTCATCTGTTTCTTGGGTAAGGATGTTATCCCTTCTGAAGCAGCTTTTTTAATTAGAATTTTAAAAATCTGGAGTCAATAAAGCTGAAAGGGTAGTTTAAATTATCTCAATAGGGGAAAGAGGTAATTAGATTTTATACTGATTACATCTGCTGAAAAAGAGGGAAAGGCAATTAACATCCAAAGATTAATGGACAGTTTGTAGTACGGATTGCTTGTAGGAATACTGTAAGCTCATTTTTCAACCCTAAACTTGTCCATTAATTTGATTGTTAAAGATCATGGCAAAATTACCTTTATTTTGAAAAGGATAACATATGTAAACTAAGTTAATTTTGGTAAGAAAAGATCATTAGATTACTTTAATTTATTAGGGAACTAGAAAAGACACAACACAAAAAGTAGTAGATTTTAAAAATGAACACTGTAGCACAGTTTCCAGTCATCAGTCACTAGAACAAACACAGTAACTTTGACAGGAAGATGTAGTACCCATTGGTAAATTCTTTGAAAGAAAATATAGCATTACTAGAAATGGAATAATGTACTGCAATGTCTTCTAAAATAATCGTAAGATTATTGGATAAGAAACAATTTCAGTAACAGTGTTCTGCTGCCAATGGTAAAATATCAGATTTACAACAGAGCCAAATTTAGCATGTAGGTTAATACCTAGAAAAGTGGAAAACAAGTTATAAGCCTTTAAGAAAAGAAATCACACAGAGAGCTAAGACTTAATATGTCTAATTTAAGGCCAAAATCTCTCAGGCTACATTTTCTAATAGATTGTTTTAAAAGCTAAAAAAAAAGAGAAAACTTCATATGCTTTGTATTTTTATGATAAAGCATCAAACCATATTTAGAATCAGTTTCAACATTACAGAGAACACTACTCATACACAAAAAAATCATGCCCTTTTTCTGTCACATGACTTTATCAAGTTTTTTACTCTTTCTTTTGGACAGTAAAATGTCTAATTCCCCAGAATTCTTCCATTTTCTTGATACACTGAAAGAAAAAACTAGAACAGAATGGATTTTTTCACATCTTCTGCAGATTCAGTGAGGCTCCAGGCAGCAGAAAACCCATTCATAAGGCACCAATAAATTATTGATGTAAATTACAGTGCAGTCTGCTCATTAGAAGCATCTATTTCTGCAAGTGACAGCGAGGCTCTTACACAGCAAACTAACTGCAGATCTACATCCTGAAGATCATAGAATCATAGAATTGGCTGGGTTGGAAGGGACCTCAGAGATCATCAAGTCCAACCCTTGATCCACTACCGCTGCAGTTACCAGACCATGGCACTGAGTGCCACATCCAGTCTCTTTTTAAATATCTCCAGGGATGGAGAATCCACTACTTCCCTGGGCAGCCCATTCCAATGCTTGAGGAGTCAAGCATTGACTTGATGATGTCAGAGTTGATGTTTTTACTTTTCATGGCTTCAGTGACTGCATGTGTAGAAGTTCAGGGGGAATCTCATTTTCCACTTAGGTAAGAGTAACCAAGGTCCCATCCCAATGGAAAGGGTTTGTACTTTTCAGTCCTGAACATCCTGAACTGTGCAGTCAAACACCTGTGACAGGCAGGCTGCAGAGGAGATGGCAGGCTGCAATTTTTGCATTTCATACAGCTGAGACAGCATGAAGCCAGGAAACACCTCAAATTTTTCTTAACAACTCATTATTTACAGTCATATCATAAGGACAAATAAATGCTCTAGGCATTATCAAACTCATTACACAAAATGTCCTTACTTTTCTTGTTCTGAAAGCAATAAGTCTGAACCTGTCTTTAATTACCCTCAACTTTACTGTACATCTGAGTATCAGCTAAGTACACTGCAAATTGACTCTCCACATGGAATAACTAGTGCTGGATCATCTGATTTTATTAAATTAAGATAAATTATTTTAAAACTTCTTTCTTTTTCCTACTGAACAATTTTGATTCAGCAGGACACATTACTACAACATACCTAGAGTTAGAGTTACCTGGGGTATCCAGCTGCTACCTTGCAGAAGTTGGTTAATCAAAGAATTAAAAGAGTGTCTGAGATTGGAAGAAGCCTCTGGACATCATCTGATCCAACTCCCTTGGCTCAAGCAGAGGTCCAGGTGCCCAGGACTGTGTCCAGACACCTTTTAAATATCTCAAATATCAAGGACTGTAATGTAGACCAAACTTCACAAAGAAGGTACTGACATTGTGCTTTCCTGAACTAAGCAAATTTGCTACTTGGAACACAAACCTTCTTTCCATAATTAATTTTTCTTTAAAGGACTACCAAGGCAGAAAGCTTTTGTTTGCAATTAAGAGCACAACTCCTGATGACAGACAATAATTTCAGAGGGATCCTGTTGACAGCTTCTTTTTGGCTACCTGACTTAAAGCCAATTCAATCTCAGCAAAACAGAAGTGGAAGCTTTCATTTATTTTCCACAGTATTCTTCCAGTACTCTCTAACTGCCTAAATTAAGATTTCAGATGATAATAAATAATATATATTATTTTTCCTTTTTAAAACTAATGTATAAGGACTAGTAGTGTATTTTAATTAAAGATGAGATCAGATAATACCATATGACTTGAAAACTGGATGCATTTATTAATCCAAATGTCTTCATCGTGTAAAACCAAATACTAGCAGAAACTACTATAAAATGTAGGTCATTGAATTTTATATCTTCCTACTCGGGACCTAAACTTTTAGGAAACTTCCTATTAGAAGACTCTTCAAATTCTGAAACAACAAAAAAATGTCATAAAGCAACCCTGCAGTGGAAACAAATGAATAAATATTGTAGTTCTATAAAACAGTCTACTCAAAAATAGTAACTTCAAGGATAAAACACTGTCATTAACATTTCAAAAAGAAGCCTGACAGTATGACTTAATTGCAAATAGATGAAAACCCTAATGCTTAAATGACAGATAAAGCACATTTCACTCCAGGAAAACCATTCTTTGTGTATAATTAGTTACTAAGTGGTAGAAGAAGTAAAATTAATCTCTTTTTCTTTGATCACATCAAAGAAGCCAATAGTTTGAAGTCCATGATACTTTCATCTGATGTTTTCACAGAGGAGAGTGGGGAGCTTACATTTTTATAGTTATCTATTATTCTATGAAGGGTTTCGTAGTCTTATCAGGGCACCTTCTCTTGCCTGAGTCTTCTCTAAAGCTTTAATAAGGGTTTTTTTCCTTCCATGAAATATTCTTCTTCCAAAATCCTTTGCAATTTAAACAAGATTATTTCAGTTTCAATGAAAATCTTTTTTTTGATTCAATGAAATTTGGTTTAGGGATCCACAATTCAGTCTACCAAGTTTGGCTTCAGACTTCTGTGTAGAATCACTGACAGGTTTTTTTTTTTTCCACATCACTGACATGGGGGATGGCAAAATTCATAAACTGATAAGGCTTTTCCAGGGTTCACTCAGTTAGAAGCAACACTAATACTTGATTTCATTAATGTGGAATCAGGTATCAAAGTTTTTAAGAAAGCCATCCAGTATGTATTTAATTTCTATAAAGATCTCAAATGCACTTCAACCCCTACAACTGCACAGGGTTCACAGATTTTCAAGTTTCTAGCAGCCTCATGAATGCTTTCACTCAAGGTGACAGCACTAAAACCCTGTAGTTTAGTATCAGGCAAGATAATGCAGTTATGTATTTTATAATGGTTGCCCAGAGTCCTGGGCACACAAAAGTGAGACAGCCATTACTGAGATGTAAGCAAAACTTAGGCTTTAGTTGCTGGAACTCATTCTTGTAGGAGGGAAGTGATGGGAAATCCTGGCAAAGTTCTTCATTAAACAAGGGAAAGCAGCAAGGTGCTTCATACATGCACCCCTAGAGAAATGCTGTACGGAGCCTATCACAAATTACCCATTTCAAAAAGACTCCTATTACCCCAAAATTAAATTTATGAAAAAAATTGGTCAACTTCTAATCAACTCCTAATTTGAGTAAGCTTGTAAGAGGAAGCAATCAACTTTGAATAATTTATAAGCAAACAGTTTTCATAAATGCTTTCCTTATTAAGCCTAACTACAGCTTCCTTTCAATTAAGATTTTTGGTTTTATGGTCCAACAATTATTTAGAGACTTACAAGATTCATTTTATAAGGCAATTTTCAGAAAATAAAACCTCTCAATGAGGTGCTGTAAGAATGGTTTAGAAAAAGGATTTATAACCTCCATAAGCAATCAAAACTTCAAGGTCAAGCTGACCCTATTTGAATAAGTGATAGAGCAATTAAATAAAGATGTCAGAAAGGATGTTTAAGGAAAAACACTTTTCTTTTTGTTTTCACTCTCATTATCTTGAAACATAAGACATAAAATGTGAGATTTAAAAATTACTTCTGGCTATAGTTCATTGTTTTTAAGACAAATATTCCCTGCATGAATGTCACTGAACACATGTAGTGTTACGTGAGCACAACTCTTCTACTACTTCAAGACAGTCAAAAACAAAAGAAGAAACTAAAAAAAATCCCACCAACAAAAAGCCCACCACCCAAACCAAACAACTGACAACCAGAATGAAACCAGATGTAATAGTATTTTTAGCTCTTTTATGTTCCCGTTTCTTGGCAAAATGCTGAGGTATTTTTCAAGATTAGACAACTACATCAATTACACCAAGTAACAAACTGTACTACACTACATTGTGGTGTGTTTCCCTCTTATTTACCACACAAGCTGTTTAAAGTAAACATTTCTGGAGTATCTTCATTATTTTGGCACTTAAATACCATTAAAAATCCCAGTTTTTGAAAAATGGTGATTAGATTAATAAATCTTCTGAAATTCAGTCTAATTACTTTAGTCTACCATTTATACATTACTTTTACCTACTACATGAGAATACATTTTAATAAAGGCTGTCATCCTATTAATTTTAAAGCTGTTCTTACAGCTTTCTCTATTCAAGCAGTTTCCTCTCTGGCTACGTCTTAACTATATCCATCAACAAAGATATTTTACAGGTAACACCATATCTCACTACTCCAGAACCAATAGAATTCAGCTGGAACACCCATTTAGTACCAGCATACATGCATACACCTTGTTTTATAGCTAATTATGCAAAGTACCAGTCAATAAAGGCAAACTCCAGCACTCACAATACCCCTGTCTGCCATTTTCTGACCAATTCACTCCTTCAGTAGAAACTCAGCACCTCAGGATATGCAGCTGACAAATGCACACTCATTTCCAGAGAGACTTATTGAAGCCTAACTGGAAACTCTGCAACCCAATTTCCAAGGTACTAATGAGGTACCAGCTTATCAGACACATTTCTAAAAGGGCAGAGAACGCCCATCTTCATTTAGCATTGAGTCACCTCCTCATGTGTCATGAAGAAAGTGGTAAAAATATTTCTTTCCTCCAAAAGTAGTCAACTAAAATGCATGCTTTGAATGCTCTGAATTTATGTTCAAGTACTGCTCTGCTTGATCACAGCTCACTGGAGAACAACTTTTCAAAGAGTCACAAAAAGACAAAAATACTTTAGTGTTTTGTGAAATAATTGGGATTTGCAAAAAATGATACTTGATTTTATTCAGAAGGAGCTGGTGGCTGCTTCAAGCAGACAAGACACAAGGAAACCTAACAGAAAGCTGAAAGCAGCAGGTCACAAAAGTGCTGTTTTGAAAAGTGATGGAAATTTAGCAGAAGTATAAAAGAGAAATAGAACACTGATGAGATAGAGCTGTCCAAGTATCAGGAATACATGGACATCACATTTAAAGACAAAAAGTTAGTGGAGAAAGCGAGAGGGAAGTGTTACAGAGAATGTGTTGCTAAAGGGCAAAATACCACAGATGTACATTTTTTATAGCATTATTTAAAAATGAATGATTATGGAAAGAGATAGATTGATGAAACTACAAAGTTAAAAAGAGAGAGGTTAAGATTAGGAATGAAGATGAAAAAGGATGCAGTTCAATTGAAATTGATTCCTCTAAACATGTTCAGTCTTTATTTTAATTTATGGATTTCAAGTTCATGTCATAAAAAGCAGGCAGAAAATTTTATATTATTTCAGCTTTCAAATTCTTTTAAATCGATTTGTTGTTTTTCAGTTTGAATATGAAAAAAAATCATAAATCTCTAACTCAGACATGTTTATGGTGAGAAAGAAAGATATGTGCTTAGCAGGAGTGACAAAAAAACCCCCAAAATGCCATATGTAGAATGTTTCTTGCCTAATGAGTGATATACTCAAACAAGCACTTTTGAACGTTTTCCCCTCACACAGTCTCATGTTTAGGGAAGTCTTTCCAAAAATGGCAGCAAAAATATTCCTCTCTTCTTGAGCACAGTTTAACATCAGCTTCCTCTGATTTCTGTTTCCTCTTAGGTTAAGTAATGTTAATGCATTAGATTTTGGTCCCCACTCCTCAGCCTGTCAGCTTGCTGCATCTGCCTATAAAATGGATACACATCTGCAGGCAGTGTGCCACCTACAACAATGAGGTCTTTGCTCAAATATAAGAACAAATTTAGTTCCAGAAATATGAGTCTCAAAACATGGGAAATCAGATTATAAAATATCAAGTATGGAAATGGAATATATTCTTACCTATGCAGCTGCAAATACTCTCTGGGCCTGTTTAAAAGGTGAAGGAATCTGTCAACAATCTTGTTTTTCCCAACACCCTGTATCAAATAAATATAATATTAAAAGTAATATAGATGTACACAAATAATAGTTATAAACAAAGACAAGTTTCCAAAACTGTTAAAGTACCCTTCATATTCCTTTATAGGCAAATACAATTTGAACTGTACTTTGAACACAATTTAATGATTTGTATTTTATTTTACAAACAAACATATTTGAAAACTACTTACCTGTCTTACTAGGGATAACCATAAAAAAGGTTTGTGTCTAGAATTCTGTCATGCATGCCTGTGAATTCTCTTAAATAAACCCAATTTTTTTCCCAGCCCTTTTATTTCACAAAGGTGTTGCAAGGCTGTGAATGCTGGGGCCAACAAGATGATGAAAGGACTGGGAAGCTTGCTGTATGGAAAAGATGAGAGAACTGGGCTTGTTCAGGTTGGAGAAGAGAAGCCTTAGGGGAGACCTTACTGTCATGTTCCAGTACTTTAAAGGGTGGCTACCAAGAAGATGGGGACTCCCTTTTAACACGGAGTCACATGGAAAAAACAAGCAGTAATGGGTGAAAGTTTCTCCCGGTGAGACCCCATTGTACACCAGAAGAAAAACTGTCCCTGTGAGATCAGTTGGACATTGGAATAATCCGCAGGGAAGTGGTGGATTTCCCAACACTGGACACTTTGAAGACTCAGCTTGACAAGGTGCTGGGCCATTGAATCTAAACTGTGTTCCTACCTAGAAAGGCTGGATCAGATGATCCTTGAAGTCCCTTTCAACTTGGCATTCTATGACTCTGTGATTGAAGTTATCTTGCACTAAATATTAAAAGATAATTCTTAGTGTTCATAGGAAATACCCTGTAAATACCACCTGGAATTAGAGCATTGCCTCAGTAATATTTGGTAATCCCATTCTGCTGCAGTTAACAAAAAAGTCTCAGACAGAATCAAAATTGGATTTGAGATCAAACTGATCTATAACTTTCTATTGTAGGATGTCTGGATTAGCAAGATGTGCAGAATGATGACAGGGAATTTATGGAATGAACTAGGTGTTGCTAACACCCCAGCATATCCTGTACAAAGGTTCAGGAGTTGGTACACATCAGCCCAGGAGCAGACTGGTCCCATGAAGGAATCATCCGAGGAACAAATGAGGTAGGATGCTGCAGAACATCCAACCACATCAGTTTCATCCCCCCAAAAAACAGGTCATATATTTCTAGACATGTATTGAACTGCAGCTGAGAGATACCTTTCAAAATTACATTCCCAATCAGGTAAAAAATACCAATGTGGGTACAAACCAAAATGACATTTCAGTTGCAGATATTCTTCTCCCTCCTGCAGAGACATGGCTGCAGGCTTAGGAGCTCAGAGTGATGGTGAGATTGCCAATGGTTGCAAAGGAAGTAAAAAAGAATTAATAGAAGAAAGGTTCTGTTGTAAGCCAGCCAAAAAGCTGTTTGACAAGACATTATCCCTCTGCTGAGATTGTCATTCTGACTGCATGAATGCATCCAGTAGTCCAGACCAATGTGAAGTAAAGCAGATAAATATAACCCATAGAAAAACTAAGGAGATTAGATTAAATCAATTTAAGACTCAATCTGTTTAACTTGGCATTGAAACAGAATAGGAGCACTCACGAGCTGCAAGTTATGACTCTTATGGCTCTGAATTCCAGCTGAAAAATGGTAACTGCCAGCTACAGAATTGCAAACTGTTTAAGCTTTGCAAAATGGGACCCCAGTCTCTCATGTGACTACATTTATGAAAATGGGGAATCATGCATATATATGTTTTGTAGTTGAAATCACAGCAGAATTTTCACTATGAGAGCAGAGGAAAAAATACAGCAGAGCTGACAAAATAGAACTTCCTAGATTCTACTGCAAATTCAACTCCAGCACAAGAAATCCAGTTTGAGCCAGTGCTCTGCCACACATCTCCTCACAAACCTTCTACCATCTGATTCTTTAGAAGAATCTACAGCTTTATTCATAGGAGTAGTAAGAAGCTGCAAAATTTCTATCACCAGCAACTTCTGAAAACTCTGTCACTGGAAACACAGTTCTCTACTGCTTTGAAACAGGGGTTGAATTTGCAGACAGATTCTTCCAGGGACTCAACGAACATACTCATTTTGGGGGAAATATCAAACTTCAGAAATTGCACCAGAGACATCAAAAGTAACCAGAAACAGGGTAAGTATCCTCTAGTAGTGCACACAGTTCTATTCCCACGTTTCCTATGACTTGCAGTAAGGTACTTGAAATCACAACTGGGTGAATAAACAGGAATACTCCTAACACCAAGTACAAAACACTGATGCTGAAAGCCACTTCCTTTACTTTTCCTAAGAGAGCAAAGGATGGCTGGGCAGATGTCAGCATGCAGTTTTCTGTCCCTGCCCCAAGGGAACTGCATATCCTTTCCCCTGCAGAGTAGGAATCCAGCCAGCTGCAGCAAGTACGAAGATGAAGAAAAAGATCAACATATTGAATCGATGTAAAACATACTTTAATATGAAATAAAATGGTTACTGTAATTAAAAAAAAAAGAAAAAAGCTTTCATGTGTATTACTGGAAAGCACACGTGGTTTTTGCTTACGATAGATTTTTAAAATTACATCTGAAAAGATTATTTTGCCAACTCCAAAATAACACTAGTAAATTTTTTTCTCTTTCTCTCCCGTTCCCATGGAAAGAGGACCAAATAGCTGGTTTTTGGATGTCTATCCATGGGTATTAAAAGGACTGGACCTCATTTTTGAGAGAATGCTCAGAGGACACAAGCACTGTGGAGAAAGGGAGAGCACCAAAGTAACACAATGGGAGCTGTGCCATAACCACATCTTGCCCTTTGTTGGTATGGATTAGCTGCCCACACACCTTTTCTTTCATTTTAAGTATATCTTGGTTGCATTTTTAAAAAGATGCACGCAATATTCAGAAGCCAAAAGGCATTCCCACCAGATTCCAGCTATTAGAAGCATATTAACATTGCCCAACTGAACTACTTCAGAGAGTACATCATGTGTCTTCACAGAGGCTGTGGTGTACCACATAAAATCCTCAGCTGGCAACAGCAGCTGGAAGAAAGTTCAAGTCAAAGCTCTTTGAATCCATCCTTTTACACTGCTATTTCATGACAAGTTACCACTTCTCTTTGACTTAGTTACTTCATTGAAAAGGCACTGGAAGAAAGGAAGAAAGGAAGGAAGAGAAGAGACCAGAAGAAAGGAAGGAAGAGACCAAACCTATTCAGAAGGCTCTTAAGTGACATTCAGAAAACTTGAAAAAAGAGCTTGGATGAGTTTCTTCCTTAAATACTATCAATTAATGTAAGGACAATAGAAGAAGGCTTATTCCTAATTCACCCGATCTTCATGGGATAAAGAATATGCTTGGCAGTGTTTCTTGGGCGAAAAAAAGATGGAAAAGGCTAAAACAGTATGGAAAAAAACCCCTCAAATAGGTTACTAGCACCTCAAAAATAGGAAATTACAAAAATTGCAAAGTCACCCTCCTTTTCCATGAACATGGTGCCAAGAATTAAGCTGGATCTTCTGGACACTTAGCTAACAGTCAACTATTTAAGCAGAAAGAATCAGAACTATATTTCATATGAATATCCTAAAAGACTGAGTTGAACTTGGACTGGATTCAGAACATAATCTCCTATAATTGCAATTATTGCAGCCTTAGGTGACATTCAGAGGACAAATGAGTTTGCCATTAACACTTGCTGTATGGTATTTATATACACACTACTGCAGTTACTTAATTTAACAGAAATACAAACATATGCCAATTAGAGAGAAAAGAACATCTGTGCTGGTATTTCAGCTGAACTGGATAAAAAAATTTCAGAAAGTAGATATTTGACAATTTTTATTTCATAAGACATATGCAGCAACTGAAATAGAAAAATGTGAAGTAAATATCTGCACTAATGAATAACAAACAGAAAATTGTGCAATTACAAAGCAAAACAATCCCTTAGTTAAAAATTCTTCTAACTGACATTGTAAACACTTGTTACCAAGGATAAAATTACTTAATTTTCTAGCAGTAACTGCAGTTTCAAATATAAAAAAAGATTGCTACAGGTCCCAGGAGGCATTTTGCAATTCAGGATGCAGATATTACATTAGTGGGACAAATTTCTCCCCTCCACAGCCCAACTAAAGTCATTATCATCCAGAAGAACTGGACCCAAGTTTCTGAAATTAATACTTCTTCTCTTAGGAAAAAAAAACTACTGGGGAAGAAAAAATCTGAACTATGGTGCCTCATTTTTATTCTCTTCTACTTAATTTTCAGGTCACACTGAATCAGTTTAAGACACTGCCATGTTGCCCTTCAAAAGTGCTCTTCAGCATGCAGCCATCCTGTATAGCAGAGTATCTATTTCATTTGAAAAGAATGAAACCCATTTTGCAATTGGTTAAAAAAAGTTTGCTTTTTCACCTTAGCAAATTTTACTTCAGAATTAATTTCAGAATTTTACTATTAGGGAATCAAAAGCAATCTTGACTTCTCAATAAATTTTAGTATCCAGAGCCCTCATGTCAGACTTCTCACATTGTAACTACACAGTAGAAGTTATACTGGTAGTGTTGTCATCACAGAAACTTCTGGCTCAACGATGAAGAAAATGAAAACCCTTTTGCTAATGTAAAGTTTCTAACATTGGTTTTGGCACAGAACCACTTCCTTTACCTACAGCTTGCCTGTGTCTGCCCAAAAAACATTTGCAAAAATACACGCATATACATGCTACTATTTTTACACCAGAGGATGTATTTCTGACTTTTTTTTTTTTTAAATGTACTGTTATCCATGGAGGAACGAGTAGCACCCATAGAGAACTCTCTCAATTACTCCAAGTGTTATTAAGCTCATCATTCCCTGCTTGGACAAAACCTGAATAATGCAGTGTAATAACTACAGAAGTTGTGTCCCCAGCAGACACTAGACATTGCTACCAGATGACCACTGCAATAGATACTGGCATTTCCTCCTTACTTACATGTTAGTAACAAAGGAAAATAGATGTGGTGATTTAAGTCTTGCCCCAGTTCCAATCTATATATGTATCAGTCACAAAAATAAGTTTCAGCATCTGATTATTTTATTTTTACTTTATCATCCCTGGCATGCAAAAGAATGATGGTGAGAGTAAATTAATAAAGTTTCTTCATAAAAGTAAATATAATTAATTTCCTGATAGAAATAATGAATTGAAAGACTACAGGTCTAGATAAGCTTGCAGAGTTTACTATGCTTTTTTCTACCATGCAACCTTCAAGTCAGAGCCCTGTCAGGTTAAATATAATGGTCGCATTTCCAGTGAGGTAAGACAGTAAGACAGTTGAAGTTCAATGGAAAGAAGCATATGAAAAATTTACAATGGAAAGAATCTGTGGGAATAAACAAGAAAATCAATTTATTGGTTCTTTTTTCTTCTTTTTTTTTTTTTCCAATTCTGAAACTTCAGTATGATCTGTAAAGGCATAAAAGCAATAATGTAAGCGGAGACACTTTCGAAGACAATGCCTGTTGACATATGTGTACGTACTGTTATAACTGCTGCAAGAAAAATATTTCCCAATTTTTCCACAACTGTCACACAGAATTACCTTAGGCAAAAATATACCACAGTATTTTGCACAATTTAGCTCTTTGGGAGCTCAGTTTCTTCATGCTCAGAATAATAATAAAAATTTGGTTTAGGATTGTATGTTCTCGACTTGCAGATGAAGAAGTATATTTTTACACAAGTTGAAGAAGGAAAGTGAAGTCTTTTATTTCCAGAAAAATTAAAATGCCAAGCTTTTGCTATTTCAGGCTTTCTGCTGACAGATATTATTACACTCTCAGTATCTACTTAATTCAATTTCTCAGTGAGATAATAAGAATTTTACTGCAGAAGGAGAGATCTGTTCAAGTATGCTCTTTCAAGCACCTTTCAGAAAGACCTGATCATTTGTCTAAGTTCTTCAACTTAGTTTTCAACTAGGAAACAAATTCCTAGTGGGAGCCCAAGAGTTAATTTAAGTTGATCTCTCAGTTACGGAAAGACAGCAGGGAGGATTAAATTACATTCCTGTATCAGGGAAATAAATTATCAAAGGTGTTAAAAGGCCATTACAATAATGTTTGGAAGAGGCTACTTACTGTGTGCTCACATCAACATTTTTACTAAGTGTTTCCAGATATTTTGTCATTACCTCTTTCAAATTATTTAGCACCTTCATATAGTTCTTCATTCTTATTCTACTTTGTATTTTTTTATGGTTTTCCCTTATCTATACACTGTCTATTTAGACTGCAAGCTATTTAAGAACAGGCTTCTTTTATTACCTTTATTTTATTACCTTGCAAAACACTTTCCTTGTACATGGTGAAGTAGAAGGGGAGCAATTTTTTTCAATCTGAATTTTCACACCATGAAATGAAAAAGTAAAAAATTTAAATGCTTTCTGTATTCAGTAGTAATTTAATCAGTAACTGAATTTTATTCTTACTGAGTATCAATACTGTGTTTCCTACTGAAAACAGAACATAAGCAACAGGAAAGCCAGAACAAGATGTTGAACTCCAGCATCCATTCACACTCAGTTGCTGAAGAGAAGAAGTATATTGTGTGTCTTTTTTTCTTTCCTTTTTTTTTTAATTTTTAATTTTTTTAAATTTAATTTTTAAATAAGTACTTCCTTATTAAGTAATTTACCATAAAAGCAAGATGAATATTGGTAATACAAGCATCTTATTTTCAAGGGTAGATAAGCCAGAAGCAAATACTTCGAAATAGCCATAAAATCTGCCAATAAAGAAAACTGCAAGAGAAAAGAGAAACTAGGAATATTGGAATGAGAAAAAGAAGCAAAAGATGACAAACAGGGAATGGTCCTGATGAGCATGAGGTTGCCCTGACATATGCTGCATTTCCTCTGTCTGCTCTTCAGGAAGATTAACAAAGAAAATGTTAGTCATAATTTTTTGGTAACATTTACAAGATACAAACATAAAAGTCCACTCAGGCACTTTTCATTGTTATCCTCTACACTCTGAAATTGGAATAAGGCCTATAATAGATGATTGAAGTACAGAAGGTGAAGTACTGTATGCCAAAGCTGACACATTACAGTCAAGCAGATGGGCACATGCTGACTAAAATGCACCTAAATAATACTGGCTGTACCTATTGAAACTTGAATAAAAATTAAAATACATATATATATTATTTAAAAGACACATTATGGAATGGAAAAGGGTTAATAAAGCATTAATGATGACATGGCCAAGGATCAAATGCTGTTCTCAAAGCATAGCAGAACTCCTGGACCTGGGACAAGTTGCTCTGGTCCTGCTACAGAACATTGCTGTTTTAAATAACTCATGAGACATCATGGTAAAAGTGCATTTCAAAGTTATTTATATGCTATATTCATATTTATAGTTATGCCATACTTATAGAGTGAATGAAAACAGAGTAACTTCAAAAGCCAAAATTAATACCACTTATTATTAAATGCTTCCTGTATGATAACTGCATTCTAAAAGCAGAAATGTTCAGGATTCATTGCTATGAGAGAGCCACTTAAATTTACAAGATCAGATAACTGAACAGCTCATACCATAAATTATGGCAACTGAATAATGCCAAATAAAATACTTCAATTTTGTTTAATATGTGGTTAAGTGTTTTAGAACTTCAGGGCTACAAAATAACTCTGAAGTGACAAGGCTGTGAGCTGTCTCTCTCTGTACAAAAAGCCAAAAAAACCTTGTAACTGTGAATATTTTGTTTGGTATTATCAAAGCAAGATGGTGCTTGCCAAGGCTTCTCCTGTGATTAATCAAGATGGAAGCATCCAACACCTCTCCTTACACAGCTTCCAAGTACAGAAATTTGGGAACTTTTATACATAAAATTTAAAGTTGTGAGAAAAAATAAGTGTTTCAGCCACTGCTGTTTTCCAGGTTTTTCCACATGCACAAATCTGTTTATTAGCAAAGTTTCTCTCCTATATACTAATGACAGGAAATTCAAGGAGACAGTAAAACATAGGAAGCATCCTATTTTCCTTAGTAGCAAGAATAAATAATCCAGTGTGTCTCATGAAACCCTGGAGAAATTGCAAGAGCTATATTGTAATGTAATGACTAAACAGGTATTACAAAGTTTATAACTTTTACTAAACAGGATTCTTGCTCTTGTTTGCTGCTTTGAAAGTAATAAACAGCTGCTTGCTCTCAGTCAAGGGAGAAACTGCTTTATAGCTGCTTAGAGAATCTAAAGGTGGTCATAGATAATCTCTTTCACACTCAAGACTACAGAAGCAGTACCAGAAGCCATATTCAAAGTTCTGGCATTTCCTTTAATAGGAAGCTATTTCATAGCTGAAAATTCATATATATCCACTGCCCTCCCAAGGACTCAAAGAAACCTGCTTAGACATGAGATGGAAGTACATTCCAGTTAGCATCCAAAATAAATCAAGAACCAATATAAGCAAATACTTAGACAAAGCTACCTTTTACTTAATACATTTTTGCTGTGAAATTCCGGGCAATATAAGCTCCAGGGAAGACACATGAATGAAGAGTGTTAAAAAGTAGTTGACTTCAGAACTGCAAAATTATCAGACTTTTAAGGGATCTCTAGAGATAATCTAGTCCAACTTTTCCCACAAAAGCAGGATCACCTAAGAGCACATTACACAGGACTGCATCCAGGCAGGTTTTGGATATCCCCAGAGAAGGGGACTCCGTAACTTCCCTGGGCAGCCTGTTCCAGTGCCTTGTCACCCTCATAGTAAAAGTTTTTTTCTTATATTTAAATGAAACTTCCTGTGTTCCAGCGTGTAAGAAACTGAACAGTTCTAAAGATACCTATTGGTATCTAACACTTGTCTTCAAATTCTTCTTGGTTTCATTAAGAAAGGTATTCTCTAACACCCACCAAGATTGTTTCATTCAAATTTACTGATTCTCAAATACTAGTTGTCAAAGTTCATATCTTGAAAACAACCTTGTTAATGGGACTCTCTCCAAGCAGCTCTTAACTAAAAAGAATACACAAAAAAGACTGTGTTTCCAGATTTTGAAATACAAGGTCTTAAGCTAACAGGAATTTTGTGTGTATATGTGTGTTATGAAAATGGAAGAGGTAAAAGAAGAAAACCACACTCAGTCAACCATGCAAAAAGTAAGTCCAGCCTCTAAAACAAAGACTACAGGTCAAGTCTTGAATGCTGAATCACAGCTGAATGGAGATACTCAGTTATACAGTCATTACTTTGATGGACCAAATAATGGTCCAAGGTACATGCCAACTCACTTAAATATCTAGGAAATGACATGAGCATTTAAAAGGATGTTAGTCATATGTTCTAAAATACCTAGGGTTCAGTGTATTTGAATTTCTATGATTCATTCATTCACCAACAAGAAGTACAACAGGAAGGAACTCAGAACAGCCTTTGTATCTCCATATATAAGCACTGTCTCTTTCTTCCAAATTCAAAACACAGGTCCACATTGATTTATGTGTCAAGCAATCATAAAACCACACCTTCTTATTATAAACTGAATGGTTAAAAGTAGCTGAACAGCAAAAAAATCCTATTTTTTTATAATTTGCTTTACAAAAAGAGCATGAACACTCTACTATATCCAGTGGAAAGGTTCCTGGACCTATAGCATGAAAGTATATTGTTGTAATATGGTTGCTTTTAAATTACTTGAACACGATTCATCACGTGCTACCGAAGTTTATAGTAATATATTTAAGAAACTAGCCAAGCAGTTGCTAAATGGTTAGTGATCATACCTAAGAAATTAAGAATGTTTGGTGTTGTCCTAAGAATGTGAAATGGCAAATACAGTGCTCAAAACTAAAAATAGCATTTCAAAGGGAAATAAAAACATTAAAAAAGAGTGGAACAAATTAGTGAAGAGTCAAAGTACTCCAAAGTACGTTAGCAATTAAAAAACCAAAACCTGTATTACTAATTTACCTAAGAGAAATCACAGAAAATCAGTCCATTTTCTAACTTAATCATGGAGTTGAGCTGATGTCTAGAATCAAAGCAGTACGTTCGATTACTTCAGCCCAGTTAAATCTTTTAATGCTGTCTTCAATTATGGTTTCATAACCTTGGAGAAAATGTGACACACATTAAATTATTAAATATGATACCATTGCTGGAGAAAATAGCCTCTACCCCAGAAATCATACTCACATAGAATCATAGAATTGGCTGGGTTGGAAGGGACCTCAGAGATCATCAAGTCCAACCCTTGATCCACTACCGCTGCAGTTACCAGACCATGGCACTGAGTGCCACATCCAGTCTCTTTTTAAATATCTCCAGGGATGGAGAATCCACTACTTCCCTGGGCAGCCCATTCCAATGTCTGATCACCCTCTCCGTAAAGAAATTCTTTCTAATATCCAAACTAAAACCTCCCCTGGCACAACTTAAGACCGTGCCCTCTTGTCTTGCTGAGAGTTGCCTGGGAAAAGAGACCAACCCCCCCCTGGCTCCAACCTCCTTTCAGGTAGTTGTAGACAGCAACGAGGTCTCCCCTGAGCCTCCTCTTCTCCAGGCGGAACACCCCCAGCTCCCTCAGCCTTTCCTCATAGGGTCTGTGCTCGAGTCCCTTCACCAGCCTAGTTGCCCTCCTTTGGACCCGCTCCAGGACCTCAATATCCTTCCTAAACTGAGGGGCTCAGAACTGGACACAGAACTCGAGGTGTGGCCTCACCAGTGCTGATATCTTCACAATTTTTTTGCCAAACTGGTTAAACATACAAAGTGTATCTCAGGGCCCTCAGTGTAACACTGGGCTCTGCAAGCTCTTCCCCACTACCTAGGGTTTTATTTCCTGAAGGTCAGTGCTGACATGGTGCTGCTCCATCATTGTGATCCTCTTTATCCTCCATGTGTACACTAAGACCCTTTCCTCAGTTCCTTCCCAACCTTCATATTGTGGCAATGCTGTGCCTGTACCATGCTGCTTCCTTCCTGGACCTGCTGACTTGACTTCCCAGCTTCTCATACCTGCCTCATCCCCATGGGACTGTCTGACAGTCACTGGGCATGTGGCTGACCATGGTCTCCAGACCTTCTCTTCTTACTTCGACACTCCTGCACTGCAAACTTTGCCATGAAGGACACTGCCTTGTGGAACACCCCACTCTTGCTGTTCCCAGATAGCAGGTGCTGCAGGCAATCCACATTAGGTAACATTTCAATACCAAACATGGCACTATTTATGAAATAAAATACATAGATCTACTTTCATTTATTTTAATATTAATTTCTCTTTATGGACAGATTCTATCTTTTGGGAGGAGCTGGCACGATCCAGCAAAAGTCTACAGAGATATCAAGAATATCTCCATAAATTCAAGCTGTTAACAATGACTTTAAATAGATGAGACTGTATACAGCTGTATTACAACTTCAATACATGCACATTGATACCAATTCACATTTTCCTTGCCATGTAGGTTACACCGTTAGTGTTTTCTGCTAAGACTTCTTCTAAAGGTTATTGCAAACATAAAAAGAAACATCTGCTAGAAAATTATTGCATCCTTGCAAAGGGAAAGCTACACTAAAGTGAGATAACTTTATAAGGGAAAAAACAACTTGGTAGCCTGGGAAATATCACAGAAATAATAACAAAAGCTCTCTTTTTTTCTTTTTTTTTTTTTTTTTTCCAGAACTAACTGAGAAAGTTTATAATTTTGTTCAAGTCATCTAGCAGTTCCAGTAATAGTTTAAGATGATTCTGAAGACCAAAGACTTTCAAACACACTCAGATGGTCATCTGCCCATCCATTACCTTCAGAAGCCTATAAACTACTCAAAGGTGTCATGAAATAGCAAGAACCAACAAAAGAACACAACAGCCCTCATGATCTCATCAATAAAGTTTCCATCAACAAAGATACTAACCAAATAATAAACCAAATCTCTCTTTTAGAGAAAACTAACATTTTGCTATCAATAACTAAGATTAGGTAATACTTAGGTGCATACCAATTATCTACTATTAAGAGATTTTAAAGGACAGGTTTGATACAGAGCCAAGAAGGATAACCAAAGCCATTAACTAAAGATTTTATTAGTCATGATGTTTTAAATACTAACAATGGTTTTACTTTTCCCTTTGACAGCAAAATAAAAAGAACATTTAAGGTATTTACATGTGCCACAGACACATGCCCATAAATCCCTTGGACAGTAGTACATAAAGAATCATTAAATGGATTAAATACCTTTGCAGTACAAAATTAATGCAATTTCAATAATGCAAAACAAATTTAATTTCATAATTGCGTTTGTTCTATGAACTATCAGAGATGCTTAACTCACCTGATTGCCAACTAAAAGAAGGTGTTCTCCCAGCAGAAAGTCCTTCAGCATATCTTCCATTACCATAACGTGCTAAAGAAAACAAACCACAATTTTCAAACCTGTTTTCACACTCTTAAGTTTATGCTTTCACCAATGGCAGCAGTACAGCAGGAACTTTACTTTCAGGATTTGAGGCCAAAATTTTGTGAACTTTTATCTTTACAACAATTTCAAGACTCTCTCAGCCAATAATAGCAGACTCAATCTATCCGGTGATTAAAACAATGAAACAAAAATACTAACTCTTCTTACTTATTTCTTCTGCTCTAACAGGTTGTGAGTGTCTGATTTCCCTACCTATATTTAATTCTCCATAATCACTTCTGAGGTGTTTCCTTTTAGCCTAGTTAAATGTTTGTCACCCAGAGCGTAAGAACTTTCAGTAATATGTGTATGATAATCTTCCAGCAATTGTACTGGGTGGGAGCAAATTGTATCCTGGTAAAACTTTACAGAAAACAGAGTGAATAAAAGGCAGCTGACATGAATATGTAATTTATACACACTTATCTTATTAAAGATTAAAAACAATGTCTAGCTTAATGAAGAATACACTTTTCTGATAAAACTTTATTTTCAAGGAAAATAATGATAGAAAAATGCAAGCTGGAGTCTCAAAAGTGTTTATTATATGTCTTATAACTTCTAAATTAGATGGCCTATTTGAAGCCAAAGTGCTTGCATGTATATCCAATATCGTAAAATATAACACAATAATCTGTCCATAAAATATAACATCATTTAACCTTTTCATGCTCCTCACTAATTTTTTTTTAAGGATCAAAAGGATTTAAGGATAACATAGCAATGCAGACCACTTTACTCACAACAGTCATGTATATTTTTCCACTGTATCTACTAAAAATAGGTCATCTGTAAGTAGGTCAAACAACATACTTAGAAAAATGAATGCTTGCCTTCACATGAATATATTTATTTTTATGTTATCATCAAATTTCTAGTACTTGATTAAAAAAATAAAATAAGTAGCTTGCCTGTAATTTTTGGGCATAGAAATGCTCAGTTTCTAACTATGTGAAAGATGCTTTAGGTTTCTAAATCTCTCCAGAACAGAGCCTGGGGGTGGGGTAAGAAACTCTTGTAACCACAGCCTAATACCACAAAATCCTAATCAGACATGTCAAAAGACTACTGAATACTCGAAACACAATTTAAGGATAGGATTTCAAGACACATTACCATTACTTTCTGGCATGTGCATACACTGGACATTTATAACTGATGAGAATAAATTCTAGGAAGTCAGTTCTATACACATAGTGATTACATTTTTTTATTTTATTGCTAAGGCATGAATATTCTTTCTGATGTCTTCTTTTTTTTTTTTTTTTTTTTTATCCTAAATTGCACAAATAGATGTATATAATAGTTCCCTTGCAGGAAAGCTTTCCCACAAGGGGTACTATGTAGTGATCCTTATTGATATGTTTTTTGCTTTTGTTTTGGGGTTTTTTTTTCCATCAGGACCTGAACCAGCAGATACAGGCAGATTAAGATACAGGCAGATTAAGATACAGGCAGATATTCCAAGTTATTTACACAATATTTACACAAAAGATTGCTATCAATATCCTGTCAACTTTATAAATCCATATTCCCCAAAGCCTAGCCTGGAAGTGGCATTTAACATATCATCTAAAAATTATTTCCACCTCTTTTCCACTTGTGGACCAACAGACATGTCCCTTGATAATGCCAAATTCCATAGAAACATGAAATGCTTCAAGACCAAGCACACAGACATGAAACCCATGTACTTCATTACACTGTGCAGCACACAAAGGGCAGAAGAAAGATTTTTTTTTCTCTGTTTAGATTTAATTCTGTAGATTTTACATACTGGAGGGGAAGTATTGCACTAGACTCATAAATCAAGTTTTTCTCCAGCAGGTTTAGCTAAACTACCATTACAACACTTGAATGACAGAAGTACAAACAAGAAGTTCAGCAAATGAGAGTGGAATTCATTTAGAAATGGGAGCAGAACTCCTGACTGGTATTTGGCTGTTGTTTCCTGTGGCCTTCAAAGTGCACACCTACCAGGGAAAGATACAGAGCAGGTTGCTCTCTGCAGCATTTTTACAGACATTGCCTAAACAAAATAGATGCATGATATCTGAACACAAGCTGTGTACAGTTTTCTAAAGCTCTTAAGTGAGCAGGTGGGAAAAGCAATGGAGATAACAAATCCTAGCAAGACTCAGGACTTCGTTTCCAGCGGATCCAAATTAAGTACTTTACTAAAATTGCAACACAGTACAAATGTTAGTGGGGAAGATGAATGAGTCTGTCACCTGTTCCCCTTGCACACCCTGTCATCACCTTCAGTAAGTGATACCCATGTAGCATAATCTTTCTGTGGAGAAATTGCAAGCAAGGGAGGAAAGAAGAATAAGAAAGGAAAAGTAAGCAAACCCACACCAGGCCCCTAAAAGAACAAATATTTCACAAGATCACACTACCAGTGTTGCCTTTCAGTGGCAAAATATACTAACAGTAACTCAAAGGTTGACTGCCTTGCTAGGATACCTTTGCCTGACAGTTTTAAGGCTTCCTCACTAGATGGAGAAGAAAGCTGCAGTACACCTACCCCTATGAAAGCAGTGGGGGGAAACAAAGACCAATAAAGCCAATGCCAGCAAACTCTTCCCTTTTCTTTTGTTCACTAATTACTTTTACTCTTCACATCTACAAACTACTTAATACTAATGACATTAATGAGTAATAGATAAGTAAAAAGTAATTTAAAGAAATAATTAATAACCCATGAACTACTAACTGATTAACTAATTACTCCTCGCCTTGCTTTTTAAACAAGTGTTAGTGTTACTTCTAATAAAAGGCAGGAACTACTTCCTGCAAGAAGCCTGTAATGGTCTCAGGATGGAATTGATAATCCAGCCCTAAGAGTGGATCAGCAAAAAAAAAAAAAAGGAAAAATCACATCACTTAATGCAAACTCTCATCAAATAATTTGAAATTGCATTCAGTTTCAGGTGCTGTAACTTCATAGTTTATGAATGTTCATTTATGTTTATGCATGTTCAACAATTTCTTCACAAAGGGATAGTGAAGAAATATCTGAAAGGAGCATCAAATTCTGTGAGAAAAATCTAAGCCTAAAGAAACTCCATCAGAAATAATTCACAGTATTACATTATTTACTATGTATGAACATGCACATTAGTACACATATAACAAATACTCTACGTCAGAAGCCAGAAGTTTGTACTTACTTGTGCATTTTCATAAAAAAGAACATCAGGGACTTTCATTTTCTCAGCTGAATTATAAATTGGCATTGTCACAGACCCTATCTTCAGAATTCCATCTTTTATTTCACCTGGACATTTTTTAGGAAAGAAGCAAGTGCATTAATTACAGCATCCTCTGAGCAGATGAGCAATCCCTAACACCTGCAAATGATGATCAACAAATCTTAACTAGGCTGTGTGTTGCAGTAAAGGAATAAATTCTCTTTAAAACTGCAAAGAAATCTGCTACAATAGGTGGTGAGTAGGTGTTCTTATGTGAAAACTACCATAAGAAACACTGGAAGTTGTGACCACTGCCTTGGCTTAATTTCTGATTTTATTATTGGAATAACATGATTAGGCTACATTTTCTCAACCCACAAGCTTTCTCACTCCCATTATCCCTGTTGTCTTTCCCTGTCCCACTGGAGAGTGGGGTGAGGAGGGGAGTGAGCTGTGCAGGTACTTGGCAAGAGCCGAGAACGACACAGCACAACAGTATAAAGGCACTGCTGATTCTCTCCTTTTGGCACTGTATTTTTGCTAAAATGGGTTAATGCCAGAACATGAACACATTTAACATTCTAGTGAAAGAATTTGCTAAATCTGCACTCATTGAAATAACCTTTAGCTACAAGTCTGGGAGAAAAAGTACATTAGAGAAACGTCTTAGATCAAAAGAACCACGACGTTTGTCCTTAGGTAAATAAGAAGTTAAGTGCAGACAATGATATCATGCAACAAAAATAGGAATAACTTTTGCCACTAATTTCTTAGTCTGGTGTGGTATAAAACTGAAAACTGTCTCATTTCTAGACAGATGTTTTTAGTTGTTCACATATTATTCTATATGGATCTACCTTTATGGTATGAAATGGAGAAATATAAAAATGATTCAAGGGATGAGGCCAGACAACTGGCAAAAGTTCAAGTTTTATATATATAGTTTTTAGGTATAGAAAAAGTGCAAATACAGATATAAATAAAGGCCAAAAAGCATAGCAGAAACAGAAAGATATCTGTAGTGCTGAGGGCTACTCCAAGTTACATGAGGCAAAGAAACAAAGACATGCTCAATAAAGGAGACATCTAGCAACAACATCTCTAGCAATTTAAAAGAGAATAAAAAGAAGGGACACTAACAAAGAAGTGTGTGCCAGAACGAAAGCAAAACATAACACAACACTTCTACAAGAGTCTCAATTACGAAAAGGGTTGATTTTAGTAGTGGAGAGTAATGGTAAGAGAAACAGAACAGAGACATACTAAGATCAAACCAAGGCTATAACAGTACAGAAGAGAGTTACCAATGAGGGAATAAAAAGAAAAATATTTTTTAAAAAAGGCAGTCCAAGGAAGCCTAAGGACATGGACCTAAGGACATGGATCTTATAGACTGGGAAACACTTAAGCATGATGAACAGAATTCCATAGTTGGAAATGCAGCACACAATCAAAAAGTACTGACATACTAAAAGCAGCACTGCATTCTCATAGAACAAAGACAAAGGGATATAACTAAAGAAAAATACATTTAATTTTGAGGATAATTCATACACCTTTATATGCTCAGTTGTCTG
The DNA here is from genome assembly GCF_003957555.1 of Calypte anna. Lineage (NCBI taxonomy): Eukaryota > Metazoa > Chordata > Aves > Apodiformes > Trochilidae > Calypte > Calypte anna. The sequence goes on from NC_044244.1 coordinate 167,228,664, forward strand.
AGCAACGTATATGCAGAGTAGGGCAAAAGAGGGCAGAAGCTTACATGTATAATCCTTTTCCTCTAGTTTATTCATGTCATCTGGACTTGCCTCAATACCAGAATCCTGAAGATTTTTATGTAAAGCTGATCTGGCAAGGTTTGGTAAAAACCTAAATGAAATAGAATAAGAGGAAGTTTGCATTCTGAAGACTTCTGATTTTTCAGTATTTTCTGTATTTTAAAATCAGTACGAAGCTTTACTTGGACCTCCAAACCTTGAATGTCTATTCTCTTCACACGTAAGTAGTCTTCAACACTTCACCTATCCCTATGGGGACAAACTGGCTGTTTTAATAGGCAATGAATTATATTTGTGACTGTGAGCTCATTTTAAAATGCTTCAGTGTTATCAAATATTGCCACAGGGCTGTAGTGTAGAATGGATTAGGACTGGAAGTACGTAATGTCCTCATTCTGCAGCCAGTAAAACCTACAATAGAAACAATGTTTTTTTCTGAAATACCTTTACTTAGTTCACTTGGACCTCAGGTTCCAAAAAGAAAGAGTGAGCTCTGAGGTGTTCAGAACCAGGTACTTTCAGTTTTCCAAACCTTTTGATAATTACAATTTGTATTCTTTTGAAAAAAATAAAAACAACAAACCAACAGAATAAAAAAAACCCAAAATACAATAAAAAACCCCAAACACACCACAAAACAAAACAGGAGAAAAACCCCAAGTAACATTTATAACTTTTCCAGGTTTTAGAAGGGAAATAAAGGTTCCACCAAAAATCTGGTCACACTAGACATTAATAGAACTCCACTTTGAGTGTTTTGATATGGTGAAGTAATGCTGATTACGGTGACCTAATTTCTATAATGTAATGAAATACCGTCATAAAGATGAGGAAAGAATACAAAGACATTTCTACTCAGCTCTGAGGTCTTAGAACACCATGGAAATACTTCTAAAGAAATTACAGACTTTAAGGAGCAAAACAGCAATTGTATTATCTACTAACATGCATTAAAAGCTATCTCACATGCTAGCAACTGACCAAGAAGCTCTTGAATTTCCACCAAAACTAGCATTTCTACCTGGCAAGGCAAGCTTTATTAACAGCATGGCAAAGGTTTTCGTCTGGATGCTGTGACAGTCGACGACAAATTCGCAACAGCTGTCGAGTAGATAGAGATGAAGCCAGTGACTGTGCCTGTAGAAAAACACAGGGTAATTTAATTATTTATTTGATTATTTCATTATTTGATCCTTTTATCTGGGACAGGACTGCAGGGACTATTAACCAATCAAGTTAGAATTAAGTAATCCAAAAGGAATTATTTCAATTTTCCTCCTACTTTGCATGTGTTTTCTACTTCCTTACAGCAGCTTCTGCTTTTTAACCTGCAAGCTTGTAATTCTGTATTTGATACAGTAACTCGCTACCATGAAATCATGATGCCATCAAAAGATTAGCCTTACAATTTCACCTGATAAGCAAAAGGAAGAAAAATGTGCTAGTCACTGAATTTAATTCGCTATATAAAAGGTTACACTAAACAATACTAAAAAGAACAAGGAGGCTAGCCACAGTGACAGAATCCATGTCCTAAAATCTTGCCTGCTTTTCAAAAACTGAATATGAGCTCCATATGTAATGCTCTGGCAAGAGGGCCTGGCAGGATTTTTGGATGTATAAACAAGACAACACTGGGCAGCAGTAAGGAGATTGTATCACCTCTGCATACGCCTTCTGGGCGGGCCATTACTGGAACACTGTGTCCTTCTCTGTTGTCCACATGTTAAAATAAATGCTAAAAACTGGACATGATTCAGCAAAGAGTTACAAAGACGATTCAATGCCTGGGAAGGCAGACCTCAAAACAAATACAGTGAAATTTTAAAAACGAAACCCCAAAACACTTGACTATGTATCTAAAGAGATATAAAGATTGAGAGAGAAATCATGCTATAATTATATCTAACGGATGAAGATATCTAATACAAACAGGTTCCTTATTTTAGCAGGAAACACACAACAATGAGTGTGATCTGATAAGTCACGCCATGCTTTGCCTCAGTCAAGTGGAATATTTTAATTAGGTAATTTCAAAACATTTTGGTTTGGGCCATATAAATGATTTCTAACAGCATTAAAATTATCTTAATACATTATGCTTTTTCAGTTGGAAAACAAAAATTCCTAAATTTGCTATCCAGGGAAAAAATATACAGAAAAGGAACACTATATGAATTCCAGAGCCTTCTTTTCTGACTTAATCATTTTTCAGCATGAGAAATATCTTAACACCAATTCTTTCCTGTGGAAACCTGAAGTTTTGAAAAACAGACATTAACTCTTTTTAAAAAAGCTTTTTAAAGGATAGTTTTATTTAGCCTAGCTCTGAGTAAGAATGATTTACATTGGGATAAAGGCAAGGATTCCTCCTACTTTCACTGACGGAAGACTGTGAAGCATCTTGTTAGACACCAGAGTTTACGACCCAGCATTATGGACACTGTTATGAAAATGATGGCATGTCAAGACCTACTCAGCTATGTCTGAAGCTTGGGCAAGGGAGAGAGGTGAGCACTGCATCCTTGTTATCCCTGCTCACTGGCCAGAACACTTGCTGCTTTTGAGATTAAATCCTATTTCCAAAAGCATCTTAAACAGATGAAAGGTTGTCAGGTAAAATGTGTTTTGGCAGGTAAGCAATCTTCCTAAGGGACTGTACTGATGGAAAATGGCAGCTCAGCACAGTAACTGAAGTAATGTGTTTCACTGTACCACCCTGGTAAGTCCAGTCTCTCAGGACATGAGCATTTTAAAGTCTAAATTTCATATAGCATCAAATCCTGCAGTGGAATAAACAGAGAAAATAGACCCACAGAAGAAAAGATGTATCACATTACATTCTGGGGACGAGTTTTCTCTTTTCTCTTAGCTGTTGTTTTTTTGTTTTAAAACTTTTTTATACTCAGCAATTGTAAACTCAAAACTGGGTTAGTGAAAATCTTTGTGATAAATATCTATGAGGCATCTAATTCAACAGGATCTTCATTGTCATTCTATTGTAAAGCAAACAAACAATTGCAAAGATGAAGACAACGCCCACAGGCCAAATATTCTACAGGTATTCTATTGTTAACAAACCCACTTTAAACAATGGTTAATCATAGAATCTGTTGAGTTGGAAGGGACTCATCAGTATCATTAAGTCCATCTTCTGTCCTGGTGTAGGGAACCCCAAGAACCACAGCATGTGCCTGAGAGTGTCATCAAAACATTTCTCAAAGATAATATATAATATTTCTTGAAACTTGAATGTAATACATAGTATTTCAGGATTATCTCCTGAAGAGGCTTACTTACTCAGGCAACTCTATAAATAGCCTGACATACCTAAGGCTTACATTTCAGCTCTCTGCACAGGCATGCTACTCCCAACATGTCTCATGTCACTGCTGATCAACAAGAATCCTCCCTCAATCTATATTGTGACTCACTTCTTAAGCAACATCATGTACTGCATTTAGATATTTCACAGTGCTATGGACATCTGCATAGTTGAAAAGGATTTGTATAATGCTCAGTTTTGGTATACCTACAACTATGTCAAAACCAATAAATTAACACATTAGATGTAGAAAGCTAAATAGATGATATTATTATTATTATTATTATTATTATTACACCATCCCAAAGTTGTCCCTTAATCAAGCTTTTTACTTAGGTGGCTCAAGCTTAGAAGACTAACAGCCTCTCATAGTTTCTTAAATATTAATGCTGTAAAAAAACCTATTACTTATGTTGAAATCATGTTGAAGGAGAACACATTTGCATACCAGTGAAACTGCTGGATTCTAGTAAAAATGTTTTACATTTTAGTTATGTTAAAAACATCCAGCAGTTTAATTACCATAACAATAATTTCTTTTTCTTTCCACCCTGATTTAACCATATCTTTTAAAAGAATTTTGTGGTTCCTAAGTCAGCAGAATTTAACTTTTCTTGATAGGACTTAATAGAATTGACTGTAGCAGTAATGCAGCCAGGAGTTTTGGATCTTTCCATATCCTTCATCTTTGTTGTTCCCCTTCAGCATTTTATAATGGCTATGTAGTTCCCATTGCCCTCAGAGTCCCAATAATTGCAGCTATCAAAGTTCCAATGACTGAAGCAAAGTAATAAAAAAATAACTGGACATGCATGATTATATCCATAACTACTTAAAAGGCACCTCAGGCATGTTTCACTGTGAGCCATGTATCTAAACCTGACAACTTGGATGCTGTTCTGTCTGACTTCTCTGGGATTTCCTAAACCATTTCTCTGGACAATTTCCTAAAACTTTTACTTAAGCAGTTTCTAAACACGTATAACATAAATAAAAGACAAGTTTACAGTACACGGTACAGTAATTCTTAATAATAATTTTCTGTATCTGGTTTTCCTATCAGGCAGCCTCTGAACACTGTAACTTAGCATGCTTCACCCAGCCTTTCTTTGTTAAAAGGAACAGTCCAAGTAGGAGAAAATAAATGAATTTTTAAAAAAGGGCTCACAGTGGGATCATTTGTTTCCCGAAGCTTGTGTGTTAATGACAACAACTGCTTCACAGCAACACTGGGTACACTTGGAACCTGTTTGAAAGAAAAACAGTATTATTAATCTTAATGCAAGAAGTGCAAGCTCCATATCCAGCTACACTAAGATGCAATGACTGTGCAGTTGCTGCAGTTGATTTACATCAACCAAAACCGAAAAAACCAATTTTGGCAAAGAGCATTCTTCTGTTATAGCATCACTTGATATCACAATACAACACCATTACAATATAAGCAGATATTCTACTTTGAAAAGTTTTGAAAATGAAGACAAATTTAGGCTACGCTGAAATAGCATGGCATTTTATTTCATGTAGTAAATAATAATGTTCAGCAAGCAATAAGTGCCTAAAATACTGAATGTACTTACCATTTCTTTAATAACTTGAATTTCTTCACTCTTGCTTAAAGATCGAACATTATGAAAAAGAAACAGAGTGAGAAACTCTGGACCCAACCATTGTTGGGTACTACTTCCTATTACAGGAGGTTCTGCTAAGACCACAATTCTGAAAGAAGGATGGATAGGAAAGATAGACCTGGGGAAACAAGAAAAAAAAACTTTAAAAAAATGCATTACATGGTTTAAGTAGTGAATATTATGTTATTTTAAAATAAGACAAATACTGCAGAATTAAAAAATTTTACAGAGGGACCTTGTGCAAGGAGGGGCCATTTTGAACAATTATTCATAGAGCACTTCTTAAAATAGAAGATGTTAATTTGGAAAAAGCACATGTAATTTAATTAGACAGATTATGTGATAATAGATATGCCTGTTATCATGTCATTTTTCATATATTTTACTACATTTGAAATCAGAGTACTTGGAGGCAAGTATTCTTCCTGGTTAAACTGTGCTGGGAAACAACGGCAGAAGCAAGAAAATCTGCAGACAGAATATGAACATTAAACACAAATCAACAAATCTACTGCCCAGTTGGGTCATCAGCTCATCACAACAATAAACCTGTGATACCATAGAGTGATTATAGCAAACAGCCTCTTGTCTCAAAGCAAACACAGGGGGTAGCATGAGTTATTCTCAGCTGAAAGTCATAAGCCTAGAAGCTACTCCCTGATTGATAAAAATAGAAATAGATGTCTGAAAACATCACATGAAAGAGGAACCAATGGGAATGTAACTGTCACTAAGCATAAAAGGAGGTCAGGGAACATTAGCCAACCTTATTACAGAAGGAGATACTTCCAGGATAGGACACATACATGTGCTTCCAGAGTCACCTCCTGCCACCCATTAGTGAGAAGAAAAATAACACTTGCACAGAAATCCACCACATTTGAAGGATCAATTCTGCTCCTTTTGCAATACTGTGAGAGACCACAAGAAGCACTCATCTCTCCCTAGTAAAGGGAACACATTTTTCTTGTACCACCTCTGTACCAGAGCATAACTCAAAGGGCACAGTGGGAACAGCCAGGAAGGGCAAGGAGAACAGTGGGAGGAGAGGAGATGTAAAGTGAGGACACATTAACTCAGTGATATCAGTCAAATCACTGATGTATTCTCTAGACTTGGACATATCACAACATCACTGCTGTAGTTTTCCAGTTTGTAAACATGAATAGAACTATTTGGCTACTTCAAAAGCTTATTGTTTGGACTAATGTTTGTAATGTTGAAAATATCAAGTGAAGTGTATTATTAAAACAAATGCCACAACTGACTCAACCCTGCAACTCAAGTGCCCAGCTTCCATCAGCCTAACTTAAGAGCTTCAAAGTAGTTCCATCATATTGCAGACCAAGCTTCTTCAGGAATATAATATGGAGCTCCTCCATGGAGCTATATTTTATAAAAAAATAAATCCTTGACATCTTGTGTACCTTGCAGATGAAGGCAAAGAAAGTGTATCTTGTTAAAAACTTGAAGCTTTTTGAACTAATGGGCCTCAAACACAGTGGGAAGATTTAATGTTAGTTGATTAACACAAACAGTCTCTATCCTTCTTTCTCTTAAATGTTTACTGACAACAGAGATAGCAGCAGAGCACTCTCCTAATAATGCACATGTATTTCTTTTGACATCAGTGTTTAATTCCAGTCAAGGATTACCACCTCTTGAGAAAACAGTCTGTTCAGGGTGATTTTAGGGAAAGATTTTCTTGTTATTCACACATGGTTCTGAGCAATTGAAGCCTCTTCCTACAAAAAACCAAACCAAAATAAAAAAAGTGGAACCTTGCAAAACCAAACTATTTTTGTTTGTCTCTTCCTGTCAGATGAATTGATAAATCTCACCCTCTGCCTAAGAATGATTTTATGAGCTGGGAATTATCATAATATTAGGATCACAAAGACCTACTTTTGGTTTTTTGCTGATTTTCTTAAACTCCACCACCATCTAAGATTAACAGATTTCTTTATTTGAAAATTCAATAAACTGACACATACCCTCAAAAAAAAATTATATACATATATATATATATAAAGACTTTCTAAGAAAAACTTTTATTATTTGCTAAATTTATTCCCTGACAAATTTTATATTTGTCTTGTTTACTGTGTGCTGCCTTTCAACATAATGGTAAAATATGGAAAATAAACCACTGTCTGCAAGGCAATAAAACTACCCATGCATTAGGAGTGACTTCTGTATTTTGAACAATCTTATTATCTACTTACTTCTAGATTTTCCTGTAATAGTTGCCTTTCTGCTCACCACACCAAGGATTTATTTTAAGTCAGTGGGTGCTTCTCTTGTACAAGTCCTGTGCTGCCTTCATTGTATCTGCCTCAATAAAATAATGGATGATTACAGAAGAAACTGTATGCAGAAATCTTGGGGAGGCACAGTACCTAAATGCACTTTATCTTAAACTCTGAATGAGTTCAGGAAAATTAATCACACAACCATTAAGTGAATAAGAAATCACCAACTATAATTTCTTTCTATGTAAAAAATCATAAAGGAACATCTGACACTTTCTTAAAGGCAAGTTTTTTTTTTTCTTCTCAAACTCATCAACAGAAAGACACTTTCCTCAAATGAGTGAACATTATCTTACTGCAACTGTTTGTAACTGGAACAAGAAAGAATAAAGGAAAAAGTGCTCTGTGCCTACTGATGGTTATCCTGTGGCTTATAGGCTTTCAGCAGGCCAAGACATATCCCAAAATCTCACTTAGCAGATGTACTGTTTGCACCTGTCAGTCCTGACAGAGCTATTGCACCCACCAGTCTAAAACTGTTCTCAGAAAAATGCTAGTAGATGTGACAGATGTAAAACTACAATGAAATAGGTGAACATATAACTCAATAACAATAATTAAGTAATTTTTAAAATAATGTATTGAATTAGCTCTTACAAAGATAATAACTCTTCTAAATTAAGTTGTCAAAAAAATCTATAAATAATGTTCTAACCCACAGAGCTTGACAATTATCAGAAAACAAAACAATACTGTTTTCTTTGTCCAGCACTGCTAATAACACTGCTATGGTTTAAGCACATTAACATTCTCTACTGCTTACATTCATAAAAAGAGCCACGTAATTTCTTTAGACCATAGTGTAGTCTGAAATAACATCTCTTTATTTAAAAAAAAAACCTCTTCCGGGGTTGGAAATTAAGAGATGGATTGTGTACTATTGTCCCTTCTATTCTACTACACATATAAGAATTATTACTTTGAACGACTCAATATTAAAGGCTCTAAAACTATGAAAAAATATTCCTTTTTTTCCTTTTCTCTTCTCTTCTCTTCTCTTCTCTTCTCTTCTCTTCTCTTCTCTTCTCTCAAAGATTTTCAAATGCGAGAATGAAAGCTTAGCACAAAATGTGCCTTGCTTTTCCACAGACATGGTCTTCTATAATTTTTCCATTTATTCCATTAAATTTTTCCATACATCTCAATGTTTTCTCTTCTTAGAAATGGGAAAAATACTTCAGTGTGTCAAATCCTTTCACAAACACAGACTAAAAAAAGCATGTTCTGCAGAAGTTTTGGCTCCAGGGTTAAGAATAGTACTCCTTTTCTCTGAAATAGATTTTGATGGAAATTCTGCTTCAAAATTCTATTCATGAAGTACTGATTCCTAATCTACCAAAAAGCATCATCAGTTGTCCTTTTCCATTATGAAAGACACGTTTGTATTTATATAACTTCTAATAGCATCTGGCCACCTCACCAGTGAGCCTTAATTTACAGGAACAGAGAACAAGAGTGAGTTATTTTGTGTTTATGAATGATTCAAGACAGAAACTGCTAACTACACCACAAACAGTCACTACAATCAAGAACACACATGTACAGCAAGGCTGACCTGAGTGTGGGAGAGTGAAGTATTCAAAGCTTCTCTTAGATATAGCAGTAAGGTTTCAATTCTTCTCCATTACAGCAGCCTTCCAGTTTCCAGCAACTGTTTCTTTTGAAATCATGAAGACAGCCCTGTTCTCCCTAATCTAATGATTTCCTAATGAAGCTTTCAACTTCTTTCTTTCAAATTATGGTTCTTCATAATACTCCTTTATCTTTTGATCATATATTGCTTCTGTTTATGACTATTTTCAGCTATTTCATTTAGGTCCTGCCTGACTGCTTGGTCATGCACTTTCACTGAATCATTGGTTTGCCTCTCAGTACGTTTCTTCAGTTTTTCACACAATAATCATGTCAGTACATGAGATCAAAATAGGCAATAAAAAGATTAATAACAAAATAATAAGTAACTCTTGTAGTTGTATATTATATATTCCATGTACCATATTTAAAATATTTAAAAATAGATTCCTACTATACAAATAAGAATCAAGGCCTCAGGCTCCTCTTTTTTTTTTTTGGCAGGGGGGTGAGAGAGTGAGGAAGGAGACAGAGTAATGTCCTGATTCAAACAAAACTTTAAATCACCTTCCACAGATGGCTTGCTTATTGGAAAAGTAATCTTATGTCACTCAGCAAACATTCCAGATGAAGTCGCAAAAGAACTGGGAATGACAAGTGTATATTCCTCAGGCTTGGCAAAGAGCAACGGCACTGAAATTACTTTAGTCAAATCCAGCACATCAGGGTCAGTAAAACTCTCTTTTTATCTCACTCTAACATGAGAAATGTAGCTAAGGCCACTGGGCACTCTCATTGACACACAGCAAAAAACTGTAATATTTCTCATAAATATGGAAAGCATTTCCTAACCATGATTTGGATGTAAGGATTTGCCCAGTCAATTCACAACAAATTCAAGGTACAATGTATGCTCCACAAGATGTCCCCAAGGCAATCTTTCATGGGCAAACAAGGGAGAGCACCATCAGGTTTTCTTTGGTAGGGATCAAACCAGCAGTCAGTATCTAAATGCCATTTGATGAGAAGGTGTCTGGAAAGAAGGGCTGATTCTGCACAGCTGTTCTGAACCACTGGAAGGTACAGTAGCTTCCAGTGACAGACAACTGCTGCCCAAAAGGATGAGGAGCAGGGAGAAATGCAGTCCTGGAATCACAGACTCATAGAATCGACTGGGTTGGAAGGGACCTCAGAGATCATCAAGTCCAACCCTTGATCCACTACCGCTGCAGTTACCAGACCATGGCACTGAGTGCCACATCCAGTCTCTTTTTAAATATCTCCAGGGACGGAGAATCCACTACTTCCCTGGGCAGCCCATTCCAATGTCTGATCACCCTCTCCATAAAGAAATTCTTTCTAATGTCCAACCTAAACCTTCCCCGGCACAACTGAGACCGTGCCCTCTTGTCTTGCTGAGAGTTGCCTGGGAAAAGAGACCAACCCCCCCCTGGCTACCCCCTCCTTTCAGGGAGTTGTAGAGAGTGATGAAGTCTCCTCTGAGCCTCCTCTTCTCCAGGCGGAACACCCCCAGCTCCCTCAGCCTCTCCTCATAGGGTCTGTGCTCGAGTCCCTTCACCAGCCTGGTTGCCCTCCTTTGGACCTGTTCCAGGACCTTGATATGGAATCCTGGAATCAGTCCTTGGAGCCAGTGAGAGGCAGAGATGCTTTCAGAAGATGTAAGAGACCAAAACCAAGATGATGTCCTGGAAAACCTCCAGTTCCTGAAATGTTGACAAGAATTGTGTCCTCTCTACAGAGGAGTGGTTCACTGATCCCAAAGAAGTCCATAGCCAAAACCAAAGAAGCAGATCCATGTTTGCATTACTTTACCCTGACTTCTTTTGAGCAGGTCAGTAGAGGAGAAAGTTGAACAAATTCCAGATTTAACATTTTGGTCAGGAGAAGGTGAGATTCTCACCACAGTTGGCTTCAGCTAATTCAGTATTAAAAATTTTCATCTCTATCCAAGATGGTGCTAAATGGTCACACTGAGCTTCCAGATGCAAGGCTGCCTATGTAGCAGGGTTTCTTCTAAACAAGGAATCCAGATGTGAAACTGTAACCTCATGAGATCCAAGAAAAGGGGCAATACTGAAGATGAATGTGTAATGAAGTCTCCAACATTTTGAAGTATATTTGCATGAACCAAAGGGTAATGTGCAATAAGAAAAAAAAAAAAAAACAAACAGGAAAATTCTGTCTGAAAGTACCTCCTACATGACCATGGACATGGAGCAGGGATAAGGAGACTCAAACAATGACCAGATCTATTTTGAAATACAAAGTCCAATGCAAAGTTGGGATAAGAGCCAAGATGGACCCTAGGGCCTTTATTTCACTTCTCTTTTCAAAGTCTGTGTTTGAAATTCTGATAAATAGAACAATTCCCTGACGTTCTATGATTCTATGTAGTTCTTCTCTGTGCAGAACCTCAGCATCATGGATACAATTTGCAATAGAGTAGGTTTAGATTACATCATCCTTAAAAAAAAAACAAACACAAGCAAACACAAAAAACCCAAAATAAGTGTTAGAAAAAATTAAAAGAAAGTTTGTTTTGATGTTTTTTTTTTTTCTTTACTGTTTTTTTCTTTTTTCCAAAACACAGTATTCTGGATCAACAGGGAACTTGAAATAACCAAAAAAAACCCAAAAAACCAGGCAGTAATAGAGATTTCTTTAAGGTAGACTACTAAGTAGGTAAAAAAAATAAATTACTCCATCATCATAAATGCATTCCTACTTTAACTTATAAGGTCTCTTCAAGGTTTGGAGGCATACACACCCTACAATGTAAATATGAGCACAGACAGTTGATACAAAATTTCCATTTTTTTTCCTGAGGTTAGAGCCACTGAAGAATCACAGTATATTTATCTTACCTGTAACTGAATGTTAGACTGTACTCTTTTTGACATACACTCAACAATATCCCTCCCACTAACTAGAGGTGGTCAGCACAGTTTAACTATGTATCAAGTATGGCCAACAGGCAACCAGAAACCCTTTCTATCTGTGGAATGTTTCTAGCAGACAAGTGGAAGTGAAGGAACAAAAAGAACAAGCATAATGGGTCCCAACCCATCCTTAGGATTTCCTGCTCCGTATTATTTGTAAATTAAATATCAGCTTTCTAGATAATGAAGAAAAGAAAGTAACAAGTTGCATTTAACTTCAATTTTGCTTTATTTTCCAACAGTCTTGATAAAATCTTCCAAAATTAAGTACTACATACCTTCATATTTTTATGTACATAAAATTTCTCTTATATTACTATCTCGTTCTGTTAAAGGATACTGAATGTTTTCCTCTTAGTTCCAGCACTCTAAACAGGATACAATTTTCTTATGCCACAAAAGGAAAGAAAGCTCATGAGGAAACTGATGTTTAAAATATGTTTCTCTTGATACCTCTCAAGAGGTATCAGTTTAATAGGTAAGCATTTTCCATGATGTTTTTGTTAAAAAAAAAAATTAAAAAAAATAAATTAAGCTCTTTGCAGGATGAAATTTTGTTTTCATTCTGTAGTCATAGCTGACACCTTACCTTTCCTGTAGTTTCTCATCCGAGATCTGTAATTCTTCTTTCAAGTTTTGGTATCTATCTTCTCTTAACAATCTGGTGCCATCATAGAGAGTCAGTTCTCTGTCATGTATTAATCTGTTTGAAAATAAAGGATAACCTTTATCTAGCCTTTGATTATTTTTAAAAATACTTCTATCAAGTAATATTCTTTTTCAAAAGCTACCTCACTCTACATGGGTCATTTATAGGAAGAAAAAGTTATGCTAATTAAAGATGCATCCAGGTGGGGAGATAAAGTGATATGCATAAGTAAACAGTTACAGTGAACAGTCAACTTAATTTAAATAGATATAAAATGTAATAAAATGAAAAATTCTGTCTTACCGGTAGAGTGTGCTTAAATAGCATGAAAAAGATATTTTCCTATACTTGTACAAGTAATACACTTCTGTTTTGTTTCTTAAAGCAATATATTTCAGTTGGATGTAATGATTAACATACAGACTCAGCTTCTATCTATTTTTTTTATGAAGAAGTTGCTTAGTTATCATCCATGCTCATGCCAGAAAAAATATCAGAAGGCAAAGCTAAACTGATTTAAAACAAAAAAAACTGGCAAGCATAATTTTATCATTCTGCATATGTATACAGGAAAAGAAGGAACAAAGTGGTTTTGCTACAACCTGCTCTTAAAGCTGGTGGTGTCCTTTAAGTTTGCAAGTCAGTGTACAATGCAAGCACAGAAACAGCAGAAAAATCTGAAGTGCTGCTATAGATTATTAGTAACATGTTTTTTTGCTATTACTACTTCTGTTCTACAATGTTTAATTATTTTTTATTGAGTTATGAACTAATGTTTAGAAAGACCTCTTTCAATCTATATAAAGTATGCTTTTACATATAACTGTAATGATCCCATTTTATTTAAAAGTAAAATGCATTCAAAGTAGTTTAAACATTTTCTGATGGCATTTTCAAATAATTGCTCAAATAATACTCATTTTTAGTATTCATAAGTTTAGAGTAAAATTTAGCTCATTCTTCAATCTGGATTTGCCTTCTGTATTTTTATAAAAAGCTGAAATGTCCTGTATTGTTATAGATTCACAAAGAACATGGAAAGAATTGCTGCTGCTTTTAAGTATGCAAAGGACTGAACATTGCATATTCTATGAAACTTCAATGCACAGCTTGATTTTCACAGCATTCTTCAAGCCATAAAGTCTGTTCACCAGAAGAACTGAATTTCTCAGTATACATGTGCTCAACAAACAGCTCCAGCACACCCAACTTATGCATGCTCCCATCCTGACCTTTGAAGAACAGCTAGAGTGCCAGGGTTAATTCGATGAATGCCATCAAGAATAACAAGTTTTCCTTCCAGGGCAGCAGTAACAAGTGGTGATGGTCTCCAAGCAGTGTCTCCATTAGGAAGAGTGTACCTTTGCTGCAGCAAATCTCTAGCTGTCATATCCTGTAAGCATCAATTCATTAGAAAAATGCATTTATGCCCTATTCTCTTCATCTGCAAATAAATGTTTTCTCTTTTAAAAACTGCATTTCTCCTTTTCTTGAAATATACCCAAAGTTTACCAGGAATTCTTCAGCTTCTGTTCTAAAAAGCATTAGAAACACACAAACACACACACACACACACACACACATCCACACACGCATTATGCTAAACAGTCCTTGGAAGTTCTACACTTGCCAATGTGACCTCTTTGAAAACATAATAAAAGTGGGGGTTTTTTGGTTTTTTTCCCCCCTTGAACATTATGCAAGCATATGACAACTTCTACACAACTCTGTGTACAGAAGGGGGCAGCAATTTACACCTGGAACAAAGAGGAGTAATTTATTTTGTTTTCACCTGAAAGAACAAAGATTTCCTCATTTATATTGAACACAAACCAGCATGACATTCCACTTCTCAGCAGGAAAATTCAGTGGAAGCATCAGAGAATAACAGACAGAGTAAGAATGAAGCTGGTAACACATAAAACATCAAAAGTACATAGCATACTAAAAAATAATACTTAAGGGATGAATTAAAACCAAAGGCAAAATATAGCACGTCCTCCAGCACACATATTTTAGAAGTTCCATTATAACAAGTAAGCAGCAGAGCAACAAAGATGTAACAGCCATTTTGTGACCAGGAAGATGAAACTCCTTTCTCAGGCCAGGCTGTGAACACAAATTAACACAAAATCAGATAGGAAAATATTTTCTATTGTATCTGTAGCTTCTGCATATGCCCTTTGAACATCTATAAACCCTTTGAACTTTAAAGAATAAAAATAGAACAGATTACGTCATGCAGCCTGAATCATTTCCTCTTTCTGCATTTCCTTGAATGCCTTAAAATAACAGGACAAAGCCTGGTTTGTTCACTGCTTCCACATTTGTATAACTTAAAGCCTCACATGCAAATCCACAACACCAGAACATATTTTTATTGTTGCATTTGTGTTTTGTTTTGGTTTTTTACTGCTGTTTGTTCTTTCCTATCTTATGAATGAATTAGATTGAAACCTAACACGAACATGAAACATTTTTAGCAAAGCCAGAGAAAAGCATAGTTTTAGGACTTGCACCAGAAATGTGCATCCAGTAGTTGGTAAATGCTGTATAACAGAAAGTTTAATTAGTTATAATTAATTAGCACACCTTCTGACAAATCACCTTTAAATGAATGAAGCCAGGTACAGAATGAATTGATCAGAAGCCTAGCATGCTACACAGAATGTTAATCAGGCCACTTGGGAGCCATGTATCCTGAAGATAAACTCAGAAGAATATTTTGCTGCAAAGTATTTTCTGAAATATAAAATGAATGTTTATATCATAATTAAAATGGTTGAATGATATTCAATTTGGTGATGCATTCCAAGGAAGTATCATTTGCTAATACCTGCACAGTTTCTGTAAGGGATATTTTTATGGCTCCATATCTGACCAGTGATTAATTGTTTCTATTCATTTACTCTAAGCCAGTTTTAAATATGTGATATTAAAAATATAATATTATGCTATGTAGTGTTAAAATACTCTAATACTAAAAGTCTCTCCCTTTGAAGGGAAGGTAATAGAAACAAATTGTCTTTTTTATTGCACTGTGAAACAAAATGCTCACTTTAATTTGTAAAAGCCATTGCAACTAATGTGTTCTACATTGCATTATTTTCTAAAATATCCTGTATACAGGAAAAAAGTTTATGAGAGAAAACAAACAGGATCATGACTGTTCCTCTGACCTGAGCAGCTATAGCAATACAAAACTCTGATCTAGATGGTTTTCATAGTTTGCAGTGATAAAATCATGTTCTTGGCAACTGTGAGGTGAAAAATCTATGTTTCCTGCTTTTCATGCCAATTTGGACTCATATTTTGTTAGTATTTCTCAAATAAAAAAAATTGGAAAGAATTTGTAAAGAATAGTTATGAGGTCATGCAAAAAAAAAAAAGGAAATAAAAAGAAAACCTAGAAACAAAAACTTCACAGTACACAAACATCAGTGATGTGCTTGAAATACTTGGGGTTTACTGGGGAAGAAAAGGAACAAGTTGCTGGAAAACTGTTTCATCATCACTATGAATTTTTATTTTTTCCGTGAAACTCCATGGAGAGAAAATGTTTTACTTAAAACAACCTAATCCAAAAGTTCCCTAACTACAGTCCACAAAGAACTAGGTGGCTGCTGCTTCTCATTTACTGTTGCTTGACTGCATTAAAAGACAACATAGAAACAAACCTTTCCTAACCAGGAGGAGTTTTCTTTGTCAGCAATTTGCTGACACTGAATTGCATAGAATGAGAAATCTGTATAATGATGTCAGATTTCACAATAAGAGAGGAATTGTTCTCTGATCCATCTGTTAGTATTAAGAGGTGATCTATGAGCTCAGAAGGTTTGGGAACCTTTGCTTTAAGTAATTTTCATTCTCATCTAACAACAAAAAAGCTTTTCAAGGTTGGTTTTTTTTCAATATAAAGAGCTATGCTTTTTCACACTATTCAAGCCCTTTTATTAATTTCAGGTGGAAAGAAAGATGAAGCAAATATTAAAGCTAAACATTATATATACTTTAAAAATTAATCTAAGAATTCATTTCTTCACAGAACCTGAATTAAACATTGCTATTGTTTCAGACCAAGGATAAGCACTCCACTACTTATTTTTGTGCTAGAGAAATTACTAGCCTCCAAATAAAAGCCTCCTTAATTTAAGAAATCAGGATAATATGGTGTCACTCAAAAAAATCAGGAAGACACTTTTCTGAGCCAAAGTACAAAAATCTGCTAAATTTATAGTATTGTCAAATTTCTCATAACCTTTTTTGATTAATTATTGTAAAAATTAACATTTGTTCTATCTTTACATTATGCTATTACTTTGGTATGCAAAACTCCTGATACATTATTGTATTTTACAAAATCAAATGCATACTTGAAATTTATCAGAAGACACAGAGCTCAGCTGCATTCAGTAATTTTTTAATACACTACTTTCTGTAAAAATTTCAGCTATTATGTAAGATACTGTACACAGAAACATCTATACATGTAGATACATATGTGGATCTTTCATAGAGCTGCCTACACACAGGAATTTAAAGTGAACAAGGAGCTCACAAGCAGCCATTTCTTTCCCTTAGTTGTGTTTGATATCACCAAAAAGCCTCTCTCTAAGAAACCTCTGCCCTTCCAAACTCGTTCAAACCCTGGTGATACAAAAGTTCAACCCAGTGGGAAATACTTCAAACCCTTGCCCTAGATTTTATTTCTGTAGGAATTACAGATCTCTTTAAAAGATGTTTGCTGAGTAACTAATTTCCATGTTGGTTTTTCTCATGTGTCTCCAAAAAGGAAGTCTTCTGCCCCTAATTCAGCAAAGTCACACTAATTAAAGGTAGGAAGTTGAAAAACAGTAGCCATTTCTTAAACCAAATAATTGTCTAATTTTGCTGATGAGTACCTAATACTGTACTGTGTGCAATAAAACAAAGGCTAGGGTGTGCCTCTCCTTAAGCAAGCCTGTCAAGTTGCAGAAGTTATTTTCCTGGAATGATTTTAAGGATGTTTACAGTGACAAGTGCAATTAGCCATACACAGGCTAGCTGGACACACTCAGTTCTGGCTCAGGAACTACACACCTACATTAATATATCACTGTACAGAAGGAACAGCCCCTGCTGGGAATCCAGCTATGTTACTATAAACACAACATTGCACTGATGAGGCTACGGATCTTTGGAACCCACATCTGCTCTTCCCTGGCCACACTGGAGTGTAAGAAAAGGGCAGAAGACATCAGTCTGACACAGTCTGAGTCTGAGCCTCTATCAGCTGAAGCCATATAGGGGGAAGGAAAAGCAGTGGGATCCTATCTGGGGAGGTTTTCTACCATGCAGGAAAACATAAAATAGACTGTCTTTTTTTTTTTTTTATCACCAGTAATATTTCTACTTTTTCTCAATTTTTGTGTTTCAAGTCTTCAGCCTCATCACCATTGCAATTTCTCATCAGCTGCCACTACCATTTCTCTCTTTGGAGGTCTCCCTTTGGAGGTCTCCCTGCTGCCTGGGAAAAATGTAAGTAAGCAAAGGGATTAAAAAAAAAAGACCAATATATTTCTTTAAATCTGATGCTATTGTTCCCCTGCAGCATTGCCAATTATCACTTGCAACTGAAAACTGTGTGAAATTTGGTGTATTTTGACTCACTAGGTCATGGGAGGCTTTGACTTCATGTTTTATGTGAGAGTGTTTTCATTCCTCAGGGTAATGGAGAAAGCTTTACATGTGTGATCCCTACTGTGAAAAGCTATCAAATTAACCAAACACACTTTTTAATCTTGTAAATTTTCAATTTATGCCATGAGGATAGAGGCATACCAAGATCTAAGACTTACAATTCTTCCCAAACACATTCTGAGACACCACTGGCTGCAGGAGATCTCTGTTAGGCATGAAATGTGAAAAAACCTCTAGTGCTCTGACAGAGCCTGAAGTACAATCCAGATGAAATCTAAGGGAAGAACCCTAAATGCACAGCAGCCCCACTGTGCAATGTTTGTCCTACTCCAAGACAAATGACATCTCCAAACCTTCATTCCCTTATTATTATGTATGTTCAACCTTCCCATGAATAGCACCTATGAATAAGGAAGCTAAATTTTGTCATTATATGTATATATTACATTTAAACAATAGCCCTTTTCTTATATGCAACACAGGATGCAACATATTTGAACACAGAATCTTAACTTCTAATCACTATTGCAACGTCACCCCCCAACTGTGATCTTCAGACTAAACACCTATGTAAAAAAACGCACATAATTTATAATATTGATTAACATTCCAGGTGTTAGACTCAAAAAATAAACAGGTAAGAGGATATTGGGCAACCTTGACAGAAGAACTACAATTAAAGAAAAAAAACAAATCAGAAAAATGATAAAGATTATGGAACATGAGAAACAATTTTTAAAAAAATTGGCCCAAAACATAAAATCCATAAAGTATTCTGAATTCAATAAAGAAACTAAAAAACTGTCTTTCATAATAATAAAAAAATAGTGTTGATAATGGAGTATCCCATTATAAGATTAAATAGCATACGAATAAACAAAAAATAAAAAAAAAAGGAAAGACAAAAGGTATTCCAGAGGCATTCAACGTGCATGAATTAGAAGTGGTCACCACTACAACCTAAAGGCAGGAAATATACAAATGGGAGAAAAAAACCTGAAAACATGAAAGGAAGAAAAACTACTTCTCCTTATATTTTATTTATATTACCTCTCTTTATAACCACAATGAAGTCAACAAAAGTGAATGAAAGCAGTATCAGTGCTAGGTTATATGTAACAATACTGTAGTATCTATATTGCTGCACAGTACCCCCTGTGTTTAGGCCAGTAACAAGAAAATGTTTTACATGAGCATTTTAATAGAGAGAGTAAAAAATGCTCTATACAGAAAACTATTATCTTTGAAATCTTGGCTAGCCTTTATTTTTTTTAACCCATATCAGTGATGATTAGTGATTTAAAAAGCTGCAGCTGTACCTGAACAAAGCTGCAGCTTTTAAACTCACAGAGAGAGAGAACATGAGATGTCTGTGTATTGTACTTTAGGTACATGTATGTATCATCTTAAAGCATGATCCTCAGCAGATAGTTGACTTACCTGGTACAGCATGATAGGTTCTATGCTGTATCCCAGCGTATCAGCAAACTCCTTAGCAATAACTGTTTTGCCACAGCCCTTAAAAATTAAAAAATAAGAACTAGATTACATTCTAAGGAACATGGAGAATGAGGGAGAAAAGAAATTTAAATTCTTACTTTTCCTCCAATTAAACACATATCTTTAACCATATGAGACTGCATCATTTCTGCCAAAAGTTGATTATGGCTGGAAGTCCTTATGAAAGTATCTGGTTGAGGATGACTTCTTAACAGCCCAGTCCCAGCTGGAACCTATAAGGAGAACAAAAAACCCAAAATGCTAAATATGGCAGTATTTTCAGAAGGCATTCCCCACATGTCAAATGAAAGCAAAAATCTTCCTGTCAGAAAAGTGCTGATTCACATCCCTACAGATCCACCTTTTTCTGACAAATTCCCACTTCCTGCTGTTCCCTTTTTCACTTTGTCATGGTACAAAATCCATGATGACATTCCTCACCAATGTTAAAACTGTGTCTCTCTGATTCCCACTAAATCACCTTCTTTGCAGACCCTCTAGACTGTCCAAAGTCAACATTAACTTCAAATTCTCAGGTCAGCATCTGTTTGTTGAATAAGACCTTATTTCACCACCTACCAGGTTATAAACTTAATTGGAAGAAACTCAAACTAATTATATTTGGTGTGATTACTTTTGTTCCATTTTCCCAACACCCTGTGTAAGAACATTAAGAAGCACTTATTAGATTTTATTTGCAGGGTGGACAAAGACAGACTATAGTTTTTATTAAAAGGAAAAGGCAGAACCAAGAGCATGACAAGTACTCTCTGTTATTCTAATCCAATTAAAAATATTAAATATAGAGGTTTTTCTTTCATCCACGCTTTATCATTTTTAAACACAAGAATCTTAAAGGCATCAGATGTAGGAAAGTATGAGTTCATCCAGAAATAAATGTTTTGTATTGGTAATCTAATATTTCAGTATCTAAATGCTTTTCTAGTAAGTATCATATGCATTACAGTCTCAAAAAACATTAAATGCAAATGAGTTTTAGTATCAAGTGTTTCAAATTCTCAATGAGATGAAACCAAGCTAATGATACCTAAAAACATAGTTTGATGAAATAAAATTTGTACCTGAAATGTCACTTCTTTTTCACCAATCTGGACAGTCACATCAGCCTTGAAGGATTTGTTTCCATTTACACTTTCAACTTTTGTAATCCTTTTGGGAAGCAAGTGACTTTCTGAATCTTGAAGCTCAAAACGCTTTAGAATTGGGGGTGGAGGAAATTAATTATTAAATACAGTCTTCTGTTTTTTAAAACTTTGTTTGGAAAAACAGGTAAAAAACATAATTAAGATTAATTGCTTCTGAAATCCTAAATCTATTTACTTCTACTTTTAGTTCACACACCTACATGCACATTCTCCACAGCCCAAATATTTTATATTTATAACCAAAGCAAAAAGATCATAGATCATCTACTCATTCTGACTGTAGTGTGACAGATGAAAAGTGAAAATGTCATATGGTGACTTTGCCAAGTCTTAGCCTGACAGACTGAAATAATAAAAGAAACAGATGATAGCCTTTGGCATGTGGAATAAGAGATCACCCATCTCTGCACATAATTATAACCAATTGCAGATTAAAACATCTGGCTACCAATAAAAATAACCATCAAACACTCTGCTTATTTAGTTCCACAGCCTCTTCATACAAAGAAAACTGAGGACAACCTGTACAAATTAAGCTTTCAGTATGTTCTGGGCTCATCAGGAATGAGAAATGGGCCATTTTCTGGGCCAAATGGGCCCAGTCCTCTTTTGAGCACTATGCAGTCTATTTTGTGCTGCATATAGAAGGCACAAAAACAGGATTAAAACATCCTCTAAAAGGTCTATTTTGGTGAGGAAGAGGAATTCATATCAGGGGGGTTAGGCACAAAAAAAGCCACTAACTGAAATTACTGAACTCAAAGAGCCATTTAGTCCAACAGTGTGAAAAACAGTAAACAAGAGAAGAAAGCATTAAACAGAAGTCATTAATGTAAAATAATTCTTAAGTATGTAGCTTGATTACTACCAGGATTCACAGCACTGCCTAATAAAGTTTAGAAAGAAAACAGATTCATTCATACAAACACTTTGGTTCTCCATAATTTTGTGTATTTTCATTCTGGAACAAGAGCCTACAAAAATTTCATATTTAAACCTGAATTTAAGGAATGCTCCAACTATGATTCTGTGAAATCAGCTACAGATGTTCTCACTGTTATGTTTGTAACTAAATTGTAATATTTTTACTAAGTTAATGGCATTTTGGATAAGCTGCTCAGCCACAAAACTGCAAACTGTCTGTACATATGACTGCATTAACCATGTATATATCTACTTTCAAGTTAATTTACCACTTATATAAAGGATGTTTTTCTGTAGTCTTGAACTAAGGTGTAACTATTCTATAGAATATAAAGGTTTCATCTTTCACTACAAACAAACTTCTAGCTTATGAAGATTTGGAGTTTTTTTAAATACATGAGTACCAACAATAATATAGCCATTTAGTATACCTAAGTTTTGTTGGTTTTTTTTTTACAGAAGTAGCAAAAGTACCATTTATCTGAACAACTACTGTCATACTCCATTGCTCCCTGGAATTACAGTATATACGTCCAATACTTACTTTTAATGTATCTGTGACTGCAGTTCTGCCTTCCTTTCCAAGGAAAACATTATAGGGGTAAAGGCGGTCAATGACATGCTGGACTGACATCATAGGGAAGGAATCCTAATTCAGATTTTAAATTAAAATTGAAAAATGATCAGCTCATTCTGTCATGACTCAGTAATGTGAAAAGCCTATAAAATGCTAAACCTAAACGACCACATGCAGTATTCAACCAAATGTCAAAACAGGCATTTCTCAGGTGCAATTCGTTATAACATGAATCTCTAAATCAGGTTAAAAGAACTGTGTCCTAAAAATTACTTTCTTTCCTGTGTCTACATGGAAGCTACAGTGACTGGCTCAGAAAACTAAATATATTTAAAGTTAGGAGAGACAAAGCCTACCACAGCTACCCAAGTTTCACAGTACTAGAGAAAAGAATCTTTATGTCAAGAAATATGCATTCCAGTAATTATCTACACACTGACAATGATTTTTAGTAATAAATTTTGCCTCTATTACATTGTACAGATTCTACTTAACAAATCAATTCCCATAGATTTCTGAACAATTTGATCAAGACAGGTTTGTTTTGAAATGAGTTACTATATATGCTTGCACTTTCTACAAAAACATGAAAACAGCTCTTCCTTTTTTTACTGTCTCCTTATTTGCTATACCAATACTTATATTATTGGTATATATAAGTACCAACTTTTGTTAGCTGCTGCCTGAATGAGAGAAAGACTTGAGTATTTTGCTGCAGTAATAGAGAAAGAAGTGGAAGTGTATTTATGAATATTCAATAAATGTAAGCATAAAGCCTTACATGGTGGAAAAGTGTTTAAAAAACCCTAAAGCATGTTTGATGGTTTTTTTCAAAAATTTTGCAGCTTCTGAGGATTTAAGACTACTGACAAGGAGTCAGTGGACTGGCACTTCACTGAAGTGAGTGAAAAGTAAATAATGTAATTCAAATAAAGCCAACTGATTTTGGTTATACACTTGGATTTATACAGGCATCCAACCAAAAGAAGAGCTGCTTATAAATGAAATCAGGAGATGCATGTCTTATGAAATGCAAAATTCAATTCATAGCTCTAATCAGTAATGCTATTTATAATGTTCCATGTTAAAAAAAGTTCATTAAAAATAAACCATTTACGGTACTGTAGGAAATGTACTACTTATAGGATCAAGAAGTCCTTAGTGCATTTTAAAAGTCCTCTGTCACGTATGAAGATGCAATATAGAATTTTCCCATATTATCTCAAATTAATAGTAGTAATTGCAATGGCACATATGAAATTAGCCTCTTCAGAACAGCATCCTATAAAAAAATCTTCCTTTCAGGAGGCAGGAGTTTTCAACCTAAGAAATAAATTTTTGGACTGCTTGAATCCATGACAGAGGTTAAGGAGCTGGTCATTACAAAGTATTTCCTCCACACTTTTAAATGGTTAAATCAACCGAGCTAGAAGAAGAGGATGTCATAAACCCAGTATGTGAAGGAAAAATGCTGTAGCTAGAATCCCTGAGAACACTCAGCTTAGAAAACAAAGGGATTAAAACTAATTCTAAAAGAAACATTCACTCTTCTACCTAAAAAAAGGCACTGTCATACAATGATAACACTTCCCATTCTCTAATGTAAAATAAAACGCTTCCTTCATTTCATAGTTTAGATAATAACTTGGGGCTCATTTTCTTTCCATTACTCTGAAAGCCATCTGGCATTCATTTTAAAATAATTTTTCACTACAGGGCTCAAAGACTAAGAAGTTACAATTTATTTAAAATTCAACATGCATTTGTTTCCTAAGGCCCTCCAAATACCATTTAATTTCTCCAAACTTGTATTTTAATAACTTATTAACATCCGTTATAGTATCCCAAATTCAGAAAAAAATTACTTCTCAAAGTATCAAACACAACTGAGGGGACTGAGCACCACAGTAACACCAGTAATTGATATGTTTTAATGTATATAATCCAATAAAATAAACCAAAGTAATCTGCCACTGAGCAGTTCCAGAGGTAAAATATTGCACAGGAGACACAACAGAGAATTATCCTAAGAGGCCTTTTCTAGAGACACCTTCACCCTGGGAAAGGTGTTGAGAAGCCATCCCACTATTTTACCTTTCAGGACTGACAGTATCTTCCTGCATACAAAAGAGTACCAAACCCTCTCTCTTCATAGAGGCTCTCCTGGAGAGGCACCTTCAACTTTCTACCATGTAATTATAAAGCGCAAGGGACAAAACTCTGTCAGTGAAGGCAAAAAGACTGCCACAGTTTTAATCCTGGCTTGCCTGACCTGCTACTTGGAACTCAGCAAGTGTACAGAAGTTGTATTTCCCTATGAACTGTAGCTAAGAGAATGTATTTTTTTTGTATCTTCAATTATGCACAACCAGCATCTTCAGGTAACCCTCTATGTCTGTGTCCATTCTAAATCCACCAGCCAGCCTAAAGACCCAATGAAGGCTTCATTTGGTACAAATTGTCTTCTATATCCACATTTGAATAGCTGTTCTGGGTCCTTTTAGGTGTCACTGGAGAGTAAAAGGTGTCTTTGTAAGGCAATCAATTTGATTTACATGCATGCCATTTAACCAGAAGGACCCTTAGTTGGTGATTCCTATTTCTCCCTGCTGACTGCCTTGGTATCATCAGGTAAACTGTAGATGTCCCTGAAGTCAGGTAAAATGATCCAGCAGAATAAATCCAGCACTTTGAACACTAAAATGCATTTAATCTCATTACAAACCTTGTGTCATGCCATACTTTGTCCTTTAGTATTTTGGTTTAAGTATTATCCCGAGATATCTAACTGGTGCTTTTCTCCCTCAAACCATCCTTAGTTTTTTGGGGTTTATTTTTTAAATGTTCATGTTTTAAATGTTCTTTTTCTAACAACATGAATAATCCAGATCTAAATTTGAGAAATTTTAAACCCATACAGTTTCACAGCACATGTGTATGCACATACCAAAATCTGAACTGCAGCTGATAAGCTGTCTAAAGGAAAATCTGGAAGTCCCAATGTAGAAGATTCTTGAGAGCACAGAGTTGTAGCAAAAGACAGGAGCTGAGAAATTCTGCATAGAAAAAAGAAATTACATCGTTTTATACACGCTCTCTATATTTAAAATGCAGAAGCCTAAAAAGTTAAATACAGTATGAGATGCTGAAACTATTTCCGAGCACAAATAAGTAAGGTATGATTTAAGTTATAAAGCATTAAGGATTCATTATATGAAGGCTGCATATGAAAAGCTGTGTGAGCACACACCCACACATATTAAAGAACTTCAGTTCTGGTTTCTATGCAGTGATAGAAGACACAAAAATAGCACAAAATCCTGAAAGGACAGCTTTTCTTCATTTGTTCCATTTTTATTTTTTTAATTATGAAAAATTACCTCTCTGTGGAAATGTTTGATCCAATTGAATATAATAGCTGAAGATGGTCCTGAAAATAGAACATAAAATCAGAGTAAATTAATTTTGGGATCATACTGTAGGTCACTGCTAATGTTATATGAGGCACTTTCTACTTTTCCCTCTAATTTAGACATAAGGAGTCTAGTAAATCCTTGACACAGAATTATTTTTATTTTTAAAAAAGGAGAAGAAAGGTTATAAAATCTTTCTTTTAGGGTTATGCTGTTTTATGAAAATTTTCTGCTGAAGCATCTTTTTACAGTTCTAAGCCTGCTCTTCAGGAATTTATTAGGAATCAGGGTGAAAACTAACCTTTAAGATGTATTTATTATTCAAGGATCCTTTTCAGAAGTGTAAATGTAAAAATGTAGTGCAAATGTAAAAATATGTAAAAAAATGTAAAAATATTAGGTCTACTCAGCACATATAAGCCAATTCTTCTGCCAGGACACTCACCTTGAAAGGCAGATGATAAACATCTCTAGCTTGAAATCGAGAGCGAAGGGGTGGATCCAAAGGGTTACCAGAGTACTTGGGTACTGGCAGGCCCAGTGCTATCACTCGAAAATCTTCACTGACCCGAACAATTTTCCATGCATCTAACTCTGATTTTGTATGATCCTAAATTAATTAAAAAAAAGCAACAAGAAGGAAAAAAACCCCAACACTTTACATCATTAAAAACTGGTGATGATTAAGCTGCAGATTGACTGATAGCCCTTGGCCTTTCACCTAAATGGAGCAGTGTTCTCACCTTTCATTCAGAGGGGTCACAAAGCCTTGGAATAGTCAAATTTTGGGCTCTTTTCCAAAATGAACATAGATAGAATGTTTGATATGTGCAGCTTTCAGGCCTGTAGCAATTTGATCATAGACATTACAGATAGTCAAAATTGAAAGGCTTCACTGACCCAAACTGTTTTCCATGCATCTAACTCTGATTTTGTATGATCCTAAATTAATTTTAAAAAAGCAACAAGAAGGAGAAAAACCCCAGCACTTTACATCATTAAAAACTGATGATGACTAAGCTGCAGATTGACTGATAGCCCTTGGCCTTCCACCTAAATGGAGCAATGTTCTCACCTTTCATTCAGAGGGGTCACAAAGCCTTGGACTAGACAAATTTGTGGGCAGTTTTTCCAAAATGAACATAGATAGAATGTTTGATATGTGCAGCTTTCAGGCCTGTAGCAATTTGATCATAGACATTACAGATAGTCAAAATTGAAAGGCTTCACTGACCCAAACTGTTTTCCATGCATCTAACTCTGATTTTGTATGATCCTAAATTAATTTTAAAAAAGCAACAAGAAGGAGAAAAACCCCAGCACTTTACATCATTAAAAACTGATGATGACTAAGCTGCAGACTGACTGATAGCCCTTGGCCTTTCACCTAAATGGAGCAGTGTTCTCACCTTTCATTCAGAGGGGTCACAAAGCCTTGGACTAGACAAATTTGTGGGCAGTTTTTCCAAAATGAACATAGATAGAATGTTTGATATGTGCAGCTTTCAGGCCTGTAGCAATTTGACCAAAGACCTTACAGATAGTCAAAGTTGAAAGGCATCAAAAAACAGAAAATAAATAGACCATAAAACCAAATTTGTTCTGAAACATTAGAAGTTGGTTACCAGGAGGAAGTTTTTTTCTTCTTCTTCCCCCTTAAAACTGTAATGGATATTAAAATCTGTATTTTAAAAATGTCATTTACAAATGACAGTTTAATATAAGCAATAATACAGCAGGACATTAAATGCTGCATTTCACTTGTTGTCACATAAAAGATTCATTGCACACCAAACATAAATTTTTAGTCTTCCCACATCACAGTTCAGCCTTCCTTGAAACCATAAACAAGCACATTTCCTGCACACCTACATGTACAGTAATTATTCACACAGGAGAAAGGAAAATTAACATTAGCTTACATAATACAATATTCCCCAAACAACAAAACAATATTAGATTTACTGTGATAGCAAGAGGTTTATTTAATTCATATACTATTAGCAGTATGACTGAGGCATTAATTTTGAAACATTTTGTAATCAGTAAAGTGTTTAAAAGGAAAAAAGAAAAAAAGGAAAACTCTTCGCCTAACTGCAACCAAGTCCTAAGTTTGAATTCTCATTTTTAATCTATAATACCATTATATTTTAAATGGTATTACTTTTAAAATACAATAACAATGCTTTCAACAATTGTACTACTAATTAATATTTATCAAAATGTTTTTGGAAAGGCATTGATCAGAAGAATTGTAACCACAGAAGAGGAGCATAGGAAATAATTATATATTTTCAGAAATTTACAACAGGACTTCAGTATAGCTGGCAACTTCATACAGTCAGGCTCAGTGACAGGCAGCTTATTGCAGATTTCCTTCCTGTGCCTCACAGGTCTGCATTATATACCTAATTAGTTACCTACAACAGATACACACATGAGTGAGCAGGGGTCAGACTGTTACAGGAAACTGACAGGTATGTGATTGGAAACTGCAGTCCTACTGGAAACTGATGAAATTTAATGAGGTCATCCAAAAGCCTGAAAATTATTCACTCAATTTTAAGCAGTAGGATTCAAAGTTGGCAAAAAAGAAAATGGCTAAAGTAGACACTAAAATTTTCTACCAAAAGAAAATTCTCTAACCATTTATTTCCTATACTTCAGATTAGCTGTTTACATATACATGTAAATCAAATGCAAGACACCATTGATTAACATAGTGTCACTCATCTTGACTTCATTTTTTTTGTATCTGAACATTTTAAAAGCTTAGCAACAAGGCTACTGTAACGTTGAAGCACTGTCTGAACTTCATGGGAACAATTTCAACTTCAATCTCTTTTTACAAATATATTTTTATTTACTGTCACATTGTGGCTTGTGCATCTTATAAACACAGAGGCTTTATAAAAGGTTAACATGGACTACTCTTTTTTTCATGTGGATAGATAAAATATAGATGAAAATAATTTTTTTGTTGTGGCAAGCAGTGGTTTGACTTTTCACACAGTTTTCACTATGCCCACCTCATCTCGTGAAACATCCCCAAAACAACCACTTTGTTGAGATTTCCCCCTCCCCTTCATAATGGTATTTCAGCACTATCAAGGAAAACAAAACTGGAAAATCC
This sequence comes from Calypte anna, assembly GCF_003957555.1. NCBI lineage: Eukaryota > Metazoa > Chordata > Aves > Apodiformes > Trochilidae > Calypte > Calypte anna. The sequence continues at coordinate 167,257,565 of NC_044244.1, forward strand.
AAGCAGCATTTCCATACCTGAAGAAGTTTGTCGTAACGTTCTGCAGACATGAGAAAACGACCATCTTCAAGCTGCATCTCCCTGTTCTCCAGCAAGTTGTTGAGGACTGGCAGGACATTGCGCTCAGCCTTCTCCAGACCTTCCAGCACAAGGATTCGGCCTTCAGTAGCTGCACGAACTGCACACTTAAAAAGAAAAAAAACAGATAAATAAACGGTATTATAATGGAAACAAACATTACATATGTCATGAAATCCTTCTGAAAAAGAACCTCCAGGTGCTTCCCAAAATAGCATCCATTTCAGGAAGAATCAGTAAGAGTCACATCAGCAGTGATCAGAAATAGTGACAGATGGTTGCCTTACCAGACTGAACTTTTGTCTCTAACTATTATGGGGACTGAAAAATGTTCCAGCATTCTGTCCCAACAGAATAAAACATAAAAATTGATGGCAATTTAGTCTACAGCCAGTATATTTTACTTTGTGGCACCTTTTGGTTTTGCACATTATTTTTCAGATATTTTAAGACAATCTAACAGTTATGGGATAGCTATTTATACAGAAAACATACAATCAAGGTGGGTTTACATGTTTACAATAATAAAATATTTAGAAGAAAGTCAGGTATTCCTTTGCATTGCTCCAGTTGTGCACCAGTGTAATTCATCCTTAGTACATTGATTTAATCTGACAAGAAAATTAGTCTGTTGAAAACAAACATGGACAACAACAACAAAAAAGTGTGCTATAAATAATTAGATATTTTTAAAATGTGATAAAATTTAAAAGTTTAAGAATTATAATCTCACACTGAACATGGTCTTCTGCAAAACCAGAATAAAAATGTAGCCATTAACTTGATAACCCTTTGGAGCCTTGGGATAGAAAGTTATTTATTTTCTGTATTTCATTTTATTGATTCTTTACACATGATTGTTTATTTAGATGCATAATGGGAAGCCGAAATGTAAAGCTATACTCTGGTGCTAGTAGTTCTATGCAACTTTCTAGCAGTAAATTATATTAATTCAGATAGATTACCAACACTTTATATCTAGTATTGACTATGCAGTAAAACACTCTGAAATTCAATACATTTCTTGTCTACTTCCAATTTTCATCAGTTTAACCAGATAACCATGAGGCAGCACAAGCAACATTTAGAGGCACCAGAGAGTCTTCATTTGCATTCCTTTTACATTTTAATACAATTTTAGACACAAGCACAGTTGCAAAGGGAGAACAAATGAAATCTCTTCCCAGCATATCTCCCATAAACTCCTACAGAAGAACCTGTCATATGATACTAGATGGAAATTTCTGATGAATACAATAGATGACAAAAACTGGGACAAAAATAACAAGAACAAAAAAAATTACATAAGAAAGCAGAAGTATAAAGAGACAAAAGCTTAAGCATAAACTAGAAATAAAGAGCAGTTCAATACAAGAGATTAATTTCTACATGGTGCAAAGCATATAACAGAATCAGAGATCCACCTGAGAAGATAAAGAGGACAGTAAATTATAAGACTTAACTAATTTATATTCTTCTTATCTACAGTACAGAAGTATAAATAACTACTGGCAAATCAGATGTAATGCAAGATTTTCACATCAGTTTTATGGTGGAAATAACTCCAGTACCTAATCTGGATTCGAGCGACCATTACTGAAAAAAAGGCTCTCACAAATCCTGGTGGAAATCTCCAGATCAAGTTCTCCTCTCCAAAAGACATTCTGTATAACATTTTAATACCTAACCTCATAATCAGTATTTGAGGAACCTGGAATAATCCCATTAAACAAGTAATAATCCTCAAATTGTTTATCTTCCAATGAATCACCAATTCTTTCCAGAAGCAATCAGTTTGAATTGATTCTGTTGTTAATTCAAGACATAGTCTACCAACAGGCAACATGAAATTCCTCATTCCTCATCCCATAAAATTTATACAAAGGACAAATTTTGTACTAACATTCTTCTCTAGGAAGGTCATTGATCAAGTCAAAAATCTGCTCCAATCCGCTTAAATAGAAAACCTGAGTCTCCAGCAGTCAGTCCAATTCCTGGCATGAACAAAATGCTATTTTGTCTGAATGCAGTTTGGATATAGGGCCAGAATATGCTTCAGCAAACAATTTATTTGCCAAGTTGGTTGGATTCTGCATATTATAAGTCTATGAAGCCTTTATGACTAGAGTTTTACTAGCCAGAGGAAAATACACATTCTGAAAATACACATTCTGTTCATATGGTTTCAAAATATTTTGAGTATCCATAGAACCTTGTTGACTCATTGAGACACACATTATATGGATTAAGGCTTGGTGAAATAACAGGTTTCCATATCAACATGCACCAATCAGAAGCTTCAAGAAAGAAGCTCTTGTTGGACAGATATTTAACAAGTTCAGAATTTCCAGAGTTGGGAAACTATGTTGAAGATTTAGTTCAGAACTCTATTGCTCAGTACAATTATACTTCAAAAGATATTCTACAGATAGGCATTTCCTACCTCTTTATAACTTTCATAATCACCTCCAGAAGTGGCTGAAATCACAACCATGGTTTATCACTTCCTAATCAAACAACCACACTGTAATAATGGTAACACCACCACCACAATCTGGCTGCTAATTTTCTCTGATTGACCTTCTTCCTAATTATTCTCTTCATACATCTTCAAAGTGTATCCAAAATACTGGAAATTATACAATTAAATAAATGCACAGTTCACCTACCTCTAAAGTTCTTGTGTTAAGTAGCATAAAATCTGCTCTTAAGACCAAAGCAGCTACATCTTTCTCTCTGGTTGAACTATGGTATTTCTGCATTCTGGTTTGTAATGAGTAATAAGGTCTTGGAATAAGCAAGGCATACTACAAGGCATCTTTTAAATCATTATTTGAGTTTTATCTCTGTATTGATGGATTGGTTTGGAAACTAAAATGCATTAAAAATCAAAGAAAGTAAGTTTACAATCTGTCACTGAAATAATTTTTTTAAAATGCTTCCAAGAAACAAATCTTCATTATTGTATAATGAAAACCCAGAAATAGCTGCATTGCCTCCTTCCCTCAGAAGCCTCCTTTGTTCTAAACATTTAACATAAAACAGTTGTCGGGGGGGGTTTATATTGCACAGCCTTGATGATAAATCTGAGACTAAAAGTATTAATTCTTGTTAAAAGGCCAAAAGGGATTTGTTTAATGTTTGCTTCCAGATTTATTGTAACTCAAATGAGGGATTATTTTGCTCATCAGAGGAGGACAGATGCTACCCCCATGCTCCTAGGGCTCTGGGAGGATGGTAACCTGGATACCTGCTCCAGGGAATACCTGCAGCTACATCAGGCCAGGAGCAGAAACCCTTCATGTAGTTCTGCTCTCTGCTTCCCTGGTTTTATGCAGCAAATATACAACACAGAGTGCTTACCTTGGTTTCACACTGCACCTACAAAACTGTATTTTTCTCTTTAAAGGCAAAACCAACTTAGAAACAAGAAAAACCTAAGCAGAATTTCATTGTCTTTCCCTGTAGCTGACTCACAGTGAGCTCCTCTACTTGATCAGTGCAGAGAGGGGCAACCAGGGGTCTGGAGAACAGGTCTGATGAGGGGAGGCTGAAGGAGCTGGGGCTGTTCAGCCTGGAGAAGAGGAGGCTCAGAGGAGACCTTATTGCTCTCTACAACCATCTGAAAGGAGGGTGTATCCAGGCAGGTGTTGGTCTCTTCTCCCTAGAGACTAGCCATAGGACAAGAGGGAATGGGTTCAAGTTGCACCAGGGGAGATTCAGGTTGAACACTAGGAAAAATTCCTTCATTGGAAGAGTGGTGAAGCATTGGATTTGGTTGCCCAGGAAGATGGTGGAGTTGCTGTCACTGGGGGTATTTAAAAACTGGGTGATGTGATGCTTCAGGAAATGATTTAGTGATTTATGGTGGTGTAGGATTGACAATTGGACTTGATGACCTTGAAGATCCTTTACAACCATGATGGTTCTATGGTTCTAATACCACAACTGCAGTAAACTGCAAACCTTAATTCTGACATAAATCACAGTGTGTAAGCTCATGGATGAAGTTGCACAGTGTCAGAAGGTGAGGAAGAAACAAAGCTCACCATAAGACAGAAATAAAATGCAGAAACACCAGAGAAAGAGGGCTTTTTATAAAGCTAACCAAAATAGTTTGTAAAGACACAAGAAATTTTAACAGTTTAGTTTAAAATACCAGAACTGAAATGGTAGCTCTCTTAGGGAAATACTTTATAAGAAACTAGAAAACTCTGGTTGCCCTGAAATCTGTGATGAAGGCTCCCAAGGAACAATAAAAGGCTTCAATTTTTCAAACCTGAGCATCATACTTCATATGGTGTGCAGGCTGTTTTATAACTGTATTAGAAAATCAGCTAGAAATTGCTCAGTAGCAATCAGTAATTGTCTCTTTTTCAGAAGTTGCCTCAAGAGAAGATAGTTTGGGGTTTTTTAAGATGACTTCTCACTACTCTAAAAACTGGGTCAGTGTAATGACATCTTGAGCACACCACCCAGAACTACAACACAGAAAAGCAATACAAGCAGCTCAGTGAACATGAGAACCAATTTTCAGTCTACACTGCAGTAGGTACCACAGCCTTCCAATGCAGTATCTTGTTATCACCATATACACAATATCCCATGCAAAACCATCCACCCAAGTTGTTTCACTCACTCCTGTATCTCATAAACATCCCAACAATGTCATATTCCAATGTTTCTATGGTGAAAAAAGATCCTTAACCACCTGATAAAGACAACACAAAACTGGATGGTTTCAAACTAACTTGATAGCAGCAGGCTAACAGGAAGGAGTCTTTGTAAACTTCCAAGCAAATAATATCACAAAATTCAGAGGAAATAGATATCTTCAAGATTTTTCCCTATGGATCAAAAACAATTCATCAAACTTTTCATGCTTGAACCACAAAAACTAAACAAAAAGTGAAAAATACCAGGAAAAGAAATTACAGAGATGCAGAATGGAACACCCTATGAGCTTCAATTGTCATTAAACCATGGAATGAAAATGACATTGACCAAGACTTGAAATTTACTGAAAGTGCCTCAGGTTATTCTTTGAAGAAGACACAACAGAACTAATAAAATCAGCAAATTTTTTATAATACATCCATGGAAATAGCAAATTACCTAGAAATTTAGAGACAGTCTAAAGACAGATGTACAAATAGATGTTAAGGGCAGTGAAACATATGAAGCTGTCTTCTATTGGGGTATCTACTCTGCTAGATTTTAAAAACATCTGTAGAGTAAACAGCACATCTAATCCTATGCCTCTATCAAACAATATCTTTCAAGACATTTGTTCACTGTTAAAAGAGTCTTAATTCCTCAGTTATTGTTTTCCCTCATGACTTGAACAAACAGGAAAGCTGCTGAGAAACACTGAAATGGACGACTGTTTAATGGACTGCAGGATAACATATTTCCTCCAAAATAAAAGTATTGTCAAAAACTATGTAGTAAAATAAAAGGCTATTACAAGCCAAGTTCAACTAGTTGCAAAGCAATGTCAACTTTTGATGAAAACTATCTTTTTCCTTAGACATTGCAAAATTTGTGTTTTAAATTACATATTTAAAAAAAACCTAAAACTCTAATGCCATTCAAAAAAGAGATTATAATCTATTAATCTGAAATGTGTAGTCTATTTTTTGTTACAAAGTTTTTCACTTTGCAGATGATGAGAAAACTACAGGTTTGCGTTCTAAAATTTAAGCCACATATATACTGAGCTAGATATATCCCAGATGTGGTGGTCAGGTTTTATAGAGAGCAATGTAATGGTAACTGATGGGGTTAGTCAAATTTTAAAAATCACTTATTTTAGCCTTGTTCTCCCTCTATAATGGAAGGGGCTGCTAAACCTTCACTGATTAACCTGAGTTAATCAGGTGTTTTTCAGGTAGGTTTTATAACTAATTCTCCTGTGTTACGCTAGGAAAATTACAAGACAGGTTGCATTTAATACTGCTATTAAATATAAAAAATATATAATTATAATAATAATAATTAATAATAATAATAATAATAATAATAATAATAATAATAAATTACAGAGAGATGGTAGCATGCCAGGACACTGTGAACCAGTCCAGATAGCAGCCAGAGATACTCCAGCTGTCCACAGCAGTTAATGTTTCAGTAACAAAGAATGACCTGAGCAGGTACAACACCATGACACAGAATGAAAAACAACTAAAAAGAAACAACCTGAATTTATTAGAGTTTTAAATTAGAAAACTGGTCTGGAGAAATTTACCCTAGGAAATGAATTGACATATGATGAGATTATAAATAAGTTAATGTGACAGGTAGTGGAAGAGTCTTTCATTTCATAGTCATTGATTTTGGCTTCCCCAATCATTGATTTCAGCTTCCTCCATATGATTTTTTTTTTTTTTTAACTAGTACACGTCAAATTATCACCTAGGCAGGGTCTGGCCATATTAGCAGCTTTACACCAGGTATATTAGTACACCAATACATTTACAGCAGTTATGTGAAACATTTTGCATCTTGGGCAGAGAGTAGCCCCAGGAGCAAGCAATCTGAGTTTCTGAACAGATTTACCAGGGCAAATATCTACAAAGAAACCTAGGGGGTTTTATCTCCATTCTATACAATTCTTGTCTTCTGGACAAGACTAAAGGAGATGGGGTATTTAAAATTTTTCTTCCTAGTGAAGTATAAAATAAAAAGGAAATTAAGTACCTGAGGGATACCAAAAATGATGAAATTACTTATCACTTGTAAATCACTTTGATCCAGAGTACCATCCATCAAGTCTATATTGTTTATGAGTGTTATGAACTCACATATTACCAAGCAGTGACCCTTTTCACACTGTAGGAAATACCAGCTGAAATGGGAGATATATGTATCAGACACAATCATAAGAAAAAAAGAACCCCAGACCTTTGATTTTAATCTGTAAGGAATTATTAATACACAGTCCTAATACTCCTCACATTATATCACATCACATCAAAGACATTCATCTGTACACCCTCTACATCAAAACAAAATACCAGACTCCAAACTGCTAACCCAACAAATCCAGTTAAATGCTGACAGTTTTAGAAACAAAGAAGTATTGCAAATTATTAAACCACAATCACTTCTATGAGTTAAGAGGCTAATAAATAGGTGTCCTTATAATGCATTTTATTTCTAGACATATGATACATTATGCCAGCATCAGTAAAGATTAACTTCATTCAAATACTGTTGGTTTCTACTTTGTATTTCTCTCTTATTGTGTGATGTTGGACACAATAGGAAATTTAACAGTAATATTTATGCTTTTGGAGGACTGCATTGCTCTCCCCTTCTTACTATACACTCTGCTATCTAGGTCACTGTATTAGATAGACAGATATTGCAGTGACAGTCAGTCAGCTAAATTACACTTTCTGACAATCCAGTGCTGTGGTAACTTTCCAGCTGATCAAAAATCCACTGTCACTTCCAAGACTGCATGTTAAGAAATCACAGAATTACACAGTTTGCACTCAGTGGTTAATTTTTTTTCAAAAGCTGAATTATTGTTATCCATCTCTTTGCAAAGGTACAGACAGATTTTTTGTATATGTAAACACAAACATATATACATATGTATATACACACATTCTCAAATATTATTATAATTTCATTCAATTAATCTCATGTCTTATGTTGTAATTCTCCTTCTAATCTTTTTTGATTAAAAGAAACCAAACTCAAGTCTGTGTAGTGCTACTCCAGGGGATTTCACATCATCCTCATTTTACAGACAGGGCAGTTTAAGCTGTCATTTCTGTCACCCTGGGTGTTTAATTGATTGCAAAATTAAGTTCTTCAAGCCATGGTAGACCATAATTTTCCTGGTATCTTGACAATAATCCAATTTGCATTTTATCATTGTATGACTTACAATGCTGGTGCAGTTAGGGATGCAAATGTATTTATTCCATTAAAATGAGCATGCTCACACAGATCAAATATACATCAAAAATCAGTCTAACCCTGTATACACAGATAAGAGAATGGTAAATGTACCTAACCACTCAGTGGATACACCTTAATCAGTAAATCTTCAGAAACATAGCACTGTATTTATTTTTAGAACATAACCATATTGCCCCTTTACTCAGCGCTGCCCCTGTACTCAGCGCTGGTGAGGCCACACCTGGAGTCCTGTGTCCAGTTCTGGGCCCCTCAGTTCAGGAAGGAGATTGAGGTCCTGGAGCAGGTCCAAAGGAGGGCAACCAGGCTGGTGAAGGGACTGGAGCACAGATCCTATGAGGAGAGGCTGAGGGAGCTGGGGCTGTTCAGCCTGGAGAAGAGGAGGCTCAGGGGAGACCTCATCACTCTCTACAACTCCCTGAAAGGAGGGGGTAGCCAGGGGAGGGTGGGTCTCTTTTCCCAGGCAACTCTCAGCAAGACAAGAGGACATGGTCTCAAGTTGTGCCAGGGGAGGTTTAGGTTGGATATTAGAAAGAATTTCTTTATGGAGAGGGTGATCAGGCATTGGAATGGGCTGCCCAGGGAAGTAGTGGATTCTCCATCCCTGGAGATATTTAAAAAGAGACTGGATGTGGCACTCAGTGCCATGGTCTGGTAACTGCAGCGGTAGTGGATCAAGGGTTGGACTTGGTGATCTCTGAGGTCCCTTCCAACCCAGCTGATTCTATGATTCTATGATTCTATGATATGACATTTTTTACATATTCCAACCTCCATTAGATTTTTCTGAACAGGAAAGACTGTGCATTTTATGAAGTTTGGGAAGCTTGTTTCATTTAATGCAAAAGCTGGAATGTACAGCATTCCAGGCAACATGGTTTGTGGCACAATCCTAACAAAATGGCTTAGCTCCTCTCCTGATTGCATGCAGCACATTAAAATAACATTAATAATGTAAGAGGCTGAAATAGTAAGGGTTTAAACTAGTGTTTTATAACTGTACACACACAGTAGAAATGAAAACTGCATAGGAAATGGGGAAAACCAAAACCAAACCCCCCCCAAATCCATTAAAACACCAGTTCCAACTCCTTAACTTTGAAAATGCAGCAGGCTGATATTAGAATCTCCATATTGGTTCAGCCAAGTTGGTGGCTCAACTACAAAGTTACAGAAACAGAAAACACACTACAAACAAGATCTTCTATCAGTAGCAGAACAATTTGAAGATCCAATTGAAATAACATATTAATTAATATTAATTCTAGCTAATAACTTGATACACAACATAATTAAACCATGCAATAAATTACAGAATAAAACCAAGTGGTTACTTAATTGTCTCAGTAACAGCAATAATGACAATTCTGATGCTTTTAATGGTGACTGAACAGCTGAAAACCAAAAGTATTGTCCCAAGGTAAAGACAAGAAAACTGAATCTTCTGCTGTCAGTACTGGAGTGAAAAAAAATTAATTCACCATTACCCCACTACAAGTCCTTTAAATTACACAATTTCAATTGAGAATTAATTTGATAATTAAATGTTTACACTCATTTTAATGATCTCTCATTTCTGAAGTAAATAAAACTCCTTTCCCCACCACTTCGTCAGACAGCTCTTCTAACTTCCTAACTCCAAATATTCTTCCATTTGATTTACTTTACTATTAAGGAATGCTATTATACAAGAAAATTTGATACACTGCACCTTCAATATACATTTCAACACGGAATTTCAATCACTGTTTGGAAATCACCATCTTCCTTATCTATCTTAAATAACTGCAACTGTATTTGTAACTTTATGTCAAGATATATCAGATGTTTTGAAACATCTGAGATATTAATTTATAGTATTTGATCTTTCACTATTAAATGCAGAGCTATAAACAACCATAATATCTTTACAATCACTCACAGACAACTTTGCAAACTTTTGTGGGTCTGCAAACCTGATGAATCACTATATTAAAGTTATTTCTGGTAACAAGATTCCAGCTTCTGGTTACAGAGCATTATCATTCAAAGTATTACTGTATTATGACTTGCATGCAAAAGAACCTCATCTATCTTAAATAACAGCTAAGTTTTATTTAAGCCAGAGGATTTATACAGTGAATGCTCTGGAAACCAGACTTTCAAGCTCTGCTGTCTTCTTTTGGGTATCACAAAGGGTGAGCATAAGTTTCCCAGAAAGGGAAATGGAGGTAAATCCCAAAAGCACAGCCTGTGTATTCAGTCTCTCTTTAGACCACCTATGGCAATGGGAGCAATCCAACCTCTTTTGGGAATATTTTGTTTAGGATACCTATTGTTATCCTTCTCTGTCTTGAAACAGTTTTTGGTCTTGGGTTTTAAAGAGTGTAGTGTCTGGCTTCTGTACGGCTTTGAATTGGAAATTTTGAATCTGCAGACCTCAAAATTGCTAAGTGAACTAATTAAAGTCCAAACCACAGTGTAACCTGTAAAACTTTATTCCCTTTTGTTACTGAGCTATAGTTAGATCTGTGATGGTTCTGAACATAAAGACACATAAATAATGGTACATGGTTAACTAAAATGTAGGGTGAGAAAACTGGAACTCACTACAAGATTCAGCTGCGATCTCACAAGTATTTTTAAAGTGCTCATCTAAAAACAAATAATTTTTTTTAATCTTCCTTTCAGAGCTTAAACAGCCATTTTTTACATATGTGATGAGTATCACATGAGCTGAGGAAAGACATCATGATTTCACATGATTTTAGTATTGTGGTATGTTGCTAAAGGACAGTCTTGGTTTAAAGTATACACTGTGCTGGATTCTGGTAAATACCTTTAAACAGAAAATTTCCAACAGACTGAAGAAGAAATCTTAGCTCTTTACCTTAGCAAGCAAATCTTCCTCAAGTGTTCTTGCTGGAGTGAGATGACTCAAAATAGCTTGTACAAAGCGAAACAAGCTGTCTTGTACTTACATTGGGATCAAAGTCTTCAGACAAAGGGTCAACAGAGCATCTCACATTTTGGTGAGGTTATTAGAGTCCCAAATACAGTGGGTCTTACAAATGGTAGTTAAGTAATGCTCTTATGCCAGAGCTGAACTCCCTTGACTATCTTGCAGCAAGTGGGAGGATCAGGCTGCCCATAATACCAGTTAGGCACGGAGCTAACATGAGTTAAAGAGTTAACAACACAGTTCTTCAAATTATGTCACATTGCTCAACCCTCACATTTCCAGATAACCATGAGATAATCTGAAGTCCTAGAAGCAACTAAAGAATTTATTTAGATTAGTTGTTATCTTTCATCCTGAGGATCTTCCATTGCTTAGAGTAATTAATCATGGTTTTAAGAAAATCTATTAAAGTTCGGCTTCTTTTACAGTTTGGAGGCTGAGAGATAATTTGGAAGTAAGGGGAAAAAAAGGAAATTTTTTTTCTTTAAAGCAGAGAACAAAGCTTTTATGCTTCCCTTCCTCTTTTGTTCCCATCTCCCTTTCTACTTAGAAATCACTCATTAACCTCTATATCATTGCCATCTGAAAACTGTTTTAAATAAAATTTAAATTTATACTACATCAGAGAAATTGAAATTGACCCACACTATTTATTCAGAAACCTAACCTGTATACAAATTTTAGGTACTTAGGAAAAGAGATGTTCTAAATTAAGTGTGTATCTGCATAATCAAGAGGGAGACATGCCATTGATAACTTACAAAGAGAAATCTTACCTAACTGAAGTCACACTATGGTTGTACTAAACCAGATGATGGGTTATGGCAAGAGTGATGGCAGGAGTGTTTAAATCCTTATTTTAGCCCAGGCCAGCAATGAGCTTTCAAATCAAGTCTCCCAAGTGTCTCCATTGACTCTGCTTGGATTTCACAACACAGAGCAGTGTTTAAATACATTACTTACTCCTTTTCAATGCAACTGGATTAGAAGATTCATTTCCGGAATACATCTAATGTAGAAGTGATAGGGAAGAGACTAACAGAGAAGTGCTTGTCTAACTGGCAAAGAATGGATTTCCCTCCTCATTACAGAAGCATGTAAAAACCAGCTTGTAGTACTCTTAAGACAGAGAGCCATCTTGAATTTGGGTAAAGAAAACATTTTTGCTAATCATGAGAAGCAGAGTGTCACAGAGACTTTCTAACTGCATCAGAAACATGTCAGTCAGCAATCCACAACCTAATTCTTCATCATAGAAACCATGACATTCTTCAAACTGCTTGCAAACAGCAATCAGGTGGTGTGTGCCTGCCACTTGCCTGATCGAGATAGAAAGCGCTGCCACCTCGGATCTCCCGCCGCTGCTTGAGGTCGGTTTCTGTGGTGTCCCTCGACAGCGCGATGTACTCAACCTCCCGCTTTGTTAGTTCCTGTGGACAACAGGCTGGAGTTATTAAAGAATAAGACCATAACCCCAGTAAGTGAACTTTACCAACAGTGGTACAACTCTAGGCAGCAGTGGTGCCATAGTCTAGCAACCGCAACAGTGGTTCAAGGGTTGGACTCGATGATCTCTGAGGTCACTTCTAACCCAGCCAATTCTATGATTCTATGATTCTATGAAAGAACCCTAAGCAAAATCTAATATGTCTTATGTTGAAAATGTTTACACTGCGTAAACAAAATGGCTTGAATTTCTGCTCAATAAACATTTATTTTCCCCAAATCTGTTCTAAAAACATAATAACCAGCTATACACGCTTCCCATTGAAAATCTGTAACATCCTTTAAGTTAATCTTCTGCTTCTGGACCCTGAAAAACACTCAGCATATTCAAAACATGAATAAGAACCAGAATTTTTCAGTACAAGACTGAAAAGCTTCAACTCTCACTGCTTAGTAAAATTTACACTGTGACACAGTTGTGATTATTACCTGCACATTCTTTGCCAGAACACTGATGAACAACACTGTGCTTATCCTCTGTTCTTAGACTCTCTCCCTTTAAGGTCAAGAGATGCAGTCTGCAAACTATAGACTGTTTTAAAAATGAGAACCCTTGAGTTAATGCCTTGTTTATTTTCATTCAATAGACAATATACTTAGGAAAAAAAAAATCCCACGTATTTCTACCTGATGCTCCTGATACTTCTGTATCTGGATTATCATGATATTCTGCTAGGAAACAACTTCATGCTGAAATGTTCTTAGCCTTTACCTCTCAATTAAAGGAATGATATATTTTAACAGCTTTTAACTATAGCTGCACGAAAAAAATCAAGCAAAGATATAAAAACTCATGAAAATTATTTCCTTTCCACTTTTTCAGTGCCTATTGCTTACAAAGCCACCAATTCCTCTATGGTGCAGGTAGATGCAATTGTACTTGTAACTAAAAGAAAAAAAACAGAAGATGAAATACAGGAGAGTTTTTAACAATTAGCCCTATGTATGAACACACAGTAGTAGCTTTCAGCCAGAGCAGATGAAGTTTTCCAGGCTTAAAGAGCTTCATTAAAGGGATGACAGCATGTTAGCAGCACACATGGAAAGACCAGACTTCACACACTTGTTTAGTATGGCATTGAAACACTAAATTGAAACTTTTCTAACACGGCTCAAGTGCATACAAAGAGTGGTATAAATATTAAGAGATGTTCTGTATCCCAGACTTGGATATTAGGTTTCTCCTAAGTCATCTTTTTAGCTCATACAAACTCTTTTCATTTATTTTAAGGATTGCATTGATCAATCAAATAGAATATCTGGTTTGCTCAATTAGGAAATCTTTGCTCTCCTTTCCTTTCTCTCTTTGCTTTCCTTCTCTTGCAAGTTCCAAATCTTGCAGCTTGCTTCTGAGAGCTAGTCTTTGAATTAGTATCTTTTATTTTTAAAGGAATGGATGATCTTTATGATAATTTTTATACACCTCCATTCGTGATCCTTCTGCCCAGCCAGATTCTAGATAAATTTCTCATAGCAAATTACCCACATTACTTTTTGGGGTAGACAATGCCCTCTTCCTTATCATTTAAGAGCACTGACAATGTGAGACATGAAATACTGCACCTGGTACTGCCATGGTTCATGCAGATGGATGTAGGCAAGTCCTTCCCACATTACAAGAGTGGAGTACACACGCATCTACTCTTCGTAATCATGATAACAGTTCCCAAATGTTCCTCAGAACACTCCTCTCCTAAATCCTTTCTTTCATTTCTTTTTTTATATAACGAAGCAAAACCGATTTGTTGTCTGTAACAGTAGGCAGATTTCTTAATCTTCTAACATACATAATGCCTAGAACAAACTGTTTCTCCATTTGCAATAGCATATGGTAACACAGTTTTCCAACTCTTCTTTTTTTCCCCTGTGAAGTTTAAAGCAGAAAAATATGTATTTTTCTGTACCTTCTATTTGTCTATAACAAAACTTGAACTTTGGAGACCACATTTATGGAAAAACTTATCCACCTCATAAGAAGCTTGCTGTAAGATTTTCTAGGACTACCTGTTACAGTTTGGCTTGTAAAGCAATGACTAAGTGACATTAATGACTGCATCTCCAGTAGTTTCAACCAAAATACTTACCAGATACTGCATGGCAATGGATCGTCGGAGAGGCCCAGGAGGACCAATAAGAAAGACATCCTGGCCAAGAAGATCTTTCTGCATTATCCATCTTAAATGGTGGACTACAGACTGGGCCAAAGAATCTGTCACTTTGAAAGAAACATGAACAATGTATTTTTAAGATTTGAAAAGTGATATATACCTTGCCATTTACACATTTTTTTGTTCTTATCTCCAAAAATATAACAAAGAAACTAAGACGTCCTGCCCTCAAGCTAGACAGCTGAAAAGCAGGGAATTCCATACACAGTTTATATTAGACTATTTCATTTACACATAAGTTTATACACCTATCTTACCCTTTGTTTTTCTAAGCCCAACTCACCCTCAAAACAAAAAGTAGGAAAATATGTTGTTAATTCTCATTTCACATTTTCATATTAAATGGATCAATGCAAAGACTAGTTTTTATCACCCAATGTTGAATGGACTTGTCAGCAGTAGTTAATATAATATAGATTAATATAGATACATTATTAATAATTTGTAAAATTTATCCAGACTATAGCCCAATGCTTCTGTAAATCACGAACAACAACAACAAAAAAACAAACAAAAAAAAATAGTGCGCTTGCACCAGGCTAAGATTTCTGTTCAGAGATATATTTAATTTGCTGTTTTCTTAAAAGAAAACTGCATTATTGTCTACATTTCGACACAATGAAACACAAACTTCAATTATGAAGAAAATGCAAATCTTGCAATATCACTATATCAAGGCCTTTCCAAATTGTAACAAAAAACAACTGAAAGCTGATCCACTTATTACTTTTATTACTACAAGACTCTTTGTATTTTTAAAAGCAGTAACATGATTATAATTAAACTAAAACCTTTACCACATATGTACAAATGTTGCCTGCACTGAAAAGCACCATGCAGAAAGAGTGCACTGAAGTAGGGGCACTATTGCCTCTGCTGTACATCTTTCTGTTCCCAGAATACTTCCTCATGTACCCCTCAGCAAAGCCTGACCCTTTCTCAAAGCAAAGGCAAAAAGCACAAAAAGGTGCAGCAGGAGAAGGAGAACACAACCAAACCAAGAGGAAGATTTATGTATGCATGTAGGTATATGGTTGCTTTTAGAAAAAACCTAAAAAGAGTGACCATGGAGTTTGGGGCTGTAGTCTCAAGGGTGGTGTCTGGGATGCTGAAGTGCAGTAAGAAAGGAGCAAGTGATACCCCTGTACTCAGCGCTGGTGAGGCCACACCTTGAGTCCTGTGTCCAGTTCTGGGCCCCTCAGTTTAGGAAGGATATCGAGGTCCTGTAAGGGTGACAGAGCCCTGGAACAGGCTGCCCAGGGAGGTCGTGGAGTCTCCTTCACTGGAGACATTCAAAACCCGCCTGGACACGTTCCTATGCGAAGTGCTCTAGGTGGCCCTGCTCTGGCAGGGGGGGTTGGACTAGATGATCTTTCGAGGTCCCCTCCAACCCCAAGGATTCTATGATTCTATGAATAGGTCCAAAGGAGGGCAATCAGGCTGGTGAAGGGACTTAAGCACATATCCTATCAAGAGAGGCTGAGGGAGCTGGGACTGTTCAGTCTGGAGGAGGCCCAGAGGAGACCTCATCACTCTCTACAACTCCCTGAAAGGAGGGAGTAGCCAGGGGGGGTTGGTCTCTTTTCCCAGGCAACTCTCAGCAAGACAAGAGGGCACGGTCTCAAGCTCTGCCAGGGGAGGTTTAGGTTGGACATTAGAAAGAATTTCTTTACGAAGAGGGTGATCAGACATTGGAATGGGCTGCCCAGGGAAGTAGTGGATTCTCTGTCCCTGGAGATATTTAAAAAGAGACTGGATGTGGCACTCAGTGCCATGGTCTGATAACTGCAGCGGTAGTGGATCAAGGGTTGGACTCGATGATCTCTGAGGTCCCTTCCAACCCAGCCAATTCTATGATTCTGTAATCTTCAAATCAGTACTTGGTTATTTACCCTTTTTCAGTGTGACTACAGTTTGCAACAAGAAGCTGGAATGTTAGAAACCTCAGTTCTACATCAGTTTCCCTGAGACAGGGGAAGCCATACATGCTGGGCAGAGTTGAGGATGGCAGTCCCTGAGTTCTGAGGGACTTCAGCTCACTGTTGACTCTTTGTATAGCAGAACTAAAATTCATTTCTATAAAATCACAGAAACAGTAGGAAATGACTGAATGAGATTCAAGGAAGATTTTTCAAGCATGAAGATGGCTAAGGAAAACCCTAGAAAAAAATTTTAATAGAACGTTTTGGTCTGGCAATCAGTAAAGCCATTTGAAATCTTCCACTTCAGAGAATCATAGAATCATAGAATCGACTGGGTTGGAAGGGACCTCAGAGATCATCAAGTCCAACCAAAATCTACTTTAGCCTTAACAATGATATAAACGGGAATAAAATACACGTCAGTGAGTAATCTATGCATTAGGATTATCAGATTATTTTAAATAAGCATTTCAGGCCTGCTTTTTTGTGCTCTTTTCTGAACAACTGTCGATGTGCTGAGGATTATTTTTCATATATAGTACGGTAAGATGTTATAAATGTAAGTACATTACCACTTCTTCACTTCAAGACTATTTTCCAATAGCAATGCACGTCACATGTACCTCACACAACAGGTCAAGTGCTAATAACATTTTCCTTTCTCTGAGATTTTTCAAGAAAATTAAGCAAGTTCCTATTACATGAATGCTTTGAACATGTTCTGTTCAAATTTTGTTATTGGACAAGTATGGAAATTTGAAAGGCACCACACCACACAAAAAAAGGCATTACATTAAAGGTACCACTGACATTGAAAGACAGAGATCTCACCAAGAGGCACATTCATTATTGCTTCTCCCTGTTTTATCAACTTGCCAATGTGCCTCTAGTGTATTTTTGTAATAGCTGTTCAAAAAAAAGAAAAAGTTATTTAACTTAAAGTTGACAAATAAGTCTGAAAATCTTGCTGAAGCAGTGAAATCTTTCATGTCAGAAGTCATGCATTAGAAACGTGGCAAAACCAGTTTGACACAGCATGGCTGCAAATGCCTCTGGTGTAATTCACATTAACATGTCTGTCTAGCTATCATATTTTTTTATTTTTAGGATGGCCTCAAGAAAAAACTCGGGTCAGACTTAAAAGCAGCATCATAAATAGAAACAGGGTTTAGGAACTTTCAGTAGCATCTGCAAAACAAACTGTCGTGCAACAGACAACACAAGTGTACAGCATTCAAAAAAAAATCTAAAATCTTAGGAATGTGATTCCCCTGCAAAACTTAAGGGATATTTGTAAAAGACAGTCACAGTCCTTTCACTGTTCTTAACCACTCCACTTCATTTTAACAGGCTACTTTTAAAAAACTCCTAGGATTTCCTAACTACTTTTTTATATTTTGAGAAAAGGACATGAAAGACACAACACCTTCTTGATACATTTCCTGGGAAATGGTTTCATCACTTCACCACTCACATCGATCTCCTCACACACAGATGACAGCCAGACCAATTATAATACATGTTTTCAATCACAAAGTCAGCACACTGACCATCTGCAAACTCACTCAAAGGAATCCTCTTAAAAATAGCACCAACAATTCAAAGCAAGAATTGCTTAAGGTGAACTGTCATGACAGCAGCTTCCACTTGTCAGTTCCTTCTATTCTAACATAGTATCTTTCCATCACTCCAGATATTCAGCAAAACTACATCAGTTTCCCAGTTATGTCCTTCTAAAATATATAATTTTCTTTGTATATGTAGTATATGCTGCATAAGCTGTTTCCAAAGCAACTTCAGATACACATACACAGTCTGGTATATTGTTCCTATATATTTAGACTACTTGTATCATGGTACCTTCATTCCAAAGCTTTTACATTTTCTCTAACATGACTTGAAAAAATTCCTTTCTGTTCAAGTACTCTATATTAACCTATATATTAATCTATATCAAGCACCATATAATCACCTTCAATGACATTTATAAGACAGGGCAAATTAGCCGAAAAAAGCATCAGCATGTCGATTACAGCAATTTTTATTAATTAACCCATGAATCAAATAGCATCTAACACAAACTGGGTTTGCACAATCTGTTTTGTGGCACTCTGCTGATTAGCAGCAGTTGAGTAGCTGGCCCTGTATTCTTAATCTGCAGGATGGTGCGTAGGAAGCATCTACACATCTACAGCATATTCTCAAAGACACCATCTGGCACATGCAGGAGAGTAGTCAGTGGTAAAAATTTGCTATTCCTGAGTATCAAGGATGGCCACTGAAAGAAAATTCATTCTATTGCTTTATAATATGTGGTAAGTAGGACAGCACCTAGCAGGATGTGCGCAAGCATTTTGTAAAGTGAGCAGCTGAAGCTAGAGCTTATCCCCAGATACCAAAAGAAGAAAATGTTGTAGATAGATTTTGAAGCAAATGCAGCAGCTGCTCTTGTTTGATCCACAAATCAGCTTTTGAGAAAACGAAGACTGAAATGGCTATGCTAGCCTCGGAAATTTTCCAGTTCACTCACACATGAGTTCTTGGCACATGCTACGCTCACTGAAGCCGTAAGATTCACTGGAGATAGCAGACACTATCTGCTGGCAAGTCCTTGTGTCCCACCTACAGAAGAAAACCCATAAATGAAGCAGAACCTACTTCTTCCCACTGTTTAGAGACAGTTAAATGAACTGATTCCCAAGAATATCTATTCCAGATGTGTACAAAATACATCAGAGCTCATGTCCCTGTATGACTCTAGTTTGGTCAATCACATAATAACCAACAGACACTTAGAAGGCATCAATAGCTATAATTTTCAACAGAACTAAAAAACAAACAAACAAAAAACTTCTGCATACCCTCCCTGAACCTTTGCTACAGTGCATGGGAGGCAAAAGTTCACAAGGGAAAAAAAGATCTCCCTCTTGTCCAATTACTGAGGGGGTCCTTTAGCTTTCTTTCCATGGCAGCTCACAGTATTTCCAGCACAGCGAGCGGCTGCTGCAAAATATGGTTGAGGAAGAAGGGGGCAAGGAGGGAAGTCTTTGTCTAAAAACAGAAGCATATTTCAGAAATGGAAAATGTTAAAAAAAAAAATTCTGAGCTCACTGAGATTTATTTCAGAGCTTGATGAGGCTGAAGGACAACAAAGGAAGAAAGTGAGTTACCCAGCACAGGCTGAGGCAAGGTGAAGAGGAAGTCAGCCCTATGTGGCCTGCTGTCAGCTGCTCTCATTTAGCACTTTGCAAGTAAAACACTGCTGCTCTTCCAATTTTACACTGATGCACAAAGCTGAAAAAGATTTTTCAAAGTCTCATAACATCACTGCATAGCAGAGAGTTTTCATGGGAATATTATTTTTCCTCATAAATTTTTCATGGAAACAGTCTTCATTCCAAAAATTTTTGTTCTCGTGGTGGTAAGGAAACAAGTTATAAGTCTTTGCAGGGGCTTAGAAAGGGGGAAGTTAGTTCTTGGATGAGACCATAAACTCATTTATCATTTTTCCTCTGAGCTGATTGCTTCACAGGAAGGTATTAAGATCTACACAGGTAAATCACATTTCACCACGAGTATAAATGAAAAGAATATTAAAAAATTACGTAAAACCAAAAGCTTTCTGGAAGGAACTCTGAATCAGATTCAGAAGAGTCACAAGTTTCTCTTAGTGACATATAAACATGGAATATATGAAACTATTCTCAGTTGGATGTACAACTCATGGGGAAATAGCCAGTGCAATAATCTGTAGCTCAGACTCCAACTGGAGGGAAACACTGTGCCTGCTTCTGACCACAGCAGCTCAGTCCAGCCCTGAAAGGTTTGAGAGATTCTAGAAAAGAGCAGGAAGAGTTATCACTAGAAATTTGCATTCTGTCTAGAAAATAAATGACTGAAAACTATAACAACTGCTTTCCAATATGCAAGTGAAGAATCACAGTTAAGCAAAAAGTCATAATTATGTTAGATAGAGCAAACCTCAGGACCTACAGTATGCCCCGAAAAATTCAAATGAGGTATCAGCTTTTTTCACAAAAAGAAAATCATTAATTACTGCAGCACAGTGTGCAGAGAGGTTATGGAATCTATGCCACCATCCCATTTTAAGAACAAGGAAGACAAACATCTCAGAAGTGGTTTAGATTCAGCTGACCCAGCTTTGTAGCACAAGGAACAGAGCAGACAATGCCCTGAGCTCCCCCTAACCCTGCCCTGTAGGTTTCCATGTCCCCACTTCTTTCTGTGCTGCACTCTCTGTCTAAAGAACAAGGACAATGGTACAAAGCATTCAGAACTCTACACACCAAAAACCTGACTATTTCGGATGCTGGGTTAGGTGGTAACAAAGTAGCAGATCAGTTGCAGGCCCAAATGAAACCTCAAATTGCTGAAATGATGACCATCTGACAGCAGACATCTTTCCTTAGGCTAGGAAAGAGGAAGCTTACTGAGAGAAGTCTTTGTTGGCACAGAATTACAGTCACCATGCAGCGTAGAATCCGAGACAACCTGTCTCTGTGCCTGCTGCACCCTGACACTCAGATTTGAAGTTAACAGAAAGAAGAACAAACACATATTCCAGCACAATTCTGAAGATACTCTGAGCAATACCTGAACACACACTCCTGTCCCTGCTTCAGCATGCAGTGCACACCACTCTGGGAGAAGCAAGAGACATCTTTCTGTTAAGGCAATTCTGATCTCAGGAACTGCTGGCACCACTGAGCCTACTACAGAGAAATAACCCCAATTTCCTCATCATTAAATCAATTCCTCTTCAAGCACAGAAATCCATTTAGTGCTATTTTTATTTTAATGTATTTCATTATTATACACACAACCCTTCTGTTTCAAATTTCTCACAATAATTAGTTTTTCATATATCTCAACAGACAAAATTAACAGGATTTATCACTTAATCCCTTGAACGCACATAGGTCACTTTTGATCACATACTGGGGAGGGTGCTCAGTCTCAGGACACCTGGAACAAAACCAGACTCTGAAATTCCACACCTCAGCACAGTTGCATGTAATATAACTACAGCCAAACTCCCAAAGGCACTTGCACTTTCAGAGAGCAGCAGAGCTGACATGATGCTGGAAGAGAACATCCCTTTTCCTGCCTTAATGAGGATTTGCTGTCATTGAACAAAGTGTCCTGGAAGAGCTGTGCTAGGAATTGTTTTGTCAAGATTAATAAATACATGAAATATCATGTACATTGTCATTTAAATAAAATTTCCACAAGCCATTAATGAAAGCAGTGCAGTGACATGAACTCAACACAAAATTAAATGAATGTGTATTCTCACACACCTTCTTAGATCTAAACTGTTGTGGAAAGCTGTACAAAGTTTGTCCAAAGTATAATTAAAGAAACAACTTTGCTTTTCAGGCATGGTGAGATTTTAAAAATGTAAGTTTTATTTTTACTGATAAAATATCAAGCAATGCAAAAATAAATGCCCTTTTTCCAGAGTGTGTCAGATGCAGGTATGATAGAAATCCCATTAATGAAATTCCCTTGTGTATGACTCATTTTTACTTGTCACTTCTAAAAACAAAAATAACAATTGAGATTTCATGTACCTTTAATTATCATCTTCCAAGAAAAAGCCACTTGACAACAAGAGCAAAACAAATTAATATTTTACATTAACACTCAAAATGGAGTACTTCATCTAGAACTTTCTAGGTACCTAGCATATAACCTGAAAAGCAAAGACACTAAGTTAACCAACAGTACCTATCCATGTATTTCTGCAAAATGTAACAAGGATTAATAAAGTAGTTAAAAATCAGCTTGTTAACACAAGAATGAAATATTTTGGTATCAATTATGTGACAAAATGACAAACGTGAAGCTTTGTAGGCTCTTAATACATTCACATTCCTCATTGTGTTACTTTTTTTTTTTTCAGATTTTAAGGCTATTTTTAAACCTAGAATAATAATGCTGTGTTTAGAATAAGTTATAACCTCCTTAAGATTTGCTGTAAATTATAGATATGTACTTTCAACATCACTACATTTTAACATGGCTTTTATTGGGCAGAGTAACAAAAGCAGAAACATTCTATGCTACACAAACATTGGGCTAGGAAACATGTCATACACAGTGTTAGGAAATGAACTGCAGCTCCCTCCTCTTAGTACTTACTCAACTGCAAGCATTTCAATGTCTGAGACCTTTTCAGTGATATTTCCCACTTAAGATTACCAAATTATGTCTAGTCTTAGTTTAGAAGGAATCAGGTAAACGACATGGTCATTTAAATGTAATATTACATGTAATAGATTACATGTAATATTTACATGTTACATAATAAGTTTTAAATACATAACATTTCAGTTTATACATTAACATAATTGCATATTTATACTAATCTGTTTTACATTAGAACATCTTGTATCTACAGCAGTCATTCACAAGGCAAAACAAACAGTCCTCAAAAAAGGGAAAAAATGTGTTAATGCATATAGTCTAAATGCCTCAGAAAAAGGTGATAATTGACATGAAGTCAATATAATCCACTTAATTTCACTAAAGTAACATAACTTTATTCTCCACTTTAACATAACCATAGAACTTAAACACTAAGAGGTAAAAAATTTCCTAAATTCCAATATATGAAGAAACTGTTCTCAAGAGATTTCAAATATTTGTTTTTAAATTTTAACTAATTTTAATACTACTTTAATTAATTTTACTTAATTTTAACTAATTTAATTAATTAGCTTAATTTAACTAATTTAATATTTGGCTGCATAAACAAAATTTTGCATCTTGAGTAATCCTATTCTAAATACATGAATACTGCTGAATAAGAGTATCCCAAGCAGGCTCCTTCATTCTGGATTATTGAAAAAAAAAACAAACGCAACAAATGCAACAAACAACAGGGTACTGGTTGATGAGAAGCTCAACACAAGCAGGTAATGTCTGCTTGAAGCCAACCATATCCTGGGCAGCATCAAAAGAAGGGTGGCCATGGGTTGAGAGAGATGAATCTCCCTCCCTGCTCCACTCTCCTGAGATGCCACCTGGAGTACTGCGTGCAGTTCTGGTGCCCACAGTTTCAGGAGGACACGGAGCTCTTGGAAAGAGAAAGGCCACAAAGATGATTTGCACCTCTCCTATGAAGACAGGGTAAGAGAGCTGGGGTTGTTCAGCTTGGAGAAGAGAAGGCTCTGAGCAGACTTTTAGTGGCCTTGAGTATCTCCAGGGATGAGGCCTCAACTGGGCAAGCTGTTCCATTTTTCCGCTGTCCTCAAGGTAAAATATTTTTTTCTAATATCCAATTTAAATCTATTTTTCTCTAATTTCAAACCACTGCCCCTCATCTCCACAGGCCCTTGCAAACAGTCCATCTCCAAACACCCTGCAGGCCCTTTCAGACACTGGAAGGTCACTATTAGGTCTCCTTGGATCATTCTTTTTTCCAGGCTGAACAACCCCAGCTCCCTCAGCCTTTCTTTATATGAGAGGTGTTCCAGCCCCCTGATCACTTTCGTAACCCTGCTCTGGATCTGCTCCATCAGGTCCATGTCCCTCCTGTATTGAGGGCTCCAGAATTGGATGCAATACTCCAGGTGACATCTTACAGAGCAAAGTGGCAGAATCCCCTCTCTCAGATTGCTGGCCATGCTTCTTTTGATGCAGCCCAGGATGCAATTGGCCTTCTGGGCTGCAGCCACACACTTCTGGCTCATGTCAAGCTTTTTGTCCACCAGCACCCCCAAGTCCTTTCCTGCAGGGCTGCTTTCTAAAACCTCATCCCCAAGCATGTACTGATAGTGCAGCTTGTTCAATGAGAGTGGACTTATACTGGGTATAGAAGACATTCTTTCCTGTGAGGGTGGTGAGACTGACAGAGGCTGCCCAGAGGAGGTGTGGCTGCCCCTCCCTGAAAGTGTTCAAGGCCAGTTAGGGTGGTGCTTTGAGAAACCTGGGCTAGAGGGAGGTGTCCCTGCTCCTAGCAGTTGGAACTACATGATCTTTAAGGTCAACCCAACCCAAACCATTCTATGATTCCATATTTAATAACTGTTTTGCTATCTTTTTCCTTCTTAAAATCATTACCTAGAAAAATCTGATTGATTCTACCAAATGTTTTCCCAATTCTCCTACCTTCCCAGTTCAAAGAACTGAAAGACATGCTGCTGAAGCAAGTTGGAGCTAACATTTATCTCACCAAAAAGCACAGATTGACCAAAACTTTTAACAGTGACTGGCACGGTGTGAAGAGTGGAAAGGAGGGAGGCATTTATAAAATTAAAACATTTGGTTTAGCACAGAAAACCAGAAAGCAAAACAACCTACAAGAAATAGAAAGGTGTGAAACAGATCACATTAGTCATTGACATAGACAACTGATGCCCTTACTTCATGATGTGAATGAGAAAACAGGCATACAAAATAAATTATGAAAGCAAAAATCTATCACTTAAGAAGCTATAAAAACTAATAATACAGAGCAGCACTTCTCAATTGTTAGGCTGCACTCCCAGGGAATTATCACGATATGAGAAGTGTCATTAGAGTCTGAAACAGAAGCCCTTTCTTCATGGGCTACCCCATAACAACAAGGGCTGACACAGAGCATTGGACATCTTTGGTACCTTAGATCACCTGGCAGGAAAGCACCACAGTGCAAAGCTCACTGGGAAATGGGAATTAAGCAGCCTACAATCCAGATGCAGTTCAGCTACCTGGCCTGCCAGACTACTGGCAGACCACACTAGTGCAAGACTGAAAGCAAACAAAATCTTCCTCTCTATACTGCTCTCTGAGGCATCTTATGTAATTGAAGGTGTTCCTGCTCATTGCAAAAGAGGGTTGGACTAGGTCACAGAATCACAGCATTGTCAGAGTAGGAAGGGACCTCTAGAGATGATGTAGTTCAACTCTCCCACTAAAGCAGGATCACTTAAAGTACATTACACAGGACTGCATCCAGACGAGTTCTGAATATCCCCAGAAGACCTCTAAAGGTCCCTTCCAACCCAAACAATTCTATGATTCTATATTCTTGTTACGTTTCTGGAAGGATAAACATTTCAGAAAAAAAATGTTGCATGTTAGGCTAGAGTTAAGAAGCAGTAATGTAAACATGTTAATCCTAACACAGGTCCACTATCCCACAGTAACTACAAAATCAAGAACCACAGAAACACAGACTGGTTGAGGTTGGAAGGGACCACTCAATGTCACCTAGTCCAACACTCCTGTCAAGCAGGGCCACATCAAGGCTGTCTGATAAATTGAAGTCCTGCTGCCTAAGAACACAATATAAACCTCACACAGCAGCTCCTGCCCTTTCTGATACTGTTCTAGCAGCACTCCCTGTACACGTTAACATTCCTCTTGCCCTCAGTATCCCTTCCCCAGCACTTATCTGCCATCTGCCAGCTGTGCAGTAGCAAGTTAATTGTTGCTGTTATCAATGCCATCCAAAAATCCCTGTGCTCCAGCACTTTTCTTGGGGTCTGTTTGAAAACGTCATGGAATGAACTGAGACATGCTCAGACATAAATTCACTCCAAGTGAATGACTACACATGGTTTCCAGCTACAGAACCTTGCAAGCCCAGCAATGACAGTCACTGGGGTATTCTCAATGTTTGGTCCTGTCTAAGTATAGTGTAAGACTTATAAACCCATTCAGAATCCCACATGTGATTGGTTTGGGTCTGAAAATTTATCTGGATAGGGAAAAAAAAAAAAAAAAAGCAGTTGTTGGTGGATATTTATTAAACTTTGGACATCCAGCACATGTAAATGTGCTGAATAAATGGCCACTGATCATCTTGGATCCTCTGAAAACTGTTGGCCTGTACTGACCTAGGAAATGCCACAATGAAAACATGATTCACTTGATCCATGGTTCAAAAGGAAAAGCTCAAGAAGCATGTATTCTCAACAAATGAATAGGAAGTACAGATGGCTGCAAATTTATGGCTTTTAATAAGGCATCAAAATGTAATGTGAATTACTTTTAAGTAACTGCATATGCATTGCTAATACGCACAATTAGCTGTGTCTTTTGTTGAGTATTTAATGGCATTTTTTTCTCACTATGCAACTGAACTGTCATTAGCTTGATTGCAAAGGTCTGTGTGTTCACTGACAACAATAATGTGACAATCTGGGAATACTAAACACCATAGTAAACAAACACCATACATCTGTCAGACAGCAGAAAACTCCTAGGACATATAACCTTATTGCAACCCAATAATAATTTTAAACTGCCACAGCTTTAAAACCAAACAATTTCAGATTACTGTATTATTTTAGAAGTAAAAGCTGGATGAGACCCCTTTTGAAAAAAATATTTAGACACAAATGAACCTTTTACTGTTCCACTCACCAATGGAACAAGTTACAGTCAGAATTCAGAGATTCCTATACAAACAGCCGAACCAGAGATATAGTAAAGAACTCTTCAAAGACAACCTTCCCCAAATTGCTTGCTTTTTCAAAAGGCATTTCTTATATAACTTAAGTAATGTCAGTGGGATGGCTTGAGAGAATATTTTTTTTAAATAAAACCTTGAAACTAATACAAAAGGAAAGCAGATTCTTACTGTAGTTCTGTGGAACAAGTTCTGGGTTCTTCGGTGTTTTGAGTTTAAGAGATACATCTCCAATAGTGACAGTATCACCTAGAAAAGAGAAAAGCCTTTTAATTTCCACATATATTTCAAGTGTTTCATGTCCTTATATTAAAGTCATAGGCCTGCTGCTGACTGTATCCTTACAAAGCAGTCTCCAGTGTGCTGAGAACTATTTAGCTTACTAATTAGGCTATGCTGCCTTTTGATAGGTCAGGTACTAGGACAATTTATGTTTAATTATTATTCCTTTAATTTTTTTCTTTTTTTGCTGTTGTTATAACCACAGCTTAGTTTGTTGGGAGCTATGGAATTCAACCTCACTGTACAACCTCATTCCAGTTATCCTTGTTGATGTATGAAATTAAGACTACAGCCTATTTGTCTGAAGAACTAACAGTGAGAAACATTTCAGGGGCGATGATTTTCCTGAGTTTTCAAAGCAACCTGAAACAACACCTGTAGCAGGTACAAAATGAAGCTTGTCCTATGAAAAGAGGCAACTAAAACTTCTCCTGCATGCTCTGTGTGTATGGTTGCAGAACCTGGCACCTTTCTCAGGCTCGTGAGGTCTCAAGCATTTCTTGCTCTGGATTTCACCAGCACTAGAACACATGACTCTTTTATTTACTGTCTCTTACAAGGACTTTCATGTCTTATCTGTCTTTCTGCAACCACTGGCTTGATTTAGATTTCAGGGCATGCGTTGTGCACTTTGTTGTGGAAATCAGAAGTGAAATCTAGTTCAGAGCCAGGAAATGGGTGAGCACCAAGAAGGTGTTGGTCACACAGAAAAACAGCACAACACCCAAAAACCTGTGAAGCCAAGAAAATGACCTACAGCCCGGTTTATTTTTTTCAAGAGACCATCTGGCCATGCAAATGAGTACATAAGTATTAAGACCATGAAACTAAGATGATTCTAGTAAACATGTTTTTTCCATTACTGTTGCTGAAGATAACACCACCTTCACTGCCCGACAGGGATTGCAGTGCATGTGTGAGGAGGGAGAGGATTACTGGAGTAAGACTGCTGCATGGGGTGTGGTTTTGCCACAGGACTCTGATGACACTGCCTTTCCATGAACTGAGGCCAGGTTTTGAAACCGGTTCTTGTGCCTGTGCTTTTCTCAGAAACAAGATGTTGAAAGCACACAGCCCACAGACAAGATCCAATGCTGAAATTCCTTTTGTAGATCTGCATCTTGTTCTACTCCATTTAACAGGACCCAGACTGTGGCTGCCTATCTCAAGCACCACTTAAGGAGTCACAGAGTTCAGAGCCATGGTGGAAAACAGAGAGATGCCAAAGAGGAAGCTTGTCCCATTAAAAGAGGCAACTAAAACTTCTCCCATACAACCAGTAGCTCTCCTTTCAGTCAGCAATGACTCTAGTTCTGCAAGCAAATGTAGTTCTCTTCCACCAAATCCAGGTGTTATTGCTCATCTCACAAGACTGAGAATCCTCACATTCTGACAGGACTCACTTTTCCATGGGAAAGGTTACACATTAGAACTACATTTAAAACAGTCAGAGGAGAATCACCTACAGCAACAAACAGGATGCAGCAAAGAAGGGATTATAGCCAATTTTCTCCCAAATTTAAGGGCTTAACAACCATGCTGAGACTGAGATTCAGAGCCTGACATACATCCCTGCACATGGGTCTGTGTTGCTCCAGAAGACAAAACAATCAGATCCTTATTTTTCCCTAAAATATTGGTAGAAGGCAGTAAGATGGTGGTTGTTACTGCATTTTATGCAACAGTACTGTGCTTCAGTGGCATGCCAGGAAGTGGGCAACTTAGGGAACAGCAGCACTGCCAAATAAAAGGTGGCCAAGGGTTCATCCCTGGTCCTAAGGGGAAGCAGCACCAAGCAGTTCCCACTGTCCCTAGTACAACTTAGCACACTTCTCTGGCAGATCTGTACAGAAGCCAAGAAGTGAAATGGACCCAAACAGAGCTGGGGCTAAGCTAATGACTAGGCAGTGGTCTAGGGATTTAGCTCATTCCTGGCCCTGAATTAATTTCCCAGAACCACAGAATCAGCCAGGTTGGAAAGGACCTCTGAGCTAATCAAACATTGGACATTAATTCATTTCATTGAATTAAATGCACTGAGTCTACAGTTCAAATGCACCTAAACGTACTGTGCTCTCTTCAGCTTGAAGCATTCAAACTCACTCAAAAAGAAAGTCTCACAACAGGGGGGTTGGTGCCCATTCTGGGAGCTGTTACATTATGCCAAAGATTCACTGGACAACAAACACAACCACTGTAGGGAATAAACTCTAGGCTTTAGACTTCCCATGGTTTTGCTCACTTCTCAAAGTTTTGAAGTAAAACTAGTTTACTGCCTAAGCATCATCTCCTTTTCACTTTCTTATGCTCCAGCTTCAGTCATTGACCAAAACGTCTCCAAGTTGATGAACAGATCCTTACATCCATATTTTGCTTCCTGCAGAAGTTGTCACCTCTCTCATTATCTCAGCTCTGAAGAATTTTAGCATTCTAAAAAGAGCAAGTTGCCTGATATATCCCTGGGAAATTAGTGTCAGTTTGTTTTCTCACCATTCCCCAGCCAACATGCAAGGAGGCAAGAACATATGACTAATTAGCTCCTAGCTTAAATCACCTCAGCACAAGTTGTAAACACTCTCAACCAGGACGCATGCACATACAGTCTTCCAAAACACAGCAGGGAGATGCTGAAACAACAACGTGTCAGACTTCTTCCATACACTGGAATGATGATATCATCTGCAGGAGTGAACTGTAATTACCTACTGAATTGGTACAGTACTGGAAAGCCTCACTTGCTTTCCTCTATTGCCCCCTCAAAAAAACTCCACAGTGGAGTTTGGTGTAGAAATAAAATGGAAACTGCACCTCTTAATGGTAGTAAGTCCATAACTTGGCAACCCTTGATCTACGTATCTAATCATATAGAAAAATTCTACAAATATTCCAGCCATTAACGGACTATACAAACCTCATGAAAAACAGGCTGGGAGGGAACTATACACAGGACATGGAGACAGATCAGAACTTGAAATCCCCAGCATACTGTTGGGGGGTATTTAGCTTTTCAGAGGTTTGTTGCTGCCTGGAGACAGATATTGCCTCCAGCTTGCATCTGTCCAAAAATCAAAAATACTAGAAGTGTTTAATAGAACTTTAAGTAACAATAAACTAAAGAAGCAGAGTCTATTTTCCTAGGTAAACGAGCACAGGGGTTATTAGCTCACTAATCTTACCACTTCCACACTTCCACCAGGACTATATTTTCTAGTCTCACTTTTTGCCTCTGTACTTGTTTAAAATCTCAGGTTTGGTTACTCCAATTCCATTTCATTTCCAAACTCTTTGAATAGAGATGTCATCCCAGACAGCTGTTTCCCAATGGCTCACCATCTGGCAAGGAACTGACAACAGCCTGCTTAGAAACATGCTGCTGCTGCTTCTTGAAGGTGCAGCTCTGTGGTGCACTTGGCACATTAGATCTGTCTTCTGTTTAAAAGCTCATACCACACCAGCTATCCATCCCCTCCTCTTACCCTCCCAAGAGAAGACTATTCCCTAATGCTATTATTTTTTCCTGTATCCTGAGAAGAAAAAGCCATTGCTGTTTAAATTATTTACAGCAACACTGGTCATATCTGAAGAAAACCAGACTCCGTCTCAACTACAATTTCGGAACTTCAGAAGCAGAAAAAAGTTTTATTTCTTCTTCTCAAGATTTTTCTGGTGAAATGACACATTCAGAAAAGAGAAGGAAATGAATAAATTTAAAAGGTTATTTTTAAATAAAGAATTCCTACACTGAATGAAAACACCCTTTACAGATCTGTACATGTGTTTGCATTTTTGAGCGCACAACAGAAACGGTTTCAATCTCATGTAAATCTTTATATTATCAGGCTTTTTATTAGATACCACAATGAAGATAAAGGAATGCTGAGGTCTTACGTGGCTAAAATTATTGCCTTTTGGCCTTCTCCATTCTGAATTTATGTGAGATTAGCACACTTCAATGGTCATTTTAATATATTACTCATTCACTTGTACACAGGCCATCCATCTGTTCTCAAGAGCCAATAACAGCAAGAGCATATTAGGACTGTCAAGGTGCTAAGGTTTGCTAATATTAATTTCTGTGTGATAAGGCTAAACCTATTAAAGTTAAAAATCTATATTCTACTCAAATGTATGTTTCCAGGTCTCAATTTCATTCTTATGTGAAGTAAAGGAATGAAAGAAAATACATTATATCTACCCAGTACATTGCCATAAGGGCACAGAAAAGAGTGTCAGCCCTCATCTTTCAAGAGTCAACTTATTTAGAAGAAATAGAAATTACACTTTCCAGGGTTTGGAAAAAGCAGTCCTCTCTCTCTCCACTACTTCCTTAATGCTTCCTTAATTTGCCATCTTTATGGCTGCAAACATTACACACAGTCACTGGGAAACGCTGTAACCTATTCTGCAACTTATTTTGGCACTGGCTGCTGCCGAAACACAAGAATATGGGGGTCAGGAACCCACTCCCTGAACTCACAAGGTTTGCTCCTTGACCTTCACTGCCTTCACATACAGATGAGGTAGAGGTACAGCATGACAGCTGCTGTTGACTGAAATAGTTGGATGCTTACACAACTGCTCCTAAAGCCTCCCCACAAATCAAATCACTGGAATAATTCTGGTTGCTGTAATGAAGCCCTGGAAGTACAACTATGGAGACAATGAACAATAGCAGGAATGTTAAGAGAAACATGAAACATGAAAGAATGAAGTATCTTAGATAGGTTTTGCTAGTGAAAAAAATATTGCTGGAACCACTCTTCATGCCAACATGTGATCTTCAACAGGATAATGACACAGGTAAAGTCAAAAAAGGGCAGTGTGCTGGAAGGCATTTGCAACCATCATCCACCAGTTCCATACACCAACAGACATAAGAAAAAAACCAGAAAACACCCAAAACTCCTTCTAAGCACATGGTTAAATTCATAGACTTCTTTCAAATTACACATTTTTATTACAATCACTTAGATCTTGCACACTGATGATAAATATCACATGATTCTGAAGCCTGATAGTTTTTACAGCTGGCTGTGTTATCCTTACATACTAGTGAGATCTTTTAGGCTTTAAACACAGGTTGGGTTAACAACTGGGGCTGACAAAGTTTTGGAAAGCATAGGAAGTGAACCCAGACAGGCAGAGCTGCAGAAAACAGCAAATGAAGCTGATGTATTTGGTACACACAAGTGACAATGTGTAAGTTGTTTTATAAACCATGAGCAGCTGAGACTTCCTTTGCCTGTAGTTTCTAAATGGTGATGATTTTTACTTTTCCAGCTCTTCAGTTTCCACCAAATTCAGCATTTGTTCCCACCCACTCCTTAAAGCATCTCTGGTA
Organism: Calypte anna; assembly: GCF_003957555.1. NCBI lineage: Eukaryota > Metazoa > Chordata > Aves > Apodiformes > Trochilidae > Calypte > Calypte anna. The sequence goes on from NC_044244.1 coordinate 167,290,158, forward strand.
TTTTGTATTCCATTTGATTTTTTTCAGAAGTTTCATATTACATACAGATAGATGCAAATAATTAAACTCCAGCAAACTGAACTATGTATAACTTCACTTTGTTCAGCTCATAGTGTTTCAACCACTAATAACTCTGCAGTCCACAAAATCTTGATTGTTTTCAGTCTTTTGGAAGGAAACTCAAAACCTGCAAAAAATCCTCATCTGATAGTCATGCTTCCACAACACTTTTTTTACTATAAATTAAGTTTCCTTCATTAAATAAGTTGTGCAAACTCAAACCCTTCATAGATATTTTTATCAGTCAAGGAGTCTTTCACTTTGAGACTGCTTAAGTGTCCCACTTAATACCTACAGCAATTCCTCCAGCAAAGCCATGTTTGCACTACAGAGACACAGCTGAAAAGCTAAACCTGGCTCCTTCACACCTAACAGGCAAAAATCAGGCAACAGTTTCTCCCTTACACTTAAAAGGCACCATCACAGACAGTAAATCCAGTCTGGCAGGGATGCTAGATCCAAATTACTGGGTAGACAGCAATTTGCTGTTTGCTTGACTGCTAAAAGCGTTCAGCCTTTTCAGAAGTATTTATTTTATCAGTAGGGGAGAGATGGGCAGCCTCACCACTGTTTAGGACATGACTTGTAATTACAGCAGCTGCATGGAAATAGCAAAATCACATATTGTACAGAAAATTTCAGACCACCTCTCTGTAACTTCTGTAACCTCAAAGGATTGATAGAGTCTGCAAAAGGACAGGCAGTCATTTTAAAAATAAAATTAATTACAAAAACTCAAACACCACACACAAAAACTAATTAATATTCATAATATAAAGGTCCCAAAATCACAGGAGCACAAAAAGCACTAAAATGAATAAGATGTTTCGGGTGCTGGGAGTACAAATATCACAAGTATTATCTCTTAATGTGCCTTTAATATGTCACAAGATTCCCTAGAGCTTTGAGATTTAAATCCTTCTGACAAAACTATTACAATTATTGATTGTAACTGGGAATAGTTGATAATTCATATACAGTGTATTCATTAATATTGCTGTTACACTCAGTTACATTCCATAGCACATGGAAATTATGAAGTATTTTTAGTAATATTGCACTTGCAACCATTTCATTTTGCCAGATTTCTTCTTGTTCTAAAGATTACTCATCCCAACCAAGGGCTGAAAATGATCAGTTACCCTATTCTTCAGACGCTTGTTTCATACATTGTTAACTTGTTCACTTTTATTCCTACTTGTTCCTTACCTTGTTAACGTAAATAACTCCAGGGTTTTTTAATACTTTCCTAAGTAACAATTTCTTTTCAAAAATTCTTGAAGGAATTTTATGCTTATCAATTCCTCCAAGCCTTTCATCCCAGAAAACATTTGAGAAACCAAATGCACATTTAAAAAAAAAGGACTGGTCAACTGATAAACAGATTAAAAAAATAATAATGATTTAAAAAAGAGATAAATTGTATTAGAGGGATGTAATTAAAGCTTTGGCACCATGAGACTCACTTGGGGTCATTCTAACTCCCCACTTTACAGCTGCTTATCCTTTGCTCTGTATTTAGCAGCTTTGTTGGTTTTGGCATTCATCCAGAAAAGTGCCAGCTACCCCAGGCATATGTCACCGTTTCCAGACAACACTTCTGCTCAGCACAGGCCTGTCATCTGTCTCAGAGGTCACCAGAGGACACTCCAGGGCAAGCTCAAGGTCAACCCCTTCTCTCATCACTGAGGGCTGCAGGCACACCGAAACACGCCGCAGCCCTGGCAACCCCTGACATGGATGCAGCTTTGCCTTAGCTGAAGAACAGAGCCCTGCGGTGCAGAAAGGGAAAGCATCCCTAAAGGGGGAGAAGGCGCTCGACTGGGAAGTGCAGATCCCACGGGCAGAGTCTGAGGGGCTGCTGTGACAAACATTTGGAAAGGGAAACTATGGAGAGCGTCCCTAAAAGGCTGGGCCCGAACTCTGCCCTTGCCTCTCATCCTCAGGAGCACGAGAAGGCACAGGGACTACTGCTGCGAACAGACCAAACCAGCAGCGCTAACCTGCCCAAACCAGCAGCGCTAACCTGCCCAAACCAGCTGTGCTAACCTGCCCAAGCCAGCGGTGTTAACCTGCCCAAGCCAGCGGTGTTAACCTGCCCAAGCCAGCTACATTAACCTACCCAAACCAGCTGTACTAACCTGCCCAAACCAGCTGTGCTAACCTGCCCAAGCCAGCTGCGTTAACCTACCCAAACCAGCTGTGCTACCCTGCCCAAACCAGCGGCGCTAACCTGCCCAAACCAGCGGCGCTAACCTGCCCAAACCAGCGGCGCTAACCTGCCCACACTAGCAGCACTAACCTGCCCAAACCATCAGGGCTAACCCGCCTAAACCAGCAGTGTCAGCCTGCCTGCAGGCCGGGCCCGGGCCGCCTGGCTGAGAGAGGGGCCGGGCTGCCAAGCTGAGCAGGCGCGGTGTCAGGGCCTGGGCAGCGAGGGAAGGCAGTGGGGAGGCTGTCGGGAGGCCCGGTCCGGCCATCCCGGGGTCCATGGGTCGTTACCTGAGCTGTGCAGCGCCCTGACCTCCAGGCGGCCGGACCGCGCCGCGGCCGGGCCCCCGCCCAGCACCTGCCGCAGGATCAGGCGGACCCTGCGCGCAGCGGGGCCCCCCGGCCCGCCGCCCAGGCACAACACCCGAGACTGCATAGGCCGCGGAGAGGCCGCTGCCGGTACCGATACCGCCGCCGGGCCGGGCTGGGCCGAGCCAAGCAGGGGAAGGGAAACGCCGCGGCACAAAGTCCCACCGGAAACTAGCGCCGGGCCGACCGGCGGCCGGGGCGGGTACGGCGGCTGCGGGCCGGCCCTGAGCGTGCCGCCGAGGTGCGTGGGGACGGGCGGTGGAGGGATCCTCTCGGCCCCATTTGTGTCGGAGGGAGTGAGGGGAAGACCTGGCTGGAGGGGGATGCAGCGGCAAGGGGAGTCCTCGGCCCTCTCGGGTCGCAGCGACGCGGTCATAGGGGGAGGAGATGGCGGACAGCCCGGCGGAGGGCACGATACCGGCCGTGTGTCCGATACCGGCTGTGTGTCCAGTCGGGAGAGTTGGGGCGTCAGCTCCGAGGACGACGTGATTTTTGTTTTGTTTTGTTCTGTTCTTTAAGAAAAGAGGCTGAACTCCATAGCTGGAAACGCTTAAAATGCTCTGGAAAGCAGGGTGTGGGCAGCGGTGTCTGAGGTAAACTCACTGCGCTGTTTCTTACCTCTGATTTCTTAAATCCCGCTGAATTCATGGGGCCTTGTGCCACCCCTCACCTGTGTCTTGGGGTTATTTTATACCTCAGGAGGACTTCGGACCTCGAGTCCGAATGTTTTGCACATGCATGGAGTAGGTGTGATTTCTGTAAAAGGTGATCCATGGAAACATTTGGAAACTGCCCCGTTTCAGCTGCTGTTTAGTGCTCTTGTATCTATGGAATAGCTTGGGAGAAAATTTTAGAATTAATTTGTGAAGGGCTGAAGCTGTCATGCTAAGCCTCATCCCAAAGCAAACCTAGTTGAGAGTTGGAGCTGAGCACCAGTAAAAGAGTGATGAAGGAGCTTAGCAGAAGGTAGAACCAGAGTCAAGTCACTGCCTCCACCACCTGTACATCAGTATCAGTGCCCCTGGGGTAGGAGGTTTTTTTCTCTAGTAAACCTGTTTCTTGCATGTTTTCAGCATCAGTTAGTTATCACACAGGAGAACTGCTACAGAGTAAGCTAAGCATCTATTCACACAAAGACAGACACAGACTTATAAGCCCCCAAAAGATGCTTGGCATTACAAATCTTGATCTAATGCTGTATGTGTTTCTGCTGCTCAGTATTTGGTCCTTTAAACACTCAATAGAGGTAAGATTTCATGGCCTTCAGCATTTCCTGTTGGCTAGCATGTTAGTTGGGTATAAATTATATTCTTAGTATCTAATATAGGTCTGTGAACCTGCTTTCTGGGTCTAAGACAGGGTAAACAAAACTGGAACATTCTTTTATGGATGTTGCCCTTATTTCTTGTAAAATGAAGACTCTGAATGCTGGATGCTAAAGAGAAGTACGAAGATTTGGTGGAACAGAGTAGAAGGCCAATCAGGCAAAATAATGCAGGAATTGTTCATTAATATATTTTACTAATCTCATATGTTTGATTAGAAGATTACAGTGATCTTTTTGTCATATCTACAGAAAAAGTAATCAGTAGTAATAAATTGTAACAGATACGCAAGCAATTAGGTGCATAACCTGAATACTGAATAGATGTTATGCTGTGCTGGAAATAATGAGACATTTCACAAAATTTTGTAGATTCACAGTAATTTCACACTGAAAACAAAGCCTCCGTTTACCTCTATGTTTATGTATTCACCTGTCAAGTGAAATGCTTTAAATTTCAACCCTTTTTGAGTCATGTATCCATAAAACGTTTTGCTTTTTAAAGCATTGTCCTAAAATTCTGAATTAGTCAGCTTTCCTAAAACTTTAAATTCAGCCTTGAATTCAGCCTCCACATTTCCATTTTTAGCAAAATAAAACTATATTTAGTGATTTCCAAACAATTGCTGGGAAAGTTATAATGGAAACATTGTTCTCTCTGTACATAATTATGGGGAGAGATTTTTTTAATATATACCTGTACACATTAAATGCACAACTTGAATGCAAATTTTTTTATGCTATACTGTCAGTTATGCCACCACTCAAAATATATTATAATTTAGTGATGTGAATGTCTAGAATATAGGTTTTCTTGTATATGCATGTACATCCCCACATGTGAAATTTTATCTGACTATACAAGTGTACATTATTGCTTGAACATAGCATCTGTTTCACTTTCTAATCATAACTGGTGCATCTACACATTATATACCAGGTACTTTCTCCAGCTCCTCCAGTGGTTTGGTGCTGTCATGATGTGGAGGGCTTTAGCAGTCTGCATCTGGTGTTTTTCTGAAAGCTTTCACAAGTGATTTACAGCACTGGTAACAAAGAGCTATTTCATATTTTAATTCTGTGGCCTAACGGCGTTCTTATATGGAATGTGATGTTTCCTTTGATTAAACAGAAGACAACTTATTCCAAAGAGGGAGAGGTCAAAAAGCATCTCCATGAGTTGGCAGTTTCCAGACTGTTTGCTCTATTTGCTGTCAGGTACTTTGCTGTGTAGCTCTAGCTGGAGGACTAAATTAGGCTCAGGTGCAGGCTATAAAGCAAAAAGCATCATCTCTGCTTAGTTGTTGTCAGTTTTCCTGCGCAAGAACAGACAAGACAGCTGAGATAAAGCCCTGTCTTCATCTGAAGTTCATAGGAAATCTCCCATTAGTGAGACATGAATTTTACCCAAATGTTCTGGATGGACTACTGTAATAGAAGTAAGTCAGTCTTAATTTGCTCTTTAATCTTTGTTTGGAAAGTAGGTCTGACATAAAACCATTTGAAAATATATCCAGAAAGTGTGAAGAGGCAAAAAAAGGAAGTCTGTTAGAACTCATACATTTCCCTGGTGATGTGGGTTCCATGTGGCCATACTGAAGAGAAAGTTGAGCCATAGAGGCAGGCATTGCTTATCAGTAATTTTTCATTCCTGAGATCAAGAGATTACTTTTGTATGTTTGTTTTTTTCAGGTGGGCAATATTAATTTCCTTTGTTTAAAACTTATAGTTGCTTTCCAAAATATCTGTAGTCACTGATGGCTTACTACTAGATGGAGAGACAGTCTGTATTGTTTTCTTTTGCTTTGTATCAGTTTTTAACAAATATAAGTACTGATTTTCACAGAGCCACTCTAAATTCACTGTAATTAATGTTTGTAATATCAGAAAGTGTTTCTCTTGTATGGAATTGATCGATAACTATATAAATAAAATAAAAATTGAAATGCACAGCTTTTCCTTTGTTGACTTGAACCCTAAATTTGTCCCCTACTTTAATCCAAATTGGTTTAAAAATTGGGACCACCAATATGATACCAAGGTTCTAATGTGTATCTCCTGGTTCTTGTTAAACAAGCTTTCATTGATAACTTATTTCTTTGCATCTAATCATTATTAGAACATCCACCTCTTCCTTCTGCACTAGTATAAAATAGGCTAGAGTCAAGGCCAGATTTGTTTTTCTCCAAATGGTGTTTATAACATATTTGCCACCTCAGAAGAATGTATATTTACTACATTTTTAGTTAAGTGTTGAAAAATTTTTGTTCTCTGCTTGTATGACAACTTATTTCAAGAAATTAACATCCACTTCATTAGGTCTCTTACTGTCTGTTCAGACCCCTCTCTGTGTTATTCTATGCTGTTTGCACTGTTGCACTGAATTAAAGCAGCAAGTAGAGATAAAGTCATTATTGATCTCTGTAAGAAATAATGTCATTGAGGCAGGGAGATTCTTGTCATCTGATTGCTCTCTAGAAGGTTGACCTAACAGCCTGTAGCTTCTTGAAAGGACCTTCCTTGAAGATAATTATTGCAGCCATAAAGCCTGGTGGGGTTTTATGTTTGTTTGTTTGTTGTTTTAAAAGGAACACAGAAGGTAAGAAAAACAAGTACTCTTCTTTTGGATATGTGTTACAACATAAATGCTCAGAGTATAAAGGCATCTCTACTTTCCTGTGCCAAACTCCATCTGTTTTCAGTAGTTTGTAACTCCACCATTCTTTAATAATTTGAGCAGCAATTTCTCAGGGTGAATATCTGCCTCAGGCTGAAGACTTCTTTTGAAAACTTGAACAAAAATAGCTTAGCCACATTTCAGAAAAGGAAAAAGAGTGTTATACCCTGGGACAGCTATAACCCTTATGTGACTGGGAAGACCACACAACTGAGCCGCTGCATCCCATGATGGATTTGTTTACCATCTCCCTTGGTGCTCTTGGAGAGCTGAGGGGAGACTAAAGAAGATTTAAACCTCTCTCCTCTCTGATAAATCTGCATCTGTAGGTTTTACCTACATGAGAACAGTTCTTGACATAGGAGCTTCACCATTCCCAAGCTTTAGAACCAGAGCTGGAATTCTGCTGAGGGCACCATTCTGGTTTCAGAAAGATGCCTTTTGATGACCTCTGTTTTTTGCTGAATCACGAGTTCCTGAAATCTGGGGAAATGTTTCATAGTTTAACAGCTAGCTCATCATAATCTGTTTGTGTGAAGTATGACCTAGTATAAGACTGCACTGGTTGAGCCAGACTTCCCCCTCTTATTTCTCCTTTAAGGCCAGGGAGAACTAGAGACAAAAGACAGTCTTTGATGTGCTTTCAGTGCTCGTCCTTTCCCCAGGCTGAAGAATTGGAGGGATGAGGAGCCAAGCCTGCAGGAAATGTTAAAATCCCAAAGGGGAAATAAGGGGGAGGGTGAAGCCACAAGATGGACGTAGGCTAAGAGTAAAAAGCTACATGAACTAAAGTCATGAAAGATGAGGTTAAGACAGGAGCTCAAAATACCATGACCAGTATGTTTTACAAGTCCTGGACTCTACTGAAACCCCCAGTTACTCTGCTGCTGACAGAAATAGTTGTGAAAGCCACCAATAATTTACAGATCTGGTTCACTGATGCTGTTAGTCTGGGTGGTAGGGGTATCTCAGCTGTCTTGCTCATGCATTATTTGAGGCAGGAGAGTTGTTTTTATTTTATTTCTGCCATTGTTACATCTTTAAACTCTAGGAAACTAAAAAATGTTCCAGTAAACTGATATAGTAGTTTAGTGATTTCAAAAGTGCATGAAGTCAAATTAAGTGAGGAATTAAGTGCAAAATGGGTATTATTGAATTATTGAAATCAGACTGATGTTGCTATGAAAAATTTTCATACAAAATCAATGAGATGATCAGAAACTGTAATATCATTGGCTTCACGGATATTCATAGCCTGATAAAGCCTAGAATGCATTATCAATGCATATATGGTAGCTAATGGAATTAGGGAATACATAGCAAAACATTAACACTAAAAAAGGCAATGAATCCTCCAAAAAGAGGGAGACAGAAAATCCAGGCATTGAGAGCCTGTCCTTCCTGCTGAAGAGGACAGCACTTGTGCAGAGATTCCTTCCATTTGAAGAGCTCAGGTATGTGTTTTAGAATCATAGAATCTTCTATGTTGGAAAAGACCTTTAAAATCATCAAATCAAACCCAGCACTGCCAAGTCCACCACTAATCTTGGTCTCTATGCACCGCATCTACAGATCTTTTAAATACCTCCAGGAATGATAACTCCACCAGTTCTCTGGGCAGCCAGTTCCAGTGCCTGACAACCTTTTCAGAGACAAAGTTGTTCCTAATATTCGATCTAAACCTCCTCTTGCACAACTTGAAGCCTTTTTCTCTTGTCCTCTCACTTACTTGAGAGAAGAGACCAACACTCACCTGGCTGCATCTTCCTTTCAGGTAGTTGTAGAGCATGATAAGGTCTCCCCTCAGTTTTCTCCAGACTGAACAACCCCAGTCACCCCAGCTGGCCCTCATAAGGCTTGTGTGTTAGGTCCCTCATCAGCTTTGTTGCCCTTCTCTGAACTTCCTTCAGCACCTCAATGTCCTTGTACTGAGAGGTCCAGAACTGAACAGAGCATTTGAGATGCGGCCTCACCAGTGCCAAGTACAGGGATATGGTACAGCTTCCCTGGTCCTGCTGGCAACACTATGTCTGATACAGATTAATCATTTGTATTAGCTCATTTGGGGCTTATTTGATTAGCTGTGTTTGCATCAACCTTATGCTCTTTGGCAAAGACTTCTGTTGTCCTTTCCTGTGTCCTTCATGGTTGTCATGGTCCTCTAAAATAGCTCTTCTGTTCTCTTCACCCACCCCAACAATGATGTAAAATACCTGCAAAATAAAATTCACTGGTTCATATTTAGTGTTTTTATTTATAACTGGGGTGAGCTATAGCTACACAAAGCTGGTTACTAGTAGATGGTAGTATCCGGGTAAAACATGGTAGTTCCATTCTAGTCCCATGTGCCCATAAAGCTTTTCTGGACTCAGCCCACAACTCAGAGTTGTAGAGCTACATTAGTAGAGGTATTACATTAAGAGAGAACCAAAGTATCTGACCTAAAATTATCTGAAATCTTTATCTGTTTTAACATCGAAATGGTAGGTTTCCTTTTTTCTTATGTTATAAACAACTTGACTTTTCTGAATGTTATGTCTCGATGGATTGCATTTTGCTATCTACAGAGTTTTGCACAGAATAATCTCTAAAGGGTCACTGGCAGCATGTGCTGGTGACACAGCATCATCAGTAAAATGCCCAAGTTCCAAAAGACAGGATTAATCTCACCCCCTTAAAATTCAGTGTCATCCTTGTTCAGTGCAGGCTAATTCCATGTATCACAAAGGTTGTTTAAATTTCAATAAATTCTGAGGCAATCTCACAAGCTCATGGTTGCTGTTAACGAACAAAACTTAATCTGCGGAACTTGCAACACGAGTTCAGTGCAGCCTGAGGCCATTTGTGGGGTTTATGCAATCCCAAGAGATGAAAATACTTATTGCCTCATTCCTGAACCTTTGAGCTCTCTGTAGGCATTACTTCCACAAAAAAATCATCACCCTGCCGTAGCAGGAGGAGCCATTCTAGCTCCTGAAGCTCAACGAGCTGCTGGTCTCTTCCAGGACTCCAGCCACCACACAGCGCTTCCAGGGTAGAAGTGTAGCAGGAAGAGCCTTTCTTGCTCCAGAGGCTCGACGAGCTGCTGGCCTCTCCATGCCTCGCACCAGAGTGAGCTGAGGTGCCTTCTGTGGGTGTGTGTCCCACCTTTATTGGCCCCCTGGTCTTGCTCATGCCCAATAGGGGCCTGTCCTAATCAGGCACAGGTGGACTCACACCCACTCACTGGCAATTCAAGGCACCTGGTTTATCTGGTTTCTCTACACCCTGCCTTGCTGGCCATGGGATGGAGCTGTGGATGGCACACAGGGAAAGATTTAGCCCAGAAAAAAGGCTGAGGTGAGCACCCAACTTGTTCTGTTCAGACATTAATATCCAAAACCCTTGCCTGAGGGAGCTGCCAGTGAATTCCCTGCTGGCATATGTTCTGGGTCTGTCTAACAGGAGAATTCAGCAGCAGCAGCAGCCTGACCCCTTGACCTTGTCAATGTAAATAAAATACACAAAATTGTGCCTTCTGTGCTGTCATCTGTAGGAAGCGGTGTGGTAGCCTGTGTGTTGTGACTGCATTAGCATTGCATGAGCACTGAATGAAAACCTTCACAGGCTTTGCGTGCACCAAAGTGCAGATTTAAAATAGCTCTGAATGACCTGGTCTGAGATTTGAAATCCCACACAGAGTTGCATTGATGTAATCTCTCGTGTTTAATATAAATTAGAATGAATATTTTTTTCTGGGAATTTGAAACTGGAAATTGATTAAATCTGTATTTAAAGAATGACCTAAAATCTTCAGGAAATAAAGAAAAAAAACCAAAGTGGATGTCATGAAGCCATGATGGGGTGAATATTCTTTCTAGAAGGAATGACCTTGAAACTGTTTTGGATTCATCTCTCAGCCCATATCTGAAGTGAGGTACAATCTTTACTTTTGCAGGGCAATGCTGCTTAACACAGGTCCTTCAGGGAAGCTCTGGCTTGATTAGAATTTTCTTAATGTTTTCAATAGCAGCATTACCTTTTATGAACTAGACGAAGAGAAACCTTGCACACTGATTGTTGTTTAAGCCATTTATTTTGCTTCATTCTGTTCAGATGCAACAGTTCAAACTGAAAACTAGAAACATTAACTGCACTTAGTGAGGATAGATATCAAAAGAAGAGGCAGGAGGTACAAAAACCTCTTTTTAGTTCAACCAGAATTTCAGCATGTGTGAATATGTAACTTGCTTTCACCTGCTCTCTTTGGTCTATTGCAGCAAACTATGTGATTTTATCAGACAGTCTGTCTGGGAAGATTCAATTTTATGACAAGTGAAAGAAATGTGAAAAGAGGGAATTAGGAGGAGATTAAAGTAATACAGTACATGAGTATGTTTAGCTCATACATTAGGAGGTAGATTTTTCATTTATGAGTGGCTGTAGGGTTTTTACATTTTAAAATAAACACTTTTAAAGTCCCCAGTGGAGCCACTTAAATTATAAAAGATCTCAGTTTCCCCTGAATATATTTTAAGAACCAAAATATGGTATCTCTCTGTGTCAGAAGGAGTAACCCAGCCCATCTTGACTTTCACTTGCTGTCCTGAACAATGGCTCTGTGCTGTCCTAATATCTTAAATGGATTAATGCTCTAAGAATGCTTAAATGGGATTGTGGAGCTTTCATTTACACTTGGGACACTGTTCTTCATTCTCATTTCCTTTCTCTGTATTCAGCATTGGTTTTGTCTGAAGGTCAATTGAAAGACATCTTAAAAGCCTTGCCTTCATTTCTACTTTTATTTTCTTACTTCATAGTACACTGAACTAGTTCAAGAGCACTGCAGAGCACGTCAAATGCAGTTTTGTCTTCAAAAGCTCAGAATGTAAGGGCTTAACCCACTTTGCATGCAACTAGTCAGTCAGTTTGGTTTCAAAGAATGAGTACTGTTATTCAAGTGGGTAGGCATCAGCAGAACTGGTCCACACAGAATAATAAATGAATTAATGGAAGGGAGGATGTTTTTTTGTAAGACTTGAGTGTGCTTGGCCTTGATTTATATTGTACAAAGAGTGGCTGGCAGCCCAACTACTGTTATGTTGTGTGGTATGGAAGCAGGTAGTACAGTAGGTAATGAGGGGAAGGTACTAATGCCCTCTTACACTATTTCTCATGATAAATCAACACCTGAAATCAGTTCCTGGGTAGGCATAAAAAGAGGAGTAGGGATGAGCCCCTCTCTTCTCTGAGCTGTCACGAGAGGAATCAGCTCACTGCCACGTGAGGCAACACATGCAAGTGAAAGTGTGCTGGCGCAGTAACACAGTATCCAAGAACTTAACACTAACTTTTATTGTTATCCTTCTTAATTATAATTCTAATTAGCACTAGCAGGGATTTGAAGAAGAGAAGGTGGGAGTCCAGTCAACAGGGAACAGCCAACCTGGGTATCACTCCACAAGCAGTTATGGTGTGTGGTTCACAGCATTTATCTAACTTCAGATTTAATTGTGCAGCTAATTGCTTAATTACAACAGAGTCTAATGTCCTACTTGAACAGCAGTGCTGTCTGGAACGAGCACGAAAGGCAAGTAAATCAATAGTCAATTTGAATGTGTTCACAAGAGAAAATTGGTGCTCTGGAAGAAGTGTGCCCCTTTGGACACAGCAGTAACCATGAGCTTTTCCTTCTTCAGATCCACATTTGTGAACCTGAAACCTTTCCTCGGCCTGTAAAATATTGCAGTCACAAGGATGTTTGGCAGCCCATGCTAATGCTAATGATATCCAGCAACTGCTGTCAGCTCTTATTACCTACTTCCATTCCTACCTTCTGCTTGCTGAGTCCACTTCTTTGGCTGCCCTGCCTTTTCTAGCATAAGGACTTTGGGGCAGGAAATTGCCTTCTTGCTGTGATCTGCAGGTATTAGACACAGAAGGGCTCTGATCCACCACTGAAACTCTTAAGATCATAATGAAGCCAATACAGATCAGCCCAAGACAGATTCTGTGGTTGTTATAATTAAGTGTATTTTTTTTTCCTAAATTAAAGAGGGATCCTTTGAAAAATAGAATAGGCCAAGTTATTTTTTATCCATCCAGCATTAGAATATATCTGTGTCGCTGGAAGACTATACTTGCTGGAGGCTTAGAAAAGGCATTTGATATGTGTAGCATTATTTAACTGTGCCTAGACTTATTTTAGATTAATTTAGACTTCTGAAAAAGAAGAGACACAGACATTGATTATAGCCCAGTCCTTGAACTTATTTGGGAACAGAAGAATGTCTGAAAACCAAGCCAGTATCATTTTATTTCTTTAAAGTGAGCGGTGGATTGAGAATACTTTGCATGAGTTGTCGCCTAGACTGCCCCCCCACTCCCTTTTTTCTTTTGTTTGTTTGTGTGTAATGTACTAAGCATTATTACTTCTTTTCAGTATGAGGAAATGTAAATTTTACTTATAATGTCTTGATAAAATGACATTATGGCAAAGTGTTGCCTCTGAAAATGCAATGTCTGTATTTCACAACCTCTATTTCTTGGTATTGGAAAGATTTCTTGTTACTAGCAAGTCCATACGGAAGAGACATCACTTAGATTTCTACTGTTTCTTGACAGAAGAAATGTACAGTGCAAAATATGGTTAATGATAGTGGTATTTCAGATTGCTTTTAATATCTGGCTTGTAAAGAGTTATTTAGAACTCTTTATTCAATGAGATTAACAAACATACAAAGTCTTCCTTACAAACAGGCAAAATAAAAGATTTATTACAAGACTGGCCAACACATAAAGTTGTGGTGAACTGACCCCAGCCCCCAGCCAGTACCCACAGAGATGTTTGCTCATTCCCTATCTCATGTAAGAGACAAGGGAGAGACTGTGTGTCTTTGGCTGGGGTTAACCCACCACAGTCCTTCCAGACCCTCTAAAAGTCTTCCTCATATCAACAAAGTTCTTGATGCTTTAATTGGTGACACATTAGATCCTTGATTGCCTTTAAATTGCTCTAATCTGGGCAAATAGAAATTAGTCATCTAAGTTTAAGCATTCAACAGAAGCTCTATGTTATTGTAAGAGAAAAAAAATAGAAAACTTGAAAGAGCAATTCCTCTTGATCTGAGACAGGGATCTGTGTCCAAACAAATTGTTCTCTTCAAACACCCATTTCTAATGGGAACTTTGCCTCACTAGGTCAAATCTGAATGGGTTACTTCAGACACCCAAAGGCAAGTGAGACAAAGCCAACTAACTACTTATGTTTTTATCTGATTTAAATTGCTTCCCTCCTTTGTCCTATTCCCCTTTCCTCCTTCATTCTTCCTTTCCTCTCTCCCTTCTCTTCTATGCCTTTTAATCTGCCAACTCTTTTTCAGCAGATGTGTCCCACATAACCACCCAACTTCTCATTCTTCTACTTTTTGTTATCCTGTGTCTGTTTATCCCCCTGGACTGTATTATCATTGCTACTCATGCATTACACTTCAGAAATACCACATTGAGATCTAGTCAATAGAGGTTTGATTCAAAATTTTCTTGGAGGGCAGTTGTCAATCCCAGTTTGCTGAAGCCATTAGCAGATCTTTCCCTGGCTAATCCAACCACTCTATTCTAACTCTCTTTTGAGATTCACATTAGAAGATTGCATCAGGTTCTGAAACTTAACCTGAAAGGCAGGAAGTTATTGGAAAACAAGCTCTTGTTTTGCAGTCCCTTGTGGATAACACCCACTTGGATGAAGTTGCCATCTGTTGTTTTCTTGGATCGTGTCAGAATATGGAAAATAAACTGGAAGAGAGAGAGGCAAAACAACAGACAGATACAAGAGGGAAATGATATCTGGAAATTTACTGTTGAGGTTCTACAAAGCAAGAGAAGAACATGAAATATTATATGTTAGGTCTGGGAGAAACCTGCTGGGGCAATAAAAGCAATTGCAGCAATCACCAAAAGGTGGCTACAGCATGAAGAAAACTCCCTGGCTGCCATAGATCCAGAATCATTGCTTTTCTTTCATTTTCTCTTAGTTATATTGGCAAAAATAGGCCAAATGCTGGCAGTGGGAAGTGGGATGAGAAACATCCTGTAGACAGGATGGACAAAGTAGAAGAGCAGTTAGACTAAATAACTTAGGGACTTAATGATGAGAACTAGAAGTGTGACATTCCCATTATTCTTCACTTTGGCAAAGCTGAGTTTTATTGAAGAATCCAGCCTGTATCTTATTAACTGTCTCCAGTTACAAGACAGGAGAAGAAAGTATCTTGAGGTATAGGGTTATGATCACGTCTCATCAGTTTAGTGACACCACAAGTATTTTCACTTAAATTAAATAAAGTTAAATTTAAAATCAAGTGGTTTGGGATTCAAAACCAAATGACGTCAGTTCTGTTGATGAAAGTGATAGTTGTTTATCCCCATTAAAAAAAGAAGCATAGTTTTTTCTGTTTTCCTTCCTTCAGCTATCAGTGAATACATACCTGTAACACACAAAGAAGATACATATATGCAATATTGCACGAGACTCAAAATTGGTATATCACTCAAAAAGGTTTTATATAGAAATGCTTTAATAGCAAATTCTGCATCTAGCAGCATTTATCATGTTATATGCATATATCATGTTATATACCTGAATAGAAAAACTATTATTATAACTAACATAGTTCATCTGCCAGCTTCTAAACTGAAGCAAACACTTAATATTCTAGTAATATTTACTGGAGTTATTTTAGGCATGTCTCTAAGCAATATTTAAATCTGATTCTCTTAAGCTGAAACCATTTTACTGACTCAGTGATACAACCATTTCCTGAAAAAGAAGGACATATTTCCTGTATTTTGTTAATATTTGACAACACTGATCTTAAACCAATAGCAGCATGACACTGATTTGTAAGACAGATTTAAAAGTAAGGTTGAAATTCTGTATTATTGCATCCCACATAAACTAGTTTACTGAGCCACATTTATATAATAAATTACATTTAACCCCCAAAATAGACCCTGTTGCCTTTATTTCAGTTGTATAATTAGAGTTAAAAAGGAAGGAGGACCCTGTGGATGAGCTCTCAACTGACAATGTTCTGTAACCATGCACTGAAGTTTCCTCAGCTTCAGAAAAGCTGTTCAGCAGAAGTCAACTGCATGCTTCGGGTTCTTCAAAGGAGTGAGTTTTGCCCCCAGTCCTTAGTTTGGAAAGAAACAAACAAAAGCAAACAAGCAAAACTTCCTGGCTAATTTTCTCAGAAAGGACAAAGTTCCCTTTGAGATATTGGAAGCTTTTAAAAGTTGGTATCAATTATCTGTAATTGCATTCTGCTTTCTGCAGGGAAACAGAGAGAATTTGGGCTCAAAGAACCCAGAACCTTTCCTTGGTGTTACCCCACAAGAACATCTCATCTCTGAACTTTCAGTGCATGAAGTGAGGTTAGTGTAGAAACCTTCACAGACGAATCCTTAATTGGAGGTCAGGTGTTTGAACATCTCTGTGAGCACACAGGCTAAAATAATTGGAATAATAACATTGGAAAGAAAAGAAAGCAGTACTTGCACCAACAGGCCCTACCGTTTTGGCAGTTTTCTTCCTTTCTCAGGACAGAAGGAGATCCTTTTGCATTAACTGTGTCCAAAACCAAATCTCAGAGAAGAGCCCCTTGAGGCCTTCTATCTCCCACAAAAAATAATAGCATATAACAGGAGCCAAGACTGAGCATGAGACTGAAAAATAAGCTTTGCAGTAAAATAAAACAGTGGGGATAATCTTCTTAGCTTGCCTAAAAAAAAAGTTTGATTTAGCTTGATCCCATTTTCTGATTTCCATTACATGAAACAGCCATTTAGTTACAGAGGAGCCTTTCTTCCAACTAAGAAAGGTGCTGGAAATTCTAATGATTAGAAATCAACACTAACATAGGTGATGGAACAATTTATTCAGATTGTTTGTAAGCTTTGTAACGTTTTGGTCCTTTTTTTTAGGACTCTTGACTGGACACTTAGAGTGTCTAGGCCTGTGTCAAGGCTTGCTACTACATTATAGTGACAGCCATATCAATGTCAGAGATAACACAAGTTCTTATTATACAGTAAAGATTGTGTCTACCCTTACTAAGAGGATCAGTCAGAGAGCATATGTTCTGTGTCTGGCTTCCTTGACCTCAGATGCTTTGCTTCATTCTTCAGAATATTGTTTTGTATATAGTGGTCCTAAAACTTTCATACTTAGCTCAGCAAATGATTGAGAGAGCTCAGTCAAAACTGCATTTTGCATTATTTGCCATTCCTGCAGACCTTGTATTGTCTGGAAGCAGTTATAGTATGCTTTTTTGCTTTGGATTTTTGCTTTGGATTTACTCACGGTAATATACTACAAAATAAGAGCAAATTCCTTTAGGACCTAACGCAGCAACCCTTTTAGAAGGGTTTAGAAAGGCATCTTTCAGTTAGTAGGTTTTTAAACCATTGATTTTTTAATCTTAATTTTTTATTCTTCTAAATTCTCAGTTACCTTGCCAAGAGGTACCAGATCAAATGCCTTAGAGAACATGCTCAGATATCCACACTTGCTCTATGAGCTTGTGGTTTAAAGACTGCATCCCACACTACTTCTGGCTGTTGTCTGGTTTCCTGTCATAGTCTCCAGAAATGCCTGACAGTGTTGAAGACCTGGATTCATACTGACCTTGTTCTTCTTAGAACCCCATCCCTGTGCCCTCCCGGTGAAACACTCTCTATGATGCAAGGTAAAAAAGACTTTGTTGCTGAAAAACAGTTTAAAATAATAAATCCAGTCTTTGTGTACTGGAGTCAAAATAGAATGAGAAATGGAAATAGAATTGTATCCCTAATTTGTGTAATTTTGATAATATTCAAGTTAGATATGTAATCTATGTGTATCCAGTGTCTTTGAATCATACAATCACTATTATCAGGTGGGAAAAAAAAAGCTTTAAGTCCAGTGTTATCAAGTAGTTTTAGAATAATTACTATGTAAATCCGTAGTAGTATAATGTGCCCTGGGGAAGCAACATAAACCATCTCAAGTCCAATTTTTTTCCTGGTGAAAACATCTGCATGGTTTATTTTGAACTTTTAAAAAATACTCCCTTAATTCTTCCTCATAAATCATAAAATGGAAGCTTTTTTTTATATAAAATAATGTCTCTCTAACTTTCTTATGTCTGTATAACATAAAAAACTTGGAAATAATATTTTGTATTTATATTCTTCCATAGTTATGTAAATTTTAGTGAAGATTAGTCAGTCGTATTGTGAGGTACTTCTAGTATTTCAAAATGTGGTGGGTTTTTTTCAGCAAAGTTAAAAGTGCAATCACTTTCTGTGTAGCCACCATTCTGATGACAGGGATAGTTTAAGGAAGTGTAGCAATAGATGAGGAGTGATGCACAATGATGCCAAATTATACCACCTACATTGTACCATTTGACACATGAAAGATAGTTTTGTAGCATCCAGGTTAATAATAGCTTGCAGACTCTTCCCTGCTTCTTTCCCCTGGGATCCACAGTTTCTTCTAGGGGATATAGCAGATCTAGCCAAAAATGTGAACAAAGAGACAAAACTTCAGTTGTGCAGCAAAAATGTATCTTTTATTGTTCTGATTGAGAAAAATACTTTTTTCTATTCAAAACATTCTCTTTTCCAGAGGGTTTTCACTCTACTTCTCTGCCAAACAGCCAGATATAAAATTAAAGTTATGGATTCAGTAAGTAAGGAGTAGACTTGTATGGGTACATTACCAATGGTATTATTCTAAAGAAGAAATCATATCTAAATGGACTGATAAAAACACCCATAGTATTAATGGGAGCAATACCAAACACTGCTAATTCTGTTTAGTTTTAGTCTTTAATGAGATGACACAGTATTGACAGCTGGTTGGCTTGCATTTCTCCCAAAACTGGAACAAAATTCAAGCTTCTCTGAAAAGAAAAGGAGAAAATATGCTTTGGGTCAAAAGAAATCTGTAGATGGGGGAAGAATAATAAAAAAAACAATTTAGTATGTTAAGGCAGGTGCAGTGCAAGAGGTTTATTCAGACTTTTTCCAAACACTAATTGCCATCTCACAGGGATTATCTTCTAAAGGGAAAACGTGCTTAGGCAAAACAACAGATGGTACAAAATAGTTTATGTGGAATTTTCCTTCTAGTTGAGCTAGGTGACAATATAGTACTGTGCTGCATTAGGGTATGTTTTATTGTGTAGCATGAAGATGATGAGTTTTGACAAATTAACATATTGCCATTGAACAGAGGTTTTATATTAATTTTGTTGGAAAGAGATACACATTATTCTCCCTACTCCTTGCAGTCTACAGAGGCACTACCAAGAACACTGAGAGAAAGTTTTACAAAAAGAAATTAAAAGGGCCTGGAGTTGTTGAACTTACCTGCTGTCATTATTTATTATCTGTCAAATATCTTAACATGACATTTGACAACCCATAATGGCAAGGAATGCACCTTAGGACTGTTGCTATTTGTGCTCCCCTTTCCTCCTGGATCTGGGAGAGACTGTGATGTGCATACTTAAATTAATGGCTGAAATTTGGGGATCTCAATTTGTCATGCATGTCATTTAATTCTCTCAAACTGGCCAATGAACACAGCGTGGAGGGGATGAAAATGCATTCTGCATGCATGAAAGGCAGCAGAAAGATTCATTGACTTCAGATGCAGTAAGGAGAGAGAGTGACAGCTATTCCCTAAGAACCAGAAACAACAGAAGTCACAAACCTGTGTATCAGTGGACTAAAGCAACAGATTGTGACTGAAAGGTTCAACCTCCTGGTTTAATTCTCTTTCATTTAAATCAGTTATTATTGCACTCCATGTTTATGTTTCTACCCTGCTAATCTGATTTTTTTTCATTTTTTTTTGTACCAACCTGAATTTGGAGTCTGTTCTGTATTAAAGATTTCCAGATCTCCTCAACTTCCATGAACTTTTTATTCTTTCATGAACAAAATCTAAGAATTGAATCCATCTGAGGTTGTTTTCAAGATGTGGATGTGATGTTCAGCAAAACTTAACAGATGGATGTTAGGCATAAGCAGAGAAAGTATACAAAATAACAAGATTGGATTCACCATTATCCATCAGAAAGTTGTCTGACATGGTGTTTCTGCTGCCTTTCACATCTCTCTGATTTTCTTGTGTCTCAAGTTGTCATAAATAAAAATGGTTATAATAACTTCGCTTGCTTTTCCTGTAGTTTCTGGGCTTACACAGCTTTACTGTATATTTCTAACTCATTTTTCCAGATTTCCTCAAATGGATGTATTTTTTATCTTGCATTTTATCATTCTGCAGCTCTTTTCCACCCTTTTTCAAAATAATTCTCTCGTTTTTACTAAAATTTTCAATCAGCTGTTTCCTGGAGCTTGCAGAATCAGCGTCATCTAACAGAAGTAAACAAATGAAACACCTCACCTTTCGCACTGAGCATAAACTATTTATACTGCATTTTCTGGATGCCTAAAAATCACTATGCAACACTGTAATCCATGCATGAAGAACTAATTTCAGCTCCATTGCCTTCCATGGAGCTGCAGGAATCATAGAATCATAGAATCGGCTGGGTTGGAAGGGACTTCAGAGATCATCAAGTCCAACCCTTGATCCACTACCACTGCAGTTACCAGACCATGGCACTGAGTGCCACATCCAGTCTCTTTTTAAATATCTCCAGGGACGGAGAATCCACTGCTTCCCTGGGCAGCCCATTCCAATGTCTGATCACCCTCTCAGTAAAGAAATTCTTTCTAATATCCAACCTAAACCTCCCCTGGCACAACTTGAGACTGTGCCCTCTTGTCTTGCTGAGAGTTGCCTGGGAAAAGAGACCAACCCCCCCCTGGCTACCCCCTCCTTTCAGGGAGTTGTAGAGAGCTATGAGGTCTCCCCTGAGCCTCCTCTTCTCCAGGCTGAACAGCCCCAGCTCCCTCAGCCTCTCCTCATAGGACTTGTGCTCGAGTCCCTTCACCAGCCTGGTTGCCCTCCTTTGGACCTGCTCCAGCACCTCAATATCCTTCCTAAACTGAGGGGCCCAGCCTGACAATTGTACCAGAGTGTCATGTGTGCCTCTTTCTTACCTTCTCATTTCTTTCTGTCTTCTTGTGTCTGCTCACTTACTTGAGGTGGAAAGGGATCAGTGCAGTCTAGTGAATTGGAAAACTCTATGTGGAAAAAAACCCTATTTACTCTTCTCACTTCATTGCTGAAGGGGGGGCTGCCAGGGGCACACAGAGCTCAGCACCACTGTAACAGATGTAGAGACAGCGCTGTGGCTGTCGGGTAAATACGCAGAATCCTCTGCTCAGCTTTTCTCTGCTCAGTCTTCCCTGCTCTGTAACTCACCTTCAGCAGCTTCACATTTGGATGTTCCCTCCTTCCTGCTGCTCAATTCCACCACCAAACCTCTCCTCATTATTTCCTGTTCCCTTCCCATGAGGGATAAATATCGCTGAGTAACTCCGTGACGTGGCCGCTTTTACCTTGTAGACCCAGTCCCCTGTGACAACTCACCAGCTCAAGCATAGATTTCACCTGGGAGAATTCAGAGCCACTGGTTATGTGGATCAAGAGGAATTAAGTAAGAAAGGAGATGCCACTGCCCAAGTACAGAAGGTGAAGAGCACCCTGCTTGCTTATGGCAAACCCAGAGTTGGTGTGATGGGACTGGTCTGCCCATCTACACCCATGGCATGAACCAGCTTTGAACAGATGTTTGAGGTTTTGGACTTCTTTTCCCTTCCACACTCAGCAGGACACTCAATTACAAAAAAATAAAAAACAAACAACAAAAAAACCTTGGTGTACCCTTGAGGGAAAGTTAGCTGATAAAATAAGCAATGAAGTACCTCTCTTTTGCTGTTTATCCTCATTTCATTTGCTAAGCAAGAATTTTCCTGTGTCGTGTGATTCCTTAATTTAAAAATGTTCCCTTCTTTTTGGCAGCTGCAGCTTCCTCAGCTTCAACAATTCAATGTGTAAAATTCATATCAGCACTAGGCAGGCTCTGCACGCTTTTACCCCATAATCTTAAAGGGAGCTGATCTTATCCCTTTAGCTGTGGATTACAAAGGCTCCCCAAGAAACTGGAGGCTACAGACATATGTGGATAACCTTTTTAAACAGGTCTGCTTCAGAGGAGTTATATCTGAGGTAGTATGATGCAAGTAAACAACATATTTGATCTCATGGTAAACAACCAGCTCATGAAAATAGTAAAAAAAAAATAATAAAAAAATAATCTTACAGCTTCTGCACAGCCCTGCTTGAAG
Organism: Calypte anna; assembly: GCF_003957555.1. Taxonomy (NCBI): domain Eukaryota; kingdom Metazoa; phylum Chordata; class Aves; order Apodiformes; family Trochilidae; genus Calypte; species Calypte anna. Next base: position 167,312,090 of record NC_044244.1, read on the forward strand.
AGCCATCCAGTAACATTACTTAGAAAACACCAACTCATAGCAAAGCTGGCAGGTCTCCTTCCCTGCTCTGAGCAAACTCCCTTATCTCCAAGGCACTGAACTTAGAGAAGCCTGATAGCATTTGTCTTCACCACCCCCAGAAGATTCTTCACCTTTCCTTAGGCCAAACAGAAAGATTTCCACAACCAGAGCAGGGTGCCTGAGGGCTGCTCAGAGCTATGGTGCTATTTTTTCCTCCCATTAACCCAGCAGGTTGTGGTTTGTGTGGTTGTTTTTTCCCTTGTTTTAATGGTAAGGGAGGTTCTTCAAAGTTCTGCATGTCAGTGATGTATTTGTCCCTGAATCTGTTGTTGTAAGCCAATGCAGTATAGGCATTTGTGTGGTTTTTAGGAAGAAGTTGGATCCTGCAAGTTCTATTTATATACCTTGGTGAACTGTATTCCAAATAATTGGAAACGTTAATCATTGCATCCTTAATAGCAGCAGAAATGCTTTGCACCCCTTTAGACATCTGAGTTTCGAATGATTTTTCAAACAGTAGGTATTTTTTCTCTGTTCAAAAGCTTTGGGTGGTGTCATTTTTTTCTGCAGCCTGGTTCTGAGAGGTGCCTGCTCATGGAAAAAATGCAAACCTTGCATTTGGATGACAGCCTGCTTCTCCCTGGGACCCATGCTATAGAATTTGGTTCTCTGAAACCAAAAAGGATGATGAAAGGCACTCTGGTGCATCAGGAAGCATGATTCTATAGTTCCCCCAAGAAAATAACTCCACCCAGAACATCAATGTCTTATGGCTCATGAACAGACACTGCTGACAAATGGATCAAGTTTTCCTTCCCATGGCAGTTGTGAGGGTGACACCACATGAGGCAGAAAAAGAGCTGGTGGCATCTCTAGGCTTGGCTTTCATTATGTGAGGGATACCAGGGCCTTGCTGTTTGAAAGGAGGGGTTTGGCAACACAGCAGGAATATTTCTTAAAACACAGATGAGTTATTTTGCACGTCCCACGAAGGTCTGAGCAATATTTTGCCACACCAGGTCCGCAGAGAGGATCAGAGTCAACTTGGTTCATCAACTAAACCACACTGACTGACTTTTCCACTTTAGTCCATATGGATGGGCAATAAAAGGTACTGCTTCAAGCCACTAAGAAGGGTTACTATAAATGAAGAATATAAAAAATATCAAATAGCTTCATATAGCAAGTATGAATAGCAAGTACCTGCAGTAGAATGAATCAGGAGGGAAAACCAGTCCATGATGAGAAACTGGCTCAGACTGGGCATTTTCATATTGAATTTGCACAGGCTGCCTTAATTTTGGCATTTCTTACCTCTGTGACTGCTTCCTTTTGTAGCCTCAGCATTTTTTTAAGGCAATTATTCCACTGTATGCAATGCAGAGTTTATATTAGGAACTCATAGAGCTTATTTATGGAGGCACAGTCTGTCACTGGAAACATTAAATACCATGTGGGTTAAGGAATGTTAAAGAAGAGTCTCTTGAGGAATACATGGGTGGTATTCCCTGGAAAGCATCCTGAAGTATTTTTAGCTTGAATTTTCTCAATGTAGGATTAAAATAAGCCAAAAGAAAAAAAAAAAAAAAAAAAAAAAAAAAGGCAAGATTTAACCTATATACTGTATAACTGTAGGAGAGACTTGACATTCTGAAACAACATGAGGATGAGAGCCCTCAGAGCACCTGGGAAAAGAAGAACAAGACCATCAGATTTACTGCATATTTTAATGAAGTGGTGCTTTCAGGAGCCTTCAAAACAATACTCAAAAAACCCTCAATTGTGCTGTAGATTTTGTGCTTTGAGAACTTTGCATGCAACTGTTACAGCCACATGGAGATTAATACCTCTTCATGAAGACTTGAGACTTTGTGGATTCACACAATAAAAGCCATGTGACACTCAGCAGATCACCTGTCTGGGACTGTTCCATGTCTTGAAACATGTTTTTACAATTCATTTTCAAAATGTAGAGTAATTGCACAGAACCTGATCTGGGTTTCACAGAGGCAAGTTCATCTAACACCTTGAAGATCTGTGGTCTCATTCTAGATTTCCACCACAAAAACTGCTTTCTATCTTTCCAGGCTCCTCAAAATCCTCTTTTCTCATGCTACCCACATTGTAAATACTGATTTTTATGTCCAAGGAATTTATTCCTAAAAATCAGCCCAGCAGAATTTATTCATATACTGATCACACCGCTGCCCATATCCCTGTGTTTTATGGAACATTCCCTCCCAAGCTAATTTCAAAGTGCATCTTTGTCACTGTTTTGAAAACCAATATAATCATTGTGGCTCAACTTCCAACCAATTCATCCTTATGGTTTCTAAAATTTTTCAGCAGTTGACAAAGAAGTTATTAGTTCATACAGATAATTCATTTACAGTGACTACTACCATTCTTAAAATTAATTGGCATGCCCAGCTCACACAGCACACTCCCAAACCTTGAAACTCAATTTAGGTCAAACATGAGGGAATTTAACCTATTCCAAATAATGGTCTACATCTAAAGAGAAACAGCTTGACTTTGAAAGGGTGAGTTTAAAGTAAATCATCCTTTTCGTCAGCTATTTTCCTGAAAGTCTTCCTATTTTGTCTGGAGATTTTTGCTTACTTTTTATTATTATTTTCAGGAATCGTTGACAATTTCAAAGGTATCCCAGGTCTTAGCAATGCTACCATTTGAGACTGGAGAGCAGACACAATGAGGTTACTCTTTAATGTTTTAAGTCTCAGTTCATCTTGGCTCCCAAGCTGTGGTTTGATACTACAGTGATTCTGGTTTTTGAGGTACTCAGTGTCAGATCTGAAAGTCACTGTAATCATATGAATGCAATATACTGATGAAAAGTCACTCCACTGATTCAGATTTGTTAACAATATATTGGAGAGAGAATTTTGTCCTAGCAGATTTAATGTAGAGCAAGTATTCTCTGTCTGGGCAGCTCTAACTACGCTGTCTTCCTGCAGCCAGAATAAAATCAACATCAAATTATAAAGTGGATGTAAATACTGTGCTCTGGATAAGCCAGCTGAAATGGAATCCTGAAATGGAATCAGGCTCCTGCCTGATTTTGATCAAATTTTTACTGCTACATGGTGTACAGACATGTAGAGATGGCATTGAATGATCACAGAACCACTGTCTCAGTAGTCTACCAAAGCCACAACTCTGTAGTTAGAAAATTAAAGACATTTCATCTTAGCCTTTGCTCTTCCCTTGGAATTACAAGCACCATCATCAGGGGAAGCTGTCATATCTAATCAATAGACAGCTAGACTGCTTCAGTCATTGCCATCTAGGATTTCACCAGAAGCCTAAAATGGAAGATGCAAAAACGTGCCTCAGCTCTTGGATTCTTAATGCTCTGTTTTCACAGTGATCCAGACCTCCTCTAATAACAAAAAATGTTGCTTTGGGGGCAGTGTGAGGATATTAGTACACCCCAGTCTGCTGTAATAAAGTAGGGTTTTTTTCTAACTTGTAGAAGATGTATCATATTTCCATGATCAAAGCCTCAGAAGCCTCCCTGGTGATTATGTACTCAGCAGATATTGTACACTGTATACACTATAGATTTTACGTCTGTAGAATAGTGGTGGTTGATTATTTAGTTCTTAATAGAACAAGTCATATGATACACTTGAGTTTGAATGAGATACATGTGAGAACATTTAAAACAATACCCAGTCTTTTGTTTAAAAAATTTGAACCACAGACCTTGGTATGTTATTCCAATAATTAATGTATGCTTGCTTTAGAACAGGCCTTTTTTTTCTATTTCTAATTTTAAACTTACAGTAAGTAAAGTTTCTGATACCTCATCTGTATAGAACCCCCTGACCTCTTTTCTGTTTTGGGACCTCCAAGCTTTGATTAAGTCATATCTTCACTTGTTAATCAGAACAAACTCTGAGTTTTTATCTATAAAGAAAATATTGTTGTCTTTGAGGTTCTTTGCAGGCTCTTCCTTACAACCTTACTAAACAAAACTCATCTGCCTTGGACTCTGGATGACAACTCCAGATGCCATACTTCAGACACAAACATGTACCTCAGTACCAAGCACAGAGGCACTATCACTCACAAGTACCAGAAATTCTTCTGCTCCTAGATCCATTTCTACTACAAAAATCCAACTTACCATTTAGTTCTGGCTGTAGATCTTACACAGATGCTTCATCACCATGACCCATAAGACTTTTTCAAAACCAAGGCATCCCCTAAAGATAAAGACAAGTGTTTCCTGTAGACTTTGCTTTCAAGTGCACAGTTTTCCATTTGGCTGTGCAGAAGTAGATTTGCTTTTGTTCATCTCACCATCCAATCCAAATAATTGATTTCAATGATTTGCCCTTTTCACGATTTACCAACCCCTCAGTCTTCATGACATCTGCAAATATTATCACTTAAAGGCTGCCTGTCTCTGATTCCTCCTCTGCTTGTTTCCATGGGATTCAGCTGCTTTCATCTTAGAAACTGGTGCCTAATAAATGTGGGTGACCAGGAACTACTCAATCTCATTTAGGCTGATCAGGTTGGTATTTTTCCATTCCAACCACAGACCTTTCCTCCTGGCATAGCTTCACCCACAAGTCACAAACATGAAACCCCCTCTAAGTTTCACAAACCTTATGCAGAAAAAAAAGGGTCAGTTGTAAATCATATCCCTGTCCCTACACCATATGAGTGCAGAAAAACATAAAGCAAAAGGCATCTCCAAACTTTGTCCTTAATTTACCTTTTTTGCTATTCAATTGATCAAAAATGTATTTTCTAGTCACCACTGCCTTGCTCCACCTTTCCTGGTGAGGGAAGAATTAGCTCCACAGGAATTTCATAGCCTGGTAGATTTGTTCACGCTGACACAATCAAACAAACTTATTTCCCACCCTGTGCAGCATCCCAGCAAACAAGGAGACTTCTTCTTCCAGCCAGTGATAAGAGATTTCCATCATTGTAGGAAAAATATGACATTTCTCAATTCAGCACCCTGTGAAGTAGGAACTTTGCCTCAAATACTGTGTTCTGATTTGGGCACCTCACTACAAGAAAGACACTGAGATGCTGGAGTAAGTCCAGAGAAGAGAAATGAAGCTGATGAAGGGTCTGGAGCACAAGTTTTATGAGGAGGGACTGAGAGAATTGGGATTGTCTGGAGAAAAGGAGGATGAGGGGAGATTTTATCACTCCCTACAGCTCCCTGAAAGGAGGTTGCAGACAGATGGGGGTCACTCTCTTTTCCCACATAGCAATGGATAGGAGAAGGAGAAATGGCCTCAAGTTGCACCAGAGGAAATTAGGAATTTACTCACCAGGGTATTAGGAAAATTTTCTATACTGAAATGATTGCCAAGCACTGGGAGAGGGAAGTGGTGGAGTCACCATTCCTGGAGGTATTCTAAAAAAGAGGTGGATGTGGTGCTTAGGAACCATGGTTTAGTGGTGGACTTGGCAGTGTGTTGGGCTCACGGTTGGACTTGGTGATCTCATGGGTCTTTTCCAATTTAAATGGTTCAATGACCAAACAAATTCTAGGGAATTTGGTCCTAAAATACCAAGGAGGAGGAAGAAGTATGGGTGCCTGAACATGCTTTTATTTGGCAGCGGTGATGTGGGTAAGTAAATTCTATTAATGAACTATTTTCACCTGTAGGTCCTAGTAGCAATACATGCTAGTTCATAACATCTTTTTACAGTCCTAATGCTATCAAAATTTTCACTGTGCAAATCTTCAGTAAGATAATAAAATATTTTCCCCCTAAAACAAAGCTAAACATTATTTGCACAACTTCCATGGTAAATGACAAGACGACATTCAACTTCAGAACATCTTATTTTGAACATAAGTTTTCAATAAAATAATGTAGAATATTCACCCCTGTATATTTTAGCTTTATTAATATAAAATACACATAACTTTATTAATTTTTTCCTTTATTTGCTTTCTCATTTATCTAAATCTTAGCTGTGTCTAGCCAATGTTATTTTGGAGCTCTCTCATACACTGTAGCTGTTTCATGGATTAAGGCTTTCCCTAAACAAGAAAAAAACCTTAAACAAGGTTAAAGCAGCCAAAATGTATTTTCTTTTCTAATAAGTCATGTGCCATCCTCTCTTTACCAAAAAGTAAAAATAGCAATGCAAACCATCTGATGGGGTCCCTTGAAAGTAACGTTGGAACAGTAATAGAGCAATGCCAGATTTTCAGATCCACATTAAGTTGCTAGACTCTATGAAAATCTTTGCAGAACAATTTTTCCTTGAGATAACTTAATTTATATCACAGGGATTATAGTAAGAATCAATTTAATCTTGCTATACTTGGCTCAATTACTAAAAGCATCAATTTTGCTTAATACTGGTATTTGTAGACTTACTGACTTTTTTATTTGCTACTGTCAGAAAAATGTACCATCTTAGGAAAGTAAACAGACACATCCTTCATTCTCTGCTCTGTTTCACAGTCATCTCTCCTTCTTGCCTTCATGCTTCCTCTATAGATCAAATATTTATTTTCTCAAATCTGTCAGTTTTCAAGTTTCCCCACTGAGACTGTGTACTTTCAGCATGTGCTCAAAGTGAAATAAATAGGACAAACTGCATGCTTAAAAGTAAACATCTACCTCACTGGCTTGGCCACAAAAATGCTCTGTGGTTTTCAGCACTGCACCCTCCAATTCTTATTAAAAAAGACTTTTTTTTCTATGACAACAATATTTGGCTCAGTAGTCTCTAGCTGATCTTCAGAGAGGATCAGGACTATGGACACAAGTCCATCTTATTTATTTAGGATGACCATGCAGCTGCATTTATACTCCCCACCACTTCACACACATCTTGTCACTTCTTCCTTTGAATTGTGCAAGCAATAAAAACCTCACTGGGAGAAGTCACTTTCTCTTTCCTCTATTAAGCAGGGGTTTGGTTTATTTGAAGAAAGATCTGGTTTCATTTTTATTTGAACACACACTGTGATAGACTGCAAAAAGAAACCCAACCACAATAGGAATTTTACATATAGATTTGCTGTAATTGGAAAGCTCTCAAATACTGTGCTCAGTAGAACACATTAAAAAATAAAAGGAAAGGCTCCATCTCAGTGCCAAGTTGTTGGATGGGCTAAATTCTTTCCATTTTGCATACAAATAATTTTGCCACCTGTTTTCTTCTTTTTTAAGGGAAGCAAAGTTCTTTTCTCCCACACTTGTTCAGCCATTATAAACTTTTATGGGCTTAGAGGTTAAATGAAACAGTTACTCTTGTTCAAAGCATTTCAAAAGTAATATATTCATTAATTTGTATCTGATTTCTAAGTATCACATTAGTAACTTCTCTGCTTTACTGTCTGTTTCTCTTTTATAATAAATACTTGCCAAAAAGTTCCACCTGCAAGGTCTTAATGAACTCAGAGAAGCAGATATTTATATTTGCAACAGCCTTCCTGAAGTATGTAACCACAAATGTTAAACTTCACAAGAGCTATTTGGCACCTGTAAAAATGAGGTGAAGATATATCCTGTGTTTGGGGGTTCAGTTCTTGCATTATGAAGTGAAACTTTGAAAAAGGAGAGAAAGGAGGAACTTAGAAATTAGTGATCCATCACATGAACTTTAGTTCTCCCCCAAATCACAATAAACCATTTGTAAGTACTTAGAATACAACAGGGAGGAGCATAACAAATGCAGATTTTCATGGACATTTAATGTCTAACAAGTCACTCCTGTGGATGGTGTGGATGCCATGTACTAAAGCTTTTGACACTGATGTGTTTTTCCTAGGAAACCACTTTTCAGCTGAAGTATTCCCTAGAGCTCACAGCCTGCTGTGGGGAGGATGCTCTGTTTCACACAGAAGCTGGAAGGATGTTTCAATATCCTCATTAATGGTCAGGATGATCAACCAAGAAGCACGTTCATCACACCTTGACAAACCCAGGATGATGTTATTTGAGGTGAGGCCTCAGGTGGAGCGTGATGCCCAGTGAGCACAGGCAACACCTTTGGAAGCAGGAGCTGAAAGATCAATGATGAGAATAGAGTAGAAAGGTGTGACAACAGCCTCCAAAATCATCAGAAGTTATCACTGAAGAGGTGTTGAATGGGTTCTTCAAATTCATGGGGGATAATATGGAAATTGCAGCACTAGGTTGTTCACTAGCTACACCATCTAGGAAGGAGACAAAGCACTGCTCACCAGGGTTTGAACAGGCAATGCCAGTTGAGGATGGTTTGTCTACAGCTGGTGATGCCTTGGGCCAAGAAATTGAGGTAAATGGCTTGTTCCAAAGGTATTTTTATGAAATCACCCATGGCAAGCTGACACACTTTAAATCAACTGCATTAGTACATGTCCTCAGCCAGGGGCACTGGCAGGCAGAGGTCATAAGTAAAAGTTAGCAGCACCTTAGTGAATTGCCACCTGCAGCCATCTGGGCTTTCATGTCATTTTTTCTGCCGACTTTCAGGATACCTGTTGCAACTGCAGCAGCACACCAGGATGGCCAAAGGGGTGGGATAACAAACACCCCCCACCCATGTCTCTGAATGAAGTCCACAAAAGAAAACACCCTTCAGCCCCATTAGCCCCTGCTGCTGCTGCTCAGAAGGAGGCATTCAGGTGGTTATCCACACCAGGGGAAGAAGGAAGGAGGTGCTGATACAGGTGCTGGGGGTGGAAACTGAGAAGGGAAAACAAAATTGGTGGGAGGAAAATGAAGCAGCTAGTGGGTTGTCCCTCCACACCTTTGCTGCTGCTCCTTGGGCTTTCCTCTCATTGTGATTTCTTTCTTCCTAAAGCTCTCTGTTTAGAAAATAATCAGATTTCTGCCATCTGCATAAATAATTCCCCCCTAGTGAAATCTAAAACTCCCAGGAATTGATTTTAAAAGCATCCTTTCTCGTACAGGTATGTGCAGAAGTGGCTGTTAGAGTAACGAGAGGAATAACCATAATGAAGAGAGAAGCCACGTGTTGGAGAAAGGCTATGATTGAAAACTTTAGGTTTAAAACACTTCTCAGGTGCCATGTGCCAGGCAGTCCCAAGCAGCAGGCAATGAGAACTGGGAGAAGTGCAGAATTCCTACAGTAGTTTGGATGCTCTCACAAATAGAAAGCAGGGGGTTTCAAGGCAGCTATCAGGATTTTGCATATAAATATTGCTGAAATAACGTACCTTTATTTTTAAAATGTTTTTCTTAGCTTAGTCTGTTACTTAGTCTTATCTGAAGGGTTGCCAGATTGAGAAGTATGTGCGTTTTGCTTTACTTTTAATACTTCATCATTTTAATGACCCACTGCATGTTGTTACTACCTGTCTGTCTGGGAGGAACTATCCAGCCACCATGTTGATGAAATCCTACCTTCAAAAAAGAAAAAAAAAAAAAAAAGGCCATCTGGCATATCTACAATGAAGAGAATGAATGACAACATATCCTTGAAGAATTTACAAGAAATTAGGCTTGCATACTATGTGCCAAGAAATGAAGGAAGTTTCATGCTTGCATAAATTGATGAAAATTAGTGTATACTTTTTATGTGATACATGTTAAAGGCAATGCTGGTGGAAAAAATACAGAAAAGTGTAAAAAAGCTCATCCTTTTAATGCCTTTCTACCTCAAAATAGGAAAAAAATTTGCAAATTCATTTTTTTCCTCCCAGGGAATGGAAATACTTAACGAAGTGAGGACTTCTTGTGAATGTCCAAGTACAGCATGGGAATCCAAATCTGTATGTTTCAGTGTGTCCAATGTATCTGAAGTACTTTGCTTAGAAAACACAGGCATGTGTTACTATGTTTTCAGTGCACTTCATGTAAGAAAAATGTCAATAATGAAACATTCGCTTTTGTTGATCCAGTTTTCACTGAGTCACTTAGGGCAGGGGACAAAAGAGACCCAGGAAGATGAGGCATCTTTTGAACACAGTAGATAGAACAGACTACCAAGAAATCCAACCCTAAATGTCTAGACTAAGTGGAAAAACTTGAAAAGGATAAAAAAAACCCCAAACAATCCAAACAAACAACATGACTTGGAACAAAATCAAAATGTGAGAATGAAATTAAACCACTCCCCAGGCCGTGTTGGAGATGTTCCGATGCAGTTCAGTAAACCAGCTAGGAGAATCTCTGTCCCTTCCCAAAGCAGTAGCAAAGACCTGTCCCTAGTGAGCTCTTCTCCAGACCTAACATCCTCACCTTCTCAAGGTTGGTCACTTGGTTTTAGTAGGCAGCTCCTCTGCCCCTTGCTAACAAAGCTTATCCTTACCATGGGGCTGACTTCAAGTTCCTTTGCCCCTCACTAAATGTGGCAGCATGCGCCTGAACACCAACCAAACACAGCCCACCCCTGTGATTCTGACATCTGCTTTCAAATTCCATGTCAGCTTTGAGACAATTATGTTTTTCAGCAAAATGCCTGTGATTTTTCAGCCAAGCAGCACGGAGACCTCGGTCTCAGCAGAAATCAGTGCTCTTCAGGTTGGCGAACGGGGCTGACACATAGGGAAATCACATGCTCCTCAGTGAGGCCTCAGATTGATTTCTTTCACAGAAACAAGTGAAAAACCATATTTGGCATTCAGGAGCCCAAAAGGGCAGGGGTGAACTGAAGTTGTATTGCATGGGTTTCATTTAGACCTAGCAGGGTCTGTGCAGCAGCTGATGTCTGTTCTCCTTATCCAACAAGACCTTGAAATGTACCTTCAACCTAAGTAGGTTGTGGTAACCTTCTGGGGCCTGTGCTAGCTTTCCACTTAAGGAAACCAAGCTCTGAACTCCACAAAATGAAATGAGGTGAATGTAATTGCATACCGAGGCACAGGTATAAGATTCAGGGCACAGGAAAGAGAAAATGGGGCTTAAGGCACATCAAGAATCTGAATTTCAGGACAAAAGGGTATGTATAGAGCTTGAGCTGAAGTAGTAACTTCAAGTTGCTTAAAGTTCCTGTGTATGAGTTTTCAGGTTTTGTGGTTGAGCAAGCAAGGAAATGTGAGGCACTAGCATATATTTCATGGCAGGCCACTTTTGTCACAAAGCTCCAGCATGGCCAAGGCTATAGAGGCCAGATGTTGGAAGGAATAAAAAAAAACATCATATGAGATCTTCTGGTGCATCATGAGGGAAGGAGGGGAGCTGACTAATCTTAGTCTGACACTCATTCTTAGTGTAAAGCCCTTTAAAGTATGAGATTCCTCAGCAGTATCTCACACTCAGGGGACAAGGGAAGGAGACCAGACATCCTTAAGCAACTGCTGCTCACCACCAGCTTCAGAAAGCCACCTTCCAAAAAGCAAAATGCTCCAAGTTATCCTGTTTGCTTCTTTCTGAGGTTACACTCTTACCACCTAAGCATTTCATTGACAAACTGCTGATAATTATTATCAACAAAACTAGTTCCTTTTTCTACTGCTGGAAAAAATGCAGCAATTCAGGTTCCTCAAACGACCTATACCACTGGGACACTTCTTTGGGCCTGGTATATGGGTACACTATCTTAATAGGATTTTTCTATAGGCTTAGTTAAATGCACGGATAAAACTTCACCTAATTTCAGCAACACTTCTACTTTTCATAGACTGCTGGTGTATTTTGCAAAAGCTAGAGCTCAGGTGGTAGTGTGCCATTTTATGGTATGAAAAAGCTTTAAGGCATGAAGAAAGTGAATATATCTTTAAATAAAACTATTATAGATACAAATTTTGTTCTTTCTTGTGAAATGAAACTCCTTTACTGCTGTTTGCACTTAACAAGTAGAACACACAGATTATAACTTTTTGTATTCAAACATGACAGCTGCAAATTCAAAAAGGCAGACTGGAATGAAAAGGAATATATAAAGTGGGGGTGAAGAATGCCATTCATTTGGATGGTGACTGAGCTTCCTTTTCTCACTCTCTGCTCTAGTCCTACTCTTCAACATATCCCCCTATCCTGCAACAAAGGGGAGAAACAAATGAGTGAAAATGCTGAGTTTGTAGGAGATGCAACAACATCCACTTGAGGAGTCGTAATACATTGGCTGGTGTTCAAGTGTATGCTGGTAACAAGTAAACTGAGAAGACTGAAGCATATACACTGTATTAGTAAAAGGTGTACTGGAGGGCAAAGAAACCCTGCTACTCCATTAAGCAGGTATGGTAGCCCTGGAAGTGAAACCCCCCATGTCAGACGCCCTTACACAACGATCTGTGCTATCTTTGTCACAGTGACCATGCCGTGTCCCGGCTCCTGCTCGTCTTAAGGTACATGTGGGACCACCTGCTCTCTCTGCAGGGGAAAGACGCTTCCCAAAGTGGGTTCAAATGTGTGGCATCATGGGCACAGGATCAGGGGCAGAGACTTCCTGACCACCAGGACCCTAACCTTAACACCTCCTGGTCCCCAGAGAGGGCTCGGCTCGGAACAGAGTAATGTGAAGGGCAGCGCTGCCCGCTCCCCCCGGTGGCCTGGGACCCCCAGACGGACCCATGGGGACAGCCCCTGCTATCCATACCCGCTCCAAGCCCGACAGGCCGGGCCGAGAGAACAAAGCATAACCCTGGCAGAGCATGAGCGTGGCTCCTGGCTCCACTGAAGGGGCTTTTTCCCCTGCGCCGCGGAGCATCCTGACCGCCGGCCCCGCCGCGACGCCGAGAGCCCAAGCGGCTCTAAACCTGCTTACGCCGAAGGCGATTTGCCCGTAATCCCTTGGGCTTCCCGGGACGGAGAACCGGGGAAAGCGGGGGTGTGTGGGGTGGGTGTGCACGGCTGCCGGGGAGCCCCCGGGGCGGTGCCGCGGGCGGGCGGGCGGGGGGCGGTGGGGGCGGGCTCCGCGCCTTGCACCGGAGGACACGGCGGCAGCGAGGGATGTGAACGGCGGGGGCAGCTGCAGGCCGTGTCCCTCGGGAGACGGTTCTGAGCCCGGTGGCCGTGGGAGGGAGAGGAGCGGGCAGGGGACGGAGGGAGGAGGGAGGGAGGGGGCCTGGGGGAGAAAAAGGGAGGAGCGGGTCCGGGGGTGTGGGGGAGGAAGAGCGGGGCGGGGGAAGCGCTGCCAGCCGGAGGAGCGGCAGCGACAGGAGGGAAGCGCAGCCCGGCGTAACCTGCTCCGCTACCCGCGGAGGTAGGGACCTGCTTGCGGGGGGATGGAGGAGCATGGGTACCCTTCCTATAGCGCCCGCAGCCCCGCCTGGGAGGAACTGGTAGGTACCATTCGTGCCTGGCAGTTGCACAGGCATTTCCTACCCTTTTCCTGCCTGTATTGTTCAGCCGGCGGGGTCGGGCTGTCAACCTTATCGCTGCGTTCCCCCCCGCCCTCCTTCCCCCTCCTCCTCCCTCCTCCCCTTTCCCTTCTTCCGACCCCGCTCCGCGACAGAGCCCGACCGCCGGCTCTGCTCCCCGCGGTGCGCGGAGCGGAGGTGGGAGGTGGGAGCCTTTCGGTCCCGTCGTGTCCGTCTGTTTGCTAGCGGGCTGGTCTCTCTGGGGGACGGGGAGTTCATTGTCCTTTTTTCTTAGTTTCACCGCCCGGGTGGAAAGGCTGAGCTTAGCACCGAGAGCCTCCTTGCCTCCAACTTTGTCGGGGGAGGGTGTGTGTTGGATGTTGATACCATTAAACGCCTTCTCTTAGCAGAGCAAAAGCAGCGTGTCTAGCGTGGAGAGGCACTTTCCAGAAAGAGTGACTTTTCTCCCCTTACCCCCCCCCCCCGTTATTCTTCTGTAGCCAGGCTGGGAAGTGCTCCTGTTGTGGGGCCAGGTGTTGGGTACCCCGCTGCCCCCCCCCCCCCCCCCCCCCCCCCGTTTTGTGGAGTGCGTAGCAAGTGCGTATCTTTCAGCTGCAAAAGGCAAGGGGGTGCCCAAAACTGACCGGGGGAAAAGCTGCAGTGCGGTTGCCTTGCCGTTTATTTAAGCAACTCGGAGACCCTTCTTTCCAGCTGAAGGAAATCATGTCACCGGCATCCTCAGCAGGCGATAAAATCAGATTTCCCTTTTCAGGGCGGTCTGGTCCCGCTGCTGGGCTTTCCTCCATTGTGCAAACACACACACACACTTACCAGGCAAGGAGGGCTAAAAATAATCTTGGAGTAGCTGCTTGGGAGATTTCAGGCTATCTGAGAGGGCAAAGCTAGGCTCTCTCTAGCCCTGAACTTGAGGAGATGACATGAAGCATGGAGTCATGCCACTGTGACTCCCCCCTTTAGATGACTGTGCCATGTTTTGCTAACTCGTAAACCTAGTTTTAAAGAGCAGCCAGGAAAGAGCTATACTTTGTCTGGCCAGGTCTGCTTGGTCGCAGGACAGCAGCAGCCCAGCCCTGGAGATAACCCAGGCTGAACTTCCCTGTTAGGACTTGAAGCCTTCCCAAATACATTTTTACTAGCCTCGTTTTTGTTGTGTAGTTCAACATCCCCCTTCACTGCCCTCTGCAGTTCTCAAGCCTCAAAACTGCTGCTGGAGTTGCAGCTGTGATAGGGAAAACAGCTGTATGTGTGTTCCAGTAACATGGAGCTGACACCAACAGGATCAGACAAGGGAAACCCGAGGTTTTTTTTTTTTTGTCTGGAAAGATGAAGACATCGTGGGAGGAAGGTGGCGAAGCCGATTCCCGCAAACACGTTATCCTATTAAACAGTGACATTTAAATTGGCTGCTGTCATCCCAAACTCTGCTGAAACTCGGGAGACAGATGGATTGCAGCCCATCCGCTTGGAAATGCGGAGTCCTGGCTGAAGCATCCAAACCGGTTTCCTTCTGTGTGCAGGGCTTAGATAAACAAGGAGCACGTCTCCTTTTATCCCCTCCATCTCACCCTCCCCCAGTAAGAGACAGGATTTGGGTCATGTTTATCATTTCACTGCTGCATTTGTTAAAGATTACATCCATGAATGCAATTTTACGGTTAACCACTGCACTGTTTTCCTTTACAAGCCTCTAATTTCAGCTAAACCACTCAATCTTTTACCTGGTAACCTGCTGGTAAAATACATAGTCTTTGTGGCAAAAGGCATATAATTGCTCTTTGTATCTGGTTGCAAGCAGGCTTTTTATTATAATGGTAGCAAACTGAGATTTAGGTGCCCAGACCTCTCCCTTCCTCTCAAAACACAGAAAAAGAGCAGCAGGACAGGGGAAACTATTTATTGCAGGCTTTAAATCTGTGCAACTTAATTATATATGCAAATTTTCAGAAGTCATGGGGAAGCGCTGTTCCTGTGGCTGTTCAGAGAAAAAACAGACATCAAATGGAACAACAACTTCTATGCCAGACTCATCTGAGTGCAGCTTCAAATATCTATAAAATCACTTCCTTAATTCACAGCTCATTTCTGGATGGCAAACCTTTCTGACTCCAGTAGGTGTTGCATTAGATACTCCTGAATGGAGCTAAATAAAAGTAACAGAAAATGTAAGGCTCATCCTGAATTGTTCCAAGAGACATTCTTAGAATCACAGAATCATAGAATTGGCTGGGTTGGAAGGGACCTCAGAGATCATCAAGTCCAACCCTTGATCCACTACCGCTGCAGTTACCAGCCCATGGCACTGAGTGCCACATCCAGTCTCTTTTTAAATATCTCCAGGGATGGAGAATCCACTGCTTCCCTGGGCAGCCCATTCCAATGTCTGATCACCCTCTTGGTAAAGAAATTCTTTCTAATATCCAACTTAAACCTCCACCAGCACAACTTAAGACCATGCCCTCTTGTCTTGCTGAGAGTTGCCTGGGAAAAGAGACCAACCCCCCCCAGCTACCCCCTCCTTTCAGGGAGTTGTAGAGAGTGATGAGGTCTCCCCTGAGCCTCCTTTTCTCCAGACTGAACACCCCCAGCTCCCTCAGCCTCTCCTCATAGGATCTGTGCTCGAGTCCTTTCACCAGCCTGGTTGCCCTCCTTTGGACCTGCTCCAGGACCTCAATATCCTTCCTAAACTGAGGGGCCCAGAACAGGACTCGAGGTGTGGCCTCACCAGGGCTGAGTACAGGGGCAGAATCACTTCCTTGGACCTCCTGGCCACGCTGTTCCTGATACAGGCCAGGATGCCATTGGCCTTCTTGGCTACCTGGGCACACTGCTGGCTCATGTTCAGCTTCCTGTCAATCCAGACTCCCAGGTCCCTTTCTGTCTGGCTGCTCTCCAGCCACTCTGTGCCCAGCCTGTAGTGCTGCATGGGGTTGTGCAGGACCCGGCACTTGGCCGTGTTGAACCTCATCCCGTTGGAATCAGCCCAACTCTCCAGTATGTCCAGGCCCCTCTGCAGAGCCCTCCTGCCTTCCAGCTGATTCACACCCCCCCCCCCAGCTTAGTGTCGTCTGAGAATTTGCTGATGATGGCCTCAATTCTTGTCTCTTCGTGGCTTTGTACCTCAAATATAGATAATATATGTCTAACATATATGTTCTTAACCTAAATTTCATATTTTATATGAGGCCTGAGTTGACTTCTCCCTTGAAATGTACATGTGGCTTCTAACACAGGAGCCATATATCCTGCTCCTAACATCCTGCAAAGCCATTCTTTATTCTTATAGTCTCCACTGTTTTACAAGTTTTCTCTCTAAAGCATAGACCACAATTTTGTAACCTATGGGTTACCGAATTGCCTTTGCTACACCTGAAACAGTCAAGAGAAATGTTGTTCCTCTATTTAACACTGGTATGCATACATTCTGTTATATTTTGGCTTTCCCTTTGGTAAGGAAGTAGAAAAAGAATAACATTGCTAACTTGATCTGCAGAGAAAGTTCAGATCAGATCTGAACAGGCAGATCTGAAATTAATTTGCTTAGTCTGGGGAGCTCAGTTAAAAGCTATAGTCATCGCTAAGCACTAAAATCAAGAAAGATTCAATAAAATATTTTAAACATGATGAATATTGCACTGTTGACCTGAGAAATACATGGCTATTCATTTAGACACCCCCACAAAAACTTTTTGAGGTGGAGGAAGAAGTATTGCCCTTCATTTCGTAGATGCCAAAGTGACCTAGACAAAAAGAAAGAAATATGCTTATTATGAAGGGAACCAATACTAGAGTTTAAATAATTTATGTTCCTTGAATAAAATAATGGATTAACCTGCATTATAAACTATAATCCCCAGTGCAGCTAGAGTGCCTGTGTGGTTGGATTTTTTTCCTATGTTGCATATGCATTTTAGTGACACATAGTCTATTATCAGGACTGGATGTGGTTGAGTTTCAATGTTCACATAGTGTATGTATGCACCCAGCACTTTGGGATTCTTTGAATATAAAGGGTAGATCATCAGCTGATACCAATTGCTATAGCACAAACCATGTCAGTGGAGCTGTTTTGTATCAGTTGAACATCTCCCTTTAAATACCAACATTTTTTTTAATGCTTTTTACCAGTCTTTCCTTGCTTCAGTCAGGAAATTTCAGGAACTGACTAAGAAGTGTGAAGCACAGTATGAAAGACAGCACAGGCAAATACTGTGTTTTTAACGCTGCATATAGCCCTGTATTCTTCAAGAGCCTAATATGCAGAAGTCTAGTTGGTACCATTTGTACCATGGTATTCATAGCTGTATTCACTGAGCTGAAATGTGCTGTTCAGTATTTCTCATATTGAGTCTGACATCAACCATCTGGGAGAGTTTTAGCTGTGAGGTGAAAGGATGGCAGTGAAATTGGCAGTCTTTATTGAGTTTCACAGCTACCTTCAGAACCTTTACCTTGATAAAGGCTGGATCTGGACCCTGATTATCTATTAATACTTCTGAAAATCAGAACAAGTGGTAACAGTGAGATCTGTAAAGCTATATTAGTGCATGGACAATGTGTATGTTTGTAGGAACAACTTCCTATGCTAACATGAATAAGTAACTCAGGGACTTCCAGCAATGCTTAATGCTTGCTTTGTTTCTCCATTACACATTAGTTGAAGATGGATTTTAGACATGTTAATTTTACAGATCCCCCTCCAGACTTTGAAGAAATTTTCTCATTGCACTGTTCTTGTGGGACATTTCTTATAATTCACAAATTTAGGTCACTGCTACTACTATCTTCATGTTAAGTGATCTGAAAGAACATTCCTAGTACTTCACATTTTTTTCATAGCACTCTGAAGTTTATCAAGCTGTGATGAAAGAAATTCGCTTGGAAGTTAAAGGCTGGTGCATTCCCTCCTTGTAACCCAATTTTTGTGTTTTGACAGTCAGGACAGAGCAAGATCACAACAGGGTAGCCCACACGAGGATGCACAGTGCCCACTCTATGGTGCAAAAAGCATGCAGAAGCTAGGGCTGACAATTAAAACTCTGAAGGTGAACAGAAGTTGAAGAATTGACCATTTCACCTGCAGTATTATAACATGTTTTATGTATTGGAGATGAAGCCCAGGAAGGAAATCTGTCTGTACAGATTCCTAAGGTGATCTCCAGCTCTTCTGCTGGCATTGTAATAGCCATCAGACATCACAGGAGGTATTACATTTAAAAACCAAGTTATTAATTAGTTTCTGGTTTTCTATTTATTAAATTATGCAGTGTATTTACACCCATTGCTAAATGGTCCAATGTTTTTATAAAACTCAAGATAAGCTTTTACATTAGCTTGCAGTGTAACCCATTGGGAAAGTGATTTGAAACCAAACCAGATTAATGTCTTGCTCTAGAAGGTACTGGTCCTGTGTGCTTCTTATTCCAAAACACTGGAAGCTGGTTTTGGAAGTACATCCACTGTTTTTAGGACTGAGGTCTAAATATGTAAGGAACAAGCAACCAGATGATGTTTTACTTAAAAAAAAAAAAAAAAAGCAAACACCAAAAGGTGCAAATCTGGACTCATCAGGAGTAAACTTCATGATCTCTCTGTCCAAATCCCAAACTAGACACTTGACTGGTCTGACACTTGACTTGACTATGCTGGTTTTATGTGCCTTCCCCCCTCACTCTCTCATCTTTCCTTTGCAACTTGTGAAATGTCTACTTGTAAACAGTTTTGCTTGTAACTTTGCACAGGATCCTAGTCGTGTGACACAAATACATGGCAGTCACATGCTATTTTGAATGCTTTTTTAGTATGGGAACAAATCTAACAGTAAGCAGTGTTGTTCAACTGGTGCTGTTTAATTCAGTTTTATTAAATGGAGTTAAGTCAGTCTTGCAAGCCTTCTGTTACTCCTAAGTGTTCATCAAATTACAGTCACAATTACATGCAATACATATTAGCATTAATTAGCAAAGTCTGTCTTGTCATCCTCTTGATGTGTTCAATTGCCATTTACCTCCAAAAGATTGCAGTGAGATGTGTTCTGGCATAATTTGCTATTCCTGAAGTCAAGGTGAAGAGGAAGAAAGAAGGATGAAAAGAACAAGTGTTCATAAACTTTGCTCTTAACTTATCTTTCTTCCTAGCTATGCCCAATATTCACTGAGTGCAGCACATACTTGCCCAAATTTATTCCTATGTTTTTGGAAAAGAACTCTTTCAGGTGAGCAGGGAGACAAGACAGTCATCCCTTAGCCTGTACAGAAAGGGGACTACATGAGAACTTAATCTCATGTGGTATTAATTGTAGGATGTAGGCCCTATTATTATTATGAGGAATATCAAATCCCTATCTAATAGGGAGGGCAAGTGATACGATCAAATAAAAATTTAAAAATTGACATTTTTAGATGTCAATTTTGACTTTTAAAAAATATATAACTTGATAGAAGCAATTGTGTGTGTGAAGGAGTGTAGTAGAATCTCATTTGAGGTACCTGATGCAAGAACTAAGCCATAAAACCTGCAAGGCTTCTTGGAGCTATGTAATTTTACCTGCTACAAATAAGTCCCAATAAAAGTGGGATACTCCAGTGTGTATGCACTTAATAGTCTCAACAAGGTGTTTACATCTTGGATAGGTTGATGTGCTTGGTTTTGTTTCTTATTAAACTGCATTGTACGTAGGTACCGCAGCATTAAGACATGTCAGTCCCCTTTCTAGAAATATAAATAGAATTGTGGGAATATAGAAGCCACAAGTATTGATTGCTTTCTTATGTGTAATCCAGTCCATGCAGCTAGGAGTTGTGTGTTTTATTTAGTAATGCTGTGATTTAAATGCTTGTTTTGAACACTGGCTACATATGAGCCACAATAATTTCAAAGCCCCGCAATCCAGAACATGTGGTGACATTTCAAGATCGCGTGAGCTTCCAGATCTGAGATTAAAAGGAAAACCTGACCCTTTCTTTCCCCAAAAGTAAAGGCTTCTCTTCTACAAAGCCAGAAGTGAATAGAGTAGTAAAACAATTAAAGTAAGAGAAGAAAACAACAGGAAAGTATGCATTGGCCCGAACTGTCCCATTGCTTTGATGGATAACACAGGACTGACTGGCTGGAGGCTTGGGTAAGGAGCCCATTGCATGGGATGCTGCCCATCCAGTTCCCAAGAGACAACCTCTGTGCCCGAGGGTGTGCAAGGCAT
Source organism: Calypte anna (assembly GCF_003957555.1). Classification (NCBI taxonomy): domain Eukaryota; kingdom Metazoa; phylum Chordata; class Aves; order Apodiformes; family Trochilidae; genus Calypte; species Calypte anna. Next base: position 167,332,537 of record NC_044244.1, read on the forward strand.
CCCTTACCGGACAGCTTCCCCGTACTTTGCATGAAACACTTACAGCCTGGCTTCCCACCTCCCACGGGTGATTTCAAAAACCACACGGCGGTGGTTACTGAGGGGTGTGAACAGCAGGTGCTCAGCCACCTCAGGGCCGCTCTCTGCCCTGTGCTTGGTCCCATCTCCCGAACCACGTGGGGACGTCCGGGCAGGTGCGGGAGGCTCCGAGGGGTCCTCGCCGCCCGCCTTCGCCTCTGCCGCCCCTCGGGCCCACCCCGCCGCCCCGGCGCTCACCTGAGGTGCGGCCCCCCTAGAACCGGCCCGGCTCAGCCCGCACCCACCGCCGCTCGGCGCCCCCTGGAGCCGGCGGCCGCTCTCAGCGGCTCCCCGGTGGCAGGGGCGCGGAGGGCCGGGCCCGTCCCGTCCGGGAACCCGGCTCCGCCCGCCGGCGGGTGGCAGCGCTCCAGCCCCCTGAGAGCGGAGAGCGGCGGCCGCCCTGACCGGGCCGGGGCGCGCAGTCGTCCCTTTCCCATCGGAAGGGGAGGCTGAAGATGGCGGCTGGGCGGCCCGCTCCGCTCAGCTCCGCCAGCGGTCGCCTCCGTCCCCGCCGCCGCCGTCTCCTCCCCCCCGCACCGCCTCTTTCCCCACCCTCCTGCACCGCCTCCTCCTCCTCCTCCTCCCTGGGGAGGGGAGCGGCAGCGGCTGCCCTGGCTGAGCCGGGCTCGTGTGCTCTCTCTCGGCAGGAGTCCGGGAAGATGGCCGGGGCCGAGGGAGGGATGAGCGGCGCCGGGATCCCGCAGCAGCCCCAACCCCAAACTCCGGCGACGGCGGCGGGGACGGTGGACGAGTCTTCGGACAGCGAAGGGGAACACGAGGGCCCCCAGAAACTCATCCGGAAAGTGTCCACCTCGGGCCAGATCCGCAGCAAGGTAAGGGGGCAGGAGCCGGCGAGTCCCGCTGCCTCCGGGGCGAGTTTCTTCATCCCCATCGTAGAGCGGAGCCAACCCGTAGCCGGGGGCGGCCGCTGCATCCCGCTCGCATCCCCGGGATCGGTGGCGGGAGTGGGGGGGTTGGTGGTGAGGGGCTGAGGCAGCCGTGCCTCTTCCTTCCTTCCCTCTCCCCTCCTCCCCGTCCAGCTGTTGCGTCCACATCTGTCCCCGGCTGGCAGGAAGAGCCCCTGGGGCGGCGGGGCTCGGCGAGCCGGAGGGGAAGCCGCCTGCCCCGGCGGCCGGCAGCCGCCCTGCCCTGCCTGGCGTCCTGGGTGTGGGGGAAGCGGCGGGCGGGCTGCCTCCCTCCGGCTCCTCTTCCTCGGCGGCGGGCACCGCGGGGATCCCGCCCTGCCTCCCCGTAGCGAGGGTGGGCTGTGTCAGCCAGCCCGTCCTCACCAACTTTTTTCTTACCCCTCTTCCTCCGTCTTCTTCACTCCCGGTCCGGGGAGCTGTCGCCGTGAGCTCCGCAGGAGCGGCGGGCAGGAGCCAGGGGTGGCACATCGGGCTCCCTCCCGTTTGAGAGCGGGAGTGCGGCGAAAGTAGCGGACACGGTTTCCAGGCTAAAAGGCACCTCTCGGGACAGGAGGAAACTCACAGACATCCTCGCCCGTGGGGCTTGATGCGTAAAGCAAAAGTAGCTGTCAGAATTTCAGGTTAATGCCGTCGTAGGTTTTTTTGTTGTTGTTTTGGGTTTTTTTTTAATGTTGTCTCTGGCTGCTGGAGTCATCCTGGTGGAATTAACTTTTTGATGGATGGTGTACTTACATCGTGTTTTTTCCCATAGAATGAAATTCGGCAAGCATGCATTAAAAAATCTAAAAGTAATGAGACATGACACTTCCTGTGTAGAAGGGTCCCGTGTCTTCTGACCAAGCGTGATACAGATTCGGTGATGGGGTCTGCACAAAACCTCACTGGGGAGGGAGAGCCTGTGTGTGCAGTGATGTGAAGACCGGGGTTTTTGATGTGTCTGGTTTGAGGGACAAAGTGAGTCTATGCAGGCCCAGACAGATCACAGTTAGGGTTTGATTTCTTCACAGTAGGTTATGTGCTGTTGTTTCCTTTACAGATCACCCACTAAAGTTAGTAAGAAGCTGGTTGTGAAGTCTGGTTGGGTTCATGCTGTTTTTTCCTTGTGCTTTCACTTCACATACTACATCCAAAGGGCAGCCACCTTTAAACAGAAAGCATTGGTTGTCCAGCAGTAGCATTGTCCCATTATACAAGGTGGAAAGCAGATTTCTCCTGAAATCTCCCAAACATGATGAGTTATATCATTTTATTGCGAGATGTTAGTTTTGTATTTGCAGATGTTTGACCTGGCTGGAGGGTTACTATCATAAATGATATACAGCTATTGCATTTGTTGACAACATATCCCCAGACAAACTTTAACACTGTGTGGTGGACTTCAGAATGTTTAAAAGTGAACAGAGCATGATGCTCTGTTAGCTGTAATTATGTTAAATATATTTAAGGGTTTGCTGTCATTGAGGTTGATACTTGCATAGGGAGAACATGCATATTGTGAATGTTATTGAAAAGGTTTGTAAGCAGGAGATCTCAGCCAATTCTTACCAACTGTTATGGGTTGGTAGGATACTCTCTGAGGGCTGTCAGTGAATACAAAGCTGGGGTCGCCTGGAGTTCAAAGGCAAATCTACAAATGATGCTTTTGCTTATTTTAGTTTGCATCTCGGTTTTATTTCTGTGAATCAGATATATGTATATATATTTATAGGAAAAACTGCTGACGTAATTGAAGTCACAAAAATGTTGCTTTACTGTTTGTTGCAATTTACAATAATATGCAACCCTGAATATAAACTATCTTTCCATTTAATTAAAAGTGATATATCTTTGTTAAAGAGGAGACCTGTTCTAAATAATTCAGTAGCACTTTATTTTATAACTCATGATGCATTATTTAAAAGTAGCTATATTTAGACAGACAACTCCCATTTAGTTTAAGGGTGTTGTATGTTTTCTGTTGTAGTAGTTGGTGATCAGTGGTTACATGAAACCACTAGAGCAAGGAACATCAGGGAGCTGCTCTTTTACCCGGCTAGTCCCTTTCATTCAAATTAGATTTGTTAAGCTTCACTTACTCAGTGAATGTGTTTGTAAGCTAAGGTTTTAATTAAATGGATTGGATTTGTCTTGCAGTTAAGAATAGACTTTTGAAAGAACCCAAACCATGTATAGTACATTTATCGTCGATGCTTGTGGGCTGTTTTTAATGCTGTACTATTTTCTCTTGAGATTGCTTGTGTACTTGAAACATCTCAGCAACATGGTATTGATTCCTTAGCTTAGAACTATACCCCAAACTCTCTGCTAGTAATTGTTTTTATTTTACTTAAGAAAGATAGTATTTTTAGATGTTTTGGTACAGTTGATAATTTGTGAAAGCTACCATATGGTGGTACTTTGTAGACAGAAAATTGAAGAGTAGATTTTTTTTTTTTTTTTAAACATGTATGTAATAAGATTTAGCAAATGTATGTATAAGAGTGAACCTTTTACTTCAATAAGCAAAAGTCTAAAGATTTGTAACACCTATAGTGCTCAAAGGAGTTTTGAAGCTTTACTCTCTTATGCCTCAGTAACACCCATTAATTATTTGGCTGAGGGCAAGGGATGGAAAACAGCATGGGAAAATGAAAAGAAAGAATACTATATTGGTAGATGCAATTGTGCTGAAATCCATTGCTTGTTTGTGTTACAGTAATCATATGCTTACTGTTTTACTTAGAAATCTGTTGTCCAGTTTTGCTACTGCTTGCCCATGTTGAACAGCAACTTCCTCTGCAAACTGCTTCCTTGATCTCAGTGCAACTACTTTTAAAGTAAATTGCTATGAGAAACGGATGGCTGATAGGGCCAGATGTTTGTGTAAGTTCTGTTATGAGTCTGTTTTTCTGCGTATGTACTGTCACATTTTTAGAGTACTGTAAGGGCATGTCTGTGTCTAAATATGGCCATTATTAATTCCCCCAAACAGAAAACTTGCAGATCAACATATTTTGGTCTTCTTCAGTCCTGAGGAGGAGACAGGTTGTGGTGCAAAGGACTAAAATATTAATTGGGCCAACACTTTGTTTGTACCTAGGAGCTGTTCACCCCGTACTTGGTTGCAGACTGACACTGTGGCAGTAGGTGTCTTTAGGAGGATCAGCACCAAAATAAATTAATTAGTGCTTTTGGGAGATGAAAGCCCCCATCTTTCAACCTCATCCTGTAAGCTGTTGCATCTGTGAAGCTTGTGAAGGAAATGCAATGGAATAAACAGGTGGCACACAGAGGATAAGTTTTGAGCGGTTTTGAACTGAAATCCCCAAGGGAGTTTGTTGAAACAAGTCTTGGTTTCATGATGTCTGTCCACAATTCCCCCTACTCTGCAAAGCCTGAGTATTTAGTGCGTAAGTGTCTTGGTAAAAACAGTTTTTACCAAATGCATTTTATTTTTGTAAGGACGTCAGAAACCTATAGTGAGTCTTGAAGAGTTTTGAAGCAGTATAGATGAAGATGTACAAACTGTGTTGTACTGGGGATTTGTGGTCTCCATGCTTCTACATTAAACTTGACTTCTTAAATTTTAAAGGTGCTGGTTAAGACAGGTAGCATTTGTGCCTTTCTTAAATTAAAGAGATTACTTCAGTTCTTTGGGGCTATAGCCCAAAAACTCTGCCTGTCATCTGCTGTTGTAGTTTCTTTAAAGTTAATGACTGTAGTGCAAAGAACATGCCTTAAAAAGGTGGTCTTGCTTCAGTTCTTTGTAGCTGGGACCTGCCAAGCAGGGAAGGTTCAAATTTGAGCTGACACTTCATCATCTTAAATTCTGCTCATCTCGGGGGCAAGCACAAGACTAATACATGAAATAGTCCCTGGATACTTTGAAGTTGAGTTGTTATATGAGCATAGTTACAGTTCCTGCTCTTGTCTTGAGTACTCTCTGCTAAAAAGTGTATATAAGAAGAGCACTTTGATTGCTGACCTGGTTTCCTACTTCAATGGGTCCATGTGCAGTTAATGGGAAAGTTCTGCTGGATATGTGTTTTGCTCTCAAATCTCTGATTGGGTCTCTGGCCTGTGTTTATTTTTGGATGAAGCAGACATTTTGGAGCAGAAAGTATAAATCAGGAAATGCAGAAAAATAGGGTAGGTTGAGCAAGATAAATACACTTGTAATGTATCCAAGAGAATGTTTTTTCATCTCTCTTTCACCTCCAGCATTTCTTGTGTTAATGATGAAATTACTATAACATGGGAGATTTCAGAAACACAGGTGTGTCACAATTAATGGAGATGATACAGCATCATTTAGTTAAACGGCAGGAGTTTTACCATAATTACCTTATCTGGGGTCTTAATATATCCTTTTTTAGGTCTCCTAAATCACTGTGTAGTAGTAAAACTAAATTAATTAAATTCTGCTCTGTGTTTTTATTGGCCCTCGTGGATACCACCAGCCATTTAGGAACTGAGCCTTCAAAAAAGTTTCTAACCTCTTCCATATGGTGACATTTGACAGTGCCAAGTCCCAGTAGTCACTTCCTGTTTGTTTCTGGTATACATTTCTTTCTGATTACCATAGCTTGTTAATTCACCTAACTGAAAAGTGCTGTGGTTGATACTGACATTAGACTTAATGAATGTCATTCTCTGCCATGTAATCCGCTCTTTGTAGCTTTGATCATTCCTGATTTGCTCAGCTGAGTGGGGGTTGATTCCTTTCTGGTCAAGGAAACATGGGTTTTATGTACCAGAAGTTCTCAAGGTAATGCTGCAATTGCAAATTTAACCCCACTGGGGGTCATATATTTGCATTAGAATTGTCTCAATCTGCACAGCTTCAAAATGCATTGTGATTTCCAATCTCTTCAGCAAAGGCAGCAACATGTATAGAGTCATTAAACTTTATGGTTGTGTTTACACAGCATGGGCCAGAACTAAAATGACCAAGTTCATAGAAATTGTCCTCAAGTTCTTGGCACCTGGCATTGCCTACAGAAAAGATTGAAGGGTGCTGCAGGATATCTGTCAGCACTGTTCATATTTTCCATAATTTTCACTCTGCAATTATATTAATTTTTCAGTGTATGCACTCTACATGCATCCTTAGTAAAGTGTTTCACCAACTTTTTTCACAACTGTTGTAAAATCTCTGGCAAATTTCATTTCCTCCCTGCACCTTGAGGTCTTAAACCTATTTTTTTAAGTAAAATCCATTCATTAAGGTATACTCCTGATACAGAATCACAGATTCAGATACATGCAGACACACATACTCCTGCACCGAGTAATATATTTAAGATTTCATATACATATATATATATATATATATATAATTCAGTTCTAGAAGTGGTTTGGAAAAAGCAAACCAGGTCTTACTGTGAAACGGTGCCCAGTGTTTGTTGCTTGTTCTTATACTTGCTGTATCTCTACGTAAGCTTTCAAAAAAGGATCCATTAATGGAAAATTTCAGCTAAAGATACCATAGTTTTGGGAAGTTAAAAATGACTGGACTCACTACGTACAAGTGCACAGGCTTAGAATGGAAAGAGTTACACTATTTAAGGCACAGTGGTCATTACCACTCCAAATTCTGACGTATGTTTGTATAAAACTGAAATGAAATCTGCTAAGGCATTTTAGTGATGCATGTATTGGCAAAGCTCAAATTGCAAGCTAAGTACCAGAAAGGAGGAGCTTGCAATGTTTTTCAGCAGGGATTTGCAATCAGGTCTTCAAAGAAAATGTTGCTTTTGGTCTTTTTAAATTTTTTTTTTTAATTTTTTTTTCCTTTCTTTTCTTCTTTCTGTAATCTTTAAAGGATTAATACTACTTTGCTCTGAAAAATAACACATATTATATTTTTTCCCCCAGCCAGCTGGTGAGCTGTGAATGTGAAAAAAAGACAAGATAATCACACTCTCATCTCTAAAATAAGAAATTTTGATTGTTTTGTGTTTTGTTCCAAGTAACTGGGGAATGCTTTTCTGCCAAAATGATCAGGTGAAACACACTGAGCTTCTTGTTTAGCTCAGAGAGAATTTCTGGTTTAAAGAAGCACAAGAAGAAACTTAATTCAAGAGTAAATGACAACTGTGAATCCCTTTCCAAGATGCCTTATCTTGTGAACTTTGTGTGCACAGTCCCAAAGACACATAACAGCCATGCCAGAGCTCAAGAAAGGACTATTCTATAGCTGGGTCTTTATCCTTGTAAGGCTATATAGATAATTTGTGGACATTTTGAATTGTTTCCAGCAGTTACATCAGAATCCAAGATGCCAGACTGCTGTATGACTTCTGTATGACTACTGTATGACTGGCTGGACTAGCCAAGTTAGTTTGGATATCTATAGGAGAATACATAGAGTTACAATGATTTTGTAATTGAAGTAGTGTTTTTGAATAATGACCTTAAACACTTAAAAATTCATAAATACAAATATTTTTTAAAAACAAAACAAATCCAAGTCAATGTTGCTCTGATTTTCTTTGGGCTCTAATCAACAAGTGTTCTGGTAAGGGATACAGAGAACAACACCTATAGTCTGCAGACCTCAAAATCTAAGCATAGCAAGAAGGTATATATTGTTTGTGTGTGGATTCATCAGAATATGGAGTTCTGTCTCCTGTACTCATTTTGATGTTTTGGATGTTGCCCTTTGGTAGGGATAGTTAAGACAGTTCATGGTCTTTTCAAGGTAGTTCAGCAGCTCACTTGCAGAAGAACCACGAGACCAATATTTTGTTCAGGTTGGCCTTTAGGTTTTTGAGATTCTTTAAAGTTATTTGTGAAGTAGTTGGATGTGACATTCTAAAGTTACTGACAGCATGGATAACTTGCTTTTTTTTCCCCACCTACACTTTGTCTGTATTTCAACTTTGTATTTGTTGCTGCCTTACATTACTGTTTTATCCTATCCAGTCTTGCCTTCAAAAAAGTAAGTTGCATTCTCCAAAATCTTTTAAAAACTGAAGGACAGGCTGTTAAGTAACAGTGCAGTTGCCATAGCTGTGCTATACTAATTGCTAGCAGTGGCAAAAAAGAGCCTAGCTTGGGGACATCCATTACATTACCAATCCTCCACATGATAATAAAGAGAAACCTCATTCTTAATGTAAACATTGGCATTATCACAGCAAACAAGATTGATGCTGACCCAAAATTAATATTTAATTTCTTATTTAAAAACAAGACCACTGTACTAGATGCTATTTAAAATTAAATAAGAGATTTATTCTAGTAAAACATTTAAGCACATACTATAACACCTCAGTCATCCTGTACACTTTTATACAATTAATTACTTCTTAAAATTAAGCCAGCTCTTAAGTGCTTGATGGATGTTGGCCACAAAACTTTTTTACGTGAAGTCAGAATGGAGTTGAGTTATAAAACTTTTACCATGCAGGAATTATCCTGATGTATTGCATAATTATGAAGAAAGAACAAAGAATTTTTTTTTTCCATCTAAGTTTTTTATTACACTAATGTAGCTGTTTAGGAATATTTCACCACTTAGATACTGAAAGCTTGATAAAAACCGGAGCTATACCCCGGGGAGAGTTCACATTATTGTAATGAATTCAGCAAGGCTTTACAATCGATGAGAATTTATTTGTTTATTAGATGGGAAGCATGAGATTGATGATGATCTGAACTATTCACTCCCATGCCTTTAAACATTTGGGATTTGCAAATGGTGAGAGATCGTGCTACATTATTGTCACTTAGCAACCTTCATGGGGTTTTGAAGCTGAATAAGTAGCTTGTGGGTGGTGAGTCTTCCTATGTGTTTGATGGGTGGGAAGCAACACCAGCCCCTCTGAGCAGCTGCCAGGAGGATGTGTGTCCAGCCCAAGCCAGGGTCTTTGAGATGTGCTTGCTGAGGAGAGCTGTCCGTGCCCTCAGTGGCCTTTTGCACTTCTGGTGTAGTGTCCTGTTGAGAAGATCCGCTGAGGTTTTTCATGCCTGTGGAGAGTTAAGTGGATCTAAAGGGCTGTCCTGCTGCTGCGGTCTGTTAGGTCCTGTTGTGTAGTTGCTTAAATTTAGCAACAGTGTTTGATTGGGTTCAGAGTGACAGCTGCTCGGCCTTACTGCTGCTGTGATGCTCTGGAGCAAGAGGGCGGTCAGTGTCTTCCCAGCTCTTGGTGAGAAAGGTGGCTTGCTCTGGTTCAGCTCAGGATGTCAGAAGGGATCAGTGTGGCTAACAGCAGCCCTGGGACCTGTTGGGCAGACCTTATCCCTCCCTGTGCACACTGTCTGTTGATAGTGAGGACAGGCACATACTTCTGTGTTTGTTTTAATGCTCCCATAGAGACATCTTACTCCTTGTTCTCTCTCTCCTTGCTTGCCTGCTGCTGTCACGGTTTCTTCAGGAAACTGAGCAGAAAAAGGGTGACATCCCTTTTCCTTTCAGCCTCTGCCTCTGCAAGGTTTCTCCCAGTAATCCTCATAAGCAGAGGAGCTGCCCAAGACCAGAAAGTTTTCATGGCGTGGAATTTTAGAGGGGGTGATGATATATGAGGTTGTTCCTCTGGGTAGTTTTCACTCTCTGCTGCCTCCTGCTTTGATGGTACTGATCAATCTTGGGAGCAGATGGTTCACTTAAGAGCTAGTGAATTGTAAACTAATGCACCCTTTCTGCTGATTTTTCAGCTTCTATCGTCATTTTTCCACCTGCAATTTTGGGGAGTTCACACAAATTACTCTATAAAAAAACAGTGATTTGCCTCAGTCTCAGAGGTCTGCTAAGGTAAAAAAAGAGACAGCACAAAGGGTAAAAGGGGTTTAGTGTGTCAAGAATCTCATCACTGAAATAATATGGCAGTTTCTCATGTTGTAGACAGCAATTATGTGTATTAACTTGGTATACGTAAAATCTGTGGATTCTGCCTGGGAAGAACGCTGAAGGGAGGCAGAGCTGCAAAGGAGAGCTGGTGAGTTACTTGGTTGTGAGATGTCAACATTTCTGGTTAAATCAGAGCTTGTAAGGAAATAAATATTTTTATCATTTACCCAGCTTCTCATTGCAGACAAAATAAACAGGACTAACCTTTAGAACTATCTATCTGATGTTTTTAAACTTCATTCTCTTAGTCCTGAGTGAGTGAACTTGTTTAAGCAAAAATTGCATATAACCCGTGGAAGTCTGCATTAAAACACTTCTGTAGGGGAAAACAAGAGTTTAGGAAAATTTTATGTAGCTCAGTTGATCATACCTTTTTGCAAATTAATGCTGAGCCTTAATGGCAAGATAAAATCGAGACCTGAGACATTTTAGTGCTTAGGCCAGTGGTCTGCAACCTTCCCTGATCCTCTGGCAAATAAGCTTTCAAGATTTCAGGCAGTTACACAAGTTAAGGTTTGTGCTTGTATCTTGTCTAGGTAACAAGCTTTTTCTCTTGCCCCGCTTGGTAATTTTATACAACACATTAAAAAAGAATACTCTGGGCTTCAGAGAGTTGTTGATTTCTATCCATGCTTCTAATGCTGCATTGCAAAACTCTGTTCTGCTGCTTCTCCAGCATTTCAAAGGAAAAGATGATCCTAATATGTATAGAACTTCTGAGGAGCTCTTGTCAAAAGCAAGTTATTAAATATGCTGGCAATGTCAAGCTGTGTGCTTAAAAACCCATCAATGCTTTTTGTATTATCTCATGTTACCTGGTGTTGCCACGTAAATGCAACTACAGTGAACAGCTTCTTTATAAAAAAAGAGAATACATAATCTTTATTCCAGTTTTAAACTTTGCATTTTTCCATAATTCTAATTAGATCTACACTTAAGATGATCTTACTTCTTATATAAAGAGACCAGTGCAGGTTTGTGTGCATGAATTATTTGTTTTTTGCTTACACTGTTTAGGGTTAAAAAAAATAATAATTTTTTTTTTCTTTTGGTTGCTGGGTGCACCACTGAGAAGGAGATAAAAGGAATTAACATCACAGGTTCTACTCCTTCCCCAGCCTTTGTCAGCCAGGGATCTGCTGCCAACAGTTTTACAAAGGGCTCCTATTTCAAATTACCCTTTGAGCCCATGATAACTTGTGTCCCTGGGAGGTTGTCTCACAGTGAGGTGTTGGAAGTGACTGGGAAATCTTACATTTTTCTATTTAAGTAAAAAAAAAAAGTCACACCCAAGGCAGGAGGCAAATGAGCTTCTGCTGAATTTTCTGCTAAGGATGATCATACGTTTTCTTTGAAATACACAAAAAGGTTATTTATGGTTAATCCACAGTTTAAATTACTGTGTGTAGGTGTGAGAGGTTATAGAGAGGGATTTTTTCTAGAAAAATATATTTATGGGGGTTGTTAAAGAGTCATAATGGTAATTTGGGTTGGAAGAGACATTGGGAGGTCATCTTATTCCACCCCCATGCTCAGAGAGGCATTTCCAAAGCACCATTGGATTTCCCAGAGCCATATATCTCCGAATGTCTTACAGATGACTACAGTATGGTTCCCAATTTTTTTCAAATTAAATATTCTCTCTCTTCCTTTTCCACACTGCTGAGGAAGATGTGTCAGTATTGGAAGGCCTTGTTAAATATCTTCAGAAGCAAAAGTAATTACTTGGTTTTAGTTGTACAGCTTTAAGAAGGAAGGTGCTTTTCCTTCCTGCCCCCCTTATAATATGGAGCAGGAGTGAAATGGTGTAGTTACTGTCTATTTATAGACTCAGTAATGTGCCAGTGTACACTTATTATACCTAATTAGGAGTATTCTAAATAACCTTATGTTTGCATTACAGATAAAGCTACATGATAGAAGATCAATGGCATGGAATCATGTCATGACTTATCAAGGTCTAAAGTCTTTCTCCTCTCTGTAAATTAAACCTACCCAGACTGATTGCCATTTCAAGTAGTCTCCTTGCTGTAACTGGGATTTATTTTTCTTTAGACCATTCATCTGCTGCTTTAGTTAAAATTTGAGAGCTGGAGTTAAGAGGCACTCAGGGTTTTGGGAACTAAACTAAACTAAAACTTTCTACAAAGGGGAATTGCCACAAATTAAATTATTTCTATGTTTTTTCTTGTTTCTGGTGTTGTTCTGCATCATATTTGATGACTTAGGCTTTGAATGAGATGCAGTTTATCAGAATGACACCAATTCCACCTCTTCTCTCTAAGGTATTAAACACTAAACCTCTGGTTCTTAACGTGTAGAATTTTGCAGTGTATGGAAAAGCACTCCTCTGTTTTTATTTCGTTGGGAATGTATGTAATGTAACTTACAGAAATTTAAGAAAAAAATGGCTGGTAGTGCTGAATTTTGCTTGAAAAAAAAAGTTCAATGATGACTCCCTAAGAATATGTGCAAGGCTGTATGTAGTACTGCTGTCTTAGAAACCTGTAATGTTTCTAAAGCCTTTTGTTCTCTATGTAGCTACGCAGTGTATAAAATTAACATTCCTCTGATAGCTATAAATAAGGAAAAATGTTCTGACACCTAAGGTTTAATGGTGGCTTTTGTTTTAATTGCAAAATTACCTTCTTTTTAGATGGAAAGGTTGAAAATCACTACCAGTATCTTGTTAAGTGGCATAATTGTCTGAGTTTTTCTGTTCTTTAGAGCCTTCTAAATTTGCCTGAATCTGCTCTTAATCTTTACCTTGGGGGATGGAGCTTACAGGGGGAATTTTTGTACATAATATCTGAAAATTGCTTATTCTCAGATTAGTTTTTAAAATTTATTTGTTTCCTTAGCTGCTGTGTATAGATTGGTTATTCTCATCTTCACAGATGTTTCTTTCAGGTTTAAAATTCAGGAAAAGCAGTGCCAGGCTTGAAGCCTGAAGTTCAGGCAGTTCCTTGACAAAGTTCAGAGTAGCGCCTATTATAGAAGCACTGTTTATATAGTTCCAGTTAAGAACATCATAGCATGTCTATTACAACTATCTCCTTTTATATATCACCTATAAAACTAATTCTAAACTGAAAAAAAAAGAATTTGGTCTTGATGTTTTAGTGCTTAGGGTTAATATATAGTGAAAGGCCATTTGAGAGCATTCAAGAATAAATGCTGCTCATCGTTTCAGTCTCTTGGCAACCCATGCTGGCTTCACTGCATATAGACAAGCAGCTGCCTGAGAATTGCTGGGAGGTTTTTATTTTTGTTTTTTTCATGAGCTGCACAGAGAAGGGTACAAGTTTGAACATCAACATCCTGGGATTTGGACAGGGGGGATGGATACCTTGTGTTCTGAAAAAGCTTCCGTGGAGGAAAGTGAAGAATGGAGAGGGCAGACAGGATGTTTCATCAAGGCAGTTAAAATGGAGTGTAACGTGTGGGACAGCTTCCTTCTGAGGCTAGATCAAAGCAGAGGTAGAAGATTGTTTGCAAACAGTGAAGTAACTTGGGAACAGCTTTTGGACAAGGGCTTGGAGACCTGGAACTACACATCCCAGTAAATGCTTAGCTTGGCTGTCTCTTTCTGTGACCTCTTTGAGGGTGTTTGGTGCAAACAACTTTCAAAGAACAGAACGTAGTGCTTGATCCACTTGTGTGTGAGCTTCTGCTCTGGACAGAGAAGCAAATACAAAGAAATACAGAGAATCTTTGGAGTAGGAGAGCAGGTGTGATTTTAGTGCTTTGTGGACTATGCTTAGTGCACACCAAACCTGCATTCAGAGTAAGCAGACCATACTGAGGAAGTTGACAGCAAACAAGAAACCTTAGCCTGTTGACATCAAGATGCCTGTAGATTGTGTTGGCTGCTGCACATGTGTGCCTGGAAACGTTGTGGTTTGGTCAGGAAGTTGACCCGTGGGTGTTCCATCTCTCACATCAGGTATTGCCTGTTGTTATGGCTTTGTAATAGCTTTTCTGCTGGAGGCAAGTGGTGCCTGTGGGACACACTGAGGTCTGTGGGTGGATCTTAAAGGGAGGATGCTGCCTGGAGGGCAGCATTCAGCCGGTGAAATTTTTCATTATCTTTCTGCAGTCTGTAGTTCCTGAGGTACTCTGGTGGTTTTTTTTTTTTCATTTTCCTTATTTCTCTTCAGATGGGTCACTACCCATGAATTCATGATGTCATTTAAGTTAAAAGTATAGTTTTAATTGCTGCTATTGGAGTCCAAATAGTAAACCACCGCTGCCTGTTTTCTTAAAAATCCAGCTAATCTTTTCCATCCTTCAGGAGTGAAATGATGATCTTCTAAGCCTTCTTAGAGGTATGTCTTCTGAGGATAAGAACTTATTTTAATTTAAAGACCATTTATTTCTGTAATTGACAACTACACAAACATGGTAGGCCTACTAGGCTAGTGGGATCAAAGGACTGGCATGTGTATGCAAGCACTGGAAGCTGTTCTGTAACCATTAAGAAATTTTGATTTTTCAAGGGATGCCTGTTCTCAAACACACATTTTCATGCCATAATTATCAGTACTTATGACATGAAGTTGTATTTTAATTCCCGAGAAGAAAGTTGCATCTCCTAAGTTGAGGTGGGTATAGAGATGGGTATAGATTCAATTCAACGTTTGTTTAAAATGCCTCTTAATTTTTTCTTCATTTCAGTTGTCTACCACTTATCCATTATGTCAAATGCCTGTGAGGTCTATTGGTTACAGTGGTGTGAAGGGGGGATGGCTGCCATGAGTGATCTGTTTAGTGTTGTTTTCTGTTCTTGTTCTTCTTTTCTAAAACACCTGGATAGCTTCAAAGGACTTCTGTGTTGCAGTGAACACCAGGGTTGGATGCCATAGTCATGATCAGGTGTGGCAGAATGGTAATCAACAGCTATTTTCTTGACTGGGAAGAGCATCATGACCCGATGTGAAAGCAGCAGTGTAGGAATTTATGCTCAGGCAGGATCTGCACTTTGCCTGCTTCTCCAACAGAGGAGCTCCCTTCTACCTTTGTTGAAACAACCACTTTGGGGTGTAAATGGATGTTCTTACCTTTCTTTCCACATCATGTACTTCACAACTACTTTCCCTGTGAAACTGTGCCTTTTCCTGCATTAATGATTATAATAATAATGCTTATTTTTATTGTATCCTGCCTTACAATTTTAGCTGATACATCAAGAAGGTGTCTGTCTGGAGGACAGTAGTGCCCTATTGAGGTGCTCTAGCTAACCCTACATGAACTTTCTTGTCTTCTGGATCCAGTGCAGCCCTCTCAGGCTTTGTTCCTAACAGAGCTAATTAGCTGGGGTGATTACATCATGTGAAAGCAGTTATCTTGCTTCTAGTTCCAACATGCTTCATTTAGGGATAGCTCATATCTCTGCAAAACATGGCATTGCATTGTTGAGGCCTGTCCCAAAATACTTATGCAGAGAGATTTATAACAGTATACTCAGCTCTCCTTCTTTATTTCTTTGGTCTTTGCACAGTGGTGAATGAGCGCCTCAGTTTGGGATGATTTCTTCCATGCTTTTTGCAGCTCCTCTTTTGTTTGTCTTGGTGTGCCTCACCACCAAATTCACCTTTCCTCATCCTAAACATCCCTTGGTGCTTTGGAATGGAATGGTACTCATGGTTTAGGGAGCAGCCTGACTTTGGATTATGTCAGGAAAGTGAGGGAGTTGTGTGCTTCCACTTTACCGTAGGAGAGGAGAATCCCAAACCTTGCTGGCTCTTTGTAGGAACAGTATTTTTTTTCTTCCTACCTGCATGATGCTATGAAATACTGCTAACCAGTGTGCAGCAAACCTCCAGGACCATCCTGGTAATTGCTTTGCTTCATTCAAGGGTCAAGATTGGTGGATATGGAAAATGGTAAAAAGAAGAACAACCTCATGTTTTCAACCTCTTATTTTTTTGTGATCTGTGTCCCTAGTAAATAGTTAATGTAGAGCTGAAGTGGAAAGAGATTTGAAGTGCCGTAGTTCAAGTGAAAATGCTGACAGTCTGAGAGGGTCTAGTAAGGATCTGAGCTTTCCTGGTCCGTTTGTTATTTTTATTTATTTTTATTTGATGTTTCTTTTTAATTATTATTTTTAAATGTTCCTTGACATAAGAAATACAGTTATTGTAGTTAACAATACTGCTATAACATACACTGACAAAATCCAGATAACTCAAAGCTGGGCTGACACTTGATCCTTTACTCATACTATTGTTCCATAATATTTTTTCCTCCATGACATCATGAGCTATGAAAGTGCCAACAATTTTTTTTTTAAATGCCTGGCCTTTTCTTCCTTCATGCTATAACCTTTATGTTTAAAAATAACTTTTTTTTTTTTTTTATGTAGTGCACATTTCAAGAACATAATGGTCATCTGAGAATGTTTAACATCTGCAGTGGTTTTAACATCTTGTGGTAGGTTTACCACCACATATTCTAGGAAGTTGACACATGCATTTATGGACAGGAGTACAATGACATTTTTCTCAGCAGCTGTATCCATGACAACAGCTGGGAATGTCCATGCCTTCTCTTTAGTTTTCAGAAGAGAATGAATTCTTACCTTCTTAATGAAAGGCCTGGAAGCAAAAGCTGTGCAATTTCAGTCATGTCATATTCCCTTCAGCCATTCAGTAATAGCCTCTCCCGAGGTTTTTAGTATCAAATGAGGAAAAGAAAACACGTGTATCCATGTGCTCTAAGGTGGAAGCCTCTGTTCCGTGATCACCTCGTACAAGCTAGGGTATAACCCCTAAAAATATTTGAAAAATGAGGGTACTTGGGAAGTTCATTATATTCTTGGCGTTGACATCCGTACAAGAAATGTAATTTAAACACTTAGGTTCAGAGATGCGAGGAAGAGCGTTTTGTTATTAAATGCATTTTTGTTCCATGACAGAACCATTCTTCTGGTGTGCCCAGTGATCTGAGTTACCCCTGAGTAGTGCAGTGTCTGCCTTTAAAGCCAGCAAGTGGTATGTGAAGTGGTACAGAAGCAGGAGATGGGGCAGCTCTTCAAGAGAGCGCTCGGCACCCAGCAAATCCAATGTCTTGTTTATGTGCCTAAATGGAGGTTGTTGATGCTGAATGCTCTTGGAATTCTGATGGTGTTTTAAAGCAGTCTCGTATCATGAACAGAGCAGGAGCTGGAGAATAAGACAAAGGGCCTGGGTAACTGTTTTCTCTTAAACAGAGATTGGAATTCAAGGATGAGGTCATTATAGATATTCTGCTGACACACAGGCAGCCAAAAAGCAGTGACTTCTTAGGACGTGAGACTTTGTTTGCTGTGAAAATGAAGGTACAGGACTTACTGCTTTGAGAGACTTAATATCTGTCTTAACACCTCTTCTGCATACACTACGCTGTTCTCACAAATAGTTTCTGGACCTCCAAGAAGAGCCAGCTATACCTTGTACCAAGTTGTCAGTGCGTTGGTTGCTTTAGGAAACAAGAAACACTGTGACAGATGGTAGAATTATTTAAATTGATTTATTCATAGTTACCTGTACAAATGTATGTCTATGAATGGGAGTGTGGGAAACAGGGGAGAAGACAGCTTGCTTACTGTTTTCTGATTCTTGCTTGCTGGCAAGGAGAGGGGAGGGAGAGATGGGGAGTTGGTACCTTTAGGTTTTGGAAATTTGCAGAACAAGGGGCCCATAGAAGTGATGGAAGGAGAGACTTTTTAGAAGCTCAGCAGGGCTTCTGAAGAACATGTGCCATTGAGGAAGGCTCTCAGGACTGCTACAAACAGAGACATGGTCTATAGGGTTGTATGTGGTTAGAGGGAGGTTTGTGTGCAAAGCTTTATAAGTTTCATTTGGCAATTCTAAATTTTCAATGCCTATTGTATGTTATAAAAAAGTATTAATGCCAGAGTTTAGAGTTGTTTGGTACCTTTTGTTTTGCCCAAAAAACAGCCTTCTTTTCTGAAAGGAAAAAAGGTGGAGGCCAGCAAGCTAATGGCTCTGACTCTCTATCAAACCTCAGTTTATGGCTGTTTAGGTTAAGATCAGAAGCTTTTCCATTTCCAGGCAAGAGGGAGAGAGAAGCTACAACAAACTCTCTAGTCCCTGAGGACCACCTGGATCCCTTTCTAGAGAGAAGTCATTCTCCAAAAGAGTGAACAGTGTGTCTGGGGAGGCTGTTACAAAGCCATTACGTGGAAGATCTATCTTGTCCCATCAGAGCATGGACAAGCCTGGCTTATCTGATGATTTACGAGACAGTCTGGAGGTGGAATAGAAGCCCCTGACAGGGAGAGAGGTAGCCAAATGCATGTGGGTTTTGGCATGGAGTAAAGAGGTCTTCTCTGCCTTGTTGAGGAGCTTCTGAGCTGTTCCATGGGAGGGAGATCAAGAGACTGCTTGCTGGGAAGGGTGTTGGGATGGTTTTTCTTTTGTTCTGAGCTCCCCCACTCCCAGTGAAAGACCTTAAAAGATCTGCCCTGGTGATTCAAAACCCAAAGCTTTAAGCTTGTCTCAGGAACAGCTTCTTGTGGGTTTAGTGAATGAAGTAAATGGAAGGTTCTATTCTGAGTAAAATCTTAGGTATTATAGAGAATGTGGCCCTTTTGTCCTTGTAGGAAATGAGGAAGAACTTGGAAACCAATTAACTGGAAAACCAATTAAAAAAATATAGCAATAGTTTCTGTTACATGAGTGTAATTGCCTCTAAGAGAACTTTGATTTTACAAACAAAGGCATCAGAATTAAATGTACCAGGATAAGAACTGGCTATCCTTTTTGAAAGCTCACTAGCAGGGCTGGTGAAACATCTGCAGTCCCGTTTAAGCATCCACGTGCATCTTTTCATCCACGTGCCTGTGTTTAACCAGCAGATAAGGATGTACAAAAACTGTTGGTGAGTTTTCAAGAAGGTGACCTTGGAGAATAGGATGCAACATGTTGGCTGGGCATCCACCAGGAACTTGAATTGTCTCTGTTTCTCAGCTCTGTGTGGCATGGCTGGAGAGGTCACCTTCCCTTTTTGCAGGGGGGAGAACTGACGGGCAGCACCTGCCAGAGTGAGTCAGCAGGGCTGGATTGGCATGGGCCACAGTGTTCCTGCACCTGTTGGGAGGGAGTGCCAGCCAACCTCTGACAGTGTAAAAAAAAAATAAATTAAAAAATCATGATCCACAAGAGAGTGGTGGCTGCCACAGTCAGTATTCTGTCACTGCTCCTGGCGTTAGCACCCTAGAAATGTCCTCCCACCCCCTTGCCACTGGGAACACTGCACTTACTGCTCTTGCACAGCTTCTTTTTCTTCTCACGTTTACATTTGTTACATCATTTTGTTGTGAGTGATGTTTGGTTTATCCTGAATGCATACCTGATGGAACTGCTCATTTGAGTCCTTGCTCCCTATGCCAATAAACAGTATACCTTGGCAGCACCCAGCATTTTTTTCCAGTGAACGTGTCAATGGCTGCAGGGACTGGATGGCAATAAAAACTCATGGAAGATCTTCCGATAAGATTAATATTTTTATTTTTATATTATTTTTTACACTTTGTAGTGTAGTTTATTCAAGTAGTGTAGTAGTGTAGTGTTGTTTTATCCAAGAATATTATCAAAGGTGGTACTACAAGTTTTGTCAAAAAAAAAAAAAAATGCAGATATAATTCAGCTGTTCAATGAGCCTCCTTTGTTCTAAACCTCAGTATTAGTTTGGCGAATCAATTTATCAGTAGAACCAGTCTATTTCACTAGAAAGATCTGAAAAAGGGATAATTAACTCTGCAGCTGATTTTGTCTGTCTGTCTTTTGTCCAGTGTAGTCTGGAAACAACTTAATAGAATATAAAGTATTTAAAATTACATTATCTAAAATTGCTTTCCCTAATTCCATTCACTTTGCATGTTGCAACACCGAATTAGTGTGTATTTTGTTCAGAGCTGCTAATGAACTACGAACCATTTACCTGGTTACTCTTAGGCTTCTCTAATAAAGTCATGAACTAATCAACTTCAGAGCTGAGGCACAGCAGATGTGTCTGGAAAAGGGTCTGGTAATAATGGACTGATATTTATCTGTTTTGTTACAGACATCATGGAAAAACAGTGTAAACTAGGGGGTCCTATCTTTTTTGATATCAATACAATATTCTAGCTGGATCTTCTTGCTACTTAGGTTCATATCATCCACATACTGTGTCTGTGCAACATTTCCCAGGCAAATTTTGAATAATGACCTTAAACACTTACAAATTCATAAATACAAATATTATTATCTCTTGAGATTATTCATACTCTTTTTATCATGCTTTGCCTTCAAGAAAATGCTTTATGATGCAAATAAACAGAGTTGATATCTGTCAACTGAAATGCTTTTAATCATCAGGCTGAATATAAAAAAGTTATGCTTTTTGAGATGAAAATAGGTTGTCAGAAAAGCTGTATGAAAAATTAATTAAAAATTTACCTTGCTGAACCAAATTGTTTTACATAAAAAATGTGCAGTACATAAAGTTAACAGGGCATAATAGAGGGAAATTCAGCTTTTGTGTTGTGAATATGGTAACTTGTTTATAACCCCTGGAAGTGAGGTGGCCATGATGTCAGTTCATTTCACTGATACCCAGGTTAATCATCCATCTTTTAGCCCAAACTCTCTCACAGTGGAGAGAAAAAGTTGCTTCTCCAAAGCCATTCACCCACTTTCCCTTCCGTCTTGGGGTGTAACCTATCTTTTTTATCACTTACTGTTTTCTAGTCAGATTTTACTTTTTCCATAGGCAGCAGTGGGACTTCCTAACATGGAGCCTCGTGGAGCAGTATGTTGTTGATGCCAAAGGTTTCTGTAGGATATTGCTGCTTTCTTTCTCCTCTCTCTTCCCAGTAACTTAGGTTTTGGGTGTGTATTAACTATTCTGGGGTGCCTTCATTCTCTGCTCCTTTAATAAACATAATTTCTTCAGGTAGTTGGGGGTGATGTGCTCTGCTCCTAAGAAGGGTCAGTGTGTCAGTGCTCAGGAGGGAGGGAATTCTCAAGTCCTTCTTAGCATTTAGGTCACCTGGTGCAATGTTGTATTAATTACCTTAGAAGAGCAGGTTATATAACCTGAACAAGGTAGCTGTGTGTTTGGATAGCAAGAACAATTCACTCACAAAGAACTCTGAATGCTTATGGTTTCACTCACTGTTCAAGGCAAATCTCACAGATCTAATCTTTCCCATGCCCTTTTCCACTACATGAAAATGACTTTTGATAGGGCAGTTCTGCCAGTTTAAGACTGCTGTGTAGAAGCACAAAGTGTCAAGTGTTTGATGATTGATTTTGTTCATATCTTCATGGAAAGTATGAATCAAAATAGCATGGGAAAGAGAACTGTATTTTCATTCACTAAGTATATTGGTGGCGTTGAATTTACATAAAACTGAGGAGCTTGGCTGAGTTTTGCAGAAGTGCACACAATGTATGATAGGCATTAAAAAAGCATGCTCACAAAACAGGGAAAAGGCATCTTGTAGCGAAAACTTAGCTGTTTTCTTATAGATAAAGAAATGGATAATATGTGTAGATGAGGCACATTTAATGAGAACAAAGGCAAGTGCAGCTCTTTGATACCATAATATAAATAACTGGCTTTTTGTTATTAGAAAACTGCTTTAATCATCTACTGCTGTAGACATCTACTGCTGTATATTTTTTAAAAAATATAGATGTCAGTTAAGGATGTTAGTAAAACTTTTTAGGATATGAAGATGAGTCAAAGTGTCAGATGTCGACTGGTCAAGGTGACCCTGGGAGGCAGAGGGCTTATGTTCAGTAAAGGTTCTGATATTTCCACTTCATGTTTTTTCCGTGCTTTATCTCCCCAATCCTTCACTCCAGTGTTTGTGCACTTCAGTCACCTGTGCCATTGCATCTCCACTCTCCTGCTTCATTTCCATCAACTCCACCCTAGCCCTCTGCTCCCTTGTTCTGTATTTTTGGTTCTCACCTGCATCACTTGTGCCTTTCATATTTCAATTCTTAAATTACCCATAGCATGGAGGTCACCCCTTGCAAGAGGGCTTTTGACTGAACGTGAAAGTTGCTGAGATATCAACAGGAGTGCTTTCTTTTTTCTGTTTTAGGTCTTCTTTTTGGAGACCCTGTCTCTTACCTGACCTTGGGTGGGCAGCAAAAAGGAGGAGGAGGAGTGGCTGCTCCCTCCTTTGAACTCCGAGCTGGTTCAAGTTTCTGTAGATTCTGAGCCACACCGATGCTGATAAGCAACTCAGATGTTTAAAAATATCTGACATAGCTGAGAATATTTGGAGTGTAGCTTTCTACTTACTTGTAGATGGAAATTTTCTTTTCCCTCAAAGTGTCATGCTTGTGGAACATCCCAAACTAGAAGCTCAAAATATTGCTTTATATAGAAACATTTCGCTGTGCAGTTTAGCCAATCGGGTGAATTCTTTCTATATTAGATTATATGGGGAGTAATAAATCTGA
This sequence comes from Calypte anna, assembly GCF_003957555.1. Lineage (NCBI taxonomy): Eukaryota > Metazoa > Chordata > Aves > Apodiformes > Trochilidae > Calypte > Calypte anna. The sequence goes on from NC_044244.1 coordinate 167,354,841, forward strand.
CAGGGCCGTGGCATATAAAAACCTGGAGAGGCAGAGCAGCCACAGTACGTGTTTGAAGTCTTGTATTTAGAAGGCTTTCTTTTTATTATTGTTCCCTGGAAACTCCTGGGGAGTAAGAGTTAGACTAGACTTTTGGTTTTGTTGAAGACATAGTTCTAAGGAAGCAGTGAAGCAGTAAGTATTGCAAGATAATTAAGCCTATGAACTGTAAGTGCATATCTCTAAAACCAGATTTCTGTGTAAACACAAATGTACCTAAGGATGATGGATTTTAACTGAGCTATTTTCAGCAGTAGCATTTAAGTTGAGTAAACATTTTACGCGAGCATAATTTCTTCTAAAATAGATTGGTTTTCTCATCAATATATTGGAGGTGATTGCATTGGTCTCAGTATTTCTTAACTCTTTCTCATCTTGTGTCTGTTTATGCTTCTATTTTCTGCTTGATTTTAATTTTTTGTTATAGTTGATTAATCTACAGCTTTCTCTCATGTTGTAATATCTGCTGTTATCTGTAACTGGTTTATTTCAATAATATGCAGTAGATACCTGGTACTTCACTCAGCACTTGACTTCTTAAATTTTCTTTAATTTGAGGTATATACTGAGATGTATTTTCTTTAATTTGTGGTAAATATTTGAGGTATATCTTCCCCATCATAGTGTTTTTTTCTCAAGCTTTTCATATTCACTGACGATGACAAAGATCCAGAGTATTGCTGTACAGGAATCAGACTTACGATTTTGTGTTGCTGCTGGGGGTACAAAAATATTATTCTAGTTTTGTTTTGATCGTCATTTCTGTGAAGATGAAAATGATTAGTTATGAACACTTAGTGTAAAACATTGCATAATGAGTTATTGAAAGAGAAACACTCAGTGGTTTGTGACTGCTGTCATACTAATTTTCTTAATTATGTCAATTTAAAAAAATACATTTTGGCAACAACTACATCATCAGCTTCCTCCTGAAGCTTTTTATTCAAATGACAGATACTTGGAAATCTTACTTTACTAAAATAACTATGTACTTGACATTCCAGGAACAGGCATTTAGAATCTATCAAGAAGAGCATTATTACCATGTTGCTGAATAATTTCAATTTATCTACTAGTACATATCAGTTAGTTTAAAATGCCTTATTTTCAAAGCACAAAGAAGCAAGGTACCAGTTGCCTGTTGAACAGCAAGCTGCATTCAATGCACACAAGCTGCATTCTTCTTCTACTTGACTTGCTTTTAAAGGTGACTAGTAAGGGGTGACTTTTAGCATAGTATAGTATTAAACAATTTAATAGTTTAGATTTCCTTCGTTATAATCTTTATTGCTATGACACAGAAGCTCTCTGAGTATCACCATTAAAAATACCTTCTTTAAATTATTCATTTAATTAAACAATTCTAGTAAAAAAGCTGGAAACACAAAATTGAGGAAAAAAAAACCCAGTCTCACTTTTGACTAAGTAAGGTTCCCACTTAAACACTCTAAAAAGTACTCTGAAAGTGGAAGCCCGTTTGGAGTCAATTAATATGTTCTGGAAATTACTGGCAGCACAGAAGAATCCCCACAGGAGAAGGGGGTTATTTTATATTATCTTGTTTTGTTTTTTTTTTTTTTTTTAATATATTATCATATGGATGGCATGACTAATTTCTTAATGATCAAGGTACATTGAGAGTGCTGTCACTGGGAGTCTCAGGTGATTACAGATGATCAGATTGCTAGGTCCATCCTAAAAATGCAGATAAAAGAAACAAAAGAGAAAAGCTGAAATGAACACATCAAAAGAAGTGCATGAGTAAATGTATTGCACTGTTTGCAGAAGTGGATTTTGGTGAATTCAAGCTTGTATCAAAGCTGTGAAAAACAGCAAGCTTCATTATAGGATGGAGCTCTTCCTGGTCCTGTGTTTGGTACATCTGCCCTGAAAAAGAAGTTAATCCAACATTGTTAAGTGATGTGGCTGCATGACTTGCTAATGTGCTTAAAAATATCATCTGATTCTCCCTCATCTCAGCTTCACTGAGCAGGGTACTTTAATCAGAAAGCTTACGAGTTCTTCCCTGGTTTAAGCAGAACTTTGCAAAACCACTATGAACTGCACTTTGCTCTGCTTTGAAGTGAGGTTTTGCAAGCTCTTTGCTCTTGTGTCTTCACTGCAGTATTTCACTCTCAAACTACCAGTATGATGATGCCACTAATTTGGTTTCCCATTGGTATCATTCAGAGATGACACCCCATTACGGAATTTGTGCCTCCCGTGGTCTCCTCCTGTGGCTGTTTCTTTCTTTTGGTTTTTTTTTGTTTTTTTTTTTTGTGTTGCCATTTGCTTTTCCTAGTGACAGTGGTGAAGTTTTATAAGTTTTTTTTTTAAGGAGATTTTTTTTAACATGTTAACTGATCCATATTGCATCAGCAGTAGTTGACAGGTGAACTACATCCATTTCTGGATGATGGGGAATGGGAAGGAGAGAATGAGCATCTTTAAGATGAACTTGCATGCATGAGCCAACATGTGCAAGTTTTCTACCTTGTCAGGAGAGAGAGGAAGATGCCTCAGAAGGCCTCCAGAGGGAGATCCTGTCCACCTCAGTTGAGGTGCCTAAACTTTAGAGGATTCTGAATAAAGCTTATTGTATAATTAAGATTACCAGTAAATTCTGTAGCAGCTGCTGCATCTCCATCTTTAAAAAACAATACTCTAAAATTTAAGTGGATTGGTTTCCCAGGAAAAGAAACCTGCAGAAGTTGTCAAGTTATAATAATCAAATATTTAGTTTAACCTTTTGATTTCACTGCTTCTCAGTTCAGATATTCCTATTTATAAACTTAAAATTCCATGGCCCTAAATGTATGTGAAGCAGGGAATATGTTTTATTTTTCATCTGCGTAGCTCTGTGTCGATATCCAGATTGCTATTTAAGGAAATAAACTGTAAAGTAAGGCAAAACAGCTAAAAATAGGACCCATTAACTAATACACGCTCATCCAAGTTGAACATGTGGAAAACTTCCGTTGAGTGTGCTGGATTTTGCAAAAAAAAAAAAAAAAAAAGAATTATGTTAAACTGGGGATAAACACAGCCTTTTAATAGAGAAGGGGAGCTACGTCAGTCTGCTAGTTTAAAACTAGAAAGGAAATGGGGAAAGGAAGAGGGAGGTTTGTGCAGCACACAGGCTGAACTTGATATGGCTGAGAAATAATTGGGAAAAAAATTGGGAGGCAAAATCAAGTTAGAAAAAACCAGGATTTTTGCTTTGGGATTCTTGGCTCTGTCTCTGTATCTATTGTTTTCATACCCTTGCATCCCGGCGGTGAACTTAAAGAGTATCTCCAGTTGAGTGATTGGAATCTAGGAAATAAAATGGAGATTTCAGGATGCTCATACAGCTGCAGCATCAGAGCAAATACTTGAATTCAGGTTTTTATCCTTTTTGCACACACTTTATTACCCCCCTCACTTTTTTTTTTTTTTTTCTGTCCAAGGAAAAGTTTTCATCTAGATACAGCATTTTCTACCCAGTTGTACTAAGAAATATTTTCTTGGATAATTAACTCTAATAAAAATAGGTTTGGTAGAGAAGGAAAAAAAAAAACAAACCAACCCAACAAGCTCTTTAGAAATAAGATTGGGGGAAATAGAAAAAGATTAGTAAAAAGGTAAATACATTTTGTTGAAAGGGCAGCAGACTAGATGGAATGATTAAGAGGGAAAGGCTTGATCTGCCCTACTGGTGTTGGCTGTTAGAAGCGAGCAAGTTGGGACAGATCTGCAGTGCACCAGGAAGTGGAAGCCAATTATTTGTAGAGCATGAGTAGTGTGGGAAGGGGAATGAAGTCCAATCTTTCTGCTTCATTTAACCCAAGCACTGAAATTTGTACAAAGGCCTGGTCTAACTAGCTGCCATCATGCTCTATCACTCGAGCAAGGAGGAGGTGAAATTTTCCGTCAAAATAATGTAGTGTTTTGACAATGGATTAGCTTTCAATATCATTAATTCTGTTGTTAATTTAATTCGTGGTTTAGTAAACTTACCTCCTTATTCTGGGGCTCCTGATAGTATAATCAGTCGTCACCACTAGGTTCAGTTCTCTTTGTATAAATCATGCTAACAGGCTTTGAGAAACAAAAAAGAACGAATTTTTGCCAATAGTTTTCATATGTCAAATTCTTTCAGAAAACTACTTTAGAAGAAGGTTTCGTTTATCCATTCATTTATTATTTTTAAAGGGTATTGACCTGCTGTTCAGGATAACAATTTAGGCTTGCACGTGACATAAAACAAAGGACAATTTATTCTCTAATTGAGAAAAAACCTGCAGACTGTTACACTTGAGCAGGTGATGCCTGGGGACTCAGATATCTTATTTCTCATGAGATTTTTTTTTTTCTTTTGAATTAAAAAATTCTCCTAACCTAAAAAGGAGTCTTTGCTTATCCATCCAGAAAGAGAACACCTGTGTGCATGGGACTATATAAAATGGCAGTTGCACCTAAAATTCATTTTTTACTGAGGCATTTTATGGTGTATGAAATTGACACAAAACTCAGCCAGTTGACTGCTGCTCAGTAAAAACAACAAACACAGACTGCTTGAGATAGAATCAAGAGTGTTTACAATTTGTAATTAAAAAGTGATAAATGGATGCAAGCAAAAAGCACTAACTTATAGGAAATAGTTTCGCTGGAAACTGGGTGCTCCTGCTATTTGTTGTGAATACTCTGGTTTACTAATTAGAACTCCTTCCATGCTGATTCAGGAACCAGATGTTGAGTTGATGAGAATGAATCCATTGTTATGTTTTACCAGTTCTGGTGTGATTTTTTTGTTAAACTTCAGTAAATGAAGTCCCAGCCCAGTTGGTGGAAACCTTGAAGGAGGGTTCAGATGAAGCCCCCAGACTCTTGGTAACTTCCTTTAGTATGTTACACAGCTGGATGACATCTGTGAAATGATGGTGATAACTCTTTCGTCTGTCCACAGATTGTCAGTGCTTCTGAAGTACAGGGATGGTCTCATGATTGAGATAAGCTGGTACTGACCCCCTTCCCCAAATCCACTCCTTATTTTAATTTTTTAAAAGAGTTTATTTATACTCTTTTCCAAAACTATATTTATTATACATTAATAAGTAATATGGTATTTATTAGCTGGGTCTCTTCAGCCAACATAAACATTACTCCTGTGATGCAAATTTTGAGAAAGAGGTGGCTGAGATTCTATGTGTGTATGTGCACATATATAAATACACAATAATATGTGTATTATACACAGGAATATACACACAACTATACATATTTTTTATCTATTTGTGTGTTTTTTAGATTTTATTTATATTTATGCCATACATAGCTATTTTTCTATGTATGCACGTTGTACACTGATGCACATGTGTGTGTGTATATTTATGCACCTACATAGGTATATTAGGCATACATGGAAGTTTCTAGGGGCTTTAGGGGTTTTGAACACGTTTTCCTTGCAGAGGAGCATGCATTTTGTTTTGTTTCCCATTTTCCCCACTCTTCTTTCCCACCCCAAGAGCCACCAAAGTGAATCAAACAAGTAGCGGCATCACTGCTTTATCTCAAAGAAAAGAAAATTGTCAGGACAGCAGTGTTGGTTTGAAATGCCATGTCTTCATGGCAGTTTTTAAACAGATGTGTAATTGGTCAGTAGGGCTGGCTGCTTTCTGTCAGTCTGTCAGTCACTACAGCCGCAAGCTGGCAGTGCCTTCTGGATCATGGTTGTTTTCTAATTATCCATTGCCAGCATCTCCTCTTTTAATTTGATTTAATTTAATTTGCTTGGGTTTCTTTTGTTTTGTTTATTTTTTTAAGGAGTGGATAGGGCTGCTCTGTAACTGTCCCCTAAGTTTCTTAGTTTTACTTATTTTTTATGTGAGTGTCTGCTTAGATACATCTCCCTTATGAGGAAAGGCTGAGGGAGCTGGGTCTCTTTAGTTTGGAGAAAAGGAGACTGAGGGGTGACCTCATCAATGTTTTCAAATATGTAAGGAGTGAGTGTCAGGGAGATGGAGTTAGGCTTTTCACAGTGATGACCAGTGATAGGACAAGGGGTAATGGGTGTAAATTGGAGCACAGGAGGTTCAAGTTGAATATTCGAAAAAAATTTTTTACTGTAAGGGTGACAGAGCCCTGGAACAGGCTGCCCAGGGGGGTCGTGGAGTCTCCTTCACTGGAGACATTCAAAACCCGCCTGGACACGTTCCTGCACGATGTACTCTAGGTGGCCCTGCTCTGGCAGGGGGGGTTGGACTAGTTGATCTTTCGAGGTCCCTTCTAACCCCTAGGATTCTATGATTCTATGATTCTATGATACTAATCAATAGTAACCTGTTTTCTAATTTTTTTTTTTCAGGGGATTGCATAGTAAGTTACATATGTTAGTATGAGAACCTGGGGCTAACTTCATTTGAGTCTATTAGGGAAAGAATAAACAGAATAGTTGCTTAAAATTGTCTTATTATATTAACTGGGATGCTGTCAGTTCATTGCAAGGAAATGATAAAACCAGTGAAGAGTGTGTGAGAGCAAAGGCCTTTTTTTAAAGAAACTGCTGATGAACACAAGGTCCAGCAAGGGAGTAAATAAAGTAGGATAATCAGACTGATAAAAGGATGTTTTCTTTTTACATATCAACTTGATTTGGGACCTCAAGTAATATTAATGTTTTAGAAACTGTGAGTCTTTCATGTAGTAACTTTGTCAGGTCATATTCCATTCCATTTAATTATTCTTCATAGTTTTGCATCATGCCTCCTTTCCATCTCCAGTGCCTTTACCTCCAGCCCACAATCCTATCCAAACCCAGTTATATGTAGAGTTAGAAGATATGCAAGCCTTGGTCTGATCTCTAGCTCAGATTTAAACTTGAATTTGTTGTACAACATATTCTGGATGGTACGAGAAGATAATTTGAGCAGTGTATTTTTTTATCATCTGATTTTGTTTTATTTTGCTCATTATCTACTGAATAATACTGCTCTAACCTACCTTGATTTTGCTCATATATTTTGCTTATAATCTACCTTGTTGATTTTTAGAGAAAAACTTCAAAACTTCATTTTATCTGCAGTTTATTTGCTTGCTTTTTGTAGTGCTGTATTAAAAGCTGTAAGGCAGTGTATTCACTTTTAGCATTAGTCAGAGATGGTTCACATAGTTTTCACAACTTTGCACCTAAACTTCATCTGTTTAATGTAAAAATCTGCTGAAAAGCTAACAGAGTTTTATAATTCTCTTTTTCACTTGGTAGGGAGCTTTTGTTGTCTGAGGCTGCAATTAAAGTATGCTTGTCCTAGGTAAAAAGAGAGATTTACTTTTAATAACCAGAAAATCTGAAATGATGTATTCTTGAATTATTTGTTTTGCAGTTTCCTTATTAAAATTGAAACATGTCGCTGAAATTTAGTTGAACCTTTCAGTGATTTAAAGAAAGAACACTTTATATTTTCTCCCTTTACTAGCTGGTATATCCTAATTAAAGTGATGTCAGTTGATTTCTCTTGCTGCTCAGTCTCCAGCCTAAGAGATTTTTTAAATGTAGGACTGCATTGCCGGTTGTCCTTAGTCTTTGCAGCTGAAATGAATTATTATTCATTATAATAACTTATTATTAATAAGTTATTTGTAACTTGGAGAAAGCTCGGGTTAACATTTTCAACAATTAATTAAAAAAAAAATCTTCCATTTTGCCTAGAAGTTCTGGCAACCAGTATCTCAATTTTTAATTCACAGGATTTGTAGATATTTAATATCTCTATTAAAAGGAAAATTAGACAAGTGAATTAGACAGAAAAATGTTAGCCATAAGACTCTTCATATGTGAATTTTCAGTGGGTCACGAGACTGCATTAGAGCAGCTACATGAAGTTTGAAAACTGGCCTTGGGTACAACAGTTCAATAAACGATCTTTTTCTGAGTTTTACCTAATTACTAGAGGCAACTGGAATAAAGTAATTCATGTAATATTAATGGTAATTTTTTTTAAAAGAAAAAATGCACATGTAAATTGCTATAATAATATATTCAAACAGGCTTGTTTTTAAAATTAATTTTTATTCACTGATGCTCGGTGATTATTTTGCATATCATTCCTTTGCTGTGCATGTTTTTTTAATGTCAAATTGATGTTTGGGTACAGAAGCTGCTTGTAAACGTAGAATGACAAAAAATGTAAATTATCAAATGATAGAAGAAACTATTTTTAAAACTCTGCTTTAATGTTTCAGTGGTTTACTTGGAGGCACAAACACTTCATTTTTAAACATCCTGCTAGATGCATTTTTAGCAAAAGAACTGGACTCTGACTCTGTATGTGTGCCTTCTTGTTGCTCTTGGATGCTGAATGTCCAGATACCTTCTCTTTGGAGCACACAATCCTGTTTCCAGCTTGTGAGGGTATGTGAAGGCTGACATATTTCACAAACTTGCCTGCAGTGATTTTAAGCATTAGTTTAAAGGCTGAGTGTCCCCAGTAGAAGGAGTATTTGACATGCTTGACTTCATTAGATATATGACTGTATATTTTAGAAATAATTTAAAACTGCATTGCTTTAGATAGTTGATCTATCAGTTAATCTGCTGGGCTCATATAATGTTACTAATGAAGAAAAAGTGCAACAAATCAGAATATATGGCTTTTCAAGTAGTTGATCTAGTTAATCTGAGATTTCTAGCTGTTCAGTGTTACTGATGCTAAGATTTTTATAGTTGATAATTTTTTCTTAAAAATAATCCAGACATACTTGATTTAAGCACTGAAGAATATACTGAGCAGCAGAAAATACTTTCTTCAGAACAGTCTAGTTAGGCCTCTTAATTCTGTGTGTGTTTTTGCGAGTGACCACGATCTCCTCTTCTTGCTCTCTCTGCCTTTACCATTAACCACCCCATGTGTGAATTCTCAGAGTCCCTCCCTCCTAAACCTGAGGAAACAGCAGCTCAGATGAAACACCCCCTTACAGGGGGGTGCTGAGGCCTGACTACTAAAATACTGATAGAGGCTATTTCAGCTTCTTGAGGCCTAATCTTTAATAAAGAATCATAGAGTCAGAAAATGGTTTGGGTTGGAAGGGATCTTAAGTATCATCTACTTCTAACTGAGACATCTCCCACTAGACCAGGTTGCTCAAAGCCCCATCCAACCTGGCCTTGAACAACCTCCCTGTGCAACCTGGGCCAGTATCTCACCAATCTCAAAGGCAAGATTTCACCCTCATGTCTAATCTAAACCTACCCTCTTTCAGTTTTAAGTATTTAAGTGTTATATAGACATAGTGCTTAGGGATATAGTGTAATTAAGGTCTTGCCAGGGTTAGGTTATGGTTGGATTTAATGATCTTGAAGGTCTTTTCCAACCAAGGAAATTCTGTGACCTATCACTACACAACCTTGTAAAATGTCCCTCCCTAGCTTTCCTGTAGGCCCCCTTCAGGTACTTTAATAAAGAGGTAGAATGTGAAAAATGAGTGGATCAAGCCTGATGTTCCTTATGGAGCATATTCCTTATACCTGTTTAAGAGGAAGAAGCAGCTGGAAGCAAGCTGGGGAAAAAAAAAAGGAATGAACATGGTTATATACATGTATAATATACACATTCAGAAATCCCAGGAGTATGAAACATAATTATGAAAAATTACAGTAGATAGTAATAGATAAGTCTGAGGTCTTTATTTATCACCCTTTTGCAGTGACTCTAATCCCTGGGCGCATCATCAAGCTCCTTGGCAATTTGTATGCTGACAGGATTCTTCAAAAACAAGTAATCTGTCAGGATTGGCTTTCATCTGCCTTGATCAAAGTAAATCCCAAAGTTTAGCTGTAGCCAAAACCGTAAATCCAAATATTTGGCGGGGGGAAGGGACATTTGAGTTGAGTGGTTAGTATATATATATATATTTAAAAAAAAATTTTTTTTTTTTTTTTACTAAGATACAGCATTTTTCAAGTAGAGTATCCAACTGACATTTGGTAAGAATTAATCTCTCTGGTGGTGGAAAATAGATATTAAGAGTTTTAACCCAGAGAAGCAATTGGCAAAGAAAAGCAAACCGAAACTGGAAAAAGCAAACCGAAATTGGAAGTGTACAGGTCATGCTATTCATTAACAGGAAAAAGAAAAAGGCAAAGCAGAAGTGACAGTCAGAAGATATTTATCTTACCCAATACTGAACTGGTCACTTCCACTTTATCATCAGTGGGGAGAATTGGGCATCTTTTGCTTGATATTTGTCCTGGTTCAGATGCCTGCTTTGGGACTAAGTGCATCACACAGTAGAGAACCCTTTTCTCCACTCTCTGCCCTCCAGTCTGGAGGGACAGGAGGAAGATGTACTGCCTGTTACTTGAATGAGCTTTTGCAAGGATAACAAAAGGGTATCAAAAAAAAGGTGCTTTGCTCACACAGGGCTTACACTGTGTGAGTTTAAGTCACACTTGTGATATAAACACAGGTAGGGTTCTGAATTACAAAGGAAGCAGCCTAATGACTCACAAAATGAAACTCATTAGAGGAAAAAGTCTTGCAGCCTCCAACAATAGGGAGAAACCTAATGAAGTGATGACAGAGGGTGAAATAACATTTTCCAGCTTCATCTTGTTAGCAGTGTTCATCCCATCCTTCCAAAAGAGGATCCAGCTGTACTCTTCAGTGTGTTTACCCAGCTCATGCTGAAAGCACAGTTAAACATCAGCCAGTTTTATTTTTTTTTTTTCTTGAGTGTATTAGGCTAGAGAGTGAGAGCCTGCACCTTTTTTTGTTACTGAGTAATCTATTGACTAAATTGTTCCTGTTCTTAATGTGAAGGATGAGCGGTGGTTTACTCCTGCAGTGTTAGGTACCTTTTCCTTGCCCCACCACTGTTGGGGCAGATTTCTGAGGGGCGCAGTAGTCCCCTCTTTTGGCCCTGTTAGTGCATGGACTGCTTGTAGCCATAGGGAGAAGAGCTGTATAGAAGTTTTCCATGGCCACATTGTGTCTGCATCCAGCTGTGTCACCTCTGTGCTCTGTGATTCCTGTTAGAGTGGTTTTTTAGGGACAGCTGAGAACTGGATCGCAGTTCTCAAAGGTGTTAATGGACCAAGTCATAAGTGTATCAGTGCCCACCTTCTGTCTAAACATAGCAAAATAAATTTCATTCTAGTAGCTAATTGGACATTGAGCAGAAAGTGCTTGAATTTCAAGAAGGAGTTTCTAGGCTGAGGGTATGCATTTTGTCCTTCATCCAAGAGATGAACAGAGGAACACTAATATAATTTCCCTGTTGAGTAATTAGCAACATGGTGCTGTCTGGTTTAAGGCAATCTAATGGTATATTGATTTTGCAAAGCAATGAATCTCCTACAGTCAAGAGCCAAATCAAACCTGTTGAATACATTTTAATAATGAAAGTTGCAAAGAATGATGCCTCTGTGTGGATGTTTTGTGAATGCCAAGAGGATGATTTGACATGATTGCTGAAAACGAAGTCATTCACACACTTTTAAAACAATTAGTCATAATTCCATGTAGTCCACATTTTTAGACTTCCAAAACACTCCTTGACATTGTTCAGGTGAAGAACTTGGGATGCTTTATCACTGGCTTTTATATTTTCAGCACCAGAAGGAGATCTGGGTGTTGTAGGTTACACAGAGTTTGGGGATTTTTGACTGGTGTTGTGGGGGGGTTTTGTTAGTTTTTTTTTTCCCCTACAGCTGTTAGTAGGTGCATTGTAGGATATTTTCCATAGAAACCTCCTTGGAGATTTCTTTGTAATTCTTGCTTTGTAGCTCAGCTCTTAGGATCAAAACTGTTGTGGTTTTCTAGCGGAGGCTGTGCTTGTGGTAGCTCCTGATTCATGGGTTGTGCCTTTATTCTCTTCTGAATTTGAGCTCCTAGCTGGTTCCCTCTTGTTTCCCTACCTTTGGGAAAAAAAACAAACACCACCTATGAAGGAAGTGATATAGCCTTGGGCACTGTTATTTTAATTGCGCATAGCTGGTAGACCAGGAAGAGTGTGGGTTGGGAAAGGAAGAAATGAGGTCAATGTTGCACAGATGCAGAAGTATTATTTCTCTGAGGTGAATTTGGGATTTGCACATTATTTAGCCCCTGTATACGGCTGCTATCTGACAAGTTGCACTTTTAATTATTTTTAAGGGGACGAAGAGTCTGTGGTTGACGTCCTTTTATTCCAGGCTAGATTGCCTAACACTTTTCATTAAAAAGATTTCTGTACCTCTGTTATTTTATAAAATACATTCTATTAAGTCTATTATTTAGTGCAGGTCTTTGGAATTCAACAGAGATAACTGCAAAGCCAAAAAAAGCGCTTTTTCTTTGCTGCTTGACATCCTAGAGTGTTTTTTTAGCTCAGTTACAAAAGACTGAAAACAGATATTCTTTTTCTCTCATTGCTTTTGTTGTCTGCAGAATTTTGGCAGCTTGTCAAAACACTGCCTGAGTGCAAATATTCTTATCAAAATCTGGTCCCACACTGCTGTCAGCAGTGCACAGGGAAGCATTACTGGGAAGGAGGGAGGGAATGGTAACACTGGGAAGAAAAAACTGTGAGAAGGACAGATTTTTAATTAATAAGAGATGGTTAGCAGATGGGCAGGGCTCAAGAAATTTGGTAAGAGTATGGGCAAACTGATGAGGCTGTGGGTCCTGTGTCTCACCTGATAGATCACCATGTGTGTTGAGAATGGAGCCAGACATTACCAGGACAGGTAGACTGTGAAGCAGGTGAATGATCTGCAGTGAAAGCTGGATATAAACCTTACTTCCTCTTTAAATTATTAGTTCAAGCTATTTGAGGATGAGTGGCCACTAAAATTGCAAGTCATCCCCAGTCTGGATGCTTCTTACAACAGAACTGGACTCTTCTCAGTTCTCCTAAATGCTAGGTCCATCTGTGATCTACAGGAACAAGCAATTTGTAAATCTGTGTCAGAAGACAAGATCTGAAGTTTTGCCTTGGGCTTCATTGGTGATTCACTGTCCTTATTTAGAAAAAGACAAAGGTAACGTGTTTTTATTCCACAGGGCAGAAAAAAAGGTACCTGATGCCTGAATTATGTGATGGTAAAAAGTGTCTTACTAGAAGGAAATTAACCGTTTTGAAGCCAACATAAAGTGGCATCCCCAAATGATCAGAAACAAATAAATTTGCTCTTTATATCTATATCCTTCTCACAGTCTCACAGGCCTGGAGTAAGGCTCCAGGGGGGAGGAAAATGGTCTGTCATTTTGCAGTTACATGTCTGTAAAAAATATATATATGATTTACAGAGCTAAATTATGGTTGGTCAGCCACACTATTCTGGTTTTAGTTAGTTTCGGAGGACTTGACTTTATCACTTAAAAAAAGTGGTCAATAAATGTAATGAGATCATACTTTTAAAATAAATGTAGAGCCAGTGTAAATATTTGGTTTTGTTCCTTTTTTTTCCCCCCTGTGATTGTAATATGCTTCTCTTGCTCTGATAGCAAGAGAACGCATTTGTGTTGCTAATGCAGATTGTATAATTAGGGCTTTTAATTTCCTGTATGAAAAATAAGAGTGGTTTTTATTTTGTTTATTGTTGTTTTGTGTAAATAGCAAAGTGTTATGGAGGATAATTAGATGTCTCTGATGGCCTGTTTTATTCCAGGCAGTAGCTTCTCTGTTCGGTTTTGAAAAAGTCTGCCTAGAAGTGGATATTTTGTGGGTTGCAAAGGGATCATATCAAACTTTCTCTCAGGCTTCTTTCAGCTGAAGCTGTTTACCAAGAAATTCTAGCAATAATTTTAGTAGGACTGATTTCTATTTATAGCTCAGCTCTCTGTTTCTGCTCCTGTGTTGGTTTTTTTTGTTTTGTTTTGTTGTTATGTTCCTAGAGAGCTTTCGGGACAAAGCAAAGTAAATCTACCAAAGTATTCCTTATACAGGCTGCTTAATATATGATGTACAGTATGGTGAATGTTTCAACAGACTTTTTATCTCCAGTTTATTTTGAGAAGAAGGAATTACCTGTTTTGAGGAAAGATCTGAGCAGAAAATCTGCTGATAGTAGAGATGAGGAACTTCCAATTCTAAACTTCTGAGTTCCTTACTCTCAGTTTTCTGTATTGTAGGAATGATCCTCTTTCTCTCCATATTTAGTTTGTTCCTACAAAAGAAGTCTTTTGCTTAGCAAAAGAAAATAAAATTTCTATGAAGGGAAAAAGATCTTAAATACTTGAAATCATGCTCTGATTTAATTCACTGTTTGCTCTTAGAGATAAATCTCTGTGCTTAGGCCACTGCACTTTGATGAATGGTTCTCTGAGGCAGTTTTCCAAGCTGTACATGGATATTCAAACCTTTAGCTGCTGAACCACTATTTAGTTTTTGATTAGACTGATTTTTAAAATAAACTTCTCAGAATTTTGTTACTTATTGTATAGTATAATATGATCCAAAACTACAAGATCCAGTAGCCCGATGATGCAGAGGAGTGACAATATTGTCTTTATGTCTTTTGATTTCCTTAATGATTTTTCTTTAATTAATTTTATTTTTTACATTGTACCAAGAGGATAAATTAATTTTAATCTGATTTAAAGTAGAATTTGATTCTTTAGATATGCCCTTGTGTATGGCATCTTAACTGAACACTGGATGAGTTCCACATTGTACAAGGAAGTGGAGAGCAATTAATGTATTTCTCTTTAACACTTTTCATGTAATGATTTCCCATCTGTGCAGCATCCAGATTCTTTCAGTTTTCTTGGCTGAGTTAGAACTTTCATTCAGTGGAAATTTGGGTACTGAAGGGCATCTGGCAGAGCATGGATGGGGGAAAGGAGAAGAAAAATGAAAGATGGAATAGAGAAGTTTTAAATCTTGCTGTTTGGTAACCAAGAGAGCTGATCTTTTGGAGTAGAATTTTTGGTAACATCACTGAGCCACAGAAAAAAAGAAAAGTGTATTAATGAAAGATGCTTTGTACTAGGCTGAGGTCCCACAGCTTTCTTTTGTTTTATAATATTCTACGTTCTCCTTCTTTCCAGACTTGACCAACTTGTACAGAAGGCTTCGTCAGAAAAAAACAGGTGGACTTTATCACAAGTTCTCAACTATTTTAAAAGAAAATTAGTTGGTTTTATGACCAAAGAGATCCAAAAACTCTGCTTCATGAGAACACAAATTTCTTGTGGTGCTTGATTTGTTCCATTCAGTCTTCTGTTGATATTAGTTATGTGCTACATTCAACATACATGACATATGTAAACCAATAACCTAAAGCAAAACTTTCAAAGATGTAGCCCACTCTGGCAAAATTACTAAACCAGACATTACATGCAAAGTAGCACTAATTCTGAAAAATTTCCACTTGAGTAACTACTAAAAGTATCATTAGTTTTGAAATTAGCTATACTATGGCTTGAATTTTCAGCTATAAATAGGAGAGTACACCAAAGACAGCAGTTTAAATCAGAGATGATGTTCCATGTTTTGCCTCTGTGTCTTAAGAATCAGCTGTAGTTAGCAGGTGAATAGGTTCATGTGATCTTTCCAGTTCCTCCTTTTAGTATTTAACTTCCCTAAATTCCTTTGGAGTCTCTTCAGGCACAGTTTATATTTTGTGTTCTCAGTCAAATTTCTAAAATTATATACCCTACTGTGTATTTTTCCTATACATACTATAGAGATTTCAATGTTTATTTAAAAATATGTTTTAATACCCACTGATGCTTGCTGTTGTGGGAGCATATCTTTCAATTATAACCTTCAAATTCATAAAGTTTGTAAATAACCCATATTGCTCTTTAAAATGTCGTATTTCCATTTATATTTTCCCCAAGTGAAGTTTCCCAGCCACTTTTACAGCCACGCAAGACTAACTTTGTATCTTGTGATGGGCATGCCATGAAGGATTGTGAAGAAGTTTTAGTACCTACTGCTTTTGCTGTATGCACAGGTTTATTACCCTATTGTATTTTTCAGTATTTTCCTAGGAAAAATACTTTGGCCATTACTCTCTGGGCCTTCCTTTGATCTCTTTTTAGAAAGAAATGATGTTTTTCTCTTTGGTCTTCCCAGGGTACAGTTCCCTGACTTCTCAAAGGTAATTGCTGACATCCTGACACGAGTTCTGTCAGACTGCACCCAAGTGTTAAGATCTTAAGTCTTTTGCCAGTCATTTTTGGGGAGACAGGAGAAGGGATTTAGAGTCTATACTTGTGCAATTGCAATATGATAACTTTAGTTTTCTCTCCTTTGCCTTCTCCAGCCTGAGAGAGCTTCATCTCCCTGGAGCAAAATAAGATCTACAGGGTGTGTTTTTTTTCCTTCGTTACAGTTTTATCATCATGTATTAATTTTGTTTAATGACTTGCTGTGGATAGAAAAAACGATACAGTGAAAAAGCTTCCCAACGATGAAATGATTGCTGTCTAATGGTCAAACAATTTCAGGAATAAATGTCATGTTGCTAAAAATAACCTCTTTAGTGTCCCTTGGTTATCTTAAGGTTATAAGCTCATTTGCCTACGTCTCTGTAGCCTGGAAATCAGTGTCAGCAGAGATCGCAAGTATTGGCCATAATTACTGGTTTGTGGCAGGATGCTGAGTGAAAATAACTGGGTGTCACTGGAGAGGTTAGATTAACTGGTAGAGCTGACAAGATACAATGGCTTTTGAACACTTGCAGCTGTTAAATCTAAGCATAGTGTCTGTGTCTGGCTGTAGAGCTGGTTTCAATTAGAAGTTGAAACAGCTGAGCTGTATGTGCTCACGTATTTTTTTAGCCGGGAGAAATATCAACTAAACCAGATTTTCCTCAGGATTATATGAATACAGAGTAATGACTTAAAAATGGAGCTAGTAGTTTGATTGAGTTTGAGATAAATTACTTCAAGTCCCTAATGTATATATTGAATGTCCTGTTCTTTCATTGATTTCAACCCAGTAGTGCTGAACGCTGAAATCAGTACACTTTAACCTGAGTTTCTTGTTTTTGTCAATCTGTAGGCTCTCAGTAGACCTGTTCAGCTGTCTGGTGTTGAGTTGCAAGTGGAGGTCATTGGTAGTAAAGTGTAAACCTGACACACATAGGTGCAGCTGTCTTACTAGATGCAGTTTTGGAGAGTAAGGTTTTGTATATCAGGGCTGCTAGTGGATGCTAATAAAATTCTTAGATGTTGAAAGCTGTGACAAATAACACAAAGATCACCAGTTAATTTCGAATATTATTCTGGACTAGGCTTTATGAATAACTAATGCATTTTTCCTCCTTGATTATTTTGTTCTTTTTTTGTTGTTTTTTGCAGAGCAGTGCTCATTTGTCTGTACTTGATAGAGGCTTGAGTTCTGCAGAGAGATCAGGCACTCTCATAACTCACTTAGAGCATCCAGAATGAGTTTTTTGACCATCATGGGCTAGTGTCTTTGTAGCAAAATTACTCATGCAATTGGAAGAACCAAAAGCCCTTTCCACAGCAAGAGTGGTAGCCAGAAGGTGGCTCACAACTCAGACCTGACCCCCATCAAACTGGATGCTACCTGAATTGTTCTGGATGATTATGCCTATTTCTTAGAGCCAGGATGACTGTACTTGTCTACAACATGAAAACCTCAGCACACAGCCCCCTCCTGTTTTATGTTCAGCACTAATGTGGTGGGTCTCAAATTCTTCAAACTGTCTAGCAATCTGGAGAGTGTAAGAAAGGTGGTGATATGCAGTCCACCACTTCATAGTCTAAATGCAGATAAGTCTTGTGTTTTGATAAAAATGCAATATGGGACGAAGTTTTGCAACTCCTTGGTTTGATTGATATTTCTATGACTCTCTACAGATTGGTCAGCTAACTGTGTACATTTTAGATGTTGCTTGTATTAATACTTCATCCTGTAGACTTGATGTATTTTGTTAAAAAACAGCTCAATTTTCTACTGTGTTTTTAAAGAAAAATTGTCAAGGCTTTTAAGAGAAAACAGCAGCTTTGGCTTCATCTCTTTTTCCCTTGTTCTTTAAAATAATTAGTGGATCCAGCAACATCAAGCAAAATACTTGCTCAGGGACCTTTAGAATGGGTTACCAGGTCTGAAAGACTCCTTCATCCTCTGATCTCTTTCTTAATTGCCATGTATGTAGGTAACAGAAGTGCACTTGCCATGGCTGTGTGTTGTGGAGGAGTTGGGCAGGTCTTCAAAAAATTTTAGGAGAATCACAGAATGTTTTGGGTTGGGGGGGACCTTTAAAAATCAAGTAGTCCAACCTCCCCAGCTGTGGGCAGGGGCACCTTGCACTAGAACAGGTTGTTTACAGCCCCATCCAACCAGACCCTGAACACTTGCAGTGATGGGGCATCCATAGCTTCTCTGGACCAGCTGCTCTAGTGTCTCACCACTGTGTAAATTTTTTTTTCCATATGTCCAATCTACTATCTTTTAGCTTAAAGCCATTGCCCCTTCTCCCTTGTACCATTTTTTTTTCAATACAACACCATTAAAACCAAATCTGACCCTCAGTTTGTTTAACTTTTGGGCTTAAAAAAAAAAGCAGAGTCTAAAGTCCCAGTGTCTGGACCTCTGGGACAAATTGTATGGATTAATGCAAAACAGCTTTTCAAAGCAATTTAGCTGAACTTGAACTGGTCCAGTGTGACAATGCTCAGTTTTAAATTTCATTCATTTCAGTGTTGTTTATCTCAGTAAAAAATGCTGGTGTCAACATGGTGGATGTCTTTTAAACTTATATGCATTCTTGGCTGGATCCAAATTACAGGCAACCCTATACTTTAAATGAGACTTCACCTTAAAAAATTTTATTATACACTTGGGACATCAATGTAGCACACGTTGGCTGGTAGAGGAGGAATCTAGAGTGGGTAAAAAACCATCAAGGTTGAAAAACTGCCAGACATTAATCTCCTCTGTGCTTATTTTAACCAGGCTGCTCCAAGTCCTAATTGAACTCCTAATTGCAATGAGAACCAGAGCACCAAGGGACTGGCAGAAGACATGCAGTTCATCAGTGGATGCTGCTTCGGAGTTTTGCTACTAGTAGTGAGTGGGTAGAATATGAGATCAGTTTCACACGTAAAAGAAACTTTCCCATAAATCTCAACTTGCTTTGGAAATTCAGAAGCGGGCTGAGTGTTCTTGAAGGACTGCACCCTGTAGAAGGGACCCACACTGGGGCAGCTCATGAAAAACCATGTAAATGTTAGTGCTCTGAGGGAGTCAAGAAGCATAAAACTTTTCCCCTTGCCATGTCTTGTTTCCTTGCCATGTGTCTCTGTCCAGCTGACCAGCTTGATGTTGGTAGGTGGAAATTCAGAGTGGCTGTTTTGAGGAAGTCTGCACTGACATCAGTGTGTCGTTTCCTGGAAAGGAATCTCAAGGTGAAGTTTTTGGATGGTTTACATTTCTTTTGGAGTGACAAAATTTTGCTACTCTGGCCTTTTTTAGGAGGACACATGGGTGGGAGAAAGACTCTGCAGCTATTTGCTGAGTATTTATGATACTAGAAAGGAATGTGCTTTTGCCAAACTGAAAGGCAGACTGAGATAGCTGATAGATAGCTGTGCTCTAAGGAGAGGGAAAAAGATCTCCCTTTCGCTGGGTGCCTTTTTTTTGGAGGGGGGGGTTGTTTTTTGTTTTGTTTTGTTTTGGTTGGGTTTTTTTTTGTGTGGTTCTTTTTTGTTTGTTTGTTTTGTTTTGTTTTGTTTTGTTTTGTTTTGTTTTGTTTTGTTTTGTAAGACTTCTCTGAGAGCAAGAAATCCAAGCCAGTGTATGTTGGGAGAGATGGGTAACATAGTTAGCTGTTTAATGCATTTTTTTTGAGAAGCTGGAGGGTCTTTTTCTGAGGATAACAATCCAGGAAACATCTTGGTTTGGTGGTGTGTTAAGGCTTATTTGCAACACTGCTCACGTTGGTGTGTGCATTGTGAAGCGCTGGAATGCATTATGTGAGATTTACCTGTTTTTCCATGAGCTGCTCCAGTATGGGTCCCTTCTACAGCATGCAGTCCTTCAGGAACAGACTGCTCCAGCATGGATCCTCCACAGGGTCACAAGTCCTGCCAGCAAACCTGCTCCAGCATGAGCTCCTCTCTCCACAGGTCCTGCCAGGAGCCTGCTCCAGTGCAGGCTTTCCCTGGAATAGCAGCTTTCTTTGAGCATCCATCTGCTCCAATGTGGGACCCTCCATGGGCTGCAGGTGGATATGTATGTGCTCCACCATCAGCCTCCATGGGCTGTGCAGGACATCCTGCCTTGCCATCATCTTGACCAGGGGCTGCAGGGGAGTCTCTGCTTTGGCACCTGGAGTATCTCCTCCCCCTCCTTCTTCACCTTGTGGACTACAGCATTGTTGCATTCACATACAATCACTACTCTCTCTGGCTGCTGTTGTGTAGAGTTTGGGTTTTTTTTCCATTCTTAAGTACATTATAGATCAGATTAGATATTAGGAGAAATTTCTTCACTGAAAAGTGGTGAAGCATTATAACCTGTTGCCCAGGGAGGTGGTGGACTCGCCATCCCTGGAGGTATTAAAAAATGATGAGGTGCTTTGGGAGATGGTTAGTGGTTAAGGTGGTGTAGGATTGATGGGCTCAATGATCTTGAAGGCTGTTTGCAACCATGATGATTTTATGGTTTTATTCCATTAGTCTGTGATTATCCCAGAGGTGCTACCACCATTGCATATTGGCTCATCCTTGGCCAGCAGTAGGTCTGCCTTGGGCCTGGCTGACACTGGCTCTATCTGATATGGAGAAAGCTTCTGGGAAGCCACTCTTGTAGCCCCCTCACTTTCAAAACCTTGCCATGCAAACCCAGTGTACACAGTCAGTACACCAGTGTACTTAATGCCTGTTAAGATCCATGGTGGCAAAACCTTCTGTGAAAGGGAAAACCATTAAACCAATGCAGTAATGGATTAAGAGAGGAAAGTAAATCTCATTCTGTGCACAGCTGTAGAAGGGGACATAATTGGAGAGCATTAAGGGACACATATGGAACCTCTGAAGTGTCTTAAGTCTGAAGACTACAAGAATATGTGTAAAGTATGGCACAATCATTTACCATGATGATCTTCTTCTTGTCATCATCCAGCCATGCTCTTCCATTTCCAAAAATCATGTCTGTGAGAATTATGTGTGCTTTTGTCTCTCTTTAATTTATCTCTCCTTATCTGTCTTTTTTTTTTTTTCCTTTGGGAAGCCATTCCTTCAAATTTTCTTTCCTTCCCTGGAGATCCCAAAAATTCTTTGAACATGTTAGACTGACTCTTCATAGATTTGAAAACTGATTCTACTTTCTCTCAGTTGCCTTATGGCAACAGAAATGATGGCTCTCAGAGGAGTGTCTGACATCAGGAGTTGATTTCATAAAAAAATGGAATCTGGGTCCTACCACACGAGTCTGGAGGCCCTTAAAAAGTATGCTTGGCCAGATGTGTGAACTTTATGAATGGTCTGCCTTACAGTCTCATCCCATGATATTCTGTTGTATTATGTAGCATTTGCATTAAGATATATGAATTTATTTCTCTTGTTTTTCTTGGTGATAAGATCCAAGAATTTTATTGTTGGTGTCACTGATGGGGAACTTCCCAGAAAATGCACTGGTTGAGCAGTGAGATGTTTTTATAGTAAATAGTCTCATAGATACTGCAGCCCCAAGGACTATATTGGAAACTGGAATGTTATCTTTTAGCTTGTTGGAGCATTTTTTAGTTTGTATCTAGGGATTTAGGCTTCCAAAGTGGTATAGAGAAGGGCAAGCCTATTGTCAGAGAGCATGAAACCACATTTTAAAGATCTGTAGCTTTGTTTTGGGGGCCTTCAGGTAAAAAAAAAAGGTTGAAGGCAACTTGAGTCCTACACAGTGATGTAGAGGTTTTATCAAAAAAGCAGGACAGAGTAAAGATGGACTTTGAAATACTTCTTCCCAGTGGTCTGGCAGTCAAGAGAGCATGTTGATATTCAAATAATGAAGAATATAATACTGTCTATGAATTCTGCATCATAAATAGGCACCAACTGTGTGTTTGCAGTTTAATTGCAAGCTGATGTTGGTCCATGATGACCTGATACAATGAATATTTTCTATAGATTTTTTGATATTCACATAAAAAATTGGGCTGCCCAGGCAGCTAGAAAAGCATGAGGGCTTCTAATTGAAGGACTTGGCACATACCAACCATTACTTTAGAATGGTTAGACATACACAATCACTTTGCTGATGTTGTCAACAGAAGTACTTCAGTGTCAAAATACACTTTAAAAAGTGATATAATGACATGTGTAAAAAGTCAGATGTTTTATAGTACAAAATTATAAATAAATTAACTGTGTTGGAGGTTATCTCAAGTGATTGTACTTTTGAAGTGTAGCTAACATTAATGTAAGTTATAAATACTACTGGGAGCATCTCTGAGTCAGGTACTTAACCTTAATGCTTTGCTTCAGATTAAAATTATTCGAAGATTTGGTCTATCTGAGCTGCATTCCATCAGTTACTTAAGTTAGAGTAACTAACCTGATTTTTTTTTCTTAATTTTTGATTTCTGACTAGACTTGAACAACTTTGCAGTTATTAATCTAAGCAGTCTCAAGACATTCTTTCTAGTTTGTGCAGCTAAAATAATGTTCTTCATCTAAACAGTTCAGATGAAAATCATCTGCTTTGTGTAAAATTTTTAAACATCCACAGACAAAGGTTTTATATTTAGAAATAAGCTGTGTATTCTATTCCAGTAAGTCCCCAGTTAGAGTTATACTCTCTCCCTTGTGTAAAGGTAAGCAAATATTGGTAGGCAAGTGAAGTAAATTAAGAAACTGTTCTCATCTCTGCAGGCATTGAACTGCCTCTAGATACTTCCAGCAAAATAGGTATAAAATAACTTCCTGAAATTATTTAGGAAGATGTATATTAAAAACAATTAATGCGGCAATTTAACATTTAACACTGTTAAATTAATCATGCCATAGTCTTTTCACATCATTGGAAATCTTAAAGGAGTGCTCTCTAAAAGAATAGATGCTTCCCTTCTGTTTGTTTGGTAAACTGTAGTGTAATTTGATATTGCATGAGGATTATTTGAAACTTCTGCCAATACTGCCTGCCTATCTAATATATTTTGGATATTAGAATGACACCTATGACTATTGTATCTGAAGGAATCATCAAAATAACTAAATTTATCTTTTTCATCTCCTAGGAATAAAAAAGTATTTTTGCTGCAGTCTTTTCCAACAGTGAAGTGAAGGTAAAAAAGAGAAGTGAAAACTTGTCTAATGCAATTATCAGGAAGTGTGTGGCAGGTGGGAACTGAGTTGCCATCACTGAGTCAGAAGTCATGCCTTTGCCACTCTGTTTTTCCTGGGCTTCTTACAGTGTTCTGTAAAGTACATTTTTTTTTTAATATTATCTATATTCTGTAAGAAGTCTGTATATTAATTTCCTTCCAGTTTTGACATGACATTGGTCAGGGCATGAACTATGTTTCCATCCACCCCGTCTTTTGGGTTCCTCTTTTGTGGGGTAATTTTAGCAGAGTCATTAAAGCCCCTGAACTGACTCTGGGGTGGTTGCTCATGTGAGCATTTGTAAGAGGTGTTGGTTTTAGAAATACTATAAATACAACATAAAAAAAAAAAATGTGTGAAATACAGAAAGCTTATTGTAGTTGATTTTTGATGAAAATTTTGAAACCCTTAATCTAAATTGCACAGACTGATTTTGAAATTTCTGTTCTTTAAGACCAAATGCAATAGCATATCAAGGTTTGACATTCCCATGAGCTCTTGGATAGGGTCTGTTAAACAGTAACACTGTATTTTTTTGCTAGGTTTTTTTTCTTTTTTTCTTCTCTCTGGCAGAAATCTTAATGGAATGACACAATGGGCAATTGCGTTTGCTAAGTATTTATGATTGGCACTTCAGTCTTGGTTGCTTACTGTTTAGACACAACTAAAATGTATTTCAGGATATTGATAATAGTCCTTAAGAGTTAACAAATGTAAATGGCTATTAAATATGCAGTGTGGTAGGTCTATTGTTTCCATTTATTTAAATAAAGAGCAAAGAGCCAGTTCTTTTAAAATACAGTTATTTTTACATTTATTCGTTGGTCTAATGCGTAAAACTTCCTTTATATTCAATTCTTGCAGACTACAAATCATTTAACAAACACAATTTGGAAGCCAGTAAGTTGCTAAAGAAAATACATTTGTAACATTGTCTGAAACAGCAGTCCCTATGCCAAAGTGTAGAAAACTGCAATTTTAGTTCTCTTGCCTTATTTTTGTAACAAAAAAATCATTCTGACTTTGGGTGGCAAGAAAATGAGATGTGCCAGACTCTGCTCTAAAGTACAGTAGGTACTGTACCCCATGTACAGTAGGTACATGGGGTAATAGATGGGGTTCTTCATGTGTGTCTGAATTAGAATCATGTTCTGGGATGCTCCCAAATTTTTGTCTAAATGGAGTATGCACCCCATTTGATTACAAACTCGTGTGGAGATTTTTCTGTTCCTATTGTTGCACTGATAATAGGGAGGGGGAAAATGAAATAAGATGATGTGAAAAGCCATGGAGGTCCTGGGCTGAAAAGGTACCTACAAGGGGAGCTGAACTGCAAGTTCTTTAGGAACTTAATCTTCCTCCCATTGCACACACAAGATTTTTTGCTGTTGACTTGG
The DNA here is from genome assembly GCF_003957555.1 of Calypte anna. Classification (NCBI taxonomy): domain Eukaryota; kingdom Metazoa; phylum Chordata; class Aves; order Apodiformes; family Trochilidae; genus Calypte; species Calypte anna. The sequence goes on from NC_044244.1 coordinate 167,379,538, forward strand.
AGAGGCCTCGAATCAGATCCAGGCCTAACAGGTTGCCATGTCTGCCTTTGGGACTGGTGTGGCAATGCAGAAAAGGCAGAAACTCTGCTCCCTCTTGCAGGAAGAAACCCATAATTTGGCAGTCGTGGGCTAAATTGCATCCCTGTTCATGACAGTAGTACCTGGATGGATAGCGCAGGATATCATGTGCTTTCTGTTGGGTCTTAAAACAAAGCCTTTGACACCGTCCCCCATAGCATTCTCCTGAAAAAGCTGTCAGCCCACAGCTTGGACAGGAGCACCCTGTGCTGGGTTAGGAACTGGCTGGAGGGCCGGGCCCAGAGAGTGGTGGTGAACGGGGCTGCATCCAGTTGGCGGCCGGTCACTAGTGGTGTCCCCCAGGGATCAGTATTGGACCCAGTTCTGTTTAATATCTTTATCGACGACTTAGACGAAGGGATTGAGTCCATCATCAGCAAATTCGCAGATGACACCAAGCTGGGAGGAAGTGTGGACCAACTCGAAGGCAGGAGGGCTCTGCAGAGGGACCTGGACAGACTAGAGAGCTGGGCCGATTCCAACGGGATGAGGTTCAACACGGCCAAGTGCCGGGTCCTGCACTTTGGCCACAACAACCCCATGCAGCGCTACAGGCTGGGGACAGAGTGGCTGGAGAGCAGCCAGGCAGAAAGGGACCTGGGAGTCTGCATTGACAAGAAACTGAACATGAGCCAGCAGTGTGCCCAGCTGGCCAAGAAGGCCAATGGCATCCTGGCCTGTATCAGGAACAGCGTCACCAGCAGGTCCAGGGAGGTGATTCTGCCCCTGTACTCAGCGCTGGTTAGGCCACACCTCGAGTACTGTGTCCAGTTCTGGGCCCCTCAGTTTAGGAAGGATGTAGAGGTCCTGGAACAGGTCCAAAGGAGGGCAACCAGGCTGGTGAAGGGACTCAAGCACAGACCCTATGAGGAGAGGCTGAGGGAGCTGGGGGTGTTCAGCCTGAAGAAGAGGAGGCTCAGGGGAGACCTCATTGCTGCCTACAACTACCTGAAAGGAGGCTGTAGCGAGGTGGGAACTGGACTCTTTTCACAGACGACCTTCAACAAGACAAGAGGACACAGTCTTAAGTTGTGCCAGGGGAGGTTTAGGTTAGATATTAGAAAGAATTTCTTCACGGAGAGGGTGATTAGGCTATGGAATGGACTGCCCGGAGAGGTGGTAGATTCTCCGTCCCTGGAGATATTTAAAAAAAGACTGGATGTGGCACTCAGTGCCATGGTCTAGCAACTGCTCCGGTGGGTCAAGGGTTGGACTCGATGATCTCTGAGGTCCCTTCCAACCCGGCTAATTCTATGATTCTATGAAATGTAATCTGCTCAGTTGCCTTTGTGCGAAGTGACTCAGTAACTCTTGAAAGCATCTACTAGGGATACCTGCAGTCTATAAACATTAGGGCATTAACCAGGGAGAAGATGTGTGGTTGTTTTCTGTGATAGTTCATTTTAAATAAACCAAAGTTTCAACAGCCAAAGTATTTCTCGAGATTTAAATAGACTTGCAGAAGTTGTAAAGTGATATGCAAAAACCAGAATAATAATTGGTGAGTGAGTGTGAAATATTGCACTTCACATTCAAAAATAGTTACTTTGGGGCACTGCTGATAATTTTAAGGTAATTGGCTTCTTAACAGCAGAAGAGCAATAATAACAGGGAACTCAAAAAGCTATAGATGTAAAACTGGGATGCTTATTTACAAGATTTTATAGTCTAGATAAATCTATAAAACTTGATTTTTATTATTCTGGAAATTGGGCAGTTTTTTGTTTTGGTGGGTTTTTATTCAAAGATTTACTCAAAGTTTGTGGATTCAACAGGTGTTAGAGTATTCCTGGAGGTACTAGAGCACTGACTCACCAAATCTGGATTAAAAATACAGTCTGAGACCATATTTCTGCAGAAATAGAATGAAAATAAGGGCAAAGCCACCAGAAATTACTAGCTTTCTTGTAACTTTAGAGATGCAGATTTTGGTTTAAAAAGTTTTTGCTCTGGTTATGTTTCAGACATTGTGCTCACTTCCTTCAAGAGTTAAGTGGTAAAAGATGTAATTATGTTGTTATGGCCTGAAAATTATAGTATTAAATCCATGGAGTGATGCATCCAATGCAGAAAAAACCCAAACCAAACTAAAACATAGCTGTGTTTATCCAATGATTGTATAATAATATAATATAATATAATATAATATAATATAATACACTCTGCATAACTGGTTGGTGGAGCAGAGGTCAGAACCTAGGTCTGATACTTTCTGGGGAAGTATCTGTTGTTGCATGGAGTCATGCTGAATTTTCAGAAGCCCTTTGAATGCTGTGAAGTATTTTTTGGCAAGTGGTGCTTCTTCAGCTTTGCTGAAGGCTAGTGCTTCATGGCAAAACATCTCTTAGCAGAGTTAATGTCTTCAAAAGGGACATGTCCGGGTGGGCCCACTCCAGCTGAGAAATGGAGTGGAATTGTAGCTTTCTTGCATTATGGACCAACAGTTTAAGCTCTGACCTATTGGACTATCAACCCTTAAGTATTTTCCTCAACAGAAGTGATTGTGATGGCTCTTGTGTGAAAAACTTCTTCCCTGATGGTATGGTTTTGTGCACATGTATGCTGACAAGCCCTGCCAGGTCATAAAATTCTGGGATATTATGAGAATCCCAAGCATGTTCTGATGTGAGAGAGTATCTGGCCCGGTCACTGCTGCCAAAGTGAGGCCCAACCTCAACACTTGTAAAAACAGAACTTTAGCCCTCTATACAGCACTTCACTATTTGCAAACTGAGGACCCTGGATAACCAGGTGGTGGGGTTTTTCCTGTCATGTAGTGGAACTTAAGTTGTTCATAGAAACTGTTTTATCCCAAATAGGAGAAATCAGCTTCTTACTCTCCATCCATCAGCAGGTGCAAGGAAGTGATTCTGCCCCTGTACGCAGTGCTGGTGAGGCCACACCTCGAGTGCTGTGTCCAGGAAGGATATCGAGGTGCTGGAGCAGGTCCAAAGGAGGGCAACCAGGCTGGTGAAGGGACTCGAGCACAGATCCTATGAGGAGAGGCTGAGGGAGCTGGGGCTGTTCAGCCTGGAGAAGAGGAGGCTCAGGGGAGACCTCATCACTCTCTACAACTCCCTGAAAGGAGGAGGTAGCCAGGGGGGGGTTGGTCTCTTTTCTCAGGCAACTCTCAGCAAGACAAGAGGGCACAAAAGGTCTCAAGTTGTGCCAGGGGAGGTTTAGGTTGGATATTAGAAAGAATTTCTTTACGGAGAGGGTGATCAGACATTGGAATGGGCTGCCCAGGGAAGTAGTGGATTCTCCATCCCTGGAGATATTTAAAAAGAGACTGGATGTGGCACTCAGTGCCATGGTCTGGTAACTGCAGCAGTAGTGGATCAAGGGTTGGACTTGATGATCTCTGAGGTCCCTTTCAACCCAGCCAATTCTATGATTCTATGATTCTTTGATCTTGAAACCCATCTCTGGGTTTGGTCTTGGTTTTCTTGGGAGAAGAGCTTTCACTTTTTGGATACTTTTCACCTAAAGGCCCATTTCTTTTGAGAAGGGTTTGCTTCTCTATGTCCTTCTCTGTGCTTGGTGGAGGTGAGGAGATCAGAAGGAAAGCACTTACTAAAACTTGTGTTGGTCAGTGTCTTTTAATGAACGTAGTTTTTAGAACGGTATGGTACTTCAGGTAAGACTGTTTAAAATCTGTAGGGGATTTGCTTCTTATTTATTCTAGGTGTTGATTGATGGGGAGAGAACTGCAAGCAGATACAGTACTTTTAGAAGTACTAGAAGGAACTACATCAGTGGTGGTATTTATAGATGTGTCAAGGTAGCAGGTACACTTTCAATGGCTGTAAAAGTATATACCTTTACTTCTTGTGCTCCTGCTAGTCTAGAAGGGACTTAAAACAAATAAAACTTCTGAAACATAACCTCTTTGCCTTTTTGCCTTCCAGAATGGTTCCGTGGTTTGTCATGAAACCACTTTTTTTTGCTTGTCCCCAGTAATTGCTCATGTGCTGTGGTGAGCAATCACACATCAGTGGGATGGGTGGCAGTGCAGACCCGTGATGAGGATTTGCTTCCTTCTGTGGTCTTTTTTTTTTTCTCACCCACCCCTAATTTACTTTTTTTTAATAAATAAAATATTTATTCAGGCTATTACTCAGCTGTAAACTGAAGTCTTGGATAAGATTCAGGCCCAGTAGGTTATGTTTTCTGTGGTGTTACAATGTGGAAGATTATTACAAAGATAAGTTAATGTTCATGGCTGTAAGTCAATGTTTTTTACTGAAGCTTTTCATATTTAAGAAATGTATGTCCTCAGGGTTTGTCTTAAAGTGTGGTCCAGACTTGGCCCACTTGCACTATGATTATGTGAGCTTTGCTTCTGGCTTGGGGCATGTTTCTGAGGAGATATTAATTCTCCTTACTCCTTGTATGTCCCCACATTTGTTAGTTGTTCACTTATCTTCCAGACCTATGGTGAAGTCCAGTATCATGTCTGTTGCTATTTTCCTTCCCTTTAGAGAGATACATAAATGTAAGATATGTGGTCTGTTTCCTGCTGCTACTATATAGTTCCTGTGAATAAAAGATAGCTTTTTATTGCATTTTGTTATCATTTGTTATAATTCATCCCTATCTTTGATCTTTACTAAATGGGATTATTGTTATTATTATGATTCTTGTTAAATAACATGTCTATTTACTGATGTAATGTTTCCAGAAGTATATTTATGGAAAAACTGGAATTCCTTGAAGTGGTGTCCTCAAATGGGTACCTGAATATTCCATTCTGATTCCTTACATATGGGTTTTTTCTGTATATTTCTTTATTGAAGTCAGTTGTGTATCAAAAATTCAACTCTTTGTTCAGCCCTTCTGCCCCCCTTTTATTGGTTTACCTACAAAAAGGAAAGGTCTGTATTAAACTGCATTCTTCCAGTAGGTCCCAACATACCTCTTTTTCATGCTTGGATTTCCCAGTGCTCAATAACCACAAGCAATAACTTTCTGAGTTTTTCACTTGAGAGGAGACCTCAGCACATCTGTTCTCAGAAGCATGGTTGTGTGAATCATGAGTATGACATTGACTTACGAGGTGCTTAGAGATTTGGAGGTCGATAATTAATTTTTCTTTTCCTTTTTTTCACTTCAGTTCTCCCATTTTGCCTCCGTGACCCTCAACAGAAGTTTGCCTGCTAGGAAGCCTCTCTGTATCTCCAGTGACAGATTGGTTTTATTTTGGAGTATTTATACATGCTGTGCATTCTTTGGGAGTGCAGTATTTATGATTCCCTTTATGGCAGAGCGGTCCACGCATGCATCTTGTGTTAAGGGGACACTGGGAGCTGCAAAGGGGGAATGGTTTCCTTAAAGTGGAGAAGTGGAGGTCTTGGCAGCTCTCATCTGTTCCTGCCTCCCTCTTTAACCCTATGCTAGGCACAAACTTTGCTTTTGCTCCTAATTGTGTAGTGGGTTTCCTGCTCCCCCATGTCCCATGCTGAATGGATTCCTAAGTACGTATAAGCAACCACTTTTGAAAAGCTTTGGTATTAAGCTTTAAGCATTACTGACCCTTCTGTTAAAATGCCAGCTGTCCATCAGCAGCAAGTGTTTCCATAGGGATGAAAAGGTCCCATTTCTAAGAAATCTACAGTGGAGCCCTTGCCAATTGCTCATGGTTGGAGTGGTGTTTCTTTGGTGGTATTTGCCCTTCTTGGATAACAAAGTTTGAAGCTTCATCTCAGTTCTGACTGATCCATTGTGTTAATGTATAAATGGGAGATGCAAGTTGTCCTTCTCCTGGAAGTATCCTATGGAGAGTCTAGGTGGTTATTTATGGTTACTAAACAAGTACAGTATGGCAACTGTGCTTAAATATCAATGTCTTTTTTTGTTGTTGCTGTTGTTTTGAATTTTTTTGTTTTTTTGTTTTGTTGGTTTGTTTTTGTGTTTTTTGAGAAAAGACTCCACTTTGAGCCTGAGATTAGCTAAGTCCTCCCACAACGGGTCACATTTTAGCCTTGGCCTCTGTTTCCTGTGACCATGATGCTTAGAGATGTAAAGTTGGGTTATTCCATCATCTTGACATAGCTCTGTACTGCTGGCTATTATCCAGAAATATGAAATAAATATATTTTTTTCCCTAAAAATAACAGCTTTTGAATTTTTTTTTTTTTCCATGTAGAAATGTGACAATGCAATCTGGTCGAGGCCAGATTGCGTCAGTCCGGTAAATAAATCAGGTTTGTTATAGCACTGTTTATCCCCATTTCTCCTGTGCTGCAAACTAATATTCTTTATTGTATCTCTCAGAATTTAGTTTTACTAAATGCTCTTGATAAACTCTGTAACTCAGTGTTCCATGCCATGGAAAGTTCTAAATTTTAATCCTAATCATGATCTTTATTGCATTAAACATTTGTAGCAGTTATTGAGTGTGCTGCCTCTCTGTTCAGAAATGTTCTGAGGTGCCCTTTAAACTGCTTCTGTTCTCTCTACAAAAGTTCACCTCCCACCACCAAACTGAGTAGATTATGGAGTCTTGCCAGTGGAGAAATCTTAAGGGAAAAACACTGTGTTCAGAAAATGCTGCTGTATTCGGAATCCTAGGACTTGTTCTAAAAATAAACTTAATTGAAAAGATTTGTTTTCTTTTCTAATGTGGTTTACATCACTGCTTTATTAATATTTAAATAACAGAATGTCGTAACCCAGAGTACAGAAATACTTCTGTACAGAGCTCCCACCACAATCTTGGAAACCTTACGTGAAACATTATGATATTTATTTTGCCACTGGCAATTTTCTTGGTTTAATGTTGCACTAGAAAGGAAGATGAAACTCTGGGCTTCCTCCAGAATGAAAACCAGATGATAAAAGGATTAAAAAGGAAAGTAATTAATTTCACTAAGTGAAATGCATACTTAGGAATAAGGCTTCACTTGCCAAAGTTATTACTTGCAAAAATCTCTTTAGAAATAACTTTGCAAAAATTTCTGCAGTTTTTCCCAGTGCCATCAAAAATCTGATTCTTGAACACAAAGATTAGACCTGCTGCTTTTTTTTGCTTCTGTGATATTGCCAACTGAACTGAAAAAATGTGGATGTGCTACATTCTCAGATATGTCTGCAAGAGGGAAAGTCAGGTTTAAGTCATCTCCTATGGGTGTTTTGGCATAACCTGTTTTTAATGTCGAACTACCAAGGGGAGGTATGTGATTTAGCTGAGTAGGAATTGATAAAATTATGCTTCTTTTTGGGTTAATTTTTCTACATCTGACAGCTAATGCTAAACAGAGCCCTTTGAATTTAGACACTTGGAACAACAGTTTTAAGAGTTTCCCCATTGCCATGCCAGAAGTGGAGGGCTGCCGACTGCTTGATTTGCCTACTAAAGGCTGTATCAATGTGATACAGTCAAGATTTCCTTACGGGTGTTTTTTCTGGGAACATGGTATGGAAATAAGGAATTTGCATTGAAAAACAAAATCAGTAAAATGTCTTCTGCTTGATGGAGGAAGTTTTATCTCTCTTTGGCTTCCAGCTCCTGTTTTAAAAGGGGAGCCGGTAGCCTGAATTCAGAAGCCTCTTTTCCTCTAAGACTTGGGTCAGAAAATGGGATGTTAATCAGAGGTGGCCATCAACAGCATCCCTGCCTTGGTGTAAGCCCTTGCAGAAGTGTTGGGGGGAGGATGGGGGAAACAAAGGAGTATTTTTCTCTCTGAACATAAATAATTTAATTAATGAAGATGGCCTTGACTGTGCTTTGAGAACAGTATGTTATAGTAACTATCTTCCCACTTTCCGAAGTCTTCACCAGCCATTTGTCAGGTAGTTAGAGATAAATTAAAATGGGATATTTATATTAAAATACAAAAAAGAATGCTAAAATTTTCTGTCAGGATCACAGAGTCAGTATTTTTTAGTTATTTTTGTCCCCAAGCATGGTTAGAAATTAATATGTGTGACTATATTAACCAGATTTTTTTTCTTATTATATTTAAATGATGGAGCCTTTTAAAAGCCCTTTACTCTCTGTAGCTCTGTTTTAATAAGAAGACAGTTGAACAAAACCTCACACCCTGCCAAGAAGCTGAACATAGATAAGGCAAATTTTGATAAATCATATTTTTAATTTGCAATTATTTCACTATATTAAACACAAATTGCCTAGCTTCCTATCCATTTCCAAATTATTATAATTCTGTATTGTCTTTCAGTAATTCCAAGTGAAATAATTGGATTGATGCAAAACTGCAGTGACAGGCTTGTAATTGAAAATCAATTATTCCCAAGGAAAACATTATTTTTAGTTACTTTGAAGTTGTAAATTCAACCAAAGGCTTATGCCAAGCTGATGTTTCTTCCAGTGGCTCCAATTGATATACTAATGCCTATCTATTAAGTGCATTGATTTCTTTTTATTTTTTTCCTTGCTGCATTGTCCTCTCACAACCTGGTATGATTATTATAAATGTGGATGCAGTGAATATAATATAAAATTTAATATCAGGAACCTGCTTATGAACAGGTTTGTGGCATAGCTTTTATCTTTCAAAGCTTGAGTGGGAGTAGAGTAATTTGGGAACCAGAAAAGGATTTCTGTTTGTCTTTGAATACTAAAATAACAATAAATCCATGAGCAGTGTTGCTTTATAGTCACTCTTTCATTTTGTATGTGTATATAAGCTTAAGTTTTGCTACTATTTGGTAATTTGATGTATAAACTTGAGGATTTTCTTTAAATCATTTTTAGCTTTGTGAGATAACAAGGGCAGACTAGGAATGATGGCAAAAGTGAAAGTCTGTATTTGTTTTAGCTCCAGGTGTCCATCATTCACTGTTCTGTTTGAAGTGATGTGAAAGTGGTTGTAGAGGTGAAACTTTTAATGGACTTTTTTTTCCCATAAATTTTCAACTGCAATTCTACTGATGTTAATGGAAGCTTCATCACCCTATTGTATTTTAAATATATATTAGTGGAGTTTTAAAGTATTGAATTATGTAACATGGCAATGTGACATTCCATATAGAGACGGAAAGTAAACCAGACTGGGGTGAAGCCAGGTTTCTTGTGTCTGAAGTCACCTCCACTTAAAAAAAAAAAAAAAGCACATTTTCATTTTTCAACTGTCCAGTGAAACAGGCATTTTTTTTATTTTATTATTTTATTTTATTATTTTATTTTTTTTTTAGCAAAAATAGCAAAATGTAGCTCTTTTCCAGAGATCTTGTATCTTGCTGTGTTAAGATCACTTAGCTAAAATCAAGTAGATGGTGGCCCTTTTTTCATGCTTTCAGGATGGCACCCTGTTCATGCTGCTTCTCTTATGCTTTGCAGAAAGCTCAGTCCTCTCCTGTTCATCTGCCTTTTTGGAAGAGGGATTAATTTGTGTGGCATAATGAAAAATATTCTGGCTCTATTTTTTCCTTTCATCACTCCCTTAAAAGCATGATTGCCCTGCTTTCTGTAGCCGTAGCATCTCTGCAGTGTGCAGTTCCTCAGTCTTCCAATGAACTTGCTGGAGTTTTTTTCTCCTAGTTTCTACTTGTGCTTTTCTGCTGGGTGGTTTGAGCTTGCTTGTCCCAGACAAACACATGTGCCACATGGAAAGATGTTCCTTCAGTGTGACAAAAAAAATTTCCAGGTGCCACATGGAGAGATGTTCCTTCAGTGTGACAAAAAAATTTTTGTTTTTCTGATGTCAACTCTAGAAGAAGAGATGGAGACAGCCTCTCTAAATGCAGATACACTTGCAGCATGGAATTTTGTAAGCCTTATCTGTTCTCACTTGTGTGCTCAAGCTCATACTCATACTCATGTATCCATACAAAACCACCTTCTTCCCTAGTTCAGCAGCACTGGGAACTATTCACTATGTTCACCTCATGTATGTGTAAGAATCTTAATTAAGCCTCTTAGTCTGGGTGTAAATTTTCAAAACTATTGTTTGGAAGCTATTGTAACATTAACTTTTAAATTGTCTTCTGATGAAGGATAGTGTGAAGCTGAAGTAAAACTAATGAATGCAATTTGTGAAGATTTACTGAAATAATAATTTGGCATACAGCAACTGGTTAATATAAGTGTGGGGTGACAGTTTCATTTGAAATTGTGACAGAAATGCTCACCTATTATCCAGTATTTCCCATTTCTAACAGGCTACTGAATTCCAATATTTTTTATTTCACAAATGGAAAGGAGCAAATAATTGAAGTAGAACACTTCTGTGAATCTGAAAAGTCGGAGGAAGTGTCAGAGCCTTCAGAATTTTCAGTGTGCTTTTATACTCATATTCCAAATCACTTTTTTCCTGAAGATTCTAAATTTGGGAACAGTTGTTTTTATGTAAAATGACCTGATGGGTTGAAATTAGTCAAGTTACACAGAATTGCTTTTGCTTTCCCTGTTGCATAAATCTACCAGGAAGATTGTGAGAGGTCAAGCTGCCAGGAGAGAGTGGCTGCAGTTTGGGTGTGCTCTGGCTGAACTAATCAGAAAAAAAATGTTTGTAAAGCAGGGAGTGGTTCTGTGTTAGTTTTTGCATGAGGAGAGGAACTACTTGCATCTGTTTTTCTGTTTTCTAAGGCAACAGCAGAGGTCTCTGTGAATCATGGAATTATTAAAATTGGAAAAGACCTCTAAGATCATCAGGTCCAACTGTACTGTGGCTATTGTCTTTTGCATTGCCATAGGAATTTAATTTATAGGCACCTATAGTATCTTTATGTTTCTGAAGTGCTATAGGCACATGGTTTTATAAAATTCAGTGTTAAAGGCCATTGGTTCTGCATTATTGTTACAAGTAACTTAGCAATTTGAGAAAGTGATGCTATTTCAAATGTAGTTCCTCCTTAACTCTCTACTTTCAGCAAACTTCATAATAAATCCTCTGTGAGAAGGGAGGTACTTGGGGTTGTCTTCTGACATTCCCTGGCAATCAGCATTCCATTTATTTGCAGAGAGGGAAGATGGATAAAAGCAGAATATGTTCTTTCAACAGTGGAGGTCAGATTTGGCTCTATTCTGGATGAAGCAGAGATGGAGGAAGAAATCTAGCAAAGAAGCTGTTTTCACTTCTAATTTCACTTCTGAGGGACTTAATTAAGATTCTTACATATACATGAGGTTAACAAAGAGAATACTTTCCAGTGCTGCTGAACTAGGGAAGAAGGTGGTTTTGTAGGGATCCATGAGTATGAACTTTGTGTGGATGGAGATGCAAATTTCTGATGGCAGTAAATAGAATATACTGATTTGTATATTCCGCAGTTAGAGATATGAAACATCAGTTGAAAAAACCCTGTTCTCTTCATGCTTGAAAGCTTTTATTAACAAGCCTTACCTAGTGCATGGATCTACTTTATTAGGGTAATAGAAACAAGAGCAGTGAAATTGTGCCAAAACCTGTTTCTTCCAATGTGTTACAATACAGAGATTTTAAAAAGGTGAGATATTAAAATTACACAGTGATGACTGCATTACACCTGAAGTTACTACATTTCAGATTAAAAAGCCCTAACACTTCTCATAATGTTTTCAGGTTTTTTCCTACTTAAAAAACTCATCTTTCATTAGACTTTGTGAAAGAGGCCAGTCTGGAGAGAGTACAATGGAAGGCTCTGAGGATGATTAATACCTGCCTTAAGAAGAAAGGCTGAGAAACTTGGGGCTTTTTAGTCTGGAGAGAAGACTGAGAGGGGATCTAATCAATAGGTACAGATATATAAGGGCTGGGTGTCAAGAAGAAAGGGAAAACCTCTTCTCACTTGTGCCCTGTGACAGGATGAGGGGCAATGGATTCAAGATAAAGCACATGAATTTCCACCTCAACATGAGGAAGAATTTCTGTACTGTAAAGGTCAAAGAGCCCTGGAACAGGCTCCCCAGAGAGCCTGTGGAGTCTCTCCTTCTCTGGAGACTTTCAGGACCCATCTGGATGCATTTCTGAGTGACCTCTCCTAGTTTTAGTCCTGCTCTGACAGGGTGGTTGGACTTGATGATCTTCAGAGGTCCCTTTCAACCCCGGACATTCTTTGATTCTGTGAATAGCCACACTTATAGAACATGAAATCATCAATATTTTGAACCAGCAATGGCTATTGCACATATTTTGGTGGATCCTAACATTTATTTTTGAACATATGTTAGTGTTCTGTCTTAGAAAAACAGAGAACATATAAGGAGGTCTAACTTCTCCTTTTGGAAGTCATGACTGTAAAGCTGGGTCTTCTAATAAGCAACAAGTAGTGCTTTCTCTCTGAGTTACATTCATTTGTTTTATATCCATTGCAGGATGCATTGAAAATAACCTGGCCCACTCTAAAATGTGTGGAGATAGAACTGTATAAAAAGGCTTAATAATGACTTCCTTGTCCTTTTCTGATGGTGGAGGCATTGTCCTCTCTTCATACATGGGAAACTTGGATGCTGAAAGATGTTACAGGGTTTCCAAGATTACTTAGTGAATCAGTGGGGATGGTTTTGAATCTGGGCAGCTTGATCCTAGTCTTCATTCTCTAAAAAATCACCCAGTTTTCTTTACTTCAAGATGAATAGTTGGAAATGCCTATTTGTTTTAGACATTTCAAAATGATACCTGCCCAACCAGTCAATAGTTTAATCACATCAATGCTTGGTTTACTGGTCTAGAGAATTTTGTGCTCTGAGCCACTTTATTTTTTTAAAACAAGTACATATTTTCTAAGCAAGAGAGTGCTTTTACCACTATATTAAATAATGTAGTCTTTAATTTAGAAGTATTTTCTTTCTGTGTGTCAGAAGGTAGCATGGGAGAGCGCAGTCTGGGCTTGAGTCTTATGGAGTTTTATTATTTCCGTGTTCTCATATTATACATGTTGGATTCCTTAAAGATTTGTGGACAGGTATTACTGAAGTTCTCCTGCAAATGGAATGGAAAGGTTTTGAGTTTGGATACTAGCTCAAACTGAAAATCTTCATTGTGTAGTGAGTGGAGTATGCAGTCTGGAGTATACAGCCTGATAATCTCTTTAGCATAGATTTGACATTAATTTGTCAAGTTTGACAGTTCAGAAAACCTCTCTGGACTTTGTCCCTTTGGAGTTAGGTTTAGAGAAATCCTCTGGCAGAATTCCTTCACCCAGTGTTTCTGTATCTCCACAGAGGTTTGGGATCTGTGACAGCCAAAGAAACTTCTGTCATTTTGAGTGTGGGGTTGGAATGTAATTTAGGTTTATTTTTCATCAGGATTCTAAATAAACTAGATCAAAAAACACCAAAAGCTTTCTAGAACAGTTTATAATTCTTCAGAAAACTGGAGAAACTTCTGCTGGCAAATACTCATTTTGCTAATGTATCTGTCTGACTTTCACAGCATCAGTGAGTGTCAGTTGTCACACAGACATGTGCCATTACAGCTCTGCCACTTTCTAATGCAACTAAAAAGAAATGTTTTTGAGATTGTTTTAAAAACTTTGGTGGAAGCTGTCAGTAGGTTTTCCTTCTGTTTCTCTTCTTTTTTTTTTCTGGGCTTTAAATGTTTTCTGCTGTCATACCCATGAAGTCACAACTTTTTTTCCAAGGAGCACCATAACATCTCATTCTCTCACGTAGCAGATCATTTTTTAACTCTTGAGCCACTGGTAACAGGAAGTTTCATATCAGAAGTTCTGGAGGAGTTAAGGTGATGTTGTAGGAGGGGCCTCCAGTGGCCCCATCCTCACTGCCTGCTCTTTGTTTCAGATTTGTGTTCTTTATCCTCATTTTTATATGTTTGAATTTTCTCATGTACTTGGTTTAATTTAAATATTTATATTTATATTTATATATATATATATAAATAAATACATTAATTATGCTATTATAGTCTTTCAGGTACTTCAGAGGGTCTCATTCAGGAGGATATTCTTTAAACAGTGAACTAACAGTTCCATAGCCTGCAGACTGTTTAACACAACTATTTTTATCATGCCTCTGATTTTTGCTCCAGAAATAACATACAGCTTAAGAAATTTTTGTGTAATGATTGTCACTGGGCAGAATTTCACATTTTTCCTACTTTTCATAATGTGACTGTCACTGCTGCTGCAGCCTTGGGAAGTAGGAGGAAATTGCAACAGAATGAGAAATTCAACTATTTCCTATATGCAGCACTTAATATACTAACAGCTGAGGGTTTTTTGTCCCTTCCTTTTGGTTCATTTGTGAATGAAGAGATGAAAGAGAATTTTGAAGTAGGAGTATGGCTGGCAAAGGCCAGCATTTGAGGTAATTTTAGAAAAGGCTGTCTGAGTCCATATTGCCCTTCAGAGTGAAGTTTTGGGTTCTTCCTTAACCTGGCTGAGCATCTCCTTTGGGTCCCTACCAAGCAAGTGGAATTGCCTTTTCCCAACCCTGAGACTGTCATAGCTTCTGCTCTACCTGATTCACTGCATTTATGACATTTTTCTTGACTCCCTCAAAGCTTCTAACCTTGACAAAGGAAGCAGTTCTTACTCTTCTCAGTGAAGTTTGGCACATGCAGGTTTACAGATTTAGATATAGATGGGAAGCCTGTGGTGTTTGCATAGTCTTTTGGTTTATGTTGTCCATAACACTTGGCTGCAGAGTAGGACACTTCTCTCTTTTCAGTGGTCAGATCCAGAACTGTGCTGGGTTTTTTTAAGACTACTTAAGTGTGTTGGGTTTTTTGGGGTTTTTTTTTCTGCAGGGAACCTTCCATGAGACCGGGAGAGCAAACTTTCTTAGGATCTTTGTCATCACTTATTAGTATCTTTTGGCATTTTGAAATAGTTAAGTAATTTTAAATGAAAAAAATGTTATTTTTTTTTTTCTCTTAGCCAGAGTGGCTGATTCCTGAAGAATATTTTGTGTTGATTTACAGATAAGGTGGTATCTAGGTTTTAGCTGACTTATTTTGTGGTGGGTTTCTTTTGTAGAAACACATTCTTAACACAATGCATTCCAACTATTTTATATCAGTCACCTGGAATGCCCAACTTGACTCATTTCTCAAGCATTAAGCAAGGGTATACAGTATGATATGGGAAGTGAGATCACAGAAGTTCATTAAAAGCAATTAAATGTTTCCTTGATCGGTTTACAAGAAAGGGCTGTAACATGAAAAATTCCATTTACAGAGGCAACTTCACAGTTTGAGCGGGATATTACATAAAATACAAGCAGACTAACTGGATGTGGGAAATGAGTCAATCTAGTAGTTTGAGAATGGGATTAGGATTTAGATTCACTGCTCTGTTGGTGCTGACTCACTGTGACCTTACGCAAGGAAGTTAAGTTTTCTACACTTGAGTAACTCAGCCTAAATTACACTATTCCCCTTCTTTTACTGCCTGCAAGCTTTGACTGTTGCAAATTAAAGGGCAGGAATTTTTTTAAATAATTCTGAGAATTTTTCCACTACTTGTCATGTTCTTAAAACACTTTTTTTAAGTTGAATTTTATTTTTTTTATTATTGTTTATCAATGTCCTTCTCTGCTGCACTGTGACGAGCTTTAACAAAGGGAAGAACTGACCCTTTACCATATTTTACAATTAAAGCAACTTTTTTTTTCTAAAATACTTAGCAAACACATGAAGTGAAAACAAGAATAGCTTTTTAAATTCCATTTATGATAATTTTAAGCCTACTCAATTTTAGGCATTTTAGTTACCAACATAGTTGTGCCAGGACAAACCACTCGAGGAAAAAGGGTATTCATTGACAAATGAAGCCCTTAGGTATTACAGTAGTGATATATTAATTAATCAGTATTATATTAATGTTATATTAGTACAAAATTGTAAAATGAATCAGATAAAGTGGAATTACATTGTATTTATCTAGACAGTTGAAATTCCTGTTTAAAACCAACCTCCCACTCTTCAGAGAGAGCTGTGGCAAGTAAGTTTTCTGTTCTTAAATTTTGTCATGTTTAACAGAAATCACCAAAGGTGATGCTGTCCTCATTTTCACTAGTCCCCCCTGACTTTCTCTTCTTAGTATGACATGCCTTGCCCCATTCTGACTTCTTTTTTTTTTTTCTTCCTGTGTTTTTCTTAGTTTGTCAGAGCTGAATTTGCTGTTGAATTACTTCAGAGGTAGCTGTTGATTTAATGAATCATTCTGACAGCAAAACAGTAGTTCTTTAGCTGGGGATTAAGCAAGGCAGGAATGTGATGCTTTTGCTTGAGGATGAGCGTGACTGAGCGTCGCCTTGTGAACCGGAGGTTACGCTGTAGTGTCAAACATTCCCAAAATCTGCATGAGCTTTCGAGCCTGGGCAAGCCCTTAACAGTACATCTTTTGCTGTTAGTGCATGTGCTCTCAGGACAGAGACTGGAGGAAGGTTTGGCTGACTTTGTAATGTGTTGCTTGCGAAAGCACTGGGGAAAAACAAAAGTTGAAGAGGAACACATCAGTGGGCTGTAGTTCAGCTTGGCTTGCCACAGCCAAAGCTTCTTTCTTCTCCTGACTGTATTCTCCTGACAGTCTCTGACCATGTGTAACAATGCTATCCAATGCATTTGGGACCCCTTTCATAGAATCATAGAATTGGCTGGGTTGGAAGGGACCTCAGAGATCCTTAAGTCCAACCCTTGATCCACTACCGCTGCAGTTACCAGCCCATGGCACTGAGTGCCACATCCAATCTCTTTTGAAATATCTCCAGGGATGGAGAATCCACTACTTCCCTGGGCAGCCCATTCCCATGTCTGATCGCCCTCTCCGTAAAGAATTTGTTTCTAATATCCAACCTAAACCTCCCCTGGCACAACTTGAGACTGTGCCCTCTTGTCTTGCTGAGAGTTGCCTGGGAAAAGAGACCAACCCCCCCCTGGCTACCCCCTCCTTTCAGGGAGTTGTAGAGAGTGATGAGGTCTCCTCTGAGCCTCCTCTTCTCCAGGCTGAACAGCCCCAGCTCCCTCAGCCTCTCCTCATAGGATACATGCTTAAGTCCCTTCATCAGCCTGGTTGCTCTCCTTTGGACCTGCTCCAGGACCTCAATCTCCTTCCTGAACTGAGGGGCCCAGAACTGGACACAGGACTCCAGGTGTGGCCTCACCAGGGCTGAGTACAGGGGCAGAATCCCTTCCTTGGACCTGCTGGCCACGCTGTTCCTGATACAGGCCAGGATGCCATTGGCCTTCTTGGCTACCTGGGCACACTGCTGGCTCATGTGTAAACAAAAATATATATTTATACTATATGTTATTATAGATCAAAAATAAAATATATGTGAGTAAAATAATAAAAAGTATGATGCAAAAATTTGAATAAGAGCTAATCATATGTAACAACCAATTTTTATAAGGCTTAGCTGCACAGTATGATCTTTTATGTATATAGCTATTTATTTAGCAAGTAACCACTTTCACCTTTTTTTCCTCTAGTATGTTTGTATGCAGTACAAATCTAATAAATATTTATATGCTTGTCTTAAAAAAGGCAAGTGACTTTCACAAGACCAATTCTTGTGAGTTATTTATGACACTGGATGATGTAACTAAGAGAAAAAAAGATTGGCCCTATTTTACTGTAAAAAGATAATAGGAACTAACCTTTCCTTTTGTAAGAGTAAAGACTGAGCATCCTCTTTAATGTAAATAAAATGTAAATCTATATGTAAGGCCAAAAGTGACTAACTTGCCTTAGCAAAAATGCTTACTCTTCTGTAACTCAAGGATTGAAAATGTCAGCTTTAGGTAAATGGCTTCCAAAACTCTTTAATATATTTTCTCAGTAAGATGTTAATTTGTGACTGTTCTGTTTCTTCCCCAACACATCCTTTATTCGAACCAAAGATTAACTTAAAGCACTTTTTTCCTGAGTCTTCCAGATTTTAGATTTTGATGCTGCAATTTGCCAGACATATGGATGTCCTGTAATTAAAGTCTGTATGCTATAAAGACCCAAACTCACTGCAGAAATGCTCTTTTTTCACGCAGCCACTGTGCTCCCATTGCTGCCTGCTGCTGGGCACAAGACAAGGTACCTGAGCATTTCCATCCCACTGCTACCCCCGCGTGGTCAGCAGCTATAATCCAACTTTCATAACAAGGAATCAAAGCTTTTGTGGATTATTTTCATTTCAAAGAAAACTACCATTTTTTAAGAGGACATTGTGCTTGTGGTTTATCTTCATATTTGTTCGTGACGTTAGGTGTAGCGTATTAGGAGATATTAAAAATCAGCATGGCTTCTTATATTAATAATAGTAATTAATCATATTAGTGCAACCAAGTCAATGTTACTTAGGAACATTGTTCCTAGTTCAAGTCAGTGTTACTTAGGAAATTGCTTTCCAACAGCTGTTATGGGTTGGTTGGAGACACAGCACCTGGAAGTTTCAGGTGTAGAATCTACGATAATTTTAATAACCTGTAAAACACAGAACATATATAAAGTAGATTAACATAATACTTTTTTTTTTGGCATTAGCTGATTTTTAATTAAAATATTAGGTGCATTACTTACTTCCAAAATGTTTCTTAATGTCTGTGCATTGGAAGTGCCCGTGACATCCTGCTATGTTAAAAAGTAGTGTAAAAACAAGGATACTCAGAAGTATACACAAGACATTAATGAAATAGTTCTTTGTTCAAAGCGATGGATAACTTTTAGGGAGATGTGGAAATGATCTTTTTTTTTTATGACTTGTCTATTTCTTATAGAATTATTTCTTATTATTATTTCTTATAGAATTAGTAATTATAAACAGGTTTATTGTCTCTTTTTGGGAAGCATTGGGTAGGTATTAATTATGCAGAGTGTGAAATGCTGACATTAAATTAAAAATAATTCTAATTGTTTCCTAGTAATTTCTTGTCATTGCAACATGTAATAAATTTTAGAAATAATTACAATCTATTCTTTGAAAAATTGCAGGAAACTTTCCTTTATAATGATCTATGGCTTCAGAGAGGTACCTTTTTACAATTTATAAATGATTAAATTATCTTAGTGTATACTAGTCATATAACTTTGGAGTCAAATTACCACTGTCATATCTAAATTGTATCATAATTCCCTATAATTAGTACAAAGTTGGTAGTGGAGCTGTCTGTCTATCTTGCGTTGTAAGCTAACTCGTTTGGTTACTGGGACTGTATAATTCTCACCTCTATGTGGGTCCCATGGAAAGGTAACGTGGTTACTTCATAAAGATAGCATCCATCTTATCTTCCTCCTCACTGTGGATGCAATTACAGCAAGGGATTAATTACAGTCTTTGCCAGCCATCAAGACCTGAAGTAACTCTGTTGCATCTTGGATTTTAGTTTGAGATGGAGAGGGATTTTTCTTCTATCAGTTTCAAGAGGCTGTCTTGATTTTCACTAAACACAGAAAGGCAGTCAGTGGTCATAATTTACTATTCAAATCCTAATTTGTAGGTAA
The DNA here is from genome assembly GCF_003957555.1 of Calypte anna. Lineage (NCBI taxonomy): Eukaryota > Metazoa > Chordata > Aves > Apodiformes > Trochilidae > Calypte > Calypte anna. The sequence goes on from NC_044244.1 coordinate 167,398,957, forward strand.
CAAAACATGAATCATTCTCATTAGACAGCAAATAAAAGAATTCTATATTAATACTGTCCAACTTCTGTTCTGAAATAAACAGTGGGTTCCACTTTTTAATTTTTTCCCTAGTTTCTACTGCTACCATATCCAATTATACTCAAGTTGAACTCTGCTCATAGATTATTTATCTTCCATACTAATGAAATGTTAGTGTAATTTTAAAATTGGTTGTACTTATGCTTTTTTTATGGCTCTTCCTCTAGCAACTGGTTAGAACCAGTTTTCTGATACCCTTAGAACAAGAACATTCTACTTTATTTGCCCGTAGATGAGAAGACTTCATGTCACCTGTTTAGTACTGTTGGGGCTTGCTGGTCCAGAAAGATGTTCCCCCTCTTGATAGCAATGTTAGTACACATGATATTTCAGTCTTGATCCTATTTGCTCTTTGAAAAGGTTTCTTGGTCAGAGAATTAAACAGCAAAGCTCAAATCTATGGTTTCAGTGACACCGTGTATCAGGTGATACCAAATGTTACTCAGAAATATAAGTGGAGTCTCCATAGTGTAGCTTTTCACCCTTGTTGATTATTCATAATAAATATGAGTATTTATACAAATAAGCCTTATTTATTCATAGCATATGTGGATGGATACTGTAAGTCAGAGGCTGTAGGCTCACACTGTGAGAGACCCTTGCTGGGTGCTGGGTGGCTTTTCCCATCATTGGAAACAATAATAGATTCAATAATCCTGTCTTTTGTCTTGTCTTTTTTTTGTGTGTGTGTGTGTGTGCCTGTGCTGCTTTAAGGGTCCTCTGTCATTTCATGTGTATCCCAGCACTTTTATCTCTCCATTTACATGCCTTCATCTCCTTTTGGTATTCAAACAGTAATATAAATTTTGCTGCTCCTTAGTTAAAAACAGACATATTCCTTCCTCAGGGTATCTTAGTGCATCCCTTTTGTATCTTGATTGTTTAAAACTAGAGGTTCTTTGGGGCAGTAATTCCTTGTTTTGTGCCCTAGACTAGATTTAGTCCATTGGTGATCCAAATATAAATGGCACCAAAAGAATGCTCCAAGGCACAGCATTCATCTTTGATGTTAAGGCAGCAGAAAGCAAAACTACTGTAAAACCTCTTAAAAAAACACTAACCTGCAAAGAAAGCACTTTGTCCCCCCCCAGTCACTGCTTGATGTATCAGAATATTTATTTGTAGTTATGATTTTCATTAACTTCCCACCCCATTGAACTGAGTCTTAAAATAGATAGAGGAATATAAATAATAATTAAAAAGATGTTCTCTATTGGAAATGTAAAAATTAGATCCTTGATCATTGTCTCAGTCAGTTTTTTCCATAGAGAAAGCTAGTATTTTCATTCTCTCAAGGCATATTATTAGAAAACACATGAAGAAACCATCAGCCTTCTCATTCGGAATTATAACCCAACAGTTTCTAATGCAGATAAAAAGCAAAAGCCCTGGTTCCTAGCAGGACCCATTAATTAAACAGCCTTCTGTAGCTTGATACTGTGTTCCAGATAGAGGGAGTAGGCAGAAGGAAGATGGAAGAGCCCATTAGGCTGCTAATAACTAACCTGCCTCAAGGCCTCCTGCCATTCTCATCATCTCTTAGCTTGTCAGTGCCTCTCCCATGTGTTTTCCCCCACAGGCTTCTCTGCTGAGTTTCAGACCTTCATTAACTAACAGGTATATAAATTAAACCATGACTTCCAGGGGAGAATAAAGAGGTTTAAGGCTGTTGTTGGCAATGGCGCCCATGGTATTGTGTTGACAGAGCATTTATTGTGCCACTTAATGGAAGAGAACACCAGGACCTTAATATATTCTGCTCCTTCTGAGGGTATGGAGATAGATTTTGAAGTGCAAGCCAAAGTCTCAGAGGGTTTAGCAGTTCTGATTTGTAGTTCAGAGAGAAAAGTCTGGTGAGAAGCATCTTCTCTTTTGTAATGAAAATAAAGTGTTTCTGCTGTACACTCATCTCGTGTATGGAAAACCTATTCAATATCTTGAACAATAATTTGAAAGCAGCTACTACAGTGCCATTAGATGAGTAATCCTCTATCAATCAGTTTGGGTAACTCTAGAGCAAACGGGTGCCCCTGAGAGGCTGCTACTGAGTGAAGCTTGATCAAATGTCCCCTTGAAATCTCTGCTTGCTGTTAAGCAGTGTTGCTGATTGATCACCTTTCAGCTGGCAACCTGAAAATTGGCTGGTAGCTGTGGTGTTGCAGGAAAACACCTGCAGTCTCTGCAGCTGATGGGATAAATCAATGGAATGGCTTTAAACCTCACACTGCTGATTTCAAACTCGCCTTTCATTGAAGGAAACATCCAATTTTTTTTTTTTTTTTTTGTGGTGTTAACTGCTGTGTCTCTAGAACTTCTAGGGATGGTAGTTTCAGCCCAGATAAATAAAGCTAGTGTATTGTACAGATAAACATGCAAGTGTAGTTTTAATTCTGTTTCCCCAGATGAATCAGCAGGGCCTATAAAAGAAGCATTCACTTTAAATGCTTGAGAAGCATGTCTTTGGTGTGGAAAAAAAAAAGTCACATATCCCCAGACTTCTTGCTACTGTAAGACTGTATCAGGAATATGGTTGGAACTTCAGAGATTACCATTGACTTGGTTCTCACCTTTCTTTCATCCAGGTCCTTGTTGTCAGCATCACTAGCTACTAGAACCAAGAATTAAACTTAGAGTATCTTCTTGCAAATAAGACTTTGGACTAATAATCTTTTCTTAAAATATTCTATCTAAAGAGAGTTTACTTTTTAGGAAAGTTACTATAACAAATAACTAGAAATATTTTTCTTGGTATTAAGATACAAGACTATAATTACTTAGCCTTTTGTTTTAAGCCTAGCTTGTTTGAAAGAAGATTGAAGATCATTATATAGTTTTAAAATTTTCATCACATAGCTTAGATGTGATTAATGTATATTTAATGATTTTAGCTTGTTTTTTATGACTTCCTCTGTTTGTGGAGATAGTTCTAATGTAACAGGCTGCAGCACAACTGTGCAAAAAAAAATGGATACTCTGGCTCAGAATTCTTTGTGGATTTAGTGCTGAGGAACACCTGCCCTGCCTTTCTGTTCCAAATTTTATTGATCCTGAAACAAGGTTGCTTGTACCCTGGTCACTGATGATTGTAATGGGCTTGTCTCAACTCAGACTTACTGTTGTTGGATGCTCAAATGTTGCATCTTCTTTTCTGTCACTGTCACAGGATAGGAGACAGCATGGGCAAGATTTACAAGGGCTTATCTGGCAAAGTCCCCCAGCTCTTATCACAGGGAAAAGATAGCAACTTGCAGATGTTCCATAAGCACTTAAGGCTTAGAAATGGGACGAATCTCAAAAGTTTCTAGTACCTGTATTTAAAAAGTAAGCAATGAATGATACTAAAACAGAAGAGAGTAAATACGAAAGGAAAATTATCAGAAGACAAAAGAGGAAATCTGATTAACCGTATCAATTAAAAAACCACATTTTTTCTGTGCTTTTCACATTTCTGTGAAAGGCCAGTGACATAAATAGGACACTTGATCCTCATCTGTGAAGAGCAGAGCTTCTGCTCATAAATGTTTGTGAAGATGTTACTTCATTCAGAGGTTCACACCTCATAATCATATCTACCTCAAGGGCTGTCTATGCTAAATCTAATCTTACACATAGCAGGATATAACACTTTCACAATCTATATATACTCTGTGGAAAAACATCTGCAATTCCCTTTTTTTCTGTTCAAGAATATTTCTAGATATAAATTTATTAGTTTGGTCAAAAAGCAGAACAACATTATGATTCTTTTAATAACTGCATGTTCATAATGCTGTATCCTCATGAAGTGTTAGTGTGATTTGAACAAAAAAAAGTTGGAGGAATGCCAAGTGAAGAGCAAGAACAATCATCCAAGTGGCTGCTGTTCTGCCCTGTTTTTCTCCTTATAAAGTAATGTGAATTAGGAGCAGCCTATGAGTTTTGAGTTCATTTATTGATGATTAATATCTGTATCATTGTCATACAACAGCACTTTATGGGCTTAAAGACCAACAATGGAGATTTACATAAAGGAAAACATTTGGGTGGTAGAAAATCTCTTTGACTGGAGGCTTCAAGAACTTCTTAGACAAAAGTCTTCTGGCTAACAAAGCCTGACACAGACCTCATTTAAATAGAAAGGAAAGAAGAATGGTGTATTTTTTTAATGACATGTAATGTGAAAAGTCAGGTTTTTGACCCCCATCATTCTGCCCAGGGATTCTATGATTGGTCTACAGAAGCAATGAGTGCAGGCGTATGAGATGCAGAACCTTCACTGCTCATTTGTTTCTGTCTTCTGTTGCAGATGCTGGATTATAGTGGCCTTTTTGCCAACAAATGGGCCAGAAAAAAAATTAAAGAGAAAAAATGGAAATAAGATGATAGATAATATATTTCTGCAAATCAGAAATAGATACAGTTAGTATCACCTTGGAAGAGGTATAGACTAGAAGATCTTTTTATGCCTCTTCTAGGTCCTTTATGAGTCTGATTTTGTTGGTGTGTGTGGAGGATGCATTATTAAACAGAGTGTTTAGAATATTTTTGAGGTTTTATTGAAGCTGATGTAGAATTTGCCTTTTTTAGCTCCCCTGGAAAGTAGCTTTTGCATCACAATCTGAAAGCAAATACACTGGTAAACATATAAATGCTCTTACCTTTAAGGTGCCAAATCCTTTTACACAATGAATATGTGAAGTGACAGATTTTATAAAAATTTGCATTTATTTATATGGACAGGATGTTTCTCAAAAAGCAAACACAAGAACAAAACCCAGCACCAACTATAATCAAGTTTTATTCTTGCACATTGATTTCCATGTTTGTAATTTCACAGAGTTTCATACTAGGGCTGTTTTGTTCATAACAATTTAAGTTGTTTAAATGGAAAAAACAGTATCGCCAAGTTGTTTAAAACTGAAAGGGTGATGTCCATACTTAACTGCTCAATTCAGAAGAAGAAGAGAAGTTACTCCTGGGTTGTATTTTAGCAGTAAGAGCTGTTGTACAGCAAGTGGAATTGGAGGTTCTGTGCCTTTGTCCAGTGCAGGCATCTTAGAAAAGTTTCCCTGATGCTGAGGCATGATTTACCTTTGCTAAGTCCATGCTAGCTCTCTCCTGTTACCTCCTCCTCTCTCTTGTGCCCAGAAATATGTTTCAAGAGGATCCCTTCCCTGATTTTCCCATAGGCTGCCTCAAGGAATTCTATTATATTCTGCAGCTCAAGAGTTTGTACACAAAGTGCCTTTATAGAGCCAGAGAAGAGGTTCCTTGGTGGATGGACAAGCAGGAGCCACACTGTATAAAACTCTGAGATGTTCTCATCTGCCCTTTTCCGGTCAGTCGGAGATGTGTGTTTTGGGAGCAGAAGCTATACTACTTTTTTTTTGTATGAGTCAAAATAGCATGTACATGAATGAGCCTGGTCACAAAGGGAATGTGAATTCAAAAGTAATTACAGGCTCTTATTTCCCTTCAGTAAACATAGGGGAAGGGAGTGTCTGATGTATGTTATTCTTCTGCACTCCAGTCTCGTTGTCTCAAAAAGAGAGAATTTCCTTCTCACATTGGAGTGTGAGAAATCTGCTTCAGCTGGGGTCAGACTGCTTCAGACTGGGAAGGAAATTAGGATGGTACTATGAGAATCTCCAGAAACAGCAGCTGAGACTCTCTCCTGAACTGAAAATGCCTTGCTGTTTTGGGAAATTTTTTAGTCAGAATTTGTGGTAGTAATCAGTTTCCTAAATTTATAGTGGTTCATTAGGTACACATTTAATGCTTACATGTAGCTACAGAAACAAGCATCACTTCTTTTTGAAGTGAGGAACTATTATTCCTTTTCTCCCTGTTCAGAATTGAGGTGCAGTGAATAAGCCACCTAGCAGAGGTTACACTGGACTGCTGGTGGTCTGGAAAGTAAACTTCAGGTCTGTTTGGGACTCAGTGTTATGTCACAAACTGGTTGTTTGGTGGTTGTTCTTTTTTTTAAATTTTTCTTGAAAATATGGCAAGCTATAAAATATTTCTCTTCTAAATTTAGTAACTCCAAATTAATTAAAATACAGTAACTGGAACTGGGAGTTTTGGTGCCAGTTTGGGCTCCAGACATTGTTTAGAACTGCTAGATTTTTATATAAGAAAATCCTGTCTGGAGGAAATACATCAGTAATACTTGTGAGGAATTACAAGAGAAGCAAACTTAGAAAAAAAGTGTGGGTTTGTTACAAGGAATTTCACTTTTAGAACTAATAGATGGTGGAGTGAAAGATGGAGGGTCGGAATTTGTCTGTTAGTGATAGTCTTACAACCTTAAGCATGAGTGAGAAAAGTGCTTCTGGAAACTCTCAAATGAAAAAACCAGCATAGTTGGAAGAAAAGTTGTAAACAGCTGCAGATGACCCAGAGGAATTTAGAGAAACAACCAAAACCCACCTGGATTTGAATCTTGGAAGGGGTTCAAAGGACAAAGGGTCCTCTACAGGTACATCAGCAGAAAAAGGAATACTGGGGCAATCTTCTGCCTGATGCTGAATAAGGTGGGGAAACTGGTGATGAAGGACATGGAGAAGGCAGGAGCCCAATGCCTTCTTCATCTTGATCTTTACTAGTAAACCCAGCCTTCTGCAATCCCAGCTCCCAGAGACCAGTGGGAAAGGCAGGAGCAAGGAAAACTTACCAGAGGTAGCTAAGGATGAGCTGGGATCTGAGTGGTTGGAAGGCAGCTTTGTAGGGAAGGACCATGGGGCAATGAAGGCAACAGTATTACCAGCAAGGCAAGGAGGGCCTCTGCTCAACACTGGGGAGGCCACACTGGGAATGATGTGTCCAGTTCTGGGCTGCTCAGGAGAAGAGAGACGTGGACATACTGAGGAGAGTCCAGCAAATAGGGCCATGAAGGTGTTTAAGAGCCTGGAACATCTTTGATGTGACAAGAGGCTGAGAGAGATGAAACTGTTTAGCCTGGAGAAGAGAGGGCTCAGAGGATCTTATGAGTTTGTACAAATACATTAAGCAAATACATGTAAGCAAAACAGAGCCATCACACCCAGTGGTGCCCAGTGACAGGGGCTACTTTTCCCTTTTCTCTTTTCCCTTTTCCCTTCCCCCTTCCCCTTCTCCCTTCCTCCTTCTCCCTTTCCCCTTTTTCTTCTCCCTTTTTCCTTCTCCCTTTTCCCTTTTCCTTTTTTTCTTCCCTTTCCTTTTTCCTTTTTCCTTTCCTTTTGCCTTTCCTTTTCCCTTTTCCTTTCCTTTTCCTTTCCATTTTTCTGCCTGTTTTGCCTGATCAAACACTAGAACAGGTTACCCAGGAAGGTTGTGGAGTCTTCATCCTTGGAGGTACTCAAAACTCAACTGGGCACCTACTGCTGTAGGTGACTGCTTTTTGAGGGGGGCTGAACTGAAAGGATCTCCAATGGTCTCTTCAGCCTCAACTGTTCAGTGATTCTGTAGCAACCATGCTTCTTAATTTTGAATATAGGCAACCTGAATTGACAATACCAATATTAGTTACAGAGTACAAGTGTTAAAAAAGGTCTGTGTTACTCCTCAAAATGCAGCTCTTTATCCTGCCACTTTGTTTACAGTTCTGTGCTTTTCAACATTCTTTTCTGTCATTCTGATCACAAGAGATAGGGACTGCAAAGTTTCTAGTTCCACTTTTATTGCTTCTGAAGTCCGTATCATTCAAAAAGTCATTCATGCACAAATGTGATTAAATGAAATGCCACTTTTAGTGAGACACTCAATAGAATGCTAAGAAGTTCTAACCAGACTCCTGTGAAGGAGAATAAAGAAGGTAATTTTTGCAGTGTTGAGAGGAAAGAGCACACAGTCACTAATTTGCCCCAGATCACACATTACATCTGTGGTCAAACTGGGAATAGATTTCCAATCTGTGGCATATCTATCCTGTATTTTTGCTTTATCTAGATAGTTTTGTTGATAACCAAAAGGATTTTTCACTATCTGTAATACATTATCATAGAATCATAGAATCATAGAATTGGCTGGGTTGGAAGGGACCTCAGAGATCATCAAGTCCAACCCTTGATCCACTACTGCTACAGTTACCAGCCCATGGCACTGAGTGCCACATCCAGTCTCTTTTGAAATATCTCCAGGGATGGAGAATCCACTACTTCCCTGGGCAGCCCATTCCAATGTCTGATAACCCTCTCCGTAAATAAATTCTTTCTAATATCTAACCTAAACCTCCCCTGGCACAACTTAAGACCGTGCCCTCTTGTCTTGTTATTAGGTCTTGTAAGTGCCCATTGGTGTACATGGCTTTTTTTTCCTTGTTTCATATTTCACTACTGTTATTTTACTGTCTTCACTCCAATTAGATTTCCAACCTTACATAAAAATTAATTTCTTAGCACTGGGAAATACATTATTTTTTGCATCCCTATGTCTGAAAAATTGCATAGGTAAGCAAGAGATCCTTGCTTTTGAGTCGTTATGGAATTAAAACTTCTATTGATTTGGGTATTCTAGAAGTAGAATATTAAACTAAGATTGTTAGTGGAAAAATACTAGAAAATGTAATTCGAAACATGATTAATGTGTATCCAGGATTTTATATGCCATCCAGCAAAAAAAAATCATGGCCAAAATAATCTTGCAGGGGAGGGTAGCCACTGAATTAGGTTAAAGCGTGTAGTCTGTATCTGCATCAATCAGAAACACTATAAAAGTTCAGGAATGCTTGGGTTTTCAGTTAATAAATTTCTCTGTAACTCTAAACATATCAGGAATCTGCAAATCATGGGACTCTGAAAATGGTTTCTGTTTATCTGCATAGACTTGAGTATCGAGTAAGACATCAACTGCAATGACTTCATTTAGTAAAGGGTAGGGAGGGAATTGAAAGGATGGTATTTTTACATTTTAAATTCCTTCAAAGAGGTCAATAAATATAAAAATTGTAAGAACTTACTCCTCTTAAACACACTTGTGTGTTACTAAGATTTCCTGAAATTCTGTGTTTACAGTAAGTCCCTTTGGATTAGATGATGGTTGTTGGTCCCTTCCAACTGAACTATTCTGTTTTATTCTAGATTTTTTCCTGGCCTTGTGTGAATTCTGTGATAAAAGCTTTTAATTTTTCCTCCCTTGGCTGGTGAAAATCAGAGAGAGGTGTGGAAAAAGCCTGCAAGAAGGAAATGAGTTGTTCCCCAGTTTTCCCTGGAGAGTCACAAGCTCTAAGTGGCTCTGCATAGGCTCCTTTCTACCAGCGTAACTCCTAGAGGTCTGACAGCATCACTGGAGTTTGTTTAAACATTCCCAGCAGGGAAAAAATTAATAATTACAAGAAGTAAACCACAGAAGGTTTGTTATGGCAAGCTTAACCTAGGATTTTTTGTCAAGAAAAGATCACTTAAAACTTTGTAGTGGTGTTTAATGTATTTTTGTTATATGATGATGCTTTCGCAATTTCCTTAAGTAATGAATCGACTGTTATTTGCATATTAACAATGGAAAGAACTAGAAGAATAATTTCCTTTTTTTCTGAGGAAACATAACATTTTTTGCTCTGCATCTTTCTGTGTCAGGTGACAAAATGTTTTATTTTGGCCCTATACTGTATATACTATGGTTGGTCTCTTTTGCCAGACGACTTTCAACAAGACAAGAGGGCATGGTCTTAAGTTGTGCCAGGGGAAGTTTAGGTTGGATATTAGAAAGAATTTCTTTACAGAGAGGGTGATCAGACATTGGAATGGGCTGCCCAGGGAAGTAGTGGATTCTCCATCCCTGGAGATATTTCAAAAGAGACTGGATGTGGCACTCAGTGCCATGGTCTAGCAGCCGCAACGGTGGATCAAGGGTTGGACTCAATGATCTCTGAGGTCCCTTCCAACCCAGCCAATTCTATGATTCTGTGATTCTATGATACTTTACAGACTGTCAAGTTTGTTGAGTGCTCCTCCTATTTAGTTGAGACCAAGACCTAAATAACTCTGATAAAGAAAAAATCTTGTCAGCTGAGTGCTTTGACTGTTTGTTATGGGGTTTATTTTTTATATTTTTAGCTTCCTGAGATACATAGCATTTATATTCTTGTGACTCAAACCCAGTTAGTCTTAATTGTTTTAAATCTCTCTGCTCAGAACAGCTACTGAAGCTCCAAGCAGTAGCTGTAAAATACTGCTCACTAAGCAAAGTTAGCTCAGTTGTGTAATAAGACCAAGACACTTAGATTGTTGGCACTAAGTCACAGTCCTATAAAGTCCTTTTATCCTTTTTCAGCGTATTATAGCTGTCTCCTGCCCTGATTAATGAGAACACAGAGTGAGATCAACAAGTTGTACATGGGTGGAAGTTAGGAATTTAAATACTTGAACTGCAGATAAAGTTTCTTCTCCAATTCTCAATCTAGTATCAAGTTCATATCTAAAATAGCTTGTTTGTTTTTCACTTCCCAGTGTAATGTTTCATCCTTATATGGCAATATTTTGCTCATTTTTTGAGATGTGCTATAACATCTATTTTAAAATTAATCTTCTATCTGCACTTCACTTTGCTATTAAGATATTTTTATTATGACAATTTCTCTACAATTTCATATTTAGTTCATATTTAGTTCATATTTTACCACACTACCATATATTCCACAAAGAGGAAGCTGAAAGCTATTTATTTATGTATTTATGTGTTTACTTATTTTAACAACAGTAATGCAAAATGTGTTTCCTCAGTGTAGCTTAGAAGGGGACATGAAGGGAGAGCAAAATTGAGAGCAGACTGCTTTTTGTAAGCTTTATAATTGCATTTATTTTTAATATAGTTTCACTTAGGCTAAAGTCCACCCACATAAAGGGGCCCAAAAATATGAAATATAAGACTAGCTTTGGAAAAACACACTTTTATTGTTACATAAAAATCATGACGCTTAATCACAGGTTAGTGTTGTGGTGAGGAGTGGGGAGAGTGAGGCTGGCTTTCATTCCAAGATTTTTGAAAAGCTGTTTTCTCAAAGCTATCCAGACCTTTTTTGCTTTAATGGGACAGGGATAATTGTCATTAACAGTGACTTTCTGAGCATATGCAACTTGCCATGTTCTGTGACTTCTCTGTGATAAAGGAACCCTGTGCAGCAGCAGTCTGGGACATCTCAGTTGGTACAAGCACAGTGCTTTAGGTACCGCCTCCCCCCAAATATAGCTCCACATGTTCTACTGTGTGATCAGTTCTTGATGGTGCTTTTTTTGTTAAGATTGTCTTGAAATTAAAGCACTATTAAATAGTGATCATGACATGATCATGCTTTTCAATTTTATTTTGGCTATTTTTAGCTGTATAAGTTCATAGGTATAACATAGTTCTTCCTTTTGTTTTAATTTTCAGATGTCAGGCTCCCTTCCTGATGTTCAGGAATCTTTAATAAAAATGTAACCTTGCATTGAGCAGCTGATGAAATTTTTATTCTTGGTAGATAAAAGAAAACCTTGTCAGCATAAGTGACAGTAATGGAAGGTGGTATATAGAGTTTGCCAAGAAAATCCCAAGCATGGAATTGTCAGATCATAACTTTAATAAAAATCAAGACCGTGATTGGCACATTTTTTAATAATAAAAGTGATTTTTTAATCTTCTGAACACATGGAATATTTTAAGGGTCTCTGGGTCTTTGGCTTGCAGTGTTATGAAGGCTGTCTGAGGGCATCTGTACCTGGCCAGTCAGTGAAAATTTACCAAACTCTCCTCAATACTTAAAGAGGACTGATTTTATTTCAGTACTCAACTGCAAAGTCATATAATAGGAAGTGTCACAGGAGGGTGTTAAACAGTACTAAATACCTTTTTTTTTTTTTTTTTTGCCTTTAATGGCCTGGTCCATCACAATCAAAATATTAATTGTTTTGGTAAGTGAGGACCTAGGTCCACTTTCAAACACAAACATCAGCAAAAGAGATTGTCAGCATAGCAGGAAAAATCCTACCTGTGAATTTTTTTTGCTGAATCATACATCTTCATCATGGGCATCAGTACATCTTCAGCAGTGGAATAGGAAAGGCTGTTGTGGGAGCAGCACATGAGTTTGACTGCAGTCCATTCCCTTGGTACTTCCCATAGTGAATTAAAGGGGCTGCATACAGAACTGCTGCTCCTGAATTTGTTTGTTCCTCTTTGGAACTTGTTGATGCTGTTTGTCTCTACAGTCTCTTGTGAAAGCAAGCTTCATAAAATCACTACCTGCTATGTAAAGGTACGCTGGGTTTGTCTTTGTTGGGCTGCTCTCAACGTAGTTTCATCACATTGCTCCAATATTGTGGGATTTCATAGAATCATAGAATCATAGAATCGGCTGGGTTGGAAGGGACCTCAGAGATCATCGAGTCCAACCCTTGATCAACTACCGCCACAGTCACTAGACTATGGCACTGAGTGCCATATTGAGTCGCTTTTTAAATGTCTCCATGGACAAAGAGTCCACCACCTCCCCAGGCAGCCCGTTCCAATGTCTGATCACCCTTTCCGTGAAAAAATTCTTTCTAATATCCAATCTGAACTTCCTCCGCCACAATTTAAGACCGTGCCCTCTTGTCTTACTGAGAGTTGCCTGGGAAAAGAGACCAACCCCCGCCTGGCTTCATCCTCCTTTCAGGGAGTTGTAGAGAGTGATGGGGTCTCCCCTGAGCCTCCTCTTCTTCAGGCTGAACACCCCCAGCTCCCTCAGCCTCTCCTCATAGGATCTGTGTCGAGTCCCTTCACCAGCTTGGTTGCCCTCCTTTGGACCTGTTCGAGGACCTCAATATCCTTCTTGAACTGAGGGGCCCAGAACTGAACACAGTACTCAAGGTGTGGCCTTACCAGGGCTGAGTATAGGGGCAGAATCACCTCCTTGGACCTGCTGGTGACGCTGTTTCTGGTACATACCAGGATGCCATTGGCCTTCTTGGCCACCTGGGCACACTGCTGGCTCGTGTTCAGCTTCCTGTCAATCCAGACTCCCAGGTCCCTTTCTGCCTGGCTGCTCTCCAACCACTCTGTCCCCAGTCTGTAGTGCTGCATGGGGTTTTTGAGCCAAAGCAGAGCATGTTTCATTGACCTGAGCTGAAGCTTGTCTGTTGCTTCTTGCTCAGTTTTATAACATCCTTTCAGTTCCTTGCCATAGGCATGAAATTTGACAACTCAGAGGAGCTTGGTGTCTTCTGCTAATCTGAAGATGTCACTGTGTGATCCTTCTTTAAGTCCCTGAATCTGCATAAACCTGATTCCTTGGGAATCCAGGAGACAGAGTGCTTTTTAAGTCCTACTTGTGCTCCCTACGTACCAAGCAACCTCCAGTCCACAAAAAGCCTGTTTTTTCAGTTCCATTATAACTTAGTTTCTTCAGTCTGGCGCAAAGCCTTGTCAAAGGCTCTCTGAAAATCTGAGGCCACTGGGTCTTCATTTATCCGCATGCTCTCCTCTCCATTCCCTGAACTCTCTACAGGTAGCAAGGCTGTATTTTCCTTTACAAAAGCTCTGTTTAGTTTTTCCCATCAGGTGTGTGTGGGCCCAGCAATGTTATTCTTTTCTGTGGACCCTACTGTCTTAACAGGATTATAAATTACTCTCAGTGGTCCTTTCAGAACCTTCAAGGCTCTCAGGCCAGTGCCATCTGGTCCACAGGACTTAGTGATTTGGCAGGTCTGGTGCTTCCTGTACGTGTGCTTCATGTTGATGTGGCTGTTCTGATGTTACAAGGAATGTGTGGGGTGAGATACAATCTCCCCATCTTCACTGGTAAAGACAGATGCCAAGCATTTGATGTGCTTCTTTGCTGTCATCTTTTAATCCTCGGGTACCCTTTTCATACCTCTGCTGAAAAATGATCCTGCCAACACCCTCGCTGTCTTTCATCTTTTAAGGTACTTAAGGGACACTTTAGTCAAAGCACAACCATCTGCTGCGAGGTGATCTTAAAATTCTTTCACCCTCTTTATTTCCTTTTCACATTTGACCTGCCCTCTTTTATGGCATTTCCTGTTCTCATTTTCATTCTCTCTCACTTTAAGACATTTCCTGATATTCTTCACTCTCCTGTTGCATTTTGAGCAGCATGTCTACTGACACACCTGAAAAGGAGTAGCAGACATTTTAATCATTCAGTGTTTTAGTTTATGGTTGCCAATAGTGCATCCATAATCAGTTTACTGATTTTCTTTCTAAATTCAGAATATTTTCTTTTTTTCTTTGCATCTTCCTACCAGTGGCAGCAGTAAAAAAATAGACTCTTGCACAAATTTGGGAATTTTACAAACAGTGAATTAGAAGTAAGGCAATGTTATTGATCGTTTTCAAAATAAAAACTATTTGTTTTGAAATTTCAAATGTTATATAATGAATGTTCAGAAATATGCTGAAAGATGCTCTCATTTTAGTGACCAAAATACCCACAAATCCCATTTATTTTTGTCATTTAAATTATGATAATGTAGAGTTGCATCAAATGTTCTTGGATGATTGTGCAAATAGGTACAACTTCTTAATTGTATAAAATGTGGTAATGGTTTTTATGATTCAGAGTTTTTCAGGAAAATGCTCCGTTGTAGAACACTGTGATGTTGTGATTGTAATATTGTGAATCGTTTTCCTAACTGATAATGAATAAAGTAGTTAAGATTGCTAGTGATTCTATTCTAGTCTAGTTCCGTTCCATTCCATTCCATTCCATTCCATTCCATTCCATTCCATTCCATTCCATTCCATTCCATTCCATTCTTACTATAGTCCCATACTTCTGGAAGGATGCTGCATTACCAGATGGTACCCTATGAGGAGAGGCTGAGGGAGCTGGGGCTGTTCAGTCTGGAGAAGAGGAGGCTCAGGGGAGACCTCATCACTCTCTACAACTCCCTGAAAGGAGGAGGTAGCCGGGGAGGGCTGGTCTCTTTTCCCAGATGACTTTCAACAAGACAAGAGGGCATGGTCTAAAGTTGTGCCGGGGGAGGTTTAGGTTGGATATTAGAAAGAATTTCTTTACCAAGAGGGTGATCAGACATTGGAATGGGCTGCCCAGGGAAGTAGTGGATTCTCCATCCCTGGAGATATTTAAAAAGAGACTGGATGTGGCACTCAGTGCCATGGGCTGGTAACTGCAGTGGTAGTGGATCAAGGGTTGGACTTGATGATCTCTGAGGTCCCTTCCAACCCAGACAATTGTATGATTTTATGATACAAGATGCTGTATGGGACAGTCAGAAGGTTTGGCAAGGAGATGAGAGGTGACTCCATAAAAGTGAGAAGTAATGTGGGATTGTGGGATATGCACTTCTTGTTTCTCTTAAATTACAGTAGGAAGGTAGTTAATATAACTGGCAGGGATTGTTGCTTATACTGCAGATTTAATATCCAACTGAGATTAATTAGAAGGTTTCTCAGAACAGTGAGCTCTTGGAACACTGTCTTAATTGCCATTGGGAGAGAAAAAGGTACTGATCTCTTTCTTAAGGGGTAGCTCTGGTCAATGCTTTTGAAAAACTTGGCATTTACCTGGTTGTAGGCAATAATGTGGACCCAAATTCATCAACCTGAGAGGTCCCTTCCAATCTCATATTACTGTAAGCAGGTAGATTCAGGAAAGCATGAGTAGTGGATTACCTAATGACTTGAATGCTTGCTGGAAAGTTTATTGCACATTTTAAAGGCTAGATGGAGTTGATGAAGGGTGTTGGGCCAAGGCTTTATGCTTCATTTTGATGCCTTCAGCCATGCAATTGTCTATTTAAGATGCTTAAACTCTAGTATATCTTTGGGTGGTAAAATGTAAATTTTGTGAATTTACTTCATGAAGTGCTTACATTTCTTGGGTAAATGTATTTTTAAAATATTTTAAATGTATTTTTTAAAAAAATATTTTGAAACAGAAATACATCCAGTAGAGCCTGCATGGTTGTTTACTGCCAACTTTAGGGAGTTTATTTAAATGGCTAATTTAATTTTTAATATACTGGTTTGATTTGGGGGATGCTAGTGTTTTAAGGCATGAGTAGAACTAGGGGAAATATCTTATGTGGGCATAAAAGTGACATGCTAGAGTTAATTAATTCCTTAGTGAGTAAAAGCTCAAGGTTTAGGGAGATCTGTGCTCTTTGAACAGATTTTACAATTCCTGAAAATACTCTGTATAATGTATGATCTCTGTGTCCTAGTATACATAGTATGTTTTAGGGAATGTGTATTTATTTCCATTTTGGAAACTCTTCTAGTAAGTCAGTGTCTCCTGTGTATGTGGAGTACTGTTTCCTTGGAACTGAATTTCTCTGGTTTTACAGCTTCCAGCCCTTGCTAAACACACAAGTCACCTGCTGCCATCCCATGAATCATAGAATCATAGAATCAGGTAGTTTGGAAGGGACCTCAGAGATCATCAAGTCCAACCCTTGATCCACTACCACTGCAGTTACCAGCCCATGGCACTGAGTGCCACATCCAGTCTCTTTTTAAATATCTCCAGGGATGGAGAATCCACTACTTCCCTGGGCAGCCCATTCCAATGCCTGATCACTCTCTCCGTAAAGAAATTCTTTCTAATGTCCAACCTAAACCTCCCCTGGCACAACTTGAGACCATGCCCTCTTGTCTTGCTGAGAATTGCCTGGGAGAAGAGACCAACCCCCCCCTGGCTACCCCCTCTTTTCAGGGAGTTGTAGAGAGTGATGAGATCTCCTCGGAGCCTCCTCTTCTCCAGGCTGAACAGCCCCAGCTCCCTCAGCCTCTCCTCATAGGATCTGTGCTCGAGTCCCTTCACCAGCCTGGTTGCCCTCCTTTGGACCTGCTCCAGCACCTCGGTATACTTCCTGAACTGAGGGGCCCAGAACTGGACACAGTACTCGAGGTGTGGCCTCATCAGGGCTGAGTACAGGGGCAGAATCCCTTCGCTGGATCTGCTGGCCACGCTGTTCCTGATACAGGCCAGGATGCCATTGGCCTTCTTGGCTACCTGGGCAAGAAGGTCATCATGAGACGAGCTTCTGAAAGTGATATGAAACAGAAGTTCTGCAGGGCTAAACCAAACAGCTTTGAATAAGTGTTTGTATTTGTTAACTGATTAAATCTATTTATGTCATGTCAAACTAGCTACTCTTAGGGTCTGGTCAGCAAATGGGAAGCAATTTTAAAATGGTGTGTGGTGAGCAGCCCCTTCTGCAGGGGATTGCTACCCCTTAGCTGGACCAGGAGGGCTGACCTTATGCATTGGTCCAGGTTGTTGGCATGTGAAAGGTATTGAGATAAATCTAAACTTTCAACTGGGATCTTTTATCTGAGAGTACTGGTGTTTTTTGGGGTTTTTTGGTTTTTTTTTGAGAGCATTAATTCAATTGTTTAGTGATTGTTGGACCGTGTTCTTAGTTTGTGACATTAGAAGTATCTAAATGAAGGGTGTGATGAATTTACATAACAGTGATGTTTCTCATTTCAAGGAAATCGTAGGTACATTGCAGTGCTTTCTGTTTTTTCTGTATTTTTATCACTTGCATTAAAGGTAAGGAGAGTTTGATGTCTGATAACAGAAGAAAATGCTTCTGAACTTTAGGTCAGGTCTTTGTTAGGTCTCTAAAAGGCTTCATCTGATATTTATACCACATTGTCTAGAAATTGTATTATAAGATTCGCATCATTTTATTACACTACAAATTGAAAATATTCTGGAAATATTAGAGACCATTTTGGAATATTGCATCCAAAAATAATTGCTTTTTCTCATACCCTTTGTGTGCTGAAAAGGTGCAGAAAATGCATGTCAAGATTCGTGCAATTAGGATGCTGTGAAATGTTATACCTGATTAAGTGAAGAATTTCTGTAGTCAGTTGGATGAATCCCATACCTGCTAGCAAAAGCATCATCAATTTTTAAACCACACTGATTCCTATGTTACTCATTTTGAAAAATGGGGTTTTATGGGCTGAGTTCAGTCTGCAGTGAAAAGGTTTGGATTGGTGAATTGGTTTTTTTGACTAAAAATAACTGCCTGGTAAAAATATCTCTATGTGTTACCGTTCTCACATTTTCCATGTAATAATTATTCCTAATGGGAAGCTGAGTTCATGCTGAAGGCTTCAGTTCAGCACCGCTCCTGAGGTCATACGTGACTTGCATCATTCTCCATCATTCCCTCTA
The DNA here is from genome assembly GCF_003957555.1 of Calypte anna. Lineage (NCBI taxonomy): Eukaryota > Metazoa > Chordata > Aves > Apodiformes > Trochilidae > Calypte > Calypte anna. Next base: position 167,417,126 of record NC_044244.1, read on the forward strand.
TTTTAAAGGCATAATTCATGTGCTTGAGTCAGACACACGTTTAAGTACCTTGTTAGTCCCTATGTGGAAACTGTTTTTCTCCTTAGCATAATCAAATTTGGAACTGGAAGTGACCTTCTGTAGATGGTTTTTAGCTTTTTTTTTTATTATTATTGTTTCTCACTTTAGTATTGGTGGATTGCAGCTATCCAGACAAATTAATTATTTGTGTTCATCTTCACAATAATTATATGCCTCTTGACTGCCTTTTCAGTTTCCATGTCTAATAAGCATTTTGCCAACGTTGTCATGGTTTGAAAAATAGCAATGCAAGGTCTGATTATCCAAAGAATTATTCTCAATTTTATGTCACTAGATACAAATTTAAATTAACAATTACATGAGGTGTAACATAATTTTTTAGAAGCATAACTTTATATTTGTAGCTGTTTAGATATGTATTTAGATATGTATTTACCTTGTCTTCTGTATAATAATGTTTTTCAGACAAGTATAAAAGAAGGATTACTACTGAAGCAAACCAGTTCTTTTCAGAGGTGGAAAAAACGTTATTTCAAACTTCGAGGTCGTACCCTTTACTATGCTAAGGATTCAAAGGTAATTCTATGCTCCTATTGTCCAATACCATATACTTATAACTGAATTCTTTTGGATTTGTAAGTGCAATAATAATAATTTAATGATTTTTAGTGATTGTTTTATTTTAAAACTGCTGTATTTAGGATGTAGTGAGAAATTAACTTTAAGAAAAACTTAAAAATAAATCAAGATTAATCACCAGTCTATCACAGTTCTTTCAAACTTTTTGACTATTCAGACAAATAATAAAGTAATCTTAAGGAGCTGTGGGGTTTTTTTTTCTGGTAGTGGCTCTCAGACAGTCAAATCTAATGTACCAGAAGAAAAAAAAAAAAAAAGTAAAAATTGGATAATGGTCAAAAGTTACGTCTCAAGCTGAATTCCATTAAAACTTCTCTAGTTTGATGCTGATATTGCCATTGACAAGGTAGAAAAATGGTCATGTGTAATCAAGGTAGGAAGATTCTCTGCCAAAACTGAGCTATGAGGGGAAAAGCTATTTCCCATCAACAGAGATTTTTGGTGGGAAAATGGGGGTGGTCTTGGGGGAGTACTTGTCTTGTTTCTGAAAGCCATTTCCTCCTTCCCCTTTAGGGCTGGGACTGAGCACCTCTTGCCTTGTTGGGCTGGCTCAGGTTCTGCTGTTGCATAGCAGTGGGCATTACTCTTCTTTACAGGGTTGCAGTGATTTATGGGAGCTGTAGGTGAGGTGCTTCAGGTCCCTGTCATCTTCTATAGCCTGATCCTCTCACTAAAACTGTTCCTAAGGCATTGAGCCCTTTCTTTCTAGGACTGTGTGACTGTGATTCCTTTGTGCCCAATTGCGTGGCAGTGGTGAGTCAAGGGAAACATCATCTCTCCATGGAGCCCAGCTCTGAAGTGCCTCTCTTGTCACACTTCTCTGCACATGGTGCTATCATGAGCAGTTATGTAAGACTTAATAAATATGGCAGAGAAGGGCTCTGAGAATGGCAGTGTCATCTGTGCCATAAAGATAAGAAAATGAGCTACAATAAGTGGGCAATTGTGCTGATACTCCATAATGGTGAATTCAGATTCCCCCAACACTGACTCTCCTCCCAATGACATAGAAGAGGAAGGACATGGAATGACCAAAAAAAAAAAGGGAAGGCATTTTTGTTGGTCTTGCCTTCTGTGCTTCAAAACCCATCATGAGTTTAACAGAACCTAATTAATCCTTTGCCAGAGGCTGGGGAGCTTGAATATTTCTGATGTTTCTCTTAATGGAACATCAAACAAAGGAGTGGAAGGGATCTCTTCAGGCCCTTGAGCTCCATTTTCTTGTCTGGATACTTTACCTTGAATTCCCCTTCTGTATCATAAGTTCCCCTTCTTGAATTTAGAGTTCTATTCCAAACCAGATTAATATATATTTTATTAAGTGTGAATCTCTTTCCTCTGAGGCCACATTTATGCTACACAGTAGATGCCCCAAAGCTACATTTATTAAAAATACCTTTAAAAGAGATTTTAAAGCAATACATACTTTTAGAGTTACTTTTTTAATCCTCTGATGTACCACTTTGATAGCAAATAGAGCTGTGTTTACGGGGTAAGATAGGAAGTTTTATCACACCATTAGTGTTTTCTAGTTTTCACTACTTTCTTTTTCCTATTTTTACTTTCCAATTGGAGTGGACACCAGAAAATAAAAGTCAAGACTGTAAGCATACCTGAAAGTGGACTCAGACTATGTTTAATGTTTTTATGTTCTTTTCCATTTGCAGTCTCTAATATTTGATGAAGTTGACCTTTCAGATGCCAGCGTAGCTGAATCGAGCACAAAAAATGTCAACAACAGCTTCACGGTATGGAACCATTATAATACCAGTCTTGAAAGCTGTGGGTAGACTGCTGCTCAGAAAAACAAGAATCCTTTTAATTACTTCATGTTCTCCACTTTAGAAATAAGATGTCCTTTGTGGTATAATGTATCAGAATAATATTGCATCAACTACTGGTAATTTTGCTTCAGTTTTTTTGTATTTGTTTATTTGGGGGGTTTTTTTGGTTTGTTTTTTAGAGTGTTAGGTAACAGTTCCTTCAAAAGATGATGATTCAAGGCATTAAAAATTTAGCTAAGTTCAATATCAGCACTTCATTTGTACTTATAACTTTGTTTTACACTGAAGTTTTTTATGTAGTCTTTGGTGTGTTATGCTGAAAAGTTTCAAATGTAATCATGTCATTGGTTTAATTTCTTATAATAGCATTTTTGGTTTTCTGTCATATTGAAGTGTATTTTTTTTAATTGCCCATCATATTACTATGTTTCCAAGTCATGTGGAAAAGTTGTTTCCACAGTCATGCCTTGATTCTGATACTGGAAGAAGAAACAATGGGTGTTCATAAATCCCTTCTTCTGAAAGTTCACAAAGTGTGTTTTACACACAGATCTTGCCATTTATTGTTCAACTGCTTTGTTGGAACTAAGTGGTAACGTCTGAAACAGTTCCTCTTCTCATTCTTAACCTCTTGAAAAGTAAATTCTTTGAACAAGAACTAACTATGAGGAAGACTGTAGGTAAGGTTGTCCTTCTGAAGGTCTTGAGTTCTCCCATTGACTGGAATAGCATCATTTTTCTTAACCTGCAAATCCTGTTAGTTTCTATCAAAATAGTGATTTTCCATTTCCCTGATTATTTTAATTTCACAAATGGTCCACCTTACCAGTGTTGGTTGTTCTTCTCTTAAGGCAGTCCAAAGCAAGTCTCCTGAAAGCTTCATCAGTTCCTCCTTGCTGTGGCACCTCCCAGGCAGCTACTGAAGTAGTCAAGGCACTTCAGAGATGTATTTGTGTTGGCTTGGACAGTCCAGCACGTTCTGTCAGTGTAAAGTTTCTTTACTGATAAAAAAACGGAATTAAAAAGAGCACTTTGATTGAAGGCCTCAGGTGAGAAGGTGGGTGTGTGAGGTGCCACCTTGCCTTTGGAAAGCAGGGAGCTTAGTAGCTTCCTTTTGCCTTGTTCCAGAGGTAAAGCTGTAATGCAGGCATTGGGATAGCTGAGGAATAATCAGCCATGCAAAGACTGTAAGTCAAAGATCCCAACAATCATGACTGTCACTTCCTGTTCAAGACTGGGTATAAAGCTCAGCATCCTCTAAAGACCCAACATTCCTTCACTGTAGCCTCCATTATGGGAAAAAGACAATTAAGAAAACTTTGTAGTATTATTGCTGATCACTGAATCATTAAATAAGACATTAACATGTAGACCTGGATAGACCAGTGTGCTGGGTTATCACAGCAGGTGCTGGATTCTCCACCTGGGACAGGGTAATCCTGATTATATGTACAAACAGGGGGATGAAAAGCTGCAGAAAGAGATCTGGAGGTTTGGGTTGATGGCACTGAGAAGGTCAGCAAAAGGGCTTCCCAGAGAGGTGGTCATGGCACCCAGCCTGCTGAAGTTCAGGAGGTGTCTGGATGATGCTCTTAGTCATCCACTTTAGTTTTAGGTAGTCCAGCAAGGAGCAGGGAGTTGGACTCAAGGATCCTTTCCAACTGGAGATAGTCTTTGATTCTGTAATCTTGGTGTAACTTTGCATGGCAAAGAAAAATGGCAAGTTCTGTGTTTTTTTCTTCCCCCTCTTTATTTCCCCCCCTTACAAAGTTTGGTGTATTGTTCTCAGTGTCTCTTTTTTCACCCAAGGTGCAGGTTGTGTCTATTGTCAAGACTTCTGGGGAAGACAATAGTGAAAAAAGACATCTCAGGGGCTACAACTTTAACAGCTTTGGAGACAGTATTTATTGTGATGCCCTGGATAATTTAGGGCAATGATTCTAAGGAGTCTTCAAATTGATTTTGAAAAATTATTTGGATTTATAGCCCTCCTGGATTGAAGTGCCATCTGATTTGACTGTGAAATATGGTAATAGTTGTCATCTCACTTAATTTTTTGGCTTCTTTCTTTGTCTTTGCCTAACCCAGTCTCCCAGCAATGCAGCTCAGTGAAGTAAGACATCTCTGGACTTGCCTGCTCTGGTTTGGAGTCAGGGGGGTGGATGGTTAGCCTTCCAGCAATGCTCCTTATAAATAAAAAGAAACATTTCCTTTTGCTTCTTTTCCCCCTTCCATTGTAAAAGGGACACTCCAGCCTTTCTTAAAATTACTTTTTTTTTCCTTTTTCTTTTTTTTTTTTTCCTTTCTCTCCTTGGTATGTTCTTAGGGCTGTGTTAGCATTCCTTGTTAAATAAGCAAAAATTAAACCATGAACTTTAACTTTCTCTAGTTAATGTATTCCTCTTGTTTCTTTATCCCAGTAGAATATATTTTTAACACAAACTTGTGTAGATGCAATATGCCAAATTAACACTTTCTCAGGAGAACACACCTTTAAAATCTTACATTAAAATTATTTTTTTAACAGTTTTTTTTGTCATTTCCCTCCCCTCAGTCTCCCATCTCCAGCTTGTAGAAACTACTGGCTTGCCCTTTATTTGTCTTCCTTTCTCATTTGTCTGTTTGGAGGCAGAGATGTGCATGTCAAGATTTTCCATGCTTTTTTTTTTTTTTTTTTTTGATAAAACTCAAGTCCTAAAATTAGTCAGAACACACAGATTTCAGGTTGAGTTTATTTGTAATGTGAATGCTTGCAGAATATTTTATGTAATTAAATATCAGTGTTTATTCACCAGAATTACTTCTCTGCTATTCCAACCAGCAAATCAAGGTTAAGGGGAAAGCTGAGATAAATAAATATATAGTAATTAAAATGAGAAGCTGCTAAAATTAAACCAGGTCTTCTATTTCAGTTTTTTCTTTGCTGTTGATGATACTGCTTTTCAATGAACAACCAATGCATTTGTAGCAAGTAGTTTGTAGTGCACAAGCTGCCTTGTAGTAGATGATAGGTATTTTGTAGTTCTGAGCATCCTCACCTAGAAGCTATTACATAGAGGAAAGGGTGTCACTTGACATCCAGGTCTTTATATAAGGCCCTCAGGGCCAAATTCTTCCTACTTGCTTGTTAGGTACCAGTCTCCTAAGTCTGTGGGAAGAGAGAGAAGAGGCTCAAGATGCCTATTCAGCTCATCAGAGATGTGTGTCACCCACTCTGTCAGCCACACCAGGAGCCCCTGGGGGCTTTTTTCTCATCCCATGCCTGCCAGTCAGTGGCGTGGGTGGGTGCTGAGTCCTCAGAGTGGTGCTGGGTACTCTGCTGAGTGTTTTTTCCACAGATCTTTGCTTCTGCCACAGAGGGTGGTTTTATTTTGTCTCAGCAGACCCAGAGGAGTGTATTTTCACAGCATGTTACCTCTTTGGAGAGGTCTTGGGGATGAATCAGTCTCCCCTCCTGATTGCAAGCAGGCAGATGGAGCAGTAGCAGGTTCTGAAGGGAGCTCCACTTTCTCTCTCATTTTGGTTTGCTGGGATGGAAGATGGCTTGTTGGTATTTCAAGTGCATTTAGAACAATCCCTTTATTGTTCTCAAAACAAGACTTGTGACTGATTGAGGCCAAATAATGCTCTCCAGCATGCAAGCATGGCTGTGTAGAACATTGGTGGTGTGCTTTTCGTTTTATTAGGTGTGAGGACTTGGATTTTTAAACACTGAAATGAATCCTGAACAAAGATCCTCAGGGCAACAAAAGTGATTATAAATTGTGATTTAAAAAGAGGATTTTGATGGCTAGCTTTGGCTTAGGTTTCTACCTCTGCCTTGCTTTTTGATAATGAAAGACTGATGCACACTGATGGGGGAAGCCATCTGTGGATATTAACCATGCTGCCTTTCAGTCGTTGAGCCACGTGGATGTATAACATGTCCTTGGTTCCTATAAATGTATCCTAGAGTCTTACGTAAAATGCACAGGGCTGTATTTAATCCATATTAGTGGAACATTTAACTTAGTTATATTTTTTATGATAAATGTAATAAAAAACAGTTTTATGGTAGAAATGCTAGCTTTGAGGCCTTCCCTTGTACAGTTAGCTTTAGATGCTTGATTTGGGTTAGGCCAAATTCTAGGAGACAAGGCCACGGACACTTAATTTCTTACTACATGTATTTTCAGAAAAGTGGAAAAAAATCTGGCTAGATTAATTCTGATATCTCATTGCATCTGAGAGTAACAGAGGAGATGATTTTGCTGTTGTTTTGTGAGGTGCACGCCAGAAATTTAAGAATTAATATGCTAGGTGGTACTCAGGATGGTGATTCAGTTTGCCCTGACTTCAGGGTGGGTTTATAGACCTCTAAATTTAGTTATCTAGAATAAGAATAATACATTTTAAAAGTAGATTCCTGTAACTGTTCAATTCAGGATAGACTCCACTGCTGATAAAATATCTCTCATTTAGCTCTGATAGGAGCTTTGTCATTCACTGCATCTGAAATGTAGTCCCTTGCTTCCAGCTTTTTAGATCAGGTGCTGAATCAAGTACTTTTTGTTGAATATACATCTTCTGAAAGTGGTCATCTTGAGAGGGAAGAACCTGCAGCAGGCAAATCTGCTGTCCTGGAAAACGTACTTCAATTCTTCACAACTAGAAATTGGCTGCAAGTGATACTTTATATTCCAGCCAATAACAATGATTACTAGGATTCTGGGTATGCTTGCAATAACATCTAATATCATAATTTTTTGCTGATTTCTTCGTTTTGTGATGCTCCAGACCATAGAGTCTAATTACGTGTTCTGTGGAAAAATACTTCCTTGGAGAACTCTTAATGTGCTGAGCTTTAATTAAGTATTCCCACCTAGTGTTATGAGGCAAAGACTGAAACCTATAAACTGTTTATGGTTTTTATTACTTACTTTGGATTTGACTACTTTCCAATTTAAATAATCTTTGTAAGCATTTTTCTGTACTCTTTCCTATTCTTGCTGTTCTTCTTCCTATTATTCTGCAGCATCACCTTACACTTCTCTTTCCATTTTAATAATTGGTCCACAGAATTTTGTAAGAGAATAATAATGTGCTTATCCATTACACTTTTGCCATAATAAAAATTCCTATTATTCCTTCTTGCTTTTCTAATGTCCCTCAGTTTTTCATCTCATGGAATGATTGAAACTAAAAATAATTGGTCTTTTCAGTTCAATGACTGTGCTAAAAATAAATATGGGTCAACTGGATGTTTTCACTCATTTGAACGTAAGTGCTTCATTTAGTTCAAATTAAAGGGATTTAGATTTGTTTTGTAGGGTGTTTTATTTCAGTTTATAAGAAGAAAAAAACAAAAGATAGGTAGCATTTCATTTAAAGTTGGTCCCTGTGTGTGGTCTTATTACCAAAAATGAAAGGGTTCTCTTCTGTGTTTTCCACTTTTTTTGTTCAGACCTGATATGATACAATATATTCACTATGCCCTGAAATCAGAGACTTCTGTTTAATCTGTTTTCAAATAATAATAATAATAAACCTTTAGCTATTTGTCTGCAATTTTGTAGGTATTCTATACATTTGGATAGATTTTTGAAAAATGAAACATTTATATTTGCTGATTTTTATTTGACCTATAATTTTGAGATGGTCAGGTATTTTTTTATAGGTTAGAGAGGCCAAATAGTTACTATGTGCAACTGTGCTTCAACTGTGGTGAAAATGTATATTTTTTTCTTCTAGTATATACTGTTTTCTTTCACATCTCTGATTACCCTGTTTCTCATCCATATTTTTGAATGTAGCACATCCTACATCTTGTCTGGGGGTAGTTTACTGACATATAATTATGTGAAACCATCTTAAAGCACAAGCTGATTCTTCTAATCTTCGAATTCTCCTATACAGTCAGTTTTTAATGGGAGGTTGCCCATTTGTACTGGAAACTCAGTTCTTGTGATTCATCAGAATTTCAGGTTGAGCTTTATACCCGGCCTGAAGGCATAAATTTTGTTACCAGTTTCTTTCAGCCCTGCTGCTTCTGACATCAGTCATCTCTCTGTGCTCATCCGTGAGATTAGCTGCTTCTAATTGATATAAAAAATTAACTTTTAATATTCATGATGAGCTTGGAAAACAGAATGCATTGCCAAACTTTCACAGGATGTTGAAGAGAGAGTTTAAGTTTCTTAGACTTGGTCGTATTTTACTTCCTTTCTTGTAGTCAGATTTTTTCAGAGTTATTTACTGAGACTTTTCTTCAGGGACTAAGAAGTTCAGTGAATAGGAGAACTGCTTAACCTTCCCCAAGCCACACCAAAAGGAAATGAGAATAGCCTTGTCCCAAACAAGTTAAAAACCTTTCATCTTTGGGTTTGGACACTGCAGTCTTTGGGAATATCAGAGAGAAAGAGAGATGATCCCAAAGCTGGGAATAATTATCTTAGTACTGTTTTTCTCCTAAACAAAGTAACATTAATACAATTTTATTACCGACTCTTGCTTTGTCCAGAGTTCAAGGTGTTGAGCTTCATTTAAGTGTAGAAAAGCTTATGAATGCCAGTGGAAATATTTCACTGATGCTGTCCTGCTTGTTTATAAAATCCAATTTACTGCACTTTGGTCTCACTGGACATCAGGGGATGGTTTCTTTACTCACAGCCTCAAGCTTCTTTCAAACACTAGTTTTCCTCAGTGTTTTTTTTATCCGAGGGCCCACTCACCTAAGGGTTACACTGACCTTTTCTTGTCTTTCTGCTGCTTCTCTTTTACCATCTTTTTCATTTCTATAATTTTGTGAAATAATCTTGGTACTCCTATATTGGAAGACTCTTGGGATCATGGCTCAACCTTCAAGGCTTTGGCTTATTCCAGACTTGGGGTGTTATCCCCTGGTTTGTTATTGCTAGGCAAATATTTTCACTGCCTTGTTCTTAGCATGGATGGTTAAACTTTCTGGTTTGCTCTGTAGGAATACTCTGCAGAGCAGCTATCTGCAATTTATTTTTCCTTTGGGGACAATGTATATTGAGTAAACCTCTCTGTATCTCTGCTGTTGTTCCCGTGAAGGAAGTCACTCTTGCTGTACTTCTACCTATATTAGGCCACAGAGACGTAAAAAGAATGGGTTTGTGTTTGGAAACATGTTTCTATTTCTTGAAGAATTTCCATAAAACAAAATTTAACATGTTTAAACAGCAAATTCACTTAACACATTCTTGTATGAACACTTTTTAGTCTGCATGAACCTCTGCTATAGGGGTAATCTTAACTCCATTGCATACTAATTTTAGTAATAATTTTAATAAGAATGAATGGTAATTGTGATCCAATTATGGATAATGAGCTTATGTTAGAATTGTGACACTATTTGTGTGAAGGAAGACAAAAGAAATCTCAGTAAAGTGCTGTGTACTGTGTGTGATGGTACCCTTAGGATTCTTCATGGCATACTTTATATCGTATTTATCTTCTAGACGTGCAGTAATTCCCTGGGCTTGGGTGCACTTTGAAATTTCCTTTCCATTCCAGATGAATGTCAGAATTCAAATGTCACCATTGATGATGGTGGGAATTCAGTCACGTTTAGAGATGTCCTTATTAAAAGTACCTTTCTCTATGAATCCCACTCTCAGAAACATTGCATTTTGAATTTTGCCTAGGGTATTATCAGAAAGGACACTGCATAGCACTACTTCAGGATGGGGGAATAGCATAACCAGACATTCTCCCTTCCTGCAGACAAATGCAAGGCTGATGGGGGTCCTGGAATGATGTCTGTGAAGATCTCAGGGCCTCTTTTTGTCTCCAGCAGGTACAATATGACTGGAAGCAGCAGCTCAAGTCCCTGTGTTGACCTCACTGGCATGACTCAGCTTTGCACAAGTAGCTAATTCTTGGGCTGGATTGAGTTTTTCCCTTGTTGTGAACTATCTGCTGTTTCATACAGATGCTGATTAGCCTCTAAATGGAGAACGTTTTTTGAAGCTCCCAGCCTGAGATCAATACACAAACCACAGAAAGAGTGGGGAAGTGTTTTGTATTCCATTTTGTTCAATTTTCCATTCAGTGTAGTTTTTCTTTTTTGTTTTTCTTTTTTTGTTTTTCTTTTTTTTTTTATTTTCTATATTCAGGCAGCTTAGAAACAAAACAAAAACTGAAACAGCAAATTAACATGCTGAGGGGAAAAAAATGAGACAAAAGCAATTAGTGTGCACTAGTGATGCACTTAAGTTTTTTTTCTCCTCCATTTAGCACTTGTTCATTTTCCCCCGCCCTCTGACAATGACAAAAAAAAGTAAAATAATGAAGCTGAGAGCTCTTTGGGTGGCTTTGGGTGTGACTTTCAAATTTTAAGCTCCTTATCACTGCCTTGATGCTCTGTCTTCCTTTCCCTAGAGTGTCTGGAGATGTTGAAGCTTTAAGTTTCATTATGAAAAAGCAATAAAGCATTTCAGTTGTGAGGCTAACATCCATAGATAAATCACTTGGGATTGAGCTATTACAAGAAAGCTGAACATTTTTCAGAAGAGGAAAACGAGGGGATGCTTAAAAATGTGACCATTCTATGCTAAATGGTACATTTTGCTTCTGGTTTCAGTTGCACAGAGCTCATTTTCCACAAATCTTGAGATTATACAGAAATTTTCCAAACATAGTTACAGAAAATGTCTCTCCCCCTCTAGTTTTATTATCAGAGTTTCCTTAATTTATGATATTGTATTTGTGAAATACAGTAAGATGGTGTAAAGAGAAGTAAATGCATTTAAAAGATTTTTAAATTGTTTGAACTCATGGTATAACATTGGTGTTTGGAGAGCAAACACTGAGGATTGCCAGATTTTATTCTTCCTGTGATTTTTTTTACTTACCTGTTCTCTGACATTTCTTTCTCTTACTGCTTTAAAAGTGCTTATGACACCTGGAGAAAACTTTAAAAGTATCCCTCAGTGCAGTTCCTGTATGCTCTTTAAACAAAGTTACTTCATAAACAAAATTATTGGTGTAAACTTTCATAAATTTCCTGCTTCTAGTGATCCCTGGTTTCTAGCAGCTGAATTATATTTAAACAGGCACTCATGAAACGGATGAAAAAAGTAGTAACTTGCTGCTTTAATTTTAATAACTGCACCTAATAACATTAAATATATGAATAAATGTTTTCCTTCAAGCGCAAAAGCCATCTAATAGGCAGGTAAGGAGTTGGTGAAGCAGTAGCTAAGGGCCTAGCACTGCTAAGTTATGTAGTTAACAGATCTTTATGTAAGGACTCTAAAAAAAAAGATGCAGGCCTTGAACTATATATGGCACTTTCCAGTTTACATTTTCAAGCCTGGTTTATTGGTTTTGCTATATTTAAATGATGCTTTAAAATAAATTTCTAATTCTTCAGTCCAAATTAATGATACTTTTCTACCTTGCTTCTTGTAACTGTATAATAAGAAAGTTTTCCTTCAGAAAGAATGTTTTTCGTTAGCAGTTGTTTGGCATTGGATACATGAGGTTAAATTGTGGAGAACTGTAGATTTCTGATAAAGTGACCTTTGCTGGATATTTTTTCCATCCTTTTTGCAATACTTTTTGGGGCCTTCAGCAAACTAAGTTAGTGGAAGGTGTCCCTGGCCAGGGAGGAGTTGAAACTAGATGATCTTTAAGGTCTCTTCCAACCCAAACCATTCTGTGCTTCTGTTTTGTCCACCAGCATCCCCAGGCCCTTTTCTGCCAAGCTGCTTCCCAGCTGGATGGCCCACAGCATCTAACTGTGTCCTAGGGTTGTTCCTTCTCAGGTACAAGACTTTGCACTTCTCCAACAACACGAGGTTTCTGTCAGCCCATTTTTCTGGGACCCATCCAGGTCCCTCTGGATGACAGCAAAGCTCTCTGGTGTACCAGCTCTTCCTCCTCATTTCCTGTAATCAGCAAACTTGCTGAGGATGCTCTCTGTCCCATCACCCAGGTCATTAATGAAGGTTTTAAACAGGACTGGACCCAGTGTTGACCTTTGAGGGAGACTGCTAGGTGCTGGCTTCCAACTAGACTCTGTGCCACTGATGAGCACCCTCTGAGCCTGGCTGTTCAGGCAGTTGTCAGTCCACCTCACTGTCTGCTTATCCAGCCCATACTTCAGCTTCTTTATGAGGATCTTAAGGGATAGTGCTGAAAGTCTTACTGAAGTCAAAGTGGACAATATCAGCAAGTCAGTCATTTCATCATTAGTTATCAGGTTGTTCAAGCAGAACTTCCCCTTGGTGAATCCATGCTGACTACTCCCATTCACTGTCTTGTCTTTGATGTACCTGGATGTATTCCAGGACGTGTTCCTTCATTTTTGCTCCATGTGGCATAAGGCAAGGCCACAGTAATCCAGCCTGGGCTGGATTCTATTGCAGAATGAAGTCAGAGCAGAAATTTATACCAATTTCTGTGAAGCAGCTGCTTTTGCCTTGCCTTTCAGTTTAGCTCATGTGTCCTGTTGTGTTGATGAAGGAGATGCCATGTAGGACACTTTTCTTCCCCTTCTTAAGAGTTTTTAGTGTGGGGGCCAAAACCACACATTACTTCATTACTTGTGAGCTTGGCAACAATGAAATAGGAGAAGGCCAGAAAAAAGAGGGGAGCAACATTTTAGTGGAATAGACAGAGCTAATTGTTCTGATTATAAATTCTGTATTGTACTCAGGCAAATATAATAGCCATTTATTTCTTGCCTTGCTTTTAAACCCTCTGCTCCCTTTGTAATTTATACTTTTGCCTGGCTCAGTTCATCTTGAAAAATAATAGTGACAATTCACCATAAAGCACCAACTACACCTTTGACAGAGGCAGTACTGTTATAATTTATTTAGTATCCTGAGTCCAAGAAACTAGAAGAAAGAACTGTAGAAAGCTGCTCTACTGTTAGCACTGTGATATTAGCAGACAAGTTCTGGTAGGTACAGGAGCATCAATGACCCCAGCAGTCTATTCCCACCCCTGTGATGGAGGGAGGTGTGTTCATCTGTGGCATTCATATGGACCCAGCTGCGTGAGAATGGGCAAATGGAGTGGTAGGAAGAAAGCAAGGGAGGCAACATATGTTCTCCTGCTATTTGCCAGAGCTCACTCACTAACTTCTAGAAACAGAGAAGTTACAGAGCATTAAATCTGTTCCTTTCATGTTCAGGCATGGGGCACGGCCCCTAGGAGGAGAGGTGGGGACCTTTCTCTTTGCATTACCCTCTCTTCATTAGTTCCAGGGAGATACTTTAAAAATATCTGTTCAAAGAACAGGAAAAGCATTTCCCTGCCCATTTCGGATTCTAAGTGATGGCTTCTACATTACTAAGTCAATTCAAGATTGGCCATACAAATGCTATTAGTGTAATGCCTGAATACTTTAGAGCAGCAGAAGGTGCCTTAATGCAAATATCATGTTGCAGGAAGCAGGGTGCTTTACAATAGCTGCTGTGTTGCTGCTGAGAAGTGGACCATTATTTTCTTGATTAGCAAATGTAATGTCTGCATTTTTCTTTGAGTCAGTGAAGGAAACCAGCAATATAGCCACCGACCTTTGGGAACTGTATTTTCTTATATATTGCTGATATGATACAAAAAATTAGGCAATAGGTTTATATTGAGCTCTGTAATATTTTATTTTACAGATCATAAGTGCATATCCATTGGGTTGAAGGCAAATAGAATAATATCAGCCCCTTTGAAAATGAAATTTTATTTCGTTTCAAGGTGTTAAGCCTGTTCCTAAAAGGTGCTCTCTGAAAGAAAAGTTAATTAGTGTCCCAAAACTTGACTGTGTAATTTTAATCAAAGTAATTTCCAGATATGCATGTTCATATACATGAGTATGTGTATCTTTTTATAAATAAAGTTATCCTAATGTCAACATGTGTCAATACCTAGGTTGTGTCAAGGCCTCTGTGGTGGCAGACTGAGCAATCAATGTCTTCTTCTTCTGCTTCATTCCCCACTCAGAAAGCCCCTCCAGGAACAGGAATGGGTGATTTTAATTCCGACTGAGACATTCTTTATTTCCTATAATGTTCTAGGACTTGTGTTGCTTGCCTTCAGCTTTTAAGACTGTATATGCTCACTCTTTCCCTATGCCAACTGCATTAAAAGCTTTTTTTATTCCCACTACCTCAATTTCATTACTTTCCAATATACTGCAGTATCTGGCTTTGGTAACTTTCCCTTCCAAAATCAGCAGTGACTTCTTGGCTACTTGACAATGGTGAAAATTTTCAAAGTAACTTAATCTTCTAAATTAAATCTGCTTGATTTATTTATTTTTAAGGACTTCTTTCTGTCTTCATCCTTCTTGATTTGTCTCCTGTTTTGTCAGCATCTGAACCATTAACACCTGAGTTCCTCCAAGACTGAAGTTTTCTTATTCTTCTGCTGCCTGTGTGGTATTTCAGTGTCACTTTTTTGTCATTTTATAATGGAAATTCTTCTTGTCTATTTAGACTTCATCATGTTCACAGTGATATAAAAATAATAATACTGTAGGAAATGATCATTAATTTAAAAAAAAGCAATACATAATAGAAGAAAAGATACGACTTTGGTCAGTAGAAGAAAAGATACAGGACTTTGAATATGACTGTATGCAGTGAGATAGTAGAATCCAAATTTACATGACTTGAAAACAGTTTTAGGGACAATTAAATCCATTTTAATTTTGATTTTGTCTACATACAGGTTCAACTGCCTTTAATGGATGTGCTCTAAACATCCCACTTCAGTTACTTAATCTTAATTTTCTGTTATGAACAGCTGTACTGACTAAGTACAGCA
The DNA here is from genome assembly GCF_003957555.1 of Calypte anna. Taxonomy (NCBI): domain Eukaryota; kingdom Metazoa; phylum Chordata; class Aves; order Apodiformes; family Trochilidae; genus Calypte; species Calypte anna. The sequence goes on from NC_044244.1 coordinate 167,432,350, forward strand.
CATATAAAACCACATTGAATCAAAATAGAATAATGGTAGTAAGAATCATAAGTATCAGAACATGTAAAGTCATTCTGTTGTGTAACATCCCAACGTGCACCCATTATTGGGTTTTGAGGACTGGCAAAGTTAAAGGTATTGGATATTGTGTGATAATACATGATGCATTTATTCGTGATTAATTTATCAAATACTTTTTATACATTTATACTTCTGGTCTCCTCAGCATCCTTTGGGAGTGCTTTCAATATCAACAATATGTTGCATTCAGTAAAAACCACTTGTTTCCTAATGGTTTCTTTGGTTCCCTGAGTTTTTATGTTCTGAGAAGTATCTAATAAATAACAAGAATAAATCTTCTTTATGATTTTTTAGACCGAAATAGATAAGAATCTAAATGGTTTGCTTAGTTTCTCTTTCTTCTTTTTTTTTTTTTTTTTTTTTTTTTTTTTTAGAAAAATGCCAAACATTGTCTATTTTTTGCATATTTTGTCTTTTTTGGTGTGTGATACCTTCTTGAAGGATGATGTTAAAAATGTCTGAATCAAATTCAATATGTGGGTTAATCATCATGTTATAGATGCTGTGCTCACAAATAAGTCTTCCAACTTTGCACTTTATTTTTATAGCAATAACAATAAGGGCTCTTATATTCATGTGACTGTCACTTTAACTTTTAGAATCCGTAAATGCTCTGAACTGTATTAAGTTAATTATGCTCTGAAATTAGTAAGAAGTTGGGATATAGGAATTATATCCCAATATATTATATATTAGCCATATATATTATATATTAGCCATCAGTGTTTGGTGACGTGGATGTGTAGTACCTTTTGAGAAGGTACTGGTGTCCTACTTGTCATGTTTATAAGACAAGTCCTGGGTGCCATGGGCCTCTGTCCTATCTACCTGCCATGTGCTGATGCTTTGGATACCTTAAGGGGATGTGTGTGAGCACCTGAACTAAGGCTTGGGTTTTGGGAGGGGAGAGTGGAGGGGATGGAAGGGGATTTCTGTGATTAGTACTATTAAAAAGATGAATCAGAGAATCATAGAATGGTAGGGGGTGGAAGGGACTTCTGGAGATGAAATCCAACCAAATGTATCCTCCCAAAGCAGGATCATGTCTGGCAGGTCACAGAGGAACAACACATCCAGACAGGGAAGGAGAGTCCATAACCTCTCTAGGCAGCCTGTTCCAGTGCTCTAGCAACCTTAGAGTAAAAACTTTTGTTCTCATATTGGGGTAGAACTTCCTGTATTCCATTGCCCCTTGTTCTATCACTGAAAAAAGAGTAGCCCTTCTTCTTGACACCCAGCCTTCAGATATTTGTAAACATTAATAAGATCCTCTCAGTCTTCTCCAGACTAAACAGCCCCAGGTCTCTCAGCCTTTCCTCAGATGACAGATGTCCCAGTCTCCTGATCATCCTTGTAGCCATCCACTGGACTCTCTCCAGTACATCTCTGTCCCTCTTGATATGGGGAGCCCAAAACTGGACCCAGTACTCCAGATATGGTCTCACTAGGACAGAGTAGAGGGGCAGCACATCCTCCCTCGACCTGCTGGAAACACTTTCTTAATGTATCCCAGCTTATCGTTGGCCTTCTTGGCCACAAGGGCACATTGCTGTCCCATGGGTAACTTACTGTCCACCAGTACTCCAAGTTCCTTCTCCTTGAGGGTGTTTTCAGGCAGGTGAACCCCTAATCTGTACTAGTGGAATGAATAATGTAAAAAAGGTACTTGGGAAAAGAAAAATATTGTCAGGAATCTCCAGCAACAAATGCAGCTTTTGTTGCTTCATGGCTTTTCACCACCTCTGGTGACAGGTTAGCAGCAGTAACAAGCATGGGGAAAGGATAGACACAAAGGGCAGAGTTTTGGATGGACTTGTTGTTTATTAATATGTATTATAATGTTATCCTATAGAATATGAAATAATCTGGTAGGTGTATTTGCCCAAATAAGATTTCTGAGTCCACTGAAACCTGGAAATGCCAGCAGAGTGCTGATTGTTGTTGGAGCCAGGGTTATGTTATGATTTAGTGGCTTTTCTGGGCTTTATTTGATGACCTGGCCTAGAAAAACATTTTGAAGTAATAAAGCATCTGTTTGGCTCCAAACTAATGAGAGAAGCATTGCTCTTTGCATTAACTGTTCTTTAAGAAGAGCTGTGGAGAGCTACTAATAAACCTTATTAAAAAGCTTAAGCAAGATTAAAGCAAATAGAAAACAGAAACTATTCCGTTCCATGTGAAGTGGCTACATTAAAAAAAAAAAAAAAAAAAAGAAAAAATAGCAAGCCTACAGGGTTTTTGCCTCCCCTCCACGTGACGTGCAGCTTGCTGCACTTCAGCTACGTTGCCTCTGAGATACATTAAAGTGCAGCTCAGTTTAATGAAGAAGTGGATAGGACAAATCCAGGCTAGAGCCCACTAGCAGCAGAGGTTGGGTAAGTAAATGCAGCTGTGGTTAAGTGTTTACTAACCTGGTGCAAATGTTACAATATCTAGCCTGTAGCATTTAAAACAATACTCAGGGCTGTAATTTTTGGTGGTCTTTTCTTTTGTTTTTACTTAGTGTGGGTGGTACATACCATGCAATAGATTTATTCCCAAGACTGAGAAGGGATTTAGTTTTATTTTTTTTAGACTTGTGGAACAAAACAAATAACTTGCTTTTATTTAATATACTTCTTTTGGTTTAAGTTCTTTGCCATGTAAGTAACTGCTTTATCTGTTTTAGTGCAGTGCTCAAAATAATTTCAGTGGGAGTTAGCTGATAGCTTCTGGTGCCTTCCTATTATTTTAATTATTTTTCTTCTGGTGAGGGAGAAGGGAAAACAGCTTATACTCTGTCTGAACCTCCTGGATGTAGCATTTTCAATTTTCTAGAACCCAGCTCCACACCACTGAAAACTCCTCAGCATCAACTTGTTCCATGAATTCATACTATCCTAGTATGATATGATTTCAGCTATTTACTTTGTTTCTATGCCTTTTCATAAAGAGTTGGATGTGTTGTTATGCTGAGTTTTGGATAGAAAGCTCTGTTTTAAATTTATGTATGTTTAAATTTGTGTAAAATGAGTATCAGTTTACAAGACAGAGAAATATGATGAAAGCTTTAATTGTTGTTTTAAGAATTCCAGGATTTTGATTTTGGTTTGTTTCAATATGATTTTGTCTCTGGTGATTGTAATTGTTATACAAACCTTGCAGTTGCTGTATAATGCTGTTAGGAAATAGGATTGCAATCTTAGTCAATTAATAGTTTCTAGAAGGGGTTGTTTTAGCAGCTTCAGTGATGGCCATTTGAGCATTTAGATCTCAGTGCATAAATAAAGAGCTGGGAAGGAGAACTGATCAATATAGATTGAAAAGACCTATGCTGAAACCTGATTCAAATACTGAGACCTGAAAAGGGAAGAGGAAACTTCTTCATTGTTTGTAGTGTATTAAATAAAATATTTTTAAGCATCTGATACCTTGCATTCTAGGGTGTGTCTTCCCTTCACATCATCTCACAGGAAAGAGTATGTTAATTATTACAATTTGTTGTGATTTTTACCATCTAGATGAATGAGAATGCATTCTCTTTTTCAGATAATCACTCCATTCAGGAGGTTAATATTGTGTGCTGAGAACAGGAAAGAAATGGAGGACTGGATAAGCTCTCTGAAGTCCGTTCAGTCCCGAGAACACTATGAGGTAAGTTGACATCCCTCTTGGTGCAACCTGTTCTAGCTCAACAGATCAAGCTACAGGACACAGAACTGGAGTATTCACCCTCCTTAGTGTGGAAAGTGTATTGAATACCAGAGTGAAGCTTTATGTTAAGACCTTTACTAGTGAAATAAGAGCTTATTCTCACACTTCTGTTTAGAAATTTGGAGCAGGCTTAAATACACTTTGGAAAATACTTTAGGTGAGCGTTGCACTGTCCCCTGTAATATGGAACCATAGGTGATTTCAGTCACTGTAGCTGTGTTCTGTACTTGCAAATTTGTCTTAACTTCTCCTTTACTAGACCGCACAGTTTAATGTGGAACATTTCTCAGGGATGCATAACTGGTACGCCTGCTCCCACGCCCGACCTACCTTCTGTAACGTGTGTAGAGAGAGCCTCTCTGGAGTCACTTCTCATGGCCTGTCTTGTGAAGGTAAAAATAAACAATTTTTTTCCCCCGGGTTGCTTTGCTACGTAAGTGGACAGATGGGTGAAAGTTTAAAACGAGTAATGATTCTGAAAATAATCAGTGAGGAAGAACCCTGAAGGGAAAAAATCTATTCACTAGATAGGTGACATTCTTTAGGGCAGAGGGGCTCTAATGACCTGGCTCAACTTCTTCATGCTCCAGGTGCCTTTTTCTAACTCATCTCAAGTTCCTTCTGTTGCAGTGACTGGTTTGGAATGTGCTGGGTGGATGGTTTGCAAAAAAACAATTGGATTTTTTTGATTTGCATGTCAAAAATGTGAAACAAATAGTCTTACTGGTTTGCAGAATCAGCAGTCCTCAGGAAAAAAATCACAACTAGTTTCTGCCCCAGATCTATGAAGTGCTAAGAAATTCTTAGCACTTTGCTCAGGTCTTACCCTCCACTTCTTTGCTCTGTTGCTGCTGCCTGATCCTGCAGTACAGGCAAGAGAGATCAGGACAGATTTACTGCTTTAAAATTTCTCTCTTGCAGAGGGTAGAGGTGTAGGTGCTTTTTCTTTTTGATGGTTAGATGAAATCCAGCACCAAGAAAAAGGATGTGTGGCTGATACTTCAGCATTAAGCTTACCTAGAGGAATAATATCTCGGAAAAAATTCTTATAATAAACCCAAACTAGCTTGTTTATATTCTGCTGCCAGTTCTGTGGAAAAGTAGTATGAAGTCTTCTTGCATTGGAATCCAAGAGAAAGTAAGGCATCTGTGTGTCCTTTTGATATATATGAAATGCAAAGATATTTAATAACCTAAGTAGCTAGCTGTCCAGAAAAGAGTTACAGTCGGACCATTCACTTCTTGGATACTTTTGGATTACTCAACTGCAAATGCATTTCTGCTACTGATGCTGTTGTAATAGTTGAGGTCTGAGCATAATAATATTAAGGAAATCTTACAAAGGAAACATTAACCCACTGTTCTGGATTGTCCATGCTTTTAATGTTGCTAATGGTGCAGTTGCCAAGGAACAGGATGAACCCGTTTCATAGAGATTAGAGGTAGCATAGCTACTTCCAGCTTCTCAGGTGTATGTTTTCCACTGCTTATAAGTTGTTTGGACACTTTTAAGGCAATAATAGTATTTTCAATATCTGATATTGGAAGATGGAAATATCATGTGCTTAACTAAAATGCAGATGCATTGCTTCTGTGTACAAATGCAGTTATATTTGAACAGGCAAAGGAAAGGAAAGACTCCTTTTATTTCATAAAGAATTTATCCTTTAATAAATTAATATTATAGCTTTTTAAAAGGATGTTTAGCAAGAATTCTTCTTGTAAGTCTATAAATATTAGTGGTTGTAGTTAATAATTTTCTGGGGTTTTTTCACTGTCTTGTTTAGCTTCTAACTATGGTTTCAATTTCCATGGTTTTCGCATTAACTTTACATTAAGGAATTTTCCTTCATTTCCAGATTTTTGTCACCTCTCTGAATAACTTATTACAAACTAATGCTATGTTTATTCCCATTCTGATGCTCATTGATCTTTGAGCAGTTTTTACAAGTGGCTCATGAAGGTAGTTAGGATTTGCTTTCACTGGCCTACAGTTTCATAAACATGTATTACCTGGATTGTATGTCAATGCTATGACATTATTTTATCTATTAGTAAATTCACCTCCTGTTCCTTCTTAGCTACTAGTTTATAATGATTTTTCTTTATTTTTTTTCCAAATATTTTTTAAACTAAAAGGAGAACTTAGCTCCTGCATCTAATCTAAATCGTCTGACTGTTAACTCTTTTACTGGAATTCTCACACTTTGTCCCTGAGTCTGTATACCTGTAAAAACTCGTGATAACCATCTTTGATTTCTTAATCTGAGAAGTGTATTTTGGTTTGATATTGCTTCTTTAATTGAAATTTTTATGTGAGTGAACTCAAAGTTACTTGCTCCTGACGTGCACTTCTAATGTATTTCACCATCCATTTTTTGACTTATCCCATGTTAGCATCATACACTGTTTGAGGAGATGATGTAGGAAGTATGGAGGCTTAAGATTCCCCAGACGTATTCTGTGCTACTTTTTCTCATTACATCTTTAAAAGAGCTATTTAAATATTTATGCCTGGCATCTGAAACCTCCAACACTGCTTTGCACTGGGAATCCATTTGTATCTATACTAAATTCAATTATTGGTGTGGTCATTGATCCCAGGCTTCTCTATTATGTCTTGTGTTGAGAAGCAGAAGAGGCTTCTCAAGAGATACAGAGCTTTTCCTTCTCTCAGTGGTTTGGGTTACTGGCACACCAAGGTATCTTGAAAGCAGCTTAGAGGCTTTGTACTCTTTGTGGTCTGATTCTTGACTGAAAACTGTAAGTAAAAAAAAAACAAAACCCATTGCTAATACTTTGCAGCTTACAATACTTTAGGAGATTAGTCCTGTAAAACCTGTAATACCTTTATTCTTTTTTACCTGCTGGTCTCCATCAGCATCACACAACTTTTTTTTCAGCCTGACCACACAACAAGCCCCATTTCTTTTGAAGGTGGAATGGATGCCCTATTTTTTCATGGTACCTTCACTCCTAGTAGCCTTCAACAAAGGTTGACCAAATTAATTGGAGGCCATCCTGAAGATACTTCTGAATGTTGTTTGGAAAACATTGTAGGAAAAGGGAGTATGTCAGTACCTTTGCCAAGGAAAAGACTGAAGTGTGAACTTGCATCCTTTTACAAGTCAAAGAATTGATGCATATATAAAACCAAAAATATAAATTCATATAAAACCAGGCTTCATTCTTTCTACTGCTCAAAACACAATTGACTTTTTAAATAGTTAATCATACACTCCTTTGAGATGCAATGCTGTTCCTCCCCCTAGTTCCTTCTTTTGTATCTTCACAGAAGATAATCTACTCCCCAAGTACTGTGTGTATCTGATGTTTCCCTAGCCAGCTCTAGAGAACCAATCTCCCCAGCATTCATCCACTGTCTTTACTAGGGCAGAGAAATTACAATTCTTTTGCTTTGCTTTGAAAATGGCTCCAAACTATCTGATTCAGTTCAGGCTTTTGTCTGTTATGCTCCACAAATATTTCTCTTATTCAGAGTTCAGCTTACTGTGTGCTCAGGAGTCTAAGCCTAAAAAGTTGACAGGTAAACACATGGATACATAGAATGTTTAAGCAAAAAACCCTAAGACAAATAAGTCATTATCTACAGAAACTCTTTCAGAGCTCTCTAACCTTAATTTCTCTGTGATAATACCACATTTCTATGCAAGTCATTGAATCATAGAATCATAGAATTGGCTGGGTTGGAAGGGACCTCAGAGATCATCAAGTCCAACCCTTGATCCACTACCGCTGCAGTTACCAGACCATGGCACTGAGTGCCACATCCAGTCTCTTTTTAAATATCTCCAGGGATGGAGAATCCACTACTTCCCTGGGCAGCCCATTCCAATGCCTGATCACTCTCTCCATAAAGAAATTCTTTCTAATATCTAACCTAAATTTCCCCTGGCACAACTTAAGACCATGTCCTCTTGTCTTGTTGAAAGTCGTCTGGGAAAAGAGACCAACCCCCCCTGGCTACCTCCCCTCCTTTCAGGGAGTTGTAGAGAGTGATGAGGTCTCCCCTGAGCCTCCTCTTCTCCAGGCTGAACAGCCCCAGCTCTCTCAGCCTCTCCTCATAGGGTCTATATTGCTGCCTTTATGGTTATTATCAGAGATGTATTTCTTCAGGTAGTATTTTTATTATCATGACTGAACCTTGCTTGCTGAATATAAAATATACCTAACAATCTGGAGACTGTGGTTTAAATTAGATGCTTTCTCCTCTAATGGATTGCACAAACAATATTGAAAGATCACATTAGAGCTGTGAAGTCAAAAAATAAGAAAATACTGGGATTAAATTGGCTCTGAAAGTACACTTTGTGCACTTGATGGGTTTTTTTTGTTGTGACTGGGGAGTATTGTGGACAAAACCCCGTTCTTCTTACCCACTGCACTAGGGAATGGTACATGTACTACTACTTGGTTAGTTATTGCCTCCAGGATTTTTTGCCACATTTTCTGCACAAGCTAGAGAATTAGTAGTGAATGAAGTGGTCAGGAAGAGATTGGATGTTAATTGTTAAAGAATTCGGGTGTAATAGAAAAATGTTCTGTAACTTACTATCACAGTGTGCCCCTTTAATCCTGGGAAAATGACTTAAATAAGATTTTTGATAAAATTACTAGTCATTGTGTGTAATCAGTGTGTTGTTTATAATCTGAGACCTGTATTAGAGAACTGCTAAATTGTCTGTAATTGCAAAAAAACAGTTGAAGCTCTTCAGAAGTCACAGATACTTTGAAGGTACACAGTTTAAAAAAAACCAAAACAAAACAAGTCTTAACTCTTGCAGTACTGAGCATAGTATCTTTTTTTCAAGAAGGAAGAAATCATTCTTTTTGTCTAAAAAAGCTGTATTTCATTACCTTTTGGTAAAAAAGGCAAATACCTGTTGAAAATTATTATGAATAGTACAGCACAGCTGAATGCTTATCAAGACCCATCCATTGCTTGCATTAATTAGAGTGCTGTTCTCAAGAACTGGATGATAATGTAACTGAAGGCTTTACACCTGCATGCAGCATCTATATTGCAAAATTAAGTTTCATGAGTAACTTCAGCTTTTTAGTAGTTGGCTTTGTAATATTCTTTTAGCACTCTGTGAAATTAAATAAACTTATGGGTTTTTTGGGTGCAAATAGCAAAAGCTACCAAGAAACTGCTGAATTTTATCCTTTATAACATAGACAGAAACTTCAGGTTGGGTTGACGTGAAGTTAGGTTGCAGTTTTCATGTAAGTCCCTCCATTTTCACTGGGGTTTGTCCATCTCTTATGTGATGGTATTACTGGAAACAAACCAGCAGGTTTCTTGGAATACCTGAAGACAAATCCTTCCATTTTGATAACTTGTACTGTAGATACCAGATCAGGTATCTTCAGATCAGTTCAAAACTTTGGCTTTCACCTTTAAGGTTAAAAAAGAACAGTCTGAGTGACCTCATCTTTGATGAACACAGAAGAGAAAATTCATCATAAAATAGGTAGTAGAGTGATAAGTTTGGAGAAGAAAAAATTGCATGTTCTTCCAGTGTAGTTGGATTAATGGAAGGGTGTTTAGAATGAAAGCCCCTTGAGACAGAGGTGTTCTGTAACAAAGGTGTACATTTCCAGGCTAAGAGGTCTTGTGATAAGGTTCAGTAATGTTGACTTTTCTTCATTGCAGATAGTAATAGCTCTACATTTAATCACTGCCTGACAGGACATGTTGGTACCACTGTGGCAGCTGTTTGCTATCTAAGTAGTTCTCTTGGTTGGCTTTCTGGGAGACCTGCTTCATATTCCAGATAGAATTAACACAGAAAATTAAAATTTAAAATAAAATGCTGTGAATATTCTACTCTTGGTTTGGCTAAATTTTTGCTTTTCTTACCTTTTAACTCTGATTAATGACAAAATGGTAACTAATGGCTAGCATTATGTCCGTGTGTTTCCAAGAGATTTCAGAGATCAGGCTGATTCATAAATGGGATGCAGTCATCCGAGACAAAATAAATTAGAGGGGTAGTGGTAACTAAGGGTGACAGCTGATTTAAAATTTTCCTTTCTATGTCCATCTCTTCCGTACTGCTTTGTATTTTGCTCAAATGTTACTTCTTTGTCTTAAGGTCATAGTTTCTTGGTAATACTTAATACTCAGAGTAATATAAACAGTCATTTGATATTGGGGGCTGCTGGGGGTGACCTACAGAAAGTTTGATCTGACATTTGGAAGGTTTATACTGTACCCACAAAGCAAACGTTTGCTGTCACTTGCCACCCGTGGTGTGGCTTGCTGCAGCTCTTCAGGTCCTAGGCTTGAACTTTTAAAACTGATCTGGCAACGGATCAGTAGAATTAAAATAAGAAATTTATGATTCACAAGACCTCATGTACCATGGCTTTAATGTTTTTTAAGGGTGGACAAGCAGTGGGACAGAGTTTCGAAGGTTTCCTGTCAAATATTTGCTTATAAGGAGACTACTGCTTCTGGCCTGCTGGCTAGTTCTCATAAACCTTTAATGGTCTTTGCCAAAATAATTTATATAATGCACTTTAAATAGAGTGATCTCATGCACTTAACAGTAATAGAAATACCCACAGTTGGGTGCGTCAGTCTTTTTGGTCTAATATGAAACCATTAACTAGTCATACTAATTGAGCTGAACAAAATACAAACAGTTATTAGTTTGTCAAAATATCTGTCTGTGTTACACACTTGTGCCAAGTACTCCAATTAGTAGATTTTAAATAAATAATCCAGTAAGAAGACAGGCTCTATTTAATGCAGCCTCTTGCAACCATTGGTATCTTGAATAAATACACCAGCACCTAACTTGTCACTTTGTGAGCTTCTGGGAAAATAGGCATAATATAGTGCCCAAAAGGTATCTTTCAAGCAAAGAAACAGAGCTCCTGAAGCAAAATACTTGAAACACTCTCCCATCACCTCTTGCAAGTTTAAACCAGGCGTCTGAATTGTGCCACTGGAGAAACAGAAAAGACAAAAACACAGGTGAAGATGTATTTGTACCTCTGTATAATTGCATGTGAAATATGGGCTACAGCTAGGCAGTTAAACCCCGTTCAGACAGTTATAGCTGGAGTGGTTATTAAACTGAATTTTATTTTAGCTGGGTTGTCTCGTGTGTGCAACACTAAATTATATGTTCTTGGCTGTTTTTTGGAATGTCTACGTTAATTTTTTTCTAGAGATGCATCTCCCTGAATTACAGCAAATGACATAGTATTCATGTTTATGTGTGCCTTCCAGTATGCAAGTTTAAAGCACATAAAAGATGTGCTGTCCGAGCAACAAATAACTGCAAATGGACTACATTAGCCTCAATTGGAAAAGACATCATTGAAGATGAAGATGGTGTAAGTACTATTCATATTTACAGGATTTTCCAAAGCTCTCTCTTCCTTATGGGGAAAAAAATTATAATGAAAAAGGGTAAGCATAGAAACGTTGCCATATGACCCACTGAAGTTAATTGTAGGAACACTACTCAGAGATTAACTTGGTATTTAGAACAAAAGTTATATTCCTATGTCACCAAGAAAGTTTAGTATCTGTGGGCAATAGATTGCAGCCATTTTACAAGATTTTAAAAGCCACATGCAGAGTAACTCTGGATCTGGAGAACTGCTCCCAAAAGTTCCTACTGCTCTTAAGCAAAGTTGGTATTTTATATTATCACCATGCTGTTTTGGCAATCTATTTTATGTCCTCCTTTACTGATAGCTGTTCCCCAGGAGGCTTGTTTGGAGTTTGCTGATCTGTGGGGGTTTTTTTACTGTTGAGAGCAGAAATTTTAAAAATAGCAGGAGAAATGACAAAAGCTTTTCAGAAGGTTTTTGTGATAGATAGGTTATTTCTACAAACACAACCATCTGTGTGACACTGGAGTGAAGCATCTTCCTAGACACTTAGTACTAAGTTGCACTTTATGAGTGTCCTGAGTTGCCCATGGTATTAATGGGACAAAGAGTGAAGCTTTGCACTGCATTTAGGGACTGCTTTATAGAGCTGAGATTTACTAGATGTGTGAAAAGGGTACATACAGACACTAAGGCACTTTGCTGTCCTGCCTATTCTTCTGCAGTTTAGTTATTTTAATTGGCTTGTGTCATGCAGTCAACTTGAATTGCCTGAGTTACGGAGTGTCTGGATTTAACTACCCTGATGTTTTGGGGTCAGTTGCTACCATAACACTATGAATAGTTCAGTGAGGTGCTTCTCCTTTCTTCAGCTCTCACATTTCCTGCCTAGCAGGTGAAACATCACTGTAATACACACTCCTGGATGTTGCTTTGTGAGCATCAGTGTCACTCATGCTGGTCAGCTGTACCTGCTTCTTCAGTGAAAGGGTAGAGCTGTGGGAAACAGTTTCAAACCACCTATATATTTGAGAGACAAAAGCCTATAATTTCTATTTCTGAGTATTTAACTTTTATGACTACTTCTTCACAGATAGCTATGCCTCACCAGTGGTTAGAGGGTAACCTGCCCGTCAGTGCCAAATGTGCAGTCTGCGACAAGACTTGTGGCAGTGTTCTACGCCTGCAAGATTGGAAGTGCCTTTGGTGTAAAGCTATGGTAGGTCCAACGAAGCACATCCAAGTGGCCAGGATTTTGCCAGCTTTATTGCTTCCCATTATTATTATTATTATTAATTATTAATATTCCCATTATTATTTTTATTTTGTCATTTCATAGCTCTGCTTCTGGATTAAGTAGAAGCAGGCAACTTGTGCAAACTCAGGTCTCTCTGGCCTTCAGAATTTCCCTGCTTGCTTCAGTTATTTTCAAGAGAGCCACAGATGCAGTTTTTCTTTAATAGGTGTTGCCATTTAATAAGTTTTCTCCAACTTCTCCTGACTGCTAGCTGAAGGTTCAGGTGCCTATTCCATATGCCTGATAATCATGTTACTTTCTTGTTTCTTTTACTGTAGATATTGCTATAGGATTTTAATAATATTAACAATGTTAATATTTATTGATATTTATTAATAGTAATGTGGTATTGTTTTTATTACTGCAAAGCCTTGAAGTTCTCTTCTTCATGATGTAGGTTGTTGATTGAAATTCTATAGCATGTTATTGCTGTTTCCCCTAAATACAGTTTTCTCTTGATTTTTTTTTTTTTAACTTGTTTTAAGAGATGGATTTAATATGCTAGCTTATAGAATAGGGCCTACAGGAAAGCTGGGGTTGGGCTTTTCACCAGAGTGGGTAGTGGCAGGACAAAGTGTAATGGTTTTAAACTGAAAGAGGGTAGATTTTGGTTAGATATTAGGAAAAAATTCTTCACTGTGGAAGATACAGGAAAAGGTTATCTTGGGAGGTTGTTGATGCCCCTTCCCTGTAAGTGTTTAAAGCCAGGTTGGATGAGGTCTTGTGCAACCTGGTCTAGTGTGAGGTGCCCCTGCTTATGAAGGGGGCTTGGATTTTGATGATCTGTAAGATCCCTTCCAACCCAAATCATTCTATGATTCTATGAAAGTTAGCAGCTTTTTTATTGCTGAAGCTTTCAGCACACACAAAGTCCCAGGCACTGCGTGTAGGCAGTGGGACATGCTTGTCATCTGTAGGGGTGTTTTGAAATTCAGATTATCAGGGTCCTATCCACCCTCTGCACATGCCTGTTTATCCACTAAGTATGGAAGTGACCTCTACAACACATGGTTTGTAGGACTCACCTCTGACATGGAAGCTCTTCTAGCTTTAGTGAAGATGTGTCTTCCAGAATAGTCAGGGGGAGCAGCCATGCACAGAGCTGTGGCTTTGCCTGTGCACCATGTGCCTGCTGCCCCCAGCAGAGATGCTGGCTTCTTGTTCCTCCCTTGCTTATGGATGGAGGTGAGCAATTGCCTTTAAATGGTGATTCACATCTGGAATAAAGGGTAGCTGAAGAATAAGTACTCCAAAATTAGGGTTTTTTGGCATGAATGACAAGCTTTTGTGGTTGGACACTTGTGGGTTTTTTCCAGTCTCACTTCACTTCCCCCTCACTTAAATGTTATACATCATACATACATACATACATACAAATGCTATACAGCTGTGAGGAAATAATTCTTTTGTTTCTTTTGTAGGTTCACACTGCCTGTAAAGATCTGTATCCTCGTAAATGTCCACTTGGCCAATGTAAGGTATCAATCATACCTCCAACAGCACTAAACAGTATAGACTCTGATGGTACGTAGCATTGTAGTGTGTTCAGTGGTTGCTCCAGGTGTGCAGTGCTTAGTGAGACCTGTATAACTAAACAAGGCTTAAAGTCCTTGTGCTGAGCTGTTGGGTGAAGTTTTCAAATTTAGATCATAGTTTAATTTTCTGTGTAGCTTTATAGAGGATTATTTAACATTTGGCATGATTTTAAAAATTATTTTGAAAGTTCTCCCACTAGAATTTGCTCCCGTTGTATTTATGATCCTGGGAAACTTCTCAAGTGAATGTCCAGAATCCTCAGCTGATGTGGGCTGGTGCCTACATGTCATGCATCACTCATTGTGTGAGTTTTCAAAGTCTGGATAACTTTGCTTTGTGCAGAGGTAAGCTAGCTGAATAGCTCAGATCCAACAACTAACTTACCAGGCTAAAGAGGAGAATGGATTCCATAGCTTCTCTAAATTTTTTTTTTGTAATATAAGCAGTGTGAGAACCCTGCAACACAAAAAATCCCAAAACCAAAACCAAAACCAAACAGAAAAACCACCGACAAAAGAACAGCAAGTGTTCAAAACTCAGAAGTTCTTGGGTGGCTCAGGATAGAGATGAATGAGCAGTGGGAGACTGCACTTAAAGGCAGGGAGTGGATTGAGTAAAGAGTATCATGAAATCCAACAGCTTTAATTTTATAGTTTGTGTTGATGGCAAATGTAGACCAACATCTTGAACACAATTTAATGAATTTTACTGTATCGAGTTAGTAGAAGTGATTATTTTATGCTGGATATACTCACTCTGTTTACTTGCTATGAGGTGTTTTAGAGCAGAGCATCATGCTACTATTTAATTATTAATGATAATAATAATGTTAATAATATTAATAATGATAATATTATTAATGATTGTTTCATTTTTGCTCTTTTTTTTTTGCACTTATATAAAATAATACTTATTTAAAATTACACATTATTATAATGTGGAATTAAATTAGCATCCTTTAATGCTGTTTTTATTTGTACCTTTGATGATTATTTTAGTGATTGGAAACAACACAGTCATTTTAATACTGCCTGAAAAAAATGTTAAAGTCTATACCTGTGATGTCTGATTTGGAAGTGTTGCTGGGAAACCACTGTTTCATGTTGGCGACCACAGTGTCCATTGAAAGCCTGCTGTAAATAGTTAAAACCTGCTCTTGATAAGCTTTGCATCACAGCTATAAGTCTGTTTTTCCATGATTCTATTATGAATAGTGTATCTTGAGTCTGAGAAATAAGTTTTCATGCAAAATCTTACCTGGAAGAAACTGACTACAGTCACGTTTAAATTCTGTGAGCACTCTTTGAAAGTTCTTACAGAAGTGGGTGATCCAGTTAAACCCAATCAGGTTAAAGAAAAATCAGATCAAAACCCAAACACTCGTTACTGAAATACATATTTAATTATGTGGTAGTCTGTGACAATGAGATTTTAGAAGTTTTCTTAAATGTTAGTAAACTGTGGAAAAGCATCAGAAGTATTGTCTTCAGGATTTTACTAAATCTAGGCACTGAAAATAGAAAAAAAAGAACTTGCAAATCTTGAGCAGTTATATTTTCCTTGCAAGGCTAATATTTAATGTAGCATTTATATTATGCATGCTAGAATGTACTCCTTTTGTCCTTCATCTCTCTTCCTCTTTCTCATTATTTCTTTTTGTGTTGTTCATATTGGAAAGCCTTATTTATCTCATTCTTTCTAACTATGTTCACAGGTTTCTGGAAAGCCACATGCCCGCCATCCTGTGCCAGTCCTCTTTTAGTTTTTGTTAACTCAAAGAGTGGAGACAATCAGGGAGTAAAGTTTCTTCGGCGATTCAAACAGTCATTAAATCCAGCTCAGGTGTTCGATTTAATGAATGGAGGACCTCACTTAGGGTAATGACCTTGGAAATCTTGAGCAATCCTTTCCTCGAGGGAATTTAGTGTGAAATACAGTGTTGTGTTGTCCTATCGTTGCTGTGATTCAATCACCAATATCTACTTTGACTTTCTGGTTAAAATCTAAAAGCTAAGGGTATTTCAGGATTCGTTCTGGTGGGTGAAGGTTCTGTAGGAAAGTTTGGTTTTGGAAAGACTCACTTGAAAATTCAAACCCAAAACCTATCAGTCCAAGAGGGGTTTTTTGGCTTTCTTACTAGGCTGAACTTCTGTTAACTGGTAAGGTTCAAAACAGTTACAAATTATTAGATGCTTTCCTGAATCAGGGGCTTTATGTACATTTGCCTGAGTGCATTTCTTCCATTTCATGTGTGTAATTGAGATATACTTGTGACTGTATTGTGAATAGCTACAGAATGAAACTGTTGTCTACGTGTACTCTGTATCTTTTTGACCTCTCAACATGAATGTCAGTAGGGGAGTCTGCAGTGTGTGATGGATGAATGCAGTAAAACTTGGATGATCTGAAACCAACATTTAAAATATGGTTTAGGCAATGTATGCAAATGATCAAGAAAATGAGCATCTCTCCAAGCTTGGAGCAGGAACACAATTAAAACCATCAGGCATTCTACAAAATCTAAGGGTTGTTTGTCAGAGAGATAGGGGTGAAATTTGCACAGTAGTGGCTACAACCTAAACATCTTTGCATATTCATGAAGATGAAACTCATGTACATTTTTCTGTTTCCTAGCTTAATTCCACTCACATTATGGTTAAATGGCCTATTAATATCATCTACAGCAACTAGAAACACTAATTTTTGTACTTGTAAAGATGCAGAATTATGCTTGCATTATAAAAATGTAGAAATGAATGCACAAAAATTCAGTTCAAACAGTGGGCAAGTAATACAAATATAATGGAATATGGCTGTGGATTTTGTAATTTATACTGTGTTATAAACATGTTGTGTTAATGTGAATTGTAATATTCTTTTCATTATTACTCTGATAGTCTGAATTTAATCTAAGTTTCTTTTGGCCAACATTGGTGTATAAGTAACTATAATGAAAATAAAAGTTAATCTTAATTGGAGAGGCAATTTTTAAGAGAGGACAGTCTGAAAAATAGATCAGTTTGCAAGTTCTCTTCATTCATCTACTTGTACCAAACAGCAGCATGGTTCAGGAGGCTCACTTGGGTTTTGCACTGTAATTGTTGGTCAGGTTGGTTGCTTGTAAATATTTTTACCAAAGAGTTTCTGAAGAGAGGTCCTTAGCAGTTATTCTATCAGGTCATGCTGATGCTTTCTTTTCTTTCTAGTAGATCTTAAAAGCAGAACTGTGTTCTTTGAGACAATGTACTTCTAGTGGTTTTCTCCCTTTTCTCAGGGTAGGAGAAATTTTTCTGGCATGAACAGTTTTTTCCTCAAATATCTTAATCTTTTTTTCTGGATGGGTATCTGCCTATCATAGACAATTGACATTATGTTCTTTAGAAAAAATATAGATGCTTCAAAGATGTGTGATCTTAATGTCATGCTTTTTAGAAATAGTTCAGGGACTATACCTATTCTGGGAAATAACATACATTTTAAAAAACATCTTGACTTTTATTATTTTAAGAGCTTATCCTTTGCAATTTTTCTTTGTTTTTTAAGCTTAAATCGCTGTTGTTTTTACCCCTTGGATGTTTCTTCACACCTTATTCCCCTTTCCTTTGTGTCTCACCTTTCTGCCTGTTCTGTCTCTTGTCGTCCTTTTCTGTACTCCCCAGATGTTTTATCCTGGATGTGTTAAGAGTCAGAGAGCATGAGGAAGAGCCATGGAAAGCAAATGCAGGATTCAGCTTTAGGATGTAATAAGAAATATGTGTATTCTATGTCTTACATTGGTGGAAACACCTCATGTGTAGTAATTCCCTCCAAAGGTCTTTGCATTTAATTAGTCAGACACTGGCAAAATCCCCACCTGTATTGTGGAGCACACCCTGTAATGTCTTAGCCTCTTCCTATGAAAAATCCCTAGTGGTGCCTTGTGCCATCTGGCTGTAGTGGGAAGCACAGAGCAGTTGCAATTTCATAGCACAGGAATTTTTAAAAAACCCTAATAGACTTAATAAAACAATATTATTAAAATCCTGAAAACAATATCAAGGGATTTTTTTTTTTCAAGTAAAACTTGGCATGTTATTTATGAAAAATGTCAGTGTAAGTGGAATATACAGCAATAGGTGGGATGCAGGAGATGGTAAAAGAAGGACAGTAAAAGAAGGACCACAGAGATGCCCTGCACCACACTGTCTTGTAACAATGAATGTAGGTGCTCTCTCACTAATGGAGAGAACTGGTTCTAACTGGTCTAACCCTGGCTGTGTTTTCTCTGCAGTTTGCGGCTATTTCAGAAGTTTGACAACTTCAGGATTCTTGTGTGTGGTGGTGATGGAAGTGTGGGCTGGGTCTTGTCAGAAATTGATAAGCTCAGCTTGCACAAACAGGCAAGTGTGCATCCTTACTGTGCTTGACTGTACTGCCTAGACTTAATTTCATATGCTGACTATTCCTAGACTTGGTTCTGTGTCATCTCCATAATATGGGCTCAAAAGTTATTGTTAATAAAAAGTTTCACTGGTGTATACAGGCTGGTTTTTATTTACAAGCTTTAGACATCAACTATCTAGTTATTATTTGTTGCTTGAAATACCAAGCATTGTTATAGTTTGTACTTCTCATTTCTAGTTTTCAGTAGTAGATTTGCTCCTGTGTTGTGTTTCAGTGTCAGTTGGGAGTCTTACCCCTTGGTACTGGAAATGACCTCGCTCGTGTCCTTGGCTGGGGAGGTTCTTGTGATGATGATACACAACTTCCTCAGATTTTGGAGAAACTAGAACGAGCCAGCACGAAAATGTTGGACAGGTAAACCTAAAAGCACATATACATGGTTTACCACACAATTCAAAGTGTATTTGTTTGGGTTTCTGATGGCCTAAATCCATCTTACAGGTTAGTCTTCAGTGGGTTTGGTTTTTATGGTGCAGATCAGAATCATGAGGGGAGTCAAGATAGAAATGGGGACAGATCTTCAATGTCCTTTTTAAACTGGAAAGTCAGAAGGGAGAGCAGTTGATGAAGCTGGGACATGTGTTGTTCAGAGGTGACCACAAGGTGACAGTTACTGCATGGAGCTGCGTAACTCCCAGATAGTTGCAAGCCTTAAGAAATTGTGTAGATTCAGCTCTGTTTTGCACAGTTTTGTGGACTCTGTGCATGCAATTAAATATTATTAAAGGTAGCATCTTTATTCAGGAAACATCTGAGTTCTCTGTCCTTGGATGTGGGGAGAATTTGCATCGTGCGCTTTCATCCTGAGGCTTCATCTCTGGACAAGATGCTGGGATAACTGGATCCTTGGCTTGATCCACTACTGTTTCTGCTTGAGGCATTTTCTTACTGAAAAACAAGACATCTTACCAGCCTCTTGTTTTCTGTAGTTTCCATCCATAAAACAAATTAATAAACCCCAATTTAAAAGCAAGAGAAGGTGATGGTCACGCGTGTTGTTCCAGTGAAGACGCAACACTCTTTTTGAGAAGAGTATTTTTTACTCTGTTCCTTTCTCTCATGGTTGTTTCTGTCCTTGCTCTAGGTACAAACACCTGAATGTCATCAAAGGGGATTTTATTTTAGGGAGGTTTTTTTATGAAATAGATGAAAAAATCCTTTTTTATTTTAAGCTTTTATGTACACTGCTTCATTTTTTTACAGCAAAGTATGTAGAGAAATGCCTGTTACTGATCCTTAGAAATAAAGGTTGACTTGAGCAGTCTGAAAGATTCAGAGGTTAAATTGTGTTTGCATTTTTCTCTACAGAAACAAAAGCTCAGTTTCATTTTTAGATCTAATTTCAGTGGACTTGCTCCCAAGGCCATCTCTAGTGATTCCTTGTTCTTTTCAGCAGGCTTTGAAGGATCTTGCTTTTAGCAGTTTCAAAATCACCTGTGCTGCAGAGCTCTGTCCTTTACCACTGGGGGGAAAATCCACATGTCAGTGGAGATACTTCATCTGCTGCTGTGTTCTCATGCCTGCCTCCCCTAGTTGAGATGAAAAGCTGTTTTTTCAGCTTTTTCTTTAGGAACATGTCTGTTTTCCATTAACTTCTGCACTTAGTTTGCACTAATTCTTTCATATTGTGAACGTTTCAATGAAAAATCTTTGTTGCGTGCATTTATTTTTTTTTTTCTTTACAAATTATTCTGTGGTGCAACAATGAATTTTCCTTTTGTTGATATGTTGGAGAAAAGATAAAATCTGGGAACATAAAACCTGTTATGTTTCTTTCAGATGGAGTATAATGTCATATGAACTGAAATTACCAGCAAAGCCTTCTCTTCTTCCAGTGACAGTAGAAGAGTCAGAGGAATGCCAGGTGGACTTTTACAGTTGTTTTCTTGTTTCATAGACTTAACTTTGAGTTTCTGGGATGAAAATATTTAGAACTGAAGCACTTGTGGGAAAAAATAAAACATCACATGGTTTTGTGAACATGTAACTGAAGGAAGTTAAGAAGTGTTCATGGCATGAATCTCAAGTAGTTAGGGTTTCCAGTTCTGTACTGTTCACCAAAACTAAAAGAACTAAACTTCAGCAGAGCAGTCAGGAAAATTTCTTCCTGAAACATACATATTTTAATAGAATGTATTTTGAAATGCTTCTGTATCTCATTTTACATAATATTTTAATAAGAATTCAATTTTATATTTTTGTGTAGTATAATAAGTTGGTTTTATTCATACATGAGAATGTATTTCATATTATTTCATATAATTTTGTATTGAGAATGAGTTAATGTTATTGCATAATAATAATAATTGTGCTACAACAGATATTTTAATACATATGTATATAGAAGCAAAATGTTTGCTATCTTGAGTTTGGAATAAGCACTGAAAAAACCCAACATTTTGAAGGCAAGGGTTCTTTTCTGAAAGAAAGCAGCTTTTTGCAGCTTGACTTAGATCAGGTGATGCCACCCAACTTTCTCTTTGCTCTTTCAGAGAGCTGGAAATCAGAAGTGGCCTCAAAGAAAAGCTTAGTCTGTCTTTCAGACCAGAGTTGTGCTTGTACTATCTGATGAGATTTTGATTTTGAGAGAGAGGGGGGGAAATGATTTAATCAAATTAATTGGCGTGAAAAGTCTGACTAAAAATGGGAAAATAATATATTCCAAATAAAATTAATGCATAACAACTTTAGCTCAGAAGTACTTGAGAAGCAATAATTAATCAGCAGGTTCCTGAATAATTTAATAATTCGGGCTGTTTTAAAGTAGGTTATAACCTTTGATGGCTTGCTTGATATTGAAATGCAAAAAGGCTGGGGCTCTGCTGGCTGGAATTTTAAGAGAGTTGCTTTGCTCAGAGCTCTGTTTCTAATATCAGCAGTGCAGACCAAGGCTTTGTCTTCTGAAAGTTTTCCAAAGAGTTAAAATTTTCAAGTGTATCTTCATCTTGTAGAGGAAAAATAATATTCCATTCTGTTGTAGTTGCTTCTGGCTTTGAAATTATGTTTAGCCCCTCCTGAAAAAGGGAGGAGATGCTCACATGAAACGTCTTTCTGGGAGGAGGCTGTTATTGCCTGCCATTACTCTGAGTTGGACAAAGCCATTTTCTTCTGAGTATCCTATTCAGTCTCTGTATCACTGTTATTTGCATCTTTTATTGAGTGATGATATTTCAGAAAAAGAATAATTAGCCTTACAATAAATAAGATTACATATTCCATGCTTTCTTTTTTCATTTTCCTCCAGTTTTAGGAGATGTATTTTGTTTGGTTCCAGAAATCTTAAAACTGATGTTTGAACAGCACTAGTTTGTTCTTACAGATCAGATGGTTATATCTTGGTTTTTTCCCTTGAAATGAAAACTGATTTACAATCAGGTTCCTACAACTAAGACTGGGTTTTAGGAGGAAAAAAGGGTGATATATCTGCCTGCTCCAGATCAAGGGCAAAAACACACCAGACAATTTTAAAAGATTCTTAAAGGGTAGTCATCAAAAAATTACAAAACTGGATTTATGTTTAGCATTGGACTCGGAATTTGGTTAGAATTTTGTTTTAAAAATTGAGGTCTTGTTCTGTATCAATTTTGAGACGGGGCATAGTGTGCACGAATGCATCTCTGATCCATGCCAAATATTTGCCTGAATATTTTAGAATTTAGAATTCTTTACAATTTACACATTCATTCTCCCAAAGAGTTTCGTAAAGACTAAGATCTGAATAGCTTGATCCTTAAGGCCTGGTTTTGATAACATTATACCAGTTTAGCTGCTTTTGTCAATAAGGTTCCTTTGTGAATAAGATCCCATCTGACAGTAAAAAAAAATAATTCAGGATTATAACTGCAAACTTTTGATTTGTTCTCAGTTGAGCAGTTTAGTTTGAGGGACACTTTGCTTTTTTTTTTTTTTTTCCTTTAAATAAAAGATATTAGATAATAATTTAGGTTGTCATAGATCTAAAAAGAAAGTAGATTTTTCCTGCCTCATGGCCTATTTTTAGCCTAGAAATAACTTACTGTTTTCTCTCCAGGGGAAAAAGAGCTGTGAATCAAATGTTGCTTCGAACATTAAAAATCTGGCACACAAAATACAGCATGCAGGTAGAATCTGCACTGCCATCTAGTTGGACTTTCTTAGATCTGAAATGAAAACCCTGCTGATTTTTGAGACGTTTTCATTCATTGCTTGGGGTTAAACTGCTGAAGCATGTGGAAAGTGAAGTCATCTTTCTCTCTGCTTTCAGATATCTGCTTATGAGGACTCAGTTGCTGCTCATCTTGCAAAAATTCTCAATTCAGATCAGCACTCAGTTGTCATTGCATCTGCCAAGTGAGTTGATCAATTTAGTGTAAGATGTAAGGGATAAATCCCTTGTGTAACATCATCACCACAATAACTGCCTGTCAAAGCCTGGCTTTCTTATGTCTGGCCTGACTGGCTTGGCTTAATATATTTTGATTTATGTCTCTTAGAGTGGATGGGTTTTTTTCTGAAAATTATTTATATGGTACAGTTATAATGGGTAGCTCACACACATCAAACATTTTTTTAAAAAAATCCTATAATATTAAGTTATTTTAAATCACTTCAAATCATCGTACAGCTTAAGTGTGAAACTTAACGTTATTATGCAAATATGTAATCTACTTCAAATTATATTTCTTAATTTTTTTAATGCATATGCATGTCATTATGAAGACAAACAACTTCATCAGTGTGAAAGCAAACATCAGGATAGGTAGCTTTGTCCTAGCTCTGTCTGTATCAATTCAATAAATAATTGTCTCAGACAAGTTTGTTTTTCCCCAGACTGAAACATTTAAGGAGAGAGGTTTACTTAGCAAATCATGGACATAAAATAAGAAGTACTCTGTGTATAAATTCTCTGTGAAAAAAAAGATTTTTAAACTTTCTGATATGCAAAATTCTTTTTTTTTTCCTTTTCTCCTCCTAAGAGAAAGTTAATAAAATTTAATTTTTAAAGCATAGATATCACATGTTGAAAATTAGCTGCAAATTGTAAATTGAGTCTAAATAAGAGACTTAGACACAAGGGAGGAAGAGGTTTTTTTTCAAGGCTTATTGCTTGAATTTTGCAAGCTATGGAAAAGACTATCATGTGTTTTGCAAGTATGATCACAGAGTTCAGTTTCCAACAGGAATGATATGTAGCAGTATGTATATAAATACATTGCTGTAAGAATTTAATAGGCAAAACATACCTGTTTTATTTCTCCCCTCTTCTTTTTTTATCTGAAGAATATTATGTGAAACTGTAAAGGACTTTGTTGCCAAAATAGGGAAGACTTATGAAAAACCAATGGAAAATGCAGAGGAAGCTGATGCCATGGCCATTAAAGTAAGGCTACTAATTATATTCTGGTTTAAAGTTGTGGGTTTGTGTTATAGCTCATAGGTTTTTCATTTTTAAACCTCTTCAGGATGCTCAGCTTGCCTTCTGTTTCAACCATGACTCTCAAATTCTTCTCTTTGTAGTGTATAGATCAGTTATTGCTGAACTATCTTTCAGCTCTAAGATTTGTATAAACTTTGTTTACACTTTTTTTGCTTCAGAAAAGATAAAGTAGCTGGTAACATACATGGAGATAAATGGAAATATTCTGCATCAGGAGTTACACTTTTCTCTGAAAGGAATAAAGTTAGCTACAGGAAAACAACGGGATAATGAAGAGGGAGTATGTTTGGAGAACAAAGGGAAGAGAGACTGCATTCTTAAAAATAATGGTTTAAGCTGCAAATTGCAGAGACCGTGCTGCAAAAACATTGGAAAGAAACCCCAGAAGGATTTGGTATGAGGCACAAAATTAACATGGGCTGAAAAGAAGAAAACAAAAATCACTAACAACCTCAGAGTCAGAAAATGTACTTGCAAAATGGCAATTTGTGGTTCACGTTCCTATTTGGTGGACATTTTAGAAAATGAATTTTTCTTTTTAACTATTCCAAGGCCAGACAATGTCAGTTTCCCTAAGCACAGAAAATCACCTCTTTTCCAGTGTTCTTACGAGACAACTGCTCAGTTAGGCATAGAGGTGTCTGACAGTGTTTGGTCCTGGCTTGAGCTCCTCTGCTCTGTCACAACTCCATGTCCCCATGGATTATGTCTCCAAATCGTGGTACTGAGCACCTGCAATCTCTTGCAAATCCATGGTATGGGCAAATCAGTGCTTGTTCTCTGTGCTGCAGGCCGTCAGGAAAGGTGTAAGATCTTATCTGTACCCTAGATATGTAGCAGGCTGAGATTAGCATGGTGTGTTATTTTAGTTTGAGTGTTGGAGGAGTTGTTATAATTGTTCTAATCTGATTGGGTATCACAGGGTATGTCTGCAAGAAAATAATGCAGATTTACTCATAATCTGATATTACAAAATGCTGAATTTAGGTCTGGATCTTACCTGAGCAATTATATAGAAACTTAAGAGATTGATTATTTGAAATATAATCTGGTACTTAATTTCCTGTGAGTGTTCACTGGGGTTTTTGTGTGTGTGTGTGTTTGTATTTTGTTCCTCTCTTAGTGCTCTGAATTAAATGAGAAGCTAGACCTATTGCTCCAGGCTCTTCACACAGAAGCTCAGGCTGCTCCCATTCTCCCAGACATCACTCCCCCCATTGTGGAAGAAGAAGGAGAGGAGTTTTCCAGTGAAGAATCCTTGTCTGAAAGTAAAGAGCAATTAGTGGAGGAGTGTGTCTCCAAGTCTTCCACCCAGAAACTCTTCAAACCAAGGGAACAGTTAATGCTCCGGGCAAACAGCTTGAAAAAGGCTGTGAGGCAGATCATTGAACAAGCAGAAAAAGGTGCACATGGGCATCATTTTAATCCCTATGATAGAACAATTTAAAATATTTTCTAAACTGGGATACATTTTCATTATTAAATGATGATTTCTACATTCTTGCATAGATAAGGTTATGTGCTTGTTGCAAGAAAAGAAATGCAGCTTCTTGGATGCTTATGGCTGTCCGATGTATGAATACATATGTATGCACGTGTGTGCACTTGTAAAAGTGTGCTTCTTTTGTAGCTATTATCCTCCACAAAATGAAAAGTTCTGACAGCAAATCTTTATTGATGAGTAAAAGATTGCTACACTCTTTTCCACTGAATTGGAAATAGAAATCTTTTGTTTCTGCTTTTAAACTTAAAGCTACAGGAAAAAAAAAGAAAAGCTGATTTTCCATGTTTGCGTTTTTTCTTTACAAATCTTGACATTTTGTCTTTTTTTTTTGGTTTGGTTTGGTTTTTATAAACAGTTGTGGATGAGCAGAATGCTCATAGTGAAGAACAAGTGAACCAGTCTCCGGTAGAATTTAGCAAAGAATTGGATGAATCCAAAGAAGAGGAAAAAGAGGAAGATACAAAGGACCTTGAGTCCCCATCAAGTGAGTGAATCAGAAAGGAAAGGATTTAAAACTATGCAGTCTCCTTATAGTTGCGTTATGGAGCATATTTGGCTCCATAATTAAAAATGCTAGCATCCTGTTTCACTGTTTCTCTTCATTTGCCCCTCTCCTTTTCCCCTGGCTATAGGAATCATTGCTTGTTGGTTGTACAGTTTGAGCAGGAGCTCATAGAGGATGCTGGCCCTTTGAATGACCCCATCCTACTGCTGCAAATATATAATAAAATAAAAGCATACACATATGTGTATCCAAGTGTAGAAAGATATATAAACTCCTTGTTTCTTGGCAATACAGTTTCTGCCTTTATTGGGAAGCTGTGTTATTCTTCCTACATCTGATATGTGTGAAACAGAGTGGATATTAGTGCTGTCAGTGGAAGATAGGTGCTCAGGGATAAAGCATGAAACATGAATTCAATTATCTGCAAGGAAACATCAGTTTTACTCATTAGGGCTCTGTTGTTTTTTGTCAGAGCCTGAACAGCAAAAGTTTATCTTTACTGCAATTATCCCCAGGAGTTTTATCTGTCAAATAAAGACCAGCTGCTCTGTTGATTTTCCTATTTAATGTAACTGCCTTGTTCCCAAGTACAGAGGGAACAGAATGTATGAACAGCACTGTGAATTTTTCAGTAACATTATGAAAAATTAATGTTAAGTTTCTTCTGAATATTATATTTTACCCTCCAAGGATCTTCCTGGTTGTTTTATGAATATTTGTCCATATGTTAATTACCCTTTCCTAAATATTTAATAACTCTTGTGAGATATCACTTGCAGGTTTTATTTCTTTTTATTTTTCAACTTTATATTGCAGTATTTTGTTGTGCACAGATAACAGGTCATTGTGTTGTGTTGTTGCCATACAATACTGTAGCTTTTTATGATAATTTCTAAGGCTGTTATACAGATGTTAAAATCAGAAGGACCTGGTAGTCCACGTGGTCAGACTTTTCATATTAAACAGTCCAGAAAATTTCACCCACTTACCTCTTTCCTGCATCTAAGAATTTCTGATTGACTTAAGCAATACAAGAAATACAAGAAAGTGAAGAATTTGCTAATTCATTGTCTGTTCCATGACAGATTATTGTCACCTAAAACCAAAAAAAAAAAAAAGTGAATACCCAAATCCTGTCCAGAATTGATTTGGACACATTTTCTAAACCCTGGTTCTTGTTATTACCTTTGTCTCTAGATTTTCTCACTGCATTTTCTTTCTGTTAATGTCTTCATGTAGTACACCCACGTTACTCAGGAATTTCCATGGCCCATGGGTTATAATAGGTAGCTGTATTAAAACTTATAAATAATAGTGAACTATTATTTCACTATAGTAAAAATATAGGTAAATTCATAAATATGCATTGGATAGAAGTTTAAATTTGTATTAATTCTCTAGCACATCCATCAGATGGTTAATAGAACATAAAGTACTATTGCATTTTAAGGTGGATATAATTCAACTTTTCCTACTGGCTTGAACTGTAAGTTGAGAACATTTGTCACAATGATAACAGATGAAATAAATGCTTTTGAAATATTTGGGGGGCTGTAAAAACTGTGTGTTTGGTAATACCATAAGAGGTCTACTTAATGCTCTTACTTTAATACTTCTGCACAGGTAAAACAGCACCAAGATCTCCGGATCGACGTACCAGCCGAGGTGTCCATTCTCAGGCAGGCTCCTTCTCTGCTCCAGCTTTGGCTGCAAGCAAGGAAAATCTCCCAGTGCTTAACACTAGGATTATCTGCCCAGGTAACTGTGATTTTCAAAGCCACTGTTCCTTACACTAATATTGTCTTCTGTTCCCTTGCTTGCTGTCAAATAATGATTTTTACTTCATACCAGAGGCCCTGAATTTGTTCAAACTGACACAGACATCTTTGTGTTGAATCATATAATAGGAAATGCAGAATAATGTAGCAGATTCTCAGTTGTTTGGCGTTACACTAGCATAGCAGAAGGGTTACATTTGATTCTGGAGAATGAAGAAATGAGATTCAGGATCTTCTAGTCATAGAACTACAGGGTGGTTTGGGTTGGAAAGGACCTCTAAAGATTATCTCGTTTGACCTCTGCCATGGGCTGGGGCATCCTTCAGGAGATCAGGTTGACCAAAGACCTATCCAGTGTGACTTTGAACACTTGCAATTAGCCACAAATTCTCTGGGCAACTTTTTCCAGTCTCACCTCATCATAAAACAATTTCTTCCTTATGTCCAATCTAAACCTGCCATCTTTCTGTTCAAAACTGTTGCCTCTTGTCCTGTCACCACAGGCCCAAATGAAAAGTCTCCATCCTTCTTATAAGCACCTTCTATATATTGAAAGGCCACAATAAGGTCTCCCCAGAGACTTCTCTTCTCCAGGCTGAACAAGCCCAACTCTCTCAGATAGTCTTCATAGGAGAGGTGCTCCTATGGTCATCTTTGTGGTCCATCTTTGTGGTCCTCCTCTGGACTCACTCCAACAGCTCCATGTCCTTCTTGTGCTGGGGGCTCCAGAACTGGACACAGTACTCCAGGTGGGGTCTCAAGAGAATTGAGTAGAGAAGGAAAATCTCTTTGGCTTTCTGGGCTGCAAACTCTCATTGCTGGCTCATGTTAAGCTTCTCATCCCTAAGTCCTTCTATTGTTCATTCTAATCAGTGGAGGCTATGAAGGGGCTTCAAAGCAGAGCCATGTAAAGTTCAGTCCTCTAAATAAGAAGAGTCTGTAGATAGCTCTCAGGGAATGAGTAACTGAAACTACAAAGCTGCAGTGCAGTAAAAACATTTAAAAAAAAAATCTTTTCTTATCCAAATGCGGTTAATACTAGGGAGCACCAGTAAAACACCATTATAATTAACTTCATAGTAATGAGCTTACATTTTTCTTTGTCAATTTAAGTGAAAGATATTAGAAAGTACTTTTTTTACGTGCATTACACAGTGGTTTGTAAAGTGACTTTGATAATAGTCAAGTTAGTCATGGAAAGGCTTCCACAAATTAAGTTAAACTATGAGGCTTCCAGTTGTAAAAAAGGTGGGAGTATTCCTTAGGAATATTTTCAAAGAAGCATATAATTATAGAATAATTAGGGTTGGACATGACCTCTAAAGTCACCTAGTCCAACCCTCCTGCAGTAATCAGGGACACCCTCAAATAGATCAGGTTGCTCAGAGCCTCGTCAAGCCTCACTTTGAGTATCTCCAGGGATGAGGCCTCAACTACCTCCCTGGGCAACCTGTTCCGTTTTTCCAATTCTTACCTCAAGGTAAAGAATTTTTTCCTAACATCTAATCTGAATCTATTTTTCTCTAATTTAAAGCCATTTCCCCTTGTTCTGTCACTACAGGCCCTTGCAAACAGTCCATCTCCAAACACCCTGTAGGCCCCTTTCAGACACTGGATGGTCACTAGTAGGTCTCCTTGGATCATTCTTTTCTCCAGGCTGAACAACCCCAGCTCCCTCAGCCTTTCTTTATATGAGATATGATCACTTATATGATCACTTTTGTAACCCTGCTCTGGATTCTGCTCCATCAGGTCCATGTTCCTCCTGTATTGAGGGCTCCGGAGCTGGATGCAATACTCCAGGTGACATCTTACAGAGCAAAGTGGCAGAATCCCCTCTCTCAGATTGCTGGCCATGCTTCTTTTGATACAGCCCAGGATGCAATTGGTCTTCTGGGCTGCAGCCACACACTGCTGGCTCATGTCCAGCTTTTTGTCCACCAAGACCCCCAAGTCCTTTCCTGCAGGGCTGCTTTCTAAAACCTCATCCCCAAGCATGTACTGATAGTGTGGATTGTTCTGACCTAGGTGCAGGACCCTGTACTTGGTCTTGCTAAACCTCATGAGGTTCACCTGGGCCCACATCTCATGAAAGGAAAGAACCAAAGGAACAAAATAAAATCATGTTCTGTTTGAGGATGAATTTTCAATTAAATAAAAATCTCTAGTATTCGTTTGAGAACGTTAGGTCGCTCAGTTGGTTATTATGCCAGCCAGTGAGTTTTAGCCTGAAATCCTAAATTTTCTTTTTTGTTTTCTATCTCAATGGTGTGATACCTGGAAAGTCAGACACTGCACTGCAGCATAGCTGCCTGCCTGCTCAAGAGAGCCAGTACCTGGAAAGATAACCAATATAGGTAAAAACTGAGATAGAAACACAGTAGTTTCCTACATGGATTGAACGGACGTTTTGTCTCTCAGTATGTGGCTTATATTATGACAAATATATGTTTCTCTGTTTATCAAATACAAACTGGTTTGTTGTTATTATTTTCTTGTTTTTAATCAGGTTTGAGGGCTGGTCTAGCTGCTTCTATTGCAGGAAGTTCAATTATTAGCAAAATGTTGCTAGCAAACATCGATCCATTCGGTGCTACGCCGTTTATTGACCCGGATCCAGATTCACTGTAAGAAACTACATTTTTTTTTCCAAATATACTTTTTACTTTAGTTTCCTCTTTTCTTAAGCTGTTTTTTAAACTTTTTTGGTACTTTTTTTTTCACTAAGAAATTCTGGTTTTGTCTTATTTGGCAGTAGACCTTGAGGTCTTAAAACAGGTTGAATATTGTCATTTTAGTTACGAGTATTGCAGAATGGTCTTGCAACAGTAAGAATTAATGAGAAATATTTGCTCACTTATCCCTTGCCCACCACCTCTGAGAGGAGGAGGCCAGCAGACCTTCAGAGCTGGATTTTCCTGCCTAAACTTCCAGTCTGAACACAAGTTGAATCACCAAGATGTTGAAGCAGCTCTGGGCAGTCCCTAGGAGGATGACGAAGAGTGTCCCCCTAGAGACTGGACCAATGAGGTGGAAATTCTGTGTCCTAAGGTCTGTCCACCTCTCAGAACTGGGTATAGCATTAGCAGAGACCTACAGTGATATCTGGGCTGTGGGCTGTGGATCCCCTCAACCAAAGCACTGCCAAACATCCAGCACTAAAATAACCTAAATGCAGCCTGGGTGCTCAGCCCATTGTGGTGCTGCTGAGTTGGAGCCTTGCCTGGAGCAGCTCTTTCCTCATATTCCACTGTTATTTTTGGTTTGTAGTTCTGGATGGGGCTGTGGTACTGTTTCTTCTTTTCCCTTCAAAAAGTAACTTGTGCTTGCAAAGGAGCTATCAGCTGATCTGTCTTTTTTACTGCTCTTGGGTTTCCTGAGGAGATTCAGAGGAAGCAGCTTTTGAGGTCTTTTTGTTGATATATCTGTTCTGAGACCAGTCACAGTCTTTGTCAAAGCTTTGTGTATCCAGGAGCTGCACAAATGAACACCTAATTATCTCTTTTCCTCTAACAGGGAGGGATATTCAGAAAAATGTGTCATGAACAACTACTTTGGAATTGGGTTAGATGCAAAAATTTCCCTAGAATTTAATAACAAGCGAGAAGAGCACCCTGAAAAGTGCAGGTAATATAATTTTCAGAGCCATTTATTGCCTTTATTTTTTTCCCTTACCTCTTTATTTGAATTTCTTAACATTTTCCTCATTCTGCAAATACAAGACATAATAATACTTGCATTTCAATATGTGAATCTTGTTTTATCCGTTTTCAGAAGTCGGACCAAAAACATGATGTGGTATGGAGTTCTTGGCACAAAAGAGCTACTGCAGAGAACATACAAGAATTTGGAACAAAAAGTTCAACTTGAGGTAAATTTTATTTATGGGCAGAATGAGTGTTTTTGCTTCCACGATATATGCCAAAGAATTCAGGCTTCCTCTGGAAACCTTTTAGGGTTCTTTTGTCAACCCAAGCCCACCTCTAAGGCATTGTGTAAAAATGTGCTTCTTAAGATGTGGTTCCCTGAGTGTGATAACTCGGAGTTAAATGTCAGTACTTAAATATCCCAAAATACCTGTTACAATTTTTTTTTTAGTTTTGGGGTTGGATTTTTCTAAGTTTTCTTGTATAGGTAATATATAAACAGTGTGAGTCTTAATATTCAGTGCATCAAGGCAGGAGGCCAGTTTTTAACGACAGTAAAAGAACATACACTACACAGAAGGACAGAGATAAGGAGTCTTAAAACATCAGCCTAATTTTAAACTATCTGAAGGTTGATTACGCATCTAGAGACAGCATGCAGATGATCTTAGTCAAAAATTCCTGCAGAAGAGAGGAAATTCTGAATATTACTCACAAAAAGCCCAGTTACACCAGTAGAGACTTTCTCTAATAAGTGTTTGAGAGAGCCACACAAAAGAGGCAAGGTACTACCAAAGCATCAGCAAACACAGTGTAAAGTATCTAAAGATAAAGGTTTTTTTTTGTTAAGTACTAGCATCAAATCTGAGTCTTCTTCATGATACTGGGAACTTAAAGGAGATACAAATGATTACAAAACACAAAAAAGGACCTTAGGTTGGTGGCAGTTGTTTTCACTGAAAGAATATCAAAACTGGATTTTGACCAAGAATGTGTATATCTCTTTTTCCTTCATCCTAACCATTTCATATGGAAGTTCATGATATTAATAAGAAGATTAGTTACTGAAACTCTTGCTTCTCTGAGATTTGTGAAGATCTTGTCTCATAGTGGCAATTGCTGCTATCTAAGGATTGAGTAATTATCAAGGAATTATGCAATAGCTAGTGAATATAATGATAGGAAAGAACATTATGTATGCTGCAGATAGAATTCTAATTTAAGGATCTTTTGAATACGATTCAATAAAACATTAAAATCTGACCTTTGTGTAATTATTTTTTAATATTTCTGGAAGTAACCCAGCAATTTCATATTTAGTATTGCCTTGCATAATATTAGCATTATACTAAAATGTGTGATGAGCACAGCACTGGAAAATTAAAACTATGAATTTCAGGAATTGGAGTTAGATCTCTACTATGATATAAATGGCTATGCAGCATCAATTAGTATCAGCATATTTTGAATACTTTGATATTGATATTTGATATAATTGATATATATATGATTGATTTATATATATATATATGACTGATTTTTATATATATATGATTGATATATATATATGATTGATATTTGATATAATCATAATGATTAAAATATTAAATTCTATCTTTTTGCTGAGATTAAGTCATAAGAAGAAAAGCCCTAAACATTTTGATAATAATTTTGCATCTCTTTCCCTCATGATAAAATTGCTACAGATTTTCTCCTTATTTCCTGAGGATTTCGATTTCATTTGTATAAATCTAAGATCCTGTAACTTGCAGTCATCAATCAGGGCATCTTCTTTAAAGGCAACATTACCTGTAAAATTGTGATCCCCAAAGTGACACCTGAATCCAGCATTTCTGACCTTTTATTTACACAACTTACTTCATATCCCTGTTTGTGGCACTGCTGCCTTTTGACTCCCAGCTGAATGGTTTGAGATCATTGGTCTCACCTCTGCAAACAGAAGTAAATTTCCATTCAATGGGGATTTCACTGATGTCTGGAATTTTACCTGTGGCCAGAAGCAGGGTGAGGGTGACCTACATCATCCCATGATCATGTGGTGTAGGGCTTGGAGTTGCTTATGAGTTTTGGAGGATAAAGCAGTAAGAAAGAAGAACTGAATAGTTGGAGATAGGAGCAATCTCTTACCTGCAAGGTGAACAAGTCTTAGCCAGAGTCAGTGTAACAGCTGTGGGGTCAGGCCTAGATTTGCCTTTGCTCTTGTGGGAGGAGAGAAAAGTTATTTTTATAGGAAGTCAAAAATACAATGGCAACAACACTTAGATTTAATTACATGTTTGTGGCTATGCCAGAAATATTCTTGTATTTTCTTGCTGTTTTCTCCCTCGCTTAAAGGACTATCCAAGTAACAAGGTTATTGAAATTATGGGAATGCTGGTATAAGATGGAAGATTACTTACTGAATGGATAAATGAAACTTTTTCTGATGTCCATAGAGATTTTATTGTGTGAAGACAGAGAAATAGCTTTTTCCATTGCAAAGATTTTTTATCCTTGATAGACAGAGCATGGTGTAAGTGCATGAGGAATTTCACATTGAGGGGTGCAAAAATATTTCTTCCAAGAGTCATGGAACACCTTTGCTGTAGATACTACAGCATGGTTTTCAGCTCTGCAAAAATTGGTGCTAACACTGGGGTAAGAGGTTTGTATTAGAGGTGCTTCACAGCTTGGAGTCAATAGCCATGTGTCAAACCTATTAATGAATTTGTCCTCCCCTCCCAGGTCTGTTGAAGCTTCACGTGTTAAAAATGGCTGATAACTTTTATCACTTTACTTATGTACTGAATGATTTTTTCTCCATTACAGTGTGATGGACAGTACATCCCCCTTCCAAGTCTGCAGGGCATAGCTGTGCTGAACATTCCCAGCTATGCTGGTGGGACTAATTTCTGGGGTGGAACCAAAGAAGATGATGTGAGTAACAGCAAAGAGAAGTAACCTTCTGGGCAAAACCAGCAATAAATACCATGAACTGCTCTTCTCATTTAATTTTAATAGCAGTAGCATATAGTTTGGATAGCAACTCTTATTCAGGAAGACTGTCATATTGTCATATATTTGATTTTTTAACTGAAAATCTTTCCCATGATTTTTCACTGTCTATTGCTTTCTCCCATGTCCATTCCAGCAAAATGTTTATTATAAGGCTTAATTATATTTTATGATATGATTTTATGATTTTTTGAAATAGCTCAATAAGAATGTATTTTCAGAAAATAATTTTATGAACAGAGACAGAAACAGTATATCTCTATATTGTTTTACATCTATAAATAAGATTTCCCAATTCATAGATTCCTCTGTTTGCTATTTTCTAACAATAAAAAGGTGGACGATTACATTCATTCAGAGTTTATACCTGAATTTTCCTCCTGTTCTTCAAGCAGTTTTGGATTAAAGGATGCTAATTCAGGAAATAGGAACTAAAGCATTTAGTGACTGCTAATTTAGCAGTAGTAGTAGTCTTTTAAATATAATCTTCAATCAACTTCTAAAATATTTTAAGGTATTTTTTCCCTTCTTCCTCATATCTCCTGAGAAACATTACACTGCACAAATACCTAAATGCCTTACAACTTGGAGCAGGCTTACTGCTGCCATCCACTTCAGAAACAGTGCAACAAATGTGATTACTGACAGATTGTCCTAATTCTGCATGTCCTGATTTAGTGTGTGCAAGGTCTGAATTACCTAAAACTGTAGTTGCAAATTAGCTTGTGATTTTAATGAAGACAATCCAGGAATTTTGCCAAAATGCTTTTGGTATCTTGTGAGTTATTATCCTTTATTATATATATATATATATACACACATATATATATACAAACATGTATATAAAAGTCACAAAATTATGTAAACATATTTCAGTGTCCTTTTCTTTCTTTTGGTATCTGTCAGAGGATAGCAGTTAAGTTTATATTTGACTGTGGACATCTGAAGTCTGTATATACTCCATGTTCATTTTCCCAAATTGAAAGCATCTCTAACATCTGCTTAGCTCCTGTTCAGTTTATTTTTCTCCCTGGGCTGAAGGGGAAGATCTATCCTAGCTGTCAGACTATCATATACCAAATGTGTGTGTCTTGGAGCAGTTTTACTGATATTCTTAAGCTTCTGGTGATCAGATGTGCCAGGAAAGTGACATGTTGGTTCTGGACAGAGTTAGGAGCATAATTCACTGCTTTAATCCAGTCTTGA
The DNA here is from genome assembly GCF_003957555.1 of Calypte anna. NCBI lineage: Eukaryota > Metazoa > Chordata > Aves > Apodiformes > Trochilidae > Calypte > Calypte anna. The sequence goes on from NC_044244.1 coordinate 167,467,845, forward strand.
CTGATTGTCAGAGGTGGTGGTGGGGTCCGAAGTGCTGCTTGGTCTGAATAGCTGGACAAAAGAAAAATGCTGCCTTGAGAGCCATGACTATTCCTGAAACACATTGGACTGGATTGTGGATTTCCCATTATCTTGGTAAAATGGATGCACAAAAGAAATGAAATTTGACTACTTTTTCTTCACCCATGAAGGAAAAACCTTGTAGATATATCAGCTATGTTTATTAAGGCTGGATGAAGGACTCTCTAAACTTTTTATCTTGGAATAACAGAATCATCATCTTTGCTCTTTTCAAAACATTCACATCCCCATGTGAAAAATGCCGAAATCCCCATGGAACTTGGAAAAATTCAGCTGGAGAAACAGGCTAGACCCAGTAAAATTTCACTTTCATTCTTTGATACTTATCTGCTCAATACCTACCTGTGTAAGCTGGGATGCTCCAAAGGAAAGTGCTACCTGGATGTGGCAGTGAACCATATAAACTGTGCTGTGCTGCCCTTTCCCTGAGAAGCCCTCTCCAGCCACATGGCCAAAGCCACTGCTCACTTCAGTGGGGTGAAGGCTTCTGACCAAAGTCCCTCATCCTTTTCCTCATTCTCTCTCCCTGAGCCATTGGTGGATTACACAGTCCTGGATCTTCACCCTCTTACTCTTAACCTCTGCCAGGACCTAACTAGTTGTGGCTTTTAAACTCCTTTCAGGGATTTTCCAGTCAGGTCTTACTCTTCCCAAGGTGCCAACTAAGGCAGAATACATCAGAGAGATGATTTCCCTACCCATTATACTCCCACTGGACTGATTTCTCCTGATGATTTTTCTGCCTCTTTGCTCCCTATTGCATATCAGGATGAAACACTGAAGCTACAGATGACCCTGGTATGGGTTAGAGTACCTGGTATGGTACCTCCTGCCAGACCCAGTTGAACTCCAGCCAAAGACTTGTCTGGTGGCATGGCTGAGTACCCCTGGAGGACACCAGATGGCAATGGTGCATGCAGGACTTTCTAGGCTTGGTTTAAGCTCATGGAAATCCAGTGTCATGGCTGGATACTGGGAAGCTTGTTCTGTATGGAAGTGGCTTTATAGTGGATAATTGTATGCAGTGCAAACAAGATCCTCTTTGGTATGAAAGCAGTGTTTAACAGCTGAGCATGGACTCAGATGTTGTTTTTCTGAGAATTCAGAATAGAAGATAAGCACTTCTGAGAAAAAAGGCACCACAACTCCTCTTAACTTCAAGAACCTCTTAGACACAGAGTACATTAACCAAGCAGAGATTGGAATTGGCTTTTCATCTTGCTGTGGAAAACACTTCTTAGTCTGCATGCTGAAACATGCCAGTGTTCTTATGTAAGGATTATGCCTCGTCATTCAGATCTTTGAAATGCTGTTAGCATTGCTGTTAAAAGAATATTTGCCTGCCATCTACAGTATTTCACTTTTATGACTTTTGAGAGACAGTGTGGCTGCAGGACAGCTGGAGAGAGATAGGGCAAGGGGAAATGGATTTAAACTGAAGGAGAGTAAGTTTAGACTGAATTTTAGGAAGATGTTCTTTAGTATGAGGATAATGAGACTCTGGAACAGATTGCCTAGAGAAGTTGTGGGTGCCCCCTCTGTGGAAGTGTTAGGGGCCAGGTTGGATGAGGCCTTGAGCAATCTTAAATGAAAGGCATCACTGTCCATGGTGTGGAGTTTGGAGTAGATGATCTTTAAGGTCCCTTCTAACCTAAGCCATTCTGTGATTCTCTGAAGTCTTGAAAATGAATCTGTGTTTCACTGGACATGCAGTCTAAGCACCAAGATTTACCATCAAAACCCAGAATATTTTCTTTTCTTTTCAGATATTCGGGGCTCCATCCTTCGATGATAAAATCTTAGAAGTTGTTGCTGTATTTGGCAGCATGCAGATGGCAGTTTCAAGGGTCATCAAACTGCAGCACCACAGGATAGCTCAGGTTTGTTTCTTCCTTGAGAGCATGCAACATGGTAGGCAGCAGTTTGGGATGCTGGCAAGCAGTGGTACTCTTGATGACCACCACCCTATACATTAGTAAAGCTCTGACATGGTTTGAATTTTAACGGGTAACAAATTGTCTTCAGTGATGGATGAAGTATAAAAATGCTTTGTCCTTGAGACGGTCCTGGAGGGAAGCCACAGCTCCTAGTAATCAACATATTTCAGGTGGCCTGTCAGCTTCATTAGTATTTATTGCTCAGTAAAAGAAAATGTTTGTTCTTTTCCAGTGTCGGTCAGTAAAGATCACCATACTTGGTGATGAAGGGGTCCCCGTGCAAGTCGATGGAGAGGCATGGATCCAGCCCCCAGGAGTGATTAAGATCATACATAAAAACAGAGCTCAGATGTTAACACGAGACAGAGTATGTTGCAGAAAGTGTGTTATGAGATTGCTTGAGTGACATTCATTTCTGTAATGATTTGGTTCAGTTTTAACGTCAACAAAACAGGGCTTACAAAAATGTTTCAGAACTATTTATATAACTTTGATAATTACTTATGTAATTTCTGTAACAAGCTGGGTAGAGAATTGTTCTTTTAAATGTTACACAGCTTTTGCACAGCTTTTACCCATTTTCTTAGTACTATTCCTGCATTCTTATTAATATATAGTGAAAAGGAGAACAGTCAAAATTCTATATTTTCTTTCTGTCTGTCTTTCTTTCTCTCTGTCTTTGCACTTCATGGCATTTATACTCTATATTATTAAATCTGTTATTTTTTCCCCACTATTTTTTAGGTTTCAATCCAACATTAGTTTCAGATTTGGATCCTGCAATCCACACAATATGTGCTTGCATTAGCACAGTCTTTGTGTTCTTACTGTTTTGGAAGAAATTATTGAGGATAACAGGGAGGAGACAGAGGGCTTTCAGAAGTGACTTGTTCTCCATACTAAGTTTAAAAAACTTAAATGTAGTTTTATTATTTATACAGCATGTATTATGTAAAAGTAAAATGCAATTAAAAGTTGATTACTTGTTCAACCAATTTTAAATATAATTATATAAATTAAATTCTATGTAAAATTGAATTTTAAAACAAGTAAGAGCACTGCAAGTGCTGTGAACTCAATGTATAATTTATTTTGATTAGGCTTTTGAAAACACCCTGAAGTCTTGGGAAGACAAACAGAAGTATGACTCCTGTAAACCTGTTATTCGATCTCCCTTGTACCCTCAGCATGCTGTTGAGTTGGCTACAGAAGAAGAAGTTGCACAGATTCAGCTGTGCTCACAGGCTGCAGAAGAACTTATTACCAGGTACAGTGAAATTAATAAGTTTCTATTGGCAATCTAGACACCAAGACTGGATTATTCATGTGTACATAGACTTAGCAGTGTATATTTTCCATGGTTTTTTTAATCAATGTTTAGTTGACACTCTATCCATAATTTTATTTTATTTTTTAAACTTAATTTCATTTTTAAGGTTCAACTTGTATTTGTATGTTTTTCTTCTGTATTTCTGTAATTTTATTTTTGTATGTTTATATTTTTTTTTCTGAAAAATTACTTTCTGGAGGAGCAGTGGGAATAGAAAACTGGAAGGCTTCTCTGCAGAGAGAATTTTGATTGAAACTTCTTGTTTTATGCAAAAGCAAAAATATTTGTTGAAAAAGCTCCTTGCAAGTCATCTCTAGAAGTCAGTGTGGATGTATCCATATGACCTTAACTTCTTTTGACTTTATTTTTTCTCAAATCCTTGTTACTCACATTTTTAAAAAGATGAGTGCTTTTCAATAAACCTATAAGTTTTCTTAAAATACTGTACAAGTAAACAGTAAGCACACCAACATTCAAAGAGCCCAGATTACCAGATACCATCTTTATATTTTTATGTGTTCATCCACTCATTCACTGTCACTGCAACTTTCTTTTTCATTCCTAATTTTTAAAATCCTCATCTTTGTGCCCCTGGACACTTCAGAAATTTGTATGAGTTGAGATGATAGTGATCTGATGGTATAAAAATCATGCTTATTTTCCAAAAAACACTTTCTTTCTGAGATGCAAGTATTTTAATAAAGAAGACACTTCCATTTTTGCAGAAAAAAATACTTCATTTTTTTTAAGAAAAACATTTTTTTAAAAAATCAGAACATTTTATAAAGCTGCTCTTCAGTCCATCCTTATAACAATTCATCTTAAGCACCAATATAAATTATTGGATCATGTGTTGAGTGACACTGATAATATAAGTAAGGAACAGAAGAACTACATACTCTTTTTTTACTATACTGGCTACTTAAGTAGATGTAAAAGAATAATCTATCTTAAAAAAGTGAAGACACCAAGACACCAAGAAAACATTACAGTTCTAGAGATGGTCCTGAAGTTTTAGTTACTGTTGGACCTCCCATAATCTCAAATGATCACAACCAATTTTCATGTCACATCTGAAGGATATGCCTTGTATATGATATGCCAAGTGTAATGGTTTTTAGAGATAACTTCTTAATGTGTTAGGGTTTTCCTCTGTAGTTGGTTTGAATTAATAGCCCAAACCATTTCTGGTTCAATTTTTGCATAGCATTTGTGTTCTAAAACAAACATGTGTCAGTATTGCAGAGCAGAATAAATGATCTGTGTTATGGATATAATTTATGAGGTGCTGAATTGCTTGAACAGATACTTGTATTTCAACTTTTGTTATAAAGGACTATTTTTTTTAAAGTGTTTTGTGAAACATATCAGTATATTTTCTTATCTAATAATATTCTGTACTCTTATCTGAAGGAGGTAAGAAATATTTTTCTCTTTTTTCTTATATTTTTGTAGAATCTGTGAAGCAGCAAAAATACATGGCCTCTTGGAGCAGGAGCTTGCTCATGCTGTTAATGCATGTTCACATGCATTAAATAAAGCCAACCCAAGGTTTCCTGAGGTAAGGGAAGGACAGAGATTTATGTCTGAGTAAATAGATTATAATACCTGTGTGCATAAGTTTGTGACATGGGACCTGCATTGTCCTCCCTGTCCAAAACAAGTTGGATGGTAATTCTTGAAGCTTTTGATAGATACATGTACACATGCTTAGTTTTAAATGCAATTGATTAACAGATGAAGGGATGCTGTATCTTCTCCCCATTTTTACCACTTTCCCTAAGGTGGAAGTAAAGGGAACTTCTTGTTCTAGAGGTGCTACTCTTGTGTAGCAGCACAGAGTCTCAGCCCTTCACATGCATAGGTAAACACCTCATAGATTATGATTTTGGAAGAGATTGTGCTCAATGATTCTGAAATTCATATAATAATATGAGGAATGGGAGTTAGAAGAACTGTTTTTTGAGAGAAGAATATTAAAGAAAGAGGACAGTGCCCTCCTGCTGTTGCTATGATATCTGAGAAGGCAAAAGGCCCAGTTTCTGCATTCATCAGCATCTTCCCCAGCTGATAATCTCTTCTGTGAATGCTGGACATTAGAAAGGGGCATTTATGGCACTTGAAATGCAGATCTTCTGAGTGACAGGGAGTTTGGATTAGGGGCATGGTGAGAGTATGTCTGTTGCCTTTTGGATGCAGTCAAGAATTTGCTTCATTTGCAGTGGTGGTGACAGCCAGGGGTGCTCAGCCTGAAGTGATGCAGCAGTGCTTACCAAGTCAAGTGAGGTGGTGTATTCATGTGGCTCTGAATATGAATAAATCAAACTTGGGTCAGCAAACATCAAAAAAATAGGCAAAGTAAGCTCAAATCTACTTGCACACAACTGTGTAGGCATCTCTCCAGGCACAGTGTGGAGTCTGAACAAATGCTGATACTACACACAGCTCAATTCTTACGGATGCATTCACAAAAATTTTCATGCTCAGTTGTTATCCAAGTGCTATACAGAGAGTGCAAAGAAGGTGAGGGCAAATGGGTAGCCTGGTTTCTCTCTTCCCACTAGACAAGCTGGGTTTTTTTGAAAGATTGGACCTTGGAAAGATTGATTAGGTAGATTGTCTGTATCTAACCTAATTTTACATATGATAAATATATTGGTTAACTTCTGCTTCTTAAAATATGGCTAGCAGCTTACTTCTGCTGAGGCTGAGGGGAACAGCTGTAGTTAAATGAGGACCAAACTTTTCTGCTAGCCTTTGTCATCCATAAAAATTGTAAATTCATCTCACAGATGCCTGTTCATGTGATTGTCTGAGGTCATATTAAATGAAGTTGGGGAAAAGACAGTAAAGAGACACTACAGTTTTGTTTCCTCTTCTCAGTGCTGAAGAACTTGTCAGTGCAGACATATATTGATGTATTTCTACTAGGAGAAGGCACTTAAGATCTGTGCTGTAAGCCCAAAGTACTTATTGTCAGTCTGACTTGCATCACTCTAAATAATTTTTATGCTTCTTATTCCCCAGAGCCTCACCAGAAACACTGCCATGGAGATAGCTGTCAACGTGAAGGCCCTACATAATGAAACTGAATCTCTGCTGGTTGGAAGGGTTCCTTTGGTAAGGCCACAAAATACAGGATTTCTTTCCCTCATTCAGGTTATCTGTGATTTGTTCTTTGCTGTTTTTTTTAAATGAGTGCAGGATTTATGACATGCCACAAGAAGCTCTGTAAGGCAAATTGGAGGACATTACACAGCAGTTGTGGTTTGGCTTGCCTGCCTTCTCTCTTCTTCCTCAGGGGTTCAACCCACACAACATAGTATTCAGACCAGGTTTTTAAGGTAAACTGGTACCTCCCTGGGGTTCTGTAAAGTGTTGATACCACCAAATGCAAACTGGTATTACCAGGTAACTTTTGCTTTATGAAGAGTCAAGCAGGCAGTGAGTTATGACAGTGACTGACAGCTGGGTCACTGACACCAGCAGTATCAGTTGTCTCTGCTTTTGTGGTTGGGACCATCCTAAATGTAGTTTCAGGTGGTCTGATGTATTTCTGAAGGAAAATCTAATTTTGGAAGGTTATTTGTTTTCCCCATCTCTTTATACTCACCTTGAAGTAGTCATCTGTTTGTGTGTAGTAAGAACATATCTAGGTTTTAATGTTATATCTTAATAAAACTAAAAATACTGTTTTTTCTGGCCTGTTTGTAAACAGCAGTTAGAAGCTCCCCATGAAGAACTGTTGCCTGATGCTTTGCACAGCGTGGAAATAGAGTTGAGAAAACTTGCTGAGATTCCTTGGCTTTATTATGTTTTTCAGCCAAATGATGATGAGGTGAGTTTGATTTGAATACTTCTGGTTTCTAATTGAACTTAATTTTCTTTTGATAGGGAAGAATAGGTTAGGCTCCCTCATGGTCTGTAGAGGTTGTTAGAATAGTGGTGCTGTATGCTGTGAACAGGCTTTTAAGTTTAGGGCTTTATTATGTGTTTTGTTCCCTTTTCTGTCGGTAAAAGTTTTTAATTGTTATTTAATAAATGAAACAAGTATAGAGTTAAATCCTGACATTATTCTTTACAGAGGTAAAATTTGGTCTCAGTTTTTGAGGTAAACTATGAATGATCCTCTTAAGCATGTAACTTCACTGTTATTTCCTGTTAATTAAAGTTAACTCTGTCTCTTTTTCATGCAGGATCCCCCTCTAGATTATGCTAAAAGAAACAACAGAAGTACAGTGTTTCGCATAGTGCCAAAGTTTAAAAAAGAAAAAGTTCAGAAGCATAAGACCAGCCCTCAGCCTGGTATGTGTTTTGAAATTACAAGAAAAATAGTAGCATTTGGGGAAATTGTGATTTCATGGGGTTTGTTTTTTTTTTTTTTGTAAGAGATGACATGACACATTCAACAGTAAAGTGAAAGTGAAAAGCAACTGAGCTAACTGGCATCCTCATTAGGATGAAGATTTATTTCAATGCACTGAGAAAGCATTCAGTGGGGCCCCATGATTTCCAATTGAACCAAAGAACTACTGTGAAAATGCTTAGTTTTACCATGGACTAGGACCTGTGTCTCTCCTGTTGGTTACATGTGATTGACTCATACCAATACAAGCTGTAGGTAAACACATTATTTTCCTATGAAGATCCAGTTCAGGTGTTTCAGGTTAGTTTTAGAGGGTGCACAATAGCTTCTGTGACACTGGTTTAATTAACCAGTCATTCTTAAATTTCAGATGGGATTTAAGGTCAGCGAGTGAGAAAAATCTACCAAAAAATCATGCTAGTCAATATTGATTTTTTTAATTAGAAGCCGAACAAACTCCACTCTCCTCTCTTCCCACTGTTACCCATGAACTTAATTCCTTAAGATTATGTCCAGGAGTTTTTATCAGTGATCAGATGGTCCTAAACCTATTTCTACATCTTTATCTTTTTGATAGACAGTTGGTCATAATCTGCAAAATCTTGCAGTTGTTGATCAGATTTTAAATTTCAGATTAGACTTCTGATTTCACTTTGATGTAAAACTGATGAGTTTTGAATGAAGTTGCAAGATTATAGCAATAAAGTAGCATAACTATTTTTTGTTTTCAATAAATGTGGTCTTCTTAGGACTAATGTGGGCAACTAACCTTAGAGAACAATGTTTTACAGAGAGCTTCTTAATGGCCTGTGTAACATAGTAGCTTAAAGAATACCTGTCGCATTAATTAAGAATACTAGAATCTGTTAATTAAAACTGAACTTGCTTGCTGCCATTGCTATATCTGTGGTATGGTTGATATTTTAATTTTACATGTTAATTAGTTTTTGAAGGCTTCTGCTCTCCCTGGATGACTACTAATAAATTAATGGTATAAAGCAGAACAACATTAGACTTGGCGTCACTGATCCTAAGATGGCTTAATGTGAATTTGCTGGGACATGAGGTTTTTAAAGGCTTTACTGCAGAAAGTGGAGTAAAGCTGAAAGCATGGCTGCAAAGCAAAGAACCCCAACTTTGTTTAGATAACGTTCTCATATTAACTGCTAACCTGTAACCTGCATGTAAAAAGGAAATTGTCAGTTTTTGTGGAAATGACACCTCTAACCTTTCCCTTTGCTAGCACGGCAATTCTACTCTGTTTTCCACTCTTCTTTGGCCTAATCTTTGCTTGTGATGCATTTGAGCATGTAGAAATTAAGGGGGTTTTGCTCTTAACTTTGGTAGTTCAAAAATGGGGCACAGATGAAGTTGCTGCTTGGCTGGATCTGCTCAGTTTGGGAGAGTACAAAGAAATCTTCATCAGCCATGACATCCGAGGCTCTGAGCTTTTACATCTGGAAAGGCGAGATCTTAAGGTATTTCCTTTGTGCTACTTTTCTGCTATTGACCATTTTCTTTTGACAAAACCACAAAGAACTTTTCTTCTTTCCCTGCACTTGTTATGTGCTTGTAGCTTGGCTTTCACGGTGCAAATATGCAATAAACTAATACACGCTGTCCTTTGGCCTGAGTTTCTGAAGTGCTGACTGGTACCTGCATCCAAGAATAACTGTGTTATGGGAAATTTCCTTTTTTTTTTTTTGCACTCTATATAGAATGATAGCATTACAGTTTGTGTTAGAAGGCATAGGAGGCTTGATATCTTACTGACATCAGTGTAATATAATGTTACCGTCAAGGGCTCACCCTTTCTATTAAACAGGTTCAGTGCAGATCACTTGAAGGTGGTCATGATAATTTTAATCTACTGCAGGAGCCTGCTTCAGGTGATTTATTATATATATGCTGGATATAGTGAGTGTGAGAGAGAGAAGCAGCTTGACAAATTGCTGCACAGGACTTGCATGGTGTTGGTGTTGGTGTTGTATCAAAACAGACTTTCACAATAGGTTTTCTCATCCCTGAGAAACCTCTGCCTGATTCTGGCTGTATGGATTTTAAAGAGGTCTTTCTTTTGACTCCAGAATTGTAAAGCTGTCTTCATCTGAGGTTAGATTGCTACTTTTTGCAGTGAAAAATGTTACCTAGCAGTCTGTGGCTGTTATTTGAGCTTGCTGGTCTTTTTCAAGAATTACTTAAGTGCATCCATTATATGTAATAGAGGCTGTATCTTTGGGGATTCATTACATTACTTTTTCCAGGAACTCTTTGGTAATGAGTTCTTGATAATGTGTTTTGCAACTGCTTTTAGCACATGAGAGGAAATAGAATATTGTATAAATTGCAAACGTTTGCCTTTAGAGTGAAAGTCATTGCTCTAACCACAGTGCAGTGGTCTCCAGATAGAGGCAATACTTTGATAAAAATGTGGCATTTTTGGTGAAGTTTCTTCTGTAGTATGAAATCCTATCATGGTAAGGTAGTGCTTGCATTGTATGACTGTTACAGTAGAATGAAGCTGCTGAAGAGAGCTGTATTTGAGAAGGTCTGTTTGGCTGTCACATATTATTTTACTCTTTGGTATCAGAGGACCTAAGCTTCTTTCCATGGAAGTTAAATTCCTTTCTTCCAGGATAGTTCATGATATGCAGGGGTAGTTTCAGGACAGCCCCTCCTTAAAAAAATGTAGAAATAAAAAACTGTTTGAGCAATCCACCAACAATGTTTCAGTGATGGAAGCTGCAAGTCCCTCTCCTGATTGGGCATTGAACTGGGGAAATCAGCATCACACAATGCTAAAATGTTAAGGAATCCTAAAAAAAATGCAGCTGTCAAATTTATTGGAATAAGTGCTTATAGGTGAGATCAGTCTTAAACTAGACATGGCTTCTGGCCATGCCTCACTACTGACAGGTACCAATTTGACTGCATGGCCAGAAGACTGCCTTTTCAACTGAGTAAATTATCTGCAGCAGGGTAATCATCAACCTGTTTGTCCCTGTTGCTAAGACTCCTGCTGATTCAGCATAAAAAAACCCCCACAGACTACTATGTCCCCTGCTCTGAAATCTCTAAAAGCTTGCCTTAGAGCCTACAGAGAGACAGCCTTTACTGTCCCCTCTGTCTAGTGCTGTCTGGAAGCACACAGGAGGTTTTATATTCCTCAGCATCGCTGGACAAGGAGTTGCTCTGCAGAAGTTGCCAAGGTTATATCCCATGCTAGCAGAAGTCTTGCTCTAGAATATCACCCCATCTGTTCCCTGGCAGATGCTGGCACTGCCAAAGCAGTTCTGTTTGTAGGGCTGGCCAGGCTTTTGGCCAGGCTTTTGGCCAGGTTTGGCTTGCAGTCTGTGGAGCAATGCTGAAATTAAATAGCAGAGTTTAGCACTCAGCCTGTTCATCACATATGGATCATGATCTCTGCAGGGACCCAATTAAGGATGGCTTGGGTAGCCTGCAGTTTTCTGACCAGTGACCTGAATTGGTGTCAAGATGTGTAACGTGGTAGCTAGGAAATGAGGAACACATCACAAGCTGCCCCATTGATTCTTCCTCCCTTTGGCTATCGGGGTGTGCAGATGAGTCTTCAAAGCTCTCGTGAGCTGTAACCTGTCCACAGCCTCTCCAGCAGTGCAAGGCTTGTGCTTCCTGCCAAGATAAATGGACTCACCATTGTTTCACAAGCTCTTAAATCATGTGCAATAGATTTATTTCTGTTACCTCACATGTCTACAACAGGAAAAATTGTTGCTTGTTTGTGTTGAATCCTCCAGGCTCACCTTTCTTTCTGTGCTCAAAAGTGAAGCTCAAAAAGCAGCACAGAAAAGGATTTGGTGAAACTGTCTTCCTTTGCATGCCTCACTGAAACAGATCAATATGTTGACTGAAGAATTGGCAATCTCTAATTATATTTCTGCTTAGCCTGTGGATCCCATTCTCAGTTAGCTCTGTGTGGCAACTGGCAAATGGAGAGCACTTCCAAGAGGAACCAGATACATCTCTCCACCCAGCCCCTGCAATAATGCCCTTTTTCCATCCTCCTGTGCCTGATTTTATTTAAGGAAATCTGAGAATTTTATACCTATATGATTTTATTTTGCTTCAAGAAACGCTGAGCAGTGAATTGCAATCGATGCTTTAGAAACTGTAAAAAGCAGCCTTGTTGTGACTTTTTTTTAACCTTACAAGCAAACTAATTGACTCCTTGAAAACTACTCCTTATTTTTCTAAATAAACACTGTCAATCTTAGCTTTGATGACACATTTCTATGCATGCACTGTAGTAATAATCAGGACTGTAACACATGTGGTAGGACAAGGATGATGTCTCCCTGGAGCTCCATAGCAGTGGTGGTTTCCTTGGAGGAAGGAAGGGTCAGACAGGCAAGCTGAGGTCTGTGCTGAGGGCTGCAGCATTTCATCTTTATGTTTTGAAAAAATTCCTGCGTGGAAGAAATTTGTTAGACTTCAGACACATTAGATCACTTTCACCACTGGTAAAAGCAGGCTAGGTTTCTTTTCAGGAAGATGTTAATATTAAGAAGTGGTTTTGTTAAGCAGATATCAGTTAAATATGGCAGAATATGTAGAGCATTATCAGGCTCATGCATCCACAAAAATACAAGGATCTTTGGGGATCTTGCTTTTTGCATAATGTATGAGATGCTGCTGGAGCATACTGGAGCATTCTGGAGATACTTTTCATCTGAGGGAGTTCCTGCAAACTTCCCTGCATCACTAGTGAACTCAGAGTACTAGATAGCATCTAGTGCTAAAAATGTATATTTTAATAGTCTCCAAACCAAACTATTACATAAGCATAAAAATTCCGAGTTTATCTTGTTTATGTGTTCCCCTGGAAGTGTGGCAGAATTTATCAGAAGGGTCCCAAAAGTTGTGATGAGGCTCTTGACGCTTGTTGTTCTGACCTGCATTACAGCAATTTGAACTGGAATGGGAAAAACCCCCTCATCTCTTGCCTCTGAAACATAGGCATTGTTGATTATACATTGTAAAGGTTGATGGAAAAAGTGGCTGAGTTTTCTGGGAATTTCATAATGTGATTCTTTCCTCTGATCTCTGAAGCCTGGCAGCATCTTGTAGGATTCCTTATCCAACAGAAGTTGTACTTGTGACAAATGTTTGTTCTGAAGAATGTGCAAGTTCTTAACCTTTAACATGTGTGGCTTCTTGTGGCTTGGAAAGTATCTGCATGAGTTTTCTCATATGTAGAATTTACTCCACAGAGTAACTGGGCTACTTTAGTAGTTCCAACAGTTGTGTGTATATTTTATAAACTGGAAAATTAAGTTTAGATTCTCCAAATCTAACATTATAAATAGTACTGTCATTGTGGTATGAGTTTAACAAAAACCTTCATCAATTCTCTTAACTTAAAAATTAGCACTACAGTTTTTTCTAAGTGAAATGAACATTAGCAGGAACAAAATATAAATTGAGGGGATGTGGAAAAGTTTTTTCAGGTAGGTTTATGGACAGCACTTGATCTGGGGACTTCTATGAACATGAAAGGTGATGACACCTCTGTGCCAAAGTGCTGTAAAGGATGGTCACATATTTATAGTACTGCTACTTTTCAACTGAAGAAACAACCAGGTTTCTTTTCACCTCTAACATAACAATGATTCTATCTTGACCCTCTGAAAATTAATCCACCTGTTTAATCTGTGCTGTGCTACCTTTACAATAAAATAATTAATTCATGCCTATCCTACCACCCCTTTGTTCCTTTGGAGAAATCCAAAATTAATTGCATGCTAACACTTTTAAGTGTAATACAAAGTACAGATTTTCTGAGGTTTCTGTGCCTGTAGAAAGGTAGATACAGTCTTTGTGTAGCATATGTACAGAACATTATATACTGTTTCATTTTTCATTTGGGATGAGAATAATTAATTCAGGCTGCTTAATTACATTCTCTTTTAATGTCTTTGTCATGGAAAATCTTCCCATTAAAATGAAAGGATTTCTAGTTCAGAAAAATAGATAGTGACACTTTTTTATTTAATCACTATTTATTTACATAGAACTTAGAGTACAAATTCCTAGTGCTTGAATCTGCCCCTGTTGCTCACCATCACTAATTCAGTGATTTTAAAAAAAGAAAAAGTTTTTCAAAGCTGGGTTTTATAGATCAGGGAAGGAGATTTCCACCAAGCTGACTTGAAAATTCATTAGTACAGTTTCAGATTGTTAGCACAGCTGGGCATCCCATTCTCTTTCTTTGACCACTGGACCAGTCAAAATTGAAAAAGGATGCTGCTAAAACTGATACTAATGCTGTAAAGGGCTTGCTGAAGAAGTTTCTTGTTTGTAGTCACTCATATGAAGGTGGGTTCCAGAAAATAATACTAGAAACATTTCATCTTGATGTGCTTTCTTTAGTGGTGGCTACAATATTTACTTTTGTGCTTTTTCCGTTTTCCTTTGGGATGTGACTATGATGTTTCTGAGAATTTTTCTTCCAGCTCTTTATTGAGAAGATTCATGTTACGATATGTGACCTTTTTGGAATGAAAAACAAATGCTCATCTTTTCTATTGCTCTCTAAAGGGAAGTTGTCCTACATGCCTGTAGTCTTTACATCCAATTTCCCTCGAGAAACTGGGGATGTGTGTTTTTGTTTATGAAAAAGGACACCACAGGGCCTCAGATCAAGTGACATTGCTGGACAGAAACTCTAATCCATTACATTTTACCAAACATTTGATTGCTGTGTTAGAGAGGAGAGGGAGATTGTTCTTTTTTGAGCAGAGATTGTGAAAGGCTTTTCTACTTAGAGGTCAAGTGAAAGAGGTTTTTGAATGATATTGCCTTGGGTTGTCACTATTGCAGGTAAGTAAAGAAAAACAAGGAGATTCATTGGATGCTCTAAGCAATTTTTTTTTTTGTTAGGCAACACTTGGTAGTGCCACAGAAACTTTCCTGGTTGCTGTTGATTGCAGTGAGCACATTTCTAGACATCTCTTGCATGCCTAGATCATAATCAATGGGATGATTGCTTTTTTTTTCTTTTTGTAAATAAACTTTCTTCTTTTTCTCTCCTTTTATTTTTTTTTTTTTTTAAATTTCTGTAGGACCTGGGGATAACGAAAGTGGGTCATATGAAGCGAATTCTCCAGGGAATTAAAGATCTTGGCAAGAACACCCCTTTGCCTGAAGTGTAATTATGCTGGTGCTCTACCTAGAGAGAGAAGTGATAGATGCTGGAGAAGCAAAGCTGCTCAATGCACTTAGATGTCTTCGTGGTTTACTCTATGGAAGAATAAGCACCAGTGTACAGGCTAGGATCTCTGAATCCCTGTATGGTGAAGAGCTTGCTGCAAGAGTACAAAAGGATTGGTGCCAAAAAGAAAAAAAAAAAAAAAAAAAAAAAAGGAGGGGGGGAGGAGAGGAAAGGTTCTGCAAAGACATTTTCTTGGTGTGCAAACTTGGCCAGTTCAGATAAGCACGACTGGGTAAGTGGATTGGTTTATGGTGAACTGCACTGACTGGAAAATATACTCAAGAAACGATTGCTTTGCTTACATGCAGCTCAGTATGCCTCTCTTTATGCTGCAGCAAGATACCAGTGTACAGTATGAGGTTATCCTTCCGAGGCAGAACTCCCTGAAACCTCCTGTGCAGGAGAGCCAGAGGTTTGGGAGGTTTCACACGTGAGCTGAGCAGTGCCCAGCAGGTGCCCAGCACTCACCGCCTCGCAGGAGTGGGGAGAGAGAACTTTGTGATACCAAGGATGCAAACTATAATGCATGGTGTGCCTGCCTGAATTATCTCTTGTTCTGTTGCATGACACATCTGATACTTTAAACACTTGAACAACTTTTATATGGGTTTGAATGAGATTTAATTTATTGCTACTCGAGTGTCTTCTTTTTTTTTTTTTTTTTCCCCTAGTTTCAGGCACTTTTCTATTCTTCAGTGTTATGCCTAAAAGATGTTCTGCAGCAAAGGATGTGTGGGTGTGGAAACTTAGCATTTGTGCCATATTCAGCAGATTATATGCAGTATATATGATTGAAACACTGTACAGTTAGATTTTTAAATATGCTATGTACAGAAGGTGTATCAGGTAACTAACTTATGAGTATTTTTGAGAGACTGGTACCTCACAAAAATATCAATTGGCTTCCTGCATGGTAAATTATTAAGAATTTTCTCATGGTGCATTTTAATAGTTATTCAGTTATCCTAAACATCTGTAGCATATTTGAACTGCTAGGCACAAGTGGTTTTATTTATTGTATTGTTCAAAGAGCAGGTTGAAAGATGAATGAAATTTTTTTACAGGAAACTTCATTTTATTTATACATAAGATTTATAAACTCTAGCAGCTGATTTGATTTTTGTGGGGTAAGCTTTTATGCATTACTAATTAGCTATTAATTTAAAAATGTCTCTGTATGCATTTCTTTACAAAGGCATCAACCTGTTTCTCATCATCACCCCTAAGTTGGAATACCATAACAATTTAAAAAAAAACAGACTGTAAGGTTTAGTGTAAAATGCCTGAAAAGCTGAATCACATGCAAGATAGTAATCCATGAGTGTAAACAGGTTAAAAAAAAACAAACAAAGCATCTTCGTTGAGAAATTGCATTGGACCAGAATTTTTTATGGTTGTTTACAGATTAAGTAAATCATAGCTTCAGAATTGAATTTCCTGGTGAATTTTCACAAAAATATTACAGTAGTAGAAAGGAATTTGAATGTGTCTGCAAAAAAACCACCTATATAAATGTTTGAGATGAGGTGATATTGCCAGAAAACTTGCACAGAATTGCTGTCTCCTTGCTGTTCCTCCCAATATGTCACTGCTGCTCGAGGAACATTTGACTTTTCCTTCACTGAGTAGCTTGGCCATTTCTGACAGGTTAAAGAGGATCTTAATAACTATTTATGTTTTCCTTCTAAGCAGCAGAGTAAGGTTTCATTTGGTTTTTTTCCAAAGCTTATTTTCCTCATTTAAAAGGGTCAATGTCAAGTACTGCATCCTGGTTTTGCTCTCCCTTTCTCGTGAGTGTGATGGGAGTTGTCCCTTGGGAAGTAGATAGGAATAGTTCCTTGGGAAGGAAAATCTGCTCCCCTCATTGTTCTACTGCAAGAAAAAAGCTTCCAAAAGTAGCAAACCAGGCTTCATTTATATCCAGTTACAGCACTGCTATAGCTCTTGCTGCTGTAGGTTCAACAGGCACCACTCTGGGAGCTCTGTGGACAGAATTGATTATTCTGGTAAACAAATCAAAGGCATGTTCCCTTAGCTTTGCCTCAAAAACAAACCAAAATCCCTTTGCCAAGGGACATGATTTCCATGCTATTGGATGGAAAGCATATGCAAACAACAGGAGTTAGACACATAATGGAAAAAATATATATTTTCTTTACTGTACTTGACATTCAGCCTTTTAATGATTTTCAGATGGTATCTGCCAAGTCTTTGCAAGTTGTGCTTGCTTTTCTTTTTGTTTCTTCATAAGCTATGCTTTATTTTAATGTATGGCAGCATTCTAACATAGCAATGTTACAATAGACCATGCAGTTAATCTTCCTGGACAATTCAAGGACATCATACACAGAATAACTTTTTTTTTTTTTTCCCTGATTATGGAATATACTTTCTTTACACCTTTCAGCCTTGCTGTATGCAGTGTGTTAAGAAGAGCTCTGGACCAGGATCTCTTCAGGTTGCTGTAGAGGTCTGTGCTGAGTACATTAAAAAATGGGAGCTGCTTTTAGGCAGGGAAAATAGGTAAATGTGGTTTGGAACACAAAAAACCACTCAAATTACCTCAGTATAGGACAACAGATCAACTGTCCTTGTATAATTAATTTTTTTAAATGACCACCAAAGAATTCAACTTTGATTGTCCTAAGCAGAAGTGGTTTTTTTTGTTGTTTTCTTTTCCAATGTGCCAGTAGAAAGAAGAAATGGTAAGCATTCTTTATGCTGTATTTATGAGATGCCCAGGAGAGGAAATTTTATGCAACTCTATGCCTTAGACTAGTGCTGGCTATTGAATCCAAATACATCTGACAGTGAGGCTCAAAATGTTTTATAAGGTTTCTCTGCTGAACTCATGAGTCTCAACTGTGTTTGAGTGATGTAGCTTTTCTAAGGAAACACTTGTGAACACAGAGCAGCTATCTCATGATTATTTTAGTTTCCAAGTATTATTTTTTCTTTGTACTGTTGTCAAAAGCCCACCTCTTAGACCTAAGGACATACATAGCTAGTTTTTAAATGAACTGAATTCTTTATATTTTAATTCTGATGTCTAAAGTGCTTCAAAGCATACATCCCAGTATTTCAACAAAAATAAGGTAAACACATCCCGTAAAAGTAGTTTGGTTTTCAGAAAACAAATTATCACAATAAATCTTGTGAAGTTCAATTCAGCATCCCAGATTCTTCAAGATAAAATATCTCTATACAAAGTCTACTGGATGGGGTTTTTTTTCCCCCTAGTCAAATACACATAATTTCCATGGTCAGTCAGCATACCTCAAAATCTAAAAGGTATACAGAGCAATTGTCATTTTTTTAAGAGGCTGGTGTTCATATAGATGAAGTGCCCTACACCTCAGAAAGAGGAAGAGGAGAAACAAATGTTTTAAAATGGCAGCAGACTGCTAAGTGCATGTTTCAGTTCTGTCATTTTCAGATAGGACTTTTCCAGGTTAATACATTCAATTGCTGTAGCAACCACTGATTCATGCAAGTATTGCCTTTATAATGCCTAATGCCTTCTTAGAGACTGAATAAAGTCAGGCAAACTTATGGTTGTAGGGGTTTTTTAATATACTCTTAAAAAAAAAAAAAGCTTCAAAAATCAAAATTTTTATATTATGGTAATTGGAATTTTTAATATTATACATTTTTATGTATCTCACTTTTATCACTATTTTTTCTGAACACCTCATTCTTTCAAAGAAAAATATTTTAAACTTGGAAGAAGAATAAAATGTAAAGCATGTGATCAAACCCCCTCCCAGACTACTTCAGGATTTCTTACTTTGGGACTGGAGTAAACATGCTTGGTCCTGTAAATAATAAATAGAAATAATCTTTCTCTCTCCATCCCTGCCCAAAGAATCTCATGTGGCTTTGTTGTACAACTGTAGTTCAAAAAAGAGGAATTGTTTGTGAGGTTTTTTTATAATGGCCTATCTCCTATTTTCCTGTGCTTTTTGTAGGGAAACAAATAACCTGACAATTTGGACTTCATAACTGAATGCACCAATGCTAATCCACATAAAAAGAATTTCATAATGCCATGATAATGAACAGATCTTATTTCAAGAGTAAAATTATCAGTGTTTTTCAATGCATCTGGTCTTCCTTTCTGGAAGACGGTCAGGAGACCTTTTTGCACATACAATGGAAAAACTAATCTATAAATCAGATACAAGAGGATGTTCCACACTGCTACCTTAAGAAGAGATGTAAAACTAAATATTATACATTGATAATTCCTCAGTGGGCACGTCAGACAAGAGCCCTCATGCTGATTCCATTTTGCTTCCTATGAATGGTTGCAGGACTGATGTTTACTCCTGTTTCCCCGTTGCTCCTTCTGTGCCCCTTGAGCCTTCGTTCAGTTCTTGCAGAGAAGTTTGACAGCTCTGGAGCAGAAAGTCTTTCTGAAAGCAAAGTCACAAGCAGTGTATGTTGTTGAGGATAACTGAGCTTCAGCAATATGTTTTGTTTATAGCCAGGAAATCATCTTTTCACTCATCTAAGTGAGAGCTACAGAAAAATATGAGTCTTTGTAAGTTTTATTTTTTCTCCCCAACAACATAAGTATCTCTCAACTGCAGCATCCTGAGTGTTGCAGTTCTAGCACAGACCTTCCTGTTTCTTTGATTCTGTTTTCACAGATTGTGTGTTTTATGGTATGATTTTCATATCATCAAAGTTCGATGCTGCAAAGATTTAATGTTTGCAGGAACTGTACATGACTATTGCTCTCTCAAGAAAAGGAGGATTATCTGATGACTTCAGGAAGCTGAGTTTGGACAGGACTTAAAATACCTCTGCTGCCTCTTTAGAGATGAATGATAGTGTCAGCAGGATTGATAAAGCATCATCTGGTAATTAGCAGTAGCAGATCTTTATTGGTTGTATAAATTCCTGTATTTATATCTAGAATATAGTATGGAACTTGATCTTTTTTACAAAAAAGAAAAAACAAAAACCCAAAACCAAACAAAATGTTTTTTAGTTCTTTTCTACTACTATTGCATTAGGTTTAATAGCTCTGTTAATGGTTTGTTTATGTACTTGACTTGCTCATATCTGCCATACAGAAGCCTATTCTCTTTCTAAGAAATTGTATTCCATTTGGATGCCATGTGATAAACTGACAGGAGACTATTCCTGTGTCCAGGTTGGAGCTAATACTAACATTCATAGCAGCTTCTGCAGGCTTAGTAGTGATTCCCCTAAATATTTTATCTAAAAAGTTTTTGAAATTATTTTTTTTCAGCTTGTAGACATTTAGAATAGTTTAGAATTAAACTTAAAACATCATCCCCTCATCAACTCTAAAGGAGCAAATATTAGAATCATAGACTCATAGAATCATAGAATTGGCTGGGTTGGAAGGGACCTCAGAGATCATCAAGTCCAACCCTTGATCCACTACTGCTGCAGTTACCAGCCCATGGCACTGAGTGCCACATCCAGTCTCTTTTTAAATATCTCCAGGGATGGAGAATCCACTACTTCCCTGGGCAGCCCATTCCAATGCCTGATCACCCTCTCCCTAAAGAAATTCTTTCTAATATCCAACCTAAACCTCCCCTGGCACAACTTAAGACCATGCCCTCTTGTCTTGCTGAGAGTTGCCTGGGAAAAGAGACCAACCCCCCCCTGGCTACCCCCTCCTTTCAGGGAGTTGTAGAGAGTGATGAGGTCTCCCCTGAGCCTCCTCTTCTCCAGGCTGAACACTATGTCAGGCTAACAAAATGCTGGCAGTTACAGACCTGAGAATATTCGTGGATGTAGGGTAATGAATTTAGCTGCAGCAGTTAAAAACCTCCACCTTCAGAGCAGTCAGTGCAAAATTCAGATCTACTTGAGAGAATTATAAACACCTGTTTTAAATAATTGAAGACCTTGTCACTCAGTTGACACAAATATTTTTATATAAGCTCTTTAATGGCATTTTGAGTTCACACAACCTCTTGCTTACATTTGAAAGGTTACAAACAGCTGCTGCATAATTAATGTTTAACATAGGTCATGCCTCTACTGATGTTTCCACCCTGCTTCCCAGCTCCCCTATCTAGATGACTTCCCAGCTCTGTGCCAAGAGCTCCTCCATTTGTGCTTAGACAGGCAGACTGGGAAAAACCTGTGGGATGCTCCAGGAGATCTGGGTTGGCCAGGGCTTCAGGCTCCAAAGCTTGTAGAGCCACAGTGGACTTAAGTTAAGCTCCTGCGCTCTCTGAATGCTGGATTTGGTTTCCCTTTCCGCAGACAGCTAAAACTTGCTGCTGGAATGCCCTTGGAAAGAGTATTTTGGCTGACTCCACCAGTTGTGTGAGAATTTTGAAAGTGCTAGAAATTACAGCAGCTGTTTGTAGGACAAATATGCAGGGGACTAAACTATATTTTGCTCGATGGAACAAACACTTGGGAAAAATATATTTGTGGTGTGATTTAAAGGTTAATGTTAAGACTGAAAAGATACTGAGGGGAAAAGCAATATTGTACAGTTTAAAGTAATTTGAATTTTTTTTTTTTTTCCAAATTCATAGGAAAATTCTTTTAGGAAGCTGTATTTGATCCAGGCATAACTGTGTTATACTAGAGCATGTGAACTGGAAGATGAAACCAGGAAGAAATGAACTTAAAGTAAAATTGAGTAGTTTGTTTTCATGGTGGAAACCATGTGAAAAGCCAAAACCAAAACTCCCACAGTGCCCCAAATTTCTACTATGAATATTTGAAGTTCTGTACTGAGTAACTTAGTTTGCTGAAACTTGAATGCTGAAGGGATCACCAAAAGGGAAAATAATATTCACAGCAAATGAGATGTGCAAAGGATGGGCTTTGTGCAGAAAAAAGTACAAACCATTGAGTAGTTTCTCAGAGGTGATGAGGGCCTGATCTCAGCCATAAAGATCTGGTCCTTCTTCACTGTCATCACACACAGATCATCTAATACTAGCAGCTTTGTGTCTTAATTCACAGGGACAGCAAACATACAAGTTAGTACCAACAAAACTTCTCACTGTCACAAGTCTGTGTCCAGAGCAGGAATCTTTAAATGCTGAGGACTATGGAATCACATGAATGTATTTGTAGTGTGTGTTCTGGCATATTTTAAAAAGCAAATTTCATCTTAAGGTATCTTAAAAGTTCTGAGAGGATCCCAGCCCAACCTGGGTGATTTCCCTTGTTAGCCAGGCTTGACACTTAAACTAGCACTGCAGTTAAGTACAGCTGCTAGTTAACTCTTTAGTAATGTCTATTTCCATGAAGTACCATGGAAATGTTGCAGAGATGTGACACTGTCAAGTTCTCTGCATAACTCATATATTTGTGTCTGCATTGCATTTTGTAGCAAAAAGCTGAAGCACACAACTTCCACTCAAGACAAAATCCTATTCAGTTGAAAACATCTCACATGATTTGTAGTGGTTTAGGTAAAAAAATGCTGTGTGCTCAGTGATTTCTGCCATCCGTTTGCCATTGGTTCTTTTACAGGAAAATTCACCATCTTTGGAAGAATATAGATCTGTTGGGACTTAGGCATGTGTTTAGCTTTAAACAGCACTTTAGTCTCCCTTGGAAATTGCTCATGTCTTTTAGTTTTAGCTTTTATATGGAGGATTTGGGTAGGTAGAAACCCTTTCTCACATAGAAGTTATCCTCAGACTGATCATTGGTAGACTTTTGAATGCCATACCTATGAATGTTGTTCTCTTGCCAGTATTTCTGTGTGCATGTGTGTAGATATGGAGTATCTAGGTTATAGTCTGTGTGTTGTGTGCACACCTGTATATAGATATATGTATATACATACCCTGGTTTTACCCAGTATAACAATGCCAACTTGTGTGCAGAGCCAAAAAAACTTAAAACTATACAACGCTTGAGATGCTGCATTGTTTTTATTATAATATTTTTTATATCAGATGAATTGCAGGATGTTTACAGATGCTTATTAATATTTAACTTATACGATGGAGTGGCAGGAGGTTTATGATTTTTGTCCTCTAAAGAATTGTATACGATTCTGGGTGAGATTTTGGCTTTGTTGAAATCCTTGGCAAAACTCCCACTGATCTCACAGAGGCCAAGATTAAGCCCCTCTGAATCTATTGTTTACTGGCTATTTTCCTACTGTGATAATTTTTAAAAATGAGTGAAATGTATTTATTTTTTCCCAATGTGAAATCTGCAGTTGTTATTTGGATTTTTCTACAGAACCTGCAACCTACAGCACAGGTGGGAATAAATGCCTCAGAGAATGTACAGAATTTTTCATTGGTTTAGTCCTTGAATATATCTAAGGAAATACCTTCTAAAATAGCTTTTCTAAGTTTTAATACAGAATCTTCTAAAAACATTTCACCTTTCATACCTCCCTCCACAAAGAGGACATGTAGCGTGGCAGGTGAAATTATTTATTGATTAATAAGAAGTCGTCCCATCTATTTTGTATACCTGCTGATTTCATACAGCTCACCTGGCTTTGCAGGTCTGGAATGAGTCACCTGAAGGACTTTATCCAAAAGTACTTTATTGGGGGGGAAAAAAAAAGTTATCTGGCTTTAAACTTCTCATCATGACATGGAGGTATCTTCAGAGCCAGGCTTATATTTCTAATGGATAAATATTTCTAATATTTCATGAATAAATAAAAGTATGAAAATTCTAAAGTCTTAAGGCAAATTAGACAACTGCTTGATAGTAGAGAAATTACTTCTTTAAAGACAGAAGCATCAATTCTAAAGTAGCACTAGGGAGGAAAAATGCTGTAATGCAGTGCTTCCTAAATCCCTTTCCAGGGTATCTTTTGATTGTGTATCTGCTCTAAGTATATTCTTCCTGTAAGAAAGACATAAGGCTGTGAAACAGCTAGAGAGATGCATCTTAATTTCTTCATCCAAGGCTAAAAAGATAATTTCCAAACAAGAGCTGTCATGGACTTTGAAATATGTGTGTCTGGAATAGGTAAGTTTGTATTCATCGTAAGATAATCATCAGAGCAGGATTTGTACCATGAGTTAGTTATGCCAGTGTTGTCAGAAGTGGAAGAAATAGCAAGCCAGCTGTATTTCCCCATGAGGCTCTTTCTGAAGACATCTGTGCAGAATGCCCACCACTCCCAGGAGTCTTTTTGCTGTAATTTTGCTTAAGAAAGGATCATACTCAGATTTCTACTCTTACCCTTGCTAATAAGGCAGGAAATGTGCACCTTGGTTGAACTTCCCAGGAGTTTGTTGGCTACAGAAACAGACTTGAAGAGAATGAGGAATTGAGGCTGATGGAGGATGCACATCTCTGCCTGAGCTCACTGGGCTGCTAATGTGCATCTGATTACAGATTTTTGGGGGGGAAAATAACCCTCCTGTTGTGCAGTCAGTGGCAAACCTCCGTGGTTATTAGTGGGAGAGGATGAGCACCCAAGCAAGCAGACAGTTTTCCTTCTGCATGTTCGTTATCTTTCCATAATTATAATCAGGACTGGGGTTTCAGGACAAACCATTATTTGCCTGAAAGGAGGAGTAAGAGGATAATGGGATGAGAGGAGGAAGGTGTGGCTGGAGGTCTGGATTCTGCCTTTAGTTTCCTGCCTGGTGCAAGACTGGGGGCAACTCAGTTAACCTTTGTGTGCCTCACTTTCCCCACCCCTGGGAGGAAGGATGCTTCCTACCTTTGTACAGCCCCCCCCTCCCCAAGACCTAGAGGAGAGCAGTGGTAGATAAGTGGCTAAGTTTTACTGACACTATTACATGTAGTATAAATAAAAGACTTTTGTCCATAACACTGCAAAAAAAAATTTGCTTTTCCTAGTTTCAGTTCTGACTATTTGATGGCCTGTTACATTCTGGGTAGTCAGTTTTGAAGCTTAGTGGTTGCTCTAGTACTTAAAATCACACACATAGCAGGCTCTGTTTGCTGCAGAAAAAGAGTAAAAACTTTAAAACAGCCTGACAAAACTTGCCAATGAAATATATCTAACAGAGCAGGGGTGTAACTTTTGGCTTTATTTACTTGTAATAATGGTAAGGAACAGTGAATTTTGTTTGTTTACATACTGTTTACAATGGCACAGTTTTATTTTTAATATATATTAAAAAACAATTGAGGTATTTATTGCATATACTATTTTAAAGATGTTTTATGTGTTTTCACCTTTGGAATATATTGTTACATTTCCTTGTACAGATAATTTGGGTGGCTTTGTTAATATAGTTAGTAATTTTTATGACTACTAAGTGACCAGTTTTCTGTGCCTTTTTATTGTTGGATGCATGATTACATATTTATTATTGTATGGAAGTCACTGAGATGTGTATTTTTGTATTCTGCTGGAAGCAATGGTTGATTTTATTGTACATGATAAGAGATGCCTTCCATAATGGGCACTCGTATGAGATCTTCCTTCTCAAATAAACAGAATGCATTCAATGTATGTAAGTCCTTGATTTTTTTTTTTCTCTGTGTCTGGAAATCCATGGAAATCCTTGAACATCGTGACACTGGATTTGAGATGTTCTCCACTCAAAATGTGGCCTGCTGCCAGTGTCATCAAATCTAAAATTCCCCATTGAAAACAATACGATGGGAAGTCCCTAGCAGAGCGTCAGCCTTTGTAATTTAAAAGAATACTCTGTATGTTTAAAACTAAATAAAATTTGGATGAATCACTTGTCAAGCATCATTTCCATATAGTCTGCCACATGCTGCCTGAAAATTGTTTCAAATTACAGGCTTTGAATACAGCTTTTAAAGATGCTATATATGGCTACGTGCAAGGCCACATGTAACTTGTAAGTAGGTCACTGTGCATGAAGGTGTTTACATTTGCAGGGATCTGCCACTAGATCTTGCTGGCACACGTCATATTAAGTGTAAAAATAAATTTACATCTGCATCCATAGTAACAGCAGTTGTTAAAACAGAATATTCAGTAGTCCTGTTTTTGTCAAGGTGAGGAGCAGTAAAAAAAAAATAACCCACATTTCTCCTCAGTAGTATATACTAAAACTCCCCAACACCAGCCCAGACAAACACTGATTTCCATCATGATCATACATGGGAGAGGCATCTCTGGATAACCCAGAATGCCTACAACTCAGAGCTGGCAGTTTTAACACTGAATTCCAGGTACTTAACAAATCTCTTGGGACCAAAGCCTGTATTTTAATTTTGGGTACGTTGCACACGCGTTTGGCTTCTTTAAACCAGAATGGTTGGTGGTAATAAAACTTTGGCAGAAAGGAGAGACAGTATGAGGAAAAATAGCTAATGGGTTAAGGCAGGGGACAGGAGTGGGACATCACTCAGCAGCACATGAGGAGATTGGGTCTGAGGACACTGAACTCCCCAGAATTGCCTCTAGCAGTTAAGACTCACAGTAAGGTGGGCTTCCCATGGCTCATCTTGCCTCTGTGTTAGATTTCTGTGAATAAGGTGTCAAAGATTTTGAAAAAAAGTGACTGTGTTATAGTCCATAACTAGGGAGATGCACTTTGGGAAGCATTAAATAATTCTAAGAAGTTTGGTAAATGGGTGAACTTCATGCTGTGATATGTGTTTTAGTGCTGGTGGTGTATAATTAATCCCTCTGTGCCAATGACACCAAATAGCTGATGATAAAGACTGAAACTGTGACAACTTTTAAATCCCGTGGCTAAATTCTTAAAAGTCTGAAAGAAAATAAGGTAGTAGAAAGGAAAGATTTGAAATTAGAAGTCCCAAAGCAAATCCGTACAAGGAAATTTAATAAGAGTTGTTGCCCAGACAGTTTCTCATAAAGGGCTGTATAGATGTCTTGTCTAGATGATATCTAGTAGTGAATTCTTTAAAGGAGTTTAGTTGGGATGGAGTGACAAACTATAAGGGCAAAAATGAAATTGAGGGGAGTATGAGCAACTCCTTCATTTCATGTTAGTATTAGAATATCAGGGTATTAGGATATCAGAAAAGTGAGCATGGTAAAAGGTGGGAAATCAAATTATTTTTAAATTATGCCATCCAGGTCATTGAAATTTTGTGTTTGGATTAAATATCTGCCCGGCCTGGGACTAAATGTAGGGGTTTAGCATTAGCCCCAGCTGGGTGCATATTTAACTCATTGCTTGTAGCATTACCTTTGGAGTTATTGCAGGCAATTTTCTAGTTACATAAGTTCTGATCATATTTATAAATATACCTTTTGGAAATAAAACAACCTGTGTCAACAGAACCATGGCCTTGATTGTCTCCAGCCATCTAATGGCAGGAAAATGTAATGGATCAAATTTTTACTGTAAGCACAACAAAAAACCAAGGCAGGTGCAGCAGGTTCTGTCCTGGCTGCAGGCACAAGAGAGGAGTGAGAGGAGCAGCTGGCCCCAGTCCTCTTCTAGCTGAGAACCAAGGGGATCTGCACGGAAATACATCTTTCTTTTTATAGAGGGAGAGATGGATGGATGTCACAGTGATGAAATGGGACATCCCGGGAGGTGGCGGGTGCCTTGTTGAGGCAGCAGGATTTCTGCTCAGGTTTTAGTTGCTATTTCCTTTCCCTGACAGCAGCTCACAGCTGTGCCTCCACTTTGCCCCTCTGAACTCATTCCTCCACTCTGCCCTTTAGCTGTTATTTGCCTCTCCCGTGGCTCCAAGCTTCCAAACCCTTCTCAGGTGCCTACCCGTCATTTCCCAATTACACTTTGCCAAGTGCAATTTCCTTTCTTCAATTTCATTCCAAAAATAAAAAAATAAAAATTGTTTTGCTGCCTGGCGGTGTCAGTGAAACAGCAGATCTGTCTCCTGGCAAAGTCCTGCTCTCCTCTGAGTAAATCACTTTGCTAATTGTGAATCACACATCTGATACCTCTGAATCCCTACTGCACTGTCCCAGGTAATAATAATCTGCTCTTGACACAACTATTCATTGAAGGGTGTGATTCTCTCAGCCTCAGGGAATGTCACTTTGCTGAGGCTTCCTGCTCACAGCTTCTCCAAGCTGCTCTTCAAGACGTCGGGTCTCTGAAGGTCAAATGGTCACGCAGGAGCCTGCAAGCAGTGTAAGATCTGCTTCTGATCTACACTTGGTGAAAATGACTTGTTTTTCAGCTAAATTTGCTTCAAAGCATTAATTTCATCAATCAGAATCACTGCAGGGCTATTTTCAGATGAAGAAAACGAAGGTTGGATATTAGAAAGAATTTCTTTACTGAGAGGGTGATCAGACATTGGAATGGGCTGCCCAGGGAAGTAGTGGATTCTCCATTCCTGAAGATATTTAAAAAGAGACTGGATGAGGCACTCAGTGCCATGGTCTGGTAACTGCAGCGGTAGTGGATCAAGGGTTGGACTTGATGATCTCTGAGGTCCCTTCCAACCCAGCCGATTCTATGATTCTATGATTCTAAGTTCAAGAGCAGTTGAAGATGATGTGTAGATGGTTTCCTTAGAATGAAGGGAAGCTGCTTTTTTAAGCACAGTAGGGTCACAAGTTCCTTCAGAATACCTGCACAAAGAGCTTGGCAGGTAATGGTTTCAGACCACCCTTTCTCCATTGCCAGCTTCTGCAGTCGGAGAAGGTGATTTCTGGGGTACACTCTCTGAGTAAGAGTACTGGTTCAGAGGAGTGTACCTTTACCTGGAGCTGTGTAGGCAGCCCTTTCCTAAAATTAAAACCCATGTACTTGAATAAAACACTGTTATGGGGTGAGTTTTTCTTCTTTAAGTACTGACTTTCTAAGGGGGTGATCTTTACAATGCTTTGTCATTTTGTATCTGTGGCTTTCTCTCTTCTGGGCCTTTGCCTTCCACACCAACATATTTTGAGCCTCATCTCTTAGGTAACCTGCATGCTCTAAACCCAAGAATTTGTTGGTCCAAACATAACACTTGAGATCAAGAGGTGAGAGAGCATGAGATAGCACTGATTGCCTCATAAAATCCAGAGGAAATCTGAAACTATTTTCCCAGAAGCCAGCTAAAGTCACACTTGTCAGATGTTATCTCATCAGAAGAAAATAACTGAATGAGTTTATATATGAAAAAAAAAATCAAATACACTCTTTAAAGAGTTTACAAAGGAACTAGACAGCTAAACCAGTAGAGATGGAGTAAACAATGCCTGTGCCAGCCCTGTTTCTCCATCGAGAAACAAACAGCATAAATTTTATAGTTTCGGTGACCACCTTCCCAAAGTGTTATTAGGAAGTAATACAGTGCTTTAGAAACCAAATGTCCTTAGTATTAAAATTTTCAATATAATTTCATCTCCCTGTGGCCATTCAGCCATGAAAACAATTATTCTGTAATTCCCAGAGCTTATTTTAAATAGTGTCAGGAATATTAATTAAGTCTTTCAGACATTGCAGATAGAGTAGCCTAGGCAAATAAGCATAAATTACTGAAAAACAAATATTGATAAATTATGTCAGGAAAATCAATCACTATTTATTTTTCAATCAATAAGAACCACAGCTAATGGCTGGCTAGCTCAATTAAGGTTTGATGAAGTGCAAGTTTTTCACAGAATCATGGAATGGTTTGACTTAGAAAGGGACCTTAGAGATCATCAAGTTCCAATTCCCATGCCATGGTTAGAGACACTGCTTTCAAATGGAAGTTAAATTATTAATCCACACCATTTGCTAGCAGGATACACAGTAGGTCATGTCTTATTTTCTATGCACAAATCCCCTCTCTAAATGTATATATTTTTAGATATGTACGTATCTTGAAAGCAAGATGCAGTGTCCTATGTTTTCTTAGATGTCCAGGAAATCTGGGATTTTATTGAAGACTTTTTTTCCATTGCTGGATTAAATGGAGAAAAGCCTGGAACACAAA
The DNA here is from genome assembly GCF_003957555.1 of Calypte anna. NCBI lineage: Eukaryota > Metazoa > Chordata > Aves > Apodiformes > Trochilidae > Calypte > Calypte anna. The sequence continues at coordinate 167,497,616 of NC_044244.1, forward strand.
CCTTTTCGGTTCTTTTACATCTGTTAATCTAATACCTAGTTTGAAAATGACTGATATATCCAGACTAATCCCCAGTGAAGTAATAAGAAAAAAAATATTTCCCCTTGATTTTGAGTTCTATCCTCAGTAGACCTGCTTACTTTGTGACTTGTGGGAGCCTACTCACCAGGCTCCCTTTGGGTTGGTAAAAGGGGTTTGAGTAGGAGGAAATGTAGGAACCAGCATAGGAAAGATGGTAGATGACATTTTACCAATCAGTTGTTCCCATCCAGGCTGCCAAGACTCACTTGTCGCCTCTGTCAGGTTCCTACCTCCTATATTAGAGAAAAATAAGAATTTTAGGGTTGATGTTATATTAGAATTCTGCTGCAGCCCAGGCTTGGGACTGGGTGATTGTGGCACTTAAAGCATCATTGAGCATAAGGTGTATATAATGATGCTGTTGCAATTTCTTGCCAGAGCCCCTTACTATTTCATAAAGCTTGGTTTGCTTTTAATATTTACTGATTTTTTTTTTATTTATTTAGTGGTTCAAGACCATTTAAAAATATTCAAAGTGTTTCTTTTTGCATTAGCTTTTTTTACTCACCTAGAATGAAAGCAATTCATTCTCTTTTACAGAGACACAAATCACAACTTTCCCAGAAGACATTCATATACCTCAGGGCAAATACAGTCTCTCTTTTGGAGTCGAGCCTTTACTTTTTCTCTTGCCCTTCCCTTTTGAGAGCCAAATAAAAACTTGGAGTAAAAAAAAATGTTGACAATGTCACACTGTGCAGGGATGCTGCATGTCTTACCTTCCATTCCTCTGATCTTTGAGGGCATCCAATACCAACACTGGTGATGTTTCTTCCTTCAATCACAAGTGTCATTTTACAGGCATTATGGAATTGTGGAATGGCTTAGGTTCACAGGACTTTAAAGATAACCTGCTTGCACCCTCCCTGCCATGGGCAGGGACACCTCCCACTGGACCAGGTTGCACAAAGCTCCATCCAACCTGGCCTTGAATATTTCCAGGGAGGGGCCAGCCACAACCTCCCTGGGCAACCTCTGCCAGTGCCTCACCACCCCCCACAGTAAGAATTTCTTCCTAATATCCAGTCTCAATCTACCCTCTTTCAGCTGTAAGCCATTAACCCTTGTCCTGTCACTATACACCGTTGTAAAAAGTCCCTCTGCAGCTTTCTTGTTGCCCCCCTTCAAGTACTGGAAAGCTGCTCTAAGGTCTCCCTGGAACCTTCTCTTCTCCAGGCTGAACAACCCTGACTGCCTCAGATTGTCTTCAAAGGAGAGGTGCTCAAGCCCTCTGATCATCTTTCCCTCTCTTCCCCTGGACTCACTCGAACAGTTCCACATCCTTCTTATCCTGGTTGCTCCATAATTGGACACAGAACTCCAGATGGGAGTCTCAAAAGACTGGAGAGGGGGAGAATGACCTCCCTCAACCCACTGACCACGCTTCTTTGGATGCAGCCAGGATGCAGTTGGCTTTCTGGGTTGCAGTGCACATTCACAGCTCATTTTGAGCTTCTCAAAAACCAATACCCCCAAGTCCTTCTCCTCAGGGCTGCTCTCAATCCATCTGTATTTGTGCTTGGCAGCTGAAGTCTTGTTACTGGAGTGGAACACACTTCTGAAAACACAGATGATATTGTTTCAGGATACAGAATTAATCCTTAACCAGATCCATTGCCATTTGTTGGGTTGAAAATAGAGTCTACTGGCTCGTTCTCGTGATCATGTCATAGGGTCCCACGTCAGCAGAGCTGTGGTTATTGCATCTGTCACAGCAAGTATGAAGTAATTCAACTACAGCTCTATGAAAGAAGTTTAAACTGGAGTACAAGAGCCTGCAGACAGATAGTTTTCATTTATTACCTTGGTGCTGTGTCTAAACAATCATATAAATCACCTCTGATATTTAAGAAGTGAGTTCAATATTATGTGACTTCACTGCACCATAATAAATAAAAACTGATATACCCTGTAGTCCATGATTTACAAAACAGATGCATAACTTGTGTAAATTGTACTTTGAATCCTCTTTTGCCTGCTGAGATGTATGGGATTTCTGATCTCCTTTCAAAGCAGGCCACCTAGTGCTTGCAGAGCTCCAGCACAGTGAGAACCCGCCTGCAGAGAGCTTGGTTTGCTCCTTCATTTGCACTCCCTTTAAACCATGGAGGTGCTCATCTACTTTTCAAGACATCCCATGCTATAGTGCAACTTAAAAGATCAGAAACTTAAGGCTGTAATTTCACATGCCTGCTCCCTGTCTCACTTCTCTGCTACTTAGCTCCAGCACTGTTTTTTGTCAGACCTCTCTATCAACCAGTGTAACTCCCTAACATGGACAAGAAGAGGCAATAACCAGCACAAAGTGGTAGGGATTTACTGAGTTAATGAACTGAAGCAAGTGATGGAAGGTTCTAGCAATAGGACTCCCCCAAGGAGGGGGTAGTACTGGGAGAAAAGAGAAATGACAAAAGGAAAAGAGGAAAATATGGTAGAAATTGCATCCTCAGGTTCACCAGAGAACAGAATTAAGGTAGAACTACTGACAACATCCTCTCCAGAATGACACCAAAGCACTATTAGAGCAGAGAGACAGCCCCAGCCCTTTGCAAGTGCTATTAAAAACCTCGTGAGCTCAGTGGTTTCCATACAGGAATGTGACATCTCCAAAGAAAGATGAAAAGCATAGCTTGGAAGGATGTTGCTAATTCTGTAGCTGTCTGATTTGACATGTAACCAGCATCCAGGGGACAGACTTCATCCCAGCATTTTGCTGGAGCTTTCCTTCTGCTTCCCTTCCTCCTCCCAGTGAGACACAAGGGGAAAACCCAACCATTTGGGGTCACTGAAGATCCTATGTCACTTTTCATGGTCTGTCTCAACTCTGGCGGTGGTCAATCCTGTTGGAATTTTGCACTGGATGAGCTGGATACATCTCTTGGTGGTTCCAAGTGAGAGGTGAGTTTGGGGCTTTTTGTGCTAATGGAAGAACTCTAAATACTGAGATATTCAGCCCAGTACATGGGGTAGAATAGCTAAATTCAGCCTTGCATGGCTGCCAATGTATTTGACAATGTATTTGTCCTTTCTTTTGCATGGGTTCAACTTTTAAGTGGAAAATCAGTGATTTCTCATGCTAAAAAGTGCAAAGCTTTTACTTTCTTTTTTTATTTTTTTTTATTAAAAAAATTAACACTAGCTAGGGGATCATTTCTGTATCACTAAGAAGTACATTTGTAGGAATCCTATCTCACAGACAGAATTGAAAAGATTGTTATGTGTCAGAAGTTATAAATAAATGGTTTTTATATTTGGTCTTCATCAGATAATGGGCACCTCCATGTAACACATCTTTTGTTAACTGCTCTCAGAGACAGAATATGGGCCAGACTGATGCATCTGGCATGGCAGTGCTGACAGTTTGACAGTGGCAGGGAATTTGATAGAAGAGGTCTTAACAAGCTTCTTTCTGTCATAAATTTCAGAAAATTACAGTAGGGCTCTGAATTTTAAAGCAAGTTTTGCCTTCTTCAAGAGACATTTGGCAAACTATATGCTACTGCCTGTGTGCTTTGTGCAGCTTCTTGTCAGGTATTTCAAAGGAGACCTGTTATGTCAGACAGTATTTTGTCACTGGTAAAAACAGTACATACAGAGGTGGGGAAAAAAAAAAAATCTGAAATCATCCCCCTCAATGCTTTGTCCTGTTGGCAGAACTTGATTTTTGACTGAGGAACATCTTGCATTATTTCTATATCATCCTTGGTAAAGGATGCTGGATGAAAAGCAAATTGGGCGTGCTGATCCTTCTTCTGAATGTCAGAGAATTGTTTAATGTATCATTATATAAAAACAGCAGTCCTGTATGTATACATCTTCATATTCATATATACATATATATCATATATATCACAGTATATACCTTGCACAGATCTGGGAAGTTTTATTTAGATGCAAATGAAACATTCTGTCTTATATGGCATGTATTTTTCTCTCTCTCTCACACACACACACACTGCCCTCAGAAATACCATGCTAAGTGGCAACTTACTTGTAGTGAAATGAGGCAACCAGGTGCCACTAATTGCCAGGGAGTGAACATGACCTTGTGTCAAGCCCACCTGTGCCTAATTAGGGTGGGCCCCCACTGCGCATGAGCAGGACCAGGGGGCCAATAAAAGGCCTTTTAGAGCCCACCCTAATCAGGCACAGGTGGGCTTGACACAAGCTCATGCTCACTCCCTGGCAATTAGTGGCACCTGGTTGCCTCATTTCACTACACTTACTATTTAAACTAATTACAAATATTAATTTTTTTACTCGCACCTTAAAACTTGACAGCCTCAAACCTGCAATTAAATTTACTCAGCCTTAACACCATTGACATATATCAGGTTTCTGCAGTCTCTTCAAATGTATTTATATAGAAAATAGTATTTATTCCCCTGGCACACCAGAGATAGAAGGGGACAAAATAAATGCCTTGACTTAAAAAAAAAAAAAAAAAAAAAAAAAGGAGGCTATAATCTCTATTCTGAATCCTGGCACATTTCCTGTTTCTGAGGTTTAGGCTCTTACCTCATCACACGCCAGCTATCAGGAGCCTGTGTTCTAATGCTTTGCCTCATAAAAAAACCTTAATCTTTTGTGATAAGGAAAATCAGCCATTCAAAGCTCCAAAGCTCCAGAGGGTCGTCCCCCCCCTCCACGAAATGAAGGAATCAGGAGGTGACATTGTGCCTTCAGGCAAACCTGCCTTGGCAGAGCCTCAAGGAACTCAGATCTAGGATGAGAAGAAAAAGCATTTGACTATTTCCTAAGACAAGCCCCATGCAAACTCCCCAGTGATTCTCTGGAAACCCTGAAGTTGTTCCCAGCACAAACCATTTGTATCAATCAGCTTTCAACCATAAAAAAAATGCTTTCAATGTTCTGAAAAACCAACATAAATTTAGTGATGAATAAGCTAAATCAGATTAATGCAACTTTGTTTTCTGATATAAAAATGGTAAGATAGGTTTAAAAGGGAAATTAAATCCATTCCCATTTTTCTCCTTTGGACAGGGTATATTACTAAAGAACCCATCATCAGTACATTATTGTAACCTGTGCTTCAGGGACTTTATTATACTATTAATTTCAGCTAATTAAGAGTCAGACAGTTCTACATTTATGACCATTGTAGACATTTTAACATAAAGTAAAGAAATACAGGTATTTAAAAATTTCAGCCACCAACTTCTTTCCTGTACCTCATCTTCAGTGCCCCCAAGGAGCAGAAAATCACAGTTAATTCATCTTCACCAAACTCCCAAGGAGCAGAAAATCACAGTTAATTCATCTTCACCAAACTTTTAGTAGCAGGAAAACACTTAAGAAATTTTTTGCAAGCAACCTCTCAAGATAACCATCTTGCAGGGACAGGTCTCAGCACCTCCATGTATCCAAAGCTCATGAAATGAAAAGCTGCTGGTAATTCTGGAAGCTTTTTGGCAGATGCTTGTTCTAGGATTTTTTTACATAGTCTAATGTAACCAGTAAAACATGATCTTACCAAGATGTAATCATTTTAATCCATGTTTGACTCTTGAAAAAAATCAATTTACTTTCACAACCAAGTGAGCTGTAGCTAGTGATAATACCACGGAACATTTCTGCTGCTCTGCAATAGGTATTGTATTTTCTTTATGCCATATTTTTTCAACAAAGAAACTCAAAGACTTCTTCTTAGAGGCTGCAATCTGTTCCATTCCTGTGTTGTTTTACCAAGGAAAGAAAAAGCATAGAGCTGCTTCTTCCAGAAAGTACCAGGCTTGTTGTTTTAAAAAGCTGTGCCTTGACTTAATGACAGAATAGTGTAGGCATTGCTGTGATCATTATCCACATATCTCTAAATGCCAATTAAAAAAAAAAAAAAAAATCATTCCTATTTAGACTCGGGGGTAGTTTATCTTTAGCCTGTCCGTTCTGTTATTGACCCAATGGACTCCAGATGCAGCACTCCATACATCAGGAGTACACAGGGTGATCATCACCAATACTTCAGCTAAACTTTAAGATGTATTCTGGAAATACATTTCAGACGTTGTTTACATTCTACATTTCTGCTCTGATCACCCTAAGGGACAGCTGAAAAATTTAAGTCACTTGGTTCACAACATGCCATGTAAATGTAACATTGCTGAGCTGAGAAAATTTAACTGGGAAAATGAAATAGGCTTCAGCAAAAGTAGTTCAGAAACAGCTACTCAGAAACGCTACAAAAATGTTACTCCCTGCATGTTTTTCAGGCATTTCTATTCTTTGTCTCATTCTTGACAATAATTTTGCTCTTCAAACAGTGATTTGCCAAGAGGTCCTTGGAAAGGAGTGTAGCATTGCCCATTTTTCACAATGACATCCTCCTCCAGGGGTAGTATTTCTGCCTCTCTGACACCAGACTTTTCGGGTATCTTGTGTTACACTGAGCTTCTACACAACCGTGTGGATGGAGTGAGGCACTGCTGCTTCATGTTAGGTTATTGATTCCTTCTTGCTTCTAGTTTCTATTTTTTTTTTTTTTGAGACAACTGAGAAGGAATTCTGGGAGATGTTACGTTCCTATTATTGCGAAGAGGTGCCAGCAAGTGGCATTACAATTTGGTAGTTTGCCTTCAATATTTGGATGAAAAAGACAGTAGCACTTTCATTAAAATGTCATCATGCTTATAAAGCATTTATTTTCTATACTGAATCAGGGAGGAAAGGAAACAATCTCTGAGGAGATTAAGAACCAGAGAGAATTAAATGTCACACAACAGTGGTTATTTGTGTGTGGATCCAGGCAATCAGAACAACCATATTGACTGAGACTGACTGAAACCTTAAGCATATGCTCAAGCTACTGAATCTGAGATGAAAAGCACATTTTAAGACATGTAGCAGCAGCACACAGCAAACTGTACAACAAAACCACCAGAAATGAAGAAGAAAGCACACCATGAAAAATTCATTAAAATATTTTCATTGTGGGAAAAGATTCACAATTCAAACCATTTCCAGTTCAAGAATAAATTCTGTAAAAACAGTGATAAACTGAGTCATGCACAGAAAACAGAAAGGTCAACAAAAAGCAAAGCAGCTGCCATAAAATGAATCCAAATGGTAATGGCATTGGATCCACCAAAACTGCTGTAGCAGTCATCTCCAGAGTAGCTGAATTTGAGAAAGAAAATAAGAGCCAGGTTTATTTACATGTGCAAGGAGCAATATTAGAAATGCAGCACAGTAAAGCATCTGTTGTTCCTCTGCTTTCACAGCAGGAATATTAGGGACTACTTAAATAGATGAAGTTGCAGAAAATTTAATTACCACTAAACATTTGCAGGGGAATTCATCGTTCCCTGGAGTTACCCCAGCTGATGTAATGATGGTATATGATACCTCTGGGCTTTAAAGGGGAAGCATATGCAACAACTGGTTGGAAACAAATGAGAGATGTGTACAGAGTGTACAGTATCTGCAGATTCAAGAAATCAGGTTTATCCTACAACAGAAATTATCTAAAATATGAAAAGAGTAGCTGACACCTTTTATGATGACACCATAATCTGCAGGAAGGCAAAGATGTAATTTTTCTTACAACTTCAAAAAAATAAGGAAAAAGGGAAAAATAACTGAAACACTGCCAGAACTCTGCAATGATCTTTAATGTTACATTCAGCAAACGTGGCACTTGAGCATGGCAGGCTCTGACAGTGGGGCTCATATCAACACTGACCTCAACATTACCAATTCCCCAGTGAAGACCAGGATCTCTTAGCTAGTTCAGATGATGTATCTGCCTCATTATTGCATTTTTGGCAAGCCCATCCTAACTTAAATTCATCCACAAATACAGACTGAAGTGTGTTATCATGTGAGTGTGTTATCTGTGAGTGTGTTATCTAATAGCAGATACAGGTTTATTTCAATCTAATACTATATGGTTTAGAGTAGCTGTACCTGCTGGTTAGCAGGCATACACACACAGCAGATACTATTAGGTATTGTTGGCATGCAATGTTATTTGAATTATTACAGAACTAGCAAGGAAAGACACCCTGAAAACTCCTTTAGGTGACTGAGTATTATAACTGATCCTTAAGGAAAAATTCATAGATTAACTAAGCTTATTCTAGCAATAAATGTGAGCATAAATCACCAGGCAAAAGCTGAAGAAATCTATAAGGAATCTGAAGTGCAGTACAGTCCCATTCTTTTCTGACAGCAGCCAGTTACTGAGAAGGTGTTTGGCCATTTTCTAATTGAACAGCTTGGCAGTGGAAATGCTGGATTGCTCTGCTTTCATCAAAACCTTCTACAGAAGCTTAGGCTGTGATCTGGTTGTGGCTGCTGGCCAGAAACCCAACCAAGCTGGCTGCTCACTGTGGCTCAGCTGACTGGCTATCTAGGTCCCTGGCAATATGCCAGCTGCTCAGTTGGCTTCTTGGCTCCCCAGCCTTGTCAGCTGGCAAAGAAATAACTGTTCCCTTTTTGCCAGAAAGGCTGCAGAGCCAATGTGTTTTGTTCCAGCTCTCAATGAAACAAAATATTGACAAGCTGGAATTTCCTGTAGAATAAAAAAAATTGCTTTCCAGCCAGCTCCAGTTATTATTGTATGCTCTTGAGTAGCACAGTGACAGCGTCACTGCCTCGTCTCAGCAAACACAATGCACAGGACGGATGTGAATCCAGAGCTCCTCCCAAGCCTCTGGATAAGAATCTTGTAGCATCTGAAACCATTTCTGTGCAGTACAATGCAACTTTTGACAAAGGGAGTTTGTGACGTTATTTTGTACTAAAAGACCTATTAAGCTGGCTCTAGGTTCTGGTTTTGCTGTGAGAGAATTTGAAAATAATTTTTCATTTCAGACACACTGTAGTTTTGAGAGAGTGTAGAGTCTAGTTCTGTGAGGAGAGAGAAGATCCTATGGTATGCAGGTTTCCATAGAGACCAAGGTCCAGGGTAGTTTTGAACCATGCAGGTGCAGTGGGAAAAGCCCAGGGCAGCTGATCCAGGCTGGGAAACCCAAGTATTCTGTACCACAAGCATCACACTCACTATAGATTAGGAAGTGTGTGAGGCTGTCTGGAGGCTTCTGCCATGGCTACTCCTCCACTTGCTGTGACCATCACATTTTCCCTGGAGCTGTTGTGCTGGTAGTGTTGGACACTCAGCCTCCACTGCTAGAAGAGCACAGCTCGTAACCGCTATCTGGAGCAAGCATAAACTTGTATTGTATATTAGCATTGGGGTTAATATTAGTTCATTATCATTATTCTATTAAATCTGTTTTCACTTCAACCCATGGGTCTCCTTTCCTTTTCCTGATTCCCCCTCCCGGGTGGGGTCAGGTAATAGAGCAACTGTCCAAACCCTGACAGTCTGAGAACTCGTTAGTCAGCAGGACATAATCGTCCCACTGAGGGATAAGGTCAGTATATAATCTATGGAATATGTGCTTTATGCATGTTGTTTTGAAAGATGACACATATCAGTTACAGATTAAACTCCAGGGAAAATAAAAACAGCAATAGCTGCAACACAGTTATAAATAGATTATTATGTTTTTATTGCTTTTAAAAACCAACAAACCAGATTAATGAAACATTCAACGAAAAGACATCAGAAAATGTCATGGCATTATACTATAATACCATAAAACCAAGCCTTGTCAGAGACAAATGCCATGGTCCAACCCAGACCAAAGATTAGTGACAGGATGAGTAACAAAATGATGGACTCAGATGAAGAGCTCCTGTGTGGCAGCTGGGAGGTGTGGCAGGAGTGTTTCCAAAGACACCCTGAGCGAGGTATAAATGGCCAAGCGAGTCAACACATGGCTCTGCACCTGGTGGCAGAAGAAGCTCATTTAAGGTGTTTCCATTCTCAGTTGTCTCTGTGCCACCCCCAGTGGCAGGCTGACATGTTGATTGTGTTGTTGAACTGGATCAGCAAAAAGGAAGTAAATCAGGTTGTTTACTAGTCTTCTCATTACGATCTCATTAGCTGCTTGATTTCACAAATGCTCATGCTGGCACAGTCCAGCAGCAGTGCAGATGTAGAAGCAGGTAGCTGGGATGGGGAAGCAGAAGGGTACATTATAAACAGATAAGCCAGGAGAAGTTATTCATTAAATTAGTACATTATGAGCTTTAGACTTCAGGGGGCAGGAAGGAGTATCAAGCACAGCAGATCCTTCCCAGCTTGCTGTGAGGGGATCAGTGGAAGGGCTTACCAAGGCTTTGAGGAGTGTATGCTGTGCCAACTGTTAGAGGCAGGATTAAAAAGATTACAAATGACCTATCTGCCTTTGAGAAAGCAGTCGCTGTTATTACAAAGTACACCAGTAAAATTTATTTCATTTAATTTAAAGTCTCGCCTGAATTTAATAAAGCTTTAGTTCTAGGGGAACATTTTTCAGACCTAGTAGCATTTAAAAAAGACAAAAAACCTGACACCATCATGCAAGGGTGCATTCATTTACAGGGGAAAAAAATAATAAGGGAGGGTCTAGTAAGAAAATATACAGCAAACAGCCATCAAGTCACAGACCAGCTCTTCATCTCCTTTTATAGAACTGGCATGCAGTAGCTTAGGGAGCTGACATACAAGTCAGTCTGAGATAATCTTTCAACAAGTTGCTCCAAGCCAGTAATCCTGAAAATACCAAGCTTAAAAGACAGGTGCAGACAGTGACTCAGGGCAGCTCCAGGGACATGACTGTATTTTTGACAAAAAGATGCCAGACACTTATTTTTGATACTTTAAAAGAACAGACAGACATCAGTACAGGTGTATGACTCCAACCAGCCGACTTCGCTGGTTTCCTTCACTGGGCCTAATCCTGTCCCCTACACAGGCAGTGATGTCCCAGCCTTGCCATGTCCTGTCCCTGTCCCCAGAGAGGTGCCTGATGCCCTGGGCTGGGGCTCTCCCCACACCTTGGCTGGGGGGAGTGTGATGGGCTCCAACTGGTCAGGCCTGGCCTTGAAAAATACAAAACTACACAGAAAGTACCAGAGCCCAGAAACTTATATTCTATTTCTTCATAATTAATATACGTCTTAAGAATTGTTGGCTTACTAGCCAAGTTTCCTGTGCTTTTACATAAGCAGTATTTAAATAAAATGAACAAAAAAAATCACTATTTAAATGCTATCCCCATTTTTATCGTTGCATAAAACCCCACAACTTTTCTGACAAACAATGGCACGTCGTGTGTTATGTTTCCTAGTTCCCTGATGAGGGTAAATCTTGATTTTTTTCAAGGTTTTGGCAGGGAGCCATAGGAACTCATTATTCTGAATAGTCTCAGGAGAATTCTGAAACAAAAGAAAGGCTTGAATTTATTTTTATAGCATGGTTTATCATGTTTACATTGCGTCCAGATCTATTTTGTGTTGGAAATTTTTTAAGTTTTGGTACTGGAAAATAAACAAAACTGTCTTACAGAATTTTTTAATGTCACAAAAACTGAGAAGTATTTTGATGAAGGTGTTGGTAAAAAAGAAGTATTTGTTTGTTAGCTAAAGGTGTGCAAAACTTACAAAATGTCTTATGAGTTAATGCCTTAACCCAAATGACATAATATTTCCAAGCCAAGCTAGTCCCAGTGGGCACTGAAATAATGACCAGCTTGAGTTAGATTTGATTTTATTATTCATTTATTTTCTCTCCATCCCTGAGGGAGGATTGCAAGTTCCCCTGCAGTCCCTGGGAATATGCTAAACCTTTTAATTATCCCACTCAGCTTGTGACACACTGCAGAAACAGTTACACTTTGCTTCTTTTATCTGCCTCGTCTGGGCATGGTTTGTGGGCTTTGTGACACAGATTGTTATGTTCTAGAGTAATTTAAAATATGGTTTGTCTATTTGTTGGCAAAACGAGTAAGTGAATCCTCTGACTTCTAAAGTACCTAAAACACAGCCCAGAAACTGCCTGTGACCAGGGACTGAACAGAAAAAAAAAGCCACAGCATAAGTCAAAACAGAAGCTAGGCAGAAGCACAATTGTCCAGAAAAGTAATGGGAGATCCAGGTGGAAAAATTTTTATATCCTTCTCACAGGGCTCAGGTGCCATCCAAGAGAAAAAAGCAACTTACAAGGATGTCAGGCTAGATTTTCTCTCTAGAAAGTGGGGAAAGCTAGACTTTGAAATCCCCCACTAGTTAAAAAGCTACAAGGCCAGCATCTTTTCATAGTTTTGTTTGTTTGTTTTGTCATCTTCTCTTCCCTAGCCCTTCCCCTAGCATGCACAGCTTTGGATTCTCATCGAATTCAGCTTTGGGAGCTCTTTATTTCCCGTATTCCCAAAGCCACTGCACCACATACCTTGTCTGCACCTATCATCACAATGGAATTCCAATTCTGTTGTTCCTTCTCCCGAGGCTCACTCTTGTATGCTGAGACTCAAATCTCTTCTATATTCTGGGATCCTCTTTTGGTGAAGGACAAGTCATTATCTGAAAGCATTAAAGAACCCATCACATACTGGTCAACCCACTTCCTCATTTGCATCCTACTTGTGTCTAAAGGAGCTGCTGCTGAATGGGAGTAATATTGGGAAGTAATAGAAGTCTGCTCTTTCTGTGCAAATAGCAAGAAATCCCAGGCTCCAAGAGCACTTACAATTAAATACACAGCCCTTTGTAACTCATAAGAATTTAAAAATCAGTTGCATGTTTGATGGGGTAAATGGCACACATTATGTACAAGGGACCAGAGGTTAAAAACGAGTAGAAAGTGAGAGAAGGCACAGGAATTTCAGAGAGGGTTTGCCAGTCACCTGTCTGTGCCTCATCTGACTAAAACCAAACTCTGTTCTCTAACTCATCTACCCTGCTGAGCCAGCCAGTCAGCTGGAAGGCAAACTTGACTTTCATGAGGCTTTCATGAGTAACCAGAAGGCAGCCCTCCAGTCCAGACTAGGCAGGAAGGACCCACCTCACAGACATATTTTCCCTCATAGCTGAGAGGCCGGAGCTTAGCACCCTACTTCCCGAGGGCTTTGCAACAATCCTCAGTGCCAAGCATAGAGAACACGAAGCCCCGCGCCTCGCCACGTATCCGCCGCAGAGCAGCATCCGACGGTGACTGTGCCGACAGGACTGGTGGCAGAGACCCGGCGGAAGGGGTGGAGGCGGTTGGGGGTGGCGGGGAGTTCCACCCGGCTTACGCCATCTCTAGGAAAGCGCCTTGGGGAGATGGGCTGGAACAAGCCAGGGGTCCGTCCCAGGGCCGGGCTGGGGCCGGCACCAGCCGGGACTTGCTCCTGTGAGGGGAGCACGAGCCGGTAACGGCCATAACGGCCACAACAGCCACCGACAGCGCACACCAACCTTCACACGAGCCCCGCCCAACAGCCCCGTTCTAAACCGCCCCCGCCCCCTTTCTCCGAGGCTCTTCCGGGACGGCCGCCAATGGGAACGCGGGTACAGACACCACGTGACTCCACATCTCCCCCTCCCACCTCCTCCCTCCCTCCCCGCTGCCGAAGGGGAGGGGATTGGTGGGAAGCGTCGCGAGAGCGGAGGCGCGCGCCAGTGGGCGGGGCGGAGCCGGGAGGGGGTGGGGTGGGGCGGGGCGGGGCGGGCGAGGGTCGCTGGGCTGAGCTGAGCTGAGCTGCGCCGCGGCGGTGACGGGGCCGGCGGCGGCGGTGGAGGGGCCGTGCGTGTGCTCCGCTGCTTTTGGCGGTGAAATGGCTGCGGCTGCCGGGTGCTGAGGAGTCAGTCAGGTACGGGGCGGCCGTTCTTGTCTACCCCTCCCACCAACCGGCCCCCTCCCCTCCCCCCCCCCGCCGCTGTCTTACTCGGGGGTAAGGGTCCCACCGCCACTGTCCCCGCGCCGGGCGGGGGTCAGCGCTGAGGCAGGGCGCGGCCTGTCAGGCGGGGAGGGCTCCCACAGGTGGCCCGCTCTCCGGGGGGCAGAGCATCCTCCGTCGCCCTTCCTCTCCCCGCTGCTGGCACCCTTCCCCAGCGCGCTCTGTGTGGCCTGGGGCAGCGCAGCTCCTCACGGGCCCTGCGGGTCTACCGCGGCGGCGGGCACCCCCCTGAGGGGAGGGCGCAGCCCCGCGGAACGCCCTTGTAGCACTGCGCGGAGAGGGGGACGTAGGGGGTGTGTGTGTGTGGGAGGAGTAGGGGCTGCGCTCTGCCTCCGAAAGCCGCAGAGCGAGGGTGGTGGGGCTCGCAGCATCCCTCCCTCCTCCCTTCCCAGAAAGCCCCTTGGGAGGCGCGGCGGCCTGCGCAGAGGGCCCGCCGGTGGAGCGGCCGGGTGGGAAGTGCGGTGACCCCCTGGTCTGGGAATGTCTGCGGTCTCGGCCGGAGACAGAGTAGTGCCTGTGTTGTTGTGGTTGATGCACCGGGGCACAGTGAGTTCGCGTTACCTCCTGCATTGGTTGGCTTGTGGTTGCTGCACATGGGTTAAATAAGTTCACCCCGTTCTCAGCATTTCGGTTTTTAAAAGTGTCTCCTCCCCCTCCTCCCCCATCTCCTCCTCCCGGTTCTTTTCCTCCCTGAAGGGAGGAGGCACAAGCATTGCTCTTTTGCATTCTTGGCTCCTTTGAGGGGTTTTCTTTATTACGACTTAAGGACCTTTCTCTGTTTTCCCCCGATAATATCCACTTGGGAAAAAAAAAAAAGGCTGTGAACTGCATATCCTGTTTTACAGTCTGCTTACTGAAGCCTTGATATATTACCAGAGTGAGATAGGGAGGAAAAAAGTTCTGTTGTATCTGGACAAGGTCAGTAACACTAAAATCAGTGATAACACAATGCACTTAATTTATTCATATTATACTTGGGAAGAGTCTTACTTTGCTTTGTATTTGCAGGATTACTTCAGAATTGAACAGTTAGCCTTAAGTGATATGTACTGCCTGTATTCAATTAATTATTGAGCATTAAGTGTTATTCAGTAATGCTGGTCCCATTTGTCAGGGGTATTTATGTTCTGTAGGCCAGGTGACTGTTTTGAGGCATAGTAATTGAATTATGCCATCTTGGTTGATGTCTCATAATTTCATATCTTTCAGGGTATATACTCTATTAATAAAGTATATACAATATGAAGTACAGTGGTAGAAAGTATTATTTATTGTGGAAAATAAGTAAAATAGATTTTCCCACTTTCTGGTGATCATTTGCTACAATTTAAAAAACAAAAAAACCCATCACCACCAAACCAAAAAGTTTGTCGGGTGCTTTCTGTTTTTTTCTAAGGGGAAATAAGGCTGCTTGAGGAAATGCTGCTTCTTTGGGAATAACAGTCCCCAACTTAATCAGTTTAGTTGTGTTATGTATGAAATACAAACCACAAACCATAAAATCTAGAGTAATGGGTATTTCTGTAATATTTTTTTTCCCTTAGATGTGTTTGGGAAACCAGACCTGAGACCAAGGGGAAGGTGGGCGTGATGATTTTTAGCAATGAACTAGGCAGAGGAAGGAGTCTTTTGAAACTGGTAAAGTTTGGTATTCATGTCGCACTCTATGTAACCAAAAAATGCAGTGTAAAATTATTAGAATCAAAAAAGAAGATCCTTACCTTCCATAACTGTCATTAATGCTGAAAAACACTGATGTATTTTACCAACATCCCCCCTCACACCCCCTACTCCCCATTTTTCTTAGTGTGGATGTGGTCAAGACAACTTGTCATTTTATAAATGGACTTTTGCAAGATTGCCAACAGTGAAAGTGATGAATCATTAGAAATGAGAAATAGAGAAGGATCCATTAGACTATTCTGCCTACTTGTCTGTGTAGGCTTGTTTGATTTGGTTTTCAATTATAATTGTTTTGCTAAGGTTACAATGGAATGCATATTGTTTTTAAGATATTTTTAATTCCATATTTCATAGAATCATAGAATCATAGAATCGGATGGGTTGGAAGGGACCTCAGAGATCATCAAGTCCAACCCTTGATCCACTACCACTGCAGTTACCAGAATATGGCACTGAGTGCCACATCCAGTCTCTTTTTAAATATCTCCAGGGATGGAGAATCCACTACTTCCCTGGGCAGCCCATTCCAATGTCTGATCACCCTCTCTGTAAAGAATTTCTTCCTAATATCCAACCTAAACCTCCCCTGGCACAACTTAAGACCGTGCCCTCTTGTCTTGCTGAGAGTTGCCTGGGAAAAGAGACCAACCCCCCCCCTGGCTCCAACCTCCTTTCAGGGAGTTGTAGAGAGTGATGAGGTCTCCCCTGAGCCTCCTCTTCTCCAGGCTGAACACCCCCAGCTCCCTCAGCCTCTCCTCATAGGATCTGTGCTGGAGTCCCTTCACCAGCCTGGTTGCCCTCCTTTGGACCTGCTCCAGCACTTCAATCTCCTTCCTAAACTGAGGGGCCCAGACCTGAACACAGTACTTGAGGTGTGGCCTCACCAGTGCTGAGTACAGGGGCATTTGTAATGAAACTTTCAGAGCTCAGTAGTTGATTAAACCTGTCTTTTGCTAATCATCAGCAAAGTTCTTTTCACTGCTTCAGGTCATTGTGTTGAAGGCAAAATAAGTACTTTTGTTTAAAAAAAAAAAAAAAGAAATTACTCCTTTTCTTTTTTTCTTTTTTTTTGTCAACAGTGCCACGCGATAATAACATACTACATATCATTCACATGTATTGTCTCTGTGGTTCAATTTCCTCATGTCTGTGTTTTTAACACAGAGATACATATGTACAGGTATTCCTGTACAGCTGTTTAAGACATTTAGTCAGAACATTTGCATTTAACAGACAAAAGGTAGTGTTTGTCTGTGCACACTGACTTTTGATAAACTTAAGCACAAGATAAATTTATACAAAGTGATGAAATCCATGGCAAAATTCCTATTGGATTCCGTTAAGCTGATTTCAGTGTTTAGTTTTGCTCCTTAAATACATTGGAACAAGATTGTAAAAGCTAACTAAATGCTTCATATGTGGTCAGAGGAGGAAGGTGTTTCTCAATAAATCACTGGGAAAATAGATGTAACGTGAATCCAGCTTGCTAGAAGGGTAGAGAGAGTTAAACTTGGTGTGTATATTTATCAGCTATTTACATGATCGATTTTATCTTTTTTTGTGTGTGTGTGTCAACTGCTAGTTAGCAACAGGAAGGTACTGTTCCTCTTACAGTTGATACTTCTCCTGTTTGTTGCCTTTTTAAAATTTTTTTTTTTAGTTTTTAGAAGGAAGAAATGAAATTTAATAGTCAAATGCAATATCAAAAAGTAAAAATAATTTTCAATGGTAGGTTTTATTTTCATGAGAAACAAGTTATTTCAAGCTGTTTTCTTTGTCAGTGCTTTCACTTCCTTTCCAGTTAATTGGAAGGTTTCCATAGTTCTCAGATGATTGGACCACTGTTGTTTTGAAAGAGGGTGACAATTTTATATATTCAAAAGAACACGTTCAGATTTTGCTGCATTGTTGGATAACTGAATCCCTTCAGATGTATCTGAAGTGGATGATGGTGAGTTGAGATGCTGTAGGTGCTGGAGAGAGGCTGTAGAAGAACAGGATGAAGACAAAACATAATGTCTATGGTGTTCTGTTGATAAGCCAGTACAGACCCTGTCCAGCATCTTTCAGAGTCTTTGTGCTGTGATTTACAAGGCTGTTGGTTTCATGAGGTAGGTTATCTTACAGGTGGCTCTATGTGGATACTTGGGTCTCCAGAGTTTACTGTTTGATGCTACAGAAAAATACTTAACCTAATCCCTGCAGGCAGTGTAACTGTAGAGTACTCTACCTGAGTAAATACTGTGGGACCCAACACTATTATAAAAACATCTCCATGCTGTTGCTGTGCCAGGGTTTTGCTGCAAGGGGTGATCAGTCAAAAAATGTAGAGCTCAAGTGGTTGACTTGACCCTAGGTGAGAAACCAGCTTTTCCCATAGGTGACTCTTCTTAGGACAAGGATGTATCTAGGAATATTGCCCTGATCTGGTTAGATTAACAGAGTGGATTAGCCATTTCAGATATTGCAGTAGGGACCAGTGAAGCATGTTTCTTTTTCTTGCTTGATATTGTTTCTTTCTTTTATTTTTTTTTTTAACACATGAATCTTAACAGAAGTATTGTTGTGTTTTTTAATCTTTCATTCACAGAAGCTTACTGTTCAGTTTTTAATTTGTGTTTATTCTAATGATATATAAAATCTAATATTCTAATGATACATAATATCTAATATGTACCTATCTGCTTTATATCCTTGCCTTAGTTTCCCAAACCTTGGACATCCAGTTAATGAGAGATGCTGTGCTCCAGAAATCAAGATGTTGCAATTTATTTACTTGAGTGTAACTTTTTTCCTAAGATTCTATCAAATTCATCTGTTTGAAGGAAAGCAGAAATCAAGGTGGAATATGAATAGATGTACTAAACAGTCTCTTACCATGGCATTCTTGAGGAGGGAAGATGAATAATGCAGTTACTTGATGCTCCTGCTCTTCTTAATATTTAAATTACGTATATTGGAGAACAAACCCTCAGTAAGATTTCTTCCCCATATAAAGGTTAAATATGTGCCTGAGATGAGACTGAGGAAACCAAGCCAGTCAATTGTGTGAAGGAGACCTCTGCTCTGGTGCCTTGTGTTTATTTTTTACTTTACTGTCTTTTACATGTATCTGCTCTTTACCTTGCTTGTTTTGAATGGTTTGGGAGGTATTTTAGGTTTTTTTCCCATGGCTGAACTGTGTGACCATGGGAAGGAAAGGATGTATGTATTAAAACTTGCAGAGGACTTAAAATCCCAGCACATCCTTTCTGTCTTTATTAGCACACTATACTTATTGCCTGTTTTGGCAGATGTAGAGGTGAATGAAACAAGCAAGATTATTTTTGTTTATGCAGACTAAACAGGGTAAGTTGAAAAACTTGTTTTAATTGCTACACTTTTTTTTTTTGTTGTTGTTCCTGTTGTTAGAATTAGACTTGAGCTCTCTAAGGGTACTTGACTCGAGCAGAAACTCTTCTGACCAACTTTGGTGAAGTAAAGAGTGCTGGTAAATGCATCATTGGTCCCCTGTGTTTTGCCAGCAGAGACAGAACTGCCCGGAGCTGTGCCAGAGAAGGAGACTGTTGATACATGTTAACCTAAGCAGGAGTCACATGTGTTTGTCTGTAGTGCTTGCGGTTGACAGAAATAAATAGGCTGGTTGGTTGAGTGCCTAAGCACTGTATTTTCCTCTTGACACTGTTAAAGAGTAGTTGCAGTGTGTTGTATGCTACAGGAATCTTTTGATATACTTCCCCGGAGTATCAGCAATAGTGAAACAATGTCTTCTTAACATTCCCCTGCCCATTCAAAGCAGCCTTGAAACCTAGGTAAAGAAAAATTGGGACACTAAGGTGCGTTTCATACTTTGTGCAGCATTTTAAAAATTAAGGCAGAACTTTTTCAAAGGCAGCAATCAGTATGGATGGCTTACTGTTTTATCTTTTTGGGTTTAAAATGCTTTTTAAACTGTTTTTATTGCTTCTTGTTTTGTCTACTTGCATTTTCAAGCTGTATACAAATAAATGGGAAACAAAATAATCAAGTATGAATGTTTTTCCTAGGTATTTCTGAGCTGACTTCTTTCATCAAATAAAATTGGTAAAATGGATAAGTACGCCAGGACTCAAGGCAACCGAATGAAACCAAGAATATCTGTGAAAAAGGTAATTATCTCTATTTAAAAAACCCCAGCATTTCAGAGCTTTTCAATCAGAACAGTCTGATAATGAACCAAGGGAAATGGTAGGTTTGGTTGGGGTGTTTGTTGTTTTCATTCTTTATATGTTTTAATATTGGTTGTCTAACATTGTAAGGAGGCAAAGAAATTGTCTTTGCTTTATGTTGTGGCATATTTAGCATAGTTGAATTGGGATACAGAATAATTTTTAAGGATGTCCTTCATGTCCTTCTTATATTGAGTTCCTCCAGAACTGGGCACAGTACTCCAGGTGGGGTGAGCAGAGTAAAGGGGGAGACTTGCCTCCCTTGACCTGCTGTCAGTTCCACTGTCCATGTTGCTGATGGAGATGTTACATAGCACTGGTCCCAGTGCCAATCATGATCTTACATTTCTTCTCAACCTTACCACTCACTAGAGGAGATAACAATTTTTAAGATACAGAAGCTGTTAACTTTCTAAAGTGAGATGATGTGGTCTTTTTTGGAAGCTGAATTTTGCAGTCTGATAATGAACCAAGGGAAATGGTAGGTTTGGTTGGGGTATTTGTTGTTTTCATTCTTTATATGTTTTAACATTGGTTGTCTAACATTGTAAGGAGGCAAAGAAACTGTCTTTGCTTTATGTTGTGGCATACTTAGCATAATTGAATTGGGATACAGAATAATTTTTAAAGATTACTTACTTTTTACCTCTTGTCTTTGCCTTTTGTGTTAAGGTAATATGGCGTATTTATTTGCTAAAATTTCCCTTGTTTATTGGAGTATAGCTTTCATTTTGAGCACAGATTTTCAAGTTGGTATCTCAGAAATTAAAATACAAGTACACTGAAAACTGTTCTGTGAAGTTTGTGTTATGAGTTACTGTAAGAGCTTTATCTTTAGATCTTGTTTTCTTGACTGGCTTGTCCTTGTGCCCATATAAACTTCTAGGGAGTACTTTGCAAAATAGTATGTCTAGCACTTAGGAAAGATATCATTGAGGGTTTTCTAACAGAATTTATTTATTTATTTATTTATTTATCAAAGTTTAGCCACTTTATCTTGGAGAACATAAATATTCTTCCTTCAAATTTTCTTGCAACTTTGCTACAAGCCTTTACTGAAATGAAAATTGCAATTTATTCTGAACAAACTTATTACCCAATCATAATCATTGAATACAGATGAGTATTTTTCTAGGTCTTTCTTCATTACTAATAAATTCTTTACTTAAAAGTGTGTGCAGTGCTTAAGAGGAGAGCAAGGAAATGTCTTGTCACATGAAAATTACATTATTTTATTCCATAAGCAGATTTTCTGGTTTTAAGGAAGCAGAATCTGTGGTATAGGTCCTGTAGAAATTGCTTGAAGGCAAAGGTAAGTATTATGGGACTACCAAGCAGTTAATCAGTTGTTCCAGGTCTTGATATGAATGTTAATTGCCATTCATAACAAGTTTGTAATTATGGATGATGTTCTTTCACTTAAGGCATACAGTATAAAACCTTTTATTTTGTGTGTTTATGAGACATCTCCAGCTGCAATCAAGTTCAAGTACAGTTGAGTCATTCTGCATTCTGAACCTGAACATGAAGTGGATTGTGGAGGATGTTTTTAGTCTGCCTCTTTTTTTTTTTTTTTTTTTTCCTCTTAAATTTAAAAACCAAACATAACAATGACTTCCCCTAGATTTTTAGACTTTTGGGTCACAGAAATGTCTTTCTAATACTAACAATGGCTGGTGATTCCTTACCTATTTTAGTGATTGCCTAACATACTAGGTCTGTGATTTGCTCTGTTAATTGCCATCAGGCATGCTGGACTGTGTGCTTTTAGGAGGAACATGATTTCCGCCATTCTTAGGTGTCTCAGCATTCTACAACCAGACTCCAACTTTTTGATCTGTAGCTGCCTCCTCTGTGTTTCTCCCTGAGGAGAGGCAGCTTCTGGTGTGGAACTTTAATTCTTTCTCACAGAACCAGGCAGTAGGATGGCTGGAATCACACTATGTTTCATCTTCTGTTGCTTCACAGATTGCTGTCTGATTCATGTCCTCTTTGTAATACTTAACAGAGGATGTTGCAGTAGCTATTAAGACATCAGTGCATGGTTGTGGTATGCACATTTAAAGCCTAAGTTTCCATTCTTACAAAAACACTTCAGAATATTCAGTCCATTTAAATCTTGCAGCATGTGAAATCAGTAAGAGCTATTTTGTTACTTAAAAGCAAAGTAAACATTACTATCTAGAACTGGATATGATTTCACTACAGATCTGGCCACTTACAGATTTGTGGGTTGTTTGAAATGTTAGAGAGCAGTTGTTTCAAATGGTTAAGAGACTGGTCAGTATAGAATTTCTTCCAGTGTTCCATGGAAGTTCAATAAATGACTTCTTGATTTGCTGGCAACAAAGGGGACAATGCTAAACTTTGAGCTAGGGGCACGTCAGGGATTCTTGTTGTTCAGGTCTGTCTTACTCTGTGCATGTTTGAAGGTGTTTGTGTTTTTCCCCTAGTATGACTTAGTAAGTTCAAAATTTGTGCTCATGATTGAGGTCACATTTCTTGCAAGACATGTGACTTATGAATTTCTGTGAAGAATTAGTACAGTGGCCTACTAAGTAGAGCCTTTTAGATTGCTTGGGTTTTTTTGCCTGTGTGCCAATGTATATTGAAAGTAGCTGTAATATTTATAAAAACAAATTACATTCCTTTGTAGAAGATGGCCTCTTGTCCTTAACTAAACCGACCTGATAGTCTTGGGAACTTGCTTGTTTTCAGTTTCTGATGTTGTTTTCTCTCTCCTAGATTGGAGCTGTGAAAGAAATGTGGTTTCATTGTCTGTTGGATAGGAGGGTATATGTAAAACTGTTCAGTCCCTTGCTGTCACAAGCACAATTTTTTAGGAATATGAAAAATTATTAAATATAGTCTTAAAATGAATGAAAATTTAAAAACCAAACCTACTGCTCTTAAGTAATTTTAAATGACTCTTCTGTAATATCTAAGAAATGTAGGAATTCCAGGTTGAAGCTATACACAGCAAATTTATACCTGTTTATTCATTAATATGATTATTATTCAGCTTAATATCTTTTTCTTTCGCAGATGTTCACCCTTGTGATATTTTTACAGCTTGTGATCTGCTCTCTGTTAGCCTTGGGTTTTGGAAACTTTTTAAACTAAGGTTTTAGTCTGCTTTTGTATGAAAGCCTCTGCATCCCAGTGATTATCCTTCATAGTCCTACTTTCTGTGCTTGTTGTGAGTTAATCTTCTTTTTACATGTGGATGATACCGTGTGTGCAATTACACTGGATGTCCTTCTCAGTGACTCAGATGGTGTCAATTCTTTCACAGAAGGATGCTTACTCGGGTCATCTGAGCTGTTTTCAGTGCTGTATCTGACTAACCATTCATTGCTGTGCCATGATTAAGAAGTCAGCTCAGGTCTTTTATTTCCCAGCTTGTGAATTCACAGTTCTATTTCAAAGCTTGCTTTTAGGTTCTAAGGACATAGCTTCACTTCATACAATTGCATTTCAGGTTCTTCCCAGATGCTATACTATTATTCCTCTTTAACTGCTGAGACCTGCTTACTTTGACTTATCATCAAGTTTCATCTACATATTTACTTCCCTCCTCCCACTGAATTTAATAAAGATGTTGAAAATTGAATTCAGTCACAAGATACATTTTTAGGAACTTGGTTACTGACCTACATCTACTGTATCTTCAAAAGAGCCCTTTGCTATCTCCATTTGGGCAAATTGTTCTTTTCCAGAAACAGTTCTCTTAGTAAACTTTTTTTAACTTTACATGTCAGTGTAAATAATCTATGGAAATCCTGATAGACAAGATCTTTTCTCTTTGTATGTGTTGTGTCTGTTAATTTCACTTTCTTTATTTTGCTTTTGTCTATTTATTCTAGAAGTGCATTTCTGATTTTCTATCACTATGAGAAGAAACATGGTGACAGTGGCCATACTGCAACAATTGAGATTCTATTATTATATTATTATACTAAATGCCATTTTTTCTACAGGGAAAAAAACCCCAATTAATTTTCTTGAAGCTTAAATCTTAATATGTAAGGTCAATTTTTACCACAAAGGGTTTGGTTTTGCTGTGGGAGTATCAGGAAACTCAAAACATTCTTTGACTAGATTTGGCAATCAAGCACTTCTACTATTTTACTATGTATTTTGCATACTTTCTATGATTCTATTGTTTAAGGAGGTGTGCAAATTTGAAATAACTTTAAATAAGTTGGACACTCTGACTTCTTACTTTATTTTTAACAGAGCAATCACTTAGGGAATAAATAACCATAATAATAATTTATAGCCCTATCATGGAATCATAGAATGGTTTGGACTAGAAGGGGCCTTAAAGATCATCAAGTTCCATCTGGTTCCATGGTCAGGGACACCTCCCACTAGACCCAGTTGCTCAAAGCCCCATCCAGCCTGGCCTTGAACTCTTTCAAGGAGGGGGCAGCCACAGCTCTTCCGGTCAACCTAGCCAGTGTCTCACCACCCTTTTAGTGAGGGATTTCTTCCTAAAGTCTATACTAAATCTACCCTCTTCCAGTTTGAAGCCATTACCCCATGTCCTGTCACTACATTTCTATGCAAAAAGCCCCTCCCCAGCTCAGCTTTCCTGTAGGCCCCCTTCAGGATCTGGAAGCTTGCAATAAGGTTTCCCCAGAGCCTTGTCTTCTCCAGGCTGAGCAACCCCAACTCTTTCAGCTTTTCTTTATAGGAGAGGTGCTCCAGTCTTCTGTTCATCTTCATGGCCCTCTTCTGGACTTGCTCCAAGTTTCATGTCCTTCTTATATTGAGTTCCTCCAGAACTGGGCACAGTACTCCAGGTGGGGTGAGCAGAGTAAAGGGGGAGACTTGCCTCCCTTGACCTGCTGTCAGTTCCACTGTCCACGTTGCTGATGGAGATGTTAAATAGCACTGGTCCCAGTGCCAATCGTGATCTTACTTTTCTTCTTAACCTTACCACTTGCTAGAGGAGATAACAATTTTTAAGATACAAAAGCTGTTAACTTTCTAAAGTGAGATGATGTGGTCTTTTTTGCAAGCTGAATGAACAAGATTTTTTGGTTTGGTTTGGTTTGCTTCTGTCTACTTGCATTGTTTGACTTCAGACATGAGCAGTAATTCTTTTGCTCACTTTGTCACACTGGGAGAAAGATTCTAAAGATTTAGACATCTGTTGCTTGCATGTCACCAGAAGGATAACTGTAACAGATGTTGCAGCAAGTATTTACATGGGATTGTTACAGTTGTTTCATATTCCTCAAGGAATGGGAAAAGAGAATGCCTGTGGATTTTCTTGGGGTTTTGTTTGTTTGTTTGCTTTCTTCCACACTGACTTTTGAAGCCACCTCCATTACTTTTTTGGGCCAACTTTGCTTTTAATTCTTTTTAAAGGAAAGCTCATGGAAAAGTTCTGTCTACAGGCTTTGATGCAAGGAATAGATGGGGCTTGGATTTCTTCATGGATTCATCTATTTCTTTTTTTCCAAGTATCCTCACTTTATTTTTTTTTTTAATGCAGAATGGTCAACTTCTCTTGGAATAAAAACATTGCTTGAATATTTCCTCTTTCAGTTCCATGTCCTGAAGTAAATTTACACTTCAGACTTGTTGATCATTGAAAGTTATTTCAAATACTACTTAAGAGTAGAGAAACCTGTGAGGACATGGGTAGATGGTTGGATGGATTCTGTATCCAGGACTGAAAATGTTTGGTTTTTTTTTTTTTTTTTTTTTTGTCTTACATTTTTTTCATTGTTTTTCAGAATTTTGGTGAAGGTGTACTGCACTGTATGAAGTCACTGCTACACAGCAGGAAAGAATTATGCAGTGTATCAGCAGAGGAATATCTGAATCGGGAAGAACAAGATAACTTTATTGAGGTTTGGCATAACCTAATAATTTATATATATATATATATATGGGTTTTTTTGTAGCTATGATAGAAAATCATTAACTCAGAACAGTATGGGAAGTTGCAGTATAGTAAATGTGAACAATGCTACAAGTTACTGGGCTTAAAACCTGTACCCCCTAGTGTCATTCTTGAATTAAGTCAGTGTAGAAATGTCAGATCTCTTTTCAATACAAGATTCCATTTCTCTCCTTTGTAGGATCTGTGAAACTAAAATATGTAGATAAAAGATTTTAGTAAGAATTCTACAACTGTGTGTGCTATAGTGGTGAGCACTCCTGTTACTGAGATTGTAGGGATGGTATACTAAAAAAATAGCAGAACATTTTGATCCAGATCTGAAGATAGAACTTTAAAGTGATAGCTCTTGTTTGTCCTGTACTCAGCACTGAAAGTTGAAGGCTCAGCATTTCAGGTCTAGACTTCTTTTACATTAATACAGGTGGGCCAAAAGCTGGACAAGCTGGAGAGAAGTAGACCTGGACAGAATGCAGGACATCTAGGTAAATGTCAAGCTGTGAGGAAGAATGACTGTAGCTGTTTGAGTGACAAGGCTAACAACAGCTTCTCAAGAGGGAAAAGGAAAAAGTAAGAAGCAATGTGTACAATGTATTTCATATTAAGTGTCTTAGAAGACTGCTCAGTAGCAGTTGACAAGCCTGGCAAGGAGAGGATGATCTAAACTGTCCTGGGAGGGTAGCTGAGATTAGGAGAAATTAAGATTCAGGAAGTGGTTAGGGTAAGGGTACCCTACCCTACCCTGACAATTAGGTAAGGAATAACAGTAAGAAGGGAAGAGGCATGTGATTTTACCAGCAGATTATTTGGGGTAGCCTGGGTAACACCAAAGTTTTTGGGACTGGTTGGTGGTGAGTTTGTGGCTGTATGAAACTTCTGTGGAGGAGGCAAGAAGCTGATTTTGTGAAAGATGATGAATTGTGGTAGATTAGAGGTAAGGAAGCAAAGAAGCATGGGCAAGACCTTGTCTGTTTGTGCCTTTTTAGACAGACCACACTCTAGAATCTCTGAAAACCCTGAAACATTGCCCCCCCTATCCCATTCCCCCTCTGCTTTTCTTTTTAAATCTGGTAGCAAAACCTGGCAAATAGCTGGCAAAGTGTTTTATATCCTTGTAATAATGGTCCCTATGAAGATAGATAGCTGACTATATTTAGTTACCTTATTAGCTCAAGCAATTAAGAGCCCTCTGGTAGAATGTAAGAGGGTCAATATTGTGTCACAGAACAGGTATTTTTTTCCTATGAAAATGTAAGGAAAGACACAGATAATTACTCAGGCTCAGGAAAGCCATAATTTAGGTTTTCCTGTACCTGTGAGTTATGATAACCTTCAAATCCAGTGTCTCATACCCTACTTTAAGTTTAAAGAAGAGACTTGTGTTACTGTCTGTTGGCCTTTGTATTTCACTTATCTTCTTCCCAACAACATTTGTACTGGTGTACACACTATAGACATATTCATGGTAATAAAGGTGATTATTTTTCTGTGGAAACTGCAGTTTGGACACAATAAAGAAATCCAAATTAGTGTTGTTATTGAGACAAAACCAGGTAGACTCAGCAGGGATGTGATATCTTTGACAGCAGTCTGCTGGCCTGTCAGTGTACACAGGGACTGGTTTGCCTTCATTTTTGTGAAGCTATAACTCCTACATACTGCCCTGTCTTGCACACTGAGTTATCCCTGTGGGATATCTTGAGGAAGAGGAAAATATATCTAAGAAAACAAGAGCAAACATCCAGGAAAAAAAAACCACAACCCAACCCAAAAAATCCTAACATAACAAACTACCAAAAAAACCCCCAACAGCCACACTAAAGCCTCCCAAAATGTTCTTCAGAAAACTATTTTTTTTCCTAAGTCCTTGAAATTGTTTGCTGGCTTGCTTCTTGTTTGGAGGTGTTCAGTTGATATTATAGGTACTGTATGGATAAGAAGATATAGAAGTTCAAAAGTGTCTTGCAGATGCTGTTGAAGAAAAAAGTAGGAATTCAAGGCTATGTTGTTCAAGAAGGATCGTTTTGTAGTTAACCCAGTGAATACAGTGCTGGGGACCTGTAATTTGCCTGGAGCTATTTGGAATGCTACAGGGAAACATTGTTTTACTTCTGATGTTATCATAAGTGAAATAAGGGTAAATGGATGTAAACAGGAAAGTCTTTCTGAGTGCACAGGAGCTTCCCAGCATGAGACCCCCTGAAATAAACAAGTCAGAGTTTTTCAAGTTTTAGTATTTACTGCAGTCAAAAAGAAAGATTGGGTTGGCTTGTGGTTTGTTTTGGGTTTTTTGTTTTGTCACACAGTGAAATAACATATTCAGAACTCAAATACAGATCAAAACAGAGATGTTTGTTAGCCATTTCTTTTTCCATTTCACAGGGAAAGTGGAAGTCCAAACATCAGTGGAAGTATTAGATCATTGTCCTTTATTTCATATCTACAAAATGGAAGAGAAATCTATATTCTTACAACCTTGTTTTGAAAATGGAGGGGGTTTTTGAGCATGCAGCTGCCTTATTCATTTGTCATTAGGGAAGTAGTAAATGAGAATGGAGGAAGTCTGATATTTGAAATGCATTTTGAATAGTGGATGTAAAATAGATGATCTGACACTGAGGAATGAATGTAGGACAAAATAGTGACTATTGTCTGTTCATGTTGAATGATAGAAAGACACCTTTAGACAGAAGAGAGGGACAGGGTGTGATAAAGTACATCCCCTGTCCACAAGCACAAAAAGCTGAGGTAAAACTGACATTTCTGACATATTCTGTGATCCTGACAAGATGTGGAGGTTGGGTTTCTTTTTGAGATTGAACATTTATATTTTTTTAGGGATTTGTCTACTTGGGTATTACATGCAAACATGTGGCTTAAGTACTCTGTATATGCTCTTTAGTTTGATCTAATCTTTCACAAGTCAAATAGCATAACAGTACAGTTCTTTATAAGACTTTGTGCTACTGCTTAAGCAATGCTGCCCTAAGATGTGGTTTCCATGGCAGTAGAATGAAGCTTTATGCTAAAGCTTGCAGAATTTTTAACTCCAATTACCTGCAGAAAACAAAGAAGTTGGTACCTTAATATGTTCATGTGTTTATTTTACAGATTACATTTATAGGTTTTGCTGAAGAGAAGAGTACTGCCCATTTGAAGGTACAGTATATATGTACCTTTGTTGGTGTTTAGTGTTCTTCAGAACAGATACAGTGCTAATTAGTACATGACTTTTTTGGTGGAGTAATTCTGGTGTTCAGAAAATGAAGTATATCCTTAGCATATAACAAACTAAATTTTAAAGATCATTGAAGGGTTGAAAAATAATTATTTTAATATGATCATCAGTGTTTTATATGTATTTAAAATATTTCTTGGGGCAGCCTTTCTATTGGAATTAACTGATATACTTAAATTGGGGGGAGGGGGGATTTGGTTTTTTGTGTGTGTTTTTTGGGAGTGGATGGGGTGTTTCAGTTTTTTGTTTGTTTCAGTTTTTTGGGTTTTGTTTGTTTTGTTTTTTTGTTAAAAACCTGTGTGTTTCAGTATTTTGGTTTGTAACCACCTCCTTCCTAGAGCTGTGCTTAATAATATGGTGCAATACTCATCTGCAAAGCTAAAACTTAGCTGATTGCTAGCTTTGAATTGCTCGTGGGAGATCAGGAGTCAGTAATACGGTTATGCCTGAAGGTGTAATTCCAGAGAGTCAAATGAGGTGACATTATCTTAAAAGGGGAAGTTTAACAAGCCAGTAGTGCTGTGCCATGCCATTTTAAGAAGTCAAGGACTTAATCTTCCTATGAAATTTACACATCAGTGTAACATAGAACATACATGTTTACAGTGCAACTCCAGGCTTCTACTCTGTGTAGATCTTGCTAGATAGAGATTGCTGTGATTAAAAAACAAACAAACCAATAAATCTTTCATGGGCCTTTTCTGTATTGGGTAAATCAAAAAGTTACCCATGATCATGCTTTAAAAAAGTGTCTTGTGCCTGTTTGTGTAATAGTGGGCTAAAAAAACATCCTAATAAAGCACACTAAGAGCATGCAGAATTCCATTGAGAACCATTAGCAGCTGAATTTAGTCTTTTGTTTCTAGTTGTATACCCTGTAAGATGTGCAGCTGCTTTTCAGTGCTTACAAGATTCTCTCTTGTGACTTCTAGGCTTCTGGCACCTCAGAATCCGTGGAATTTCTTCATTTCATAGAACAATGAGTTGCAGATCACTATGGACAGAATTAAAGCTTCTTTACATGAGCTTTACACCACAGTTTTATAGTGAGGAATGGAACAAAAAATGGGGGAGAAAAGAGACTACTAAATTTAGCATCTGATGTTGCTTAGGGGGGGCTATGAGATGAAGTCATTATTATTTACATACTTTGTTGTGATTTCCCCCTCCCCACTTTGCTTTTTCAATGTGTTTGTATGTTTAAAACAGGAGTTGGCAGCTGTTTCTGCAGAACTCCCAGATGTTCTGAAATCAGTCCAATTGTGCAATCTAAAAGAAAATGAGGTGATATTTCTAAAAGATATAAAGGCAACGTGGGCAAAACCTTATGTCATGAAACATCAGGTAAACATTTTGCATCTTCTTACGTGTCTTAATCATAGTAGCATTTTATTTGGCCTCATAAAGAGTTTAGTCATACTGCACCTTGTGTTTTTTGTGCTTTTGGGCCTTCTTAGCCACAGTAGTGTTAATGTTATATTTCTATGTTTTCTTTAAAATAAACGTTAAAAAGTCTCAAACTTGGTGCTTTCAAGTGCTGTTTTATTAATGGGAAATACTTAACAAGTATTTAGTTATGGTGCTGATCCCCTGCTTCTGCTAGACTATTGGTCCTGCCAGTTTGGGAAGAATATGAAATCTGTCAATTTAGTTCTCTTTGCTCAAGTAGAGCTTGTGCCAAAAATTGAGAATGTCAGGTGTTTGTAAAACTCAGTGGGCTCTTATTATTTATAATTGTAAAGGTAATTGATTACATAATTTACATAGTTTTTCTTTCCAGTGTGGTTATTTTAAAAATAATACTTTTAAAATTAGAAATATTGATAAAGCAAAATTCAACTATTATATTGATATGATATTGCCTAATCATGCA
Organism: Calypte anna; assembly: GCF_003957555.1. Taxonomy (NCBI): domain Eukaryota; kingdom Metazoa; phylum Chordata; class Aves; order Apodiformes; family Trochilidae; genus Calypte; species Calypte anna. The sequence goes on from NC_044244.1 coordinate 167,528,403, forward strand.
TGTAAGATTTAATTATGTTGAATATAAGGTGAAGAAGCAATTATCTTGTAAAGTGAAGTACTGTTTAGCATAGACATTCTTTGAAATACTGACTTCCTCTACAGTTGCTTAACATGCATTCTTTAATTAATAGATTCTTGAGTACATATGATTAGGTATGTATGACTAGGTATGATTACATATGACACAACTTTTTGTTTCATTGCAGTAATTTATTCAGAATACAGAAGTTATGAAAATGATCAGTTATGAAACTGATTTTTAACTATCGCTCACAAACTGTTCCATTAATTTTCTTGCCTTTAAAATATTTGTAAATTTTTACCATTAGTGCAAATGCATTGAAGAAATGCCCATGGCAGAGAGGTTAGAGGGGCTGGAACTAGATGATCTTTAGCTCTCTTATAATCCTGGCCATTCTTTGATTCTACTCTGTGAATCCCTTGCTATTCCTGACATGTAAAAGCATTACAAGGCTATGATTGTTTCTGCTTTTTTTTTTTTTTTTTTAAGAGTCAGCTTCCTGAAGTCTTCTGTGTGATGAGACTGTCTCCTTCATTCCCAAGGATCAAAGTTGATTATATATTTACCTTGCTGAGCAAGTATACCACAGGGGTAAGGTATGCAGTGGAAATAAACTCGTCACAAAAGCATCGAGCAGAGCCATCCCATGGAGAAGATGATGACACAAATCAGTCAGTTTCTTCAATTGAGGATGATTTTGTCACTGCTTTTGAACACTTAGATGAAGATGAGCCTTCAAAGCTACAAAGTGCTGGTAAGTTCTTGCATACTGTTGACATGTTGAAGTTGTTGTTTGAAATTTAGGCTGTCAGGATTTAATGAGAAAGTAAACGTAAATGAATAGTAATTTTTTAATATTAACTATATTTTTTAAAAGAGTGTTATGCAGTTGAATTTTTTTTGCTGTTCTTTTCAGAAGTTTATCAATTCGAAGCAAAGATTCTAGTCTTGGTGTCAGATGCAAATCAGACAAAATCTTGGTCTACTTCATGTACTAGAAAACACATGAATTTGTCAGTCGTTAGATTTGTACATTAGGATTTGAAAAAAATGGAAGCTTACTTTAATAATGATAAGATCAGCTGGTGTTTTCCAACAGTAAAAAGCCCAGCAGGTGCCATCAAAATCTGTCCCCACTTTTCTGCAGAAATTACAGGTTTTGAAGCAATCTTTTTTCATTTTTTTCCCTGTCTTTCTTCACAGGTGTGAGCAGCTGTACTTCTCAGAACCATCGTGATGCTGCTTCACAGACCATTCCTGCTCAAAGCTTAGAAGTTGCTGACTCCAAGATCCTTGTGGGTTCTACACGTCGGAAGTCATCTGCCAGATCTTCTACTTTAATTGATATTTTGGGGCTTAAGGAACTGTCCTCAGTAAAAAATTCAGTTACAACCTCAGTTTCTGACCCTTGGATACAAAGGAGTTTCTACAAGCCATACAATCCTTCTGATCAAGGTGTTAATTTTTTACGTAAAACATTGTTTTCTTCCTCTCCAGCTGAATCCTCTGAGTCAGATTGCTCCAGCCCAAGCCCCATCATCTTCTTAGATGAAGAAGGGTATCAAAAAAGCTTGAAGGCAAAACTTCAACTGCCAAAAATTCCAGTAGTGAAAGATGGTATAGAGGATTCAGACTCAGAAGTGAGTGAATTTTTTGATAGTTTTGATCAGTTCGATGACCTGGAACAAGCCTTGGAAAACTCTTGCAAAGTTATTAGAGATCCCATTCTAGGGAATCCCTCCCAGAAAAGGAGGACTGCACATGAACAGTTGTCTTCTGCAAGGGTTACAATGAACCCTCAGAAATTCAAGTCTGATCGTCCCGCTCTCCCAGCCAATGTAAGGAAACCAACTCCTCGTAAACCAGAATCACCATATAGCAGCATCTTTGATGTCCCAGATTCCCCTCGTCCAGTTAAAACTTCAGGGGAAGAGAATGGAGCCTTGTTCAGCCCTATTAGATCATCAGCTTTCAGTCCACTGGGGAGCTGTGGTTCTTCTGAGTGTTTATGTCGAATTAGTCTTGGTGGAGATGGGACAGGTCAAAATCACCATGATGCAGTTTGTAATAGTTACTCAGCATATGCTGATAGTGTTTCCTTTGAAATACTGGGTTCTGTTTTTCATTCTGAGTCCTCATCGGGCCAAGTATGTGCAGGAGATTACTTGAAACACAAAGGAATTGCTTGGAAAGAGAAAAAAGGTCAAGCTGCAGATCTCAAAATGAAAAATAGGGAGCCAGATAAACAAGCAAAATCTAAACATAAGTCGTTAATGATCAGAGATAGTATTCAAAAATTTGCAACTGAATTAGTTGAAAAAAGTTTTGGCAGCGCATTTAAAGACCTGCAAAAAGGTGTTTCTTCATGCACCAATGCACTTTGTCATTTGGCTGCTAGGTTGACTTCTTCTGTCTTCCAAATGGCTTTTTATGAGATTGGAAGACGTAGAGCAATCTCCCTGAAGGAACGTGCCATTAATGGGATAGCAAACCTTTTGGTGAGTGAAGCCATAACTGGTGCTTTGAAAGAACTGCGGCACGTAAAGAAACAAATATTCACCAACACCGTTGCCAGGTTTGCGGCAGACCTTGCTGAGGAACTTGTATTTGAAGGAATCATGGAAGTCTGCCAGTTTTCATACCCGTCAACACCCACAGCTGCCCAGCCCTCAGCATTTGATTATGAAGACAAAGTGGTAAGATCGTATGCCAGAGATTTGTCTGAGTCTGTCATTCAGGAGGCTTTTATTGAACTATCTCAGGTTGATGTGACCTTCACGACACAAGCAGCCATTAGTGTTTCCATGGACAACATTAAATATGTGAGTGCAGAAAGTATGATAGAGTCAACACAGACTTCTACAGTTTTTCCTCATTTTAGTGATAGGGTGGCGCTGAAGCCAGCCCAAGATTCCAAGAAGGAGTATACAGTACAACAAGCTCTATTTTGCACTTCTGGTCTTGTAAGTTCAATACCTGTGCCCTTAGCTGGAAGAGCTCTTTGTCAACATCAGGTTTCCTCTGATGCTTATAAAATAAAAGTAACCACTGCTTCAAATTCTGATGACAGTACAAAAGTCTGCAAAGATTCCACTCATCCTTTTTTCACAAGCAGAAAGAGAGAGGAAGAAGTCACTTCTTTCAGAAATGTGTATCTAACTTCAGATCACAGTCAAAGTACTGGAAGTACTCTGTCACTCCCACATAACCAAAATGATACCAAGCAAGCAAACAACAGATCTGTAATGAACAATACAGAATTTACAAGTGGGTCAAAAGGCATTAATACTTTCTCTGGAACTATGGTAGATATAATAGTGAATGAAGCTTATGAAGCCATAACCTCATCTAGAGTAACAAAAGCAGTAGAAGAGTATAGAGATTTTTTAACAAGAAAAATAGTAGATAAAAAACCTCACACGCAATGTATTGGTGAAGATTTCCCCAAGAATGTGTTTGCAGATCACTTGGCCAAGTATGTCATAAAACAATCTGTGGATGAAAGCAAAGCTGTGTTATGCAACACACGTGATAATTTAGCGTGTAGTGTGACCTCAGAGACTTGTGCAGATAGCAGTAGAAAAGGACAATGTGTAACAAAGAAGCAAGAGGCTGAAAAGCAAAGTAATGTTTCTGTAATTGTGGAACAACAACAGATGCCTTCAATTAATCCATGTAAATTTCTTCTTACTCCAACTCATTCTGTTCAGTGTTTTTCAGAATCTAAAGATTGTTGGCAGGAACAAAAAGGACACAGTTTTTCTGCAAAATCACCATCGCCTTGCTCTGCTGTGACTTTTGCTAAGCATGTTCTACAGGACTTCACTGAGACAGGAAGCTACTCAACACCATACTTAAACAAGCCCTCAAAAACCCATGATACTCAGAAACCATCATCAGGACCTTTGACTTACAAGCAGGCTGATTGTTTTCTGCATGCAAATAGGTTTTCTTCAGTCATGTTGGGCAGTGAGGAAGCATTGCAGGTAGAAGATAAATCAAATCTCAAAGATGGAAATACCTGTGCAATGCCTGATACACCCCCACCAACTCCTTTAGTACCGTGTCAGGGTAGTTCTGAAAGGAACCTAAGAAAACTGTCTAAGAAACTCAAGGGAGAATTAGCAAAGGAATTTGCACCTGCAACACCACCTTCCACACCTTACAATCCATCTGTTACTGGTTTGTCTGTAACAGAACATGATGCTCTGGAAAATGAGGAATTTATGTTGAAACTCATGCGGTCGCTTTCTGAAGAAGTGGAAAGCAGTGAAGATGAGTATCATTCTGAAATCCCTGTGGAGAAAAAGGAATGTGCAGAAAAAACAGTTCAGTATGCAGATTGCTTAGCTAGCCATATAATTTCAATAGCAACTGAAATGGCTGCTTCCCATTTAGATGGTAAAACCAATGAAAGAGAAGCTGATAGAGAGGTTCAGTTAGGTATGCAAAGCAAAAGATGGGGATACACTGCATTTGTAAATATCCCGGAAGAGACCTGTAATTCCTTATGTAATTATGCAGGTGATATGGCAGGAAAAGTCATCAACGAAGCCAAGAAAATAGTGAAGTCAAGGCATTGTAAACTGTTGAGGTTGAAGCGGGTGAACTGTCAGGTGGATTGTGTTTATGTGAGAAAAGGTGATAAAGATCACAGTTCAAAAGAACGGTGTGGTCCAGTGCAGGATCAGTGGCTGGGGGAGAAAGACTCATCTGTACTTTCCTTACCACAAGGCTCAGGCATGGCAGGCTTGACTTCCAAATACCCCAGCTGTGAAAGTGTGACTGATGAATACGCAGATCATATTATTCGAGTGCTGAAAAGAGAAGGTGGTAATGCTGAACTGTTAATGGATCAATATGCTAGCAGACTTGCTTACAGGTCTATCAAATCAGGCTTACAGCAAGCTGCTAGAAAAACCAAACAGAGGTACAACAGAAAGACATTTCCTGGTCAAAATACACAGGTCAGTGGTAAGCTGGAGCTGATCAAAGCAGTGAATAAAGATGCAGTACAGCACATGAAAAGCAGCATTCATCGCTGTGAAGACCAAACGTATGAAAGGAGTATTGACACACAGAAAATGGAATGTACTGAGCTGTTACATTTTTCGGAGTCCCTTGCTCGCAGTATCACTTGTGATGTCAGGAAGAAATTGAAAATGTCGGGAGCATGTTTGCCAAAATCTCTGACAGATTCCTGTCTGTATAAAAAGACTGAATTTGATGAAGTCACGGGGGATCTTATTAAAACAAGATTTTCTAGGACATTTCTTCCCTTCTCCCCAGATCGTAAACTCTACCATAGTATGGGCAGTTTAAATGAAAACAGCTACAATCAAAGCATAATTCAAGCTATAGAAGAGTACGCTAGGAAAGTAGCAGATGATACTCTAGAAATGAGTTTAGAGTCAGCTGTTCTCCGTGTGGCTGAGAACAGAAAAAATGGGGATAAGCTCTCATATACTGAGAAACTGTCTCCTTTTTCTGGAACTGTCTGTAGATGCTGCAGTATGAAGGAACATCGGTACTGTAGAGAAAGTGCATCTCATCATCTACCTGTGCAAGAATCCTCCATTCCAGTGAGGCATTTTCTTCATGCTGGATTGGGCAGTGCTTGTCAAAAATCAAGAGTGCTTCAACTTGACATTCCTAAAATTCACGTTGATGTAGAACAGAAGACAGTGTTTTCTGACAAGGGAGCTACTGTAGCCATAGAGAAAGCAGAAGGAGAGCTGAGTTACACAAGTCTGGCAGCTGACAGTGGTATTGGACAAGATGGAGTCAGTTTTGCTGAGAGCCTTACTACTGAAATAATGACATCAGCTATGACTAATATTGGTCAGGCAGTTAACATAAGGTAATATTAATTTTCTCTTGCTTGTTGCATTCCATACCAGAAAGAGAAGGATTGTTAATACAAATATGTGCTCAGAAAGGACTTTTTAAATTACCATTATTATTTCAGAAATACACACTTTTACGTTTTGAATGGGTTATTTTTATTAGTCTGGTGATATTTAAAATATTCAGAACTAGGAAAAACAATTCCTTTTTTCCACCTCTGGGAGCTTGAAGCCAAGGTTTCTATGTGTATCAGCACACATATGTTCCAGTAGATGACTAGTAACTGGGACTTGCTATTTCAACTTGAAATACCATTATTTTTTCCTATAGTAAGGAAGACCTTGCAGGTTTGGTTGATCTGTGAGACATGACAGAATTGAGGTTTATTCCTTACCTGTATTTTGTCATCTATGATTAAAAAATAAAGGTAATTTAATTTTGTTTTTGTCAGTAGCACCAACATCTGATACTAGCCAAACTAACCATTGCTTTATATCATGAAGCTGTATTACAGCATTTTGATTGTGACTTTGCTGTGATAAGTCATTATTATTGGGAAAAAAATCCACAACCTCTTTAAGAAGAAAAACAACTTAATAAAACACACCTTAGCTTATAAAATAGTAATAAAATTGACAGGGAACTGACTTTCAAATGCTAAATACTTTCACTATTCAGGAAAGCCTGTTAGAATGTTTCGTTTTATAGGCCTATCCAAGGAAAATATGTATTGCAGTAACTGCAGCTAACAGCAACAGTTTGTTAAAAAAAACACTGCAGTAATCAGAGTGACTTGAAATCTTCTCTTTATCAGGTCCAAGAGCAATCTTTAACATGTTTTTTTTCAATTTATGATAACAATAATTTTCCTGCTTGTTTTGTGTGTAGGAATTCCTCATCTTATCTGCAGGTTTCTTTTCCTGATTTCTAGTGAGGGGACTGGCATCACAGTGAATAATATATATATTCATTCTCTAAAGTCCACAGTGGGACTGAACTAAATTTCTCAAGGTCTGGTATGAAATACATACCTACCAGCAGCACAGAAGTGCTCATCAGATATATATTTTGTCTGTCTGTGCAACAGTAATAAGTCCTTTGTGTGTGACACAAAAATAATAATGTGGAGGTTTTTTTCTATACCTGCAGTATCAGAGATGACACTTCCCAAATAACTTTAAAAAATATTATTTAAAAGTTCTAGTTTGAGTATGAAAGCAATAAAGTGCAGGGTTCAAAGGCATACTGTTTATTATCTGTAGGTGACATTAGGGTTTTACTATGACAAAATTTCTAAGTTTTTCTTATATTGTCATGTATGGTACGTAGTGCATGTTTCTTGAGAACCTACCTTTTGTGGTGAAAAGAACTGCTGCTGGTACTGCTGGTACCAACTGTAAATAAAAATGGGGAAAAAAAAAAATCACCTTTCCCAGGTGGGTTCCAGTTCAGGCCATGTATGTCTGCACAACTTCCTGCTTACAGTGATGTGGTTAAGGTTAGCTTCTTAATAGAAATTAGAGTGAATAGTGGCTGCTTGGAGTGGTGATAGTAGGAGGATAATTTTTCTTGAACTTTCTATTGTTTTATAGATAAGTAGTTTGCCACTGAAAGACATAACTGCATGTTCTTATTCTAACTTTTAAAATAAGGAGTTAAAATTTCTTTATGGTCATAAACTGGATCTTTTGAAGTGGATTCTGAAGTTTACCTTTTACTGATTATAATTGCTTGATTGGATTTTGGATAAAGCATTTAAATTCCTTTCCTGAGGGAAAAATTCTGTGCAAGTCATGCATTGCTACACCTACCTGAAGTAGGAAGACAAATATCTACACAAAGACTTGTTTAAAGAGTGAAATCCTAACATTTTAAACATCAGCATGTACTTAAGCACATTGCCTAGGTAATTGTACTGAAAGCAGGCAGGGGAAAATAGCCAAACTGTCCTTTGGTGAACAAGTTAAAAAATGGTGAGTCTTATGCTTTAAAAGTTTGTGGGTAAACATTCTCTAATGCTACAGTACCTTCTATGCTTTATAGCAAATAATCTTCCAGAGAATTCCTTGTGCATTTCCCTTTCTCTTCTAGAGGAAGAATTCCAAATAACAATCCCTGTCCTAAGCCTTTTGAATTTTTTTTCTTCTTCTTAGAATTTAAAGTCTGATGTTAAATAGCTGTAAATGAACTAACACAGATTGGCATGAAATGCAGTGATGTTTTTGTCTTAATTTTTTGTTTAGCTCTGTCGGAAGGGAAGGATTTCACTCTGTTGAATCTGTTGTTAGCCAGCAGATGAGTCTTAGTATTGGTGATGATAGCACTGGGAGCTGGTCAAATCTAAGTTTTGAAGATGAACATCCTGATGAGAGCAGCAGTTTTCTTCACCTCAGTGACAGGTAACTATAAACATGTTAATACAGTTTAGCACTTGTTTTAACACCAAATAACTTTGCATCAAGTGATTGCCCCCTGGGGGTTAGAGGAAAAGAGATTATTTTGTCTTCAATACACAATGACTTTTTTATTACAAATTGATCTTATATTATGTTTGCATTTTCTTAGAAAATGTTGTTGCCCATGAATCTTCATACTACTATACACTAAAATATGTGAATGTGTACTGTCATTGCTGTCAGGGAGTCACATCAAGTAAAACTATATATGTAATTTAAGTACTGGCAAAAGATGCAGGCATTATAAAAACAACCATCATATATAAAATACACCTTGCAAGTACTGTTTGTAATCTGTGCTCTGAAATACTAAAACTTAATCATTGAGAATGCGTTTTATGTAAATTAATCTACTCTTGAAAATAAGTAATATGAGCTTAATGTACATGAGAAGCTTTAACAGCTGTTTTTGTCTTTTTTGGGACTTGAATTTATAAGCTGTTCTAACTGATATTGATGGAGTATTTATGTACTACTAACCATGAGCTTAAAGGTGAGTAATATCCAAACATACCTGTTTAGGGTAGTAAGTTTTTCCACAGAGCTTCTCACTACATTTCCCCTGACTGATTGATAACTAACAAAGATTAGAACGGGGATTTTAAAAATCTGCAATGACTCTGCCAGTTGCCAAGGAAAAATTCTGAGACTTTTACCCCAAGCTTTTATGTAAGGACCAAAAGAGGAATGAGCAAACTTAGTTTTTTATGCTTGATGTACCATTTATATTACTTTAGAAAGTTCAGAAGAGCAGAGCGCAGGAGATGTTTTTTTCTTTTTAGTTAGTTTTATTATAATTTTATCACACACATTACTGAGATTAAGGAAAATATGGGAGACATACTTTCTTTTGGGACCAAACAGGTTATTTGGTACCAAAGTGAAACTTTGCTTAAATGTCTAGAATATTTTTCATGTTTTCCTTAAAAGATATTTTAATCAAACCACTGCTGTAATTTATAATGAAACATAATCAGTTGAGTGAGTGAAAATGAGTTGGACTTACATTATGAAAATCACAGTATAAACAGGACTATACAGCATGCTGGCAGTTACAAGTAGTGCATAAAGTATAGGTTAGTTGATGCTGAAAAACAAACCCAAAAACCTGCTGGACCTGTAGTGCCCAGGTTGTGTTTGTTTGTTTATCATTCCTAAGTAAACAGATCTATATGAAAAGACAGTAATTTCTAGAACTTGCAAGAAAATCTGTGGCTTATTAAAGTAGGAATCACCTAAATCAGAATTTTACTCAGAGAGGGAGGTATAATTTGGATATCAATGTCTTGGCAGAAGAAACTGGCTTGTGTGAAATGATGAGCTGATTTTATAAAGCTAACTGGGTTGGTAACAACACATGTGTTCATTTGTGTTGCTGAGGTTTAGCAGGTGGAAGTGACAGGGTATTGGATTATTGGCCTGAGTAAAAAGATACTGGGCAGGGAAAAGTTCTGTAACAAAACAAGATTCAATAATAGCACCATTTGTGGAACAGTTGTAGCATTCTCTAAGGAAATAAAAAATTGCATGGTAGTATTGAAGATTTATTACTTTCTTCTTTTTAACATAAATTCCTTTATTAAACTGGAAAAAGCCATTCAGTCATCAAGGGAGCATTCATTATGCAGTTACAGCAGTTAAAAGTTTGGGGATTTTACTGGGTTTTTAGTTCTTATGGTTAAGGCTTTTTGTTTAAAAAGTATTGTGCTGATTTTAAGTAAACCAAGCCCATCTGAGACATTGAAATCTGCTACTGTCAGGTACCATTGCTCTCCTGGCAGCTCCTTCTTAAAACAAGTGAAAAAAACAAGTGCCTTTCTTGTGTCTGAGAAGCTGTCAGCAGTCTCTTTTGTACCATCTTCAAGGTACCAGATACCATTAGACCAGTTTGTTTGTAGTACTACACCAGTATAATGAAGTGGCTTAGTGAACATTAAGCAAGTTTTGCTGGGTGAGAGAGGACCTCTCCCTTCCTGCAGTATTTTCCAGGCTGTTTGTAGTATCCAGTGGATACTGGTACTTCAGAATCCTTTAGCTGACATTTTGGAAATTGCTTTCTTAATCATAAACCTGGAGATTCCATTAAGGGTAGTTTAAATTTTTTTGGTCCACGGGAGCACAGTGCCCAGAAAACAACATCACAATACAAGCTATAGTGGTCAGGTTCAATTTCTCTCGCTTAGCTTTCCTTCAGGAAAAAAAGACTTTTTTTTCTGGTAGTTCTGTTGAAACAGTGCATGCCCTTTGCATCTCAGAGCAGTATAAAAATTTTAGGACAATAATTTGCAGAGGATTAAACTGTGTAAACAAGCAAGATAACTTGGAAAGAAGTACCAAAGCATGATCTCTGCTGTTCCATTTGAGTGGAAACAGGAATGAAAGTTCTTTACTGGACTTTTGTAAAGTCAGTAATGCAGGGGAATGCTTGTATCTTTTCCTTTGCATGCCTCATGTTATCTAATTTAGTTAGTTAAATTTAAGAATAAAATAGTCTTAAGCTTTCTCTGTAATTAACGTATAGGTATAGACACAGGCTTTTCCAGGGGGTGAATCAGAGCATCCAGGCTAGGTTATAATTCAAGCAGTAGCCTCATGGATTTGATTGTTGTAGAATTTGATTGTTGCAGAATCTCAAAGCAGATGGGCTGAGTTATAGTTCCCATATATATATATATATGTGGTGTGTGTGTGTGTATATATATACACACACAAGATGAGACCTTTTCTTGTAATTTTTCTGCTGACTCATTTTGAAGAGTTGCATGAAACATTTTAGAAGTATTTTAATACCTTTTTCTGTTTATTGCTTGTTCAGCAACTGCAGGACTTTACTTTCAATTAAGGCTGTTAATGTGGCATCTTAAAATAAAATAAAGGCTGCATTACAAAAAAGTCTCCTACATTGCCATGCATTGTAATCATATGGTTTAATGTATGTGATTATTTCAGCCCGCGTTTGATGTCTGAAATCTATTAATCTCTTACCTATTCCAAATAGTAGTGTACAGGACGTCGTTATGTTAGGTTGTAATATTTTTTCCTTTAGTCCAAGAACTGGGGCTGAGTGCAAAGTATAAGTATTAATCTCAATAGTCTGTAATAAATCTTTTATAGACATGTAATTCAAATCAAATTTAATACTTCATATATACTGTGATAGTCTCACACAGTACTTTGAGAAATGTTCTTATGACCAGGTTTGCATTCTCTATGCAAATCAAGTTGATTTCTTTGGAAGCTTCTGCTCTTTTATTTTATTTTTCTTTTTTTGCATAATGATAGAGCTGTTTGATTGATCTTTCTGCATGCTGCATAAATAAGCAAGTGTGAATATGAATAGGGATATTCTGAATGAAGCACCTGCAGCTTTGCAAAATTTTTTTCTGCTAAGGCTTGTTCATATTGCAGGCTTTCTAACCTGCTGTTACTGTTTTGAAATTAGGATCCAATGAGCATCCTGAAGAGCAAAGGACACTAATAGGTGCTACTGGCAGACTCTTGAAAGTGGTTAATGTCTGTCACTTGAAGTGTTTCTTTCCACCATTTGTAATTTTAAATTTTACTATTTGTCTTGAGTGGAATGACTGGAAAAGAAGGGCTTTTTAACACTCACACACAATGTAGGTGAAGAAAACATCTTCTTGCAGCAGTTTTTCTCTGGAATCACTTCATGGCTTGTCATACCATCTATAGTAGACAATCTAGCTTTCTGAAAGGATGATGGTTATCTTGAGCTATTCTTGGAACACTTCCAAATGTGCTCTGGGGGTGGTATGAAGTTGGAGAACAGAGATCTAATCGTATGACTAGCTCAGTCTTGTACATAAGCCCGGGCTAATAAACTCTGCTAATTCTAATGCCTAAAATGTGTAGAACATGCTCATTTTTTTTTTTGTTCTTTGCTTTGGTTTCAATGTAGTCATGGTATAAATGCAGTATGTTTGTGAATGTGAGCGAAATAATCTTTTTAGTATTGTTTTCATTGATCTATAACCCCCCTATGCTTAAAAGATCAGCTTGTAGGACAACATTCAGAATTTTAATTTTTTTTTTTAATTTTTAGCTCAAAGAATCCCTTCTTAGGCTGTTGGAGATCATTACTGGCTTTTTGGAATTCAATGAAATGATTTTAGTTATGCAGCTTGCCTTCACAGCATATAATTTTATGAACTCCTAGCTAGTCCTTAAGCAAATATTACAGTTGTAAACCATAGACCTACAAGTAATCATACTGGAATTGATGAGCTTATGTAAATAATGAGCATAGGCCTGAGGATAGAATTCTTGATAGCACTTTGATAGAAAATGAAGTACAAATTAACACTTTCACCTGTGTACTGCAATGTACCATTTTTGCATTATTGTGCACACTGCTGATCTAAATAGCAAATTCTTTTAGCAAACCTCTATAGGACTTTTTTGTGCTCTTGCATTAAATGTCTTGACACAACAGCTCTAAGGAAAATGAAGGTTCTAGTTTGAGCTATTGTTCTTTTCTAGTTCAGCTGTGTTCTCTTCTTCTCCTGGCAGTAATGGTAACAGCAGTAGCTGGAGCAGTCTTGGTTTAGAAGGGGATATGTATGAGGAGAATTTATCCTTTCCAACATCAGACAGGTTGGTTGAGTCAAGAAATATAAACCAGATGGGCACCTCATAAGTAATGCATGAAACCATCATTTTGGAAAGCAAAAGTACAGTGTATTTTTTATGCTGATACATTATTCACACTCTTCTCACGTAATCACATATACTTTTCTCATTAATTAATCCATACTGAATGGTTAAATTTTGCTGTGCTAAACTGATGAGTGTTTTCTGCTTGCAAAGGTCCCTTTTGTGCATGTTCTTGCTTGCAGTTTAACAAGTCTTTAGATTTACTTTTTAATAAAAACTAGAGCTTGCTTCCTACAGGATTTCTGTTTTTTTCTTTAGTTTGTGGAAACTTTTGAAATTGCTTGGTAACTGATTTTTGTAGAACACATGTGACTTACAGCTTTGAATAACCTTTAGCTGTTCAGACCTGTGACATAAGATGGCTCAGGCTTCTTATATATGAATCAGAACTAACTGTCCTATTAATTAAAATCAATCCATTTTCTTATTTTAAATGCCTTCATAATTAGTCCTCCTTTTTAACACCCTTCTCTTATTTCTCTCCTGTCCCTCCTTTCTCTAAGAGCAAATCTTGTGAAGTCGATAAATCTGTTTCCAACAAGAAATGGTGTGAGAAGCAAAGCTTCTTGTAATGATCACTTCTTAATTCTCTTATGACCTTCCTGTCCTTTAACCTTCATTACAGTCGTAGTGTTGACTACATTTATTGTGCATGTATTGGATTGTATTAATATTTCTTTTATTTTAAAAATGCAGTGATGGTACAGAAGATAAAGATGAAGACTCCAAGGATGCTGTGGAAGGTAATGTCAGTTCCAGCATACACTACTGTTCTTGACCTGTGCACTCTACATGAAGTATTTTGTTAATTTTTTGCTTCTGTAGTCTGCAAAATAAGGTGGCAACCCTGTTATTCCTGTTCATCATAATGCATGCCTGTCAAGTGTCAGAATATGTTTGCAAAGTAATACCCAACATACACCTCCTAATGCACTGAAAATTTCACCCTTTGGGAAATTATAATCTCTGATGCTTAAACATGTATTTAACAAGTAACATAGTGAACTCTGATCAGCTTGCTAGAAGTGTAAATTTATATTCATAGAATAATTTCTTTGTAAAGTATTTGATAAGGAGCCATGGCTACACATCTGCGTAGCTATGTTGAGATACTGAAGAAGCTACTAAAACTGGCCCAGTGTAACTTTCAGAGTGGAGTCAAGAGAAATGATGAAAAATACTTGAATTTGATACATTTGCTATAATCTCTTTCTTCTTAGTGAAATATGAAATTGGGTCTATCCAGAATCTTGTTACAGCTTTTTGATTTGTAGAGTATCTTTGCACCAGTTCTGGTCTGATTGAAGTACTAAAGGTTGTTAACTGAAAGGAGAACAGCCTGACTATGCAATGTATGAGGCTGACTTAAAGATGAGCTGATGTTAGAGCAAGTTGTAACAGAGCTTTTCTTTCTGTTATGAATATTCTGAAGATGAAATAAGCATTTTGAGAAACCTCTGTTACAGGTTTACAGAGGGCATACAACCATGTTGCATATCTTCAGGTAGTCTTGATGTAAGCAGGAAGATAATGTGGTTATGTATTTTATTTTATTTTATTTTTTTTAAAATCAGATCTGACTGTAAGATTATAGGGAAATATAAGTAAACTAAGTAAGTAAGTATTTTTAGCTCAGAATAATTAAAACATTTTCTGCTCTGTAGGTTTTATCTAGGTTATCTGTGTAGTATTGCTTTCTTTTGGTCTCAACTTGAGAAAGTTCTAGCACCTCAAATGTTCAAATTGCTTGATAAAAATAAGGCTTCATTTTACTTTATTATGTGGTTTAGGTACATCCCAGAGTGCATCAGACTGCTTTACACTGTACTAAGGATTTTCTACTGAAATTCTACTGATTTTTCTACTGAAATTTTTAATCTCACAATTATTTTGGAATCTCTTTCTGTTGGTTTGATTGTAGAACCAGGTAGTATTCTAGGTAGAAAATCTTTGTACCTCATTTTGTATATTTGGAAGTGCTGTGTTACTCTTTTTCATATGAAGATACTAAATTTGGGGGTTCCAAGACTAATATCTACCAAAAGCATACTTATGTTGACAGTTCATCTAGTTAATTTTCCCTCTCATTTACTTGCTGGGAGAATCTAATTCATCTTATATAACTTTGCCAGTTGGGAACAAAGACCTTCCTCAGTTTTCATAAGCTTGGTTGGAAGAGTTGTGAGGTAGGAGGTAAGCTGCACATGAATGTATGTTTTTATTGCAAATATATTCCTTGCTTCTGTAGAGTTAAGTCTAGTAATCTGGAAGTAGAGACTTCAAGAACAACTTGGAGAACACAATATCTGTACTTACTTTCTTCTGAGAGTGTGACAAAGGATTACTGTGGTAGCTGGACACAGAAATTCGGAGTGGGACCAGAAGGTGACAATACTGTTCTTTCTCTGTGTCACCAGTGCAACAGCTCTTTCAGTACTGTGTTAATTTTTGGAGCTCTTGCTGTAAAGGAAGAGTTGAAAAGTTGAATAGGCCTCAGTGAAAATAGCAGTATATTTTGAAAAAACTCAGGCAGTCTGATCAGCCTATGTGTACAGGAAAGAATTCTGAAATACAGAGTTTTTAAAAATTCAGTGGATGAAAGCATGGCAAAAAGGGTAAGTTGGAAGTGGAAATGACTGATGAACAATGTGAGAGCCATTGCTGTTTAGTTAATAAAAAGTAGTGATCCCATAATAAACAGCATAAATAATGAACATAATAAACAACAATAATGAATATATAAATATAAATATATATATAAAAGTAATCAAAACAATAATAAACAACATTGGGATAAAGAGCATGTCCTTATGTGAAAGTACAAAACCACTTCAGAATAATTTCTTTCCTTTCATGTTAATCTGTCCATAGTAAGCTGAAGCTTTTAAGACTATGTGGTCTAAACAGTGATTTACACAGATTTTTTGGAAACAACTTGAAGCTCTATGTTTGATTTTAATTTTAATATCAGGTTCGGAGCAAATACGAAAGACTTTAGCAGTAGCAAATATTGATCTGGAACCAAATCTAGTGGACCTGCAGCTCAGAGCCACACTCCAGTGGCTGGCAGCTTCTGAAACAGAGGTGTCTGATCTTCACTTTCATGACAGTGCCACAAGGGAATTTGTCTTTGTAAGTACTTGGGCTTGATGGGTTGGAGGGGAAAGGGAAGGGTTGTCTTTATTTTGATTTGCTGTGATACAGCTGTTGTTTGTCACTCAATAATGAGTTATTTGCTGTTGAGGAAAATAATTATTTGAATCCTGAGATGTCAAAATGGAGCAGCCTGGTTAGCCTGTGCATATACCATATGTAAATCAGTATTAAAGCTGCATTAACTTGTTTCACAAGTTGGTTTTCTTGTTTTACTCCAATAAAGATATGATTGCAGCATTTTTGTTTGTAAAATACATGTTATGTATAAAATACATTTTTTCCAAGGATTTTTTACTAAGTAGTTAACGTACTGAGTCTGTAATTGTAAATTGAATCTTGCTGAGAATTTGCTTATGTGTTTAATTTCAGATCCAATATGTTCTGCCCTAGTTTCTTTTTTTGCTAGCAAATGCACTTGTTCTTATCAAAAAGAAGTTTAGGGTCTAGTTAATATCAAGTGTATTTTTGCTCTGTGAGCAACTGCAAGGCTGTTAAGAAAGAAGGCTCAATATGATTGTTTCCTTTTTTTAGGTGCTTTTATTTTGTTTTTGTAAAGCAAATTTAATATGTGACCAAAGAGAAAGGAAAAGTTTAAAGAATTTGGAATTAGCAGTTTGTGTCTCTTAGGGAAGGGTAAAAATTCTGCTATGGGTACTGACCTGAGTACTGTTCTCACAGATGTGTAAGAGAAACTTTTTATTAGCATAAAAAATATTCCTTTCTGGCTACACACTTAACTGCACATGATAATCTAGCTATAATTACATTTACCCTAAGTTTTTTATCTAACAAGGAATTATTTTATCATTACCTGCCTACTGAAAGACAAGCTTAGTGGATATATGGGCATTGTCTCTGTGATGAACTTGCTAGTATTGATAAATTATCAAACATTTTTATTATGTGGCCTGGTAAGCTGTGAGAAAATGGTAATGTGATGCCATTAGTATTTTTTTAACAATTAAGATCTTGGCAAGAAGAATGTGATTATCAGTTTATTAAGGAAGGAGAAGCTTGCTCTCAGGTCTGAAATGTAGTGTGGAGACTGACTTGGTGCTTTCCAAGGCTCCCATCACCATTTCAGCAGAAAAGGGTAGTGACTGGGAAATAGAGGTCAAACAGACTCCTCAGCTTAGGTGAATGTGTTGCACCCATGGTGCTTGGGTTCTGAAGGTTTGTGTTAAGACTGTGAAAGGCACCTAGAAATCAGTCCAGCTCATACCTGGATGGAATTTTCCTATCAGTGACTTCTCTCTCTGAAGACCATGAAAAGAATGCTAATTTCTTTTTTCCCATATAACTGTGTGGTGTATGTATTCTATCTCAAGAGTAGGAAGTTCTTTTGTTCTCATTAAAAATAACTCAGAAAATTGGGATACGTTTTTTTGGCAAGTGAAAAATATATCCCCTATGCTCCTTTTCTGGAGCTTGTTGCATTTCATCAAGAATTATTTCAGAAATATATTTTATTGTGTATTAGTTCAGAGTGGACTTCATGTTTTTTTAAACTAAAAGGCAGTTTGAGAATACTCTTCTCCATTTCTGTTTTTTATTTGAAACAGTTGGATTTAATCCTTGCATTCCCATCTTTCTTCCATTTTACAGTTTGTAAGTGTCTTCACATGAAGAGAATTCTTCACTTTTTCTGTTCTCACCTGCCTGGCTCAGCATTCTCTGAAGTTCTTTTGATGTGAATATGCTGGGTTTAGTGACTACAAACATTCTGACCTCATTAGTCCTTTTTTCATCACGTGAAGATCTGTCTGCCTATTTCCTGCTTTCATATGTGAATTGCAGTGTTGCAAATACACAGACAGTAGTGGTAGGACCCACAAGTTTTAATAGAAATATCCTCTGTGTGTGTGTGTGTATGCAAGAGAGAGACTTGAATCTTTCACTGCAACATAACATGTAAGACAAAAAATACAAAGCAGGGGATTCTTTTTTAAAATTTTTTCCTTGAGTCTCTCATTCTTCTGCCAGGTCTTAGGAGTTTTTAAGTTGTGATACTATTAGTTGAGCCAATGCCTGAAGACACTCTGGAAAACTATTATTTGGCTGAGTATCTGAACATCACCCATGCTACCTTAATAAGAAAACATACTGAGAAGAGCACTCTGGAAAATAACATTGTCTATTATGTATTCACTCTGAAAAATTATAGTATTTTTCTACTTGACACTTCAGTCAGAATTGATACTGAGTTGACACCTAAAGATTAGAACAGACTTTGAGGCAGACAGTAGTCCTGCAGTCCTGAAAATGTTAAAATAGTTAATTGATGTGTTTAATGGTATAGATTAGGTTTTACTTCTCCAAATGCAGTTATTTTTAAATGAATTAATCCTCTCTCCACCCTGGGCTTGGGAAAAGGGGAGGATTACCCGTTTCTTCTTCTCTCCCATTTCCCAGTAGGAATGATCTCTGACCCAAGCTGAGAGCCTTAAATTAGAAGTTGTCATTTTCAGTTCTGTCAGTAGCAAAGCTGCCCAAGCACCTCCAGAGGGCACTGCAGCTCAGGAGAAAACTGAATTGCTGGTGATCTCTCACCAGCTAAGGGGTTTTGGTACTTCGGTAAATCATCTTAGTTACATGGGGAAAGAGCTGAGGCTTTAGAACATATTGGAAACAGAAATGTTCATTATAAGCAGTTGGTGGGTTCTGGAAGGGAGGAAAGGCTCGTTAGCCACTGATGCCATGTGGCTGTGTAAAATACAAAGATACTGGTAGCACGTGTCAGGCAGGGTATTGCTTGCTGCAGCTGGGTATGAACTGTTACTTAAGGATACCTGTTATGCTTGGCAAGGTAGAAGAAAGCTAAATACCTAAGTGTCAAACATAATACATTTGTTAGGAGCTGGAACAAGAAACCAGTAAAGTAAAAAAGATAGCTCTTGACTTCTTTGAGAAACCTGACAGCATGGATATGCAAGTGCCTGCATCAAGAAAATGTGTATTTAGTCCTTAATCAGAATTTATTTTGCTGGTTTAAGATTCCTGGTGTCTATTTTGAGTAAATTCCCAATATTTCTCTTGTCAGATAGTTAGAAACAGCCATCTAAAGAAAGAGTGGGATTAAATGTTGAGGTCTAAATTAAAATATAAAGATTAGCTAACCCAGGTTTCCAGCTTTGTCATCTTACTATAGTGGTATCTTCTTCTTTGAGGAGAAGATTTGTACTGTATTTGCTGAAGTAGGTCTTTGGGCATCAGCCAAACATTCCTCTGGAATAAGAAAAATGACTGTTCTTTTATAAACCAACAAACACTGTTTACAAAATTGTCTGTTGTAGAATATAAAACTCCTCCTTCCTGCTCTCCGTTTTAAAAGTCATAGAAATAACTACAGATTTCCATCTGCTTTTTATGTAGAAAAAAAATTTTTTTTCACTGAAAAGTTTCAGTGTTCAGAATATATTGCACTCAAGATTACAGAGGATGATTTTTTCTCTTTCAAGTTAATTGTTTACTCAAGATGCTAGTTGTTTTCTATGTGTTTTTATGCTCATGTTTTTTCTGTCAGGCCCATCATCTGCCTTGTTTCAGTTGGAACATCACTTAGGTGAAGAAGCAGAGAGATTGTAATCCTTGTCATTTTTCAATACAATTTCATATTGCAATCTGACAGGTCTCATAGAAGAAACAATATAAATTTTTAATTTTGTAGCTGTGGAGTATATTCCACTGAATGCTTTTTATTACTTTTTTTTGTAATCTTAATATATAGAATGTTATGGTAGGGAAAATAGAAGTGGCAATTCTGCAGTTTCAGAGAAAAAGTAGAGTAAGTGTCTAAACTCTGTTTAGTAAACACAGCTTTGACAGTTGTCTAGAAAGCTAAAGAGAATAAATTTTGTTTTTGTGTGTGTTGCTTCTGTTGTATGGGTTTTTTGTTGGCTTTTTTTTTTAAGCAAGAGCCTGTGCAAGCTGGCAAACTCATCATTGCCTTAGGGTAGGCTTTCTTCCATATATATAGCTTGACACATAAGCAAAGGAAGATTTTTTTTTTCTTGGACCTTGGATGAAAAAGGATGTTTTCAGATACACTGATCTCTGCTCCCAAGTGATAGTTTAACTTAACCCTCACCTTTTCCTCAAAATGTTATTATTTCCCAGCTCTGGAGACACTGTTTTCATTGAGGGTGGCATCTGTGCCACACAAACCACACTATATGTTGTGAAAAGAAAATCCACATCCTTTTATTAAGACTGAGTCTTGCCTTTTTATATGTGCATTATTGGCATGGGAGGGGTGGCAAATGTCTTCATCTTGTGTTCAGAATTTCCTGTTTTCTGCAGTCGTGATGAACCACAGCCCTCATACCTGTGGCACCACATCATTTGAAAAAATGTCACTGCCCCCAGAAGAAAAATTTGTGAAAACTGCCCTGAAGAAAACTGCCTGAATCTTGTGGAAATTTTTGTTTGCATAGATGTGGGAATAATGATTAACTCCTTACAACTGATCTCTTATGAGCTAATGTTTTGAGAATAACTTCTGGAACTGTTAATCAGGATGTGCCGGTCAAAATATTTTGTTTTGTGTTCTCCTGTCTCCCATTCAGCTTTCCAGAAGGCTACGAGAAAGAGATTGGAAAGTTGGAGATCTCTTGCAAGCAGTGCTGAAATATTGTGAAATTATAGAGAAGGCAGCTGATGGAGAGCAAGCTCTGAACAAGTCTTTGGTCAGCTGGCTTCTGGAAAATGTCTGAGAAACCCAAAGATGCAACACTCTATACTTCATTCCTCTTTTGAAAGGAGCTAGAAAGAACACAGACACGTGAAGTGAAATTAGACTAATGAATGTTCAAGTAATTGTCAGCATTTAAAAGACCTTGAGGTGAAAGTCAAAATAGCTGTGCTGTGCTTTGTGATACTGTGCACATGGTTTGTTTATTCAGTCCTTAATCGGTATCGTCCACCCGCGCGTAACTTGTATTTACTGCTGTGTTCAGACCATTGAAATCTTTATATTAAAAAAATCTCGTCTATGATAGTGGTTCAGAGGAGACAGTCTCAGGCATGATATTCAGGATTCCTGCTGTGCCAGGGTAGCTCTTTTTTTCTGACTTGTACGTGTGCTGTATTCACAGTGGGACTAAGAGCACTGACGTTCTGCAAAAGTCTGTTCTGGAATACCTTGCTTGCAGACAAGGGAAAAAAATACTGACATTGGCCAGTAGTTACGTGCCCACGGGGGTTCCATTCCCAGGAAGAAGATGCTGACCTGCCCAAGCAGCCCCTTAATGCAGTCTGGCTTCTTGGCCACCTTTATCAAGCTGAACTATGTGCTGATGTGAGAGCCTGAAACTGTTGAGGTGCAAATGAGTGTTCCTTTTTGTTGACTACTACAGAGCTGGTGACTGCTGGTAGAGAGGCAGAGTCTATAGCTGAGCAGAATTACATACATAATTCTTTAGCAAGGTTTCCTGAAGCTTGCCAATCGAGTTTAAATGGCTAAATTTCTTGCTGAGCTTTTTGTATGCAGATACTTCTGTGACATTAATTATGTGTCAAAGAATTTGTATGTTAGTCTCTCTCATAAATATGCTAAAAGTAGCAGATAGAAACAGCGTCTCCTGAGGATTTTGGCCATTGTTTTGACAGTCCAATTGTTTATTTCTTAACCTCCATATATTAAATTTCCTTTCACAAATAAAGATAATTTTGTTACTCAGTAAGCACTTCAGCATTTAGCAAAGAAAGCTAACTGAAATGTAAAGGGGAAATTTATTGCAAATTGATTTTGCATTTTTCTGAACTACCTTCACTGAATTATTTTTTTTTAAAGGCACTTCTGATCAAGTCTTTTTAGCAGTCTAATAGGTTTCTCACCAGCACTGCTGAGTTGCCTTTCTTTCTGAAGGAAAATATGGACCTTTACATATCCTGTGGTTTGAAAATGCTCTTTGGGTTTTGTGTTTTTATACATCCTTTGAGAGAAAAAGGCATGTGCTGGTAATTACTATGTGGCCACCTCAAATCTCGTATCATTTGTAGGAGAATCATGGAGTCTTACTTATTTTGGATGAAGAGAAGAATCTTAATAGCTTTTTTGTAGAAAAATACACAGTTGACAAGGACAGAGATAAAATCTCTAAATCTGTTCTTGAATTTTAATGGAATATATAAAATTCTGATTTCCCCTACCCCCTAAATTACCATAAGGTGTCACGCTTGTAAACTCAGGAGCACTCCCTTTGCAATGTCTTTATGTTTCAGGAAGACATTCCAATAATCTTTTTACCAAGACCTAGTTTGTTTCATCAGATGGCATCTGGATTTCTGCTTTGGATCTGGCAAAGTTCATCTTTCTCACAGAATAAAAGATTTTTGATCTTTCTGTATATGCACATTTGTGTGTTCCCACAGGTGTGTGCACACAAAGATACATGTATGGATCTATACGTGTATGAGATCTCACCAATATGAACTTAGAATATGAATTTTTACCACTACCTTAAAATTCTGTTATATTCATCATTTATTACCTCACTTCATGTATCACTTCACTCATTGAAAGGTCTGTGTGCCATGTGACAAAAAGACTTAGAACCATTATAAGATCTTTTCTCTTGTTATGGGTAATACAGTGCCAAGCGCCAGGGATCATTTTTGTCTAGAGCCCAAAGCAAGGGGGGAAGAATCTTAATTCCTGTATTTGGAAAACAGGACTAGTTTTTTCAGTATTTTTGAAGAGCTGTTCAAAAACTGTCTAGAATATTTCATTTTTTTCTTCCAACACACCCATGCTTCATTCTTCCCCTTTTTTAATGGTTGACTTTTGACATTGTTTCAGAGAAAACTTCAAAACTATTCTCTAACATCTTCCCCTTAAGACAGCAATAATATATACATTTACCTGTAAAAATGGAATGTCAAGAAAATGAAATACTAAAAACAATGCCTTGGCATTAAATTCTGCTGTGAGTATTGGAACTTTGCATTCTCACCAAGTGGAATATCAGGACATGAAGATGCAGTAGTCTAGTACAGTGTTTCTCTACATGTCCAAAACCACACTGAGAAAGATTGAAGACACTGTAAATGTACAAAGCTGAACAATGGAAAAAAAGGAACAAACAAAACACCACCACAGAAACAGCCATCTTTTAACAGATTTACTCAGTATGTTGTATTTTATAAAACTGAAATGTTTTTTCTTTTATTACTTTTCTGGAGAAAGGCAGAGGATTGTGGGATTCCCAAAGCTTACATTCAAAAAGCTAAATAGACAATAGTTGCACCAAAAATATTTTTTTATAAATGGAATCTTGTTTTCAGAGTGGATCAGATATATTACATAGCTATTGACTGGGTTTATATCAAGGAAAAAAATGATTTGGTAGCCCTAATGAAGGTCTTAAACAATATTAAACTCCTGACCACATATCCAGATATGTGAACTGAAAATGTGGAGGGCCCCTTTTTGGTCCATTTACAGCAGACAACTCTGCTTTATAAAGAAACATAATAAGATAGTTGGTTTCCCCTTGCATTTTTTCTGTATGGAAAAGCTGCCTTGGTAATTTAGTTTTTACATTGAGTAAAATAAATACAATGATGGTAGTGTTCCAGGTGACACCCTGTCTCAAACACTTCATAAAATACGTTCAGTGTTCTGAAAAATGGAAGTGTTTGGATCTTTTGTAAGATTATCTAGAAAAAGCACTTTTAAAATAACTCCCTCTATAAATTAACAATTAGAAGTGGCCATATTAAAAAACATTTAAATATTCAGAAGGGGTGCATAAATAATACAGAAGTGTGCATAAAGCCTTAAAATAAAAACCAAATAAAAGTCAAACCCATGTGCTAAAATTTAAGATTTACTGTCTCACAATAAAAAAAGTAGCTTAGATGATGGACTTGAATGCAGTTTGTGTAGTATGCTTGTTCTTGAGTTTCGAAAGATTGTGGAAGCTTTTTAAAAAACAAACAAAACCCAAAAACCCAGTAACCCACATTCCGAGACCAGTTAGGTCTCTCAAAAAGTGGTATCAGATTTTAAACACTACATTTTCTAACCTAACTTTGTCTGGGACCTTTTCTATAAAGAGCCACATATTGTTGGAAATGGGAACACAGTAAGTAGTAAACACTGTCACCAGCGCAAAGCCCCTTAGATTTATGCAGTTTATTATGCAAAGAAAAACACAAGATTCAGGAATGATTTTAGTGTAGGAGTTCTGGCTTTTCAGCAAGAGCCACTACTGTCAAGCATTTACTGTACTTGAGCTCTGAAGACACAAGTACAGAGTCCAGCCACTGTAGTCACTTTATTTTCTACCATCTCTGTACATTCCTGTTGTATAGATGGAGTTGTAGTTTCAGGGGGCCTTTGTTCTGTTGTGATGTCTGAGTTTAATTTAGTATTTAATACTAAATTTTATTATAATTTGCTGGAACCGCTGCTTATTTGTGCAGTGTTACAGTAATTCACAGCTCAGTTAGTGATGCAATTGTATACCAAAAGCAGTTTGAGTAACTATAAATGTTTATGTAACTGTACTTAATGAATATGAAGGTCTTGTACTGTATAATGGTGACAAGTTTTGCCATTTTAGTAATTTAACTATATTCAGTTTTCAGATTATGAACTCCAGGTTGCACTAAATTTGTCCTTGTTTTAGCAGTGGCTTAAAATAAAATACATTTCACTGGCTTTGAGAGTGCTGTTATTTCTTGTAAATTCATTGAACCTTCATTTATTTAATTTTCTTATCATCTAACTCAGCTAAGATTGGTCTTGGTCAGTGGCTGTGTGAAGGCACTTGAGGAATGGTATAGTTAATAGTGCATCAGCAGATGGCACACTTCTTACAGCATTAAATTGGTGTCCAGGAAGAATGTGTGAACTCTGATTTACTATCTTTGGGTTGAAAGGTAAACCCATAGTTCAGGTTAGGTGAAGTAAAGCGTTGTGTGAATCATGTGAGGAGAGATTAGGCAAGAAATCAATTTACTCAATCATAGAATCATAGAATTTTCAGGGTTGGAAGAGACCTTTAGGATCATCCAGTTCCAAACCCCCTGCCATGGGCAGGGACACCTCCCACTAGATCAGGTTGCTCAGAGTCCTGTCCTCTTGGGCCTTAAAAACTTCCAGGGATGGGGCTTCCACCACCTCTCTGGGTAACCTGTGCCAGTGCCTCACCACCCTCATGGTAAAGAACTTCTTCATAACTTCCAATCTAAATCTCCCCTCCTCTAGATTGAATCCATTCCCCCCAGTCCTATCACTACCTGACATCCTCAGAAGTCCCTCCCCAGCTTTCCTGTAGCCCCCTTCGGATACTGGAAGGCTACAATAAGGCCTCCTCAGAGCCTTCTCCTCTCCAGACTGAATAACCCCAACTCTCTCAGTCTGTCCTCACAGCAGAGCTGCTCCAGCCCTCTGATCATCCTCATGGCCCTTCTCTGGACACACTCCAGCACATCCATGTCTGTCTTGTATTCCCCTTGATCTCCCTGTCTAGATTTGAAAGTAATACAAAAATTAATAACCAGTTTCTCTCAATCTCATCTTCCTGGAAGCTAGGTTAGGGAGGCTGGCTTGTTTTTTTCATGTGGTATTTGCCTGTGGCAAATTGTACAGCATTCAGGGAATGGTCTACAAGTGAGCTTTAGGGTCTTCTGGACAAGAGCAGGAATATCCTGCCGTTGAAAATGTATGGAACATGAAATTCCACAGACTTATTCAGAATCCTCAAGTGTATTAGTGTCTTGTGAAATCTACCAAACAGCATATTGTGAAGTACCCCAAAATAGAAATGCTGAACAGAGATGCCATGCACGGATCGGGTTTCTAAGATTCAGAAGTACTGCTGTTGCAAATAGCTGTCTTAATATTATTTGTTTTATGTGGATGTTGTGAATCTGCTAATCTCATCTCTATTTAAAGGGTTAGGAAATTTTTGCTGAAGTTGCTTCTAAACCAGTATGCATCTGCATCTCTCCTTGATTCTTTCTTTTTGGAATGGTTGTTTAAAGGAGGTTTCTAAAGTACTTACGAGATTATTTCAGAAAGGAGCATTCTGTGCTTCAAAGATATTCCTCTAGTTTGTATAATCCTTCATATTCAGTAATGTAGAAAATATATGTTAACTGGAGCAACAAAACATGAAAAACATTGTACAGCCAAAAAAGGTGGGTGGTAAGTTTGAGGAAAAAAAATAAATAAATTGTGAAACAAAGAAGAGGATATTCATGTGGAAGATTAGTCTGAGCTTTTTTTCTTCCTGCCTGGACTTTATTTTTCTTTCTTTCAGCAGTCTGGTTCTGGCTGGTTTTATTCAACCACAGAACAGTATCCATGCACTTTGTTTAACCTTGGTGTATTAAATTGAGAGTTAAGTCTCCAGCTAGTCCGTAGCCTTCACCCAAGATGTGTGCTGCTCCATCTTCTGCTGCCATTGCTCGGACCTTCCTCTCACTCCGTAGCCTGAGCTTCTGGTGGGACTGAATTCCATGCTGGTTACTGCTCCGAGCCTCTGATTGGAAGGTGGCTACAGAAAGTGAGTCATGACAAGGCTGAAAAAATGTACCCAGAGCCCTAACCTTACTGGGTATTGAGCACCCTGTTAATCAAATGCTGTCTCTTCCCCTGCTGTTACAGCAAACCACAAAGCGTGTGACTGCCTGGGCTAAGGGAACAAACCATGACAAGCATGAGACCCTGTCTGTGGTCAAGGTACTGGCTATCTAATCCCTGGTGACACAACACCTTTCCACAGGAATCCCAAAGGCTGGAAACTGGGGGCCTTTATATTGTCTAGAATACACTCTGTCTTGCCTTCATTCCTCCCAAACTTCCTGCTGCTTCTAGGACTGTGAAGGAGCTTTGTGGGGTGTATTTTGGTTTTTCTTGGTGTTTTTGTTTGTTTATTTTTTTGTTTGGCTGATTTTTGTTATTAAGAATGGGAAAAAGAGAACACTTGCATGAGTTACTTGATTTGCTTTCCTGAAGTTCCAGTGCTTCGGCCAGGAAAAAGATGAATATCAAAAAAGAAATGGTGTCGTAATGTGGTATTTTTTTTCTGCCATCTGCCCCTGTAGCCCACTCATTGCCAAACTCTTACTATTTTGTACAGTATGCACCTTGTATGGCATCCAAATCTCCTCCTACATTTTCCTTGTGGCTGTTGCTGGTTTCTACTTTTTTTTTTTCTGACCCTTGTCCCGTCTTTGGAGTATGGCTGTCATCTTCTGCTTCTTTCTTGACCCTTCTCTGTTGTCCTGATGTGACTTCTGGCCTTCTCATTCTTGGCCAGTGGAAGTGGTTAAAAACCAGCAAGTGGAGTCTTCTTAGCTGGAAGGCTATGGAATAAAGCTTGCCTACCAGAAATCATCAAGCAGTGAAGAAGAGCTAAACTTGCTTTTGGCTGAGTTTTTCACTCCTGTAGGAAAGTAATCTGTGGTTGCTCTGGTTTGGAACCCAACTTACTGCTTGCAAAACCCGTAGTTTTTATGCTGATTGGAGAGTAACTTTTAAAGCTGACACTGAAATTTAATGTAACTCTAACATATGTTATTGATGTGGATGTATATTCTGTGTGCTGCACCTTCCAGACACACACAGGGCAAAACTCATTTAAAAGCTGGCAAAATCCCAGTTATCTCACTCACTCGCATCAGGTCTCTGTTTAGATAGATTAAATAAACTTTAAAAACAAATAGTCAATGTCTCTGTTTCTGAGAGGAACTTGTTTTCATTATTACTGCCCTGCAATAGTGTGTTCTGAGCAGATGTGTGTTCTGAGCTGGGTGGGTTCTTCACACAAACTCAGTTGCACTATTTGTGCTGCTCCAAAAATGTTAACAGACAGAAATACAGCAAAGGACACCTCATGCTGGAAGTTGTAGATTTGGAGGAGATGCCTGATATTTCTCAGGAAGCTACAGCATGACTCTATGGAAACCAAACTGTGAAAACAGCTGGTTAGAATGGAGTTGTTTAGAGAAAGCATGTCAAGAGAAATGGCTTGACTGCCATGTTGAACAGAACTCTTTATAGTATGTTATGCAATATTTATCAGAGAAGATTTAAGATTTTCCATCTGAGTCCAAAGGCACTGGCCTTAAGAGAGCTTCCAAGCAAACTCTTGCAGGGCTGTGAGATGTTTAACTACTGGGGTAGCAGAATAGTGGTAACAGATCATACACATTTTTCATCTGCTTAATTTAGGAGGTTCAGGACATGGCTTGCATCTGAATTTAATGCTGTGAACTATGACTTGAAGATTTTATCTTTAGGGTGGTCAGAGTCACCAAAGTGTTAAGCCTGAGACTTCCTGACAAGACAAGTACGTGCTGGCATCTTCAACAAAACCTCTTTTCCTGTGACTGCATCAGAAAATAAAGAGGTGGGTGTTGGAAATTCCCCAAGGAGTCTGGAGAGCTCTCATCAGTATGATCAAAGTGTTCCTAGAGACATGTTTCAGAGCAGGAGTAATGGTAACTTCTGTTTAAAATTATTCTGTGAGCTTTTTTTTTAATTCAAATGATGGAGCACCTCTTCTTATGGTATATGTCCAGCTTTTAGTTGGTGTGTTTAAAATCTGACTTACTTTTCTCTGTGGTTTGTCTTTCCAAAACACTTAAGAGAGAATATAAGTACATAAAGAAGTAATCCTTGCTGCAGTCCTCCAGATTACACTGGATGAGTGATTTAGATTAATTAGGGAAATAGCCATTAATCTGAATACATGTCAGCAATAAGAAGGTTGTTTATAACCATCATTAATTTTTAATGTTTTTTCTAAATGAAAACCTTTTTTTCCATTATTAGACTGGAAGTGCACTAAAGGTAAAGCTCATGCAACTGTATCAAATTAGTGAAGAGAAAAAGCAGTAGAATGAAGCGTGGTCCTAACACAGTCTTGACCCTCACAGTTGACTGAGCTTGAATACATATTGATATCCTACCAACTGTCTTATGTCTGAAAGTACAACATTCAGACACACAGCCATGTAAATTCAACATCTGGTTTTATATTTGCAGTTTCAGTAGCCTTGGAATGTTGAGAAGAAGAAGGCTTGCAAAGATCTGCTTTCTTCTTCATTATGGTGCCCTTACTGGGTGGGACTGTTTAGCCCATTCACTATCCCAGTCTACCAACTTTCATCAAGGTTTTTTTGATTGCTGACCCCCTGAAGGATCCTTGGGACTTGCTCCTTGGAATTTCTCTGCCTTTTTGCATCTCTGACTTGGCTTTGATGCTGCTCTCTGCTTCTGAAGGGTTTCACAGCCTCAGGTCCTGTACTCCGGACACTTCTCCATCTCTGAAGTTGGTCTAATAATCCTCAAAGAAGGTGAAGTCACCTATGGAAAGATCCAGCCTGGACAGGAGCTTAGCAGCCAGGAGAAGGCAAACAGCCAAATCTCTGCTGCTCAGCATCTCTCTTTCTGTTGAAATGTGCTCTGTGAGCTGCCACTGAATAAGACTACCTTGCATGGCTGATAAAAATCAGCCTAACTTACTGTGTCAGAGGAGAGGCAGATAAGATATGTGAGACTTCAAGGCTTTATTTTCAGTTTGCCTGTGAGCCTGGGTTTGGTACTTAACTCAGCTGGTGCCTTGCTTTGACCTGAGGCAAACTGTGCCTTTCAAGTACCTTTTGTACATCTACCTCTGTAAACTGGAACAATGATTTGGGGCTTTTCTGAAGAGTTTTGGACTTTCAGAATGAGGAACACTCCTTGTATTTGTCAAATATAATTT
This sequence comes from Calypte anna, assembly GCF_003957555.1. Lineage (NCBI taxonomy): Eukaryota > Metazoa > Chordata > Aves > Apodiformes > Trochilidae > Calypte > Calypte anna. Next base: position 167,558,284 of record NC_044244.1, read on the forward strand.
GTCAAATAGTTAGCATTTTTCTAATGCTCCCAAATATAATCAGACAGGTCTTTTACAATTTTCTATTCCTTCCTTTAATAAAGCTTCAAAATTGTATGACTTTTTGGGGGAAATCTGGAAATCTTTTAAAGACCATCCCAAATTATTGAATGTAGAAAAGCCCTCAAAATTGGAATCTAGTCACACTGTGAGGCAAGTACCTGACAGTGGTTTGGATACCTTTCTGTGATGATATATAAGGATGAAATATGTTTCTCCCTATTCTAGATGATGACTTACCTTTAGGGTAGTAGCAAAGCCATGGCTATGTGTCTAGAAAGTCTAAGAGTTTCCAAAGATAACAGGAGAAATGCAAGGATCTGTAGTTCTATATAATGTTCACCCTTTGTATCTTTTTCCCAAATGTGTAACATTGGCATAAAAGCCAGAGCAGGTAAGGACTGTGCTGAGGTTCTTCATGTCTGTAACACTGTGCTTGGCTGGGCTTGGCCTCTGACATGGGGTAGGTGTTCTATCATGATGCTTCATTTCTCATTTTGTGAAGCTGCCTTTTTGTGAGGAGAGATGGTGGGAATTGTCTTCTCCTCTTCTCCCTTTGAAGGAGGAGTCTCCTGCCAAGCTGAATTCAATCCATGAGGCTCCAGGGAAACAGGTCAGAAGCAGAGAGTGATGTGTGGCAGATGGATCTTAACAGGCACGTCAGGAGCTGGTCAGGTATTAACTGAGGTGCTATTTCAACAGCTAATTATCCACATCTTGGAAAGTCCTGAAGCAAACCCCTCAGCATTGTAGTCTTCTCCCACTGAGAAAGCATTGCTTATGAGTTGCCACAAAGTTGCAGCTTCAAAGGTAAAAAAATGTTCTTTAAGTTAGGGTTGAAAGAAAGAAAAAAATACTGTAAGTAGTTTTATAAATAACAGGATGCTATTTTCTTCTTGGTGTATGGGAGTGCACATTGAAAATACTCTGTGTTAGCCTTAAAATATATTTTCATGCCTGCAGCCCTTCCAGAGTATGGTTTCTTCATGTGCCTTCTATATAGCTGAGCAGAAGAGAGGCCTTTGGAATGGTTCTGAAGCAGAGCAACAAGGAGGTGGAACCATCCTGGTTCTGCCACTCACCTGACAAATACCATGTTTTCAAGAAAGCCACAAAAATGTTTTGAAGAAAGCTTCACAACCACTTATAGTGATGGTGGTTTGGTGAACCTCATGGAGTGTCCCACAATCGGATGTCAGCCATATTTTCCAAACATCAGTAGTGTTGGTCAGTGGTTTGACATAAAATGTCAAATTATGAAGCCAGGCTTGTGCTTTGGCTCCAGGTAATGCCACCACAACCTGTTTATAAAATTTGCTCTGTTTTTATGGTTAGTGATGGTTATGTTGGCCTAGCTGGACCATCATAAGCACCTTCCCCGTTAACTACTTCATACAAATTGCTCTGAGCCCTCTTGGTCTTTCTGGATGAGTCTCATGTAAATGCTAAATGTTTGAATTTTTACCCTCATTCAAATATAGATTTTAATGCTATGGGCTAGCATGGTAGCAAACTGCCAGGTTTCCAGGGAAGGCCAGTATGTTAAATTATAGTAAATGTAGTGCATGCTTCTTTCTGTAGCTTGATAGCTGTAATTTGTTAGCTAGAAATGCACTATTACATACATACTGGGGTTTTTGTGGATTTCCTGGCTTCGTTGCTACAATGAGGACAAGTGATTAATCATGCAACATGTCAAGTGATGAGTGAGAACATCCGGTCCAGTTTTTATTGTTTTATATTATTCTGTCTTTCTATACCTCTCTAGCTTCTACCAGTTCTTCTGCTCATTTTTAATCTTCCTCACTGTCAATTCCAACAGTCTTTCAAGGAGAAGACTGACACAAAATTAAGACTTTAAAATGCTATAGAAAGACTGACTGTACTCTGACGTTTTTTTTTTTTCTTTGGAGTTACAGTTTCTTAGTAGGTAGGAAGTTTCACACAGATGTTTCCAGCATTAAGGGTGAATGTAAAAACCCGGAAGTTTAAGGTACAATTGTGCTTTTTGACATATTAAGAATCAAATATTTCCTATCAAATCCTTACACGTGAACTGTATCTGTGAAATGGATGCATCTTTGTTTTCAGAAGCCTGAAGTGATTTTCCATATCTGCCACTTGCCTGCCACCCCTGAACTTGGAAGAAAATATATTGTACCCAAACAGTTGTCATAGACTCAGCATCTGCAGTGTCCTGTAAGTAATGTCCAGGGACCTACATATCCTCTAAATATTGACCCATTTTTAGCTCTTCACATTCTTCATCGCCTTTTAATCATTTTGTTCTAGAAATGACAGTAAAACTTGGCTAATGAGAGACTTTGCTTTTTAAATCCTTGCTTTGCTTGAAAACTGTCACCTTTCTCCTCACAACACAGAAAGAGCAGCAATTCCAGATTCTACAGATGTTATCATTAAGGCTGTGATTTCAGTGCTAAATTTAAAAGAAAATACACATTTACCCATCTGTGGGGATGACAGAGGTGGGTTTCTACAAAGGGGATTTTCCCATTTGATTGGTGTTGCAAGGGAGTGAGAAGAGAAGCTGGCTGAGAGGGGGATGTGGTTACCCGCAGGCACTAGTGCTGCCCCTGTATGGCTGGATTGCCATATTGTGGGGATGTGCATCAGCAAGGAGGCTGAGATTACTGGAAGAAGAAAGAAGTGTTGGAGCTGAGGAAATCTGAGTGACAGCAAAAACCAAGCAGTGTGACACATAAGAGTTATATTCCAAAACCAAAGCTGGGCACCTGTGCTGCAAAGCAGCAAAGCTACAGGCTGGGGACGGAGTGGTTGGAGAGCAGCCAGGCAGAGAGGAACCTTGGAGTTTGGATTGACAGGAAGCTGAACATGAGCCAGCAGTGTGCCCAGGTGTCCAAGAGGCCAATGGCATCCTGGCCTGTATCAGGAACAGCGTGGCCAGCAGGTCCAAGGAAGTGGTTCTGCCCCTGTACTCAGCCCTGGTGAAGCCACGCCTCGAGTCCTGTGTCCAGTTCTGGGCCCCTCAGTTTAGGAAGGAGATTGAGGTCCTGGAGTGGGTCCAAAAGAGGGCAACTAGGCTGGTGAAGGGACTCGAGCACAGATCCTATGAGGAGAGGCTGAGGGAGCTGGGGGTGTTCAGCCTGGAGAAGAGGAGGCTCAGGGGAGACCTCATCACTCTCTACAACTCCCTGAAAGGAGGGGGCAGCCAGGGGGGGGTTGGTCTCTTTTCCCAGGCAACTCTCAGCAAGACAAGAGGGCACAGTCTTAAGTTGTGCCAGGGGAGGTTTAGGTTGGATATTAGAAAGAATTTCTTTACGGAGAGGGTGATCAGGCATTGGAATGGGCTGCCCAGGGAAGTAGTGGATTCTCCGTCCCTGGAGATATTTAAAAAGAGACTGGATGTGGCACTCAGTGCCATGGTCTGGTAACTGCAGCAGTAGTGGATCAAGGGTTGGATTTGATGACCTCAGAGGTCCCTTCCAACCCAGCCAATTCTATGATTCTGTGATTCTAAGGTGAGAGCTTGATAATGAATATTCAGAGAAACACATGAGTCTTTTAGCTGGTACATGCATACTTCCAGCCTGTATACTACTGCAGAGGGCAATGTCACACTTTGCAGAACCAGAAATAAAAGTCCAGATAGATGTTTAAAGTTTAAAACTCCAGGCTTAGTAAAACCCAGTCATAGTAATGGATTTTCAAGGATGGACATGCTTATTTATATCATAACGTTTGCTATAATCTACTTTATGTATGTCTGCTTGTTCTTCAAGTTAGTTATCAGCATAAGCTCATGTTTAATTGAACACCTGAATTGCTATGAATGTGCAAATACTGGTTTAAACCCCATGGAAGATGTGTGCATGGTAGAAACACAGTTCTGCATATCTATCTCTAGGGCATAGATTCTCTCATCTGGGAGACTGGGAATTCACAGTTCTCAGAATTTTACAGAATGTGTGCAGTGCCACCAGCTTCAGCTTTTGGCAAGAGTTTTTAGATAGAGCAGGAAAATGAAGACTCCTGCACTTCACAGTTTCACAAACCTATTGGGTGACTTGGAGAGATGTGTTTGTGCAGACAGCACAGATGGTTGCAGTCTACACATTTCAGATCCAAAACTGGATGCTGAAAAATTTGGTACTCATTTCCAATTAGGAAGGCATTTAAACTATGTGATCATTCTTAGTTACTGAAAAATGGTGTTAGGCTGATGGCATTATGTAAATAAAAGGAAGTTTTTGGAAGTACAGGAATCCTGTGGGAAGATTACACCCTTGTTATTGACTTCCTTAAAAAAATATCACAATGAAGCTGCCAAAGCTTGTTATTTGAATGGCTATTCTTATCTTGAGCTTTTTATAAAAGCCAGTGCATCTGACAAATCAAGATGACTTATGGAGTGCTGAGATGGAGACATCCATTCTCCTTACTACTTAACAGTGAGGTGATTTTCTACAGAAATTTCTAAATATTCTCCAACATCTGGCCTCTTTAAAAGAGGTCAGTAAAATGCATTTGTCAAAATGAATGCCTGTCTGAAAAATGGCCACCTTGGTACACTAATGGGTAAGAATCCAGAGAGAAATAAATAGCTAGGACTCCTTACTCGATTATTGGTTTGGTTTTTAGGTTTTTTTGAGGTTCAGAATCAGAAATAAACACACGGTGGTGTCATCAGATTTTTTTTTTTTTTTATGAGACTGAAAAATTACTAGCAGAATTTAAAAGCAGTGTGTTTATGTAGACAGAATCTCTTTATTCTACCAGAGGTTTTGCAGCAAGCACTTCACATTTACTTTACACTTTACAATTACTTTCCAGAAATGTGCAGGACAATGTCTTAACCTGTGTATAAATAACAGTATTTGACAATATAGTAGACTGTAGAGAAACATTGTCAACCAGGTGCCTTGAGTTGCCAGTGAGTGGGTGTGAGTCCACCTGTGCCTGATTAGGACAGGCCCCTATTGGGCATGAGCAAGACCAGGGGGCCAATAAAGGTGGGACACACACCCACAGAAGGCACCTCAGCTCACTCTGGTGTGAGGCATGGAGAGGCCAGCAGCTCGTTGAGCCTCTGGAGCAAGAAAGGCTCTTCCCACTACACTTCTACCCTGGAAGCGCTGTGTGGTGGCTGGAGTCCTGGAAGAGACCAGCAGCTCGTCGAGCTTCAGGAGCAAGAATGGCTCCTCCCGCTACAGCAGACTGCACTGCTTCATATTGAAAATGGCATTATCAGCACATAAGAGGAAAAGGACATATCCTTGCCCAAAACCACACTGATAACTACCTCTGTCAGTTCATTTCTCCTCAGGTATGAAGGAAGCTTAAGACCAGACCATCTTCCATGAGTTCAGTTCAGAGAAGCATCCTCACTGAAAACTTCTGCAGTGAACTTCTGAAGGGCTGAGAGGTGGAAACACCTGTTCTGCTGCTGAACATTTTTTTCTTATAACGTCTCCATTCATTTTGATATGTCTGACAACAGTAAAGCTCCAGTCAGATGTACACTCAGGCCAAGATCTTTTTGGCCCTCCCCAGAAGAAACAGGGAAAGATGCTTCCCAAAGCATTTAAGTCTTGTATTCAGAAGTTGGCCAGAGACCGCCTTTTGGCAGCTCTATTACAACTGTTTTGCATTTTCTCCAAAGCAGCTTAGCTGGAAAGTGTAAAATTGCATAAGCAGGCCTAGAGGAGAGGCCAAGGTGATCCCTGTCTTCAGGGAAGATGCCCATTTATTGGCAGCCAGATTGCTCCTCTGATTGCTATTGCCCGTCCCGTGCAATTCATAGCTTATTTTGCTAAGTTAAAATGGCAAAGTGAAATTTTTACATAGATCCTAGCAGTGATAACTGCCTCATGGAGAGCAAGACTTTGGTTGTTTAAGCCTTACTCAGATAAGACAAGCCTAGCAGCTGTTATAACCTCTCTGGGAACAACATTCCTACCAAGAAGCAAGTGTGTGAAAATGGGGAGGATCTCAGTTGTCTTCTGAAAGGATCTCTGTAAATCCAGGTCCTGTTCAAACAGACTGGATCTGGCCTCTCTAGTGAATTAGTAAGGTTTGGGGCCCTTCCCTCTTTAGTTTGGAATTACAGCAGAGATTTGGGGTATTGCTGAGACCCCAACCAGAAAATCTGCAATGCAATAAAAAGCTCCTACTTCAAAACCAAAGTCCTATCAGAGATGAAATATTTATGACAAAATATAGCTGCATAAGAGGTGTTTCACCTTGCTGGAGGTCTACAGCATATGTTGGAATCAGATGCCATAAGTTCCTTGTAGTAGCCAGTGAAAAAAAAAACTAAATAGAGAAGTCTCCTTCTGGGGTGTGATTCATCTCATTCTCACGCAGACGTTTCAAAAGAGGTCAAACAAATTGGTCTCTCTTTTGTTTAACCATAAAGGAGTCTGGATTACTGGCTGATGTGTTGAAATGATCATAGAATAGCTTGGTTTGGGAGGGACCCCAAATTTAGTCCAAATCTAGTCCAAATTTTCATGGGAAAGGGAGCCTCAATGAGGTTATCCAGCACCCTGTCCAGTTGCATCTGAAAAACCTCCAGTGATGGGAACTCCACCAAGTCCCTGTGGAGGTTGCTTTAGTGAATGACTGTATTTGCTGTAAAAATTTTCTATCTCATATTGGGATGATTACATAGTAGTTATTTGATGTTAGTAGAGATGAATTCAACTCTGGGCATCTGGCCCTCTGGTTAAACTGCTCAGTCGCGAGCACTTTAATTGCACCAAATTATTGACTTTATCACCTGCTTGTGAGACTGCTTTTGGGGCCAGTTCTGAGATGATCATATTCCCAGAAGAAATTGGGCAGGTGACAGCCTGAATCTGCCTGCAAAAGGCAATGTAGAAAACCAAGAAACTGTGCTTGGGACTGTTCTAGCAAGGAGAGTATAGAGAATGAAACCACACTAGAAAATGGAACTGATTTGGGCACTTGTGAAGAATGTAACTTTGATTACCAGACAACTCAATATAACTGTCAGCTCATCCCACTTTACTTTTTCCCCAAGCCTTATGACTTAGCCAAGTATTTTGATAAGAATCACAACTTCCTAACTTTATTTTTCTCAAGAGAACAATTCCAGTAGTCTCTATCTTAGGGGAGAAAGTAATTAAAACCAACCAGTGGACTGGACCTATTTGTGTTCTTTTCCATCCTGCTCAGTTGTCAGGGATGTTGAAATACTGCAAAATTTTGTGGCTAGCAAAGTTAATCTTATAAAGAAATAATAAATAATAATAATAATAATTTTAAAACCGTAATGTCTATTAAGGGAATGACTTATTTCTTTTACATTTGATGCTTAAAAAACAAACAAAAAAGGTATTCTGATAATTCAGGAGAACGTGTTTTGGATGTGGGAGAGGCTGTCTCACCCTCGCAATCAGAGGCCTGGCAAGGGACAGTAAAGCCACATGTTCCTTGGGATGAGTGATTATTAGTGACAAACAAAAGCAGTCTTGGCAATCCCAGACTTTCAACACTCATGAGTCAGGGCCCCAACCAGTCAAAACTGAGGGATGTACAAGGAACGTACTTTATGTTGTTATTCTTTTGCTTGCTGGTGGTTGAGCATTCAGGGCTCACATTTTAGTTTCCCTTGTAAAAATTCTGAGACCATGAATGAATTCATGTTGTTGGGCATTATGGTTAAAAAAGACTTGTTGTGATACCTATGACGAAACCTCAAAAGGTTGCAAGCCCACATTGTTTGTTTTGAACCTGAGATTTCTTTCCGTTTGCTAACCAGCAATTCCTGATGATTATGGATATGTTTGTTAGCCATAGTTAAGAGCTGCTTGGAAATTCTATCTTCAAAATGGAAAATGTGGTTCTCTTAAAAAGTCAAAATTTACCACAGAAATATGGTTTAATTTTTTTTTTTTTTTTTCTGAAATGTTTCCATCAGCATGTAACTTTTGTTACCTCAGGCTGGAAGGAACCAGGTTGCTTGGTAAGAGGCTTGGTGGAACCCAAGTAAAAAAAAATAAATAATGAATTAGTATTATCCTTTGAAATGCTAAAGGGATTTTTTTTTTTTGAGTCCTAGAGCCCTGTTCTTTTCAAAGGGCAGAGCTTTCCAGTTGCCATTCAAGTTTCATGACATACTATAATTTGCTTTCTCTGTGGGATGCACCACAGATATCTGTGGCTGTCACATAACATTGAGGTACAAGCTGACCTGATAGGCTAGATGGCTGTCTGAGCTGTAACTTCCCTAAAATGCACTTTTCATGCGTCTTCCCCTGTTTGGATCTGTGAAGAGATTTGGACATGTGCAGTTTTGTCACTAGACAGAAACTCCTCTTTTTTCTTCAGATGCATTCATAAGTACTATTGAAGCTGTTTGCATAGACATATCTGCTTATAGGTTGTTGAAAAACTGTTCATTTTCCCTTTTACAATATGTGGTTTGTCATCACAGTTATACAAACACTTAGAGCCAGATAATGAAAAAACCCAATCTATTTCAAAGAGTTTAAAATGTTACTGACTTTTTAAGATCTCTGTAAATATGTGATGGCTCTTCAAATATTTGTTTAAAAAAATACTTAAAATCCACAGGAATCTCAGTTTGTTCCTATTTTTTTGGTAAATGACTAGATTTGCAAGATGATTTAGTCATCAAATTGCCTTGGCTCCCACTATACCCAATGGAGGGGTACAGGCATCTCCAAAAGAAGGGAAGACAACTTTCCCAAAGTTTGAATTGGCTTCTGGATGTACTTGTCCATTTCCACAGACAGCAGAAGGATGCTAAGGGTCTACGCTGCCAAATCAAAAAGATCTGGGAAGCAAGCTTGAGCACTGAGCCCCAATCAACCACAGGCTTTCTCTCCTCCCTCACAGGCTGTCTCCAGAGTAAACATGCTATACAGGAGGCTTAGACTTGTGCTTTGAGGACAAAGGCTTAACTGGACCTCCCTTTATTTGCCACTTAAGACAAAAAAATTGTGCAGAAAAGGTGGGAATCTGACACTGAAATGTTGCAAAACTCAATGCTCTTTCAATATCCATCCTCGAACACAAGCAAGTCCCTACTTGTGCTGTATCCACAGTTCACCTTTTGTCTCCTAAACAGATCTGAGTGTTTAATTTGTCATGTTGTGTATTCCTGAATTCTTCATGAAGAACAAAACCGAAAACGGTAGCCTCTAATTTTCAGTGGCTCCAATATTTGGAGGAGTGACTAAAGACCAAGAATTTAAAGGAATCTGCAATCAAAACCAAAGGAAACTGCAACTAATGACTTTATCATTTTTCCGGATGCCACACATTAGGTGTACATCAGAGGCAAGGCACTTAGAATCATAGAATCATAGAATTGGCTGGATTGGAAGGGACCTCAGAGATCATTGAGTCCAACCCTTGATCCACCATTGCGGTTTCTAGACCATGGCACTGAGTGCCACATCCAGTCTCTTTCTAAATATCTCCAGGGACGGAGAATCCACTACTTCCCTGGGCAGCCCATTCCAATGTCTGATCACCCTCTCCGTAAAGAAATTCTTTCTAATCTCCAACCTAAACTTCCCCTGGCACAACTTAAGACCGTGCCCTCTTGTCTTGCTGAGAGTTGCCAGGGAAGAGAGACCAACCCTCCCCTGGCTACCCCCTCCTTTCAGGGAGTTGTAGAGAGTGATGAGGTCTCCCCTGAGCCTCCTCTTCTCCAGGCTGAACAGCCCCAGCTCCCTCAGCCTCTCCTCATAGGATCTGTGCTCGAGTCCCTTCACCAGCCTCCTTGCTCTTCTCTGGACCTGCTCCAGCACCTCAATCTCCTTCCTAAACTGAGGGGCTCAGAACTGGACACAGTACTCAAGCTGTGGCCTCACCAGGGCTGAGTACAGGGGCAGAATCACTTCCTTGGACCTGCTGGCCACGCTGTTCCTGATACAGGCCAGGATGCCATTGGCCTTCTTGGCCACCTGGGCTTACATTTTAAATGCTTACACTTATATTTTAAATGCTGAGATTTTAAATATTTTGCAAAGCTTTGGCTACAAAATCACACAAGGAGAGGAGGATGAGAATGGTGATTCAGAAACCCATCTGCACCTCACCTCAGCATTTCTGTGAGGGAGAATCAAAGTGATACATGATCCTAATCTTTCAGGTTTTCTATTGACTGGCTGTCCCTAGTATTTGAGATCAGACTCTTCTTGCATCCTTTAGTCAATCAAATAAGTCACAGGTCTGCTTTAGCATAACGTGATAAAATTGCTATGCTGTTTCAACTTGAATTGTTTTGAATTCAATTTTTTTGCTCCCTGGACTGGTCCCCTGAACCCTTCCCTCCATCTCTTCCTTCTTATTCCTCCCTCTCTCTTGTAGCCATATGCAAGCACGTTCCAGCATTTCGTATATGCTGGTCTGGCAGTCATTACAACTTGAAAATGTGTCTTATGCTTGGTGATTACATGCTGGTTAAACCAGACCATGAAGGACTGTGTGAGAAACCCATAACATCTGTCTCCTGCCTGCTCATATCATTAGAATGTATATATTCAGAGTCTGGTGCTCTGCTGGCTCTGAGTCTGAACAACAAACCATAAATAGGATAATGGCTTTCCTCGGTACATTATCATTATTCATAAAACAAAACCTCAGTTGTTTTTGAGGAACTTTTTGGCTTTCTCTAAATTTCTCCATGGACAGGGCTTTTTCTACCAGGGACTGATGACAGAGGTGTGCATTTGTTGTCATCTTAACCACCAAAACCCTGTGCCCTGTCTGCGGTACGTGACATCCTCCCTGTGTCTCCTGTGGCGTTTCCCACCCCGGGATGCACAGTCGGTCCTGGCACCCTCTCAGGAGGACAGGCAGACACTGGCAGCTCATCTCCACTCTGCTTGGCCAAGCTCTTCAAGCTGTACCTTCTATTTATTTGCTGTAAATACAAGCAAACCCTGCTGCCTTCAGGCCTGGGGACTGAATGCCTGTAACTTATTAGCCCGTTTTGACTTCAACAAATGAAATCTCTGATGCAACCAGGCATCTGCGAGTTCCAGGGATAAATGTAGCATGTTTTCTAACTCATTAAGTGGGAAGATGATGAAGAGGTTACTCAGCTTGTTAAAGGGAAGCTGTGGGCCATGGAAGCCTTGGTGCAGATGCATTCTCAGGCTTTCATTGGTATGAGGTATTTTAGACTTTGTATGTAAATGAAGAGGTAGGTACATTGATCTCAACTAGGTGAGAGGACTTGAAACAGAACTGTGGAACTGCAGCTGGTGTTCTTTCTTTGTTTCTCCACAGGAAGCTCAATGTCAATGAGGTTTAGGTTGGACATTAGAAAGAATTTCTTTACGGAGAGGGTGATCAGGCATTGGAATGGGCTGCCCAGGGAAGTAGTGGATTCTCCATCCCTGGAGATATTTAAAAAGAGACTGGATGTGGCACTCAGTGCCATGGGCTGGTAACTGCAGCGGTAGTGGATCAAGGGTTGGACTTGATGATCTCTGAGGTCCCTTCCAACCCAGCCCGTTCTATGATTCTATGATTCTTCTTCCACACAGTTAACACTCAATCTGGCCAATGCTTTTGCTCACTCTATAGAGACAGATTCTCCTTTCCTTCCTCTGCAACAGAGCAACTTTAGTGATTGTGGATGTGGGAGAGAGACTTGGGCTACAGCATTTCAGAACTATTTCCCCCCATTACTTATCTTGCTTTCCCATTAATTCCCTAGCTTTTAAGGATTTTCAGCTTCTTTCAAGATTCCTTTTATAGAAAGTCACCCAGTGTATTATGGGGTCCACAAAATACTGCATAAATTTTGACTGCTGCAAATAAGTACTTTAGTCAAATACCAGTGTGCTTACTATAGCCTGCAGTTCAGCTCTAGGCCTTGCACTGGCATCCTACAAAGCACACAGAGCAGGAGCTGAATACTGTATTGAAGCCTTTACATACGTGCAACACTTTTTTTTTTCCATGTAGAGAATCCAAGGGATGGTTCATAAATGTTTATTTTATCACTAAAGTAAAATGATAAGAGACCCCCTGTCTGATCCTGAGCATCCAGGTTTCAGCCTCTCCCTCCAATGAGCAAACATCACAGCACATATTGCTCTGTCTCATCTCACACTGTGCTGGCATGGACAGATGGAGCCTTTTTGCAGCTGAGTGCACTGCATGCTGTCAGGATGCTTTGCTGTACTCCTGCCTCCCTGAGCAAGAGTAGAAGAAGACCTTGCTTAAACCTCAGCTTCAACCTTTTACTTCGTGGCCTATGGCTGATTTAGTGCACTCAGCTAAACCTCAGCACATTTGATCTCCTTTCTCAGAGCATGAAAAAAAATTTGATTTGGTTTCACACCTCTACCAAATGCAATAATGGCATTGAAAAGTACATTCCCTGCCATTCCCACGTGCAACTGTAATCAAGAAGATCCACCAGGAAAGATCTTTCTTGAGCGTTGTTTTCATCAGTAGCTATGAATATTTTAGAAATCAGAAGAAAAGGCTTAAAAATATCATGTGGGCTCTCTCTATTAGCAACACCTGTACTAGTTATCACATACTGTCCAGGCACTGAAGGATGGTATGGCCAGGGTGGTGGTGTTGGATGGAAGAGTTCGTCCATGCAGAGATGAATTGTGCTGTACCTCTTGTCTTTGGGCAGGCAGAACTAGTAGAAATGTACTTGGTGGATTCAATAATTCAGAGACATACTCAGGAGAGATTTCTTTCATACCATGGGCAGCAAATGTTCCCTATCGCAGCCCTTGCACAACATTTGGCTTTTGAAGGAATATCCCATATGGTTTTCCCTTCCTCAGGACATTTTGGGAAGTACTTGAATCAGCCACTATGCTGGAAATACTCTGGCCTGTAGGAAAAAGAAAAATTTGAAACATTTTAGACAACCTTATTGTAGGGACAGTGTTTAGAGAAGAAGTGACATAGCTCTGCCCTGCAGATTCTCTGTGTGCTTCTAGGGGAATTACATGTTTATATACCTCACTTTCATTATTGTGTTCCAGTAAACAGTTAAATTTCATTCATCACTGGAAACTCTTAACCTTTGCTGCCACTCAAATTGCTGGTTCCTGGTTGTGGGGAGCCATCATCTTTGCTTACTGATAAATATTGTGAGAAGGGATAAGCTTACACTGCCAGACTGAAAATCAAATGCATATTTACCCATCTGCAAAGATAAAAGAAGTGAACTCTGACACAGGCAAAAGGAATCATGCATTCCTATGAATGCTGGTTTTTGTTTGTTTTTTTTTTTTTTTTTTTTTTTTAAACTGGGATCTTCCCCAGGGCTCAGTCCTGCAGGAGGTTGTTAAAAAACACTTGGATGAGATGGAGAAAAAGCCATTTCTTTCCCCTGTGGACACCACCAGTACCTGTTGGCTGATCTGAAGGATTGTGGGTCACAGCAAAAGCCAGGACAAGAAGTGGGGTGGGAAGAGAGCATTGAGGATGCCCTGTCATGAACATGTGAGAGCAGTTCCCAGGCAGCAGCTGGAGTGAAAGGCTGGCTGAAGCACAGGAAAAGGAGAAAAAGAGAAAAAGATGTTCTCAGCCCCAAAAAAGATTGATTGCATGTGGCTATGGGACCAGAGGCAACAGATGCAGATGGAAGAAAAGACAATTGCATGAATCAGAGGAAAGGTGGTGAGTTACTTTATCAGGACCTCATGCACCCCAATGGGCTGTGAGGACAACTGAGATTCCCACAGTGTGATGTGGGAACCCTGGGAGAAGCAAATGAACAGGGAGGTTTTTGTTTTGTCCTGACCTGGTCTTCCATAGGGAGCAGATAAGTTCATGAGCCTGGGCAAATCCAGCTGCATTGTCAGCTCTGGTTGTGTGTGCCTGGCAAGAGATCTGAGAGCCCCAAGGATTTGCAGGGTTAGGGCATGAAGAGGGGGTGTGCTGGTGTAAAAAGCTGGGGTTTCATGGTCAGTGCTTGCTCTGGGCACATTGCCACCCTCCCTGCCAACCCAGCTGGGCTGGGGGCTGCTCCCATGAAGGTGGAAAGCTGGTGGTTGCTGGAGAGGAAAGAAGTTTCCAAAGAGAAAAAAACTGTTTTTGACTAATGAATATAGGCTTCAAGTAGCATAGCAAATGCAAAGTTACTGCTGGTGGAGCAAGAAACCACGACACCATTTTTACCTTTTTTTCAGAGAGCTTTCAATAAGGTATTTTTTAAGGCCAGGCATGCATTCCTAGCCCTCGTATACCAGAAGGAGCTGCCAATAACACAGTTCCCAAGACAGGTAGCCCATTTGAGACACTGATGTCCATCTGAAGCATCAAGTGATAAAATTCTGCAGGACAGAGTGCTAGGTTATTATTTTCCTTGGGGCTTTGTATGGCAAACTGGGAATTTATAGTTCTGTATCTTCACTCAGGGCTTTTCAATGTACCTGGGAGCAGCTCCCAGCAAACCAGATGGGTGGCAGAACAGATTGTTTAAGTAACTATGAAACACACTGCCAATTGTAGTGGGAGGAGCCATCCTTGCTCCTGAAGCTCGACGAGCTGCTGGTCTCTTCCAGGACTCCAGCCACCACACAGCGCTTCCAGGGTAGAAGTGCAGCGGGAAGAGCCTTTCTTGCTCCAGAGGCTCGACGAGCTGCTGGCCTCTCCATGCCTCGCACCAGAGTGAGCTGAGGTGCCTTCTGTGGGTGTGTGTCCCACCTGTATTGGCCCCCTGGTCTTGCTCACGCCCAATAGGGGCCTGTCCTAATCAGGCACAGGTGGACTCACACCCACTCACTGGCAATTCGAGGCACCTGGTTTATCTTGTCTCTCTACAGCCAATCTTCTCAGGTGATGGTGCATCCTGCCTGTGCCAGGACACCTCTGTGCCAAAACAATTTTGGGCAGGCACCTCCAGGGGCAGGTGATGCTGCATCCAAAAGGTGGGATACACAATGCACAAGGTTTCTTTAACACCCATGAGCATCAGCCACCTCACAACTCATTTTAGAGATGTTACCCATGAGTTACCTTTGCCGCCTGCCCCATCCCACTCCGCCTTTGCTTGAAAGCATCGTGGTCACAGTATCAGTCAGACTTACTCAGCCTGAAAGCCATCAGTGGAAGAGGACAGAAATTCAGCAAATGCCATGTACCCACCATCCCAAGGCAGTCACTGGTCTTTGTGGCAGAAAATCTGGAAACTTGTCTTTCCTGACGTGCCAGTTCGGTCGGTGCGTGAGGTGCGATTCGTGTTGATGTGCAAGAAGAGACCCTGGGTCAGGGAAGGGATCATTCTGGGGAAAGAGGATCCAAATTGGTATCAATGAAATTCATCTTTTAAATTATTCATGGGTATTAATTTTAAAGCTGTCTAATATGGAAGAACACGTTTCTCAGGTGCACACCTTCATCTTCGGAAGCCTGGCAGAGAGCGGGGAGCCACAGAATCCTCAGGGCTGGACAAATCACTCAAATTCTTAGTGACAAACCAGGAAAGACAAGCAGTAGTCCCATGTACTCAAAACCTGAGTCAGCCTACAGCAAATCAAGACATTTGCTTAAAAATCAAAAGACTTCTGAAGTAATTCCTTCTGGCCTACTTTTCTTTTCTTTCTTTATCCTCACATGCTCTCTCCTTCTTCTGTTCCCCCATGGTTTTGCCCCCCCTGGGATTACAAAGGCTTTCAAATGAAAATAGTTGGAATTCTCAGGTAGTAAACTGATTCTAGGGACTGGGGCTTTAAGAAAACAAACCAAATATTTTTCAGCCCAACCACTGAACCACAAATACTGGCAATACTTCAGGAGTAGTTTCAGAGATTTTTTTTCATTGTTTCCAAGTTGTCAGAGTGATGTTGGGTTGATGATCAGCTTTTGGGATGATGCTCAGTGAGGTGCAGATCTTGCCACTGAACCAGTAACTTTTTAAAGTCTGTGTGTGGATATGACAAGGGTTGTTTTTTGGTTTCTTCAATTTAATTTTTGTTTCTGCTTTTAGTGCAGGTTGTGTCTGTAGGCCCAGATTTAGCTCTTGTATTGGGCTAGTGCATGGGAGTTTCCAAGTTCATGCTGCCTCAGTCTTCTCACTAATAAAATGGGAAGTATCTGCTGTGTGAGTTTTAAGAAGTAAGTAGCCCTATAGTTGCTGCTATTATTCATCAGGACTGCACTTGGAGAAGTCCAATGGTCAAATAAATACACAGTCTTGAGGAAATATGGCTGGTTTTCCAGCAGTGTCATCCTACAAATTTCTTTTTTTTTTTTCCACAGCAGGTAGGTTGGGTTTATCCACACCTTTCTGCTCTCCTGTATTATTTATGGCAAATCCTCATTCTGTCTGGCTGCTTTCAAAGAAGAGGTTTGGACATTTGCCTCAGGAGACTGAAAGGGCTGTCTGACAACAAGGCAGTGCTTCTACACAGCCAAGATGAGAAATGGTTGTTTTTCTTGAAAATATGCACTTTCTTAGGTTCTTCCTCAACTTTAGGACTGGAAGACAAGGATGGAAAGGAAATGTCCCCTATGAGCTCCTTGTGTTTTTTCTGCCTTCTTCCAGCTAGTAGCACTGCATTGCCCTCACATTTTCCTCATCTCTGGTTGGTATTACAAGTGTGGTAACTCTCTTATCAGCATCCTTCCCATCTCTACCAGCATGGTTTGCCAGCATCATGAGTTTGCCCCCTCAGCTACTGCATGTGGCCTGGATCACTTTGTATCAGAGCCATCTGACCTTAATCCTATTACGTCATTCTTCAATAATAAGCCAGAATGACTGTTTTCCAGCATTTTCACTGAAAACATAACCAGAGCCTTGGAGGTCATGTTGACCTGAGCTAATTGCAGAACAACAGGGCTTACTTTTACTCACAGCACTGACTATGAAAATTCCCTCTAATGTATTTGACCATGTCCCATTAGTGCTGTTTGACTGCCTCTGCCTCTGGAAGCTTCCTAGAGACCAGGCTGCACTCAGCCACTGAGATGTCTCAGGATGAGAAATGATGGCTTTTGCCTAAGGAAATAAATAAGTCAACCTATGCAAGGCACATGAGACCATGTGGGGTTTTTTTGTTGTTGTGTTTTTGGTTTTTTGGGGTTTTTTGGGGTTTTTTTTTTTGTGTGTGTGTGAGCTACGTGATCTCTGTTGAGTTCCTTTCCTTTTCCCACCTCCCACTCCCTCTCTTTTCTCAAGTGGTGATTGCTTCTCTGGGAAAGTCACTGAGGTTCACTGTGGAATACTGCAAAAAGGGAGCTCCACTGGAGGTAGAGCTTGGCCAGAAATCATGAGGTAAGAGTTCAAGCCTCCATGTTGCCTCTCATGAGCTTAGCTGAACCACTTTAGGGTTTATCCTCCAAATTTTAAGCCACTCAAGATTTCCTATCTTGATCTTTTCTCTCTACCTGGATATGTAAATAAATGTACTTATCATTTTTCCTAAGACATTCAGTATTTTTACTTTTTTCTTGTTTGCAGCATGTTCTTGTGGTCAGATTTTTCTCTATGGAGATGTTATAAGCACATAAATGCCAAATAACAAGAAGATCTAGAGAAACATCTGATCACTTCATTTGTGACCACATGCCCAAGATGACTCCTCAGAAGCTGCCATTAAAAGCCATAGGGAAAGCCAGAGGATTGGCACACGTGAGTTTGCTCTGGTTTTATCTTCTGTGAGTTGGGTAGTCAAAAACTGATGCTGTCAAGCTTTTGAACAGGTGATTCTTCATCTCTGTGGGTAGATTTCATATTAGCAAATCTCAGCCACCTTCATCACCAGTGATTATGGTCAATGAAGAAGCACTTCCATGGAGAGACAAGTCAGTAACATGTAGAGTAGGCGAGAAGAACAGCAGGGTGGATGCCTGTAGGAGGAGGTTAGCTGAAGTGTTGGCTGCTCCATGGAACAGATCTAAAGCTAAGTAAGGTGCAGGGTACAGTCATTGTTGCTATTTCCATTTCTGAAAGCAAATGAGAAAGCAGAGGATACTTTGTGTGATGTTATAAACGTTGACTTGTTCCTCAGATTTATTCCTCTAGTGCAGACCTGATGCGCTTACAAAATGCCGCTTGTGAATGGCAATATCTGGTCAGTGGTTGTTGATACAATGTCAGAATCTTCTTTCAACAGCCCTGCAGATATATCCATTCATTGCAGATGTTTTCAGTGAAATTGTTTATCTCTGACCAGATAAATCCTAAGTACCCTAAGATTTTTTGCCTCTCTTCTCTTAAATCTGGGTTCTTATTTCTTGGAATGGTTTTGCAAAACCTCCTTAGGACTGTTCTGAATTGAAACACTGCAAGTCAGCTGCCATTGGCCTGGATTTTAGTGAAGTACCTCCTGACTCCTTATCCTGGGTGAGTACATCCTGTACAGGACTGTATCAGAATCCTAGAGTGGTGACCCAACCTGTTACAAGATTACAACCTGTATTTCACAATATATAGAACTGAGTCTGCTCTGACCCTGAAAAACAAACCGTAAATAACATAATGGGTTTCCTCAGTGCAAGATTATTACAGAGACAAAACCTCTGTTATTTTGAGGGCCTTTCAGTTTCTCTAAATTACCTCAGAGGTACTTTGGTCTTTTGACTGTAATTTTCTGCTAAGAGCTGATGACAGAGGTGTGTATCTTAACCACCAAAAACTCCCTGGCCTCTCTGTGGTACATCACATCCTCCCTGTGTTTCCTCTGAGCAGGTTCTGCCCTGTGGGGCACACACAGCTCACCCTTCTCTGGCCAGAAGAGGCAGAAGAGACGTGACAAATGACTTTGCTTGGCTTCTGCTGGATACACTTGGAAAGTGGGCTACAAAATCATGCTTCATAGAGAAAAATTAACCTTTTCTTATCTGTTCTGCCAAGAGGAATCAGTGATCCTTTTTGTTGGATCTCTTTATGTTCCTTCACCTCTGCATCCTTGGTTCACCAGCAGAAAACCTTGACTTCCTCTCATGTGGGGATTAAGCCTTGGGAAAAGGAGGCTACTTCACTGGGAAGACATTAACAACCCGAAGTGGGAAGGGATGTAGATGCCTGGAAGCTTTTGCTCCTCAGGTCTAGAGGTCACCTTAGATATCCTCTATTACAGGCCTCCCTCTGGGATCCAGGAACATGCTCTTGGGGAACCACTTCCACCTAGTCAGGAGGAAGGGCTGAGGATGCATGGGTTCCTTAGACTTCTTATTCAAAGTTATTTAATTTTATTTTACTTTATTTTATTTTAAACCTATAATATTTCCCATAACATGGACAAAAGGTGGGAGGATGGATGAATGGCTGAGCCAGCAGGTCCTCAGTCAGAGATAGCTGTGGTCTGCAGGCAGTAATAATCATGGAACCCTGGGTATGGGGAAATCACCACTGTCAGTATAAACTAGGTGATGAGTGGATTGAGAACAGCCCTACAGAGAAGGACTTGGGGATCCTGGTGGAATAAAAAATAGGATGTGAGCTGCAATGTGTGCTTACAGCCCAGAAATCCAACCAAATACTGGACTGCATCAAAAGAAGCATGGCCAAAAGGTCAAAGGGGGGTGATTATTCCTCTGTGGTCTCATTCCCCACCTGGAATACTGTGTCCAGTTCTGTAATTCCCAATATGGGGTAGACATGAAGCTGTTGGAGAGAATCCAGAGGAGGGCTACGAAGATTATCAGAGGTCTGGAGCACCTCTTGTATGAAGACAGGATGAGAGAGTTGGGGTTGTTCAGTCTGGAGAAGGCTCCAAGGGGATCTTATTGTGGCCTTTCAATAGAAAAGGGTCTCATAGGGAGGACAGAAAGAGGCTTTTTCCCAGGCCCCACAGTAACAAGACAAGGAGCAACAGTATTAAACTGAAAGAGGGAAGGTTTAGGCTGGACATAAGGGAAAAAAATTTATTCTGAGGGTGGTGAGCCACAAGTCAAGTTGTCTGCGGATGTTGTGGGTGCCCTATCACTGGAAGGAATAGCATAGCATAGCAGAACATGACATTGCATAGAATAGAACAGAATAGAATGGAAAGAATACTTCAGAACTAGATGCTCTTCAAGGCCCCTTCCAACCCAAATCATTCTTTGATTTTATAATACTATGATCTTTAAAGGCCCTTTCTGACCCAAGCCATCCTGTGTTTCAGTGGTTCTATGAACCCTTATCACCTTTTCAAGTGTGTAGCAACTGGTTCTCTTCACAGAATATTAGGAATCAGAGAATGTTAGGGGTTGGAAGGGACCACAAAAGATCATTGAGTCCAATGTTTGCTTGGGGTCCAGAACGTTAAACGCTTTCCTGAGGAAAAAGCTTCTCTCCTGGTGGTCATACTGAGCAGGCTCTTTTCTCTCAGCCCAGAGATCAAGGTAAGACTGGGAAGTCAGGGCATGGGCCTTGCTTGCAGACCTGCTTCTTGCTATGTCAAAACCACAAGCCTGCCTTGCACTTCTGGTCCCCAAGCCCTCCTGGTGGATGCTGCTACTCAATGAAGCTCATGAGAATTGGAACAAGAGAGGTCAAGGGTAGGGAGGACAAAAATAGCACTCTTGTTTTGTCCAAAGTGTCCTCTGAATGCAGCATACCAGGGCCTTCACTGCTAAGGGATGTCTGAGGGATGACCTGCTTGCTGTGCTGGAGGGACAACACATCCTGTCCTGCCCCAGGTGGTCCCTGGTCCCTGCAAGCAGGTCAGCATTTCTCTCTTGCAGCCTTGTCTGGCTTAGAGATGGAAAGCCCCTCATTTTGCCTTTTTAAGACACGAAGCTAAGAAGAGAGCATCGCCTCTCTGGCTCAGCCTCCTCAGTCCGGGAAGAGGCACTCAGTCAGCCAGTTATTCAGGTCATGGAGGAAAGCTCTGCCAAAGCTTTTTAATGAGCAAAGATTTGACAAATTGCTGTAGCAAACACTTGGGTTGGCTGCCTTGTAGGCTGGGGTCATCTGCTGAAGGCAGCAAGAAGGGAAACATTCTTCCTTTTTTATTGTTAAGCTGCTGCCTGCAGAACGTGAGACTTTCAGCTAGTGTGCTGACTCTGGCAAGAAGTCAGCCCCAGTGTCTGCCTAGCTGTTGGCAGAGAGCAACTGGGCTCACAAGGTTTCAAAATATTTTCTTTTTTCTCTCCTCATCGTGATTTTATTTGTTTTTTGTTTACCCAGGAAAAAGAGATTTGTTGGTGACCCCTGAAGATATAACAGTGTCACATTTCATCTGAGATCAGGGCATGCGAGCCATTTACTCCGTTTAAAGCTATTGTATTCCAAAAATCTATGAAATACTGTATAGATTATAATTGCCTCCAACAAATATGTTAGTGAAATTGCAGTGTTTCAGGGTGAACCATATAATCAGTCTTCTTGGAAGTTTTGGAGACAGGAGTTAATAATGGGTTATCTTCCCAATTACTCTATGATAGACCATTTCCTATCTGGAAATAGGTCATGTCAAATAGTAGCAGCACTTATTGCTAGTTTTTGCTATTATTTGTAATGTTCAGTAGCTGCTATCAAAACAGAACCTCGTTTTGCTGTGTGTATGGTTCATGTGAGAGGCAAAAGCAGCCCTCATCCTATAAACTTTGCTAAAAGTAAGATGCAATAAGTAGATGAAGAAAATAGTAGTGGCTTAGCCATAACAGAAACAATGGCAAGAAAAATATTATTATAAATTCTGACTGCATGTGCAAAACAGTTTGCCAGCTGCTTATCTGCTTGCCAAGAAGCTGAGTGGTCTGGTGGTACCAGAGCAGAGCTGAAGAACGTATGCACGTGGTAATGACTGCCTATGACAGGCAGAAAGTTCCACCACCTTTTTAAAACTTTGATGTATTTAGGTTTTCTTGCACTTCTAGGACTTAAAGGAACATCATCTGAGTGAAATTAATTTCAGATTGGGATGGCATCATTGGGTGGGCTTTCCATGAGCATCTTTGTTGATCAAAGTGCAAGTCAAGAACTCTGGTTCTCAATGATGTTTTCACAAATCCAAACCTACACTGGTGACACTGAGGCAAGATACCTGTCACTTAACTAGGATCCATCACAATTCTTAATTATTTCTCATAAATGTGACCCCCCACGACATGATAGCCTACAGGCTTTGCTAATAAACTTGAATTTGCTTGCTGGGAGATAAGCTCAGGCTACTTAAATGTGCTAAGGGTTGGGGATTTTTTGCCATGTAAAGATGAGAATGCACTGCTCAGAGTAGTATAACAGAGCATAGGTTTTACTTCTTTTCCTCCTCTCATCTCCATTTTTTTGCTATTATAAAAAAAAAAATTCCAAGGGAATCAGAATTCCCAAGTCAATGTGAAGTTATTGTGCTTAAATTTTGCTTCAGCTTTGAGAAATGATGCTATAAAACCAGCAATGTGCAGTCCCTTATTAAAGTGTCTTTCTGACTCAATGTCATATGCACCCATTCACAAAAAATTTTGTATGTCATATTGAGAAGGACAAGTGTGTGCTTGCACAAAGTCATCTTTGCAGACATTTATGAGCAGAAATCCTCTTCTCAGAAAAGCTTGTCACACCACCCTACTGTAACTGTGTACAAGACACACCTCTCTCCATCTTCTCTTACACCTCTCTCCATCTTCTCTAGAATGCCCTTGCATCGCTTAGGTAACTCCTCATGCTATAAATACAGGAGCATAAATCATATTGCAATATAAAAGCAAATGCTAATACACTAAGAAGTTCCACACCACCAGCTGATGAATTACATTTCATTGTTTCTAAAAGCTTGGAGCACACCAGCAGTTAACCACAACTTGTCACCTTTGCTGACAGTATTTCCAGTTATCTTCCCATACCGACTTAATTTCAACTGGACTCTCAGAAAGTTTCAAATGTCACACAGGGATGATGTTTGACATGGTAGAAATGGGCAAAATTCTCTTTTGCTCACATTGAGGACCTCTAAGTGCAGCCAAATGAAAGAAATAGAGCTACTTGGGAAGCACAGTGCTGTTTGACCTCCTGTCCTGTGCTGCATCAAAAGAAGAGTAGCCAGCAGGGCAAGGGAGGTGATTCTCCCTCTCTACTTCGGTCCTGTGAGACCTCATGTTAAGTACTGTGTCCAGTTCTGGAGCCCAAAACACCAGAAGGACATGGAGCTGCTGAAGAAAG
Source organism: Calypte anna (assembly GCF_003957555.1). Lineage (NCBI taxonomy): Eukaryota > Metazoa > Chordata > Aves > Apodiformes > Trochilidae > Calypte > Calypte anna. The sequence continues at coordinate 167,581,382 of NC_044244.1, forward strand.
TCCAGAGGAGGGCCATGGAGATGATCAGAGGGCTGGAGCATCTCTCCCGTGAGAGAGAGCTGGGGCTGTTCAGCCTGGAGAAGGCTCCAGGGAGACCTTAAAGTGGCCTTCTAGTTCCTGAAAAGGGCCTACAGAAAAGCTGGGGAGGGACTTTTTACAAGGATGTGCATTGATAGGACAAGAGGTAATGACTTCAAACTAGAAGAGAGTAGGTTTAGTTCAGACATCAGGAAGAAATTCTTCACTGCGAGGGTGGTGAGACACTGGCAGGGGTTGCTCAGGCTGCCCCCTCCCTGGAAGTGTTCAAGGCCAGGTTGGATGGGGCTTTGAGCAACCTGGTCTGGTGGAAGGGTCCCTTCCCATGGCAGGGGGGGGTTGGAACCAGATGATCTTTAAGGTCCCTTCCAACCCAAACCATTCTGCAATTCGATGATTCTATGGTTGTTGCCCTTTAAATTCTGTTGAGGGTGGAATCAAGACCATTTCCTCCAGTAATATAAGCAAACAAGTGAGTCTTTTTTAAAGACAATACTGAACAGGAAACAAATAGAGAAAACCACTATGTATTAATTCATCATAGTAAAAATATAATACACACTAAGCCACTTGTGGCTTTGCACAGTGCAGGGTTTTCTGATGTGCTCTGACATCTTGGTATGTGAATGAGGTTTTCTGATGCAAGGAACTGCAATTTCCAATCTTGATGTTAATCTCTTCTAGCAGAAGGTGGAGAAGAGTAAAAAAGTCATAACATGAGCCTCAGTGGTCACTCTCTTGACTTAAGGAAATTCCCTGGTGGAAAGCAGTAGATTTTGCCTGTACACATTGATATTTTATTGAAACTCAATTTCTGGTTATGAAGGAAGGGGTTTTTATCAGCCAAAAAGAACCTTTGCCACTTTTTTGTATCAGATATCCCCAATTTGGCTTTTATTACAGTTATTTCTGGACCCCAGAATCCTGTAGAATCTTTCCCAAAGTTCCAGCTCATGGTTCTAAAGGTTTGAAACACCTTTTTTTTTTTTTTTTTTCCCCTCCATTAATGTCTTTTTTTTCCCCCAGGCACCTCTGTCATTCTTGGTTCAGAAACGTTTCCAGATGGAACACTTAGGGCTCGCCTGAGCAGCAGCTGGCAGGCAGGTATTTTAAACAAACTGGAATTGCCATTTAGGTATCCTCACCTCAGCACATTATGACATCCTTCAGATACTCTGAATTTGGGAAACTAGTCTTAAAATCCAGGACATTAGAAGTAATTGAACAAACAGATGCTGCTGCTGCTCTGCCTGCCTGGGGATTGCTTGGGAAACACATCCACGCAGGTCCAGCCATTCCCACCAGCTTTCTAGGAAAGAAGGGCTAGTAATTAAGATTGTAAATCTATCATTTCTTCCTGCATTGCTCTTTCTCTCCACTGTCACTGTTCAGCTTCTGTGGCTGCTCAGTCCTGCCCCTACCAAATCCTTCCACTTGCTTCTTGTGGGAGCTCCAGCCGCTTTCCACTCTGCAATCTGTTTCCTTGCTTCACACATCTCCGCGTCCCTAAAACCCGCTCTCTCGCCCAACTATTCCCTCTGTCCTCGCTCAGCTCCTCTTTCCTACCACCCAAACGACACTTCTGGGTGAAGCTAGCATCCAACCGTGGTTTTCTGCTGACTTTTCCCCCTTTTTTTTTTTTTTTTTGGGAGCACACATAGAAAAGGGAGAAGAATCATCCCAGCTGGGACAGCGGGATAGGATTTCTTCTCGCTGGAATCTAGCAGAGACGGCAGCCCTCCTCGGAGGCAACTCTTCCAGTTATTCCTTCAAAGGGCTTGGGAAAGCAGGCAGTGATCTTTCTCTGGACAGACTTCCCCCTCTCTGCTGCAATTCATGGAAACCATTGACCATTGCGGATGAAAGTCAAAAATTCATGGGAATATATTTGGATTCGAGACTTTGGATTCGAGGCTCTTCGAAAATTCCCATGTGAACAGGGCTGCCAGAAAAATTCACTGTGTGGCAACTTCTGAGGTTTCAATTGTTGTTTCCATTCTGCACTTACAGGAAAAGAAAAGTCTTTATTAAAAAGGGAGGTGGTGGGTTACAGTCTAGAGACTGGCAGCTGATAGACAGCTTGGGATAAGGAGCTGAAATGACTCAGAACTGCATGAAGAAGAAACCAGACCATGCCTCCCACAACAGGTCGGCAGCTGCCTCCCTCCTCAGATGCAGGAAACTCCTGGAAAATTGTTTCTGCAGTAAATGTGAGTCTTGGAAATGTAGGCTAAGGTGTCCCAGTCCTGCTGTCTGCCAGAAGGACGGGGCACCGTTTCTTGGTAAAACCAGAAACCTAGGGGAAAATGCAGGAAAGGGGTGAGATACTGTCACAACTTCAGGATCTTTTGCAAATCTTGAAAATATGTGTCTTTTTACTTTTAGAACTCTTCCCTGAGTAAATGCACAGAATCAAATCTTTAATTGATGTTAAAGAAAAACACATTTAAAACTCCAAGCTTTAACAGCTTCAGGAATTAAAAAAAAAAAAAAAAAAAAAAAGCTTTAAACCGTGAAGCCCAAAAGCCATTCAACCATCCTGAATAGAAAGGACTCAAATATATAACTTTTTTAAAGTTCAATTTTTTTTAAAAAAGCTATTGTTATTTTGGGGTCCTACTAATAATTCTTGACTACCTGCAGTTAACAGTAGTGTTCTTCCAGCAAAGGGCACCTGGTGTAAGGTGGCTTCACAGTACAGTTGTGTATCACTGGGTGGGTGGAATCTCATAGGAGAGTTTTAATCAATCTTTTGCACCAAACATTCACAAGGGAGTGAAACAGTGAAAGAAAATGCCATTGGTAGCTGGTAAGAAAAGCTTCCTGGCAGTCAGAGCTGTCATTTTGTTGTTATTTTGTCTGACATTAGCAGAGAAATGAACTGGGTGATCTAGGAGTGTTTTGTTATCTCTTACTTCTAGGAACCCTGGAGCCACAATGCCACTTGGACTGACTTTATGGACAGCTTTTCAAAACAAGTGGATGAATGAGCATCCAAAGGAAGCTTGGGCAAAGAATGGCTGGTTTTTTCCTTTCTTTTTGCTTACTGGTCAAAGTTCATACCTATCAATAAATGAATACTTAAGCATCAGTTTAAATGCTTCATGCACTACAATATTAGTACTTCATACACCACACCAGGTCAAAAAACCTGCACAATTCTCTGTAGTTTTTGAAAGAAAGATATTTTTAAAAAAGAATAAAAAACACAACAGGATGATATTTTGAAATTGATGAAAAAATTGGTAGAATTTCTGTCAGTTCTTGTCACTTTCCCAGAGGTAACAGCTTCTTCAACTGGAGCTTGAACTGATGAACAGGTCTGACTCTTCTGCAATTCCATATTTAAAAAAAATCAGATTCTCAGATGTGAGCAGGGATATAATTGTGCCTAAATAGGACATTTCTGGGGCTCCTACAAGTATGTGCATGCACTTATGAATGGGCTATAATTATTTTTATTGTTTCTGCAAATGCTCCTTAGTCACTTTTTTTGGTGCTATGTAACTGTTCAGTTTCCCTTGATGTTTTTCAGCTTGAGTTCCAAAAGTTTAAAACAAAACATAACCTTGCTGCTCAGTGACTGGGATTGCTTGGATTTATTCAACACCTATGACAAAACTTTGCTCCCATTATCCATTGCTAGTAATGCAAGTGTGTGCCTATAAAATTACTCACTGACTTGTTCAGGATTTCTTAATTTTTCATGAAGCTAAAATTTGGAGAAAAGATAGAAGCACTTGAATGCAATTTGTTCATGTAGGTAACATAGTCCCATTTAGACTTCTCTAATTCAAGATTTTATATAGCATCAGACCTATTGCCTGCTGCCCAGTTTTAACATGATGGGGCACTTCTTTTTAGCCATGCATTTATTCATTTTGAAAGGCATACAGATATTACTTTTATCAAAATAAATATACTACCACTTGCATTTTAACCATGCTCAAAAAAAATATTTACACTTCTGAACTTGAAATCAGTTCAAGCATTCTGACTGGTGGGATTTTGGGGACAGACATTTCTGTATCTTATAGTCATGTTGAGTGGCTTTCCTTCCAGCCCAGCAGTAAATATTTCCATGCTTCTTTACATTTCTTCATTTCTTGCTGTAGCTGTAGTTCTGTCTATATTTTCTTTGGCTCAGGAAAGGGGAGCTGTTGGGCACTTGTTTTGCTTCCTTATGATCGTTGTCATTAAATCCCTGGAGCTTATCCTGTTTTGTCAAAGCAGTTTTCATTTTGATCACAGATTTGATTCTTTTAAGCATTTTTCTTGTAAGTTTTGGTGGTTATCTTTTCAGATTTCTTTTTAATACATTAAAACATTTACCATAGTATTATTCTAACTGAACCTGTGGTTTATGCAGTGCTCTTGCATCTGGCAAAAATAAATTTGTAATTTTATATGCATGTGCAGGATTGGCTTAGCTTTACTTTTTACACTGCTTGTGTAAACTTCATATTAAATGTCTAGTAAATTCAAGGCATGTAAATTATCCAGATTAATTTCTTTCCTATTTCATTGGCCAACCATGCTGCTACGGCATCCAGAAGGGGCTATATTGCATGTGGAGTGTGTTGTTAGGGAAGTGCTATATGGAAAAGACATCCATCATTTGGCAGAGGCAAGCAGATGCTGCATCACATGGGTTGGGGTAATTACAGTGCCTCTGGAGCTGTGGGTGTTCAAGATGGCCACAAGCAAAATTGGTGTGAGACTCCCTGTCATGCTGCAGAGTGAAAAACCCTGTGCCATCTATAAATTTAGAATTACATATTATAATTTATTTATTTATTTTTAATTTAAACCAAAACAGAACATCATTTCCTGCATCTAGATTCCAATCCCCTGGATCCCTTATAGGAATCATTCCACAGGTTTGGAAAACTATTGTGTTTTCTGCCCCCCCCTTTTTATTATATCTTTCTCCTTTTTTTAATCATTTAGTGTTCACATAATAAATACCAAAGGCCAAAATACAGCTTGCACAGCCCATGTCTGTGCTGTTAAAGTAATTACAGGCATAGGCTGACTGCCTTTGTGGCCTCTCAGCTAGTTTTAGGGTTCTGCACATGCAGTCACTGGGTTCACACATGCTAAGGCAGTTTTGTTAAATTAGCCATGCAATTTCACTTGGGATTTATAACACCTAGCTGGAAAAGCTCTGGTGACTTTAAAAAAATATAAATGCTTGGGGTCTAAAAGGATCAGTATGATAATTTAGTGGTTTTAATACTCACCCTTCTGTACATTGGCAAAATCTGACTTTATATTTATTTTCCAGAAGTATTTAGCTCAAATGGTGCCATTACCTATATACTTGGCATATAAAAAACACATAAAATCACATGTTAAAAAAATTGCATATAAAGGAGCAATTGGCTTGCTGTGCCCATGCTTCTCTGTCCATCGTCTGGATTGCACATAATTCTGTAGCTTTTGGCAGTGTGAATTATTCCTGTTTTGGAGTTACATGATTATATCACCAATCAGAATGCCACAAACACATGGTTCACTGCCTCTCCTCTTTGGAGTAACCTCATGCTTCCTACCAAAATTAGGCAGTTGATGTTGGACTCAAAAATCTCCTCTTTTTTAAAAAAACTTAAACTTTGTGGAGAACTCTGTATTTTTTTTTCCCCTGGCTTTGATTAATCCCTTCCATTTGGTCTAATATGACAAAAGAAACTATCCAAGAGAGGAACCAAAGGTTTGCAAGTCAAGAAAGACAAGCTGAGGGAGGGGAGGCTCCTACCTGAAAGGAAATCACCAGCCCCAACCTTGTTCATCTGAATCCTGGAATAGGAAGATGGAAGAAGAAAGATTTAAAAATGGGGAGAATTTGAAATGGCTGGAGTCATTCTGGCTTTTGGAGAGGAAAATCAGAATCCTGCAGTGGATTATATCCCAAAGATTTTCAAAATAACATATTTTGTGGTAGCCAAGGTCATAGAAGAAAAACTGAAGCTTCACAGTTGTTCCTAAGAATTTAATTCTCAGCAGGATGAGTTGCTTCAGTGCTCTCAAAAAGCTTCTTGTCTTGAAGACATTTATCATTTCTCTAGCCTTTTTGCAGTGCATGTGCCTTTATTTGGTTTGTGTGGCAAGGTTTTGGTGGCAGGGGTGATACAATGGTGCCTTCTATGAGAAGCTGTCAGAGACTTTTCATGTCTGAAAGAGCCAATGCCAGCCAGCTCCAAGATCATAGAATCATAGAATTGGCTGGGTTGGAAGGGACCTCAGAGATCATCAAGTCCAACCCTTGATCCACTACTGCTGCAGTTACCAGACCATGGCACTGAGTGCCACATCCAGTCTCTTTTTAAATATTTCCAGGGATGGAGAATCCACCCCTTCCCTGGGCAGCCCATTCCAATGTCTGATCACCCTCTCTGCAAAGAAATTCTTTCTAATATCCAACCTAAATCTCCCCTGGCACAACTTAAGACCGTGCCCCCTTGTCTTGTTGAAAGTCGTCTGGCAAAAGAGACCCCTCCCCTGGCTACCCCCTCCTTTCAGGGAGATGTAGAGAGTGATGAAGTCTCCTCTGAGCCTCCTCTTCTCCAGGCTGAACACCCCCAGCTCCCTCAGCCTCTTCTCACAGGATCTGTGCTCGAGTCCCTTCACCAGCCTGGTTGCCCTCCTTTGGACCCGGTCCAGCACCTCGATATCCTTCTTAAGATGGACCCATTGCTGGCCAAGGCAGAGTCCATGGAAGAGTACCATGCAGGTGGTAGCACCTCTGTGATAACTTAGTTAAGAAAGGGCAAAAAACCTGCAGCAAAAAGGCAGCCAGAAAGAGGTGTGAAAATATGAGAGAACAAAGACTCTGCTGACACCAAGCTCAGTGAAGAAGGAAGGGGAAGATGTGATCTAGGTACCAGAGCAGAGATTCCCCTGCAACTTGTGTTGAAGCCCATGGTGAAGCAAGATGTTCTCCTCAAGCCCATGGAGGTTGATGGTGAAAAAGATATACACATCCCACCCTGGAGCAGGTAGACGCACCTGTGACTCCATGGGAAATGTGAAATATTGGTCTTCATAAAAGTTGGAGAGTCCACACATAAAGTAGCCAAGGTGTCTTTCCTTTCTTTTCTTTCTTTCTTTTCTTTCTTTCTTTTCTTTCTTTCTTTCTTTCTTTCTTTCTTTCTTTCTTTCTTTCTTTCTTCTTTCTTTCTTTCTTTCTTTCTTTCTTTCTTTCTTTCTTTCTTTCTTTCTTTCTTTCTTTCTTCTTTCTTTCTTCTTTCTTTCTTTCTTCTTTCTTTCTTTCTTTCTTTCTTTCTTTCTTTCTTTCTTTCTTTCTTTCTTCTTTCTTTCTTTCTTTCTTTCTTTCTTTCTTTCTTTCTTTCTTTCTTTCTTTCTTTCTTTCTTTCTTTCTTTCTTTCTTTCTTTCTTTCTTTCTTTCTTTCTTTCTTTCTTTCTTTCTTTCTTTCTTTCTTTCTTTCTTTCTTTCTTTCTTTCTTTCTTTCTTTCTTTCTTTCTTTCTTTCTTTCTTTCTTTCTTTCTTTCTTTTTCTTCTCTTTTTCTTTCCTTTCTTTTTCCTGGTGGATGCTGCAGGAGATATTTCTTAACACCTGATCCATTCAAAGCTTTACATCTGAGCTTTTCATCTCCTGTCATGAGCACCTTCTCAGCTTTGACATCAGCCTCTCTCACATTCACACCTCCTTCCATGAGTACATGGTCTCCCTCACAGGTAACATTTGTACACAGGTAGAACTCCTTCTCCTGGCTGCAAGGGATGGAGGGTTTAATCAGAAAATTCTTTAGGAGTTCCTTAGCATTGACAACCTTTTTTTTTTTGGCCCAGATGTTGGAGTAGGTTTGCTGGCAGGGCTTATGACCCATGCGGGACCCATGCAGTTCATGCAACAGCCCATGGGGAAAACTCAGGTTGGAGAAGCTGATGAAGGGCTGGAGCCCCAGGCTGGAGCAGAGGAAGAGTGTGAGGAGTCCTTCCCCTGAGGAGAAAGGATCAGTGGGGACAATGTCTGATGAACTGACTGCCATTCCCTGTCCCTTTGCACCACTGTGGAGTAGAGAAATCAGGAATGAAGTTGAGCCCGAGAAGAAGAGAGGGATGGGGGGAAGGTGTCCTTAAGATTTAAGTTTTATTTCTCATTTTCCAATTTTGATAGGAAATTACCAATTTTGGATTGGTAATACATTAGTTTTACCAAATATGAGTCTATTTTTCCCATGACAGTAACTGGTGAGTATCTCTCCCCATCCTTATCTTGACCCATGAGACTTTTGTTATATTTTCTCTCCCCTGCTCATGTGAGGAGGGAAGTGACAGAGCTGCTTTGGTGGGCACCTGGCACCCAACCAAGGTCAACTCAATGCAGTCCATCAGCCACAGAGGTGTTCCCCAGCCTCATCTTCCCTTACCTCCCCTGGAAAAGGGATTTGGAGCAGGTGCAGGAGAGAAGGTTGTATACTGCAGGTCCTGGTAAATGGAAAATAGCTGTGGGTGGCCTTTGGATCCATGCTCATTTGGAAATGTATGGATGCTATGTGCCTATGTATGTAGACATTAAGTCTGGAACAGGGACTGCAGGAGCACTTCATGGTTCCCAGGTCTATGTGTGCATCCAGCCATGTCCTGACTCCATTTTGGGGTGAGATGTTGTCTTTTCTGTGTCTCTTTCATCTATTAACTTCTGAGGTATTTTGGTTCTACTTGGGAAAAGGAAATTTAGGAAGGTGAGGCCATTGAGGACCTCACAGCATTCTGCATTTGGTCCTGTGACTGGAGTAATTTAGAATATTTATAATACAGATTATTCACATGGGGGGGGGAGAGGTTTAATATAACCCTTATCCTGACTGGAAGGATGAATAAAAATATTTTCTGTGGGGGTTTTTAAAAATTTATTTTAGAAATCTCTGTGTCTCATCCTTGCTTTTTTTGCCAGTAATACTGATGACACAGATACTACGAGTTTCTTTTCCCATGCTGTAGATAATTTCACATTATATCGTAGATGTTATACTTCAAAATAAATTTTAAATGAAGAGGTAGATTGTGGGTTTTCAAATAAGACTTTTGAGGACATGTTTGGCAATTGTCTTTAATGTCTTACTATGTTTTCATGAAAGAATAATCTTCCTCAAGTATATTGCTTTTTGTTATAAAGATTATAAACAGAGTAAATGAGAGAATTGTTTTGTTTTTCTTTTCAAGTGAAAGATTTACAGAATGAGGTTGGAAAATTGTGTGTAGGCTGATGTTTTATGTTGTAGCTGGTTATTACACAGTGAGTCACAGTAAGTTTCCAGAGCTTGCCACACCTTAAGGTTAAACTGCCTCAAACCAGGCAAAAAACTATTAGTGGAGGTGCTTTGAGGTGATTTTTTTTTTAAATGTTAAAGGCTTATTTTTAAACAATGTATTAAACTTTGGTGAGACTGTTTCCTCAGAAAGCCTTCTCCTGCTCACCCTCTGGCTCTTGTGACAGCGCTAAAAATGACTAAAAAAAAGAACCAACTATTTAATGTGATAATAATCATTATTTCCTAGGAATAATTAGAGGGTCTCTATGGATAAGAAAATAATCCAGTATCCCATAGCACAGGCACATCTAGCTGTATATTGGTGTTTTGGAAAGAGATGCCAGAAATCCTTGGTGTACATTCAGGAAGCACATGCAGAGAGGTGAAACAGGAGAAATTAAATATGTGAACATTTATCTCTGTGTTATTCTGATTCATCAGTGTCTGCCTGGTTGAGCACTGAATGCATTATTTGGGATAAATGCTGGAAAAGGCATCTCTGGAAACCTTATATTTGGAGAAATGTAATAACAAAATATCTATCAATTACCCAGGTATTCAATGTCAGGTACTATTATAATTTGGTTTGTTTTGTTTCCTGGGTTTTTTGTGTGTGTGTGTTTTGGTTTGGTTTGGTTTGGTTTGGTTTTGTTTGCTTGTTTTTTTCAGTGGGGATTTAATTCTGGAAGTTTCTGGGTGCTTCAGTACTGACCATACACAGAATATTAATTGGCTTAAAATATAAGTAAGACCAGAATTTTACTTTGGAGAGTTCAGCCTAGGACATAAAAAATGGCATTTTCCACTAAAATGTAATCCTTTGGCATTTTCCACTAAAACCTAATCCTGACCTTCGCTTTTCATTCTCCTAATGAACAGTGGGAGGAATTGATGTCCTAACTGTGGACAAATTTGTCCAGCTGGACAAATGGAAAGTCAAAGCATTGGCATAATACAAATACTCCTACATATGGATCCTTTTATATATGCTACTTGAAACTAGAGTATAGGAAAACATTTCCTTTCTGCAGTGACTTACTCTGTCATGCTGCCCATGTTGGCACCGACTTGGTACAGGGGAGTTCTTCTGTTCCCTCCATTGGCAATACCATACTCATGGCAGAAAGGTTCTCTTCATACAGGCATAGTTGAAAATAACCCTTAAAATAATCCATAGTTATAATAATCACAGAGTCAAGATCATTTATTATAGGATATAAAAGCCAAAACAACCCATGCAGTGCCTGTGGGACTCTCTGAATGTGGACATAATATTCAAGAAAGTTGAATGCACATCTAACAAATATAGCCCCAAAAAATCTAACTGAATGCTATCCTGAAATGGATTTTTGAGTCATTTATCCCTTTATTTGTATACACTTTTTTTTTTTTAGTTCATTAGAAAAGAGGCTTCATAGATGTGTTAAGCACAATAGCTGTTTATAAACAGATTTACACCAGACTGCCATAGGAGCCCTAGTCCTCTCTGCACACCATTTTCTACTGACTTCTTAAAGCTTTCATTTTTAGCTATAATCACCCATGGGTGTTGCATTTTCAGATGTGAAATTAAAGGTATTTTCAAACGCACTGCAAACACAACACCCCCCATATTTCCTTCCCCCATTGTAAAACAATATTTGCAAACTTTCCATTTAAAGCTACCTTAAGAAAAAGAGAGAGAAAATAAAAACAGATTAAATATACAGGAGTTAGGAAAATTGTCAAGTTAGGTGAAAAGTGTATTAAATATACCAGAAGACAGGAAGGGATTCACAAGGCAAAAGTCTGTCACAGTAAAGAAAGGCAAACCCCAAAAGAATGAGTACCTAAGAAACCTCTAAAATATGTGTATCTAGAGAATATCCTAATACAAACCACAGAATAGAGAATATGCTAATATAAACCATATAAACTAGGAAGAAAAACAGGGAAAAAAATAAATCATTGCCCCAAGCTAGTGGCCATTCAATGGTAGGCACTGACCATCTTTTAGCCCCTAATACTGCAAGATTTCACACTATATGAGAGAGGGAGGAACAGTGGGGAATATTTTCTTTTTTCCCCTCATTTTTTTTTTGTACAGATGCTGCCCATGCCACTTAGAAAACTTGTCCAGCAAGTGAGATCATGGGAGTTAGTTATGAATTTACTTTAAGTTAGTGGTAAACATCTTCCTCTTTAGGTTATGGACTAGTACTTCAAATTCTGCTTTTTTTTTTTTTTTAATGTAACTCAGATTTTTAAAAATGAATCCCTTAGGCACAGGGCGGGAGGAGGTTAATGAGGAGAAAACTTATCTGGTTCTATGGAAGGGGTGTTATATGCAAATATGCAGTACACAGTTTCCTTTTGTAACTTGTAAAATCTCTCCAAAGGCTTTTAGTGATGGTGTCAATAGAATTAATACAGCTTTTCATAGGGACCCTGCTGAAATGAAGCCCTGCATTAGGCTGACCCAGTGCCAAAAAACCTCCAGTGCCTTTGAGAAACCCTTGGAAAATGGATTCATTGCGTGGAAAAAATGTCTGAGCAGTTTTTCTCTACATGTGGACTAAAGGAATACTTTTAAAATCCACTGCCAGGTCTGTTAATGGCAGCTGAAGCAAAGATCTCTCAGGATTCAGTCCTCTGCCCATCCTGACAAGTCTCCCCCAGCTATAATGGTAACCCAGACACTCGGATCACTTGAAGACACTCACATTTAGAAGGTATATTTAGGTGTCTACAGTCTGGAGCTGAATATCAAACACTTGTGGCTTAGGGATTTGTCTGCCTAAACATAGATGCCCTGTGGTGTCTGAAACACCCAAGCAGGGCTGAAGGGTAGGAGGCAAAGCCTACAGGGAAGCTGTGGGCCTGGAGATGGACTGCAGGCAGGACACTGCAGGGAACCTTAAGTGCTTCTAATTATCTATGTGCTGGCAAGAGACTTTAACCTCTAGTGATAATTAACATTTAGAGATACCTTCTAATTGCATTTCTTTTTAGACCTGTGTTGGCTTTTTGTTTTGTTTTTTTTTTAATCACTCATCTTCTGTGTGAAGTGTATCTGTCAGTACAGATAAGAATTTAGTGTGAGCAACTACAAAGAGGAAGCTAAAACTTTTTATTTTCACCTGATGCACACTGATAGGCTCCATGAATGGGTGGCTCATGTCCCTCCAACTAAAAGACTTTCTCCTTGGCCTTACTGCCTCCCCCAAGCCTTTCCCTCCCAGATAATTCCAGAGAAAAAATGTCAGCAGAGGAATGATAAGGCTTCAAAGAGAAGTTGCTCTGTAATGCATGCTTGAACCATTACTATTTACTCATTTTGTTTTTTTAAACCAATTTTTCTGATGGATGACTGCATCTGTACTGGCTATGGGACTAGTTTTGGGAATCAGGATGACCTTTGCTTAAGTGGTTGGAGAAAACTCTCCGAACATCTGACATAAAAGAACATATTGAATAAATAAACAGATGTGGAGATTTCCCCCTCAAGAGCCTTTCATCTGGGGTCCTTGCAGCTGGGGATGGACAGAATGTTTAATGGCAAAGTGACAACTGCTCAGATACTTCCTGCTGTGCCATGCACCCCATTCCCATCATTTCTGATTCTCCAGATGGTGGGAAGAGCAGAGCAAACAGGGCTTAATAACCTCTGGCCACCTCAGCCATGCCAGGAGTGCCAGAAGAAGTTGTGTTAGCATGGAGGGGACAGGATGATGAGTTCTTACGGGACAGGAACCCCTGCAAACTTGTTTTGCTCAGAAATTTTGGTGCTGTTCTACCCATGCTTAAAAAAACCTGTCTTAGGTAAAGGTGCATCTATGGGGAGCTGCTGCAAAAAGAAGAGGCAAGCACCATTTAATAACCTGCTTAATGTTTCTTCTGTTCATGGTGGTGGAAAGACTGCCAGGGCTTTGTGAGAGTGAGGTATGATTAGAAACATGAGAGACCCATCAACAACAACATATAAGGATAAGATAAATTTGGTGATGTGTGACTGTTACCAATAGAAAGACTGGAAGCTTGTTTATTTTTTCCTTCTTAAAATGCTTTTTTTTTCTCAGGGTGTCCTTATTCTCTCTGACTTTAATATTCTCTTCACATAGAATGCAGTAGTCACAGACTCAAATTTCCTCTCTGTAGTTGCTTTAGAGAAACCATTAGGGCAGAAAGAGGATACAGGATTGCAGTATCCACAATAGATTTTAAAATGGAAACTTGAAAAGCTCACATCCATGATAGGAGACTCTACAGGCAATTTCCTGGCCAGGATAACTCTGATCTTTTGAGGATTGTCTTTTCCATGTCAATAATCTCATCATGGGGTCCAGGGTTTCAGAGCTCTTGCCTCCAGGCCATGAGAAGGCTGAAGCTCAAGTGCCATAAATATGTAGTACCTCACTCCTGAGTCCATCTCTTGGAATAAAAATAGTCATTGTTTGAGCACAAGTAAAGCTGACCACCCAAATAACCCCTGGATCTTTTATGCAATACCACAGAGCCAGATAGCAGTAAGGTCATTGGATTGGTCTATTGACATTAGGTATAAGTTGACTATTATGAGCATGTGTAGAAAACATAAATATCCAGATTAATATCACTTTGCAGCTCAGAATGAAATCTCTTTTGGAACGTGTGTATCAGTTCAGAAGGTAAAGATCGGTTACCAGGAAACAGAAGTGAAGTGTTTTCAAGCTTGTAAAAAAACCCAAGACAAGAGCTAATTAAGATGATGAAGGTAGAACCTCATATCAGACAGGTCAGACAACAAGTGGATCTAAAAGCAGCTTGTTGCACGATGCATGTCTGTGTCAGATTCTGTTCCAGTTTGGAGCAGCAATTATGGAAATATAGATTTGCAAACAATTTCACAATGATACAAACAATGTTAGTTAGCAAAAAATGTTAACAACCTGTCTAGCCAACCACAGAGTGATGAAATCATGGTCATGTTAAAAATGAAAGCCTGATGTAACCCCCTGATTTGTTTTGTTTTGTTTTGTTTTCTTTCCTCGGGAGCATTTTATTTTGCAACTTTGACTTAACTCACATGAGCATCTGGATTTTTTTTTTTTAATCTAGACCCAGGAAAATGACAAACAGGCACACAGTCAAATTATTGTGTCTTTTCCCATTAACAAAGGGAATGCCATGAGTAGTGCCTTCACAGATCTTCATAGACCTAAGAATCACTTCATTTGTGTTTGAAATCTCATCCTGAACTTAATAAGATTTTTACTTTGGTTTTGACAGAACAAAGAGGCAGTCTATTTTCTTTCAACATGTGAAAAAGCAATGTTGATAGCAACAATTTCATGGTTCTGACTTGCATGGAGTTTCTTGCATCACATTGTACATTGCAAAATAATAAAACTCTTCTTTAATTTGATTCTTTATCTGGCTGCCTGTAAGCTCAGGATTTTGGTGTTACAATTTAAAAAGCTCATTTCTTCAGAATAGTACAGGAGGGAGAAGAACAGCTCAAGTCGGAAAGGCAGAGACTTTGTGAAAAGTGCCTGGGCTGACATTGAACGGTTTGCCTAGGCTGCAGCAGTGTGAGGTGTATGTTTGTATGTTTAAGTGTAATGTTCAGTGTTGTGTCAGTCTTATAAGCTAGGGTTAAATCCCGTAATCAGTGTTGTGTAGGGTTAAATCCCGTAATCAGCGTTGTGTAAAATGTTCAAATGTTTGTAAAAATCCTGTAATCAGTGTTGTAAAAATGTGTGTGTGCAAAAATCCTGTAAGCTAGGGCAAACTGGGAAAGCTTTAAGAAAAAAAAAAAAAAAAAAAAAAGGGGGAAATGTAGAGAAACAAGATAAACCAGGTGCCTCGAATTGCCAGTGAGTGGGTGTGAGTCCACCTGTGCCTGATTAGGACAGGCCCCTATTGGGCATGAGCAAGACCAGGGGGCCAATAAAGGTGGGACACACACCCACAGAGAAAAAGCTCACTCTGGTGCGAGGCAATGGAGAGGTCAGCAGCTTGTCGAGCCTCTGGAGCAAGAAAGGCTCCTCCTGCTACACTTCTACCCTGGAAGCGCTGTGTGGTGGCTGGAGTTCTGGAAGAGACCAGCAGCTCGTCGAGCTTCAGGAGCAAGAATGGCTCCTCCCACTACAGAATAGCATCAGTGTCTTCATTATACTCATTGGTTACTCCAGCACTGTAAGCATAATTGATAAATAGTAAGAGACAGAGTATATCCTACTGGAACTAAATACTGGTATCCTGTTAC
The DNA here is from genome assembly GCF_003957555.1 of Calypte anna. Taxonomy (NCBI): domain Eukaryota; kingdom Metazoa; phylum Chordata; class Aves; order Apodiformes; family Trochilidae; genus Calypte; species Calypte anna. The sequence goes on from NC_044244.1 coordinate 167,596,923, forward strand.
TCCACTTTCCCCAGATTATGGCTATGGATGTCATACAAGATTGATTAAAAACATTCTTTGGAAGATCCGTACAAGTTCACATCTAGTTTAGAAAAGGCTCTGGATGCATTTAACCATAAATAATGGTTATTTTGTAATATACAGAAACATCTTATTTCCCTGGATAAATTACTACTTTCTCTTTCTCTGGTGAAAATTTAAATAGTGGAGTCAAGCAAAAGCTGCTTCTATTCCTGCCACAAGGTTATACAACACAGTGTTGATACAGTTTGAAGGAGCTGACTTACTGTTTAAAATATGGATGCTGCGTGTGACTTAAGTAATATGAATTATATGCTGAAGTCATTACTGAGTTGTTACCCATGCAAAACATAGTGTTACCTCAATAAATACTTCAGTATTCAACATTATAATTCTCATGAGATATTTTACAGAAATAAGATGGATGGTAACTTAAAAATTGCTGTTGAATTAGTATCTCACTGTTTAAATATTTAGCTAGGAGCTTACTAAAACAGGAATACTTCTCTGTATATTTGTTAACTAAATAGTAAATTTGAAAAAGACAGATCATACCTCCTATCTTCTCCTTCCCCCATTAAATAAAACTGTAATAAGAATCCTGAACTCTTCTTCTAAAACACTGGGTGAGTCAGGATGTCACAGTATGTCTGGGCTGCCCCTGTCACAACATGAGAGAAAAGTTTTGATGAGAATAGGTCTGTGAAGAAAAAGTAACCTTTTAATCAATCCTAATATTTAATCTAAGATCTGGAAACAATCAGATCTTTTAATCATAGTCATATCTTTAATCATATGATCATAATGATATCTTCCAATCACAGAATATTTCTGTAAAAATACGATGAAAATTAAGGCACAGACTCAGTGTGTGTATGATGATCAACCATAACTCTCAGCTCCTGAATTTCAGTCACTTCTTTTAAGGGCTCAAGTTTGTATCACAAGGGATGTTGAAGATTTCCAAGTGCTTCACAGCTAGTCAAATGCAAACCCCAGAAAAACTCCAATGGTTTTGACATTTCTGTGACTTGTGACCCCTAAGTAATAAACAGACTAGTAGAGGATATGATTCAGTGAATTAGACACATCATAGTGTGGTGTCACTCTTTTATAGGTTCTAGGATGCAAACTTAAAATGCACATTAAATCCTGCCTTTGTTTGAAGACTTCAACATCTGTATGGGTGCCAAAGATAAAACTTGCAGTTGAAAATGTGACCATATTTTTAGATGATCAGGTACTCACCTCACATCTACACATCTATTTCCCATAGTGACCAGATTAATGAGATTTCCAGCATCCAATCACAATGATCACCATAAGAAAATGTCTCCCTGTGTTGAGACTACTTATGGAAGGACCCAACCTTTACACTTCACTGTTAAGTGCACTAGAAAGGATGGTGGGTCTGGTCCAACACTAAGTGATTCAGCAGGAAGACTGCCACTGCTTTCAGTGGGCTTTGAACCAGGGAATGGTGTCTAAAATGTTCTCTGCCTCCTGCTCAAATATGAGAGGCACAAAATGAAGGGAGAGAGTTTTTATGCCTCTGCTGCCTGGTGTTTGGGATGACTCAGATACAGCAGACTGCTAGGAAATTGTACTTAGACCACAAGTACAACACTTATTGCAACTCCTTAGTCATCAGAGAGAGAGGCTAAATTCAGTTGTAAAATTTGGTATGGGGTCAGAGTCTGCAGCTTTTGGATTTTTAATCTACTTGTTTAGCCTATTGCTTTTGAAGATTAATCTTATCTAGGAGTTGAAAATTGTTGAAAAAAAAAAAAAAGTCTTTCTAAGATTCATTTAATCCACAATTTTGTGGGCTAGCAGCTTATTTCAGTAACACTACCTGTTTCCAAAAGCTGATGAAACTAATCACACCAATGAATCTGGCATCATACTGTTACCAAATATCACCACATCAAACACGTAGCAAGCATCAGGGATAAGAAACTGCCTTTTACGGTTGCTTAACACAGGAACTATCTTCCTTCTTAATCTTGATTTTCAATCTGTTTGGATCCTGTTACTCAATAAGAAAAGCTGCTACATTTTATCTGTCTTCAGCATTGTACTGCTGCCCATCACTCTTCTATCCACATTTACATCTCCTCAAACGAAGGAGAAACCTTTAATTTAGTGGAGTGAGCTCAGCTTTTGGGCTGTGTGAAGCCTCAAGGATTTCTTAAAAATCAAAAAAATCCAGATTTTCATATTGATTTGATGTTCACAAATTGGGCTGTGTCATGCTGTGCTAATAGGCTGAAGGATTTTTTGGTCTGTTTGACATTCTGCTGCCCCTAGGTAGCAAAATGCTGCGGTCTCCAAGGACAGCCCTCAAAACTCGAAAGAGCTGGGGATGGACTCCCAGTGGGGCTTCCTTTGTGTGAACTCAGCCAGCCAACAACTCCATGACTCCAGCAGATGTTTTTGGCCTTCAGACCAATGGATGAATTTATCCATCTTCCCTCCTTCCCTCAGTCATCTCTCTGGCTGCAGCCAGCATGGTTAAACCTGGATCCCTGCCGAGGACAAGCAGGAACAAAGCTCTGGCCCAATGAGGTTTTTCCAGCATGTACCAAGCAGATTGTATTTTGGGGGCAAAGGGTCCATGCTATATAAATGCTGTAGTGCCTGTACCAGTGTCCTTGGCTCCCTGCTGTGCTCTCCTTAAATGCAGGCTTTAAATATGTCATGTATTTCCAGATGCAATATTTATGTTTGCTTGTGTTCTTGTGCAATTTGTGGCAGAGTGAGGGGTCTACTGGAAAGCAGCCTTTGGTTTAGTGGCCAGCCCTGTAGCAAAATATTAGTAATACAGAAATGTGCTGTTCTAAGTGAAATTTGATTTAAACATAGATGACAGAAAGCATTCCAATAATTTATTATTTTTGTAAAGTTGGTGACAGTCAAATATGACTCACTAAACCTATAGCTATTTTTGATTTTGATCTTTTCTTTCTCATCTTCTCTCTTCTTTCTCTCTTTTCCCTTTTTCCTCTTCCATTTATCCGTTTCCCTCTTCCCTTTCATCATCACATCTCATGATAAGAGTGAGGATACAATCTCTGGCAATGCCCAAGCCCTATCAGATGGGTGGAAGCTGGCTGGGGCTGATCACCCCTGTGGCAGTGGTTCAAGTGACTTTTTTTCAGCCCATGTGGGTAGGAAACTGTGTCTGCTTTTGAGTCTAGACTTGGATACCATGAGCTATGCACACATGGGCTGGAGTTTAGGCAGTACTCCTACCAGAAAACCATACCTTCACCCCTTCCAGAAACAGAAGCTTGTACAGTCGACAGGCAGTGAAATTCGGTGCCAAATGGTGACACTGGAGCTTCAGAGTCAGTTGTCTGAGAGCTTAGGGCTTCCAAGAGTGTTCAGCTCTATTTGCTTTATGGTTTGATTTACTTGGTTAAAAAAAATGAATTCTTTCTTCATATCCATACTGCCTTGCAGTCCAGGGAAGCATTTAACGAGAGCTTAAAAAAAAATATATATATATATATTCAAGAGGTGCACCCTTGATGATATAGTCTAAAATAAAGTTTTTTCTTTCCCACCACAAATAGTTTAAGGGTAAATGCTTATTTATATGTTTAAATTTCATGAGTTTGGAAGCAAAATTTACCCGAGATCAGACAGTATGTGTTAGTACCCAGGGTCTACCTTTGGTTTGAACATTTGCTTGGCTATTTCCAAGCATGATTTTTCTCTTGATGTTCCCCAAAATGCTTTGGTTTTCCCTCTGGCCACTTGTCACTAGAAACAGAAATTAGGAAGCCAAAATAATCTGCAAAATTACAGGAGTGATAAGACACATTGCATGAGCTCGAAAATCTTTTTTTTTTTTACTTGGATGGACATTGCTTTGTGTAAACTACCAACTTTTGCCATCATTCTGCTGTGAATGCTACGTATTTTGTATTGAAATTCACACTGCTCCTCTTTGTGACCACAAAAAGAATCATTTGGGTCATATTTAATTTCACAGTAAAATGCACTATTTGACAAGCAGCCTTGAAACCAGTCTGTATCCTACAGTTTGGATCTCCTCTGGGAATAGTACTGGACATTTAATTCAGCTATTTTGCTTTTTACTCATATTCCAGCAGGAAAATTTTACAGGGGGGTGTAGGGTTTAATTTGAGGGGGAGGAGAGCAGCAGGGATTAGGGAAAATTATGTGTGCAAGTTAAAAAGAAAAAGAAATAGAAATAGAAAGAGAAAAAGAAAGAGAAAAAGAGAAAGAAAAGGAAAAGGAAAAGGAAGAAGAAGAAGAAAAAGGAATAGAAAAAGAAAAGGGAAAAAGGAGACAGAGCAGAACCCTTAGTGTTTTTTTGAACAAGATGTAATCAGTTGCCATAATACTGTACTGTTTGTTTGACTTTTTTTTTTTTTTCAGTGTGGTTACTGTTACTTCATCCTTGAAACTTTTCCAAGAGAAATGAGGGATTGTCCACAAGATAATCACCGCTGTCTGACTCCTCTGTGTGTAGTATGTTGTGGTAGTAAGATGGAGATGTTATCTATATGCAGCCTGTGAACAAAAATCAAGAATACTGACTTCCAGTGTATTTTGTTCTGTTTTTCCAAGAAGTGTTTCTTGCTGATAGCTAAAAGTAATGCTCTGTCTTTTCCCATATCAATATCTCAGTGTCTGCTCTGTTTGATGGCATCTTCAATACCTTCAGTATCTCCAGTGATAATTTAGGAGAAAGCCAACTAATTTTTCCTGAACTGACTTGCCTGCACATCAGGCATTGAGTCCACTTGTGAACCTAAGCTGATGTCAGCTCCATCCACGGGACACAGATGGCTCTACATGCCCCTGCTCCTATGCTTTTAGATGCAGTCAGCTATAGCTCTGGTCCCTGCTGTGAGTCGGATTGTCCCCAAGGTAATTTCATTCTTGCCCTGCTTGCAATAGCCATTATCAGCTTTATTTTTTTTTTTTTATGGTCATATCATGAATTTACAGTGGGATCTATCCTGCTCAGACTTTCAGTGACCTCAATTTGATGAAGTCTTCCCTCCAAAGGGCTTTTTAATTCCCTCTGCAGTCACCAGGCAGAGGAAAATGCCTCTGGAGATATTCAGAAGACTGATGTGTCACTCAACATGGTTTCAAAAAGGCAGGCTGGGTTCTAGCCTGTAGCAGTACATAAGCATTAGTTGAGGGACTATTTAAAAAAAACACAACAGTTCTCCTTAGTTAAATGAAATGGATCATGATATTCAGCTCATGACTGAAAGTCCTTCCCTTCACATCAACAGTTTACTTGACTGTAAAATAACTATACATCCAGAACTGTCTCCATGAGAAACCTTGTGGGTTTTGTTATCTTTTTGGCATGATTTAATTAAGTTTCTGCATCATGGTGGACCTTGCTTTTATAATCATAATAGAAATCATAATCATGGGAGATGAATTGCTGATGGGTCTACTAGCAAGATCTGCAGCTATTCAATTTTAGAATGATAATTTTTCAAAAAAATACAATGTTGTTATTAGAAAAGAAGTTCAGTTTTAGTATTTTTAATACTTATTGGATGGACAGTATCTGAAGTCCAGCAAATAACAAGATAACATTTATGCCCAGTGCCAGATCTTTCAGTAGCTTGAGTAGGTTTGCATTTCACAATCTCATCAAAGCAAATTTCTGCTTGCTATGCATCAGCTGGCAAGGTCTGAAGAGTGATGGCTGTTGGCCACTAATGTAAAATCTGACAGGACTTACTTGTAATCAAGCCATAGGTAATCAGCTGGCTGTAATCCATCCATATGAATGATGAAATCCAGTCATCTGGTGTCAGAACACCTTGCAAAAAAGCTTTCTGTGCCACTTGATTTTATTAGATTTTCTATGGACCAGTGAAGAATGTAATATGTTTGCTGCACTTTATGTATGTCAGCAATTCTTGGCTGAAGTTGCAGCATTAAATACCCTGGTGAAGAAAATTCCTTTCTACGCTTTGAAAATGTCCTCACAAATTGTGAAGTCTGTGAAAAAAAATTGAGTGATGATAATTAGCTGAATTGATTTTAAAAAACAGCAAAATGGAATTCTGCAAATTAGCAAAACTGCTTATAAAAATGTTGCGTAGGGGCAGCTTGGAAAGAAAACCTTGACTTTGTTATTTCTTTTCTGTCTCATGACTTAGAATACAAGCCATTGCTCCTACGTTGATGGGAAAAGTCAAAACATATGCTTTTCAGCTAACAAAAAAAACCCAACATGCAAAGTATAATGTTATTGCAAGTGTAAAATAAATGGAACTTTTCCATAAGCCATATTCTGAGCAGTGTCGATGGCCACAAGGCCAGCTTCAGCTTGCTTCTGGGGGTGTTGGAACCCACATGGGCCATAACCCAAACACAGTAGAAATACAATACAACAATGTTTTCCCCACCCGATGCTTTTCATGAAACCACCAGAAGTCATGCATCAGGATCACAATATATCAGTCTAGCTCAGAAATTCAGGCTCAGGAAAACAGCTGGTGAAGCTGAGCCAGGCATCGGACTTTACAAAGCTTCACTGCTTTACATTTGAAGAGGCTTTAATTATCTGTGCTAAATATCAGTGGTCAGAAGCCACACTGAAAAAGAAGCAATGTTTTGACAGGTTGTTAGGGCAGGGAGAAGATGAATTGGTTTTGCTGTTTTGACAAATAATAATGGTGTAATTAATTACCTGGACTTGCATTCTTAAGAGCGGCTACGTAAAACCAGCACTTCTTACCTCACCTATTCCTGATGTGAATTTTGTCACTTTTGCCTTTAACCAAAAAGAAATTGTAAACATTTTTAATATGTGGAAACTCTGCCAGAACAGCACCAAACAGAGAGGCTCTTGCATTCAGTGGTCATCACTACTACTGCTCACTAAGTGATGACTGACTGTGCCTCAGCCCTTCCTGTGAAATCCTCTGGAATACAATGGGAAGCAATGGCCAGGAGCATTTGGACTGTAATGTTTGGACTGTAACATACAACATCACGAACAGCGTGGCCAGCAGGTCCAAGGAAGTGATTCTGCCCCTGTACTCATCCCTGGTGAGGCCACACCTCGAGTACTGTGTCCAGTTCTGGGCCCCTCAGTTTAGGAAGGAGATTGAGGTGCTGGAGCAGGTCCAGAGAAGAGCAAGGAGGCTGTGAAGGGACTCGAGCACAGATCCTATGAGGAGAGGCTGAGGGAGCTGGGGCTGTTCAGCCTGAAGAAGAGAAGGCTCAGGGGAGACCTCATCACTCTCTACAACTCCCTGAAAGGAGGGGGTAGCCAGGGGGGGGGTTGGTCTCTCTTCCCTGACAACTCTCAGCAAGACAAGAGGGCATGGTCTCAAGTTGTGCCGGCGGAAGTTTAGGTTGGATATTAAAAAGAATTTCTTTACTGAGAGGGTGATCAGGCACTGGAATGGGCTGCCCAGGGAAGTAGTGGATTCTCCATTCCTGGAGATATTTAAAAAGAGACTGGATGTGGCACTCAGTGCCATGGTCTGGTAACTGCAGCGGTAGTGGATCAAGGGTTGGACTTGATGATCTCTGAGGTCCCTTCCAACCCAGTCGATTCTATGATTCTATTGCCACTGCTGGTACAGATCAGCAAGCCAGTCAAAACACAGCTTGGCTTTCAACTCCTTGGATGTGTTGACAGAGCTGACAGTTAAAAGTCCTCTCTTTTTTTAACTTGTGAAATTGATATGTTTTACCTAGAATCACTGAGTCATGGCAAATATGGAAAAACCACTCCCATGCCATTTCCCAGAGTAGAGTGGTCATTTAATAATAGCATGTTTATACAATATTTCTTTCCATTATCCATGTAGGGCCTCAAAGTGCTCTGCAAAGGTTAATAAAAATATTCATAATCCTTTCTAACTAAGAAATGCATTTACCCTTTGCTGACCAGTGCCACAAAGAAGCTGTCAATAGTTTTTAGCTATTAGATGCAGAACACCTAAGTTGTGGCTTTCAGTATTCTTTGAAAAAACAATGTTGCTATTATTAAGTCCATTTTACAGATGGAGAAGTTAGGCTTTAAAGAGCACCTAGGCTAACTAATGGCCATATAAGCAGTCTGCTGCCATACTAAATATCACCCCTCTCTGTATGTCCCAACACCTATATGCTAGCATGTGCATCATGTAAACTGTTCTCACCAGTCTTGGGGGATTTCTGGGGCAGTGGGAAGAACTGGAGGGCCAAAGGAGGAGAAACAGGCATCCTGTGGTCATGTCAGTGTGCCTTAGGGTGATTCCAAGAACTTGTTGAACGAACACATCCCAGACTGAAGAATCTTGTGCATGCCCACATGGTGGGCAGCTGTACACATTTATATGGCAGCAGAAAACTGTGGATGTTGCACATGGTAGATAAGAAATTTGTCCTTGCTGGCTTTGCTACAGATGGCACTGCTAATGATGTAAAACCAAAGCCACTTAGGACAGGTTAAGTTCCCAGTTGTTCTGTTTGGTTATTTTTTTTTTCCCAGTTTACAGGGCATTTCTGTGATGTATTACTGAGTTATCCAGCTTTTCTTTAGTTAGGATATGCTGCAGTGCTTTCTCATCAATACTCTTTCTTGCCATACTTTTATCTACATCACTGTAGACAGATTTGCATTGTCAATGCCTCTTGGAGAAAAGCAGCTCTAATGCAGGTGTATTGATATTTTTCTAGATAGTCTCTAATGTAGTTTGACTTCTCTAACAGCACTGTTGTGTAGGTATGCCTTGATCCTCTTAAGATGCCAATTATTAAGTGTTTCTTGAGGTTTATTAGACAACAGGAGTCTGCAAAACAGACTTCTTCCTTCTCCCTTTTTAAGTTTACTTTTAACTGAATTGATTTGCATAAAAGGAGGCTTTATTAGCACCTCTCCCAGTACTGGAGGACCATGCTAAGCAGTCTTAGTGATGAATCTTGGGCTGATGGTTTCATCTTGGGGGGTTTCAAATGATGGTGTCTCCCACCATCTGCAACAGAGTGCAAAGAACAGTCCTTCAATTAATAGCTGGTAAGAAGAGATGTCAGGTTTGGGTCAAGGATATCTTCACAGAATCACCTTTCCACCATGAGCCCGTTGGTGAATAACCTAAAAATAATGACAAGATTTTGGCCTATGAAAGTGAGCTCAGAATTTTGAAGAGAAGCTCAGAGGCCTCAGTTTATGTAGTTCATGTGATCTTCATTTGATTAAAAAATGTAGGAAGAATGGTTCAAAACCGAGTATCTATCAAAGCAATACAAGCCAGCTTTAAAAATTAGGTTATACTTTTAAAATGTCTTTATTCATTGAATTGTTTTAGGGTCATACACTCAACGACCCCTTATGTAAACAGGGGCTTCATAATGGAAGAGGCAAGTAATCCTCTGGCAAGATCTTCACGGATACCTAATATTCTTGTCATTTGAAGTTATTTTAAAAAGTAATTGTGCTTGCTAAAAAACCCCACAAGATGGCAGTGCTCAGTCCATTAACTAACCAAAGCAGATAACTATTTTTCTGTACAGTGAAAATGAAACGGAGAAAAAAAAATTCTCAGACACAAAAGCAGTGGGTTCTTAACCCTTTCAGCCCATCCCACACTAAGAAAGTTTCCCCCTAAAGTGTACAAGAATGTGTCAGTAAAACCCACAGCAAACACCCACAGCCCTTAAGAACAGCCAAATTCTGCTTTGTTACCCCAGAGATGGAGAAGAGTTTTGCTTAGCCAGCTAATCTTCAGATCAGCGAGAGAAAGTGAAAATGACACCTGAATTTGTCCCAATTTGTAATTTTAATATACATATTTTTTGTCGATGTTTGAGGCTTAGAGCTTCTGTGATTACACATAGCCAAACTCTAAAAGTTTTTTCTTCCTTTTTCAAACAATATGTAAGACAAAAAAATAGATGGGTTTATCCTCCTCTCTGCTTCTCTTTCCACTCGTTGGATAATAGAGGAAATGCAAGGTTTTCCTGCATCACTACAGCATGGCATTGTATTATGGTATTTTTAAGGAAACTGCTTTTTTCTTAATGAACTTTCCCTCTGAGTGCACAACATCTCCATTAGGACACTTTGGTTATTTGCCTGGGAGCAATCCTGAGCACACCAAGTTAAAAATAGATGGTGTGAGTTTGGAGCACCATTCCAGAGGTGCAGCCAGGCTGCTGAGAAAAGAAAATCCAGCCAAGGTACCCGGGCACCCAGGTCTCAGTACCTAAAGACCAGTGCTTGGCTTTGAATCCAGTTTCCCACTTCTTAGGTTATACTCTGTGGCAGGTAAAGGAACAGGGAAGCCAACCACCCTTCTGCCTGGCTTTGTGCTGAAAGGGCTCTGGCTGTCCCCTGCCTGGTTTTAGCTTTGCTGTCCTATAGGATTGTTGTCTGTCACCATACTCCATCCCCTGCCTGTGGCACATCTAAGACTTAGCAGGCTGGGCACCCACATGGTGGGCTGGACACTTGGTGCATCACAAGATCACAGAATGTTTTAGGTTGGAAGAGACCTCCAAGGTCATCCAGCCCAAACTTTGACCAACCATAAGCTAACTACTAAACCATGTCCTTAAGGTCCAAACCCCTTTTAAATGTCTCCAGGGATGGTGACTCCACTGCTGCCCCGGGCAAGCCATTCCAATGCCTGACAACCCTCTCAGTGAAAAAATATTTCCTAACATCCAGCCTAAACCTCCCCTGGTGCAGCTTACATCCATTTCCTCTTGTCCTCTCACAGCTCACTAAGGAGAAGAGGCTGTTTCCCTCCTTGCTCCAACCTCTTTTGAGGTGCTTGAAGAGAGCAATAAGATCTCCTCTCAGCCTCCTCTTCTCCAGACTGAATGACGCCTTCATCAAGAAAGCTGGGGAGGGGCTTTTCACAAGGCCATGTATTGACAGGACAAGGGATAAACCAGAGGTTCTAAACTGGAAGAGGGGAGATTTAGGTTAGATGTAAGGAAGAAATTCTTTAAAGTGAGAGTGGTGAGTCAACAGAACAGGTTCCCAGGAAGGTTGTGAATGCCTCATCCTTGGAAATGTTCAAGGCCAGACTGATGGGGCTTTGAGTTAATCTGGTCTAGTGGAAAGTGTTCCTGCCCATGGCAGGTGGGTTGAAACAAGATGATCTTTAAGGCCCCTTCCAACCCAAACCATTCAATGATTCCATAATTGAGGCCAGTGTGGGGACATCAAGGGGCCACAGCACTCTGTCCTCAAGAAAATAGGACCAAGATTTTGGGGAAAAGAAAGCAAACCACAATGAAACAAAAAAACACCCCAATATATACACTGATTACTGTACTCAATTATCTTCCTGTTGCAGGGGTAAAAAGGTGGCGGAAATATGTTACAAGGTCCCAAAAGGGATCTGAGTCACCTAAGTGAGCATGCCCAAGGGTGTGTGGGCATTCTCACCCTCCAGAAGAGGAAAGGGCAAGATATTCCTGGGCTCAGGATACTTCCCTTAACTGGAAATACAGAACTGGGGAGTAAGCAAATGCCTTTCTCCACTATCACTCCTTCTCTCACAGCAGTCCCCACCCAGCAATGGGCTGCAGCCATCCGGGCATTTTAGTGGTGTGCTTCACCTGGCAATGAGCTACCATCCCCAACACTATCAGCTTTTCCCAGCCTTTTCCTCCTGGCAGCAAGCCTCTGTTTTCAGTCTTCAGCCAGATCCCCTCCCAGGCAGAATTGGCTGCCCTCAGCCTTGTGCCCCTGGGGTGAAAATGCCCCTTCTGAGCGTGGCATCCTCTGCTCAGCACCAGAGCAGAGCTGAGGCCCATGTTGAGCCAGCATCGTGGTGGAGGATCTCTCCAAATGATTTAACTTCTGTGCTACTTGGCTTTGCAGCAAACCCTAGCTTCCACAGGTGCAGAAAGAGCCTGAAATGTGCTGTTCCTCTTTGCTGAATGACAATTTGGAACCAGGAGTAGACAGGCACCTATTTGATACCCTGGGAGCCTGACTGAGATACAAAACCTTCCATCTTTAGGAGGTTAAAATAATCCTCTTTTATGCTGGAGCAAGACAAATAGTGTATCTGGAATAACAGGAAAATATTTGTTTGTCCTTTTTATTTTTGCTGTGCTAATGAAAATGGTTCAAATAAAAATAGTTTAGATAACAAGATATTGTTTAAAAAACTACCAGACCTTTAACTTGTTATTAAGTTTTATTAAATACATTTTACTCACATTAAATATAGATATTTCTTGTTCTATTCATCTGCATTCAGAAGCATCATGTTACTTCACTTTTCAACTAAAAGACAAAAAAGAAAAAGGAGAATCAAGTCACCTGATATTTCTATAAAATATTGGCAAAGTAGCAGCATATTCTAAAAATGAAATGATGACTGTTCCAAAGTCAGCACCTGTTGCTTTTAGTTCGGTATTACTTTTTTTGATGGTACTTGCGGTTGTCATAGTTTGTAACAGCAGATGCTGCCACTTGGGAGTGTCTCTAGTGAACAAAACCACCCATAATCTAACACAGCAGAGGTTTATTCCGTATGGTAAGGTGTGTACTTGCACAGAAAATTCACTGTGCCCAGGATCTGAGCTGGGTAAGTGTATCCTAGTTCCCCTAATATTTCCAAGTGACACAGTTAATGCAGTTTCTGAATAAAGGAATGAAATGACTGATTAGTATTATAGAACCATAGACTGGTTTGGGTTGGAAGGGACCTTAAAGATCATCAAGATCCAACCCCCTCCATGGGCAGGGACACCTCCAACTAGATCAAGTTGCACAAGGCTCCAACATGGCCTTAAACACTTCCAGGGATGGGGCATCAGCTCCACTCCTTCACATCTGAGACCAAGACATCCCCATTTCCACAGGAGATGATATTTTCTTCTATCCTTGTCAAAACTGTATGATTAGAAGGTAATATGGCAGTATCCCACAGCCTGTTCAGCTATGTTGGTGATATTTTCACAAGAGAACACGTGCTATGATGACTCAGTTTGCAGTATTTGCCTGTTCCTATTGTGGGATGATGGTGCTCATTTTTGCATGGACAAAGCTTGCTGGAGTACTGGCTGTCTGTTTACAAACAACACATCAAATCAGTGTAGGTACAAATGGAAGGGGAATTTGAGGAATGTCAATCACTGCTGTGGGATTTTAGGACTGCTTGAACAGGCTGCAGACAAAGGGGTTGAGCTCATCTGGAAAATCCATACCCACACAGAGGAAATGAAACCCAGGGAGTCATTTGTGGTTCTTACCACTGTGGCTAAGCGTGGCGTGAAATTAATTGCTTAAAAATTGCACCTTGCCCTAATAATGGCTATTCAGGCATGGCATTCATCAGGCTGGCTTCAGAACCAGATACTGTACTTTGAGATGGTGATGCAGGTGTGTGCCTTGCTCTAAGCCTTCTCCCATAGCCACAGCTCTGGCATTGTGGTTTTGTAATATCTGAAGCTCACATCAGTTGAAAGTGACATGGGCCAAGTCTTCTTCCTTTGCCCCCGAATGTCAGTTCTCATCCATTTCTAGTGCTGTGTGTGCTGTGAGTGTGAAGATGTGGCAAGTCTGTTCAGGAAGCTGACATAGCTAAAATCTGAGCTGTCAAAAAGAGCCCACTAAATTTGTTTGTCTTGGCTGGATACTCTTCATGAACTGGAACACCCTGGGATCACAGAGATCACAGCTTGGGGCACAGGAGGGGAAGCTGGAGAGGACCCAGTTCCAGAATCCAGTCCCCCAAAAGGGGGAGGGGGGATGGAATTGCCTGTAAATTTATTCAATGAAAACAGCCAGGATGCGCTGATTAATTCCTGTTGTGATTGTAATTATTGTCAGTATAGCAGGATGGACCTGATCTGACATACAAGGAGAGAAGACAACTGCCTGGGGAAGTTTTCCCTCCTAGATTTTTCTCTAATAGAATCCTGACAAGGTAGACATGCTGCTGAGGCATGTTTTATGGCTACTTCTGCTGGTGCTGAACCCCCTGCAAGCTGTGACTTTATGGCATGTTTCTCCTAAGCCACAAACACGACTATGAAAGACTATGCCCACTTCTGCCTCTTTCATACCAGTGCTCCTTGACCTTGGAGTGAGCAAATTGTCATGGCACTGACTTGGTTGTTTTTACTTTATTACCAGCTCACAGCTCCCAAAACTTGGTTTTTCCTACTCTGCTGAAAGACTTAAGCTGACGCTGAAGTAAATCTGTGCTCATCCTAAAAGAGAGCATATAAAAGAGAGCATAAAAAGAAGAAAATAAAAATGATCTTCCTGAATACAAAGATGTGTGAGACAGCAGTAAGTTTTTTGTCTGAGGATGTGCTAACATCTATACCAAATGAGTTTCTTCTTAGTGAACTTATCCATTTCAAATTACTGTGCTCTAGATGATGATAGGACATTTCTACTTTTCCCATTAAAACCTTTCACAGCCATCTTTCCACTCTTTTTTTTCAAGGCAACACTGCTCATCCTAAACCTAAAGTTAAAATGAAATGCTCAAAACCATTTTGCTACCTCATTTTTCAGCAGAAATTAATATGTTCTAATTGTAGGACAAGTAATAACTCTCTGTTGAGATGGTGGCTGGTCACTGGAACAGGCTCTCCAGGCCATGGCCATGGCACCAAGCCTGCCAGAGTTCAAGGAACATCTGGACAACAGTCTTAGTCATATGGTTTAGCTTTAGGTAGTCCTGCAAGGAGTGGGGAGTTGACCCTGATGATACTTATGGGTCTTTTCTAACTTGAGAGGCCCTGTGATTCTATGAACTCTTGTTCAGGCTCCTGTGGACGAAATTGGAAAGTAGGAAAAACCAGACAATCAAATCCAGTTTTAAATAACTAAGGGATGGGAAGATATTAGGCTGGTGGGTAACAGATGGTCCCATGGCCAGAGAGAGGCTGAGAAAAAGCACTCTGCCAACCTACATTGACAGAACCACTGGGCTGGAAAACCCCTTTTTTCTAGGATGCATTCCCCCCCTGCCTCATTTTGCTGCCTGACAACTTTGCAGCCTCAGCCCTGGATAGAGAAAGTCAGACTTTGTCCTTTTCTAGCTTATGCATTCCCATCAAGACTGAAGATTGCATGCCTGTGACTTGGCAATAACAGGCTCCAGCAAGAAGAGAAGCAATAAACTTATTATGTGTGTCAATAAAGTCATCAAGTAAGACTTGGAACACACACATGGAGCAAAACTGCTGAATAAGGGAGACTGACTTTTCCAATTACAACAAAATATTAACAGGCAGGCCAGAGGTTGAAATACTAAAAAGCAGTTAAGAGGTCTCTTGAGAGGTAATGCAGAGCAGCTCTGTATACTTGCAGACAATGTAAAAAGCCATAACATTATACCTTAAAACCCAACCCTTATGTGCAGAGCTCAATTAGTAAAAGCTGTTTAGGAACTGAAATGTTAGTTCTGCTGGGAGATGCCATTCCTGGGAGTAGAAGTAACAGCACTGTGGTCCCCTTGAGGGCCCAGAGGTGCACCACATGGCAAGCAGCCTGCTGAATGCTGAAAAAAAAGCTGTCAGAAAACCCTCAGGAGAAGATATTAATGGTGATGGTGTCTTTTAACACATCCAAATGACCTTTCTGATGACTGGCTGTGGGTTTTTATTACCAGGACCGCTTGTAGCAACATTTTGATCTTCATAATCTTGAACCCAATTTCAAGCATGTTGTGCATCTCCAGCTGGAGCCAGATTTTTTAAGGCAGCTCTACTCCCGTTTAGTTATTAAACTGAGTATCTCTTATGACTGCAACACAATCAATTACTCTCCCAAGCTACAGAGAGTTGGGCTGAGTGTCACTGGGAAATACAGTATGTATCTTTCACAACCTCTAGATGAAGGGTTCTTATCAAATCTAGTTTTCATATTGGATGGTTTGGTGTAATGCAGTGCAGGAGCTGTCAAAAGTAGCCCAGGCTCCATGCATGACTAGCCTGCCCTCAGCTGTCCCACCTGTCCCAGTGTCCCATGATATGGATGAGCCCATAGAAAGCCTCCCTGCCCTAGATTGTTTTATGATTTGACATCTGACCTATGCTGATGGACTAAGGTTAGTATGGAAGATCATAAAATCTTAGAAGATAGATCATAGAAGAACAGTAAGGTCAGATTATAGAATCACGGAATGGTTTGGGTTGTAAGAGACCTTAAAAATCATCTAGTTCAAACTCCTACATGGGTGGCAACACCTTCCACTAGACCAGGTTGCTGAAAGCGCCATCCAACCTGAGCTTGGAAGTCCATGGTTGTTACCACCTTATCTGAACTGCCATACAGATTGAGGAAGAAAAAGTTCAAATTCTTTGTGTTGTTCTCTGAAGCTGTTTAAGCAGGGGCTTAATTTCAGTCAGTTTGAACAGACACAGAATTTAAGATCATTATTGTACTTCATCTGTGCTTGGCCTGAAATTAGGGATGGATGTGAAGTGACAGACTCCCTAGCTATTCCCTGGTTTGGGGGAGAAAATAAGTCCCTGTTGAAGCATATTTGCTTGCTTGGTGTTGTACTACAACTGTGTCTAAGCCACTGGAGAAGAGGTTTTAGTTTGTCTGTAAACTCCATGGCTTTTGTGGTTTTGTTACAACGACTTCATGCCCTGAATTTAAATAAATTGCGAAATAAGGGTCTGATCCAGAGCCCACCCAAAAGACTGGTGATCTTCCCAGTGTAGTGATCAGGCAGTATGAAGGGAATGCAGAAACCTACATCTGACCAAAACAATATGAAACCAAAGTTTCTGCATGCCCTGTGCCAATCAAACAAATGCTGAGCCTGGCAGTTTTTGCAGCCAATATGCTCCATCCATCATCTGTATGCTCAATACAGATGCAGTAGAGATACAGGTAGATGCAGTTAGTTCAAAGGTTTCCTTTCAGTCCCAAAGCAGAGGATGTTCTACAGTGAAATCATGACATTTGTTTTCTGCTAAGCAAAGTATCATCTGGCTCTGCTTGAGATAAAGCTCTGTCTGCTGGAAGGAAAATCTCAGTCACTCTGTGGCTCTGTCACCCTTGCTCTGGGTGGGAGCTGTTTTGATGGGTAACATCTGTTATTTTCATTGAAATCCGAAAGACCTGTATACATTGTTTTGGTGTTTTTTGGTCTTCCTTGGTATAGGATGTGAGGGAGGGAAAAAAAACCGAAATTGACCTTTCAGCTGACTGAAATGCAGTGTAAAAAGGCTCAAAGCAGTGAATATCCTTACAATTATGCATAGTAAGGCATTCTTACTCAGTTTTTCTCATGTAAAGAAAACCAAGAAAAACAGAGCTATTATGACTTTACCCACCTACAGACAAAGCCTGAGAAGATCCTATTTCTCAGACTTTTGTCAAATTTTCAGTCTATCTAGTGGGAATTTTTTCCCCTCCCTTAAAAAATAAATACGTTAAGTAGTCTCAAAGGGCAACAGCTTTTCATCTGAGAAAACAAATGTCATCACTGTCTCTTGTTCTTCAGTCTTTCTTCCTTTCCCAGCTCCATCTTGTATCCCTACCCCTCTGGCCACAGGGATACATATCCTCCTTTGCTATAAATCCCTCTTTTCCTGGGATTTTACAACATATGTGGACAATATATACCGAGACAAGAATTACACTTTAGGAAAATTGGTGCAACTATAACCTATCTTCCTATTTGATTTTAAATAAAATGTAGTAGGATACAAAAAAAAAGAATGTGAAGCTCACAGGCATTTAAATAAAGAATCAAGCCAATGGTAATGAAAAAAAAATTAAACTTTTCATTGCAGCCTCCCCAGTCTGCCTACGAATTCACATTTGACCCTGAACTGCTCAAGTAAAGGAAAAGGAATTAAAAAATTGAAGTGCATTTCAAAAGTGATGTTGAAAATGATGAAAGTTCATATTACCAAAGCAAATGGAAACTGTACAGCAGGTAGTTAGTATACTCAGCCCCTGGCATGGGAGCTGGATCTGGCTTTGAGACTCTGCTATTAGAACCAGAAACCATCTTAAAGTTCTGTACACATAAGCAATCCCATCTTTTGGATCATTACCTCTTGCTTTTTGATGACACAGGGCAGGGCTGTATCATAAGTCTTGTACTGGGGTTTTAGGCTTGTTGCTGGCTCCTTGTAATCCAAATCCCCACCTGTGGAGAAAAAGCAAGCTGGTAGGGGCTGGTATTGATTGATGCCATCCTCTTTCAAGGGGACATTCCCAGCTATTTACAATTCACATTTTGTTGCTCTTGTGCATATGGAGATGTTGGTGTATGGCAGAAAAAGTCAGACCTGTTGGCTGGTTCACTTGGGTCTCTGGGCACCAGTGGCTCCTCCAGCCATTTGATCAGGTTGCCATTTACACAGGCAGCTGCTGGGGACAAGAGCATCACAGTGTGAAGGTTCCTGCTGTAAGTAGCTGTTGCAAAAATGGGGCAGCGGGTGGCTGCTCCACTGCTGTAGCCACACAAACACTAAATCAGGAATTGCTAATGCTCCCCACCCTCTGCAGAGCCACACAGCAAAATCTTCATCAGGTTGGGAGCCTCAGGAGCTTCACCACAGACCTCAGAGTGATAGATGGAACAGGACCTCTAGGAGTTCGCAGCCACGAGATATTTAGGGATCTCCCATCTCACTATAAAATGAGCTGGGTGCATGGCTGGTTCCCAGAGGACTTGACTGTTCTGGAACTAAAAAAATGTGTTGAGGGACATTCCTGCCCACTTCCATGGGGCCACACAATATATTTACATTGTGGGAGCCAGTCTTAAATTGTTTGAGTCTTTAGAGAGAGAACCTGGCCAGTCCTGCACAACATTCTACCTTTTGATGCCTTCCCCAAAACATTCATATCTCCAAATAAGGCTTGCCAGAAAATAAATAGTAAAAAATACTCTAAAGATGAAAATTCCATGTGATTCTGATATATACATGTTGCATGTTTCCTTATTTCCTTAGCAATCTTTTTTATGCTCTTAGTAGACTTCTTTGTCTCTTTCCTAGGTTTGCAAAAAAGGAAACTGAAAGGATAAGTCCCAGAGCTCAGCAGAATTGTGCAATGTGAATTTGAGGGACTGGAACATTTCGATCCAGGACATGGGCTTCTGCCATTTGAACTAAGGGAGAAACTGAGTTTGTGGGTAGTTTATCATAATTGCAGGGAAAATCCCTTTAAAGCCAAATACTGAAACATCTGTAGTGCAAAAAAAAAATTTTCTTGTTTGCCAGATAATATCTCACTGTGTCCAAAATAAATGCTTTTAACTATTTTTTTAAAGCTACTTTTAGGTTGAAATATCCAATCTTAACAATTTCAACCTGGAGAATGAAAGGTCTACTGACTGTTAAGAAGCTAAAGCAGAATGTTATAACAGTAAGTGCTGAGCAAGACTGGAGGTAGGTAGAACCTCCTTCTAGATAAAAAAGGAACCCAAATACACTTGCAAACTCAGGATCAGGTCACAAGGATGTGTGTCACATTCAGTGAGACTGTTAATTTTATCCTCTTTTGATTTTTCTCCAGTCTGCTCTCTTGAATACTTTATTATTAATTACAATGTGCCTAAAACTGGACTCTAAAGCTGGTGCTGGCAAGGCTGGATCAGATTTAAATCTCTTGGTTTAGCTGCCTTACTTCAGTTTTGCAGTTACAATAGTTTATGATCTAGAATCATGAAATAGTTTAGGGCCCTTAAAGATCATCTGGTTCCAACCCCCACGGATGGGCAGGGACATCTTCCACTAGACCAGGATGCTCAAAGAGCAAGTTGGAGAGAAGGAGATTTGATCCAGGCTGCTTGTTACCTAAGAAAGCCAAACCAGGAATCCAAGTTCAAGAAAGAGAGTGAAGGTGTTACTGATGCACAGGTTCCTACTGCAGTTACCTCACTTGGCATTGACTTCATATTGAGAGCCCAAAAAATTGCAGCTGAGCCTTCTTTGCCTCTGCTTGCAGGGTCTACTGCAGGCTACGCTGATTTCTCCTTGCTGCCTCATAGACCTACAAGCACGAGCTGTGATTCAGAAGAAAAGCTACATATGAGTGTTTCTGGTCATTATCTGTCTTCCTGCTGCCCCTTCTTTGCCCTCTGCCTTGTTCTGGCAAAATGGGAGCTTTCCTCTGCAGAATTCCTCCCTCCTGTCAAACAGACTCCTGCAGCTGTACTGAGACACCCTGGGCTGGAGGCTCATCAGCTCTGTGCAAATGTACCCTGTAAGCAGCTTACCTGTTAGTGTGGGAACAGACTAAGCTGCCTCTGCCACATTGCTTTCACTTTTACTGGGCAAGGTTAAGGATGAGAGTAAGGTTAGGGTAGTAAAAAGTGAGGCAATTGGTTACAGAACAGGAAATGGAGTTACAAAGGCAAACAGTAAAACACGATGCCAATGACTTTATCTTGAGTGGTTCCTCCAGGTTGCAACATTTGGAGTTTAGTTACCACTCAGGGGTTGGGAAAATAATTTTTCCTCATATTTAAGCCATATTTCTTCATATTGAGAGATGGATGTTAGATGCTAGTGGAAAAACTTAGGTTCATGCCTATTATAAATGACATTAGTTTTAACATGTAAAAGTAAAGATTTTTAAAAGCAGCCATTTGGTGTCTAACCCTACATATGCCATTGACTTTGTTGGGTTTGGGCTTTTTTTTTTTTTTTTTTTTTTTCTTTTTCCTTATTTTTTTTTTCTTAATTAGAACTGGAGCTGTCACTGTACCAGTATTATCCTCAAGACTTAAAAAAGGGGTGAGTACAACACTGTAAATTAACTAAATATAGGAGATTACAAATATCAGAAAGCAAATCCTGCAAAAAAGGTATTATCCTTTTTATCTTTTAAACTTGACTGGCTTGAAGAGTTCTAAAATGTCTGCTGGAAACAACCAGTTACCTGCATCCTGGTGATTAAAAACACATCAGAGAATATGAATTACTCATTCTTTTTTTTTGTTAGCATATTAACTGTGCCTTTTAGAGCTACTTTCAGGTTAATTTTAGGCTTAATCCGCCTCCTTCCCAGCTTCCCCCCCCCCCCCCCCCCATTAAAACAACAGTGACAGTCAGCAGACCATATAGTGCAACACTGAAAAATCATGCCAGAACCTTCAATTTTAACAGGGGCTTAGAGTGAACAACATTCAGCCTTTGGGAAACTCTTACCAGCATAGAGAGCTACACTTGTTTTGTGATAACCAACTCCCCAGGTATTGAGGTCTAATACTGAAAATGGTGTATTGCAAGCAAGCAAAAAGAGCAAATGGAAACTGCACAAACCAATTTGCTGCTTTCACTTACGCTTCGGAGCTCTGAATGTCATCTTGGGTGGAAAATGTCTCAGCAGTTTTCTCTAGCCATCTGAAACCATCCTAATATATTGAAAAATGGCAGTGACATTTCCCCAAGATATTTTTATGTGCACTACTTGGTCATTCCTAAGTGAGAAAAGAAAAAAGGGCTCTGATTATAAACAACTGTGTCCTCAATAGAACTGCTCTTTCACCCCCTCCCTCAATATATAGCTGTTTGGGTTTTTTTCCTTGGAGAACCCTAATTTCCATAAAAATGCTGTGATTTTTACTCAGAAATATAAATCTGAAGTAATATAACCTCTCCCCTTATTTCTCTCCTCTCCTCTCCTCTCCTCTCCTCTCTCTCCTCCTCTCCTCTCCTCTCCTCTCCTCTCCTCTCCTCTCCTCTCCTCTCCTCTCCTCTCCTCTCCCTCTCCTCTCCTCTCCTCTCCTCTCCTCTCCTCTCCTCTCCTCTCCTCTCCTCTCCTCTCCTCTCCTCTCCTCTCCTCTCCTCTCCTCTCCTCTCCTCTCCTCTCCTCTCCTCTCCTCTCCTCTCCTCTCCTCTCCTCTCCTCTCCTCTCTCCTCTCCTCTCCTCCTCCTCTCCTCTCCTCTCCTCTCCTCTCCTCTCCTCTCCTCTCCTCTCCTCTCCTCTCCTCTCCTCTCCTCTCCTCTCCTCTCCTCTCCTCTCCTCTCCTCTCCTCTCTCCTCTCCTCTCTCCTCTCCTCTCCTCTCCTCTCCTCTCCTCTCCTCTCCTCTCCTCTCCTCTCCTCTCCTCTCCTCTCCTCTCCTCTCCTCTCCTCTCCTCTCCTCTCCTCTCCTCTCCTCTCCTCTCCTCTCCTCTCCTCTCCTCTCCTCTCCTCTCCTCTCCTCTCCTCTCCTCTCCTCTCCTCTCCTCTCCTCTCCTCTCCTCTCCTCTCCTCTCCTCTCCTCTCCTCTCCTCTCCTCTCCTCTCCTTTTTCTTATAAAATATAGACAAAACAGCAGCTGCAGTTATAATCCATTCAATTGACATTTTCTGGTCAGTCTGAGCAGAGCCTCTAAGTACAAGCTCTTCAATACCAGCAAAGGCATTTGGACTGGCAGGTAAAGAGTCTAATGACTTTTAAATGGCTTTTTCCTCTCTCTCCACATGATGGTAAATGAACTTCAGACAAGCTACTATACTTCAGGTGACTTATAAACTTCAGGTGAATATAAAAGCAGAAATAAATCCAAACCATCCCTGGAGTAGCAATTTCAGCATATGTCAGATTTTATAATATCTTAAGGGTGTTACCCCGCAAAAGTGTGAAGTAGTTTTCAAACTAGGGACAGTCTGACTAAGGAAAGCTCCATTTTAGGTTTTGGCTTCTCCTGGAGCAATGCTGGATATACTGGGAGATGCTGTTCATGCTGTCATAGTTAAACAGGCAACAGGTGGTGGCACAGTATTTTTCAAGCTATAAAGATCCATACATACTCCCTAAAATCGAGGTGGATTTTGAATAAAACATGCCACGGAGAAGCTGGAGGCATATATGTACTTCTAGTAGACATCAGATGCTAACTGGCATCAGGGCAAAATCCTTTTTTTCAGAAGAAAAAAATTATTTAGGATGAGACCTCATCCTGCTCTGTAAGAATTATTGTCATTACTTCTCAGATGGGAAAGGCCAATACATTTTTTTCTGAATTAAACCAGAGCCCTTGTGCCTTTTTCTGCACATATATTCAAAGAAAATAAAGAAAAAAAATTCTACTGTCTAAACCAGTCTTAAATTATTATCTTCCAAGTGATATTTTATTTTGGGCTGGGACCAAGTAGGAGTTGCTACTATTTGTGCATTTCTTAGATAAAATCAGAGATAGGCCTGGACTTTTGGTGAACAAGCCAGAGGATTTATTACATAGTCAAAAAAGCCCGTGGTCTAAAACCAGCATTGCTGCTCATAGAAATACAATTTTTTATGTGTGTTTATGAGTTTCACTCTCTAAAGTGCTGAAAAACAGCTTTAGGAAGAGTGGGATGAGGACAAAGGTGCTGTGTATCATCTTAGCAGGTGAATTAATGTCTTGATTCTCTATTAATATTTGTATAATACCCTTGATGCATTGTGTTGTTTGCTATTTGGGTGTTTTGGGGATTTTTCCTTCAGGGATGTGTATGATGAACAGTGTTTATTAAGATCATCACCTTCAGAAACAAGATTGGGAGCATGAGGTGGATTTCATCCTGCCTAGCATGTTTCAAAGAGAATCACTAAAGTGATTTTAAGCAAACACTGGAAACATAATTCCTGGAAGTAATTCCCAACTGTCATGTTGAATCATAAGGAGACTTAGATCTGCTAAGTTTTCCATGTCTCTGCTTAATCCTCGGTAAAGTGAGTAGAGTAAAACATATCTCAGAAGGATGTAGTGAGTTACCAAAATAATATTGTGAAAGATTTCCTCCTCTTCGGAAGAGGTGAGCTGTCTAGTTCAAGGTATTAGTGTTCTGCTGTGATGAAGCAATTCTCTCTCTGAAATAAAACCAGAAAAAATCCTGTAACTTGGTGCTTCATTATAAAACCAGGCAAAATCCTGTAACTTGGTGCTTCATTACTGATGACTGACAGCTCACTTTGGATTCATAATTGTTGTCAAAACCCACATCCATTTCTTCATGGGAAGTGTTTGCATTTGTGTAGTTATGATGTAAGAAGAAAATGTTTAGACCACATCTTTAATTTCTGTGAAGAGCAATAAGGGAAGAGCCTGCGATAACGCTCCTGTTTCAAATAGAAAAAAATAATATAATCTGCTTTCCTACATATAAACATTTCCCAGGTCGTGTTAGAAATACATCCTCGTTTCATATGTAACCTATTTGTTATTTTCTGGTTTTGCTCCAAGACGTTTTGCCATGATCCTGCCAGGACTGTATGTTGTCTGACCACTTCCCCATTGCAATTAAGGATTGAAACCACTTGCTTACGCACAACGGAGACCATCATACCTAACCCCAAAGGAGCCCAGAAACTCCTAGCACACTGCATTTCCCAGACCAACCAGGAGGCCCAGGGCACAGAAGGACAGTATGCTATTTGCAACAAGGGCTGGCACACTGACAATCCACAGGAGTGGAGCCCTGCAAAATAAAGAATTAAAAAAACCCCCAAAAAACGATGGGAAGGGATGGATGGGACTTAGTGCACCTCACAACAGAGAGCTACTGCCTGATGTATCGTAACAAAATGAGAGAAACTAGCTCAAAATCAGTCACTAAGAACATGCTACCAAAGACTGGAGGAGCAATGTTTAACCAGAAGCTTTTCTTCGAATCATCCAGAATATATTTGGCAGTTACTGTGCAAAATCACAGGCTTGAACTGAACATAAAACTTGCACAAGAAACACAGCCTTTCCCAGGAATTTCACTTTGTCCCTCCTCCCCCTTCCCTGCTTTTCCTCCCTTCTTTCTCCAGTGCCAAAGCCAAAGAGGAGGAGGAGAGATGATGCCTTGGGGTGCTGGAGGTGGGGTGTAAGAGAGAAGGAGGCAGTCTCTGAATTTAAATTACAATATTTCGTTGGCTTTGGTGTGTTTTAATCAGAGCTGTTGTACTCCACAAACTTAAAACTGACCAGCATACAATAAAGTAAGATTCAGAACCACACAAATGGGAAGATTAAAGTGATTGCTGAGTCCAGACTACAATTTTCACATGTATGTTCCTGCCTGGGCATGTGTTTGAGGGCTGGGGATAGTACTAATCAATCATGTTTATCAACCCACTGAATTAATCCTTATTTTCTCATAAGGAAAAATTGTCATACAGAGCTATGGTGATGTTTGTGGGAATCTGGTAATCTGTGCTAGAAATAATCTTGGTAGCCATTTGCTCCATCTCTTCCTCAAGGCTGACATTTAAGGACTTTAAAATGAAAATCAGTCTGAATAGCCAGATAATACTAAAAAACTGAGCAGGATCAAATTGTACTGGGTATCTAAGTCCACGTGGCAACATTTTTTAAATGCTCTTACACAGTTACAGCATGAGGACATGATGTTTTCTTAGGATGAGGAAACACTGGGAGAGAAAGAAGCCTCTCGAATGACAGACTGGCACAGAAATGCACTCGTATGCAAAAGCCCTTAGGTGTGGGGAGTACTCTGTCTAAATGCATATACAGTTTGAAAATTGTTCTATCAGAAAGAGTGGATTCAATAGTTATGAGGAAAGAAATGACTAGGTTACCTTTTTTCCCCTTTAATTTTTCATATTAGTCTGAAGCGAGCTGCAGTTTGAAAATAAGAAGCTGCTCGGATTTATTGTGTTCTGGAGCCATTAATTACAGCGTGTCCCATTTCTGTTTATTTATCTTAGTTCTTCTTGGTGTTGAAAGACTGACCCTCATGGACATAAAAAGATTATCTAGCTTCATCTGTCTCACCATCCTCTGTGGCTCAACTCCTTGTGGTAGGGCATTTCCCCAGACTACATGACACAGCCAGATGTAGCAATTGGATACTGGGCTATGAAACAGAACTAATTTCAGATGTCAGCCTTCACACTTCATAAAACAGGGAGCATATTAGAGTGTACATTACATTCTAGAGCAGATAATACCTAACATCTGTGCAGATGCATCGAAGATTTGAATAATCTGGCAAACTCCATTTGGAAAAGATTCTCTAAATTTCCTCTGTCCCTGCCCTGAGACTGTGGTAAGTAGCACAGAGACCAGCTGTCCAGCCTTGTTTTTCTAAGCCATTGACTAAACAGTGAGTTCGTGTTCAAGATAACTGTGGGGAACCAGTTCATGAACTTGCTGAACTCTGCTGTCCATAAGTGTGGTGATGGGATTGAAAACCTGTCATTTAATTAATGGTGAGTCTTTTACCTAGAAATGAACCTTGGACCAAGTTTTTTTGTTTGGTTTTGTTTTTCACTAAAAGATGTCTGGAAAGCAAAAATGAAGGAAAAGTGCTAAGCTGGCTAAGCTGTTGATTTTTTTGCCAGGGAAAGACACTGCTTTGTAAAAGAGGGTGATAAAAACATCACCTGCACATGCAGTCCATGTTGGCCTCAATGTCAGAGCATTTGCATGGAGCAGAATTCTCTCTGTGCTCCTTTCCAGATTCACTTCCCAATCTGCAGAATGATTAACCTGGAGGTCTTTGCACCAGTTGTGTCTATTTTACTGTAAGAGTCTGAAACATCCCCTTTTCTTTGTGGGATTCAGTTCTGTGCCAATTACTGGCAGAATAGGGGTTGGTCTCTGAGGGAAGAAAGCTGCATAAAGCTTAAAGTTGTAACCTTGTATTGCAATTTCAGCCTCACAACCTCTCTATTCCTGTTGGTAACGATGCCCAGTTGTTGAGCCTTTGACCAATACAAACTCTTTCCTATTATACTTTTTAAAATTGCAGGAAACACAGCCTTATTGTATAGATCCACATACTCTGCTCCTCTAAGATAGGAACCACGTAATTCCACTGTGCTTCAGGCTATGTGCACCTTGCACGAGCACAGCAGCACCTTTCCCTTAGTTCTAGAAAGTCCTTGACATCCAGAGACAGAAGTCAACAAAGAAGAAGGGCTGGAAAAGACCTTCTGAGATACATCCCTGCCATTGTAAGACTGACAAAATACTTTAAAAATACTTAATTACAGAATCCCTTTAACAGATAAAGTCTATCTAACAAGGTTTCTAGAGAAGTTCCCAGCCCCCTCTAATTGATAGATTTTTCTAGAACGTCCTGGGTGGATAAAAGAAGAGCAATGAAACCAGTGAAGGGTCTAGAGTACAAATCTTACAAGGAGTAGCTGAGGGAAATGGGAATGTAAGGAGCCTGATGGTGTTTAATCACTCTCTACAGCTATTTGTATACTGAGAATAATTTCTTCACTCAGAGCATTGGCAAGCAATGGGACAGACCACCCAGGGAAGTGGTGGAGTCACCATCTCTGGAGGTATTTAAAAGATGTGTGGATGTGGTTCTCAAGGACATGGCTTAGTGGTGAACTTGGTAGTATTAATGACTGGATTCCATGATCTCAGGGGTCTTTTCCCACCAAAATGATACTATGATTCTATGAAAGCCACTTTTCTGCTTTCCTGCTTAAATATATTATTTACCAGTACAGCTTAAATAAGCTCTTTTTCATCCAGTATATTTGTGGCTAGCAATTATACCCCTT
Organism: Calypte anna; assembly: GCF_003957555.1. Classification (NCBI taxonomy): domain Eukaryota; kingdom Metazoa; phylum Chordata; class Aves; order Apodiformes; family Trochilidae; genus Calypte; species Calypte anna. The sequence goes on from NC_044244.1 coordinate 167,624,357, forward strand.
CAGCCTTGACTTTGAAAGGTCTCCACTCTTCTGATATTCTAGTAGCTTTTCTTTGTTTTGCTTCCAGTTTGAAGTAGTCTTTCTTGAATGTGGGTACCAGACTGGGACAGACTGTGAGATCTCACTGGGGCCTTCATCCTCCCCACCCTGTGGAAACAGAACTGGAACAAGAGCATTGCATTTGGAATCTCACCCAGCTTCCTCAGCTTGGTGATGGTCACCTTTGGGTAAATAAAGCAAATGCAAACATTTCAAACTATAATTAGATGGAACGATGTTTTCAATTAGCAGAGTGTTATTCTCACACTTTGCCTTTGTATCCTTTATATGAGACATCAACTTTGATGATGCTTCATTTTATGGTATGTGACCAGGATTCAGATCTTAAATCTTCAGATCTAAACCTGTGGCAGAATAAACATCAGTGTTCCCTGTTTCATTTCATTCTTTTATTGTGTTTCTGTGTGAAGAAGCAGAATAGTTGTAATCATCTGCAAGTAGTTATTTGTGAGGGAAACTATCCTGTTTCTTGAGGAAAAGATCCTATTTCCCAAGCCAAATAATGCTGAGGGAGTTGGTTTCTTTTTCATTGTACCCAAAGCCACTGCTGATTCTGTGAACTCTTGGTACACTTGTAGAGGTTATACAAGTTTTAGCACCACTGACCTAGCAGTAATTGATTATTACAAATAAAAGACAACAGGCACAAGTGTCTTTCTTTGCTATTGACCATGCTCCAATGTTAGGTGGCCTCATTCTGTCAACCCTGCTTCTGCTTTGTAACACTGCAATGCTGTAACCCTGGGCAGCTTTTACCACAGTCTTAATTCAGACTATGACATAGTTCCAACTATGAAGTGGCACTTGCTGCAGGCTCAAATAAGGTGATAAAGGAGGAAAAAATAGTGGATATATGTTCTGATGGGTTACTACAGCTACTGTGTGTGCTTTGATCATCCACAGTGCATGGTAGCTACCACACTGAGCACTGTGACCTCAAACTTCATGTGAACCAGGCCAAACATTGGCCAACGCTGTCCTGAATCCCAGGTCTGTAGTCACTGTTCTCCACACAGGTACTTGGAATGAAACTCTGAGCAGCTAATTCCCTTGTGTAGTGGGGGAAAAGCAGAAAAAGGGGCTGATAATTAGGGCAGACATCTGCAGAGAGATAGATCTCAGCCCTGCATCCCTGTTTTCAGGATATACATTCAACATCACATCACCATTTACATTAAAACCTTCTCCAAATCACGCTGTCTCTTTTCTGCACTGAGCTGTCTACTAAGTCAGAAAACCTCAATTTTCTTTCTTTCTATTTATCCCAAGCAATGTGGAGTGGCTCTGACAGGTGGGCTTACGCAAACGCCTTCACTCCCACGTCAGAAGAGCAAATGATTGTACCACTTTCCAGGGAAGTGGGACATGCTACTGTGTCTGCCTTCATGGAGACAGAATTGAATCCAGATGCTCTTGTCCCATGCTTTAACCACTGAAATATGTGGAGCAAAGAGGAAGTGAGAGAGGAAGACACATGTTTCAGATAGATATTATCTCCAAGGAAGATAGTGCTTTTTATGGGAACACACCCATACACACACATGCACATAAATATTCTCCTTCTTCCTGTTTCTGTCATCTTCCAAATCTCTAAAACTGCTGTGCAAACTGGGAGAGCCCATCCTTCAGCCAGCTCACAGATATGTGGCTAGGATTTCTTCTTGGGGATCCTGGAATATGTGTGGGCTTGACTGGCACAAGAGGAATGTGAAGGCAAGTCTCCCACATCCTGTTCAGTGCTCTAATCCATGATCTAGTAGACAAAACTCTGCGCCTGTAGAAGAGCCCAGGATCTCCTTCCCAAGGGCTGTGCTGTGCCAACCTCAGGTCAGTGCTCTGAGAGCACCCACAGACATGACTGGTGCCAGTGGGATGAGTGGAAAAAATGTAGTTTGTGAAATTTTATGGATTAGATGAGAGCGCTGTCAAAACTTAAATGGGAAGAGTAGAAGCATATGGCCTCTTCTTTTCCACAAGGAGATCTTTTCCTCCTCCCAAATGCCCTGAGAATGCCATGCCCCCTTCCTAAGATTCATCTACATGAACTGGACAATTGATTTATCTCCATCAACTGCTTTTCAAATACCACTTTGTACTTCCTGGCATACTTAGGTCATACTTAGGAAGCTTACTTTTCAAGAAGCTTCTCTGTTGTGTTGATCTCCAGTGTTCCAGCCTTGCTCTGTTCCCATGGATTTTCATGCACTACTTAATGTTTCCAGGTTTTCCCTGTTCAGTATCTGCTCTAAGGGATCTTTGCTACATCAGCTGGTACTCTGTGTCCCCTCTTGTGAGCCACAAGCACTGCTGGGTACATCTCAGCTTCTGACTCATGTTCTCTGTTCTAATTGCTGATTTGTTGTGTCTTTTTGTGTTACATTCACTTGCCTGTGCCTCATCCAAGACTCAGCTCCCACTGAGGCTCCATCCCATGTACACACACCATCAGAATCCTCAGGCATCTTCAGGCACAGTCTTAAACACAAAAAACACCACCGCTGGCTTAGTACAGCTCTGAGCCACAAGTAAGTTGCTGGAGTGTACTGGGAAGTCTAATTACATGCTTGCCCTGTTCTTTATTTTTTCCTGGGCATGGACTATCAGCCACTGCTCCTTCTGAAATCAGAACATTGTTCTCTTGTCTTCGTTGGGTTTACTCACTATTGATTTTGCGGCTATTGGTTTCTTGGGCAGCAAAAGAGCCTGGATATTGAATGAGGATGAACCTGTTCTACTCCCTGTCAATGTGGACAGTGTTATGTAGGTGCTAGCATATGATCCGGGTTTGTTTGTGCCTGTTTGTTTGTTTGTTTGTTTGTTTGTTTTTCCTGGCACAAACCTCTTTTCCAAACAGTTTGAGAGGCTCAGACCCAGAAATTCCAGTGTGGTGGCTGAAGCTCCCATCTCCACTTGTTTAACAAATCTGTTCCTGTGAAGGACAGATCCCAGGGAACTGCAGTCTGGTTTCCAAAGACCAGGGCTTGGGCTAGCTATACTGCTTTCCACAAATGGACATGGCTACTCTTATTTTGCAGCAGCTGCCACCCACACAGGCCAATGTGAGCTAAATGGATCTCCATCTGACTCAGTCCTGCTCTTCTAAACTGTTGTTTGGCACAAGTGCTATCAACAAATTTGTTTTCAGTTTTATGTATCTTCACTAAGCCTGATTAGTAATAACACCAATAGGTTCTTCCTTGGCATCAGAGCAATTCCAGCATTTCTAGGCAGCACTGAAAGCATCAGATGTATTGCAGCTGCTTGGAAGGCGATCACAAGAAAATAAAATTACACAGCTGCACTGTAAATGGGAATCTTTAATTTTAGGCAGACGGTCTCAATAAAAACTTGGAGCTCCATGTATTTCACTGCAAAGTCGTGGAGAAGGAAAAGCTGCTCAGTGAAACTAGATAGAAAATGTTCAACTAATTTTGACAACACAATTTAATGAAAAATACTGTTTCTGCAACACCTCGGTTCCATACATTTACTGTATTGCATGGTGTTTTGTTTTCTGTTCTTTGGAAAAATACAATTGAAACACTTTGAACTTACTGTTTGACCTGAGTGACTTTATCCAGTCTCAAACTCTACTGCCTGGGCTGCTGGGATGGATCAGAGTCACTGGGATGGGCTCCCATCTGCCTTTTGGCTCCATCTCATGACTACCACAGTAGTCTCTGCATGTCCCCTGTCACTCAGTCTCTTTTCTGGCTGAGGACACCTGAAACTTTGGCACTATAAAAAGATATGTTATGGCAGTCAAGTGATGCTAAAGGAATCTTTTCTGCTCTGGAGCGTCTCAGCCAATCTGGCTTAAAAAAAACATTCAAAAAGTCCCTCTTCTGCATAAGAGACTTTGAGGGGATGTAATCTCAATGTCCAAAGCCTATAAAATGCAGAAAAAAATGTGTGAATTCACATGAGGTAACTTGGAGCCCACTGACTGGAGAAACCTGATCCAAACCCTATTAAAATCCTGAAGAATATATTAACCAGTTTCTTTGATCTTTCTAACACTATCTGAGGACTCTAACTACTGATGAGCAATGTGTGGTTTGGTTTTGGTTTTTTTTTTTTGGTTTTAACAAATGTAGGAAGACATTAACTGTTCCCTTACTTACTGCCCAATATTTTCCCCAATACCCTGTTGCTGAAACCCAGTTCTAAAACAATGTAAGGACATTCCCACAGTTTCATTTTCAGTAATTCTTTCCTGAACCAGGAAAAAAGCTATTTTTGCTACCTTAATTTAAGAGTTTTTCCACAATCATAGAAGCTTCAATATACTAATTATTTCTGTTTATATTTCAATATCAGCTTCATTGTTTTGACCTTTGCCATTTCCACTAGGCTAGAAAGAAGTAGAATGGCAATTCAATGAGAAATTTAATTGGCACTTTAATGCCTTTTTCCACTGTTTTCAAATATAGCAATTATTTTATGGTATATCAATCACTGTTCCCCAGCCTGTTCTAGAATATAATTTTAAATAAAAGTTTTCAGTGAGACATTCTGTGTTCTTGGCTATATTCTGCCGCCTTTCTTTCTACATTCACATATTTGCTAATATTCAACACAGTATAGGATGTGAGGAAGTGAAAAAAAAAATGGTTAAGTCTATTCCATGGCGACTTTGGAGGTTTTAGAATTTCATTTCCTCATAACATGCATGGAAAACACCTCTCTGCATATTTGCATTACTTGCATCAAAATGTTCCTATTAATACTCAGTGGATCATAGTTTCAGTACAGGATTCTCTTTAAAACCTCTGAAGACTCTGTTCTGTTCCTTGGAAACATTACTGTCCAAGACATCTTAAAAACTGATGCATCTCAGTTAAACATTTGTACCAGGTCTGGAACGACCTTTCACTGATGAAATGAATTTGACAAAAATATTCCAACCAATAGTAACAGCTAGGAAGTTAGTTAGGAACATCAGTCCACAGAATAAAATCCCACTGGTGTAAGAATACAACACTTGTTTGACAAGGCTTTAAAAAAAAATAAATTTAGTTGGGTGGCTGCACTTACTGCTCGACTGAAATGAAGTATTTCAGGTGTATAATTGATACACATTCAGCTGTCTCTAACTAATAAATGGTGCCTCTTTTGGCATGTAGGTCAGGAGAAGAACTTTTAGTGATTCTCCCTATTTTGATGGAGATCAAATTAAAATTAAAAAAAAAAAAAAAAGGATCTTTTTTTCCTCATGTGTTACTTTGACCCTGGAGTTTTGCTGCTCTGACATTTTCAGATTTTTCATGACTTTTGACTTCGCAATGAGAACCTACTTTCAACACAGCCTTTTATGTAAACACTGTTTCCTGTTTTGCCTCAAAGCAAAATGATGAAAAAATCCTAGCAGCTTTGCACTCTTATCACAACAGGTAGGATGTGCACGATCATCTCCTGCAGCACAAACATTTTGTAGACAATGGCAAAGAGCTGTATTCTGCTCAGGGGACAAGAATTTGCCTTAGCCAGGACTTTGTTGACAGAAACTGCTACCTGTGTCAGTAGGCCTCACACAGTTCAAAGAAAACCACTTTTTAAAGAAAATCTTTTATTAGAGGTAGTTGGGTAAAGCAGATACTAGATAAAGCAGGTTTGTTTTCAGGTAGATGAACTACTCTTTGGGCCCAAAACATAGAGGCAATTGTCATTAGTTTGCTCAGAACTGCACTTAATTGCTTTAAATTTTCAGACATCTGAGAGGAAAGTTTTTATTTTGGGAGCAGAGGGTGATCCTGACCCTGCTAAGAGTGTAAGAAGTGACAGAAACTAAATGTTAAGAGGAAGTGGTAATTCCCATTGAAGACCTACAAGATGTTGGGTGTGGGGAAATTCAGTGGTCTGTCTCAGATCCATCTACTCTGGTATCTGACAGAATTTTAATGACATTTTAATGGCATTTTAGTACTTTGGCCCACCTATGTGTTGCACTGTCAGGACTGCAAGGTTTGAGATGGAGTAGCTGTTTTGTGAATAGAATTTTTCAAGAGCTACTGGATGTTGTTCTTTCCTCATTAGGTAGCACATCGTGGTTGTTTGGTTTCACCCACAGAGTTCCCTAAATGCAGCGAATGCATCATGTGATGCCTATGAGATTTCAGGATGTGCATGTGTAGGATCTGTGGATTTTGGTTGTTTTGGTGAAGCAGTCATTTATCATGAGGGTTGTGGCAAGATTTGGATCTGATTTTCTTAAGCTATCTGGTGCTACTCAGCTTATGCTTGTCTGAGGGGAAACTGATTTCAGTGATGGAGCTAATGATGATGAGTGTTGTCTGAAGGGGAGGAGGGTTGTTTCTAGGAAAAATAATTTCAAGGTATTATTTGCTTCCAAAATAAGCTGCAACTTGTTAACATTTTCCAGTATAAATTTCTTGCATATTGTGGCACATGATATCCAGTGGGGGATTTTCTTTCCATATTGTAATAAGTTTGTACAAGGTTAGGTGGCTTCTTCAAATATGTGATCCTAGAGGAGTGTCACTGTTGGATGAACATAATCTGTAGCTTTGTGAGGGAGTGCCATGAATATTCTCCTCAGAGCAAATGAGGTGATGTCTGTGGGCTGGTTGTGTATCAGTTTTTCTAGTGTGTTTTGGATAGTTGATGGTTTGTGGAAGGAGGTGTGTTGGTCTGTGGATTTTCTGCATATGGTAGTTTGAAGGTTGCTATTTTTTATGTTGACCTTGGTGTCTAGAAAGTTGATGCTGATGTAAGTTTTCCAGAGATAGTTTGATGGACAATTCTGGTTGCTGAATCTGTGCTAGAAATCAATGAGGGAATCCATTCAGTCCAGACAGCATCTATGTATTCTGGCATATCCTGAGAAATATGCTGGCTTGGTGGGAAGGTTAAAGTCTTTTTCTTGAGGTGGCTTCTGAAGAGCCTGACATCCTAGTGCTTGGTTACAAGTACCTGGGTGCTTGTAGTTGCATCTCTGATTTGGTGGGGATGAAGTTGTTGTGGATGAAGATGAAAAAGACGGGGCTGACATACAGAGGATGACAGAAGGCTGGTATCACTTAGGCGAGTAGATCAGGTGCAATGCTGCCTTGGTGGGGCATACAAAAGATGATGTAGTAAAGTAGTTTATGAAACAGTGATCCAGGAAGAAGCATGTGGTTTTTGTTTGTTTGGGTTTTGTTTGTTTGTTTGTGGGGTGTTTTTTTTTTTTGGTTTTGTTTCATTTTTCTTGAGAAAGCTGCTTCCATAAATAACTGTGTTTAGAGATCCTCATAGCTCTTCAGTGAAAGTCTCCTTACGTTTCCTTCTTAAAGAATCTAGAAGAGCACAACAAAGTCCTAAACTGGCAAAAGAAGAGTTCAGATAAATATTTTCCTTCTTCCTTAGGAAGAGAGTTGAGATCCAAGGTGAAAAGGGTAAAGGTCTTTCTTCAGTTCCTCTCATATGGTGGCATCTAGCATCAGTGATGTTATCCTAACTTCTCCCTTATCAGTTGTTTCTCAGCTAATTGGTGATTAGATTTTTAAAACCCTTAAAAAAAAAAGTTATCTTTTGAAAAATTATTTCACTGTTATTTCCCTCCTGAAAAAATTGTTATCTTACAACACTGTAAAATTCATTCAGGGGTGTCCAGCTCAGTATAATGTGACATTATTTTAATTGCTGTTTTACAGGGGATGGATAGTTTACCTTAATTTTTTTTTTGTTTTTTTCAGGAAAGTTGAGACACACTTAGAGAAATAATTCCTCAAATTCTCTGCAGACCACAATGCCACCAATGTTTCTGAGCACAAATGTAAGCATTTGGAAAGAAAAGACAGGGGTAGCCATTCAAAGTTGGGATATTACTCCATGACATCCTGGTGGGTGATGCTGGGAAGCAGGTGCTCTTACCATCATTTCTCAGATGTGTGTCATTGTTGGTGAAGTAGTTGTTATTGTACTCTTTGGGTCCAGTGTTAAATTATCTCATTTTGATAATAATTTGTTGCATGGTAGTGTATTTCATACAGTTTCCTTTAATTCACTGGAGCATGTAATCATGCTCAGTCAGCCTCTCTGGTGGGGTAGTGTTTCTCAGCTTAGGCAGACCTAAACAGGGTATTCTGTCATGTATTGAGTTGAAAACCAGGCTGTTTTTCTACAATCAAAACGATCTACATGTATCTATGTCATTCTACCACATTCTTCAAAGCCTGAGCTGGACTTGCTCTCATTTGCTTGCACATCTGCATTATTTGCCCACTGAATTTTCCAGGGCTGCAGACCTAATATACTCGATGCTGCCTTTGCAACAAATACTTTGGAGAATACTTTCCATGAAGTGGACCAGTCAGGCACGTAAAATGGATCTATGGAAGAGATACTCACATCTCCAAAAGTGTAGATAAACTGGTGAGTCTATGTCCAGAGAGAGGAAAACTGCATGGAGGCAGGAAGAAGACTGTAAATAGACAAAAGCTAAATAAGCAAGTATATGAAGGGGAAACTTGGGACCCTCAGAGTTCCATGAGAGAGTGCCTACAAACTGTAGGGTTTGTACTTAAAACTTTGGACTTTACCAGGAGGGTTTTTTGGTACTGAATGCAAGATGGGGTGTGCAGAGCATAGGAAGATGTTTCGATGGAATCGATGTTCTGATCAAAGGGTTTGGGAATGCGAATCAGTCGCATGAGGGGAGATGGAGAGGCCCTGAACTGTTTCCAGTGGCAGCCAACTGCGGGCACAGGTTCCCACCATCCCTTTACCCCATCCTTTTGAAAGAACTCTGACCTATCTCACCTGCTTTTGGTCAACTCAGCACCATTTGTGCTCATTTTAGCATGGCCTGAGTGAAGAAGGAGTTAAGACAAGACAGGCCTTCAGTCCCCTGAGGACCTCGGCCCACCACAGGGGCCAGGGAATGGCCGAGACTGCCCACCCAGGGTGTGTGTGGCTTCAAAGTATCCCAGGATTTTGGGAAAAACTGACCCTCCACCCACCATCTCGGCTGCTAGGTGCATCCCAAACCTGAGGGGAGATGGGGGGGGGGAGGGAGGCAAGGGTGAGAAGGGGGCAGGGGGACGGCATCCAGCAGGAGCCGGCTGAGGCACCGTTGCCCGGACTTTGTTAACTCATGGTGGAGGAGAGGAGGAAACTTTCGCTCCCCGAGGAGGAGCAACCTCGACCTCGATCACGGGGCCCCTAGCCCGGGGGTGGGGGCCGGGGCTCAGAGGGCAGGGTCGGGTCCGACCCGACCCGACCCGACCCGACCCGATCCGATCCGATCCGATCCGATCCGATCCGATCCGATCCGATCCGATCCGATCCGATCCGATCCGATCCGATCCGATCCGATCCTCCCCTGCAGCCGCGGGCCGGCGGGGGCCGTTCCTTTTCTCGGGGAAGGGAGGCGAGGAGGGGGCGGTGGTGATGTGTGTGTGTGTGGTGGCGGCGGCGGGGAGGGAGGGAGGGTAGGGGCACCCCGCCCGGGGGCTGATTGGCCGCCCAGTTTATAAGAGGTGCCCGGTGGGGACGGTGGGATTGTTTGCTGAGGCTGGAGAGCTCCGCGGAGCCGCTGGCCGCCTCTGGAGCCGTCCGAGCGGAGCGGAGGGGAGCGGTGGGGAGCTGAGATGCGGCGCGCCAGCCGAGACTACACCAAGTACTTGCGCGGCTCCGAGGAGCTGGGCAGCGGCGCCGCCCACGAGAGCGCCCCGCCGCCCGCACCGCCGGCAGCCCCGCTGCCGGCACACCCGCACCCGCCGCCCGCGTCCCGCTCCCTCCTCGCCGCCCTCGTCCTCCTGGGGCTGGGGCAGGTGGTCTGCAGCGTGGCTCTCTTCCTCTACTTCCGAGCTCAGGTAAGCGGAGCCTCCGCTGGTCCCCAGAGACGGGGTGAAGGGGGAGGTGCAGCCCCTTCCCGCCTTGGCGGTGAGAGTTGGGCGCTGGCGGCAGCCCCATGAGGAGCGGCCGGGCAGGTTGGGAGCGCGCACCTCGCAGCCTTTTCGGAAGAGGCGAAAGGTGCTGGCGTCAGTGGGCTTGAGGAGATAAATTTAAAAAAAAAGGAGAGAACGATTCTATCTGACTCTGGATTTGGCCCAACTGGAAGGTTCTCAGGACCCTGCAGGCCTTTGCCGTGTCCCGGTTATGGAGCTGCTGTTACGGAGCTGAGGTGATCTGTACCTGAAGGGTGCCTAGAGGAAGGCTGGCGAGAGACTTTTTACAAAGGCATGTAGTGATATGAGAAGGAGTAATGGCTTTAAACTGGGAGAGAGTACATTTAGATGAGTGGTGAGACACTGGCATGGGTTGTCCAGGGAAGTTGTGGATGTCACCTCCCTGGAAGTGTTCAAGGCCAGGTTGGATGCGGCTCTGAGCAACATGGTCTGGTGGGAGGTGCCCCTGCCCATGGCAGGTGGCATGGAACCAGGTGATCTTTAAGGTCCCTTCCAACCCCAACCATGATTATGGGTAGTGACTGAGCTCAGTGGTGCATACTAAGGTACAGGGTTTCTCAGCAAGGTTGGATGCCATGGGGCCCTGACTTGGGAAGCAGCTTAATGACCCTTCACACGGAGTCTCTTGGGGCTTTGGTTTTTAATCACCCACTGTCAGTTATTCACTGGAGAGTAGTTTGACCAGGCTGAGGTCTTTTGCCACCAGGAAAAATGTCTTCAAGGGAAAAAAAAAAAAAAAAAGCCAGCACACAACACCTCTTGGGATTGTTTGTCCTTCAGACTTCTCTGGGTCACTGCAGAGTGGGGTCTTTGCCTTTGTGGCATCATCCGGAGGTGCACTCTGTAGCTCAGGAGCTCATTTCTGGGAGAGAGCGGCCCCCTCGCCCTCCAGGCCACAAGTCTGCCAGGGGATGCATCTGAAGAGGCAGCGGTGTGCATGGAAAGGAGCATATAGGGAGGTATTGCTGCGGGGGAGATAAGGTGAGAGGCGGTTAGGATTTCGGAGAGAAGAACAGTCTGCTTCTTGGAAACAGCTCGGCTGGCTGCCTGGATTCAGTCACTGCTGCATCTCCTACCCACTGTGGCTGAGCCCTCTCGGAGGAAGTGGGGGACTGCCGGCTGGTTGCTGCTCAGGGCTGGGTGTCAGCTTTCTGCTCAGCTTCTCCATCAAATACGAATTAATTCTGTTCACACAGGTCTCACTGCCTTCATGGAAGTGGTACTTCTGTTGTGTGTACTTCCCATTTGAAGTCAGAGGGGAGTGGAAACCTGTTTCTTTCGGTTTACTTTCGAGGTAGATGCACTTGATCTTGATGTAGCGGTCTGGATTTCTGAGCAATGTGCACTCCAAAAACAGGTGTTGCACAAACCTGTGCTCACTTAAACGGATGGATGACTATCAAAGATACAGTAACGATGCTGATCATTTATTATGCAGACCAGGTCGTATTTTCTTACTGACAATGGCTTTGTGTTTGCCATTGTAACAAAAAGTAAAACAGAACAGCAATAGAGTACTTAGTTAATCACATCCCGAATGCTTCAGAAGAGTGACATTTAATTTCTGGGGCTCATTGTAAAGTAGCTTAAAGCTCCTTGTTTGCTTGACAGTGAAATAAATTAATGGCTACTTCAGCTTGTGGCCAAGAAATGTTTTTCAGTCCACATCTGCATGAATTTGAAGAAATGACTGTGTCAGAACGTAGCTCATAAAAATGCACAGCTATACATTGATTAGTAGGCAAGAGAGCTGTTGCAATCAAAACAACTAATCCAAGTGTACTTCTTGAAAACCCTGTATTTCCATTCTTCTTACCTTCCACCCCCTTATTAAAGATCCTTACTGATAGGTTTATGTCAGTGCTTCACTCATTACAAACAAAAGGGAAAAAGAGCTTTCTTACCATAATGACTATTTTTCTTCTGCTAGCTTGATTTAAAAAATTACATAGTCTCGGTGTAATTCTGCCTTTGGCAGCTTAAGTCTTGCCAGTTTCATGTTATTGTAGATCTAGAATAATGCTGTTGGATGGAGTTCTTTGTAAACTAACTTCTGAAACATCTAAAAGAGATAAAGTAGCAAGATGTAGATTTAACTGAAGTAATTCCCTGAAAAATTTCTGATGGAGAAAATGTCTCCTTTGTTATCACTGAAAATTAGAATAATAAATATACTTTGGCAGTAAGTAATACACAATAATAAGGTAATCAATATCCGTTCCTCTATTTCGTGTTGTGAAATAAGATAGATGGAAACATATAGTAGGTCCTACAGCAGTTAGGTCTTAGCTGAGTCTCTTATAGATTGTTTTATTTACATGGGACATAATCTGACCTCTTTCTTTTGAAAAGATTGCTGTCAAATTTGGTTTTAATAATCTTATCTAAAATTGTACTTTTAATAACAGAAACGTTGAGTATTTTGTTAAAATAATGGGAAGTTAATAATACGAGCTGTGCATCAAAAGATTTTAGTGACTTGGTTAGTGAATTAACCAAACATGAATTAGAAAGCTAATAAAAAAAGTTACATGTTTTACAAGTTCTTAAAAACCCTACTGAAGAGCCTCAGTAAACTCTGACTCAGTAAACTCTGACTCAGTTTTACCGTACACATTTTATCTGTATTTGCATAAAATCATTTGGGCTGGATCATGACACAGTAGAAGCTGAGACAATAGCTGAGGTTTTGGTTTTTCCTTAGGTTTTGTTTACTTTGTGGCTTGAGAATTTGGAATTTCACAAGACACATAATTAAGACTGACACTAGGTTTTCATGGGTAAACACTTCTGTGGCCAAGAAATAATGCAGCATAATGCAAAGGAGACAATGAGCTAATACATCTAAAAAGAAAGAAAAACCTAAGAAATTAATTTTACCAGCGTCCCAGTAGCAGTGTTCTGAAATGTAAAAAACATTTAAGATGTTCTGGCTTTTCTTCTTGGACTATGCAACATACTGAATCCAAGAAATTAAACACTAACAAAATGTATTGGTTTTGAGTGTCTGTACTTCATGAGGAATATTAGCTCATGGTGAATGAAAATGCCATGAAAGTTTAGTTAGATACTTGGGGCAGCTGGAGATCATGATGTAATAGAGACTCATGCACAGCACTTTCATGAGTAAATGCTAAAGTATTGCTTCCCAGAGTGTTTAAACTCTTCTTTCCGGCCCATTTCCTTAATGTACTGAGATCATAAAAGGGTGGGAATTTGGGTCTAAAACTGACTGAACTGAAGGGCAGTGGAACAAGCTGGAAACGCTCAACCAGATGTGGGGGCTGGATGTCTTAACTCCCATAGTTTAGCCTTGATGTCCCAAGATTTTCCATTTTTCCTATTGAAAAAAAAGTCTGGGCGATGCCAATGTTAAGTATTCTACCATACTAAAAAATTCACACAAATAGGGAAGTCATATTTTTATTGTCATTTCATGCATCTGCAGAATTTTGACTTTCCTTATGGTGTGTTTTGAAACAATCATCTTTTAGACTTCATCTGAAGTTTTGGGAATGTTCTAGAGCAGTGGCCAACAGAAAACAGCTTGCTGGGAGACAATACCACTTTTTTGGACTCCTGGAAGGGCCCCTCTGGTGGTTAAGAAAGATCATGGAGTACCAAGTTTATTAGTTTAATTTTGAATTGTTTAATTTTTGAAATTAGTTTAAGTTTGAAAATAAGTGTAAGTATAAATGTTTTTTGTAAGCAGTAAATTTAGTGTAAGGAGTAAATACAGAATGAGATACTGTAGCATTGCATAACTGAGGCAACATTTAATAGATAAAGATGGCTGGAACACATTTTATCTTTTAAAATCAATGTTTTTAACATTGGAAAGTTTGTTTCTAATTATTTAAATTCATTTGGTTGTATTCTCAGTGCTGGAGCTCATTTGGCTGCCCCAAGTTAAATGAAAACAGTCTGAAGGTGCAACTAGAATGATGAAAATTAAGGGGCACCAAATATTATCTGATTCCTAGGTCATACACAATGGATGGATTCTCAATAATAAAAAAATAAATTAAACACTCCTTTTATTACATAGGTTGCTATCTATAAGGAATTTAGCTTACTCAATCTGTTATAAGTCTTTTTCCAATGTTTTTTTGTTTTTTGGACTGTTTTGTTGGGGTGGTTTTTTTTTTTGATCTTGATGTTTCTTCCAGGTAATATTAACCTTAAGGACTTCATGCTGAAGGTCTCTGTGTGTTGCAGGTTAGCAGGTTGCTTCCTGTAGACCATTCTGGCGTTTCATCTGGCTCTTTAGAAGTTCTGCTCAGAACTTCTCAGAAGAACTTTTCTCCTTGAAAGTTTTTCTTTGCATCACTTCTTGCCCACAGTCAGTGCTTGGTAATGTGTCTTTACAACCGTGGTGGTTCAATATATGTTCTTTATAAAGTTATAAGACACAGGTTTTCTGAGAATGCCTTTTCAGACAAGCAAGCTAAGGTCCCTGGTTAAATGTGGTGAAGACTACTATTCTTTGAAAAAGGTAAGGGCAATCAGGTGGGTGAGATAGTCTGAAGATCTGAGCTTTACCTTATCAAGCACTGGATCTCTATAGAGACTTGCATGTCTCAGGATGTGATGCTGCACAGCTTTAAGTTGCTGAAGTGTTTCCATTAAGGCTTAAATCTTTTAACTGAAGGCACAGAGATTTTGGCTGTCTTAAGGCTTCAGGAGGTAAACTTTGATTTCAGTAAGTGCTTCTGTACAATCTGCTGCTACAGTTCTAGCACAGAGTGATTGCTGATGGGTGAGAGCTGTCTTTGCTACTTATGATTTGCCATGGTGGATACTCAGGCCTTGACAAATTTCGTGATCTTTGTGTTGTAAAATCTTGTTTTCTTGTCTACTTCTCAGAAGAGAAGTTTAAATAAATCCAAAACTGGGATGATAGTTTCTTGCTAGCAGAATTGCTGATAAAAATAAGTATCTATTGGCAGTTATGTGCTGTGGCTATCTCTCTTCTCTCTTGTGGTGCATTTGGAGGGAGTTAAGGGACATCTGCTGAAGACCCTAATCCCTTCAGGTCTCAAACAGTCCCAAAGTAAAAGGCTGAGTCTGGAACAATGGGCTCTGTTTTGGGTCCCTCAGTACCAGAGGTGTATCAGCAAACTGGGGAGAGTCCAGCAGAAGTCCACTTTGATTGGTAGGGACTGCAGTGTACCAGAAATGGACAGCTGGATTTTTTGAACCTCAAGAAGAACAGACTAAGATGAGGGAAGTTAATCACCATTTTTAGCTACCTGAACATGGAGCCAGGCTCTTCAGAAGTGATCAGCAAAAACAAAAGACACAGACAAATTGCAGCAAGGAGTACTGTAACTGGACATCAAAACCAGTGCTTTTACACAATAAAAGTGATTAATTTGTAGCACAGTTTGCTAAGGGAGATTGAAAGTAGCCTCCATTGATGCACATTCCACCAAGGTTCTCTAGGCAAGGCTTTGACAAACCTGACCTAAGTTACAACTTGACCCTGCTTCAAGCAGGGATATGGACTAGGAACTACCAGAGGTACCTTCCAACATAGGTCATTCTGTGTTAACTGCCTTTTAGCAGCTATTGGTAAACACTTTGTGCTTATTTATTTTTTTCTTTCAGTTTCTGTTTGATTTTCTGTGTTCTGGATACTAGTGAGAGTTTCAGGGGAAGATGTTTTATGAGTTCAGTTTTACAGTAGTTAAAGCTAGTACTGCCTTCCTGCTGTTTCACAGAATGGTAGAATGGTTTGGACTGGAAGGGACCTCAGTTTCATTCCTATGCTTGTCCTGGCTCTGGTGCTTGTCTGATACCTGGAGTGAGTTGGTTTCAGGGTGCTAATCTTATCTAATCTAATCTTTCAGGGAATTACAGCAACCAAAATTCATCCCAGGTTAATGATGTATAGAAGTGGAGACTGAGAACCAGGAATTAAGTTTTGCGGTGAAGATGAAACCACAAAGGTGCTAGTTTTAATTGCTTCAGCTGTTACTGGGGCTGCACTGTGCTAGCTGACTTTAGAAGTCATTAGTGTAGTTTTTTTAATCCTTAATTCATGGAGCTGTAGTGGCTACACTTGGATTTTCTTTTGTGTTAGGCTGTTGTCAGGCCACCCAAGGAAGGTGTTGCAGCCTCCAAGATGTAACTCATCTCCACCCTTCAGCATAAAGCTGTGGTACCTTCTGATCTTCAGGTGAACCTTTTTTGACCTGTCTTATTCCAAATCTGCGGGGATAACCGAGGCAGCTAAACCTAGTCACGGGGGCTGACACTGATCTGAGAGAATCAGGCAAATAGCTCTCATCTGGGAAGTTCAGCAGAAAGATGGTGGTGGAGGAGGCAGCATCTGTGCAACAAATGTTTCTCTGCAGGATGTTCCTGTTGGGTGGCTGCCTGGGCGGTGTGGGCTTAAGTTCACTTCTGTCATCCTAATCTTATGCTTTTAAATCTTTTGGGGGGTCAAGAAGTCCATTTTATATTTGTGTGAACAAATAATACAATGTGTATGATTCACTCTGTCTGTTTTATGTTCTGCAAAACTTCTTTTGAGATTCAGTTTTGTTCAGTGTCATGTTGAAGGAAACTGGATGCTGGTCAGGCACTATCCATAATATCTTGGCATTCCTTCATTGTGATTGCAAATAGTGTATTGTCTTTTGTAACTCTTAGATAAATTTGTTCCTTCCACCTTATGCAGGAAGATAGAAGTAAATGTTCTTTGTTAGACAGCTGACAGAAAACTTAGACAAGGTTTTGAGTGCACAAACCCTTTAAGCCTAAAGTAAAAGTGCAGTAAGTACAAGATGAGAAAACAATTGCTGAGAGTCTTAAGCTATCTCTCAAAGATGGTGTGGTCAATATCTCTTGAGTGTAAAGTATATGGAGTGTGGGGAGGGAGGATGAAATGGCTTAAATAATGTTTGCTCAGTTAAACTCAGCCGTGGCACAGATTGTAATCCATGAAATAACCTTCCAATTTATCCACCTGGCAGGAGTATTCTTCAGGAGTATTCTAAACTGTATTTGTATTCTAAAGTGTATTTGATTCAATCACAAAGACTGATCACTAAAAATATCTCCCAGATTATAGATTTAACAGTCTTTGTCCCTTGATGCAGAGGTGTCCTGTGGTACAGTTTTATCATCTTTTGGTCTTTCTGAATTTGTGCTGTCTTACCTGGTGACTGTTTTGTAGAATAATGCAGCAAAATAGTTTCACTGGGAATTGGCTTCTGCTCTTTTTCTCCATTTGAAAATGATGTCCTAGATATTCATACTTTCCTCTTGTTCATCTACTTGGCATTTGCATGCTGGCTGGCAAACTTTAGTTTTTACAGGTAGGATGACTGTGTATGTTGCCTGCTAAAATAATTGTGATACTGCAATGAGTGGTCAAAAAACTAGAATTCAGGATTTACTGTAAGAGTGTCTTTAATTTGTAATTGGTGTTTTTACTTTGTAAATTTGTGTAATTTGTCTTCATTTTTTGAAAGCCAGTTATCCAATCTAAGCTAATGAACTAGCCAGCTCCAGAAGATAATTCATTCTCCTCTCTCACCTGCTTGTTAGATAAAATAGAGGTTCATGGGGGAAATTTTTCTGCCTTCACTGTTTACAGTGAAAATTTAAATAATAAACTTAGCTAGATGTCAGACTTTTAGATGGCTGAAAATTATGGCTGACTTAAGCGATCTTAATGTGTCTTGGACAGACACTTAAAACTGTGGTTGTTTATCTTTTTATTTCAGATGGACCCTACTAGGATTTCTAAAGAACATGCACACTGTGTCAGAACACTTTTTGGACATCAAGAAAACACAGATTTGCATGATACATCCTTTGAAAATCAAGAAGTGAAATTAATGCCAGAATCATGTAGAAGCATGAAACAGGCTCTCCAAAGAGCTGTGCAGAAGGTAAGTGACAGACAGACTATGTTACTTTATTTAGTGCTCCTGTTGCACTTAGAGCAATTTTTCCAATATCTCTATTCAGAGGTAAGTTCTAGAAAGTATTTTCTGATAGTTGAGGAATACCTGACTTTGCATTCAGGATGATACTGTGTTTGCTCACGAAGCTAGTAGTGATTAACAAATTCGGTATTCAAACACATTTTATTTTTTATTTTCTTTAAGTAAGGAAGACTTTAGCATACACCAAGGAAACTATGATTGCAGTTAGTTTTTTTGTTTTTCTGACATTTGGATAGGCCCGGATGGTAGTGATTTATCCAAGTATTTGTATAGCTTTGCCCACAGTTTGAATGTTCATAAAAAGGAGATTTCCACTTTTTTCTTTTTTTTTTCAAAGAAGTCTTCCTGTCTCTGTTTCTGACAAGATTTTTTTCCATGTCAAGATGATCAGCAAGCAAAATACTGCCTGAAAGACAGAGATTACATTTGCCCTTACTTCCTCTTGCTTCTTACTCTCTGCAACCCAGAGTAGGGATAGTAACTCCTTTTTCTTTTTTTTTTTCTTCTCCCCACTTTGCTTGTTCTCTCTTGTTTGCAAACCATTCCTACGCTGGCAGAAGAGCTGCTTTGCCATAGCATGTAGCAGCTGCTTTGGCCAGCAGCTGAGAATGACACCTTGATCACAGACACAAATAACAGTAGCTAAACAAGTCAGCCCCTGTGAAGAAGCCTGGGCAAGCTGGATTTATATCACAACCACCTGTTACTGCAGTTACTGCCTTTAATATCTTTGTGTGTTCATGACAGTGTTTAGTGCTAATTGCAAGCTATTTAAAAGCTGAATGTCTGCTGTGGCAATTGGTTTTCCTGGCTTGCCCAGGTCCATTACTGCTGCTTCACATCTGTCTAAGACTCAGTTTTTCATAAAGAATGCTACACTAGATTGACCTGGGCTCATGTACACTTTACAGAATAAATTGTACTTGAGTTAATTATATGGTAATTATATGCATTAGCATTAATTCTGCTAATGCTTGCTTTTAATGGAGGACCCCAAGTGACTGATCTTTTTGTCAACAAAATTTAAACCTACAAGTTCATGTCCTGGCCTGCTTGCAAGCCATCTTCTTGAAAATCTTCAGGGGTAAAAAAAAATAATTTAACTCTAGGATATGTTCTAGCATTTTATAAGCTGTCTCACACTACACTTAATTCCTCTTGTGTTCTGGTAGTAGACTGTTTGTCTCTGCAGCTCTCAGGACAGAGTGAGGAGCTTGTTACAGTAAGTGAATGGGAAGCCCTATATTCTGGTCCTTTGCTGCTGGTTACTCAACATAGGCATTTGCTTTACTTGAGGCTTCATATCCAGCCATGCTGGATGGAGGTTAAATGCTGCAATGTCTGTGGCCAAGATAAATAGTGAGTAGGGATAACTTTTTTATCTGATGACCATTAGTTTGAGAACAATAAAATTCCCCTTGCCAAAATAATCAGACTCTGAATTTCCTTTGAACGCAGCAGAATCTATAAAGCAGCTGGGTCAGAGTTCTGGATGCTTTGTCATCATGAATTGATGACAATGAAAAACAGGAAAATATTTGCATCTTTTTGGTATGTCAGAGAAGTGAAAGAAATGGTGTTAAGGCAAAATTATACCTTATGTTCTGGAAGCTCTGCCTTTCATTGGCTCAGAAGGGCAGAGATGCAGTTGAATCTTACTTCCAGTTGTGCTTGTCCTTTATGTAGTGCACCCAGTGGGACTTGAAAGAGATTTTCTACCCTCTGTGCTTTCTTCACTTTCCTGAAGGAGACTCTAACCTGTGTGTGTTTTAAGTACAAGTATCCTTGTTTGAATTGGCAGCATGCTAAATGACTGAAATGAAACACTTGAAAATACTGTTTAAGTTTTGTGATTTTTTTTTTTTTTTTAATATTTTGTATTTTGCAATCCAAGCTGCTCAGGAAATGAAAATAGACAACTTGCTTTTGCTCAGGCTTATGGTCTGGTTACTGCCTATAGCTTACAGCTTACTGCACTGGTTCTCATCTGTTTTGTTTGCACACCTGTAGACCTAGTACTTAAATCTGAAGCAGGGATTGATGTTGAAAATGAAAGTGCTTTGATGAAAACCAGTGTAGTAGGGCTGCAAGGCTGGATCTAGAAACATTTGTCTTCTGAAAAAATAGTGATAAAATATTTTAATAAAAAACTAATGGTAAATTCCTTAGCACATTTCAGGATGAAATTACTGCTCAGGGAGCAGCTTACTCAGTAGAAGTTAAATTTTCAGTATTGTGTACAGAATTTCAAGCAGACAAATAATACACTTATCCACCCTGTCTGCTTCATTGCTTGCATGTAATGCTAAAACTTTTTGAGAGTCCAGGTACACTAACCACCCTTCTTATGAAGTCTGTTACCAGCCTGAAAGAACTGCAAACATGTCCTGGGACAATTCATAAGTAACTTTTCTTGGCAATACTCCTGGCTTCTAGCAGCTTGGGGAATTCAGGAATAAACTACTCTCACATGGCAACAGAGTACTTCCAGTGCAGCACTTACACAGATCTATATACTTAAGAAAATTTAAAAGATGTGTAGTGATGGAAAAAATCAAGTTTTCATGGGTGATTGCTTCAGGTTGTTAAAATTTCAGTTTCTATTCTGCCACCTTACATGGCTTTTTTTTTTTTTTTTTTTTTTTTCTGCAAGCAGTAGACTGGAGATGTGCAGATGTGCTGCTTAGGGACATGGTTTACTGCTGGACTTGGCAGTACTGGGTTAACAGTTGGACTTGATATTTTTAAAGGTCTTTTTCAACCTAAATTATTTTATGATTCTATGACTACTCCTTTGGATAGAGGTTGTAGTGCTGATATTTAAATTCTTCTCTGATGAATATTGGTTCATGTACTCTCTGTTTCACTTCCTCCTTGACTGTCATACTTCAAATTGCTGCATTTTCTGCAAGATAACCAGGTTCTTCTTCCTCATATTAGCTGGACTTAAAACACTCAGACAGCAGAGGAAACAACTGCATATAGGAACTTTAGGATCACAGCTGAAGCAATACATGTATGTCCAAAAGGATTCTCTTCTGGGGCATCTCAAAGGTAGATACAGAAATACTGTAAAAGCCAAAGAAGAGGAAAAAATGTTCACAAATATCATGTGTTCAAATGTAGCCTTGTCTCTGCATCCTTAGCGTTGGAAATAACCTGAGGATCAGGAGCTGTTTGGGCTTTTTTTGAAGAAGAAGAAGCTGAGATGTTAGGTGTTAAAACCTGCAGCCTGCAGTGTGTGAGGAAAGAGCAGTTTCCAACTTTCCAGAGGCTTGGAGCATGATTTTAGGTTTTAAAATGTGGAAGTTTTGTAGCTTCCCAATGGCCTCTTAAATGTTTTGGATGAAGGAAGAAAAGTTTTTTGTGACTGGATGCTTGTTTGCTGTTTAGACAGTGACTGCATGAAGTAGGCTGGAATGTGGGAAGCAGGCCAGCAGAGTAGACTTGGTGGGCAGTGATCAAGTGACACAAAAGTGTAGAGGTAGAACTTTTATTTAAAACTAACAAAGTGGTGTGATTTTTGTGTAGAGATTTTTCAACAGCTTGGTAGTACGCATGGTTCTGTGGGTGAAGGTTTTAAGAAAATATTTTCTTGGTAATATTTCTGGTAATCTTTTGTCTGCAGTTTTCTTGCTGTTGTAACTGTCTTAATGACAGGTTTTGTTGAGCTGTTTCTTCTTTCTTAATGGTAGTATGCCTTCTCATTAGGTATGAGATGCTTAAAGGCATTTGGGTGCTAAAGAGTGCAGCTGATACTTTAAAGATTTGGAAAATCCAAGCTCTTAATGCCTCACAGTAAAGATGATGCCAGGGGATTTTCATAAACCCACCAAGAAGCCATGTTTAGACATCTGGATATCTTCAGACATTCACTGAAAAGTGACCCCATCAGGATCAGAAGCAAGTACATGCTAAAATGCTGTTCTGACATAGGTTGTGAGTTGGCACCTTGGAACTGTAGAAACATGAAGTGAAAAATCAAGAGACATGTTGAACTAATACTTCAGGAGGGAACACACAGCTCCATTTCTACTGTCTAGGGTCTAGTGTGTATATTTCAGCTTCCTTTGGGAAGTCTGGGCAGCAGAATAGAAAGGGATATCCAGGTTTTGTGGGACTGGTCAAATCAACTGAAGAACTAGTTCAGAGTTCTCATGTGAGAACTGTTCAGAGAACTCAGGTGATGGAGGATTTCTGCTTTCTGACCACAGGGCAGTCACTTCTAATCCAATAAGAAGCACACAGAAGAAGCAACAAATTGAGTGTGTTAGTGTTGGGCTTATGCTTATAATCTCCCTTTCATTGTAATGACACTTGTGTTCCTATTTGCATATTAATTGCATAGCTTCAGAAAGACCAAAAGAGAGTGTTTCTGTCAGAGAGATGCTCCTAGGAAACAGGAAAGTAGGCTCAAGACCAGGAGGACAAGGCAAGTGGTGGACCCAACTTCTTGGGCTGCTGTTCTCCTTATCAAGTGGTGATGTTGCAGAGGAACAGCACCACCACCAGTTAGAAAGAAAAGTAGCTTGGACTACATTTCATGAGGTCTGCAGCCTTTCTGCAGGGAAGATGATCTCTGTAAGGCTGTACCCAGCTGCTCAAGCTAGAGCATCTTTGGAAATGAGCAGAAGCAGAATTCTGTACCCCTAAGAAAAATGCAGGTTGAGAGGAGGATAGCAGTTGGCCAGTTCAGGGATTTCAAGGTCTGTGCACTTAACAACTGCATCATTTTAGTACCAGTTTAGATAATGGGATTAAAATGATGCAGTTAAAAAGCTCAAGTATGGCTAGAGGCAGATGCTGGTGTGCAGCTCCTAGAATTGAGTTTCATTTTCATGCTTCTAGAACTGACATTGAAGTAGGAAGATCAGAGAGGGCAGGTGAATGTGAATGGGGGAGGTGGACATGAGTTTTGCTTCTTTTGATGTTGTAATTATTCTGCTTCTCATCTTTGCAGCAGAAAGCATTGTAATGATTCTTATCTACAAAATCAGCGTCTCTCTGCTGAAGTATTGTGCTTTGATAGTCATGCTACAACTTCCACACTGCTGTGGCTTTTCATTTTGGTTTAACATTTAAACACATACTGAGAGGAGAAAGTGAGAGTAGTAAATGCAGCAGCAAAGGTATTACAGATTTCACCGTGGCTGCAAAATAATATAAAAGCAGCACTTCAGGTGTTTTCAAAGCAGGATTTCAAATTCTACAGCACCACAGTGATTGAGGGCACAGTGGAACATTGCTGATTCAGCCAAATAGGAGATGTATTGCATATATGTGGTATTGAGTCTTATGAACAGCAATATGTGAGGCATAAAGACAAATCAAAGGACCACTCTTAGGTTTCAAAGATGAGATATGATTTGCTATCTTCAGCAGAATGTTTCCTTTTACTAAACATCTTCTTGCCTCCATTGTATGAGGTGTTCTGAATAGCAAGTAGAATATTACCTCTGTTGATTTGTGGGTTTTTTTGTAAAAATAGAGATGAAGAGAATAACAGGGGAGCAGGGGACAGAACTGATGTCTGAACTATTATAACCAAGACTCAGTCCAGGTTTACAACAAGAACAGGCTGGTTAGATTTTTGAAAACTGATGTTTGGATGTTTCCTCAAGAAGAAAACAGATGTGGATCATTAAAAGCAAGGCTTTTGTGGTGCCTGATATCTGTTATTTTTGCTGCTCTTGAGTTTGGGTAAAACGGGTTTCATTCATGCTAAAGTTCATCTGCATATTTCTAAACTCTGGCACCCAGTTCATTTGACCTGGTACTGATGTGGAAGATGCTTAATCCTTCTGCATATCTCGTTGGAAGTGAGCATTGATTTTAAAGCCTTTTAATCTTGCAACCTTCCCTGTTAGTGATCAAGTGTAAGGGGTGGAGGTTTTTATTTACCTCATCATTTGCCCTGTGACAAATGAAATTCAGAACTCAGCTTTCCTTAGTTCTCAGTATGTATACACACTAGTCCCTATGTAGGACTTGCCTCTTGTCACCTTTTGACCCCAAGTAATTAAATCACTTCATAAACTCCATTGTTTTATGGGATCCATTCTTAGGGGCCATTGTTCCATTATACCGAGAGAAATATTCCAAGTGCAAAAAGTAGAAAAAGTTGTAAATGTCCTGTCACCACTACCTCAGTAGATTATTCTGTGATCAGACACACCCTCATTCCTGTCCACCTTTATCAGATGTACTGCAGAGAGAAAGTAATTTGATTGTGGCAGCTAAACTGTGTGTTCACATGATACATTGTGTAAATATGCAGCTGTGCATCCCATATATACAGATCCCACATATACATACACACAGTTGTAATAGTGCAAACTTGCTGCACTACACAGTGTTATGAAGCAAAGGCAACGTCAAAGCAATGACTCTTTCTCATTTTAGGAAGTCCAGCGTGTCATGGGAAGAGCACCACCAAGACCAGAAAAAGGTAAGTGCTGATTTATGAGCAAGAAATATTTTAGTTCTACTGAACTTGTATTTCTGATGTAATGCAATCTTTTATCTCTAGCTGCAATGGAGGCATTAGGAATGGATCTGTACAAGAGAAGCAAACCTGAGAAGCAGCCTTTTGCCCATCTCATTATTGATGATAAGAATATTCCATCTGGTAAGTTCAGCTTTAAGTGAACACTTCCAATGCTACTATAAATGTGTTAAACAGTGAAGTATACAAAAATAGTTCAGAGATATCAGCAACAGATTGGGATTTCAGAACTGGCTTGAGATATTAAGAATAAATTAGATGCTTTAAGGGATTTCAGAAGCAGCAGGGGGATAGCTCCCATTTGCCTCAGGTATCTTACAGCAGTGTGCTGTGTGCCTGTTTCAAATGACCACTTTTCATAATCAGGCTGCTTCATTGTGCTGTCTTCAGGTAGGAAATGAAAATATGGATTGAATGCTGTCCTCTGAAGTTCCCTGTTTTCTTTTGCTGACTGGGCCAAACTCACACTAGACTTCAGCTATAGGTGGCATACATACACACAGATATACCCATAGTTACAAGGATATGCAAGCACAAAGATTTGCCAGAATCCAGATTTTGCAGTTTTGAAGATCTTTCTCTTCCCTTGAGTCTAAGTTTTTTTTCTTTTGGTGGTGTTTTCTGTTGTAAATTTCAAGAATGTTGAATTATGGCCAACAAAACTAATTTTGTGTGCTGAAGTGGGTATGTACTGGGTAACATAGCATTTGTCTTCAGGATGGATGTGGAAGCTGAGAATCTTGCATGAATACATAACACAACACTCCAGCTGCCCATCAGTGTAAGAACTTGCCATAAAGGAAGCACATCTTTCATTTTGAGGTGTTGAAAGCCTAGATCTGCAGTCCCAATGTCATAACTTGCCTGCTAGTATCCTGCCCTCTGTGGGTACATTGCACTCTCATAGCATAGGACTGATTTTATAGCAAGTGTTTCCTTCTGCTAATGGGATGTCGAAAAGGTTTTGTCATATTCCATTCACTATTATGTTGCAGGGCTGGTACAGACTTTTTTCCCTGATGTTCAGACATGCCAGAGCTTCTCAAGGGTCTGTCTGCATCCACCTAGTCCAGCAGCAGGATGTTAAAAAATCATAACATTGTACTCTGAGCAACAGGGTACAATGTCACTGTTCCTGTGGGGTTTTATCTGTAAGAGGATGGATGGCATTCTTTTATCTTGCCAAAGCTCTTTTTCTCTGCTTACGGGTATCTTTGGATGGCTTTGGGAATATTCTTGTTAGGACAATATGGGGGAACAAGACATGAGTCTGCCTTGGAACATTCTCTGGAGGAAAAGATTCATTCCTACAATTTTAAGGTATCTTAGTGCTGTTTCCTCTTTTTCCCTGGGGCACTGTCAGTTGAGATTTTTCTCTCTGTTTTTGCAATACAACAATCATAGTTGGTGTGGTAGAAGTAAACTGGAGTTTATTCTGAAGCTATCAGAGAGATGATCTCAAGATAAGGTGGGGCATTGATCACCACTGACATCTTCCTCTGAAGATGCATACATCTTCATGGTACATATACATTCTGCAGTGCTTTTGTTCTATTTAAAGACAACCTATCTATACCTTGCTTTTGTTCTATTTAAAGACAAAATGCTTCTGTACACAAGAGGCTTGCTTCTTGCCTGGAGAGACAGGATTCTTTCTCCCTTCAGGTGCATCAGCACTGCCAAGATCCAGAGCTTTTTAGCAGAGGTTAAACAGCTTGTCAGATGGCAGTCAGAACTTCTACAAGCTTTCTGATTAGCTCAGGTGCCTCCTGACAAGTGAGATTCTGGCTATGTAGTATCATTGCATCTTGTCTTAGTATTTTGTCTTTGGAAGGACTTAATTAATTTGCTAATTGTAAAGACAGATCACTTATATCTACAGAAGCAGAGTCTTGTGAGTGTCACACTTTGTGAAATCCACCTTTTCCTGTGGTGAATTCATTTGCTGTCTACCTGGATGTTGCTGCAAACTATTTTTATCAGGGCTACCAGCTGATAATTTTTGTTGTTATTCATCACTGCATTAACCTTCTTGGGAGTGATGTAGCACATCTGTGGCATTGCTCTTGCTTTCTCTCCACTTTTTATTTCTAATGCCACAGGCTGCAGAAGCTCTCAGAAATACAGTGCCTGTGACCACAAGCTGCTTTCACACAATGACAGGAAGTTAGGGGCTGGAAGGGGTCTTGAAAGATCAAGTCCAACCCCTCTGTCAGAGCAGGGGGTTGTGTAGGAACTCATCCAGGTGGGGTTTGAATGTCTCTAGGGAAGGAGACTCCACAACCTCCCTGGGCAGCCTGTTCCAGTGCTCTGTCACTCTCTTAGTAAAAAAAAATTCTCCTTGTGTTTATATGGGACCTCCTATGCTCAAGCTTATATCTGTTGCCTCTTGTCCTATCATTGGGCATAACTGAGAAGATCCTGGCACCATTCTTCTGGCTCTCTCCCTTTATGTATTTGTAAACATTAATGAAGTCACCCCTCATTTTCCTCTTTTCTAAGCTGAAGAGACCCAGCTCCCTCAGCTTTCGCTCTTAAGGGAGATGTTCCACTCCTTTACTTATATTGGTAACTCTTCTCTGGACTCTTTCAAGCAGTTCCTGATCCTTCTGGAACTGAGAGGCCCAGAACTGGACACAATATTCCAGATGTGGCCTCACCAGGACAGAGTAGAGGAGGAGGAGAATCTCTCTTGATCTGCTAACCACCCCCTCTTAATGCACCCCAGGTCCCTTTCCCTTTCATTGCTCTCCAGAGTACCCCAGCCTGTACTGGTTCTTGGAGTTGTTCCTACACAGGTGCAAGACTCTACACTTGCTCTGGTTGTAGTTCATTAAATTTCCCCCTGCCCAACTCTCCAGCCTGTCTAGGTCCCTCTGATTGGCAGCACAGCCTTCTGGGGTGTCAGTCAGCCCTCCCAGCTTTGTGTCATCAGCAAACCTGCTGAGAAGATGCTCTGTCCCATCATAAATGACATTGATAAAGATGTTGAACAGGAATGGACCCAGCACTGATCCTTGGGGTACTCTGCTGGTCACAGGGCTTCAGCTGGACTCTGAACAATGTGATCACCACTCTTTGAGCTGCTGCTTTGTAGCAGTAGTCAAAACTGCTTTGTTTCTCCTTGGAGCAGATCAAGCCCTTACCAACATGATGAACTGAACATACTCCCTCCTGATGTGGCAAATATGGCTTCTGCCTCTCTTGGAAGGTCATGGCCAGGTGTCAGTCATGAGCTTCATTCATTGTGGGAATTGTAGCAGTGGAGGGGCTGCATCCCTATGGATAGTTGGAACTCTGAACTTAGTGGTTGTGAAGCACTTTAGTATCCTGCTCACTGGTTTGAGTCGGTAACCACTTGGCTGGGTGGCCTGGAGGTTAATGATGGGAATAAAAGATGAAGAATTTGCCTGAAGGTGACCAGGAGGTTTTCTTTCCCATCTTGTTTTCTTTGAATACAAATGAAAATTTCTGTTTTCTTCCCCTGATTCCTTACCCTACATGTCTGAAATCCTTCTAAATTGTTCTCTGCCATCTGTGAGTCTGGACAGATCTGCTCTTAGTATTTTAAGGTTCTCTACTGTCATCACCCTGAGCCAAAGTAAACAATGTCTGGAAAAAGAAATAAATTAGTTAATCAAACAGGATTTTATTTTTGGTAGGTTGCCACTAGATAGCCTTCATGAGGGGGCACTGAGCAGTGTTTGTGAGAGGACATTTTCCTTTTACCTGGTCTACAGGAGTATCAAGCCCCAAACTGACTTCTGCAGCTGGAGAGAGTGCGAGGGAGGGGGAAAATAACTCTTCCCAGATCTTGGTATCCCCACCCATCCCCAGAAGTGGTTTGGCTTGCTGTGTGTATTTTTTAGGTTTGCTGCTTTAGGTTAAAACTGGATGCTTGCTGGTTGCTTTTTACCAGAGCTCATTATAAATTCTGCCTAAGTTTCAAATGAAAACATTGAATTTTGGTTTACAAATTGATTATAGAAATTAGTCACAGTCTAAAACAGAAAATAAGGAACAGAAATAAATGTAAATGTTAAATGTATCAGTTGGTAAGTGAGTTGATACCTTTAGTTGTTTATGGAAGTACTGTATTATTTCCAGCTATTTCCAGCTACAGGTTTGGCTTAGCTGCCCTTTGCCTCCACAACAGTTTTTCAGACAAACAGTGCTTTGGTCTTTCCCTCAGGCTTTATTTAAGTCTGAAAGCTACCAGGATGCAAACAGATTACCCATACAGGGCTACTTTCTTCTCTGTTTTGCTCCCATCATCTTCTCACTAATTAATTTTATTGAAACTCATTTTTATTAGTCTTTGTTCATGCTCACAAATATCCAAGATGTTGTTTTGATTTGTCTTCATTTACCAGAAAACCTGTGTTGTGTTGTCTTGTGGTGTTTTTTTTAAATGCTTTTTGCCAAGGAAACTTATCTTGCTCATTATCTATCTGACCTCTTCTTTATCAATGTGACTTACCTTGAACTGTTTTATTCATGTCTCCTTAGTAAATTTTATCAGAGAACACACCACATTACCTTTCTGACTGTCCCATGGCTTGGGTTTTGCTTCAGAGTTTCTGATACATGGACAGCTAATTTGGCACTTCTAGCACTCCAGTTCTTTCTTCTGCCTGTATTTTGGGATACTGATTGGTGATGTCTCCAAGTTTGAGTGCATTGCTATCAGAAGTGCTGAGATCCTGCTTGCTCCTTCCATTGAGGGTTGCATGGCGTAATTCCTACCAGTGCATCTCTGCATTGCCTGGGGATCACCTCTTCTGAAGCTCTGAACTGTTCCAAAATGCACATCTGCCTCAGTTAATAGAATAATAGCATTCTGATAGAGTCTGGAAATTCCAGAAGTTACCTAGGTTAATTCCCTGCTCCATAACAGATGGGTTGATCTGATCTTCAATCTGTTCTTGGCCCGTCCTGCCACCTGACCAGGGTGAATGATGCATATTCCAAAAAACCAAAACAGTGAACAAACTGCACCAAAAGCTTCTCGCAGCATCTCAATTACAAGTGACCGTGGAATCTGTTTTCTTTCACTCCCACCAAGAATTCAGGTTGATGATTCATAGATATGATTCGATGATTTCTTCAGAATTGCTACTTGGTTAAGACTCATAACTAAAAACCTTATTTGCCAAGTGAATAAAATTTATCTAGCAACTACCCAGTCTGCCAGCAGTCAGTCCCAGCACATCAGCATGCTTTCCTTTTCCATCACCTGTTCTGTCTCTCTGATCTGCCCTTCCACTGATCCAAGCAGGGACTGCTTGCCCATCCTCCTCATCTTGAAGGTAGCCCAGGCTCCCTGGGACAGTGTTTCTGGCAGGCTTAACACTGTGCACAGTAAGTTCAACAGCTGTCCCCAGTGTTTCATGGGTGTATTCTGGTACCCCTAGCTCAGTGTCTCTTGCAGGTGAGTAATTCCAGACTTAAGATCTTGCTTTTGATTCCAAGTAATTGTAGGGTTTTTTTGCACAGAAGATGATTTCTCTGTATGTTTTTTCTCGTATAATTTCTACCTGGTTGCACTGGGACCATAGGGGAGCAACTATTTATGACCTCCCTTTGACAGCCTGAGCTTTGCTCAAGACTTTGTGGAAGAATGCCAGGAGCTTTTTATTCTGGACTACTATTAAAGTATTCCTCTCACATGCAGAAGTTACTTGCCCTTGGCAGTTAAGGAAGACTCATAGTTCTCAAATTCCCCTGTCCCTACTTCCCCTAATATTTTTTTGCACAAAAAAAATTCAGGAAGCATCTTTTAAACTGATCAAATATACCTGGGGCTTTCCCCTAGCACACTTGTGAGCACTGATGGTTCTGGAACATGCTTCAGCTTGGAGAGGAGGGCACTGGACTCTGCCATATGTCCTGGAAATTTTGGTGGGAATAGATTGACTTGATTTGATCTTGGGAGAATATGGTACTGGATATTCCAAGTGGGCATTTAAATGCACTGGGAGCCTGAGGTGTGAGGTCTTCTGGTGGACCCAGTGCTGGGGGTGCCTCAGAGGGAGCAAATGGAGTCTTGTGTGCTGAAAACTGCTATTGGTAGGAGGACAAGTTTGCCAGATCTCATCTCTTGTGTTATGCACTGAATAAATAAATGGCAGTGGCTTGTGCCTATCAGGAAGGGTCAGGGACTCTGTGGCTGTCTCAGGACAGTGCTGTTTCCTCTGTGGCCATGCCCGTGGCCCTTGGCTGGACCTTCTCCTCCTACTCTGCTCAGTGCTGGTCAAACCACACCTGGAGTACTGTGTTTGGTTTTGTTCCCTGCTGTACAAAAAGATGCAGACAGGCTGGAAAGGGTCCAGAGAAGGGCCACAAGGATGATCAGAGGTCTGGAGGACCTGCCATATGTGGAAAGGCTGAGAGAACTGGTTCTGTTCATCCCTGAGAAGAGACAGCTTAGGGGAGACCTTATTGTCATGTACCAGTACAGAAGGAGTGGCTACTAAGAAGGCAGAGACTCCCTCTTTGTAAGTAGTCAGATGGAGAAGACAAGGGGTAGTGGGCACGTGTTACTTCTGGGCAGATTCTGATTTGACTCCAGAAGAAAATTTTTTACCAGGAGGACAATGAACAATCAGAGATTGGAATAATCTCCCAAGGGAAGTGGTGGATTACCCCACATTGGACAGTTTTAAGACTCAGCTTGACAGGGTGCTGAGTCACCTCATTTAAACTATATTTTTGCCTCGAAAACTAGATGATCCTTCCAACCTGGAATTCTATGATTCTGTGTGATTCACTGTTACCTATTCCTCTATTTTTGCAGGCAGAGGCTGTGAGATAAGGAGGGTGCTGTAATGGGATGGTGGTGAAGCTGAAGAGGTGGAAAGGACTGTGGGATGTGTGCTTCAGGGCATGCTCCTCAACAGAAAATAGCATGATAAACCTCTACAAAATACATGTGCTGCAGTAGCAATGCTGTCTGGGCTGGTGTTGCAGGCTGCTTCTTAACACTGTCACCAACACCAAACTGGAATGTCAAATATGGTCAGGTTTGGAAGAAAGAAAGACTCAACTTCTCTCCCTCAGTGCCTATCTGACCTCCTGCCAGGCCATCTCTTAGGACAGTCTCAATAGCAGAATTGTAGAATACTTTGAGTTGGAAAGGAGCCAGAGGAATCATCAAGGTCAACTCCCTGCTCCTTGCAAGACTATCTCAAACTAAACCATATGACAAAGGCTGTTGTCCAGGTGCCCCTTGATTTCTGACAGTGCCATGACCACTTCCCTAGGGAGCCTCTTCCAGTGAGCAGCCACCCTCTCAATGATGAACCTTTCCCTAGTGTCTGAAGAACCTTTTCCTACTGTCTAGCATCTACATTAAATGACATCTTAGATTTTACTGAACCTTCCAAGAGGTGATAGAGTGTGGATACTTGATGATAGCACCCAGGAGGTTCCTTTTGGGCCAGAGTTGCTGGGGGGACATTTGTACTCATCTGCATGAAGTTAACTTTCAGTGCAGTGCTGAGCTGAGAAACTAATCAAAGCATTTCCAGCCTCTTTTGGTGTCTTCACAGAGCATTCAGTCACCTTATCAGATAAGGGACAGCTTCCTGTTTACTACACCACCACCATCATGCAGATAGACCTGAAGGGCTTACCTGTGCCTGTTAGAAATAATTCAATAATCCCTGTTTCCATAGGTTAATTCTACTAAACTCCATTTTTTTGTTGTCAGATTTAGTAACTGTTATGTGTATATTTTGATTCCCACATACATAATGCTCTATGGAGAGACAGGGAGAATATTATAATTTCTTCCCTAATTTGTGGATCTGCAGCTTAAGACAACTTGAAGGGGATTGTTATCCTCCAAACACGGAATATGAGCTCATTGTTTCTAGTTTTAAATTTATGTTACATTAAAATAAATAAATAAGAAAATAAAAATAATAAGAAATATAGCAGTGCATCCAGAATCACACCTGTCTTCATAAAGCTCTTTTTTCAAGACCTTCCATTTGATTTTAGACAAAGAATCTGAGTTCACCTGAATACCTTTAATTGCCTAGCTATAAGTATTTGTACAGTTATCAAAGAATTAGGGTTGTGCTCTGGGTCTCTATCCTAGATATCTAGGGTATTATTAAACCAGATTGAGGAGTTTTATTTTGGTATAAACATTGTTTCTCTACAAAAAGGTTTGTTGTGTCATAAATACTTTGAAGTGCTATTTAAAGCCCAGACAACTTAACTGTGTAGTTTTAAGATGCACAACTGTACTGATTTTTTTGCCACATTTTTATTGTTCTCAAATGAAAATGTGTTTACCTTCTTACCACTCCAGTCACAAGAACATGAAATATGGGAAGGATTCATAAACTCTCTCCTTGGGAAATTATCAGTTCAACTTGTTTTCAGATTTTGTTTTGTTATTCCTTGCAAACACTTTCAGGTTAAAGACTGACAGCAAGATTTGCTGATTTTTCATTAGAAACTTTTCTTTTCAAGTCTCTCTCAAGTATTTGTTACTTGAATAGAGTTTTAGGTGGAATGCAGTTCCTATAATGAGCTTGTTCCATTATTGCTGAGCTTAATCAAACTATTGGCCAAGGAAATACTTTGTATTGTGATCTAGCAGCTGTTCTGGTGGGAGGGTGAGCAGTTGTAAATAGCAGGCTAAATATTGCACTATGTTATGAAAAAGGAAATGTCTTACGAATTTTTATACACTCTAGCCTATAAAACTGTTTATTCCTAAAGCACAGGGATTGCTTTTTGAATACAGAGTTTTATTAAATGTTTATAATGAATTATTTTTTCCTCTCTCTCCAGGAACTCGCAAAGTGAACCTCACGTCTTGGCATCATGACAAAGGCCAGGCAAACTTATCAAACATGACATTCAGTGATGGAAGCTAATTGTTAATCAAGATGGATTTTACTACCTGTATGCCAACATTTGTTTTAGACATCATGAAACTTCAGGAAGCCTGACTAAAAGAGGTCTTCAGCTGATGGTGTATATGACTAAGACAAACCTTAAAATAAGGCGCTCTGATGTGTTGATGAAGGGAGGAAGCACCAAATACTGGTCAGGGAATTCAGAATTTCATTTTTATTCTGTCAATGTAGGAGGGTTTTTTAAATTAAAATCTGGTGAAATGATAAGTATCCAGGTTTCAAACCCATTACTACTGGATTCATCACAGGAAGCAACTTATTTTGGGGCATTTAAAGTGAGGGATTTAGACTGAATATTTCTTTAGCGTGCAGAAAATTGTTTGGGTTTTTAGTGGTCCAGAAACAACTTGAAAACAGAACTGAAAATCTTTTGCAACCCAATTGCATCTGTGTAAGCAGTGTGTTTCTAAAGACATGTTTTTTACTCTATGCTGACTCCAACGAGAGTCCTGCAAATACACAAAAGAGCAAATTACAAAGTTCTCCTGATTCAGTCTTACAGCAGTTTTACTTCATAAATCTCCACTGGCTTTGGTAGAGTAATTAGGACCTTTGCATTGCAGTAGTCAAAAATCAGAACAGATATTATTGGACTTCCATTTCCAAGCTCTGCCCTGGCTTTTTAACCTGTGCTCCTCTTACTAGGTTTGGTGCAAACATAAGGCAGGACAGAACTTGGCCCCAGACTTGGATTTAGGGCTCTATTTTGCTTGGGATTGAGCACCCGGACCCTGAGACAGCAAAGGTGGTGAAAGTATGACTAATCCCATTGCATTTGATGGGGTTTTTCACATACTTGGTTAAGCCTCTTCTTGCTTTGCTGGATTAGGGTTGGTGAGCTCAGGCTGTGGCAGAAGTGAGTTGCAGAACACCCTAAACCCTTCATCTTAAATTTGTACCCTGATTAAAAGGGCTATTCCAGGTCATCTGGCCTTGCAGTTCTAAAGCATAATTACAGGTCATTTTTATTATTGTTGCACAGTTAATTACAAATGTAGACTGCCAAAATACAGTGTGCCTTTGAAGTATTACATTGTGCCAGAACCTGCAAAGACATTTTTTAGACAAAAAGTATGTATTTTTATATTCTGTAATATCTAAAGTTATATTTCAGGTGTAATGTTTTCTGTAAAAGAAAGTGTAAATTATATTGTCCTATAGTATTTGATACAAAATATTTAAAATCTCTTGCTGTTTGTATATTTAATGTTTTAAACTGTTTTTAATGTACAGACATGTTAAACTGGTGCACTTTTTAATCCCAATGGGAAAAATTGCAGCTAAAAGAGGTTGTTTGCAATTAGCAAATGTAATATATATATCTTTGTTCTTTTTAACTTAATAGATTTCTGTTAAACTTGTCAGTATTACTGAGAGGGGAGGGGGAGGTCACACCAATGTCATGAATAATCACACCAGAATGCTGGTCACTGGGTGCCTTTCCAAACTGGAGGCTAATTGACATTACAAATCTGGCATTGCCTAAAAATACCAACTAACTTATCATAAGCCACAGAAATGCCTTAGGGATATTTATACTTAATGAACAGGCATGTTTTCCTGCAACAAAATCTCCAAGTTGGAAATTCTGCAGTTGGGTAATGACTTTTTTTTGTTTGTTTGTTTAGCTGCCTGAAAAAGTGAGGCTTATGTCACTGCATTGCCTGTCCTTGCCTCCCCTTCTAGCTTTTAAACCTCTGCAGGTTAAGAGAGATTCTTACACGTTTTATGAAATCAGAGAGCTGGGAAGAACTCAGCCCTCATACATTATTTGTCAGTGGCTGGCCACTGTGCATCTTAGCCAAGAAATTAACCTGGGGAGGCTCCTAGCCAGCTGCAACATGTGCTGTCCCTTGTATAGTTGCTTAGCTGAAAGAGATGGGAGGGTGGGATCTGAGGGTAGGGATGGAGAATGTAGGAGACAGCTGCAGATACTACAGGTGATGTTTAGAGCACATCTGGGCTGGGAACAGCAGTTTGTTGAGGAAGGGGTGAGGGGAGTTTTAGCAGCATTTGTGCTCAAAGGATGGGGTAGGGAAGCCTGCTCTTTAGTGTGGTAGGAATCACAGAAGGCAAGAAAATAAATCTGTAGGAATTGAGGCTTCATACAACTCCTCAGGCTATTTTTTTTTAATAAGAACTGAGTTGAATTCAAGCAATTATTTTATACTGTATAATAAACATTTCTTTTTAATGTTAATATTGTTTTCTTACAAAATACATTTCTAAGAAAAAAATCAACTTTGTGGTTTCTCTGTTATCCTGTGTCCCTACATTTCTTGTGTAGCTTTGATAATTTTTTTTTTTCAGGCTTCAGATCACACAGGCTGAGTATGGTATAACTCAATGAAGAAAACCAAGTCACACATAGACTACTTCAAGACAATTACAATGAATTTTATGAAGTCCTTGTTTGGCTCCAAACATGCATCTTCCATTTTCAAGTAGGGTTATATCATCAGGGACTGGAAATTTAGTTGGAAACAAGGGCTTCCATTTTAGGTTCTACACCAAACAGTTGTCAGTTCAAAACCAGCAATGACTGAAGCATCTGGGTCATTTCTCTCAACACTTCAAGACCTGTGTATCACACTCAAAAGAATCATATTTTTTCCACCATAGAGATGCCCATTGGCAGGCTGGGAGAAAAACGTCTGCTGCCTGTTCTTGGAGGGTTAAATCACCCTCCGGGGAGGGGGATTTGAATGATTTGAAAGTTGGGCCAGACTTAGTGCATAGTATTTGACCTTAGCAAATGTTCTGCCCACGTATGGCAATGCCCAGAGGGGAACCACCAGCATTAAATGTCACCTGAGTGACAGTGTCTGTGAGCTGTCAGTGTCTGCTGGAGAAGCTCACAGCACCTGAAGCACATGTTGAAGCCCCTCTGAAGAGACTTGTTGGTTGCCTCTGCATCCTTAAGCTAGAAGAGGGCATCTGAGAGTTGGCTCAGCAGCACATCTGTGCTCGTGGGGAGCTTTGCAGATGTTTGAAGTTCACAAAGCAATGTGGGGCTTTAAATTTCCAGTGTGTGAGAACCTGGGGGCCTAAATAATATTATTGTGGCTTTTTTGTGTGTCTTTGTGGCCTCTGTTTGCAAGCTGTCTAGCTGTCATCAGAACGAGGTGGCAAGGATGTGATAAAATAGGTGGCCCAGGGATTAGAAGTAGGAGCCACGCTCTGGCTGTTCTTACAAAATAGAAAGCAAATAGGAGGTCCTGTTCTGCCTGTCTTGCCCTGGCTCTTGTTCCTTCTTCCCCTTACACACGTTCAAAAGGAAGCTCCAGGTAGGGCTGTTTGTACAGTTTGATTTTGCTCATTAGATCAGAAGAGCCCCAGATCAAAAAGGTTCAGTGTTGTCATTTGAGGCAGCCTGGGCACTTATGCCAAGATGGCAAAAATAAAACCACCTGCAGTAGCACTGACCTTCCTAAAACCAAGTCAAATCCCACAAATGTCCTTTCCTGTCTGCTTTTGTTTATTTGATTGCTTCATGAGGACACCATTAATGAAGAAGAGCGGAGTATTCTATTAATGAAGAGAGTTGCCTTGAGAAGAAGGTAATGCTTTCTTGGCAAAGAAAGGTACACGTGACTCCTTATTTTATAATCAAAACATAATTTTGGTCTGTGGACAGAGGACGATTATTTGCTGAAATTTGAAGTTAAAAAAAATCTCCCTTGTAAATCGTTTACTTGGGAGTCAGTGTATTTGTGTGCGTGTAAACATCCCCATGTTCTTGCTGTGTTCTTGCTAAAAAAGTAGATTTTCATACATGGGGTTACAGTTGCATATTTTGGCACCTGGGTGCTCTTACCCCCTCCCCCCCTCTCCCGCCCCCCTCCTTCCCAAGCTCTTTCCAGCCAGTGCGTGTTTCTTTTTCTGTCTCTCCCACTTCCTTTTCTCTGGCTCCTTCCAGCTGCCAGTGTCTCCTGCTCACCCCACTCTCCCTGATTTACAGCTCTTTTTGCCTGGTGGTAGCAACATTCTTGGGTAAGATCTAGGTATATTTCTCCTCATTTGGCCCCAATTCAGGTGGCTTTACAGTGTCTGGGTGGAAAACAAGAACTATTTTCGTGAGAACAATTTTTGAAGCATTGATGCAAGGGCTGAGCTGGAGAAGGCTCAAGTAGCTGGGGTGTGAGGAACCAGGAGTTAGATGCAGGAAGCAGTCAATAGTGCCCTTTGGCTTGATGTGCCAGCTTTGGAGGGCTCCAAACAGCTACCAAACGCTTTTGCTTCTGCTGTTACAAAATTAAGTCTCCAGCAAAACTTCACAGACGTGACTGCCTGTAGCGTTTGGCTGCAGTCAGCTGAGAAAACTCACATCTAAACCAGAAAGAGTTCCTACATGTATGTGCAGGCAATTTTTGGTTCTTTGTCTGTATTGGTTTCTTGTCCAGTGTTTCCTTGCTGTATTGGGGATCACAACCTGTGGACTCTGCCAGCTGTTGGGTTTTTCTTTAAAACTGACTGGGGTCTGACCCTGTTGATCCTATACCTTTGGCAAAAAAAAAAAAAAAAAAGCAAAAGCAAAGCTTTGTTATGAAAAGCTGAGAAATTTGTGTCAGCTCTTTGTTTAAATCAGATTTCACAAATTTCTGGGCAACTTTGGATGTTTTTCCAAACATTTCTTTCCTTTTCCTTTTCTTTTTCTTTTTTTTCTTTTCTTTTCTTTTCTTTTCTTTTCTTTTCTTTTCTTTTCTTTTCTTTTCTTTTCTTTTTCTTTCTTTTCTTTTCTTTTCTTTTCTTTTTTTCTTTTCTTTTCTTTTCTTTTCTTTTTCTTTTTCTCTTCTCTTCTTCCCTTCCCTTCCCTTCCGCTTCCCTTCCCTTCCCTTCCCTTCCCTTTCCCTTCCCTTCCCTTCCCTTCCCTTCCTCCCTTCCCTTCCTTCCCTTCCTTCCCCTTCCCTTCCTCCCTTCCCCCTTCCCTTCCCTTCCCTCCTTCCTTCCCTTCCCTTCCCTTCCCTTCCCTTCCCTTCCCTTCCCTTCCCTTCCCTTCCCTTCCCTTCCCTTCCCTTCCCTTCCCTTCCCTTCCCTTCCCTTCCCTTCCCTTCCCTTCCCTTCCCTTCCCTTCCCTTCCCTTCCCTTCCCTTCCCTTCCCTTCCCTTCCCTTCCCTGCCCTTCCCTTCCCTGCCCTTCCCTGCCCTTCCCTTCCCTTCCCTTCCCTTCCCTTCCCTTCCCTTCCCTTCCCTTCCCTTCCTTTCCCTTCCTTTCCTTTCCTTTCCTTTCCTTTCCTTTCCTTTCCTTTCCTTTCCTTTCCTTTCCTTTCCGTTCCTTTCCTTTCCTTTCCTTTCCTTCCTTTTCCTTTCCTTTCCTTTTCCTTTCCTTTTCCTTTTCCTTTCCTTTCCTTTCCTTTCCTTTCCTTTCCTTTCCTTTTCCTTTTCCTTTCCTTTCTTTCCTTTCCTTTCCTTTCCTTTCCTTTTCCTTTCCTTTTCCTTTCCTTTCCTTTCCTTTCCTTTCCTTTTCCTTTCCTTTCCTTTCCTTTCCTTTCCTTTCCTTTCCTTTCCTTTCCTTTCCTTTTCCTTTCCTTTCCTTTCCTTTCCTTTCCTTTCCTTTCCTTTCCTTTCCTTTCCTTTCCTTTCCTTCCTTTCCTTTCCTTTCCTTCCTTTCCTTTCCTTTCCTTTCCTTTCCTTTCCTTCCTTTCCTTTCCTCCTTTCCTTTCCTTCCTTTTCCTTTCCTTTTCCTTTTTCCTTTTCCTCTTTTCCTTTTCCTTTTTCCTTTTCCTTTTCCTTTTCCTTTTCCCTTTCCTTTCCTTTCCTTTCCTTTTCCTTTCCTTTCCTTTTCCTTTCTTTTCCTTTCTTTTCTTTCCCTTTCTTTTCTTTTCCTTTCTTTTCCTTTCTTTTCCTTTCTTTTCTTTATAGATTTAATCTTGAGTGTGGTGGTATTTTTAGCTGTGTTTCCACGGAACTATTTCTTCCAGGGTGGAGGTAAGGGGCTTGATATCTTTGATTTACTACTATCTGTTCTAAATCCATTTTATGAAGTTCAGGGAGAACATATCTTCCTGCCATTCATCCAGCATTTGGGCCATGTGCTCTCTACTGCCTGCCCTCTGGCAGGAGACACATTGCTACTCACCAGACTGCACATCACCAGACTCCAATCCATTTTGGTTTGCCCATGACAGAAGAGAAGCAGTAACTCCAATTGCTTTCAGCTCCTTACATGCTGCAAGTCACAAAGTGATGGATTCATTTTCCCAGCCTTCTGGTTCTTGATTCACTGCTGAGGATGCCAGAATCCTTCTTTGACTGCTGAGCTCAGCATTTCAGGTGCTGCTATGTCTTCATGACATGATGGAGCTGCTGCCTCAACCTGTAGATCCCAAATGCCCTCAGGGCTTGAGTCTGTACTAGGAGGTGTGAGGAAGGCTGCATGATGGGATGTTTTGGGGACTGCCACTCCAAAACTGGAGAACTGAGAGAGATTTCCTCCCTCTTTGCAGCAGGCCAGGGATTTGAAACGTGACCCCGTGGAAGGGAACTGTTTGGGAAGTTCAAACCCTCTCTTGTACACGATGCTTTTACCTCATGTTTCATCAGTTTAAAGAATTTTAAGCTACTCCTCACTCTTAGTTTGACTGAGTGAAATGCTGGGAATGATCTTCTACCTTACTGTGTCACAGAAAACCACCAGATGATGGAATCTCACCTTTCCACGAACACAGATAAAGTGAGTTCACCACAGAAGCTGGCTATGAATGCATAGAGTCGAGCAGATCTTCATTGCTTGACCATGTTTAATTGGTGTCCTGGTAGAGGTTCATGTGCCTGCTTTGACCCCAGCATGGTTTTTTCATCCTGCTGTCATCCCAGGGCAAATGGCACAACCTGCATGTAGTTATTTTGCCCACTGGGAACTGAGAAATGATGATACTGCTTTAATAAGCAACCATTTGCAGATTGTCCTCTCTCTATGGCACTCAGTGCCATAGTCTAGCAACCGCAACGGTGGTTCAAGGGTTGGACTTGATGATCTCTGAAGTCCCTTCCAACCCAGCCAATTCTGTGATGCTATTATTTTTCTTTATAAGCCTCTCCCAGATATAGTGCTTCCAGTGTCACACAGAATTTTGCCCAGCTTTCTGGTTACCTGCAGCATTTTGCCACGTTAGTCTCACTAAATCTCTTTCCTGAGGTACAATATCCCATGCAGCAACACAGCTGAAACAAAACAAGGTCCATCTGGTTTAATGCTTTATCACTCATCATGGCTCCAAATCTTTGCTCTGGAAAAACAACTGCAGTTCTGGAAATGGATAGTTAGGTTATTTCTGTCCTGCTAACTGGAAGAGGGCTGGAGTTCCCGAGGCACTGGGTGGCATTCAGCCTTAGTCGCAGCTAAAGACAGCCTCCTTCTTCAGCTGAAGATACTACCAAGTTGCAGCCCACTAAGTTGTGTTTTTATTGTATGAAATGGAGCCCATGTACTGCCCCAGCTCAACTGGGAGGGCTCCTCCAAGCAGTTCAAAACAGAGCCAGCAAGAGAGCTAAAATAAACCCATGTGGGCGACAATGGTCCAGGCTTGAACTTGTGTCTTTTTCTTCTTTGATATATGATTTATGGCTTTAAAGCGATAAATCAGAGAATATCTGGCAGCACAAAATGTTTTTAATTTGTTTACTGTTTCCTGATAGCAAGAAATATCATATTTTACCATCTGTCATCACCTGTAAATGTATATTTGAATTACTGCTTATGTGAATCTGCATTTGATCTCAGATTGAACAGTCCTATCATACCAAGATGAATAAGAACAGATAATTTTATTTAAACCTCATTAGCCTTAATAGATATAAAAAGCAATATTACAAATTCTTATCAAGTGTCTTGGACTGCAGTCCATACATTGCCTGTGGATTAGTAGCACTTTATTCCATTTTTGCTTTGCTGCCTGGCTACTTTTCTTTTTTCACTTTGGCTGCAAATTACTTTTAAAAACTTTTTTTTTTTTTTTTCCCCAGAAGTATGAGCCAAAGAGAAATGCTCCCCTGATTTATTTGAAAACATCTAAAAAAATTTCCTGAAGTTTTCTCTTTTTCTCTGGTATTTGCCATCTGTACACTTGCAGAATTTTGCTGATGTGTGAGATTGTGAAACAAAGCAGCTCACATAAAAAAGATAATTGAGAACTCTACTGGCCCAGCTGTGCTGTGAGACTTGCTGAATGTGAAAAATTCTCCCCAAATACATAAATTGCTTGTTACAATTCATTCATTTTTATTAATCTTGGTTAATGTTATGCTGGCAAAAAAGGGCTTAGCTTCTCACTTAGAAATCAGTGGATTTTATTCCTGCTGACATCAATAAGATCAGTGTTATGAATAGTTTTACACGAGACAGTTTCTTAAACCTTTTTTGGGAGGTAGCTATTTTTAATGTGTACTGGTAGTTGTTACTCTGCAGTATAAACTGCTTTAAAACCTAGTGACAATACAAGTAATGTTTCTTCTGCAAAAGATCCATATGTTGTCTCTATCTCAAATATTATATATATAGCCTAATTGCAACTGGGAATAATATTTGCTCATTGATGACATATTTTACCTTTGTACCTCTTGTGAGATCTTCCATGGAGGAAGATTTTAACTTGTTTTGGTGTTTCTGTGCCTATATTAAAAGGATGAGTGACTTTGGTGTCATCAATGACATATGAATAGGTGATGGAAATGCTGTCTTTGCTCACCAAATGTCCAGCAAGACCCACTTCTTGTCCACATACCAGCCAGCAGCAGGCCAGGCACAGGAACAAGAGTTGCTCCATCCTAAATCTTGGAGCCCTAATCTGGAGCAGGAGAAGAGATAGGACACACCTGCCAGAGGCATTCACATTGCCTTATCAAATGTGCTTGTGCAGTGAGTTTAAAATATGAGCTGAGGAGAAATTCTGTCTTAGTGGCAGGGGGGCTTCTTTTTGGTTTTGTTTTTGTTGGGTATGCCCAGGTATTGATAACACTCATGAAGGCAAAAAAGCAGAGAGCAGAGGAGGTTCTAGTCAGCATCTGCTGTCCTCTGCCTGGGAGCCAAATGCCTGGCAGCCCAGATGTCCTTTATGACCATCATGGGCTGGAGACACATTCGATGAAAAGTAATTTAAGTTCTTACAGAAAAAAAAAAAAAAAAAAAAAAAAAAAAAGAAAAGAAAGAAAGAAGAAAAAAGAAAAAAAGTGTATGAATGTGGGTTTGCTCCCAACACGAGACAGTCTGAATCAACAATGGGAATGGGCCCGTTACCAAAGAGTCTGCTGGAGCAAGTTCCTGCTGCCAGGGCAGGATCTCCTCTCCCTCTTGGCCATTAGAGGGAGGAAAAAATAACAGACTATAAGAGCCACTAAAATAAGGACCAACACCAAGAATGTACCATGGGTTTAATACCAGCTCCTCCTCTCCAAGTAATTATAGCTGATGTTGCCCAATGGTTACCGATGAACTGTCTTTCATCGTGGTCTTTCTTTGGAGTCAGTAGTTTGGGTTGAACATCAGGACCAGAACACTCCAGTCAGCTTCTCACGGAGAGTAAAATAAGACTGGAGGTGACAGTGAATGTTGGGCTCCTTCAGCCATGTAAGCAGGCAGCTGAGTTTGGGCTTGACCAAAGCCCCTCCTACATGTTTGTTTCACATGATATAATCTTTACCCAAAAGTTGCCTGCAGCACTAATTTTGAAGTAAGAAAAGACAAGGCTAAAGGAAATTCTGGTATTTCCCATATTATCAACTCCTGCGTACTCTGAAATGTGGTATTTACTAAAAACGTATCAGTAAACTCAGAAGTTTTCTTTGAATTTCTTGATGTGACCTAGATTTACGTGGTGCAAATAACCCCTAGAATACCATGTTCATCTAACCCATTCCTATTTATGTGCAAAGGAGGTGACATAACCACCACCTTGACTTCCCCTCATGTCCTACAAACATAGTCATGTTTGTAGGGCAATTATTTTTTAAGAGGAAAATTAACTCAGAATACACTTCTGAAAGCTCATGTTCTGCATCACTCCTAAATTTCACTGCTGCACATTTGGATGTTTCTTTTACTCTGGAAGTGAGCTATTCATCAGATGCCTGCCTTGTTGCTCCAACACCACTGATGGGGTGGATGTGATCATGTATAGCTTTCCATATTGAGGAATCTCCATTTTATGGAGCTTCCCTGGTTATTCAGTACAAATTTTTCTCTCTATTATTACTCCTCTTCTTGTTCATCAGTTTGGATGTGACAATGTACAAGGCTGCCAGTTTTTTCCCAGTGTTTGAGGAAGAACCTTATGTAATGCAGTGAAAAGTTTGGAAAAGCAGTAGGAGACCACATGGAGATCTCTGTGAATGGTGATTACAAGTCAGGACATGGTCATGAAGGTTTTGATGCTGGTGCTAGAGCTGTGATGTGCTCTGCTAGAATTAAAGCATATAAGAAGAAAACTGCTCCCAGAAAACCTGCCAGACCATTTCTGAGACCTACCATCACTATCTGTCTTTGCTTTTAAGGAAGCAAATTTTTCTGATTATACCCAAAGTCAGAATTGTCCCTATCTAAGCAACTTATGCCTAATCCAGGTAAAGATGTAGAGCGAACTCATGTTGGTACTCTCTGCCCCAGAGAAAGTAAGTCCACTGCACTAAGATAACATGAAAGCTGTGAATAAGTCCAGGCTCGTTACAGAACATTGCATTTGTTAAGTGTTTAGAAGTGTTTGAACACTTCAGCCATGATATCGAGAGACCAGACAAGCAAGGAGTGATTTCCTCTGTAATTACATATTCTTACCCTGTCTGAAAAGAAAAAAGCGAGCAGCTGTGCTCTCCCTGTGTCCCTCTGTGTTTCTCTTTCTCCCAGGCTGATCCCTTGTCAGCAGTGCCAGCCATTCATTTTGCCTGAGCTCCTCAACCACTGGACAACCCAGCCATGTCTTTGTCTGGGTTTAGTGTCTTAAACTGTGTCCTTCAGATGAGCACCCCTGGCATGCATTTACAGAAGAGCCCTCAGGCCTTTTTTTGATTATTGGGGCTGGGCAGCAGCACATTTCTGAAGACCTGAAACTAGAAGATGAAGCACCTCTAAAATTTTTTAGTCCTGAGCTTTCTAAATTAGGCAATACTCTTAACTTTTCATGGGCTGGATAAGAAGGAGCAATAATTCAAGGTGAGAGTCCAGCTCACTTTTCATGAAGAGAAGATTTCCAAATTTTACAGTGCTGAGCTGAGCACAGTGGGTGCAGGCTACCTGTAAAACTAGGCCACATCTTCAAGCTGTAGCTTAAAGTAGGTCATACTTGCTAACTAGTGAAGAGGGGGAGTATGAGTTTCA
The DNA here is from genome assembly GCF_003957555.1 of Calypte anna. Classification (NCBI taxonomy): domain Eukaryota; kingdom Metazoa; phylum Chordata; class Aves; order Apodiformes; family Trochilidae; genus Calypte; species Calypte anna. The sequence continues at coordinate 167,669,040 of NC_044244.1, forward strand.
AAAGCTTGTAAATGATCATTTCCTGGAAAAGACCCAACATGATTAAGTGCTATCCAGAATTCAACCAAGCTAGCTTGACACATGAGAGGAAGTTCATAAAACATCACTTTATTTTCCTCTGCTTCATGAAAATGGAAATGTATTTCCCTTTCAAAATAACTGGTGGTGCAAACACTGATGCTGCTTGTGGTTTAAGCTGCTAGTGAGTCATTTAAAGTTTTGTAAGCAGGAACATTCAATGCAGACTTTTCTGGGTCCATTCCTATAAACTGCATAAGTAAGGGGGAGATTTGCTCTGCCAAGCTTGGGTGGGCAGGGGTCAGAGAGGAAAGTTAGGAATTCACTTTGGAAGATCATCAACAAATCATTTTAACATTAATAATCCTCTCAATACCATACAAATCAGTAGCTCTTGGAAATTACACATCAAAACTAGAAAACTCTGTAGGTTTTTTAAACTCACTAATGGGAAATGCAGCCTCAGATGCCCACCATGTCCGTGGAATTAATTGACCAAAACTAACTCTTCTGACAATTTGACATCTCTGTGCTGATGTCTGTCCAAGGAAGCATCAATACCTGCATGTTCTTCTTAACATTCTACTTGTGTCCTAAGTCAGTGTCACAGCCAACAATAACTGGGACATTTTTAAGAATCAGAAATAATATGCCTTTCCAAACATATCTGAATACAGAATAACAACAGCAATGAATAACTTGGCTGCGATTTTTGAAGCTGAACTCAAGGGTTTAGCTACTAATTTTGGCTGGGAGCTGAGCACTGAAATTCCTTCACTGGCTCAGAAAAACCTAGGCTAAGCTTTTCTCCTCTGAATCCCCCTGTCTGCTGTGTAGAAAGAGAAGTTTCCTTACTACTACAGTCTGTAAAGGGGGGATCAGCAGTACTAGGATGACTACTAGGGAGAGATAAAACAGGGAAATATTTTCCCCAAACAGTACCCTCCCTCCTGCCCCAGGCTGGGGTGGGGGAGACCCCTCTTGAATCAAAATCCTGTCTGACTTACATGGTAATTTACATCTTGACTCTGCTGAGGGTTCTGGGGAAACCCTGCAACAGGCAGACTTGAGAGTAGCACCCCAGGGGCTTTGGCCACCTCCAGTTTCTCTCCCTGCACTGACAGTTCTCTGGCTCATGTCCTGCCCTCTGTGGCGTCTCTATCTGCCCCCAAAAACATCCATTTTGGGTACAGAATTTAAGGATTGAGAATAATTGCTTGTGTCTGTGCAGCCCCTAGTGTGGCAGGGTCCTTTGTTATTTCTTAGGCATTGCCATAATAATTTTGATTAAAGCCAAAACATATTTTACATAGAACTGAAGGGGATCAGCAGATCAGACAAGTGATGGTTTGTTTGTCTGCTGTATCCATACCCTGGAAAGCTTTTCTTCTTTGCAACACAGACAGGACAGCACATATCCCTCCAAGGGAGGTGGAGGTTACTCATCTTCTCCTCAGCCTTACTGGGCTGGATTAGATGAATAAGAAAAAATATATGTCCTCCCATATTCCCTCCATCTCCTGTTGTTAGGGAGGTCTTAGCACCACTGCTCCAGTGACTGTCCCTGGGAAAACCCCAACTTCTTCTCTTGTTTTGTGCTCAAAATTTAAATACCTCCAGGATCCAAGCAGACTCCTGTTTCCTATTGATCTCCTCACCCCAAAATGTACAAAGTTCTCCAAGTGATGTGCCATAAAGAGCCCTGATTTATCACACAATCATATTAGGTTGGAAGGGACCTTAGACATCACCTAACCTTGCTGACAAGACAAGGTTGCTCAAAGCCTTTAGTGACCTTCTTCTGGATGGTGCATGCTGGCAGCTTCTTCTTAGCAAGGAAAGGGTTAGATATTAAGATACTTACAGTATCTGATTTGGCCTCTGTTGCAGAACCAAAGGAAGTATCTGCATGAACCAGGATCGATGCTGCTTATCACACTCTGAGCCAGCATCTAAAGCTGCACCAGAAACCAGCCATGGGCAGCCTGGGGTCACAGAACACAGCAAGAGAGCTGCACTACATAGAATTTCCTCTTTGTTTGAAACAGATAATAAAAATCTGAAGCAGGAAATGGGTTATCTGGTAAAATTTCAAATAATGCTGGTATCTGGTATAACCTCAGCCCATGATAGAATTCATCACCTGCCTTTTAGACTTTGAAATCAGCTAAGTTGTGATGAGCTGTTACTTACTTAAGTTCTCACAGTAAAGTTGTAGACTATCGTTTTTTTACTATCTGTGAGTTAGTTTCTCCAAAATACACTTCAAGCTTTTATCTAGGAGCTAAAATTCACAGGTGTTAATGTAAATTAGGCACATACAGGTATCCATGCATGTCCTTCCACGTTTTCTAGATTTACACTCACAACTGAAAATTTTCACTTCTGAACTACCTGTTTGTTTTGTTTCCCTGGGACCACAGCAGCATGAGTGGGTACAGGAAAATTCCTTTTGCTGTCTGGTAAGACACATCCCATAATGTAGGTTTAAACATTATAAATGTTACAGAAACACTACTTTTACCTGATTAGATAAAATGGACTGCCATAAGTAGGGCTCAGTGGTCTTTGGCCAGTCATAAGAGGATTAGGTTTCTAAAACATTTTATAAATCCCATGTAAAGAGGCAAACAAGACCAGGAGATGTAAAAAGGGAGAGGCTGAAGAGATAAGAAAGCCTTAGGCTGTCTCTCTGAAAGGAGGTGGATTTTAACAGAAAACAAAATAAAGAACATTATATGATGCCAACTTAGTAATGAAGCCATTTCAGTGTCAGCCATCTGAATAGGGCTGACAGGCTCTCCAGTCACTGGACACCCTAGATGGGGACAAAATCTGCTGTGAAAGAGAAGACAGGAAAGTGGGAGCATGCTCCTCGTGGCAATGTCTTTCTCACTGGCTCACAGAGGCTCCATGCTTCGTTAGGTATTAACAGTTTAACTAAATTTTTAGACACTTCCAGGAGACTTCACTACCCTGTCAGAACTATCCAGGTGGATGAGTGGTCCTGGTGAGTACATCACCAGATTTCTGGGCCACCCCACAGAAGCCTTCCAGCACAGCCAGATGCTTCCCTGAGCAGGGCACAAGTGCTGAGGATAGGGGAAGAAGAGCTTCCAATGAGGTCCCCAGAAAGACAGAGCCCAGAGGCACAGATCACCTCTGCAAGTGGCAAAAGAAGCAGGGAGAGCCCAGAAGATGCTCTAAGATCTCCCTGGTCAGGCAATAGGACATATCTTAGAGCGGTCTGCATCAAAATGTATGGCTATGCTGCTAAAAAAAAGGAAGAGCAAGTTTGAGCTTCCTTAGTGCTGCACACCTGTGGCTCTGTTCTGTGCTGCTGCAGGAGCCATGTCCCACCATCCATCCATCCATCCATCCATCCATCCATCCATCCCTACAGGGCTTAGCTCTCTGCAGGATACTGGGGAGCCCATCTGCAGTCTTGGCCTCAGGATTTTCCATGGGCCTCTTTCATGTAGCAGTGTAGATATGGCCTAAAGAACTCAGCAGAAGCAACTTGTAGTCATTTTGGCCTGGAGACTGGTGGTTCCTAAGAAGAAAAGAGCTTGCATTTAAAAAAAAACAAAAAACAAAAAACATTCTAAGCAGAGGTGAACATTTCAGAAAGGATGTCAAGAACCAAAGTAACCTCAGCAGGAAGGTTTCTGGCTGCTTACCTGAAGGTTCTTGGTAGTGGCTGCCAGGTGAAATCTTCTGGTGGTTTCCACAGGGCTTGGATGCAGGAGAAGCCAGGACTTGGTCCTCATAGCTCCAGCACCTGCAGCTGGGGTTGCCCAACCTCCCCTTCTGCCCTTCTAGTTGGAGATGTGCTAGGCAGGAGCCAGGAAGGCAGAGGGGCTGAGGAATTCACCCTTCCCTACTGGACAGCTGTAAACATGGGAGAGGAGCAGACTGAAAACTGATGAGGATGAACATGGCCTTTATCTTCCCTCTTGGCAGGCTTTGGCAGATTTGACTTTTTGCCACTGTGATACACAGCGAAAAGAGTTTTCCAAGTTAGCAGCTGGCCTGCTGTCTGCTCAATTTGCTCGACAGAAAATCAAAACATTTTTTGAGCAAAATTGAAAATTTTCTCATGGAAAATTGCCTTTTTTTGTGATGATAGCTTTATTTTCCCCACTAAAATAATTCCAGCGATCTCTGTGTTCTTTCTGCAAGGCTGACATAATAAATTGTGAAGCAACATCTCTGTGTGAGGTGAATCTCTCAAGGATATAGAAGTTCAGAGATTCATGAGGCATCCAAGCTGTTTTTCTCCTTTTTGCCTTTTACTTCCCTCGCCAGTTTCAAGTGTACTTCTCTCCAGCATCCTCTGGTAATGTCTTCATACTCTTTCCTGACACCCTGTTTCTGCTCCCCCTTCCATGTATACCCTTTTAGCACTTGAGTTTGCTTAGGATTTCCCTATTCAACCAGGCTGTCCCTTCTGCTATATCTGTCTCACCTTTTGGGGTGGACTGTTCTTCTGCCATGGGGCAGTTGCTCAGCTAACTTCCCTGGGTTTTTGGAACAACCTCCCATGGGATCCTACATACGACTGCCCTGGAAAAAACAAATTCTAAATAATTTTTTGCACCAGTTGCCTTCCTCACTTCCATCAGGATTTTAAGCACTACACTCTGATGGTCCCCCAGCCAAGGCTGCTATCAGCTATCACATCCTTGGTTAGCCTTTCGTCACCCATGAGCAGCTGAACTGGCCAAGCAACCCCCTGGTTGTCCTGTTCTGTGAAAAAAATTACCCTCATAGAATCATAGAACTGGCTGGGTTGGAAGGGACCTCAGAGATCATCAAGTCCAAACCTTGATCCACTACCGCTGCACTTACCAGCCCATGGCACTGAGTGCCACATCCAGTCTCTTTTGAAATATCTCCAGGGATGGAGAATCCACTACTTTCCTGGGCAGCCCATTCCAATGCTTGATCACCCTCTCTGTAAAGAAATTCTTTCTAATATCCAACCTAAACCTCCCCCAGCACAACTTGAGACCATGCCCTCTTGTCTTGCTGAGAGTTGCCTGGGAGAAGAGACCAACCCCCCCCTGGCTATCCCCTCCTTTCAGGGAGATGTAGAGAGTGATGAGGTCTCCTCTGAGCCTCCTCTTCTCCAGGCTGAACACCCCCAGCTCCCTCAGCCCTTCCTCATAGGATCTGTGCTCGAGTCCCTTCACCAGCCTGGTTGCCCTCCTTTGGACCAGCTCCAGGACCTCGATATCCTTCCTGAACTGAGGGGCGCAGAACTGGACACAGGACTCGAGGTGTGGCCTCACCAGGGCTGAGTACAGGGGCAGAATCACTTCCCTGGACCTGCTGGCCACGCTGTTCCTGATCCAGGCCAGGATGCCATTGGCCTTCTTGGCCACCTGGGCACACTGCTGGCTCATGTTCATCTTCCTGTCAATCCAGACTCCCAGGTCCCTCTCTTTCTGGCTGCTCTCAGCCACTCTGTGCCTAGCCTGTAGCGCTGCATGGGGTTGTTGTGGCCAAAGTGCAGGACCCGGCACTTGGCCGTGTTGAACCTCATCCCATTGGAATCAGCCCAACTCTCCAGTCTGTCCAGGTCCCTCTGCAGAGCCCTCCTGCCTTCCAGCTGATCGACACTTCCCCCCAGCTTACTGTCATCTGCAAATTTGCTGATGATGGACACAATACACTCCAGAAATCTCTAGGATTGCTTGAGCCCCACATGCTGCCCTTCCAGGATATGCTGAAGTGGATAAACCCCCACCTTGAGAAACAGGGTCTGAGATCAGGACATTTCATCCATTTGTTTAAAGAAGGCATCACCCACTCCTGCTTCTTGACTGGGCAATCTGTAGCAGATGTCTGTAGTGGCTTCCCTCTTGCTGATTTGTCACCTTCAACATAACAATAATATAGATGAGAACATGAAAATGTATCCAAGCCCTACAGTGTCAAACAATGTCTTCTTGTCACCAGAAAATAACTGGGTACATTTCTTATGGAGGATGAATTTGAATAAAACACTCTGCACACAGAAACATTGCATGTAAGCCAGTGAAGAGTTTGCAGATGAAAAGAAAGATGATTTATTTGGTAGTGTACACTTCTGTTCTAATGAGAGTTTAATTCCACTGCCTGTGACCTCAGGCCAGGTTGGCAAACACACAAAAACTAAATTTAATCAAGCCTTGCACTGTTTGCAAAGCAGCAAACTATGTGCTTGGTAAGCAGAGGAGACAGATCTGTCTGCTGATCTCTGTCTCTGCCATGCACAACTGGGCTGCTGCCACTTGCTGCCAAAATCCTCTGAGAACATCCAGCTAGAGAAACTGGTGCTGGGTCACCTCATTTAAATTATATTTTAACCTAGAAAAGTTGGACTCGATGATCCTTGAGGTCCCTTCCAACATGGCAGTCTATGATCCTATGAAATACAGAGAGCACATCAGACTTCAAGCTTCTCTATATTCTTGGGAAAATATCAACAAATTGAGCATCCAGGGATAGTAAGAAAAAAAAAAAAGCAGAGCAGAACTGTGGCAAGTGGAGAAAGCTAATCTCAAGAGAGAAGCATCATCCTGATAACACAGCTCAGGTAAAGAATTGCAATGGCAGTCTGGAGATGTCAAAATTGAATGGGTTTGTTTTGGATCCCTGTCCAAGTCATGGTGCTTTATAGCCTAATTCTCCTTCTCCCATTATATCACCTTCTATGTAGGCCTTCCTGAGAGAGATGTTAAGGAATTCCCTCTTTATCTAGAAACATAATGGAGTACAACTGCCTTTCCACCATGGAGCTGACCAGGAGAAAGAAAGGAGGGAGAGCACAGAAACAGGAGATGAACAGGAATATGTCTGTCAATGAAATCTGTGTGTTTCAAAGCCAAACCTCAGAGGCAGCCAACCCCCACTGATTTATCAAGATTTAGGAGCCTAAACACCTTAAAAAACTTGTTTCACAGAAAAAGAGAATTTGTTTTCCCCTGCACCTTGAGCTGAAGCTTTGTCTGCCTGCATGTATTTCTGCAATTCCTAACATTTATACTTCCAAGGATCAAGGCTACTTCTGCTCTGAGTATTCTTCCTCACTGTCCACACTTAACCTGGTGGAGCTGAGAGCAGAACAGGACTCCAATGCATGCCAGTTCCTGTGGGGTTTAGTGCCATGTCTCCAGGGAGTCAGGTCAGGGAAGGGGCTTTACCTTCTGTACTTCTTACTGTACTCCATTCAGACTGAATCACTGAATATCAAGTGTCTGAGAGCTTCTGCTATTCTAGACTAAATACAACCTTGATCAAAGATAAACCCAAGTCAGGTACAAATTATTATTTGCATTTGTATGTATCTGTATGCATCTCCTTTATAAAGTCCTTTCTTGGCCAGAGTGCTCTTGGATACTTGAAGAACTGCTTGCTATGGTCCAGGGATTTGATTGCCTGCTTATCACCAGCCATGATGTGATGCTGTCTATCACAACAGTGGTGGCATCTAAGTTGCACTGGTAAGTGCAACACTTTCCTAACATCCTGTGATGAGCCCTTGATCTTGTATAAACCCTTTCAATAGGTAGCCCTTCAGTAGAATGTGGATGAACATTCGCTCCTTTCAAGGCAGGATCAGATTCTCAGATGATTTTTGAGTACCCAGCTCCTATTAAGATGAATGTTGGACATATAAACACACCTGAAAACCTGTGCTTGCCTTTGGAGTTATTTGTACAGGCTTTTCCTATTAACATCTTTACTGGTGATGTGGATGAGGGGATAGAGTGCACCTTTAGTAAATTTGCAGATACCACTTAGCTGTGTGGAAGTGTCAACCTGCCTGAGGATAGGAAGGCTTTGCAGAGGGATCTGGACAGGCTTGATTGATGGACCAAGGCCAATAAGATGAGTTTCAACAAGGCCAAATATTGAGTCCTGCAGAAACCCCACCAGTGCTACAGGCTTGGGGACGAGTGGCTGGGGAGTTTCCCAGTGGAGAGGGACTGGGGATGCTGTTTGACTGCCCAGGTGAGCAAGAAGGCAAATGGTATCCTGGCCTGTATCAGGAACAGAGCCAGGGAAGTGGGGAGATGATCTTAGCCCTGTATTCATCCATGGTGAGGCTGCAGCTCAAGTAGTGTGTGCAGTTTTGGATGCTGTGGTATAGGAAGGACATCAAGGTGCTGGAGAGGGTACAGAGTAGGGCAACAAGACTGAATAGGGGTCTGGAGAACAGGTCTGATGGGGGGAGGTTGAAGGAGCTGGAGCCTGGAGAAGAGGAGGTTGAGAAGGTACAAACCTTATTGCTCTGTACAGCCACCTGAAAGGAGGGTGTATCCAAGGTGGGTGCTGGCCTCTTCTCCCTAGGGACTCATGATAGGAGAAGAAGGAATGGGCCCAAGTTGCACAAGGGGAGGTTCAGATTGGATATTAGGAAAAATTTCTTCACTGAAAGAGAGGTGAAACATTGGAAGAGGTTGCCCAGGGAAGTGGTGGAGTCGCCATCCATGGAGGTATTAAAGAAACGGGTGATGTGGTGCCTCAGGAGATGGTTTTTAGTGGTTAAGGTGGTGTAGGACTTACAGCTGGAAGCAATGGTCTTGAAGGTCCTTTATAACCATGATGATTCTATGATTCCTAACTCACTGGATTTATTGTGGCATTCATAAAGGGTCAAGGCAGAGCCTGGGACACAGACATAGTGGGTTTTATGATTTGGGACACTCATTTTGATGGGGCTGGAGTTTGTTTAAGGCCAAACTTCTGCTCATGATTGCAATGTTCTGTAATGGTGAAGCTTGGCAGTGGTGGAAGTGTGGGTCAGGGTGGGAGAGCCTGTAGCAGAGCATTTCCACCTTACTTTCATATTCCCTGTGTTTCAATAAAACAAAAATTCTCAAGAGATACTCAGTTATCCATCTGCTTCTTGACAAGGCTCAGATGCAGCAAGGAGGTCCATCCATGGGCAGGCTGAGGAAGAGGCATCTCTCTGCCCCCCATCCTGCAGTAGTCTGGGATGCCACAGCAGCACAGTGGTCAGCTGCAGAGACCTGGAGAGAGACTTTCAGGCTTTGAGTTCCTACCACTACATCTCAAAAGACAACACCTTAAAATCACCTATTACACAGATCTATGTCTATGGGATTTCCTGCACTCATGCATGGCATGTCTGGAATTTAATAAATGTGGAGTTTAAGCGGTGCCCAAAAGATGGCACTGTTTATTTGTGCTTTTTCTGTTTTTAATTGTATACCCTCTTCAAGGCTGGTGTTACCATCTGACAAAATCAAGGCAGGACTTACATATTCTATAGAGAAAAGCAGTACAAATCAAACTATAGCTGCAGCATGGCCTTTCCTGTAACCTTTAACGTGCAATATTTTAATGGAAATGGGCATATTGATGCTGCTTAATATTATAACTACAGAGTAGTTGCCCTTTTATTTCCATCAAGTATTTTCACGGTAGATGTTTCCATCTCATACCTTTCATTTAATGCCTGGTGATAGAAGAATGTGCTTCAGTTATTTGAAAGGAGAAAGAATCATTGACAAGAGGAGGATGAGACCTTTCAGGGTCCCTGGAAGTTAGCATAAACATCTCTGCCTGTGCAGTGACAATTATCCATATGCACTGAAAAAAAAAAACCTGACAAATACCAAATAGCATGACAGCCAAATTGCAACGAATCAGTTGCCCATTTCTCTTTGAGCAGACAAATCCCAAGCCCTACCCTAACAGCTTGCTGCAGCCATAGAACAGGAGCAAATGTGGAAATACTGTTTACCTTGCAGCAGTGAATTTAATGACAGGTTTGCTGGTAACCATAGCAAATGTCAACTTAAATCCTCTTATCAGCTGTCAGGTTTCTCCAGGCCTTTAAAACTGGAAGGTGTCCCAAACAAGTGATAACAACACCACCAACAATAACAATAACAACAATGCCTTCTTTGATTAAAAAAAAAGCTCTTTGTGACCTGAACATAGGGATTGTTTCATCTAGCAATTTCTGAGGTAACAAACTTCAGGGAGCAGAGTACCCAACAGATGGCTGTGATGGCTTCTGATGCCACATTTCCCCCATCCAGCTCTACATGATGTTACTTGTTGCTGCTACATGAACACAGAGAGTGCCAACCAGTGAGGGCTTGATGGGAAGGTGAACTCCATTGCTGCTATCCCTTGCCAGAGCCTCCATCAAGCCTGGCACCTCCTGCACTGGATGCATCTGATCAACGAAGGGAAAGACAGAGAGCATGTGTGGTGCTTTTGTGCTCCAGGATCCACAGCAGCTGAACACAACACACCTCAAACAGAAAGCTTTAGGCTTGACAAGTGTTAAGTGGGTAACAGCTACAATTGCACAAATATCTTTCTGGTCCCTTAGACTTCTGTGGAGGTTCATTCTCAGTGAATGCTGAGCTCATAGTTCAGTAAATCCTGAAACACCAAACTCTGGGGCCAAGATGGCACATCAAGAACCAGGACATACAAGTTAGCTGCTGCAGGCTTTAGTTTCTGTAGTCCTTGTGTTGTACACATTTCGTTTTGAAAATCTGTTTTTATATTATTGTTTGTTTTCTTGCTTGTTTTAACCAGGTCTTTTTTAACCAGATATTTGCTAGGTTGTCCCACGTTGCTAATACCCATTGTTGGGATGCCTCTTTTTTTCAAAGAACTGTTGTGGTTGTTTTTACTTCAAATTCATAGAATCACAGAATGGTTTGTGTTGGAAGGGACCTGAAATATCATACAATTCCAACACCTTCCACTAGACCAGATTGCTCAAAGCCCCATCCAACCTGGACTTGAACACTTCAAAGGAGAAAGACTTAATTAATTAAATAGAGAAAGGATGCCTAAGGAGATGAAGTATGGGTTATGTCAGGATGTTCAGTTATTAACTGTCTACAATCATGGGTGCCAAAAGCTGTGCTTACAATAGAGGTTTTTTTGAGAATTTAGTTCCACACGAAGTTAAAGGAAAAAATGACTTTTTGGATCTTCCTTATCAAATTTATTGTTGTGTTTAGATGCTCCTGTATTGTTCATGAAAAATAGGTTCCTTTTTTAGGGGTGGTAGAGGTGGGTATTTTTTGTTTCAATGACAGTTTTAAGAATCAGATAGGTATCTGGAAAGGAAAGGTTTTTTTCTTTTGGCTCTGCACATCTTCATTGCAATGATAAGGCATCAGAAATCAAAATTTAGCTGGCAATTTTTTTGACACTGCAAGAAACAGACATAGCTTGTTGTTCAGCCATATTGGCTTTGCAGCATCAAAAGCAGTAAACATTTGATTGTGTCAGTAAACCGAGCTGATAGATCTTGGAAGATATGTATGGGCAAATTTTCAAAGTAATACACAAAGCTGGAGCCACAAGATTCAGCACCAACGGGGAGCGAATGGCAGTACTGAAAATTCCAGCCACAGAGAGCAGATCTGCACAGCAGCACTGTGGCATTGTAAAATCACCCAAATCCCTGCTATTTAAGGAGGCGTTTTTCTTGACATTACTATTTTCTAAAGGTTAAGGTGGCTATGTTGCTGTGTACAGTGCAGGATGTGCAAAGGTGCCGGGAGCTCTGGCACTGCTCCCATCCACATGCCTGCAAGGGGAAAGGCTCCCTTCCTGCTGGCAGCTCCCCCAGGACTCCACCAGACTTGGGAGCTCAACATGGAGAAAACCTCTGGAGGTGGCTGAGTTTGGAGCTACATACATGCATGGGCAGACCTTCTCACTGGTGGAGGGTAGCAAGCAGAGGAGCACCTGTGCAGTGCTACAGGATGGGCACAGAGTGACTGGAGAGCATCCAGGCAGAGAGGGACCTGGGAGTCTGGATTGACAGGAAGCTGAACATGAGCCAGCAGTGTGCCCAGGTGGCCAAGAAGGCCAATGGCATCCTGGCCTGTATCAGGAACAGCGTGGCCAGCAGGTCCAGGGAAGTGATTCTGCCCCTGTACTCAGCGCTGGTGAGGCCACACCTGGAGTCCTGTGTCCAGTTCTGGGCCCCTCAGTTCAGGAAGGAGATTGAGGTGCTGGAGCAGGTTCAGAGAAGAACAAGGAGGCTGTGAAGGGATCCAGCACAAGTCCTTTGAGGAAGGGCTGAGGGAGCTGAGGCTGTTCGGCCTGGAGAAGAGGAGGCTCAGGGGAGATCTCATCACTCTCCTGAAAGGAGGGGGTAGCCAGTGGGGTGTCGGTCTCTTCTCCCAGGCAGCTGCCAGTAAGACAAGAGGGCATGGACTTAAGCTCTGCCAGGGGAGGTTTAGGTTGGATATTAGGAAAAAAATCTTTATAGAGAGGGTGATCAGGCATTGGAATGGGCTGCCCAGGGAAGTAGTGGATTCTCTGTCCCTGGAGGTTTTTAAGAAGAGACTGGATGTGGCACTCAGTGCCATGGTCTGGTAACTGCAGCGGTAGTGGATCAAGGGTTGGACTTGATCTCAGAGGTCCTTTCCAACCTGGCTGATTCTGTGATTCTGTGAAAAATAAGATGGGATGTTGGCATCAGAAAATGCAAGCCCAAGAGTTGGCATCTGCCTGCTCCTACCCTTGCAGCTGTGTCTCCTCAGGTCTCCCATATGCTGCCTTCTCCCTCTCTGAGACTCCTCTCTTGTCACCCCAAGGCCTGAAACTGGAAGCAGAGCTCAAACAGACACCAGGGAGGGGGTGACTTTGGCCTCATTTGTTTAAACACCCCCAGCTGAAGAACACTCTTGCTTGACAGGCAATGAAATACAGATTTAGCTGGTCTCTTTTCCTCACTCAACTGACAAAAGCACAGAGTGCCAATAGCCCAAGATATACTTGCTGAACCTAAGTAAAATCTTGTCAAAGGCCTTGCCAAGCCCAAGAGAAACATTGGCTCCCTCTCAGATAGGTTTGGTACAGAGGCTGGACACCAGAGCATGGCCAGCAAGGATGAATTTGAGGCAGGGCTGGTGTGTGGTTTGCCACACGTAGTCAATTTTTACTGGGCACTGCCTTGTTTTAGAGTATGTGCTTCAGTGACTCACCTTGTAAATCAGCTGTGGTTATAAACTGCTTTCTGATGAAGTCCATCATTTCTTGGGCTATCACACCACAAGGGAGTACAAGTTACCCTCTGTTAAATCCATGCTTCACTTGCAGACAAGCCTGCCTCTCTTTCTTTCTTTTAGGACCATCTTTCTCTGCTGATAGCAGATGCTGAAGTGATTATTTCACACCACATCCACCCTCTCCAAGTAAACAGCCCAACCATTCCTCCTTCAACCATTTCCTCTCAGTGAAGGGAAAAACAAGGTGTAAAACCTGCATCAAGACCTCCACCAGTATCCTCCTGGCTGTCTGGCAGTAAGAAGTTACAAAACTCCCTCACCTGACCCCATTTCTGTTGAGGAAATTAATCTCATGAAAATGCATCCAATTTTCACACGCCGGGGCATCAGACATCCGAAAATTGCTGCTAAATCTGGATTACAAAGAGAAAATTAGGCTGTGTTCTCTCTCTCTCTCTCACTTTGCTTTTTAATATTATTTAACACTTTAAGCCTCCAGAGGCATTTCTTTTTCTTTTTACTATAATCCTTTAATATAGTCTGCACTCTTTATAATCATGCTCCTTTCTCAGAGTTTTAGGTTCTTTTTAAAGATACTTTCTTTACCTTAATTACTTGGCTAACTGTAATCTATTAGAAATCATAGGTGCATCAGAGGGCAAGCCCTTATGATATCTTCTTGCCAAAGAAAAGCTGCTTACTGCAGTCTATTTTCTGAAGTTTTATTCAGCAGATGAGGCTTAAATGCCTAAAGTCAGAAATCTTCTACCATTTCCTTTGAGATATTAGGCCACAATAGGATAGAAGCCAGTGCTGGGAAAATTTTCTGTGAAAACCTGCAAGATTAGTGTTTTTTTAATTTCACTGCATTTACTACCAGCAGACAGACCCAGTTGCTGGCCCATATGTCTGAGTTACTCAACCTAAACACACTCCCCATCTCCAATGAGACCTCGTGTGCCTGCTACATCATCTCTTGGATGAAGAGTTGAGGTGACAAATTACTCCAGGAAGCAACAGACCATTTTCCTGGAAGCATGGAGAAAGAGAAGAAAACTGACAGTAGCCAGAAGAATGGTGGTGATGCTGCCAAGTGGATCTGCTCACCCAGCTGATAATAACTGGGGCTCCTCTTAGAGGATGCAGCCTCTGCTTTGTGAGAGCTTTGGGGAATATTCACTCCAGTGGGGTAAGAAGTGAGAACCCCACTGTGTGCCAGCATGAGACACGATCTTCAGCATCTGCTGGGTGAGCTGTAATTTGTTGTTTTGTTTCCTGGCTTCCTTTAAATGATTCTTTGGATAGTCTTCATGAGATGCAGCTGTGCCTATCATTCCCAAGTCCTGGGCAGGAGTAGGCAATGCATTTCTCTGTAGAAACAGAACAGAAATGAGATGAATAACCACAAAATACCTCCTGCAGCAAATAGCTCACAGAAGTTTCCATTCCAGAATAATATTTTGAAGTAACTGGAGATCATTTCCTCTAATGTTTGTCACCTTTTCTGGGGCTCAAAATGACTCAGAACCAGCTGCAAGCTTTCTGTAGTCCTGGAAACACTTGAAAATGTGTGCTTTGCACCAGCAGCCACTACAAAGTCACAAAATGACTCTCAGCATCTCTTTCTGTGACCCAGCCTTCATGGTTCAGGAGATATTTGTTCCTAAGGTCTCAATGTTTGACAGTCCAGCATGTGTAGGGCTCCTGTTTACCTGCTTTTAATGTCATCTCTAACACATGCCCAGATCCAAAAAGACACTTTACTAAAGATATATATTTAGATGTATGTAGGAAGAACAGAGGAATGAGTGATGTGCCTAACCCTCCAGTAGAAATGAATACTCCAGTGCTTGCATTTTTGCCTGGCCTTGAAAGTCCTAGCATCCATTTCCAGAGCTATCTTCTCAGGTGAGTGTGGGGTTGTTCCGAAGTTCCTGTGGGATACAAAAAGCTTGCCTAATGCCTACAGCCCCAAGCAGTCAGGTTTACTAGGTTTGTTCTTAGCACACCAAGTTCACACTGGGGGTCTGGTCCCAATTTGAAGCAGAGAAACAACAGCTACATTTTCATTTATTGAGTTCCCAGGATGGTGAACCATCAAAGCTGGGTTTGCTCAGGAGACAGAGAAGGAGGCATCCACCTTAAATAAAATAGGTGGTGGCTGAAATAGTAGCTGAGGCAGTAAAACCAAGTTTCTGGTGCCCTCAGGTGAAAAGCTGTATTTTCTTCTCCCACAATCCAGGGTAGTATGGGAGGTTTCTGGATGGGAGGAAAACAGGAGAAAGGTGAAAACCAGATCATTTTTATAACTGATACAGAAAGATTTGTGAGAATGGAGGGAGCCCTTGTACAATCATCTTTTGATAAGGCACTGGCAAGTGTTTCTTCACCTCTTC
Source organism: Calypte anna (assembly GCF_003957555.1). Taxonomy (NCBI): domain Eukaryota; kingdom Metazoa; phylum Chordata; class Aves; order Apodiformes; family Trochilidae; genus Calypte; species Calypte anna. Next base: position 167,684,467 of record NC_044244.1, read on the forward strand.
TCACAATAGTTTATATATTTTTTTTGGTAAGAGTTTGTAGCATAAAACTAATGCCCAGGAACCAGACTGTTCCCTTTGCAAGTGCAAAGGGAACTTCAGCATAAGCTTAAGAACCATAAGCATTAAGCTTTAGGGTGTTTTCCATTCCATGAGTCTCCCACTCTTTCCTGGATGGTGGTCTGGTCTCAAAAGAGGCAAGAGCAATGCTGTCAGCATGGTGGCTCTGGGCTGCTACTCCAGCTGGTGAGAGCTCCTGTTAGATGCAATTCCTTGCTCTGGAATCCTCTCAGAAGACTCCGGGATGCTTCAGCCACATCTTTCCTGTCCCATAAGGTGCATCCCAGAGGCACTGAGGTGGGGATCTACTTGGGGCACTACTTGGTCCCAAGCACAGTGCTGTGCCTGGCTGAGAGGGAGAGCAACACAGCTGAGGATGCACAATGTTAATGCACCCAGGAACAGGGCAGGTAGCACTGTAGAAGCTCCCCACTGCCCCATTGATGGCTGGTTTAGGTTTGTACCTTCTGTGTGTCCACCTAGGAGCCAGCTGTTGCTTAATATTCCCTCCTCTGTTCTCCTTGGTTGATTCACTGCTTCATTTTGGGCCTGCTCCTCCTCATTTGTAGATGCCTTAATTACTGTGAACTCCAGGGAGAACAGAAAACAAAGGCTCTTCATTAATCAATGCTGGTACAATGCCCTGAAAATGTAAAGTGCTGCACAAAGGATGAGTGCTGTTTACTTCAAAGTAAACAATTTGCTAACCCCTCCTTTTTTGGGGGGACCTGTTTGTTTTACCTGTTCATTTCCTTAATTGCAGTAGTTATACCATACCCTGGGAAGAAACCATTGCAGATAATGTTGCCAGCTTATCAGTCAAAAAGACATTTTTTTTCCTCATATTCTGTATCCCTTCCCATCCTCTGTTCTTCTCACCATCTCCCATATGTACACAGATATGTACACCAGCTCCCATATGTAGCTGATATCTCCATTTGAATCCCAGATTTACACTGAGCCTAATAATTCTTTCTCCTCAGTGTGTGACTTTTCTCCTCAGTCATTACTTGGCTGCTTGGTGCTTTTTATAGTTCACTTTGTCACACCCCTGAGTATGCTTTTGCCTCATCTAGAATTTGCTGTAAATGATATGATTTTGATAAATTAAGCAATAATCAGAAAACATTTTCAATATTCTGTAGTTTTCCATTAAGTTACAGTTAGAGAGACACAATTTGCTCTGCTACAGTTCACACTGAGTTAGCCTTGTTTTCATTAAAAACCTCATTATTTAGAGATTTATAATGCATCCATAGAAGTTTGCTCTAGTGTGAAACTTGACAATGTTTTTAGCTCAAAAGAAAACTTCAAAAAAAATTCATTTGGTCTGCATGCTGCAGTTCTTAAAGGAAATCATTGCACCTGTTTCAAGCTTTTTGTGTATTTATAACACAGAATATCCTCAATTTAAGAAATGTGCTATTAGTTACAATAATAATTGCTATTATTTCGACTTCCACTTATATTAAGTCTGAACTAAAGGGTGCAGACAAGAATAAAATGAAGGTATTTACTCAGTAGGGTGTATATCCCCCACACATTTGGTAGGTGAATAAGATTTATTGTTCCTACTGCACTATGTTTCCTTATATAATATTGCTGGAAACATATATAGAATCAAGCCATGGCTGTTCATATTATTTGCCAGAATGATTCCTTGTAGCTTTTCCTGAAGACTTTCACCACTGTCTGCACTGGGGAGTGCTTTTGCCACTGTCCATTCCCTTGGTTGTATTTGGAGACCTCAGCAGGGGAGAGAGAAGCTTTGGAAGAAGAGTGGACAATTTTTGCAGAACCATCATGCTGAGAGCACAGCATTTGAGCCTTGGTGGTAGAGAGTTTATAAAACACAGAAACAGGCACAGCATGAAAACCCAGACCACAAATGCCAGTGCAGAACATGTGTGGTCTGAGTATATTTTGGGATTGTGAATGGAATTATCAGTAATGTATTCTGTCTGGTGTTGATTATAGAGTCCCTGGTTCACAGGGGTTTATGGACCTCCTTCACACATGGCCTCAAAGTGCACCTGGAGGCCAAGGTCCAGCAATGGAGTTCTAGATCCTGCCATGCTGAAGCAAGGATGAGATCATGGTGCCAATTTTTGACAACCTTTTAGGGCAGCACGTTGGCACTGCAAAATCTTCTGAGTGCTCCCAAGCCTCTTGGGAGAATTTGCTCGTGTTCAGGGGATCTGGATGTGATACAGTTTGGGAAAGGCAGTTTTCACCCTGGCCTGCTTCCCAGCCTCACCTGTTTTGCACCAAAATAATTTTTGCAGTGTTTTATATTTGTTTGTTGACTGTATGCTTAATATTATGTAAGCAGAGACTCACAGTACAGTTGCTTGAGGATACACATGCAGCCAATTTGAGTTCACAAATATGAGTTTTGTGTTCCTACTTGGGTGGGTAAAGTCATTTGTGCATGACAAAATTAGACCACTAATTATAGAGACTCTCCTAAAAAGTGCCTGAAAATTTGGTACAAAGCACGTATGCCCTTGGGTAAAAAACCTGATTGGGTTTTGTCAGTTTGGGAACATGCAACCTGCAGGAGAAAACTGATCCTGCAAAACTGAAGGCTTTATTTCTTTGTTATATCAAGCAGAAAATACAGAAGCTGCAGATTCACCACCAACTGTATTTCCAGGTTTGTAAGAAGAGAAATAAAAAGACTTAACATTTTGCATAGATGTAGTGGCTAATCCTGAGGGTAATGTCTTTATGTTCCTAATAAAGGAACTCTCACCAACTTTTTGGGTTGTAGTGTCTGGAAAACAACCTTGTCAGCAGAAATTGAGGAATTAGTTATCTTAGGGAATAATGGAAACATCTTTCCTCTGTGTAGCAGATTGATGCTACTCAAGTGGAATGGACTCTGTGACTGTGAGAAGTAACACTCAAGACTGAAATTTCAGTAATCAACCTTTTATAAAGGGATGTTTGTTCTACATGAATATGTGATATAAAAGCAACACTGATAGCACTGGGATATAAACTTGATTTCACTGCCATATAAACAATAGTTTGTATAATAGTTCAGCTTTTTCTGAAATCAGGACAAGGAGAAGATTGCTTTTAAGTAGTATTTGGGATTGATGTTAGGGAAAGAAATCACCAAATTAAAATTATTGATGCAATAAAAAGAAATTAAGATATTATTCTTTATCTCAGCCTATTTTCCAGGCAAAGTTATATGGCAGTGAGTGATCATTAACTGTTTGTTAACAATTTGGGGTTGAGTTTTCAAATTGTTATTTTGAGGCTCTAATCCTATTTCCACTGCCTTTCCTTTTACTGAGTTCCATTGAGTTCATCTTAATGCTTTTACAATGTTGAATTTCCTTGCAAATACCACTTTTCATGGGTGGAAATTGAGCTTTTTGAAGAGATATATAGGAATGGAATTCTCCCTAATTGCCTACATTTTTTTCTGAGGATCTGGACTGGATCTACCTATCTGCACATGTAAATCCTGCATCTCAATGGTGGCATCTAAAACAAGGAAGCAACATCTGCCTGTTTTGAAGGACCATCCCAAAGGAGATAAGGTGCAATATCTAAAGTAGTCAGGTATAAGGTAACCATGTTAATATGGCTCCAGCAGCCCAATTCCTAGAATGGATAAAAACTTTCTGAAGTCACAGGGAAGTAATATTGAACATTAAGGCAACACAAGGGAAAAAAGAAAATGGTTGAGCTTCTTGAAATCTTTAAGTTTTGAAGTTAATTTAAACAGAGGCATGCCAACAGTCAGCTGTTTCTCAGAACTGGATCTACACTCTTCTGGTGAAACAAGCAACTGCATTAGTAACTTATCTGGCCTATGGGTTTTTAATGGTGTGGGTCAGCTCTTCACTGGAAAAAAATGGAGAAGACTGTCACCTTCTTGTCAGGAAGACAGTTTTGGGAATGCAAAGCACTGCAAGGCAACTGCTGTAATTAAAATGGATGCACAGCTGCACTTTGTGCAAAAAGTGGACCAGAAAGGATTCCTCCAAACACTCTTACGTCTCCTGCAGGGTAAATTTGTAGAACTCTGGATATAAAGTTCCTGATGGATGCTCTGAATAAAACTCATCTATCATGTGAAATGTTGGCCAGCTTTGTGCATAGTGCAGTGCTAAGGCATAGTGGCCTGGTGTCCCAGGTGGTCTGCTCCTCTCTAAGGTCTCAGAGTTGTAGAATTACATTTTTGTAAGCTGCTATAAGTCTTTGCAATGTGTGTAAATCCATCTGTGGATACACTGTGATCTCTATACATACCAACAAGAACTCCTGTGGGGGAATTTCCGTAGTTATGTTACCAGCAACATGTTTTTACAGAGACAAATGAGACTATTGCAGAATCCCTGAATCCCCCTGCTAGTCCAGCTGCTTCAAGTGCATATGAGAGGACAACTGTGGTTTTGGCATCTTCTCTCCTTGTGATGGTCTCATAAGCAAAGAAAGTCTCCTCCTAGGTCACCCATCTCTCAGGACAGCTCTGCTCAGTCTGTCCTCAAGAAGGTGATGGCAGTGGAAGGATGGATGCATCTGCAAGTCAGACAATACAGGACTCAATGTTGTATTTTTTTCTGAGCAGGCAGGAAATTGATTTTTGTTTTTTTTAAATTGTTTTATTTCCTGATCTGGATCAGGGAACAGGGAAAAGTATATTACCAGGCAGATGTTGCATGATTTGCTGACAAAGGAGAACATTTTCGGATGGAGCCCTGGTTAAAAATTTGGCAGCAAATTGCTTATTAGATGAAAAATGAGATGCTTCAGATGAAAGGCAAAACACCTTGTCATATTTATCTGAAGTGTCAAAATACAGATTAGTGCCTGTGTGGCTAAGCCCTGCTGTGCAGTTCTTCACAGTTTATTCCAAAGAGACAAGTTTTTCCTTGTCACAGAAGAACTATTTCAAGGCCTGTGGGGAACAAATTCTTCAAACTGGTGGGATCTAAGTAGGATCACCTTGGAGATCCTTGGATCTCCTTGGGTATCCTTGCATTGACTGTGATGTGGAGTGACACCTCTGGGGTGAACATGAAGTGCCATGTAAGAAGAAGGCATCATGTCCACATGTCATTTGGGACTTGTGAGCAAGCCCCTCTATGGCATGTTGTCACCTGGGTATGGCTTAGTCCCCCCTCAGCCAACCTGGGAAGACAGATTCCAGCAGAATAAGTTAAAAAATATATATAAATAAATATAAATATAAATATAAATATAAATATAAATATAAATGGCATAAGAAAGGTTTTGATAGGAATTGCTGCTCAGTTAAGAGTAACTAAGAAAGGTATTGCTCTGTTTAATTATTGTGACAGCCTGAAATTTGAAAGAGCCAAGTCAGCAACAACAGCAAAATCTGGCATAGCTATTGTTGGTAACAATTAGTATGATACATAAAATTCAAATTAGTATATAGGATAACAAGCCTCTTGTTCCATCAGGCTATTCCTATGCTGTTACTTTCAAAGCTTTGCTTGTTTATTCTAAAAAGACCCTTGCAATAGTGGAGGTAATTTGGCAAGGTTTTGAGAAATTGGAATAATTTCCAGTCTTGAAGAGATTTTTATACATGTTGGTGAAAGAGGCCCTTGAAGAAGGGTAACTGTGTGAAGTGGGAGGACAATTGGCAGTGAAATGGAGGCTGGTGGCTGCCTTGGTCTGGGGGACATGATGGGGACATGATGAGGACATAAGAGTAGGTCCTGGCATCCAGGACCTGTCCCACTGCCCCAGCCAGGGGCACCAGGGTAGTCTCAGACCCAGGAATTTGTCCTCTCCAAGGAGGAAGGCTGAGGCCAAACCAGGACATGGGTCTGTGGGTGGGTCTGGCCCAGCAGGGCCCATGGCTGGGAAGGGCTGTGGGGAGATGGAGACCATCACTGGGGAAGGAACTGACAGTGCTGGGGGGGTGACATGGGGTCCTAGGCCATGGGAAGGTCAGGGAGCCCTGTGTCTGTGGGTAGGGACAGTCAGGTCCATGGAAATCCCATTAAAAAAATCAAGGATTTAAAGCAGGCTGTAAGCAACAACAGTAAAAGGAAAAGGTAGTAATTCTTGTACCTCTCCCAGGCACTGCCCACATCCATACTTTCTTCTCATGTAGCTAAGCATTTGCCAGAGAAGCAGAAATGCCATTATATTTGAGGGTATTTTGGTCCAAGCCTGCCACAGAAAGGCTGTTCAGCCTATACAACTGGAAGAAGCCAGATGAAGCTGTCAATCAGCCTCTCTTAGATGTCACTCTGCCAAACTATACATCTGCATTTAGTCCTCCTGACTTATCCTACAAACCTCTTCAGGCCATTCATCATCCTGGTATGTTTTGCCTGGACGCTTCCCCATTGTTGGCATTTTTGGCAGTGCTATACATAGCAGTGACATCTGAGTTTCAGGGTTTTGTCTTCACTAGAGAAGGTCATTAAATGTGAATGAGGGCTCCCAAAATGCCTGGCTGAGCTACTACTCCTCAGCTATAACCCAACGGACATCCCTTGCCTTCAACCCCTGCCTGATGAAGTTGCTTCCAAGTGAGCAGCCATATAATGGTGATGATGTCAACACTTTGAATTGAAAATACAAAATATGTCTCTTGAATAAATTTTTTTTTTCTTCTTCCTGCTCTGTTGCAACATACTGTCAATTAACATATCTTTACCTCACCATATGCCTGACAGACACCTTAAAGATAAGATTGCTTGTCAGGTCGCCTCCTGGTGCATGGTGGAGACAAAGACAATGAAAGTAGCAGGACATCAAAGACTAAAAGATAAGGATGAGACATCTCCGGGAAGTCTGTGTGGATCAGGGACTTATGCAAAAAAAAGACCCCTCTTTTTTGCTGTATAAAAAACCCCAGGAGAAAAGGAGAAAGCAGCTTTTTTCCTCTAGACCCCCCCTTCTCTCGGCACTTCGGCTTCAGCTATGGGACAGCAACAGTGGAGGAAAGGAAAAGCAGAGAATACCAGATCAGCAGGAGCAGCTCCAGCCAGAGGCCAGGGCCGGCGAATGGTGATAACATCTTAATAACCCCCCTCCTTCCTTCTTTTCTCTTCTTAACGACTCTTCTCTCCAAAATAGCTAATTGTATAAATCCTAAAATAAATCCTTGTAACTTGTTTAAATCATAAAGCCTGTTATTTTTGTAAGTTCATGCATCATCTATGAGTAGTGGCTGAATTTTCCTTGCAATCAAAATATAAAATAATAACTCGGATTGTAACAGGTGAACTGAATTCCTGCCTAAAAGACATAACATAACTTCCTAGAGCCATGTATGTTTTCAAAAAGGGAATGGGAAGTTGTTTCTTGAAGGCTCCTCAATCCATCAGTTGAAGAAATGGTAAGATACAGGGCTGGAAATTAAAGAAAATTTAAGAAAGTAATGAGCAACATACCAAGACTTGTGGTGAATTCCTAACTGGATTATTTTATTATTTTTTTGTAGTTTAAAATAGTATTTTTATTCTAAAAATTATGTTTCCATTCAAAGAGAAATTGAAGCTGGGCAGAAACATCAGAGGGAAAGACTGGGATGCCTTCCAGAATGAATAAAGCAGATAGAAGAGGAGAAATTGAAATGGGATGGGTTTTGTCAGTGAGAAAGTGAAGGTCACTGCTTCAGTACTATTAGTAAGAATTTCTGGTGTAAATTGAAGCTAATTGGTTAGAAATGAAGGAAATTTGGATGGAGCCCTGAATGGCTTTGACTGCTCTAATAACTCAAATAGTACAAAGTAGACTCGACTTTTAACAGAAGGCTGGACAAAAGATCTCCCAAGGTCCCTTCCAGCCTGAATTATTCTCTAATTTGTACATTTCTATGATTCTATGAAAGAAAAGATCTTGAGGTATTATCCAGTTATGTGATGTAAAGTGGGGGTGTGGATTCAGGCACCTAAATCTCAGTACCTGCAATGCCTCAAAGTGAGCTGGATTGCTGAGGTCCCAATAAAGCCCACAGAGATCAGGTCATTACAGCAAATGGAGTCTGCAGAGGCTCATTTAAGGATAAGATGAATGGCTGTCTGGGTGCTACTGACTCTAATATAGACACACAGACAGACACCTAAATTTTGAAGTCCAGTTCATGTGGCTATGAAAAAGACAAATGCACCCTCCCGTATGTTGCACAAAATGTTCTTTGTAGAGGTAAAGTGATGGTGGTCTTTTTACAAGGTCTTGCAAACACTTCTGTTCTAGTTGCAGTTAGCCATATTCAAGATAAATGGAAGGAAAAACAAGAGCTGCTGAAATGGTCAGTGAAGTCTCACAACAATCTTCCTGGACTGAGGCTCCATTTGACTTGATGTTTATAGCAAAATGAGGAATGTACTTTCTGTCCCTAAATACTACAGGAGTTAAAACCATGATGAATATCAGGAGAGCAGTGCTGACATAAAATGATTTAACTGTCAGATTTGTCTGGGATTAGATTAAATTTAATTACCACTCAATATTCTTGCTAGGGTCAACCCTGCCCAGGTTTACAAAAATCATTACAAACTCTGCTTATGTAAGCAGAGATTAAGAGTTAAAATTCTTAGCACTAATAGAAAAAAAGACACCCTTGTAAAAAAAATCTTGGCTGTAATTTGCTAACATCCTTATACTCAAACCTTTCTTGGCCTGGCAAAGCAAGAAAATCAACAGATTTCAAAGGCATAATCCTGAGAAAAGTTTCAGAGTGTCTTTAGTTAGGTCACTTAGTGTCCCAACTAATATTATTTACATATTCATTACACAGATATCAGAACATGTCTGGATATCCTCTTCATCTATCAAACATAGGTTCCATATTTTCAGCATAGTTAGGGGGTAATTTAAAGAACTCCTTTGTGATACAATTTCCAGCCTCATAAATATCTTAATAGAAACTTACCACCGACCACCCTCCTCAGCTTCTAAAGTCATTCCACTACAATGAATTAGTGCATTTCAGAGATTATTTTTTCTCCTTTATATGAATAACAAAAAGTAAATGCCAAGAAAATTAAGTTAGAAGTGGTGGCTGTAGTGTTCTTCCAATCTAGGCAACCTCCATATTTTTTTACAATTAATAACCACAACTTCCTTGTTATTCCTACTTGGGTTTTGCTCTGCACTGTAATGTTCCTTTTGGCTGTGCACCTCATCCATCATGGATAATTAACCAAAATTCTTCCCACTTGCTTTTCTGGTCCTTGCCTTGCCTTGCTCTTAACCATTGGTAAATACTGCTCCTCAATTATAAACTATGTCCCTATCTACAAGCATTTGATGTCCAATTTAAGCCTCCCAAATCATGTGTTGGACTGAAGATGTTTACGTCTCCGTGATACATTAGAGGTGGCACTGCATTTGTACACATCTTATGTAGATTCTGTTTTTAGCAAGACCACTAAATGGACAGTTGTCTGTTACGTAAAAATACCTGTATTTTTGGGCCAAACATTGGTGAAGACATTGGGAATGACTCATGTGGAGCTTTTTAGTTCAAACAACAGCAATCGTCGTTGGAATGGGGTGTAACAGTTCCCAACCCCCTGAATGTTCTTTTAGTTTTAATGGTGTGCATTTAATTATCATTCTCTTTTTATGGATATATGTATATATATTTGCTTCATTGTTATCCTTATTAAATCATTATCCTGATCTTATATTTCATTAAGCTAATGGACTATTTAATACATAATTAAACTACGAAATCTTAATTTGTCATCAACACAAGTTGCACCCCTGTCTGTGTGCCCTTTTTTCATTTAGATGGTCTAAAACCTTTACCTCCTAATGTTGAATTTTAATTGCAGGCTTAGTTCTGCACGGAATCACAAAAAACAATGATGTGTTCTTCTCATTGACCAAAACACATGGTTTAGGGTTTCCTATGATAAATATTGGAATACTTCAATAAGGGAGATGGATTTCAGCTATGGGAATATGGGGATATAGCAAAGTTAGCGAAATCAGACCTGTGAAAAAATGCAACGTAAGTTTCTGTGGCTTGGCCTCAAGCTTTTAAGAGTCTGAAATGCAAGGAGAGCATCCTGACCTCTAAGGAAGCTCTCACAATAAGCTTTCCTAATTCAGAAATGTACAGTCAGCCCCCAAATATTTGGTCATAAATTGGATACAAATAAGTTTGAGTTGGAAATTTTCTTAATGACAAAGAGCTATGGGATCCTGGAACAGATTTTCAGAAGAAATGGTGAGGAGACATAAAGGTTGTTTGCTTAGAAATAGAACCTAATTTAAAAATGAAGATATTTAGTCCAAATGTCCACAAAATCTAGGCTCATCTGCTCAACATATCTCACCTGGTTTTATGTTCTGTGTTCCTACTTTCAAAATATCCCTTTGGTCCAATTGTGTGCAAATCAGGCTCTTACGCAGTAACTTCTCTGGACATACAGGTTATGAATTGTGTTAAAGAGCAACACTTTGCTTCGTTGTTATCTTGCTTCTAAACTACATCAGTTTCCTTTCTAGTGCTGGCAGACAGGTCTATGAAGTCAGTCATTTAGGCACAGTGGAAAAATCCACAGTAAAAAAGAAGGCTTGCTAAAGATGATCTAACAACCTTTACCTTGACATTTTGCAAGTAAGTCAAGGAAATTAGAAAATTGCCTGAATATCATAAGATTTTTTGCAGCATCTAGATTTTATTAGATTCTGGAAGAGACTTGAGATGTTAATTATACCAAGGCTTAACACTAATTTTTGTGGCAGGCCACTAATCACCTTCCCACAATTCGATGAATGCCTGGTTATCACTTCCCTTTGTTTATAGGGCTCTTTGTTTATAGGATGAGAAAAAATGCTTTATTCCATTCCTGGCCCTAAGAGAAACTACACCAGTTACAGCTGCTCTCAAAGAAGGAAATTGTTTTTTGCCAATTATAGCCAGTCAGGAAGGAAGCCAGCTAAAACCTCTTATAAACACCAAGGAGCCTAAGTATAACTGGTTTATTCTGCTTACTAGAGTGAGGTCAGCTTTTCCTGTCCCGTTTTTCAAGAACTTCATGTCTATTGAGCAGAATGGTAAGATTTCACTTAGCTGCAACTCAAAATGCTGTCTGAGAATTCAGCTTAGATTATCACTCTTCATCTTCATGAGTCCAGTTCTGGGCCCCTCAGTTTAGGAAGGATATCAAGGTCCTGGAGCAGGTCCAAAGGAGGGCAACCAGGCTGGTGAAGGGACTCGAGCACAGACCCTATGAGGAGAGACTGAGGGAACTGGGGGTGTTCATCCTGGAGAAGAGGAGGCTCAGGGGAGACCTCATCACTCTCTACAACTCCCTGAAAGGAGGGGGTAGCCAGGGGGGGGTTGGTCTCTTTTCCCAGGCAACTCTCAGCAAAACAAGAGGGCATGGTCTTAAGTTGTGCTGGGAGAGGTTTAGATTGGATATTAGAAAGAATTTCTTTATGGAGAGAGTGATCAGGCATTGGAATGGGCTGCCCAGGGAAGTAGTGGATTCTCCATCCCTGGAGATATTTAAGAAAAGACTGGATGTGGCACTCAGTGCCATGGGCTGGTAACTGCAGCGGTAGTGGATCGAGGGTTGGACTTGATATCTCTGAGGTCCCTTCCAGCCCAGCCGGTTCTATGATTCTATGATCTGTTGTGTTTTGCTGCATTCAGTGAATGAAATTGGCCTTATTAAAAGTCCCCATGGGTTACCTAACACTTCAAATCCTCCTTTGTCCTGATGCTGAGAGTCCATGTGGCTCCTGCCTCAAATAGTTTTCCACCAGCATTGAGAAGTGTTTTTCATTTGGGTCTTTATTTTGTATGCAATGGGAGGCTGACAAGAGAAAAAGGGAAAACTTTGGTTGGCGCAGGATTTTTTAAATTTATTTTTATTTTTATAAAAGCAAAGCAATTCAAAGCCACATCTACAGCCTAGCAAAGGTAGTTGTCTCCACACTCCTTTGAGGGCATTCACTCAAGTTTTGGGGTGCCTGGAAATACTTCTCTGTCTCAGAGGTTTAAATCTAAGCCTCCCATCTCCAGGAACAGTGACTTAAACATTGCATGACAGACACACTGGGGCAGGTACTGTTTGCACAAGCAGGAACACTTCCTTGGAATCTGGACTTCCCTATTTATTTCTTTGGCAGCTTGCACAGCAGATACAGATTCATTCATACACATAGAGTTTTTTTCTTTTTCTTTTTTTTTTTTTTTCTTTCTTCTCTAACATGGTGAGTGAAGAACTTGAGCCAAGACTCAGCAATTTTCACAGAAGACAGTGGGAAATAGCTCATCCTAAAATACAAGAAAGCAAGACACTCAGTAAGATCCAAGGATTGTCCTTTTTGATCAAAGGAGCAATCCAGGCTCTTGTTTATATGTTTAACACATTTTGTGTTAATGGGAGAGGAAGAGGTTAAAATCCCAGTGGACAGGAATGCTCTACTTATCCACAGTTTTGATACATTCCAAATTAACATGTATTTTCAGGTTGCATATATTTCTGTATTAATGTTCCTAATGATGCCTGGTATTTGTTTATAGGACCTAATGAAGTTGTTCTTTTTTTCACATAAAGGTGCTTTAATTAATTTGTTTGTTCATCGAACTGCATTATTCTATTCCTGCACTTACTTTTACAGCTGCTTTTCTCCATTCTAATGAAAATAGGAAGACACAGATGTGATTTTACAATCAAAGGGCCAAACAGTGCATTACAATATAATATAATTAACAGCATCAAACACAAGGTTCTTATTTAGAAGATGAAACAGGAGGGGTACAGTCCTGAGTAATGACAGGTGAGATAAAGCAATACAAAGAGCTTTGAGACTATCAGACTCAAAGAAAGAGTATCAAGCCTTGGTAAAAGGGAGTATGAAACCTTTTTTAATTGATCAATTTACAATAACATAGCAAGATCTGGATAAGTCTTTCCTCCTGAGGATGCTGTGTTCTTTTTCTTCAGGGTTTGAATCATGAGCCCAATATTTTCTTCTCTAGAAAACAATTCACAACCTCTTTTTATGCCAAATGTTTAAAAGCTGTTTCCTTGAATTAGAGAGTTCACTCCCTTTCCCAGCAAGACTATAGCTCTTGGGGTCAAAAAAAAAATTTTGCTGCTTTTTCTTTTTTTTTTTTTCCAGTATCTTGCGCCATAAAGCTCTCAACTTTGCTTAGTGCCTTTCTATGTTACTGTAATCAAAGGAATTATTTATAACATATAATTTGCTGAAGTCACCTGGAAAATCGCTTGTAAGGGCCAATGGTTGCAAGCATTCCAAGGATACTTCATTCTGTTCCTTCCCTTTCTGTCATTCCACTCAGAGCCTGCTCTCACCTTTTGGAGGAAGACTGGGATATAAAAAAATTCAATTCCTTAGAAGTCACAGATAAAATAGAGAAACTATGAACAAGCACAAAAAGAGACTTTCAGGAAACAAGGCATACTCTTCCCCAGTCAATAGAACTGTAGCTGAAGATGTATTTTTAGGAAGAATTTTAAAAAAAAACAAACTTTCAGTATAGATAGAAAACCAGATTGCAAATATTCAGCAATTTTTCTCTCTTTTTTTTAGGCATACACAAATCCTGAATGAAACACTGGATGTGTTGTTCCTCTCTGAATTGTAATCAAACTTAGCTTAGGATGCAGTAGAGGTTAGACTAAAAGCTTTGGAGTCATTTACTGAATCATGGCAGAGAGAGAAACAGAAAAATTTCCTGTTCCCATGTTTTAGGACATTGTTCTCTTTTTGTTGTTGGTTTTTGTGTGTGTCTTTTGAAAGATGCCAGGATCTTACCAGCAGATGAAGTGGTGATGAAACTTTGATCACCCTAGGACTGAATTTAATTCTATTCAAATGTTCTGCAGAAAGTCAAAAGTGTAATGCACAAAGCCATGGCAGGAAGAATGAATAAAGTTTGGGAACACCAGGCTATCCATGAATGGAGCATTTTCATGCATTTTAAGCACTCACAGGTGGAGAACTCAAACCTTGCTGTTGATCTGAGGATCTTCATCTCCAAGAAGTAAAGCTTGCAGGGTTGCTGCATCCCCTTTCCACCCTCCCTAGGCCAAATGCACAGCATTTCTTTACTGCTTCTCTCTAAAATGATGTGAAGCACAAAACACCCAGAGCTGTACTGGGGGCTTACTGCTTAGCATACTGAAATCAATGAACATCTTTTGTAAGTAGGTACATTTCTTCTTTGGCTATTAAAAAAAGCAGCTCTGAGGAAAATAAAAGAACATGAAAGCTGAGATGCTACCCTATTGAGTATAAATCCTCATTTTATAACGCTTTAGATGCAGGCAAACTTTTCGCAATAGCTGGTTTCATAGAATCATAGAATTGGCTGGGTTGGAAGGGACCTCAGAGATCATCAAGTCCAACCCTTGATCCACTACCTCTGCAGTTACCAGCCCATGGTACTGAGTGCCACATCCAGTCTCTTTTTAAATATCTCCAGGGATGGAGAATCCACTACTTCCCTGGGCAGCCCATTCCAATGTCTGATCACTCTCTCCATAAAGAAATTCTTTCTAATATCCAACCTAAACTTCCCCTTGCGCAACTTAAGACCATGCCCTCTTGTCTTGTTGAAAGTCGTCTGGCAAAAGAGACCAACCCCCCCCGGCTACCCCCTCCTTTCAGGGAGTTGGAGAGAGTGATGAGGTCTCCTCTGAGCCTCCTCTTCTCCAGGCTGAACAGCCCCAGCTCCCTCAGCCTCTCCTCATAGGGTCTGTGCTCGAGTCCCTTCACCAGCCTGGTTGCCCTCCTTTGGACCAGCTCCAGGACCCCAATATCCTTCCTGAACTGAGGGGCCCAGAACTGGACACAGGACTCCAGGTGTGGCCTCACCAGGGCTGAGTACAGGGGCAGAATCCCTTCCTTGGACCTGCTGGCCACGCTGTTCCTGATCCAGGCCAGGATGCCATTGGCCTTCTTGGCCACCTGGGCACACTGGTGGCTCATGTTCAGCTTCCTGTCAATCCAGACAGGATTTCATCATCTCCCTCAGCCCATTATAAATGACTGACCAAAGTTATCCACAAGTACCCACACAAAGAACATGGCATGAAGTTAGTTGTCTAAACAGACACCAGATATTTTTTAGGATACCATGCCTGGCCTCCAGTTCTTGCTCCAGAAAAGTACAGGTGCCCATAAATCCTGTGACAAATCTCCAAACCATGTGCAGATGTGTCAGATACTGCAGGGAGCTGCTGAACATCTGTGTCGAAGCAACTGGAATCTGTAGTGTAACGAGGCAACCAGATGCCACTAATTGCCAGGGAGTGGGCATGAGCTTGTGTCAAGCCCACCTGTGCCTAATTAGGGTGGGCACCCACTGCGCATGAGCAGGACCAGGGGGCCAATAAACCCTAATTAGACACAGGTGGGCATGACACAAGCTCATGCCCACTCCCTGGCAATTAGTGGCACCTGGTTGCCTCGTTACACCACAGGAATCCCTTCATGCCTTGTTCTTTTAAAAATCGATATGCTCTTGTGTTTTGTTTTAGGTTTTTTTAAAATTAATTAACTGATTTTTATTTAACCATCCAGTAAAAGAAGCACTTTTACTGGTTCAGCAAAAAATCTGCATTTACTCTCTGGAAAGTGCAAAATCCCACTTTTTTGCTCATATTTCCTCAAAAAAAAAAAAATAATTCTGTACCTTCCAGGGGATGGTTGCAGTTGTTTCTCCCCAGCCTAGACAGATTTCTCTTAGGAGAGGGACTGGCATACTTCTCATCATTTTAGGGAGCAAGTGACTTTGACATCACTTGAAGAAGCTTGCTCTGAAGTTTGTACTCAAAAGATGAAAGTTTTCTGTGGTCTCAGCCCCAAGTTCATGGGGTATTTAATTCAGGACCAAGGTGTTTCAACCAGGATCAACGTTGCTTGAGAAATTCTGGGCAGTCACTGTCATGGTCAGGGCAGCTTCAGGGTCTCAGTGACTTGGGAAATCTGCTGTAAGGGGAAGGTAAGTGCTCTTTTTATTTCTCAGAGGTGTTTTCTTTAGTGTGCTGAAATTCATACAGCAAAAGCTTAAACCTAATTTCCTCATTCTCCATTTACTTTGTTTGAACCAAGAGCTCTGCTGCATTCTTCAGTGGCTCAGCATTCAAGTTGTGCCCATTATCCTACATTCTTTTAAGTTCCAAATGAAGGTTCTATTTCAGGTAGAAGTTTCTGGGTTTTTGTAGTTATTGCTGTATTTCCCTCTCATGTGCATAACTATTATCTAGTCAGGGAAAAATCTTGGGTTTGTTTCAAAGTTGATTTTTTCAGATACTTTAAATTCCCCTCTCTTACTGCAATTACAGCATTTCATAATGAACCCTTCATGTTTCAGTATCCAGAGGGAGGTGCTTAAATAAATATTTTTAATTGCCCTTTTTGTGATTCACAAAGGTGAGATTCCCATTATGAAAAATGTCCAGAACATCTTATTATACTCAAATCATTCTCTCATATTAATTTTCCTGGTAGCATCCCTAATGAGACATTACCATTTCTCAGGTGAACACAGATCTTCTGTATATGCAGCCAGTATTAGAAGCACCACACAAGGATTTCAGGGGTGGGCACTGGACCTATTATTTGATGCCAGTAAAACATCAAACAGCTTTCAGCTATAATATCCTCTGACTCAGTAATGTTCTGTTTATCTGCTTCAAGAGGCCACTTGGTAAATGTTTCTTTTATTTTTAAAAGCATGAGCTGTCTCTGTGTACAATTATCTTTTTCAACTGCTTCTTTTCCACAAAAATTCTTTATCTTTTGGCAGGTTGAGTCAGATTCACAAAGCGAGGTTTTCTTGTTACTACCTCTGTGCAAAACTGACCAGCAGCTTTCCTATGGTTTGCATTTAGAGGAACAACCACATTTTAACATGGAAATAGTAAAATATTTCCATAATAACATTTCCATAACATTTCCATGTTGAATTTTCCATGTTGAATTTGCCACTGGACCTAGATGGTCCACTGGGCCTGGTGAGGATGTTCCTTGCCATCCCTGTGTTTGAGGCTTTTAATGAGGAATCTTCTCTGCCATTGGAGAACTTTACCTGGCTCCTTCTTTTTACCCAGGGTCTTGCTAATTAAGCCTGGTTATACTTATATCCTTTCCCTTCCTGTTTTCAGGCATTTTTTTTCCTCCTTGCTGGTTTCTAATGGATCCAATAAAAACACAAAAGCTTTGACCACTTCCATTTTAATGGGTTTTAAAGGAAAAAAAAAAAAAATAAGAAAGTCATGGGTTAAAATTAAAATCTCATCATTTGAGTGTAAGAAACACAGCACACATGTAGAAATTCTCTTGACTACCCAAGTAAAGTACAAAACATCAGTGCAAAAAAACCTGGAGCAAAAGTGGACAACAGGCACTCAATGGGACTAAAAGACCATCTATGTCCTGCCTTTCCCCTCTTGTTCTTTTGTCTTCTCCCAACTTTTTTATTTTATTTTGCATATGGTGGGAGAAGCTGTGTTGTGACCCCATTGTAAACTGGAAGATCAAAACTGAAGGACTATGCCACAGGTCCTGGGGCTGAAGATGAGCAGGGAACCCCCTCAGAGTCAGCAAAGGATAAAGGCCACCCAAGAGACACACATGGAAGAGGTCAGCAAGTCAGTTCCCGCTCATATTAGAATTAAGGGGAATTTTTCTGTTGAATTTAAAGGGAGCAGAAGCAGGCCAAAATGTAGCCAGGATGTGTTTTGTGCAAGAATCCCAGCATCTATCTGCTGCTTGTACACGTGTGGAACTCAAATGTGTCTACAGGGAGCAGTGGGACACTGGCCCTGCAAAGTGATAGCTCTCAGAAGCATCACTTCTTTTAAATGTCATCAGAGTGGAAATGCCAATTCACATAATCATCCTCAAGCTTGAGTATTTAAGGTAGGAAACACTGGTGGCAATTAAAAGAACTGCCCCTATCTACTGAATCATGCCCTATTTATGCATTTCTGCATAGTTTTGCAGAGGGTAACTTGTAATGCTTCTTCTGGATACACAAATGTTGTTGCAGAGAGGTTTTGTTTGATTTATTGATGCACACACAGAAAGGTTTGGATGATGAATTTTTATTTCTTTTCCTGAAGTCTTCCTCCCTTTTTCCACTCCCTTGCTCTCTCTGCACCTTGTATAGGTGGTTTTTAGAGATACAGGTCCACAGAGCTGTGGGGATCTCTGGGGGTCCTCTCATCCCTGCTTTGCTCTTTGTCCCATCATCTCACCTACACCATCTCTAGGGTTTGGACATCCACCTTAACAGAGATTCAGAGAATTTGCTTCTTTCAGAGGAAAGGCATCAGTAGGGTGAGAATGCCGTGAGGAAGTTGATGAATCTTCAGGCTTTTTTCCCTCTGTAATTATTACTGGTGATAGAGAAGGGCTGTGGCTGCCCCTGTCCCAGGTGGAAGGAAGCAAAGGGTGCTGGCCAGTGGATTGAGATGGGCTTTGTGTTGGGAGTGATGCTTCATATCCATGCAGCAATCTTCCCGAACCCAGACCAAATGAGCAACTTGACATGGCTCTCTCAGCTGCCACTAGATGGAGAGCTTTAGGTACACTCTGCATACATCTACCTACATGAGGAGATCCAAAAACTGCAAGGCTGGAAGGTAGCTTTATTATCCTTAAGTCTGAAGCTCAGCCAAACAAAGAGCAGAAAATTTTACTGAAAGATTTCAGTGTCAAGGTCATCATTTCTTACTGTGCTAAAACACATCTTCTCAGAAGGCAGGCATCCTTTATTGCAAGGCTTCAGACAAGAATCTACTGCATTCATACCAAAAATGTTCAAATGGAAGTATTCACCTCATTCTCAACTGCTTTTTGTCTGCTTGGAATTCTAGCCATTACATTTATTCTTTTACTTGTTTTAAACTTTATGTCTATAATTTATAACTGAGCTTTTATCTTCATTTTTTTTCATTTCTGACCCACATAACCCCGGCTTCATTTGTGTAGGCGTTTTCTGACATTACTGGATAAGCTAAGTGCTCTGCATGGGTTTCAACACTTTGAATTTTTTAATTGCATTTCTGTTTTAAAAGCAGTAATTCCACATTTAATACTGTTAAGGAGGGAGGGGAAAAGGCTTTGCTAAAGTCTTCTGCCATTAACTTAACTAGTTCCAAGGAGAGTTCAGTGCTGTCTGGTTTAATTGAAGCAGGGTTACCTTGAGAAGCAGTGTTCATGACTTCAAATTTCTACTTCATAACCAAGCTGAAAATCAGTCCTCAAATTATTTCATCATAACACAAAGCTATGTTAATAACCCTGCTTCTGTCTTGGTCATTGCAAGTCCTGTGAATTATTTGCATTAAGGAGCTAGATCCAAATAGCTGCCCCCCCTCACCAAGTCTTTTCATTGCAGTGCTTTCACCAGAGCCAGGGAAAAAAAAATATAATATAGCAGAGTTTTCTCACAAAAAAGCAGTTTTCTTGCTATGCTTGTCCTAAGTTCAATCCCATTTCCATGTCAGGTTATGTGGAGCTGTGAATTCCCCAGAAGTCATCTGGAGGGCTTTGGAGCATGCAGATGAAACCTGCAGGTTTCTGCTGGTGACATTGCTGAGGGTGATTTCCCTACTCACTAACTTCCAGCTTCAGGGAACTCCTTTCCCTCATGCAGACCCCTGTGTGCTTGTCCTTGCTCTCTCCTTTCCATCACCTTCATGCCTTGCCTGTAAACAAGTGCGGATAAGGCAACACCCCAAGTATTCTCAGTGGCCTGGACTGGCACAGGGGACTTGGTATGGAAAAAAATAGAATATATTACATCTCAAGGTCTTTCTGAGTAGGGTACCTCCAGGCCAAACATGGCCTGTGTACATGCTTGCCCTGAGCTCACAGTCTTACAGTCCTCCTCCCAGCTGCCCCAGCATCTCTTGCAGAGAGAATAATAGAATCGTCTGGGTTGGAAGGGACCTCTGAGGTCATCAAGTCCAACCCTTGATTGAGGTCATGTCTTCATCTGTGCCCTCCCCATACAAGACCTCCTCAAGTCACAGGTCCTCATCAATTGCTTACTCCTGCATCAAGCTGCATTTGTGATGCCAGGGAAACCAGATTTTCCAGTGAGGATATAACCAGGCCTCTGGAGCTTGATTCCCTCCCTTGCACTCTCAGACAGCAGTCACCAGTTCCTCTTATCCCTTTAAGACAAGATAGGTGCTGTCAGAGACAATCTGCTTGGTGCTCTCCTCCCTTTCTGTCCATGTCTGAGCCCTTTATCTTCACACCCCTTCCTCTCTTCAGTCCCCAACATTATTTTCTTTAATGTCTCTTTTTCCCTTAGCCTCCTCCTTTCCCGTGTGCTCTCTGTCCTGACACCATAACAGAGAATGACAGCAAGTATGCTTGTGGTTTCCTGTAGAGTGATGGAGAGTTACAGAAAACACCCTCCTGGGGAGCTCTGCCACAGGGTATGTATTGCCAGGTCCTGCCTGTCTCCTGCACACTGAGCACTGAGGCTGCCTCATCTTCCACAGACATCAAATGCACTCAGTGCTCTGCACTTCAGGAGGTGAGGTCTGCAGATGGCTCCTGAGCTGCTGAGAAGGATGAAGAACTTAGATTGAGTTGAGGAACTGAGCTTGCTCAAAAAAAAAAAAAAAAATAAAAAAATATTGAGTTATATTGATGCCTTTGATTCCATCAATACTTAAAAAAAAAAAAAAGAAAAAAGAAAAAAGAAAATAAAAGTATTTCACCGGTAGGACACCATTTAATGGAGTGAGGTTATATGAAGAGTAACTCACAGTGAAGGAGACACTGTCTAGTGGTGAAGAAAGTAGGAGCTGGTGGGGAGCTCAGCATTAGCCCATGCAGGAAAATCCTTCCTGGGATGTCTTGATGAGAGCTGGAGTCACCTCTAGCTGCTCAAAAAGAAGAAGGATGCAGAAGACATGGCAAGGGTTCAGAAAGGCAAGAAAGAGAAAAACCCTGGGGAAAATATATGCTTTTACAAACGAAACTTCCTTCTGCTGGAGATCATTTTACATCCTTAATTTTGCTACCCAAAGAACCCCAAAATCCCCCAAAAGAACCCCAAGAAGGAAGCATCTGTTCTTGTTTGTGCAGCCATCAAACACATAAAGTTAGACAGGAATCTGACCTTTCTGAAGTCTGCATTTTCATAAATATTTCCTTTTAGGAGCCTGTGAAATTGAAATCAGGTTGATAATCTTGCTTTGTTCACCCAGCCTTACACCCTCAGAGAGTGGTGAGAAAAATGAAAAGATTTTAACAAAATGTAATCATAGCAATTCAGTACAATGGCATGGAGACAAAGATAAGATGAGAAATAAGGTACTGTTCTCTCTACTTTCCTTGTTCCCTCATTTAAGTGATGATTTTCATACCTTACCTTTGAAAGATATAATTACAGTAATTGGAATCTGACTATTTCTGAGAGTTACACTATGCAGCCCTTTTTCCTCTTGACATTTGTCTTTTTAACTCATAGAAGATCTTGAACCTACTAAATGAATATGTGGGGTCTGATCCTCTGCCATGTATAGGAACTTTTGTGCTTCTCAGACAGCTAAAAGCTGCATTATGGACAGCATAAGCAACCATGGGAGTCCTTGCTCTGGAAAAAAAGGGGTGATTTTAAAAAGTATTTTAAAATTTATGGGACCACAAACACTATTGTGGGATATATCTTACCTTGCTTTCACCATGTTTAGGCTGGTGAGCTGTTCCTAAGAACAGAGAGGGGAAAGAAGATGAGCTGTAGAGGTAGGTAGGTGTTCAAGAATCACAGAATCATCATGGTTGGAAAGGACCTTCAAGATCATTGAGTCCCAACATCAGTCCTACACCCCCCTACCCACCAAATCATCTCCTGAAGCACCACATCACCCATTTTTTAAATACCTTAAGGTTTGGAGACTCTACCACCTCCCTGGGAAACCTGTTCCAATCCTTTACCACCAGTGAAGAAAATTTTCCTGATATCTAATCCTGGTGCAACTTGAATCCATTCTCTCTTGTGCTATTGGTAGTCACTGGGAGAAGAGGCCAACACCTACCTCACTACAGCCTCCTTTCAGGTGGTTGTACAGAGCAAAGAGACAGGGGAAAAAGTTCCAGTTTCTTGCAGATGGGGGAAGGGGGAAAAGGCAAGCTGAAATGTGATCCTTGGAGAAATGAAATGGTGATTTCTCTCTGAGATGGTGTGGAAGCCTGCAGCATGGCTCTAGGAGACTTCCCTGGGATGGTGGGAGACTGCTGCCCTCCAAGTCCTCCAGAACCTGAAGGAGTGGGAGTTGGTTGCCTAAACCTGCATATCCATTTCTAGTTTAGATGTTAAGAGTCAGGAGAGACAGAGGTCCTGCTTAGCTGCTTCCATGTGTGTATATATAGCCAGGATTTATCCTGGGCTCTCTCTTTGAGCAGAGGTAAATGGAAAAAGAAATACTCTGGGGATGAGACCACTGCCCAACCAGCCCTACAGCTTGGGAAGGACAAAGGTCCATTTTATGTTTTTTACTGAGCTCAGCTGTCTCTTGACCACTTCTGAAAGCATAGCCAGGATACCCCCATTCTTCCAGTAACACTGTTCTGGGCAACTGCCAAGTTACATGACCAGTGGTCAGTAGAAAGAAGTCAGTGGGCTCTAAATGGACTCCCACAGAGTAATGGACATGCTAGCAAAACCTTCACACATGAAGAAGATCCTGCAGCTTGTGTTCAGGCACGCATATGAAGGAAGGGAGGCTTTGAGCAGCTGCAGGAAGTTGTGGGATATTTTAGTAGTTTCCATCCTAGAATGAGGCTTCTCAAACTTTACTGGATTCCTACCACCCAAATCAGCAGCAGGAACATCAGTGACTTCGTACTGCTGTTGGGTCAGGGCAGGACTCACCCCAGCACCCAGCCCTGAAGGTCCCTTCCAGCCTCAATCTTCTCCTGGCAATGATTGGGCCACTGCTCAAAGCAGGGCTGCAGGATTACTGAGAAAACTGAGCAAGACTGAGAGGTTACCAGAATGGCTGAGGACTGGGGCTCACCATGAACAAGGGGAGTTTGAGAGCTGGCATATTTGGCCTAAGATGAGATAGTTTTGGAGGGAGCTAACACCAACCTAATAAGGGGTTTAAACAGGTGGTACCAAACCCTTTTCACAGACAAACAGCAAGAAGACAGATCCAAGTTGAAGATAGGGAAATGCCAACTCAATATAAGGAAAAAGGATTTCACAAGTTTTCTTTAAGAGGTGGAAAAGGCTGTCCAGAGAAGCTGTGCAATCTCCATCCTTGGAGATACCCTGTTGGTGAGTTGCTTGACACTTTGACATCCCACCATATTCAACTAGCATGCAGAGTTCTATTGGTATACATGGTGTAATACCTTTTGGTAATCTCCAACATTACAGAAATAACTTAGGATTTATATTTTCATTTTCCTCTGGATATCTTATATCCACTGATTAAAGCTAAAAACAGACTCCTTGAGAGTGATTATAATTTCGTATTAATGAGATTAAAGGAGTCTTTCATCCAGCACTGCCTCAAATTTATGGTTAAGGGCACAAAGCAGGAAAGGGCATAAGGTTTTGCATATGTTCACACTCTGGGGTGACTGATATTGAGCAGGTTAGGTACCATGGTGTGATGGAATGTTTAATTTTAATACCTGGTTGCCTCAGGAAGAGCTTGCTACAGCAGATATCCAGAGCTCAGCTGTTCCTCAGCCTACTAGAGGTGTCTTTTCTTGTATCTGGGTTCCTCTTAAACGGGTCAGCACAAAAGGTCATGGTGCTCAGGATTCTCAGTTCAGCTCTCAGCCTGCATTACATGTTCTGCTATGGATATAGCTTCTGTGTAGCTTTTGTGCATTTCTTTTCTGTACAGCTTTTTTTGTGCATTGCCTGGAGTCAAGGCCTTAGGAGGATACTTCTTAGGTCAGAGGAGGAGAACAGATTTGACACTTTTAGCATGTTTTCTGTTTATGCCATTATGCTGTGTGAATAACACAATTTTACCTATTTTTTTCAGTTAAGTCTTACTGAATTCTTTTTAATGTTTGACAAATTGCTGTGTACCTCTCAGTCCAGAAATTCAGCTTCACTGACTTTCCACCCAGTTAGAGGAAAGCAAAAAATGTGTGCCCTCACATCTTACATTTTAGCAATTACATTTCATCAGTCTCTCATTTTGCTCTGTTTTGCTCCATCCCTTTGAAAATGATGATGGATAGAAAACAATCCGCTGAAAATGAGCAACAGTAAAATAGCAGTGACTCCAGATGTTCCTTTGGAAAACAGCATCTGGACTTATAGGTCAGTTTTGCCTCCCCAGATAGTGTCTGTTGGTCTTTCTTTTAAAAGAAGCTCCCTTTCCAGTACTGTGAGCTCAACCTACCTAGGCTGATTATCCTTTTAGAAAGGTTCTTCCTGTGCTAAGAAAGCTTCCAGGGACATGCATGGTGACTCAACAAACAGGTTAGTCAGAGTGGGTACTTTTTTAGTGATTCTTTTTCTTCAGCTAATTTGGACAAGTATGACTGAAGCACAAGAAGGTGGAGTGACTTCCTTACAGTCACATTGAGTCAGTGGCTCGGTACATCCAGCCTTCCCATATTTTTATTCCAGCCACTAGGAAGACCACATGGCTTCCTCTTGGCACGTTTTGGGGTTTCACAGCTGAGAGGCACAGGCTGTAGTAGAGGCTTTTGTTGCCAATGTGTGAGATGGTAATTTTATAGCAGAACTTCTTAATGTAGGAGGACAGGATCCAGCCAGCAGCAATCTGTTGGTTTCTTGTCCATTCAATCCACCTCCTGTTTGTGGAGCTTCTCTCAGACATTTTCCTACAGCACTATCACTCACCACATAGTCTCTGCTTACCATGGGAGACAGGAAAATCGCCGTGGTTTCTGTTCCCAGGGCTCTATGTCAACCTTTTGTAGCTTTGGCTGGTACTCATTGCTTCAATTTTTGAATGAACCTTTCCTCTTTCCTCTCCTCCACCCCAAAAACCCAAAGCAAAAATCAGCTGAAATGGCCAATTTTTTGCCAGCTTTCAGATGGAAACCATGCAAAACCACCGAGTTTGGCCTGATGTCTACCAGAAACTAAAAATATGACTGTTCAACTGAAACTCAGCCTTCGTCTCCTCAAGCCACAACCCAAAGTTGTGAGACAGTCTCTGAATCCGGGTCCCTGTTTTGGAGTTTGTTGACCAAGTATGGTGACTATAAGAAAATCAAAATTCTGCTGAGATACCTGCTCGGTTTGGGGTTTTGTTGCAGAAGTTTCATACAGCTGTATTTACCACCAAATGCTCTGAAGTTTGTTTCTATACGACCCCAAACCTCCTTCAGGATGGGTCGGGAACATTGACCTGATCATTTCTGCTTCTCAGCATCTCTAATTTTCTGTCTGTTTGGTGCAGGCTTTCTTTATATTCTTTATTTTCTTTCTTTATTCTTCCTTTATTTTTCAAGATGCTTTGAAAACAAAAGGAGAAAATGTATTTGCATATTTTTACTCAGAGCATAATATGATTTATTCAAATCCCAGTTTTCTGAGGACCTGATCCAACAATGTCAGCAAGACATAAGGGCTATTGAAAGAGAACATGCTCTTCCCTTCTGAATTAAATAATACTAAGGGCAAAACCAAAAAGAAATATTAAGGACCTAACTCTGCATCAGTGTACATCTTAGCCTAAGACATAGCACTGAACTTCTAATGCATTCCAAAAAAAGAAGTTGAGCTATAATGGTTTTTAGATCAATACCTTTCCACTACAGCAAGTAGAATACTTCTAACCCAGCAAGGAAATCAACTTTGTGTATTTAAATTCTTCCAGCCTTAAAGAGCAAAGTGTCTCATTGCATCTTGCTCTTTGTTTCCAGCCTTTGCTCCTTCAAATTTAGGGTTGTTTAGGGTTTCTGCTGGATTGTATCCTGGCACAAGGTGCCTTTCCAAAGACTTTCCCAACTGACAAATGGGATATTCAGTTTATTCACCTGAGATGACAACATACTCTTGTGTTAGCAGAGCTGTCACACTTCATTTCATAATGCAGAATTTCTTCCTTGGCTTAGTGGATGAGGTGATTTTGCAAGGCAGTGTAATTTAATGAATTTATCTGCCTGGGAGGTGTCACACAGAATCTCAGAGAGATCTATCTTTATATATTGGTAGATCAGCCTTGACTCTGGAAGCACCTCTAGGTCATGGTGCATTCATAGCACTGGGCACATAAATAGGGAGGCTGAAGGCAGCTCCAATCCCCCTGTCACACAAACGCGCCGGAGAAATTAATCACGGGGCCACGGTGTTCACTGCCACCCAACCATGAAATACCATAACAAGGACCCCTTCAGAGACCATAAGTACTGTGCTTTTAATCAGGCATCAGGGTGACACCACCCAAACCAGAATGACCATTTCAAGTGGAGTGGGAGGCAGGACTGCCTGGAGTTTTGTTGGCAAATCTGGGCCAGGCACTCAAGTGCCGCTTTGTTGGGTGCCGCTTCTTGCCTTGAGCCTCTGATCTGATCTGCAGAAGTTCTGAGCATTCACAGCTGCACTTTGAAAGTAGAAAGTGCCTGATCAGAAGGTGTTAAAAATGAGAAATTTTCAGATTGATGGGTATTTTTTCCTACTTTGTCCCTTATCTATCCCCTTCCTTGATCTTTAGTAGAGAGGAAACATAACTTTCTCATCTTCTGGCTGTTGTGAAGGACACAGGGACAGTAGTGGAGCTGGGGAAGCATTAAATATTGCACAAAGAGGTGACAACAGCAAGTGAAAACCACATGTCCTATTCTGTAAGGTTTTGTGATGTGGCATAAAGAGAACACATTAATCTTCGGTCTTACCTGTATCTCAAAAATAAGGGGGATTTACAGGGGAAGGAGTCTGTTGAAATATTTTTGTCTTCTCTATCCAGAAGCCTTTCTGTATTCATTGTTCCTTTTCATTTTGTATTTTTAGATTAATCAATATAACTCTGTCCTTCTCTTCCCCAAGTTGTTGTTTGTTTGTTTTTTTAATTTACATATTAGTTTTCAGTCTCTCTTTCTGCAGGCTGGGCCCAGATACATGTTGGCTTTCTCTCCTCCAGTACCAGGGCATTGCATATGGGAAAGACACTGGAGAATACCTCCCCCTTATATCAGCCTGGCTATGGTTGAAATGACTGGAAGAATCTTTCTGAGCCCTGGGCTGGGACAGATGATGCACTAACAAGACTCTGTTAAACCTTCACACATGGCAGTTTATCAAACCCTCATAACCTAGCCCTATGTAGGGCTCATTTTTTGTTTTCTGGTGAAGTCCTTGAAAGAGGAAGCCTCACTGTCAAATCTGAACACCTATAGCATAGTGGTATAAAAAGCTTCTTGAGGAACCATGCAGAGAGATCAGGGTGTTCATTCACAGAAACTGATGGTATTTTATCAATGAAATTGTGTATGTATATATATATATATACATATATATATATATGTGTGTGTGTGTCATGCAACTACATATTTTCTCTGTTTTTTTGCTCACTATAAAATACAGTAAAAGGACACACGATGTTGATGGGTCACGTGATCCCAAGCCAATCAATTAGCAGCTTTTAAAGATGATTCACTGTTTAGCCTGTAATATAAAACACAAGTACACAGCGAAAGTCCTAACACAGCCTTTTAGGAAAACTCCAGAGATTTATTTTTCCATTTGTGGTTTCTCTTTTAAATCTTCCTCCAAAGCTTGAGGCACAGTGGACCGTGCTGAGCTGCTACAGTCTGGGCATGCAGCAGGCTTCTCCTCTTACTGCTGCTCACATTACTGTCTCACCTCGTCTGCAAGCACAGTTTTAGGGGATTCATCTGATCTCTGACTTCTTGTCTTGAAACAGCTGGGTTCACCCAGCAAGCCTCAGGATTTTGTACAAACAGCCCTACTCATGCCAGTGAGATGACTTTCACAGGCAGCCAACAATTTCCTCTGCGTGAAGTGCAGAATCCCAACTGTTTTCATTATGTATTTTAGGATGTATTAATCTGTATCTGAGTTATGATTTTGGATGCAAATAATCTACAGAAAGGTTGTAATGAGCTGAGCTCTCCCCATTCCATGTTGCATGGATTGTATCCCATTTTAATTCAGAAGACTTGAAAAGAGACTTTCTTGATTGTCACTTTGTATTAATCCAACTTGGAGTCTTAGAACAGATCCTAGATCATATTTTCACCCTTGAAAATCCACTGCACTCCCCCTACCCCCCAAACAACAAACAAACAACTCCTCCAAAGAAAACCAAACAACTGAACAGCTCCTCTTTCAATAAAATAAAAAATGAACTTGAACAAAAAACGTTCCAGTACCTGAAGGGGCCTACACGAAATCTGGAGAGGGACTTTTTACAAGGGATTGTAGTGAAAGGACAAGGAGTAATGGTTTCAGACTGGAGGAGATCAGACATTAGGTAGAAGTTCTTTAGTGTGAAGGTGGTGAGACACTGGAACAGGTTGCCCAGGGAGGTTGTGGATGCCTCAGACCTGACAGTGTTCAAGACCAGGGGCTTGGATGGAGCTTTGAGCAACCTCATCTAATGGGAAATCTCACTGCCCATGGCAGGAGGGTTGGAACCAGGTGATTTTTAAGGTCCCTTCTAACCAAACCCATTCTTTGATTCTATGATTCTTTGGATATACTGCCTGAGCCTCATCCCTTCTCTCCCTGTATGTTTTCTGGAGAGCCCAATGTGTTCCCTGCCACCCTAACCCATTGAAGCCTCACATGCTTTGCATGTCTGCTTTAGTTTAATGAAGAAAGTTTCCTACTGAGATGCACTATCAATCATCTCCTCCTGGAAATTAAATATACTTAATATTTGGCAGAAGAAGCAGAGAATTCGTAATTCCTTGGTTCATCTATTAAAATACTTATTCTGAAAGTTCTTCTACCCTCTCTATTTCTTTGATATGGCAGTGAGTGATGAAAAAATCTGTTCTAAATTAAGGGCTTCTTGCAAGTAATCCACTAATCTGCATTATAATAAAATATTGTTTCCTGTGGTGAAGACTCCTGAAAATCCAAGCACAACAGATCTTTGCAGCTGCCATCGGTGTGCATACAGGGCTGACTAATTAGGCACTAACGAGCACATTCTGCTTGAATCTATTAGCACACAGTCTGAACCTGTGTGTTACTGCCAACCATCTTGGTGCTGCCTGCCCTGAGCTGAAGTGTGAGCTACTGATTACAGGGACATGGGCCTGAAAAAATGAAATTCCCTTCTTCTCACTCGGAGGCTGATCCTGCTGATCATCTGTCCTTTCTCAACCATGATTTATCTTTTTAATCCAAAATGTGGGTACTTTCACAGGGGAAGCAAAACTGCTGTGTCCTCGAGGCGATTTGTTCTACTAGTTAAACATGCAAATTATTAACTTGGAGGAAAATAGGTATCAAAGGGAAAACGTGGGTTGGGATTCAGGCTGAGATGGGGGTGTGGGATGGCAGGTATTCTCTGTGATCTTTGAAAGGAAAAATGCAAAATATTTTATCTCTACAGAAATCTCGGGTTTATTAATATGGTCATGAGAGATCAGAAACCTGCCTTTATTCACCAGGAAGGGCCTTGTGGCACTGCCAAAAGGGACAATTCCTCTTCCAAGGCACTGATTTGTAAGAACGTATCTTCTACCTCATGTCAAAAACTTCTTCCTTGCTGGTGGTGCTCAGGGCTCAGGCTACACTTGTGACTTCTCCACAACCCATCCACAGAACTGGAGTCCACTTTGCCAAGCACTTCAGTGTCTCAGCTAGAGCAGGATGACTGCTTAACCTTCATGGCTGTCTTCCTGCTGACCTTTAGCAGTAGATTTTCCTATTAACCAAGCACCTAAGGGAGTGAAGGAGGTTGCCTTTTTCCTCAACCTGTCTGGCTTTGTTTCCTTACTGGGCTGCACATCCTAAGCCCAATATGATCACTTGATATAATGTTTGATTGAATGAGCACAGAAGCACTTTAAACAGGAGCCCTTGGAAAATACCTGACTGGCAATATTTGCACCAGTAAATTGTTTACCTTGTGGGCAAGAGCCCTTAAGAATAGAGATGCTGACATTCTTTGCCTACGTGTAGGCATTTACTGCTATCCAGGCTGTCTGCCCTTCACTCTATTCATGGGCTTACAGAGATGGGGGTGCTTCTAGATGTGGAGTACTGATGTGGGGTATTGATGGCTGTCTGTGGTTAGAGGAATTGCTCTCTAAACATGCCAGTTGTTTTCCTGAGAGTAGGATAACTCTCCCTAGATAATGACATAGGCAGATATCTAGGGCTGAATAAGTGAAACCCACCCAGGCTGTCCCTTTTTTTGTGCAGAATTTGGCACAGCAGAGCTACGATTTGTCACCTTGGGCTCCCAAGGCACTACCATCCTGTAGCTCAAGTCTGACCATGATGCTAGGAGAAGCAGACATAGAGAAAAGGAGCTCTTCTACAGATTTGAATTAGTGAGATAAGATTTTGCATAAGTGAACTATCTCTCACTTCAAAAAAAACCAAATAAATCTCCATCTTGCCCACCCTGGGGATACTGTTAAAGCTGACTCAGCTGGTGAGGTAGTGAGGAGATCAATTTCTTGTGTTTAAGGCTGTCAGTGATCTGCATGGACTGGTACTGATTGCCTGTGGTCATAGATGGCTTTTCAGTAGCTGATGAAGATGGACTTGATCTCTGGCCACTCAGGCTCCCAGCATAGTGACCACTTAGTAAAGCAGAGAAGGTTTAGCAAGAGTGAAGAACTTAGAACATAGAATAGAAAATAGACCAGAGAACATAGAATCATAGAATGTCAAGTTGGAAGAGATTTCAAGGATCATCTGTTTCAACCCATCTAATATTGTTTATATGACGTCTCAGCACCTCGTTGAGCTGAGACTTAAAACTTTCCAAAGTGGGGGAATCCACCATTCCCACAGGAGACCATTCCAATGTCTGACTGTCCTGAGACAGTGATCACTTACTTGTGTGATAACTTGGTGTAACCATGTCCTAGAGAGGTGTCCCAGAAAAGATCCACTTATCTTCTCATCCTTGCTCACCAGTGCTGTTCATCTCCTTCCTTTCAGTAAACCCAAAGCCACGTCAGATCCTGCTGCTTCAGTTCCCAGATGAATGTGTTCAGGTATCTCTTATGTGTGGTTATGAGCAGAGATCTCCTTGTTTCTTCTTTTACTTTCTGCTTTTCCACTGAACCATCCTCAGAGAGGCATTTGT
The DNA here is from genome assembly GCF_003957555.1 of Calypte anna. Lineage (NCBI taxonomy): Eukaryota > Metazoa > Chordata > Aves > Apodiformes > Trochilidae > Calypte > Calypte anna. The sequence goes on from NC_044244.1 coordinate 167,715,750, forward strand.
CTGAGGTCCTGTCAAGTAAGACTGAGCACCTTCTTTTAGCAAGTACTTAATTTCTGGGCTACTAAATGTCCAATGAAATTGTCTAATGGTGTTTCCTTCTGGGTTTTTATTTTGTTTGTTGTTGCCTTTTTCTTTTTCTTTCTTTAATAAAGCATCCTCTTCATAATCAGAACATAATATTTCAGGCTGAGAAGTGCTGGTTCCCCAGAAGAGCTGCTGGCAGCATGTCCAACACCTTCAAGAAAAGATGAATTCAATTCAATATGTGTGTATGGCATAGGGTTTTTTATTATCCCTTCGTATACTTGGTGCCTGTGTATTAATCATAACCTAGAAGCAATAAAAATTTGAGGTGAAGGCTGTGTGTAAAGTAGCTGAGGGCTTTGTGGTATACTCTGGTGTTTTGGAAGCTGAATTAACTTGCATTCTTTTTTTTTTTTTTTTTGCATTTACCTTAGCACTGATATACACTTTTATCAGTGGAAGGCAAAGACCCAGCAGAAAAAAAAAAACTAATCTGTTTTTTTCTGCTGTGATCCAAAGATAATCTTTAATTTCATCCATGCATGTGAAAGTAGATACATATAAGATAGTATGGAAAATCTGACATCCAAATGTTCACAGAAAGAGCTTCACTTTTGCCTCTTGGTTAGTGAGAAAGAGAAGACAAAAACAATACACAAAAGCAAAGAGCTGAACAATCTTGGTATGTTTGTTAAGAACATGGGATGTTCTTACATGTATAATGTTCTTACAATGTACAAAAATGGCAGGTCAAGTCAGATGTTCTTTGGGTCCTGTTTACTGGTGAGAAATTCTGATGCTGATGAGAAATGGAGGCTTAAGGAAGAGTGTAAGAGAGGGCAAGCAATTGTAGAGCTTTCCCCTCTTACTTTCTCAGCTTCCACTCTCTTTAGTTAGAAATTTTCTGAGTCTGATCAGGTTTTGTTGACCTACAGTAGAGTTCTCTTCCAGTCTTGCTTGGAACTGAAATGTATTTTCTGGATCTGCAATTCCTTTGTCAAGGAATTCTGCTTATGAAGAACCACTTCCTCCTGTTTATTTTGAATTTGCTTCCTATTACTGTTATTTCATGCCCTCTAGTCCTACTATTAAATTTTGGCATAATTGTGAAGTTACAAGGCCAGCCATGGTTAGTTTTGTGGGGAAGAATGATTCAGAATGCCAGTTCAGGGGCATTTTTACCAATCAAATACTAAGAGTATTTGCAGTTTTTTTTTTTTATTTCCAAACTATGTTTTGGTGTGCTGCTCTGGACCATTCCATCACAAAATAACCCAACAAAACAAAACAACCTTATGCCAAATTACTCACATTTACCCTCCTTGTCTGCATGTTGTGGTAGCCACTTACACAAATCAGGACTAAACTTTGTTTGCACAGCTCAGGGAGCTGTGTTAACATGACAATATTCCAATGTCTGAGGGAAAAGAACCCACAAGTAAGGACAAGCATGTTGGTTGATGGACTGATGGCAATAAAACCCTCATCTAGGGCTACCACAAGGTTCAGATGGTTTGGCCAGGCTGTCAGCTCTATTGTCTCACATTTCTCTTATCTGTGAGGAGACAATTTAATGAATGCCCAGTCAAATGGTTCTGTAGAGAGTGGTGTTCCCCTCCCCATGACTCCGTGTTGTGTTTTGCCACACACGAACAGGCAGCCCAGACATTTCAAAGCAAGAAGGTCATCATTGTTGCAAAAAAAGTATGGGAAACTACAATGGAAAATGAGGCCACAGCTTCTAGAGAACCTTTTTCTTTCCTCAGCCCTAATGCTCTTTTCCATAAATTAAGCTATCAGCTCTAAGAGCAAGGCTATGTCTTCTTGGCACCTAGGATAATGAAGCTTCCTCCCTTCTTGTGGCTTGTAGACATTACTGTAATATAAATTATGAATACAATAATTCTGGTTCATGCTCACAGCATGTAGGAAGATTCATTCATATAAATTTGGAAGAGGATAATTAATTACCTCTCTTTTTGATAGGAATCAATAAACAATATTCTCAAATATGACGACCTCAGGGAGGATGCTCCATTTATTGTCTGAAAAATGAATGCTCATAAATAGGATGTGAGTCAGGGGCCTGTGGGTCACATTCCCAAAAGCTTGTGAATTCCTAAATGTGCTGGTATGAAAAATTCCACCCCAGGACTTGTTTTCCATCTTTTGGCACCCAGAGGTGCTGGGCAATTGGTGCTGTTATGCTCTGGAAGGAAGCATCCTGGCTGAAAGGCCAGACTGTGGGGCTGGAAGCTGAGAGCTGTGGTTTATTTCTCCAGTTACTGACATTGTTCTGTAGTATTAAAATTGGCCATGAACTTATCACACCCTCCTCTCATTTCTGCCCATTTTTAAACAAGGTGTAATTTTCTCACTTTCAGAAAATGCTTTAGGATCAGGCACCGTCGTTCTGGGACAAAACATGAGTTCATTGCCCAAGGTCTTGCTTTTTCTGCTGACCTGGCCAGCAGTTTTGCTAAACTGTGAGTTACTGTTAAATGTGATAAGGCTTCTCTGGTGTGAACAAATATTCATTAAGAATTTAACTGAAGCAATTGCTTCAGTTTAAATAGCTTAACAGCAATCCACTGAATGCAGATTAGGCTGCAGATCCTGCAATATGGTTCATATCAGTACTGAAGATATGGAGTTTAGATTATGAAATTCCTAATCCATTCACTCTTATTCCCTTGTTGTTGAAAGTCTTTCCATCTTAAAAAAAAAATACAGGTCACTTTTCTTAGGATGTGTGTAATTCTGAGGGTGAACTTCTTGCAAAGAAATTCCTAATGTTACAGAAAACCTCATTTGCGAGTACGTAATTTGGATGTGTGTTTATAGTTAGGGAATCAGGGATTGTTATTATGGGAGTATTTAGAAGACTTGCAGATCAGGGAAGTTTTAAACTTTCAATTTTACTTAATCTATTTGTTAAGAACTCCCTTTTTGCTTGTGGCTGTGTCCCACATATTGTTTAGCACCATCACTCTGCATACAGAACTGTTGGTCTTCAATAGCCACTTTGTCAGCTGTAAGTACAGAACACTGTGGAGATGATGATGCCTCCCACCCTCACAGCTGGCACTGATGGATGTCATCTTTGGTTGTCAAGGTTGGGTGATCAGGTTTGAGAGCTCACTGATGAGAGAAGCCAGAACTGAAGTGGGCTTGTCTACTTTTTCCTCTGTTTTTTTTTTTTTCTTGCTTGTGCTGACAGTTTTATTCTGTTTCCTGCTTTCAAAAAGGGATGCTCCTGGTATCACTCATCTTGATTTTTTTTGATTTACCATTCATCCTTCTCCTGTATTTGGCAGGTTTGCTGTCCCTTGCACTTATCTTACCCTCTGTCTGGCAATTTTTGTTAGTTGGATGCTGTCTACTTGCAACTTGCTCCCATTTTTGGCAGTCATTTTGCTCACGTACTTATGCAAAATGCTTATACATTGCATCTTGCTGTGCTTTAAGTGTTACAAAATACTTACATTAAATGCTAGTTACACCAGCCTTGCACATATTTGGGCTGAATGCAGATTAATATTAATTACAATCTGACTCCTACATTTATAATTTCTGGGTGTCAAGAGACCTCTGTTTTGCTACCCCTGCCTATTTGCAGTGCTGTCCACCTTTCTGCCCTGCCTTTCCATGGCACAGCAGGCTTGTGGCCTTTAATCTTCTTACTGTTTGAACACTGGTGGCCACACTGTGTGGTGACCTTGTAGAGAAGAAGGATATTTTGTCAGCTTTTCCATGGCTATTTTCTGCAGATATTTGATCTGCAGTAGCTTGCTGGGGAGGAAAAGGAACTTTTATTCAATGACTGATGAGGCCCATCATAACTCTACCTCAAGGACACAGAGTCCTTTGCTCTCTCTAGGGAAAGAAATTCTGCCAAACAATAAGGTCAATGGGTAGGCCACATCTCTGACAATATGATGTAGTGTCATTTGTATAAAAGATACTTGGATTAACTGGACAGTTTGTTGCTTACCCTTTAAACTCACCCCATTCACTTTGATCTAAAGCTAAATTCCTTGGTGGATGAAAATGCTTGAAGAATGTGTCCCTTCTCAACTTTGTCCCCAGCTCTGCTACCATCTTCCCTTGTGACCCTGAGAAAACCACTGAGGATGTTATTAAAATGCTGGAATAACAGACAGCTAGGAAAAAGATAGTTTGTGTAAAACATTATTTTGTTTTGGTCTGACTGGTGTTCCTTGACATAATTAGAGGGAAAGCCAGTGGATCTGAAGCAATGCAGCTATCCTGGTGCTCAGGAAGAGGAGTATCTGGAGTGACCTTGTGTCTGCTGCCCTTCACTCCTTAAGAGCCCTCCAGGGCAGGACAACCCCAGAGGTGGCTCAGGGATGTGAAAAGGTATCTGCTGTCCATAGTAGCCATTTGTCCTAACAGCAGGTGAGTCCTATCCCCAGGAAGCCCTTGAACCACTCTTAGCTTACTCATACCCTCAGTTTATTCATGGAGAGGGGAATTTGACTCCTGCTTTACAGCAAATACTTCTGTCAGTAAGGCACCTGCTATTTATATCAGTGTAATCATTCTCTGAGACTGTGCTGGATAATGGGATGGCTGAAATCCTAACCCAAATGTCCTCATTCTTCCTACCTGATGAGGTGTTTTAGCATCACCTGCATTTGCCCAGCAAGAATCCCTGGCCCAAGATTTTTTCATTAACCTTCTTAGAATGTGAAGGGAAAGTACCTGGGAATAGGAGCTTGCAACTAACTGATGGAGTCTAAAGCAATACAGGGACTTACAGCAAAGGAAAGGAAAGTGAGAATTTGCCTTTGGGAAACACAATCATGGATCACATTGAGAACTTAGGCAAACCTAAGTCTCATCCAGTGCAGTTCACAACCTCTTAGGCCCAATGATACACTAATGAGTTCTCCCTGTGATTTGGACCTCATCTTATGGCTCTATTGCAGTTTACTGAAGTAGCCATTTAACTGCTTAAATATTAAAAGCAATCAATTAACTTCCCTTGGATCTATCTGGTGCTAAGAAAGGAAAAATCCTAGGATTTAAAAAATATGACTTGATGTGATTAAATGGTGAAATGAATAATATTTTAATGAGTAATTTGCAATTATTTAATAATTAAAGAGCTCTTATGCATATTCTTGAACACCATGTGGAAAATCTAAATGGTATGCTGATTTCATCAAGTATTCAACTCTAATCAGGATTTATTTTTATAGCATCATTTCAAACATAGTCTGCAAGAGCATTGCCACAATAATGCCAGTAGAAGAGAATAGCTATAAAAGCTCTGCTCTTTTAGTCTAGGATCTTGATTTTTCCATGCAAAAGGTTTTTCTCTGCTCTAATGGATTGCAGCTGAACTCTATTCCAAGTCCTGCAGCAGCCAGTCAGGTTTCATCAGGAGTTCAGTGACAGGTTAAGAGTGCATCAGTTTTGGTTTGTAAACACAGATGAATGGGTAGCAGCAAGGAGAGGCACCCCATTCACCCCTGCCTGGAAACAAATGGAGACCACAAAGGAAAACAAGAAGATGTGAAGAGGGAACTGTTTCACTCCTGACATGAAAACATTCAATCTCAGCTCAGCCTCTGGAAATCCAATTTTCTTTTAATTTGTGTTTCCACAGTACATACGCTGCAGCTTTGGGCAACATTTTAATAAGATGATGTTTTCTCTAGCTAATCCTGGCAATATTCATCCCACAGGCATGGCAGAGGTTCAAGAGCAAGGTAAACTATATGAATCATAAATCATCCCAGGCTTTTCTTACCTCCAATATTCAGGGTCAAACAAATTTTTCTATTGAGAAAGTAGTTAACTAGTCCTTCAGCAGGTCTGAAAAGGGATAACAGGGGCCTCTGGAAGAAGTTTGTCAGAGATCCATCACTACATTTCAAAAACGAGCCCTGGAGGAAAAAAAATTATTCAAAAAGCTTAAGAGAAACCACAGGCTGCTTTTAAATTCTGAAAGCAGTTTGGTACCCTTAAATTTGCTGGGATGGAATAAGGACTGAATGGGAACCCTCTTCCACATGGATGTTGATATAGTTATTGCTTGTGGGGATATCATTGTCTTGCAGAGCTACATGAATAATTCATTTTTAATTCCACATTAGATTAATTTCAGCTTATCCTCTCTTCATGAACTGTCCTCAAATAAATGGTTATTTTCTCAAATATATTTGTTATTCAGAATAGACTATAGCACTCATGAGTAATTCATTACAGGCAGGTGACATGCAGAATTTGAAATATTCAGGATTGACACACAGGTCATTGTCGTGCCCTGTTAGATGGGTAAAACTTAGAGAATCAAATTTCTACTTCTAACATGCATTTAAAAACCTGAAATTCTCTTGGTTTTACTACTCTATAATGCTAATTCTAAATTCACCATAACAGCAGTAGTTCCAGTAGATCCATTGTCTGGAATACTTAGAAGCAGGAGGACATGCTGAATGAATTAATTGAAAGAATCTGAAAGAAAAATATCTAGGCAAGTTTTTTATACTATTAGTTTTGGTCTAGTGACCTGACATTCTGCCACCCAGAGATAAAATAGAAAACTTATTATCCACTGCCCAGTTTCTCCTTTGAAATCTGTACCCCAACTTCCCTTCTTAAATGATAGAAATAGAACATGATATAAATGAAATATGATATAAATGGAATATGATGGTGCTCGGAGTTTATCACTTCAACTTCTTTTTCCCTAAAAATAGCATATCCCACAATTCCCAAAATGAAACCACTGAAAGGTTAAGAACCTTAAGTTTTTTATAACTACTTAGTTTTGTTGAGGCTGAAATTAATTTCCATGGTTGCAAAGTGAAACTATTCACTTAAAAAGAAAAGCATTTTTTTTATAGTAGAATTTTCCATCAGTTGAATCATGAAGTTCTTTCAGCTGACATTTGTTTTCATTTCCAGCCATGGAATACCTGCCTTTTGGTCAGTTTCTCCTTTCCAGAACTGAGTTGCCTTCTGTTCCTGAGCAAGTTTATGAAGGAATTCATTCCCATCTCCACTTCTGGTTAGGTGACCTCCTGTTTTTTTTTTCAATCCAGAATTTTTCTGCATAGTAGAGAGAGTTAAACAAAGGAGGTTGAATAAGAGGTAAACAAAATAAAATGTGGAACAAATGGCCAAGGATTGGCAAGGGACAGAGACATAAAAGAAAGTCCCAGAAAGGGAAAACTAATAGAAGTGGAAGTGTGAATTGACAGAGAAATCCATGTAAACTTGCAGTTTCAAAGGGAGGGAAATCACAGATGAAAAATGAGGAAAGGAGAGAAGAGCTGCTCAAGAAAAGACAGAACCTGAACAGTGGGATCCAAGCAGCTCTTCTGTGTAAGCTGGGCCTGTAGTGTAATCAATTACCTGGGTTTTCTGTACAGCCAGCTGGGAACAGGACACTTCTCCAGACTGTCATAAATCCAGCTTAAGAAAAGCATTGAGCAAGGGTAAGATGAAGTAGCTGTCAATGGTGGGCCCTATTGAACAGCACAGCCTAGGTCCCTCTGCCTTTTAGACTGATAAAATCAGGCAAAATTAAGCTTAAAATGAAAAGAAAAAGTATAAAATGACAGGTAAGCAGAAATTGAGAGACTGGAACTACTTGTCCAAACGAATGCTATTTACAAGTGCCTCTTGTGTCCCCAGCTAGCTTGGGAATGGAATAGATAGGGATAGTTCTCCAGTCTGCATCTCTCCAAACAGACAGGGTCATTAAGAGTTTGCCTTTGTATATGGTAGGGAAAGAAACTCTTTCATCCACACCTTGAAGCAAGAGCATGCATAGTATTGATGCTTAGACTCAGGGGAAAACTCTTCCCCATCCTGAGGTATTTACATTTCACACACTCCTGTAGACATGGCTCAGGAGGGACAGGACACCCTAAGGCAAACATTTATGAAACCATTTGTGTCTGGCTTCTGAAAGATACAGGAAGAATTTTTGGTGCAGGGCTTCAAATTACAGGGCTCACCTGGTGCTTTCTGAGCAAGCAGCACATTGAGCTCAGAATGCCTTTTAGCAGCTATGTCTTGTGAAGCTGAAAAAGGGTTCACTACTCACGAGGGCTTGGATACAGAACCACAGAATCACAGAATGTTAGGGGTTGGAAGGGACCTTGAAAGATCATTGAGTCCAACGCCTCTGTCAGAGCAGAGCACAAGGAAAGGTCTGACCTGGTACATCTCATGCTGTGGGGCACATGGGAAGCAGGTGAAGAAACCTCTCAACTACAGCCCATCCTTTTTCTGTCCTGTTACAATCCCCAGGAAACTCCTTGAGTTCCTTTTGCTGGTGTATTATATATGCTTTATTTTACCACTCGGAGCCCTTGACACATTAAGGGAGTCAAGATGATATAAGAAAGGAATAGAGGCTCAAGAAGGTCCAAGTTCCACACAGGAATTGGTTTGCTGCTACTTAACTCTGTCCTGTGTCAAGGCAGAGGGCAAGTAACTTCTCCAGCATCACTGAGCTGAATATCAAGTACTGTCTGTCAGCACTGAGACCCAAGAGGAGAAGCAGAAAGGGAGGAAAAGAGTCAGGTATAAAACAGATGACTGTTGGGAAGTAGAGAAAAAGTTATGAATACTCATGTATTTTGGCAAATCTATTATGTGGATGAGTCCTGGAGAGATGAGTTAGGGATTACACTACATGCAGGATAAAATCTGCCAAAGATTAGGGGCAAGAACCCAATATTTCATTGTTTGACTGTGGCGTTCTCAACACCAGGAAGAAACATAGAATTAACACAAAGGGGAAGTCTCACCATTTTTCTGGAAGATGGAGTATTATCTCCCTATTATTTCTTCTGATTTAACAAAGCTGAGTTCAGTATTTCATAGGGACATTCATTAAAGTCAAGCTACAAAATGAAGGGCAAATGATAGTAGATATTCAGGCTCTCTCTGTCCCATTGTCTTCATCCACTAAAAAATAAAATTTAAAAAAAAGGAAAAAAAAAAATTTGTTAAAATGTGCAAAGCATCAGCATCCGAAGAGCACTAATTTTAAAAGTCAGATGCCATTTAGGTTATAAGCACAATTATTTTGCTGCTGTCATTACAGGGTCCAGTGGTTGCAGCTGTGCTTCAGCCATCCATTTCAATGCACGGTGCAATGCATCACAGTTTGTGGATTTTGCTGTGGATCTGCCCTCTGGAGAGACACCAGCAGGTTTGGCAGGCCAGCCCTTAAAGGTGTCTGAGCCTTTGTGTTTTTCCAAGATCCAGCAGCAAGTAGTTTGGGAGGCCTAGAGCATAGTGTGTTAGTCTGTCTTTGCTGGGAAAGAGCTGTCTCTGCAATAGTAATAGGGATTTCAGGCTGGTGCATCACGTTGCTTTAGAAAAGGAGAACAAAACAGATCTGTCAGACCTGAATTAAGATGGATTTTGTTGAAAGTGCTTGGAACTGATTTCTTTCCAGATTCCTTCTTGGTAAGTTTTCAGCACAGTTGGGTTCAACTTACAAAATATCATTTATTTCTCTCCCTAAACCACAGATGATTCACCTTGTAATTTCCACTACAATTATAGAGCAAGTCTCCTTAGAAACTGCTTGTATCCATTCAAAGTTTCATCTTGTGGAAACCACATTTCCCCTCTCTTTGGCCAGATGTGCTTGGCATGAGTCCAGAAAAAAAAAAAAAAAAAAAAAAGGAGATGGAAGGTACAATAAATATTCCCCTGTTCCCATTCCCTTTTTTTTGCTTTCAGAAGGGAGATTCACAGCATTACAGTTCCAGATCATGCTGAGTGCTTTGGAATCTCAGGCCATACCCAGTGGTGGGGTTGGCTGTGGGGCCACTTTGAGTCTCTGAAACATAAATGAGAGCTTTTCTTCTCTGAGATAGGACAGGGTGCAACACAGAGGTCATGGTTTCTCTACTATACCACCAAAAGCCACCAAAAGCCACCAAGAGCCAAGCTCCTTGCACAATTGGCTCTTCTGTGGCTGTCATGTGTTTCTTCTCATATACAACATCAACAGCACACAGGGGAAGTCTCCACCTTCTCTTGGCATCCCCTGTGCCCCTTAATGGAACCCTTTCCAATGCAGGGAGTCCCTGTCATGGAAATGACCTGGCTTCTGTGTTTGAGAGATGGGCTCAGAGAAACCACAGGAACTACTTCTGACAGATAAATCATAGTGATGGTAATGATAGCCTGCAGAGCTGTTCAAGAGGGAAGCTTGTGCTGGGGCAAGGTCACACATGGAGTGTTCCTAACCTCTGGTTTCCCCCCAGTGCTTTTCTGAAAAGGTCAAGATAACATAAAATTCATTTTGCACTTAGAAAAATCCCTCACACATCTTCTGCCTAAATGCAAAGGAAATGTGTGCTGGAGGTAGAGTCAGAACCAGTCCCAGTTTGCCCATATTTTGCTCTTCCCTGTTTCACAAGAAACCCTGAGGGTGATTTAATTTCAATCATTGCAGTGGCTGTGGATTGACACTTGAGCAGAAGATGTTGAAATCATATCTGCTCTATGGAAAACTTACATCCATACCAGAGAGAGTAGAGATCCAAATTAAAATTATTCCTCTGTAGGAAAGAAAGTGGCAGGTATGTGTAAATGTTTCCACATACACTTATGGATGTGTGTATATAGATGTGTAGACACATATGTTTGTGCATGTATATAAACCGACATACACATAAACATAGGAGATGAAGAAATATTAAAATATACAGAGAATACTAAAATCTACCACCTTGTCAATAAAACAAGAGAGATCTCAGAAAAGGTAGAGTAAAAAGTGATAGATTCCAGTTTTATGGACGTGTGGTCTTCTTCCCTTTTAATCTTCCTCCTTTTCTGTGTAGTGAGAGAAATCTTTGTCCTTGAGGTATTTATATTATGCCAGCTTTTGCCAGTATAGTTCTTTGTTCCAGAAAATGAAACTACTTCCAGTATTTTATACCTGAAAACTTTTGCTGTATGAGTGCTTTTCCTCACAGACTGGGGGGAAATGGCCTAGGTGTGAAGGGACCTTTAAGATCTACTCTCACCTCCCTGCCTTGGGCAGGAACATCTCTCAGCATGAGAAAGTTGCTCAAAGCCTCATCCAACCTGGCCTGGAGCACCTCCCGGGAGGGAGCATCCACAACTTCTCTGGGCAATCTGTTTCAAGAGTCTCACAACCCTCATATTGAAGAACTTCTCCTTAAGATCTGTCTAAACCCCTTCTCCTTCGTTTAAAACCCATTTCTCCATGTCCTATCACTAGAAACCCTTTTGAAAAGTCCCTTTTCAGGTTTGCTGTGTCTTCCTTTCAGGGACTGGAAGGCAGCTATGAGGTCCCCCCCCAGAGTCTTCTTTTCTTCAGGCTGAACAATCCCAGCTCCCTCAACTTCTTTTTGTAGCAGAGATGTTCCAGCCCCTGGGTTATCTTTATAGCTCTAAAATGGCCTTCTCAACACCTTTATGTACATTGCTTAAAGTGTTTTTGTGTATCAGGCCCTTAATCTGAACAATTCAATTGTGTCCAGTTCTGGGCCCCTCAGTTCAGGAAGGATATCGAGGTCCTGGAGCAGGTCCAAAGGAGGGCAACCAGGCTGGTGAAGGGACTCCAGCACAGACCCTATGAGGAGAGGCTGAGGGAGCTGGGGGTGTTCAGCCTGGAGAAGAGGAGGCTCAGGGGAGACCTCATCGCTCTCTACAACTCCCTGAAAGGAGGAGGTAGCCGGGGGGGGTTGGTCTCTTTTCCCAGGCAACTCTCAGCAAGACAAGAGGGCACGGTCTTAAGTTGTGCAAGGGGAGGTTTAGGTTGGATATTAGAAAGAATTTCTTTATGGAGAGGGTGATCAGGCATTGGAATGGGCTGCCCAGGGAAGTAGTGGATTCTCCATCCCTGGAGATATTTAAAAAGAGACTGGATGTGGCACTCAGTGCCATGGGCTGGTAACTGCAGCGGTAGTGGATCAAGGGTTGGACTTGATGATCTCTGAGGTCCCTTCCAACCCAGCCAGTTCTATGATTCTATGATTCTATGATTCTATGATTGAGAAATCATATGGGTCCTGAGGGTGAATTCCTGTCTGCAGAGGAGAGGCATTGTGGGACATGGTCCCAGCATTTCAGCCAGTGCTATAAAGTTGTTTTCTGAGAGGTGTGCACATGGAGTTTTCATTTATGTAAATTTTTTGAGTGTATTGTTGTGTGGATAGCTGCCCACACATCCCTGTGTCAGCTGGAGGGCAACAGCTAACAGAGACTTTGCATAAACTGTTCCTTTGGGAGAGGATTTTCACATGATGCCAATATTGAAATTTGCTGGTAAAATGATGTTACAGGACAGAGCTGAAAAGCTATTCAAGCTCTATTAATTTTATATAGGCTCTCACATGTTTCTTAAATCCTGTTTAAACATTCTCCTGAACAACAAAAAACTTCCCTGGTCCATTAAAAAAGCAGTGATACATTTGAACTGATGCATTTCTTTAAAATCCAAATATTTAGCAAAGGGGCTGAAATGGCCCCAGATCTTCCTCTATACAAATACAGGCTACAAATACACTGCTAAGACTGGAGAACAATTTTCCTCAGAATTAATCTTGACTCTTAATTGGGGGTGGGATATATTTTAGTGAGGATGTACTCCTTATATACCCCACAGACTGGAGTCTAGGTCTTCCCTGAGATGGCCAATGTGTGTGGTTTTCAAGCTCAGTAAGCACAATGGTATAATGTATACAATGATATATATGTCCAGCAGCTTTTTTGGGATGCTCAATTGGAAATTCACTCTGGGATAACTCTTCAAGTAAGGCAGAAGCCTCTTACAGGCAGTACAGGAGACTGAGATCTAAAATCACACCAGAAAACTTCCAGATGAGCTTCTTGATGTACTGCAAAACTACACTTGACTTTGGAAAGCTGCTTTGTCTTCAAATTGATACAGTGCAAGATGCAGTCTGTCTTTGCTGATGAGCAGCAGTGGATGATGATTACTGTGCTAATTTTGCAGAACAGGGGGAAAGAAGTAACCAAAGTTTTCTACCCACTCTACAGTCTCACCGCTGAGGTTTTGTAAAAGCAGTTATTTCTGAGTCTTAACATTTGGAAACTCTCTCACTGCAGCTACATGCACAATTCCTACAGGTGTTGATGTATTTAATCACCTTTTCTGTTTGTTCGTTTGTTTTGGGGTTTGTTCTTGAATAATCTGTGAATTACCCATGATCATCCCAAATGCATCCATTACCTGGCGCTATGCACTGCACGTTTTCAACAAATAACCCTCAGCTTGTCAGCTCTTTGCCAACACCCATATTCCAAATATTCATGCAGATGCAGATACCATGCTGTATGCCTCTTTCTCCTGACTCAATGGAATTAATTCTCAGCAGTAGCATTTCAAATTATGAATTAAAATTGTTATTTCTATTAATATCTTCCAAGACTTAATGGAAAGATAGTCTCACTCACTCATTTGCTTCTATGTTTGTGGTAAATTGGTACAAAGCTTACAGGGGTTCAGGGATCACATCTAAAAATCACATTTTTAGGTTTGCAAGATTTTCACAGCCACAGCCCCCTGATGAAAGCCAGTGGGACACTGTAATTCCATTTCATTAGGACTTAAATTAAATATTCAGCCTCTGCCTTATTAGCACAGCTGAAGCTGACTTGTCTGGACTACAAAACATTTTCAGAGGATTTTTCTGGGTCTTGTCTTTCTGCTTTCATGAAGATGTCTGCTTGCTGTCTGGTTCTCACAGCATGGACAAGTTCTGCTTCCCAAAACCTCTGCCTGATGGTAGGATGCATGATGCTCCTCACTTGCACTCCAGCTCTCAGCAGCCCTATGCATCCATGCAGAGATGGCTTTAGAAGACTGGGCAGAGGTTTTCCAGGGAGAATCAGAGCACTCAGATGCATTACAAAACAGCAAAGATGTGGTCATCTGAAAGAAGCAGCAATGCAGTGGCTGAGGTTGCACAAAATACTTAGCTCAGATCCCAGAACTCTCTGTCACACTCTCTCCTCTTCCTCTCTCCCTGTGTTGCTAGGATACTCGTCAACAGAAGGGAAATGATATTGTTCCTGAGGAGAAATAGAATTTAATATTAATAGTCTCTCCTGTGGAAAAGCCAGAGTGAGTCAGAGCTGAATAGAGTTTGGTTTATATATGAAGTCTACCATTCTGCAAGGTAATTCAGAGCACAGGGCTGTGACTTCCATGCCAGCAGCTGGGGTGACTGTGTGGGCAAACACAGCAGGACTGATGCACTGAGCAGCAATGTGCAGTGCTGCAGCCATTAGAAGCAGTTTCATTAGCAAAGAAATAGGGGAGAAATGCTCATCAAAGTCTGTCTTAGTGGGCAACACTTGGTAAGTGCCACAAGAAGTTTTGAGTAAGCAGTGGGCTGAAATCAGGTGGGTTCACCTCATTCTAAAGGGTCAGTTCTTTGTCTCTGTCCCTCCAGCCTTCTTCAGCTTCCTCTTTGTTTATATTCCATCCCAAAATGAAGCTATTCTGCTCTCCTCAGCAGAGACTCCTACGTCTGTGATGCCTTTATTTCCAAACAAAATAGAAGAACACCATTTGAAATGTCAGGATTTGATGACTCAAGCCAAGCAGCTTTGTCCATTTATTTGAGTAAGAAATCTACCTTTCTTCTCAATGACCTTTTTGTCATCTCTCACATATTTGTCTTGTGTCCTGCCATGTCTGGACAGTTCATCCCACCAGATGTTATTTTAAATAGTTGGTGCTCCCCAGCACTTCATTAGATGCTGAAGTACCCCTGCACAGCCCCGTGTGCTGGTGTTCAGATACTTCCACCTGTTCAAACAATCCTGGCAGATGAGATCTTGTGGTTACTTCTTTTCCACCCCAGGATGCTGCTTTCCCTGTTTGCATCCAGTCACAGACAGCCATAAGAAGAAGGAGGAGAGGAAGGATAGCAGAGCTAGGGGAAAATGTGGTGTTTTGTTGATGCTTGCAGGATCCAAGGCAGATGGTAAGTCACAGATGGATGCTTTGGGCTGGCAGGTCAGCCACAACAGCTATTGCTCTGGTTGCTGGCTTCTTTCCTCAGTTAACTGTGTGGCCTGGGCATCTCATCTCCCTCCCTTTTTCACAGATCTTTCCCAGTCCAGACAGCTCTGGATGGCTCTTAACATCTCAGCCTGGTGACTGCAGTAAGGTCAGCCTCAAGATGGCTGAAAAGCTGAATGCAAGATGGACAGAAAAGGCACATGATGGAAGAAGAGCTTCCAGGGAAGGGAAACAGGGGAACTGAATTTTTTTGTGTCCTTTCCCAGTGTATGTGACTGGGAAGGGCTCCAATGGGGATCCCATGGAGCTACTGTGATGCTTCAGGTCCAAAAGGGCTTTGTCACTCGAGTGAAAAAGATGCAGGCTGGCCCCCACCCTTTCTACAACTCCTCCTTCCCTCCTCCGTTTGCTTGTTGGGTTTATTTGGTTTTGGTTTTTGTTTGTTTGGTATTTTTGTTGGTTTGTTTTTTTGTTTGCTTTGCATTTTCCAGTTTTTTTATTTTTTTTTTGTTTTTTTATTTTTTGTTGAGGTTTTTCTTTTTTTTTTTTAAGTAGTAAAAAAGGGAGACAGATTCAACCCTTCATTATATCATCTTGTTACTTCGGGTGCATCTTTTAATGAACAAATTTCTGACTCCAAGCAATCTCTACACATTCCTTGAGCTTTTCCAGCTGGAGGGTTTTATTGTTGTAATTCAATATCCTTCTCCTCCTTTTGCATCTTTCCCATTTATGCTCAAGACTAGCAGAATATTTAATCTGGTCCTATACTCGGATCCCTTGTACAAGTCTCCCTAACACTCCTCAAAGAGCTACAGGGATGGGGATGAAGCCAAGGAACCCTACTCTGGTGAGGTTTCAAACCTTCTTTTAGGTTTAGTATGAGCCTTCTTCAATGTGCCACTTTCCAGAGGAAGAGAGAAAGAAGATTACGGGGTGTGGATGTTCCTGGCAGAAGCACTTTGGGCTTAAGCAGCACAAAGCCAGCACTGCTGATGCTTTCTTTGCTGCTGTTGTGGAACTATGAGAAGACCATACCTGAGCATTGCAGTAGCTGGCACTGTTTCTGCAAACTGAACTGGCCCAGCTATAGTAGTCAAAAAGGCTCTGTCAAGGTTGTTTTTCAGAGGAAAATTAGGGTCCCAACTAAGAAGATTTCTTCCAAGGAAAACCTTTGACTTGAGAAGGGTAATCTCAGTTTAGAAGGAACAATAAGGCATGATATGCTCTTACGATACAGTCCCCCTTTCCCCCCAAAAATGTATAGGCTTGAGACTAAAAAAAGTCCTATCTGTTTTAAACTGAGAAATACTTTCCAGAGGGATAAAGAAATTCTTACCAGTTTAATTTTGTAGTTGTTAAAAACAACTTCCTACCCCCAAAATAGGATTGCTATAAACAAGTACAGGAATGGATTCAAACAACGTGTTAACAATCAAATAAAAATATTTACTTACACTGACTTTGATTCAATTAGAGATTTATTCTAATTATCCAACAGAAATTAACTAACTTTCCTTATTAGAACCTAAATAAAGTAAACTCAGTTATATTCTACTGACTTGAAAAACTCATAGGAGGAAAATGTGGGAAGAGCTGAAGACTCTGTTGTGCCTGGTGAGGGATGCAGCCCGCTCAGCACCTTGCAGGATGAAGCCTTCTGAGCTCTCCCCTCTCTGCAGGTTTGCCCTGCAGCTCCCCAGCCCTTGGAGGGATCACAGATACTTGAAGGGATAATGAAGTCTCTGTCTAAACAATTATAATGGATTACTAGAAGTATCAGAGTTGCTGTAAATAAATCATTATATCAGGCTCATTTAGCCTGATTCCTACCCTCAGATGGCCTGTAATACAGTCCCAACTCTGAAGTCAGCCATTCCTTTGCAATTAGATTTATCACTAATGAAAAATGGAAGCTACCCTGCCAGCTTCTGAATCGCACTTGGAAATGCCTAGTTAGTCTCAAGCCTCAAAGCTATATTTATTCATTTATTCAGATTTTTAAAAACACCCATTTGCAAAGATTTAGATGGCCTCACTATTAATTAAAACTTCCTCTGACCATCTAGCTAGTGCAGTCCCTGAATTAACCCATCTAGTGCATCACAGCAGCAGGAGAGCTCCTTTCACCTCTTGTCTCCTGGCCACACACCTTCCACCTTCCTCAAAAGCTCCATCCACTAGATGGTTTACAGGAAATGCATCTCTGCAAGCTACAATTTTCCCTTTTCACAAAGCCCAATGGGATGACCTCTCTTGTGACAGCAACTTCCTCCCATCCCAACACTGTCTTAAAAGGCACCTCATCTCCCTTGTCCCCTTGTCTCCCTTGACCACCTGAGGTGGGGTCACATCTGATGCTCAGCTCCCTCCTGAGCCACCCTGGCTTCTGACCCACTCTGTATATTCTCCCTTTTGGGTTCCAAATCACCACATGGAGAGAAAAATGATTTTGTGTCCTGGAAGGTCTCAGATCCCTTCTAATTCAGGGCCAAAGGGTAATGCAGAACTGAGTATGAGCTCTCTTCTCCACAAAATCCCAGCTAGGTTAAGTTCATCTTTTGCAAGTATGTGTTGGGTCAAGATACCAAGCAACACACTGTGTGGGTGGATGGAAACAAAATCCCTTCACCACTGCAATCTAACCATCTCTTGGAATCCGTGGCAACCATACAATAGTACTTAGATCCTGTTATCAGTGATACAGCATAAAAGGTTGTATAATTTAACACAGGATACAAGTTTCACAGAAGGAAGTCAAAAGGTAATGTTGTATTTACCTTGAGCTACAGCAGGAAACAAGTGTGTGTGGGAGGAGATATCTGGATACGACCAAATTATATTTTGTAGTTTAATGCCTTTACTGTCTCATAAATAGATTTAAGTGTCAAAATACTCTTTAAAATTGTCTCTCAGTGAAATTCAGTCCGGTGAGCAGCATTCTACAAGACTGTACACAGTCTCCAACACTGCCTTGGAGAAAGTAGTTTTCTGCCACTGTTTGACCCCATGAAATACTAATATCAGACACAGTTCACATGTGCTTCTTGATTCCTGAGGGAATGATTAGGGAGATGAAGAAATGTTTTGTCTAGGGAAAGAAAATTTGTGGGAATAAGAAGCATCACATTGGAGCAGAAGCCCATTCTGCACAAGACAGCAATCTGACCCCAGCCTCCATCCAGGTATCCTCCAAGGTCTGTTTTTTAGGAAAGAGCAGTCTTAGCTACTAGGTAGAAAGTGTTAAGGGGTTAACATTAACAAAAATGTTTCTCTTTTTTTTTTTCACTAGGTTATATTCTGGTGCCCGAAGTATATTGTGTTGCACAGAATGGACCAATTTCAACAAACATTCTATCTTACTGGCTATAATGGGCATGTATAAAAGTAAATATAATTCAGAA
Source organism: Calypte anna (assembly GCF_003957555.1). Lineage (NCBI taxonomy): Eukaryota > Metazoa > Chordata > Aves > Apodiformes > Trochilidae > Calypte > Calypte anna. The sequence continues at coordinate 167,734,209 of NC_044244.1, forward strand.
ACACTAATAGGATCTCAAGTTGGAAATTTGTCAAGCATGGTGCAATGTTTTTGCAATTTAATTTTATTACTTCATTACAATATGTTATTTGGTAGAGTCCAGTTAACTGTAACTACTCAGTACATGGAACTAATTAATGTAGTAATTGACTGGCATCATGCTATAGATTTCAGTAAAGTGGTCAGAGTATGAGAATATGTGTCTGTCTGTGGTAGTTCAGTCCAAGGAAGCTTCTCTCAGTAAAACCACGTAGGACTTGGTGCTGCAAGGTGGGAACATGGCTCTGTCCTTCCTGATACACCAACCACAAAATAGGAAACATCTGGTGAGGTTAGATGGGTACAGAACTTCCTACCTGTGCAAAAGAGGAGCTACCAAAATGGTCAGGGCCATAATTTTTTTTTCCTAGTCCTTTGGTCTTGAGTGTAAACTCTCAGTGTAGCCCCAAAGCCTGAAGATGGGGTACAAACTGCTCATGAAGGAGGAGGATGCTGTGTGAAGAAGCTCAGAAATGGCACCTGAGCCTGTGTACAGAAATGAAAGAAGCTCTCAGCTCTCCATCACATGGGGGAGCACTCCACAAACATGTCACACAAATCCATGCTGCTGGTTTCCAGAACAATTCACAAAATATCTCCTGGCTAAAAACCTTTTCTAAGAGCTGATGGCAAAGTTAAGTCCTTTGATTTGATCCATGAGACATTACTCCTTCCACTGACACAGTGGTTTATACCTCTCTGACACCAGTATTACAGCAATAAACCAGATTCATCATACTCGTATGAAAGCCAATAATGAGCATTGGAATCGAGCAATTAAGCAAGATAATATGTTCCAACAAAACAACTGTTTCAATACAGCAGAAGCAGCAGGAATTAATTTGATTTTATTTTAGAAAACTCTTTAAAAAAAGAACATTTCAAAAACTCATAACAATTTGAGTAAATGTGAAGGGAAGTCTTTAGTCAGCACTCAGAAAATGAGAAAAAGGATGATTTAAGATGCAGAACATAAAAACTTGGCCTCCTTGAAGTTATCAAAGCCAGCAGAGGTTTTGATGATAAAAGGGACAATTTAAAAGAATAAGACAATGCAGTGTAATAAAAAGCAGGGACAAAAGCTACATACATTAAAGCAATTATTGTTTAACTTGTTGCCATGTAACATTAATATTGCTCATATTTTAAGTGCAGGTTTGTGAATTTATCAAAAGTAAGAGGAGGTACTTTTGAAATCTTCTGGTCAAATCTACCTGGACTTGTGCAAAGTATTTGGCACTGTCCTGCATGATATCCTGGTCTCTACACTGGAAGGATATAGATTTTATGGATGGGCCACTCAATGGATAAAGAATTCGCTGGATGGTCACACCCAAAAGAGTAGTAGTCAAATGCTTGATATCTAAGTGGAGACCAGTGATGAGTGGAGTTCCTCAGGGGTCATTACTGGGTCCAGTGCTGTTTAACATCTTTGTCAGAGACATGGGCAATGGCATTGAGTGCACCCTCAGCAGTTTTGCTGATGACACCAAGCTGTGGGGTGTGGTTGAGATGCTAGAGGGAACAGAAGCCATCCAGAGGGACCTTGATGGGCCTGAGAGTTGGGTCTGTGCTAACCTGGCCAAGTTCAATGAGGCCAACTGCAAGATCCTGCACCTGGGTCAGGACAATGCCAAAACCAAATGAAGGCTGGGCAGAAAGTGGATTGAGAACAGCCTTGAGAAAAAGCACTTCAGGGTTTTTGTTGAGGAGAAGCTCCACATGAGCTGTCAGTGTGCACTTGCAGCCCAGAAAGCCAACTCTACCCTGGGAAGCACCATGGTTCTTTCCCTCTACTCTGTTCTCAAGAGAGTCCATCTGGAGTACTGTGTCCAGTCCTGGAGCCTGTGACCACTGAGTGGTGGTGTATGAGGCATCTCACTTTCTGGTTACCAGTGATGCATCAAGCACTACAGGAAGGCTCCTCAGCCTGCTCTCATCTCTTTCCATTCATTGCAGGAAGCACAGGGAAATAAGAGGGCACCTAAAGAGAGAGGTGGAAGGGCTTGTCTGGGAGAGCTGAGGAGGTGAGACAAAAATAAATAAAAATAATAATAATTTAAAAATCAGCCACTGTGCTAAAATCCAATTGCAGATCCTGGTGTTGCATCACAGGGGAAGGGGGGACTGGGCCCCAAAACAGGAGGTACAAATGTCCATCTCCTGTGTGCCACCTCCCCCCTCTTCTCCATCCCTTCCCCATACTCCTAAGGCTCAATTTCTGTTCTTTGTCCCTTGGAAATCCATCTAGGATCTACACTCTTTCCCCAGAGCCACGAGGGTGTCAGAATCTGCTCCAAGGAAGGGATATTAGAGCAAAGCTGACAGAATGGGGACTAAACCTTGTTTACTCTCCCCACACCCACGCAGGCACAGTACCACACAGTAAGGAGATTAGACACATTCCTCCTGATATTGGCTGTAATGAGAAAAAAGAAGTAATGAGGTGATTTATTATCCTCTGTCCCTCCCGGAGATCTCAACACACTCTGGCTCTGTACCATGCTCCTCAGAAGTCGATTTCAGAGGGACAGAGCTCCTTTCACTCTTGCTGCAGCAAAAATACCCTGCATGTTTCCCTCCACAAATAAATGAGGAGACCAGGCAACTTGCCAGCTTCTCAGAACTTTCCCTCATAAAAGCAATATATGTGCTTATTGTACTTCCAGATTACAAAAAATTGGAAAGGAGAAGAGAAAACAATAAATTGCACAGTTTATTTTATGGAATAGAAAACACAGCAGCAGACCACGACTGCAGTGAAGTCCATTTAACCATAAATGTGTCAGGGCTTGATGGAGAGCACCATAGCCACACAGATGAGTCAAGATTCCCCAAGAGGAGTTTCCACTGAGTTCAGCTCAGTTTACTAAATCTGATGGAAAATGAAAAACTGTGGAACAGCTCCAGTGAGTAACCATCCCTCAGCTTCAGATAGTCCACCCTTTAACTCCTATCAGTCTTTTGCACTCCCAGCTTCCCCAAAGTCTGGGAGTTGGAGTTGTGCCAAACATTGCACAAAGAGAAATAACCAAGCAGTCCTTGTCCTGGAGATGTTATAAAGTGATCTTCATATTTTTTTAAACATGTGTCTGAATGGACTCTAATGAGGGGATGAGATATTTAATCCAGAATTAAATGTGAACTTCTTGTTTAAGGTAGATTAAATTCTTAGGCTGTCATGCTAGAATGCTTTTCTTCACCCTTGATCCATCCTTGATCCACCCTTTGAGGCTCCTGGTGAAATAAAGGTGGCACACATCCAAATCATGCTCCTGAAAAACAAGCACCATCACATCCAGTGGTATCACTGGTACCACTGAGTGTAAAAGCAACAGGATCATATCCAGACTGATCTGGCTGAATCAGTAACTGTCCAAAAGAGTGGCATGGATACTGTCACAGTATGCTGGAAAGTATCATTGAAGATTTTCAGTCTCATGCTGTGTAGGACAACAAAAGTAGGATGAGCAACGCAAGTCCACAACTGCCAGGGTCCAAGTCCTCACACCACTGATGGAAAAAAGTCCCAGTTACTCAGTTAGGCAACTTTGCATCATTTGTCAGCCTGGTCCAGTGGCTGCTTAGAGTCACCAGAAATGACTGCTGTTTTCACTGGCTTGGTCACCCAGATAAGTTCTGCTGGTTCTGATGGTACTGAAAGTGATCCACAGTACCTCATTTAAATGAAGTAGTGCTAGTGTCATAACCACATAGATTATAATCACAAACTGAACTGATAGGCCCTGTGTCCTTCTTTACAAGAAATACATGCTCCATAACATGAATCTGGGAATCAAGACAGTTTTTCATATGCATATTCATATGAATAAGTTACAGTGAAATGCAGAAGAACCAACAATATTGAATTTCAAAATAACTCAAAGTTAAAATAGAAAAAAAATACTTTTCTTAATACAAATGTTTATTCTTCTGTGAGATATACACCCTAAAATGGAGCTGGCATTCTCTTTGCAGCCGTTACAGTGTTGATTTGATGGTGTTTTGCAGCTAGCTTTGGATACTCCCATTAATACTTCAGGCAATCCTGTTGGAGTCTCTTAAAGCTTCTCTCTTTCCCTTGAAACCATCTCGGGATTGTATGTGGCCAGCAGTTTTAATCTGATATACCCAGGCTTGCTCTGCAGCAGGGAGGTCAAGGGGAAAGCACATACCCCTTGGTCATTGCTTTGAGAGTCCTTCTACCAGTTCATCTGGGTTTGGGGTCTATTTTGGCAGAGCAGCTACAAGACACACCTGCACTTTTCCACAAGGCACCAGGAGGACAATTTGGAGCTATCACTGAGCAGGCTTTGGCCTGAGTCTCCAGTCCAGCACAGAGCCAGCACACACCCCTCCTTGGTCCTAGAAGAGCTGTGAGTGCATTAGGCTGGTGCTGAGCCCAGAGTAATTAGATCTGCCTCACAAGAAGACTAAAGAGCTTGGGCAGGATGACAGGGCAATGTAATTATCCTGCTTCTGGAGCTAATTTGGGGACCACAGCATTAGTCTGAATTGAGTAAGCCTAGATATTTCACAAGTTACAACATTTTGAATTACCTTTGATAAGAATTCACAAGGGAGAGACTTAGTGCTGCAGCTGTAGGTACCCATCCATCACTCCCACTTCCATGTGCAGGGCCTCCCTATGGTGTTTTCCCTTCCAGTCCCAAAAGACTGTGGGCAATCATACAGCACCTACAGGATGGACAAGGGATCAGACCCGGCCAGCACGGGTTTAGGAAGGGCAGGTCCTGTCTGACCAACCTGATCTCCTTTTATGATCTGGTGACCCGACTGGTGGATGAGGGGAAGGCTGTGGATGTGGTCTACCTGGACTTCAGCAAGGCCTTTGACACCGTCTCCCACAGCATCCTCCTGAAAAAACTATCAGTCGTGGCTTGGACAGGGGGACTCTGTGCTGGGTTAGGAACCCAGAGAGTGGTGCTGAACGGGGCTGCATCCAGTTGGCGGCCAGTCACTAGTGGTGTCCCCCAGGGATCAGTGTTGGGCCCGGTTCTGTTCAATATCTTCATTGATTATTTAGATGAAGGGATTGAGTCCATCATCAGCAAATTTGCAGACAACACTAAGCTGGGGGGAAGTGTGGATCAGCTGGAAGGCAGGAGGACTCTGCAGAGGGACCTGGACAGACTGGAGAGTTGGGCTGATTCCAATGGGATGAGGTTCAACAAGGCCAAGTGCCGGGTCCTGCACTTTGGCCACAACAACCCCATGGGGAGCTCCAGGCTGGGCACAGAGTGGCTGGAGAGCAGCCAGGCAGAAAGGGACCTGGGAGTCTGGATTGACAGGAAGCTGAACATGAGCCAGCAGTGTGCCCAGGTGGCCAAGAAAGCCAATGGCATCCTGGCCTGTATCAGGAACAGCATGGCCAGCAGGTCCAAGGAAGTGATTCTGCCCCTGTACTCAGCGCTGGTGAGGCCACACCTGGAGTCCTGTGTCCAGTTCTGGGCCCCTCAGTTCAGGAAGGATATCGAGGTCCTGGAGCAGGTCCAAAGGAGGGCAACCAGGCTGGTGAAGGGACTCGAGCACAGATCCTATGAGGAGAGGCTGAAGGAGCTGGGGGTGTTCAGCCTGGAAAAGAGGAGGCTCAGGGGAGACCTCATCACTCTCTACATCTCCCTGAAAGGAGGGGGTAGCCAGGGGGAGGTTGGTCTCTTTTCCCAGGCGACTCTCAGCAAGACAAGAGGGCACGGTCTCAAGTTGTGCCAGGGGAGGTTTAGGTTGGATATTAGAAAGAATTTCTTTACGGAGAGGATGATCAGACATTGGAATGGGCTGCCCAGGGAAGTAGTGGATTCTCCATCCCTGGAGATATTTAAGAAGAGACTGGATGTGGCACTCAGTGCCATGGGCTGGTAACTGCAGCGGTAGTGGATCAAGGGTTGGACTTGATGATCTCTGAGGTCCCTTCCAACCCAGCCAGTTCTATGATTCTATGGTGCAGCCACACAAGTGATCCCTCCAGGACCCCCTCCATGCTCCATCCTCCATCAGGATCACAGTCCAGCATAGCTCTCTGTCAGAAAGGCATCTGACACAGCTCCCCATTCAACCTTCGAAAAAAGCTTATTCCAGCACTTTCAGGACTGCAAAATGGGGAAGCACAACATTAAAGGAATTAAAACTAATGGTGTCAAGTACAAAGGAATCAGGTTAGGTTAATAATACTGGAAGGTCATTATTAATTTTTGCTGGCTTTTCAGAGCACTTTTTAAAGCAGCTCAGATATGTTGCTATGATAAGCACAGCATAAATGCTCAGCCAGACAGTCAGAAGCTGTTCCTCCACCTTATTATGTGTGACTGAAACTGCAAACAGCTCAGATCAATCTGAGAGATATTAAATTAGAGCTGAATCTCCTTCTATCTCCTATATAAAGTGAGCTGAGCTAAATCTGAGATAATGCCCATATCAAAAGACATTACAAATCATATTCTACTAGGTGAAGATTTATTTTTAGTTTTTCCACTGAATATTTCTGGTTGTATGAACAATGGGAAAGGAGAGAAACTCTCAGCATTAGAAATGCATTGAATCTGTACGTGCCTTACGTAGCAGCCAGAAGTTCTGTCTTTAAGACAGGACCAAATAATGATCCTTGCATAATGCAACAATATGAGAACTGAAAAAGAAGGCCTGGGTTGGAGTGGGTAGCAGGAAATCCTTCAGAATCACAATAACAAGGGCATTTGAAAATTAGGCCAAGGAAGTAAGCAACCTAAGGAAATAAAAAATGGATATAATGAACAGATATGAAACTTTCATTATGATGTGGGTGCAAAGCAAGGAATAAGCTAGAGTCCCAAACTAAACCAAAATAAACCAAAAAACTGGTACATACTGGTGGATTTTTATCTCTGCATCTTTTAAGTATCTTCCCCCACTCCTCATGCTGTTACTGAAGTCCTTATGGGGACAAAATGGATGGTGCATACTAAGCACTGAGCTAAAAGTCATTGTCTTCATCCTAACACCTACATTGGCTTAGGCCATCTCAGGTGGTTTAGTGATCATTTTTTGTATACACCTATAGTAATAAACAGAACAGAGAGAGGTTACAGGCTAATATGTTGTCCTAGGATCACCCAAAGTGTTTATTGCTGAAGGCTCTCTGGCATATTTTTGTCTTTTTGCTCTATTTTTCCCAGACAGCTTCTGGACACAGATGGGAAATAACCTGGGTGAGGGACAGTTTGAATGTTTACACTTTTTTTGGATGAGTGAGGGGAAAGTTTTGCCATGTGGAGCTGTGCTGGGTGCCACGTGGCCTCAGGGCCAGAGTGTGCTCTTCAGTCTGTTTTATTGGATACTGCAAAATGAAATCTTTGACAGTCATAGAGGTCAAATAAGGTGCCAGAAGACAAGAAAAATGGCAAACTTAGTCATTATTCTGAAATACATACGACATCAGTCAGCATCAGTTCCAAGAAAAAAAATCTAGAAAAAATAATTGGCTAAACTATATTGAATTACCTGAAGGATAAAAAAGAGATAAGCAATAGCTCACTGGAGTTTATCACAACCAGGTTGCATGCAGTCAATTTAACTTCTTGTCTATGACAAGATCTTGCAGAACGGGATGAAGCAGTTTATTTTACATATTTTTATCAGTGTTTCATAAGACAATCTAATTAAAAATCTAAATATACATGGCATAACTTGTATAGTATGGGACAAATTTACCAGATAATTATATTGTGAGAATATTTTATATAGTTTGCTGTTTAGATGGAAGGAGGTACTGAGCAGCGTGCTAGAGGGATCTGTCTTGGATCTCACTCTATTTGGCTCTTTAATTAATGACCTGGATGATGGAAGAGGAAATATAAAATATTAAATTTGCAGATGGCCTGAAGACAAGGACGGCAAATGCATTAAAGGAGAGAACTAGGATTTTAAAAGAACTTGAGAAATTAAAATGTCAAATAAAATTGAAAGCTGATAAATGCAAGACATTACAGGGCAAAGTCATCAATGGTACAGATGTGGTATGTGGTGCAACCAGTAAGGCACTAGTCTTTAAGACAGGTTCTGAAGGTTGCAGGGTTCTTCTGTACCCTGCAGGGGTACCCCATGTGTAACATGAGCAACTTTGTAGAGTAAAAGAGGTGAAGGAACCAGCTCTCCTAGGTTCACTTTTAGTGGGTGCACTTTAGTCTAGCTCTGGTCCAGTCTTGCTGACTGGCTGTCCATTGGCAGAAAATGCTTAGGAGGTGCACTCCTGAGCAGCACCTTTTAGTGCATGACTTTTAGCAGGCCATGCACTTCAAGACCTGCAAAATAATGCAAAATAAAACATGCTATAGGGGGATGGAATCAACCACTTCAAAAATACTGTGGTAATGACTGAAATACTGACGTACCTGCATACCTTTGGGCATCAGAAGCTGAACCCAACATAATTTTTCCATAATTTTTCTCTAGAAAGACAAGCTGGAGTCAGTCTAGATGGAAGCAATTTTGAATGTATGGTCTATTGGGAAAGGTCAAAGGACTTGGGATTGTTTCTCTTGAAGACTGATTAGGAAGATGACCACAGACCACAAACACTTTTAGACAGAAGAGTCTGTTCCCTCTTTTAATAACAGACAGCACAAGCAAGAGTAACAAAAAAGTCTCCTATATGTATGCATTGGGATGCACTGGCATAGATTACCTAAGGAGATATGTGAGTCTCTGTGCAGGAGGATTTGCAGCACTTAGGCAAGCAGGAGCTATAAATGATCCCTCCTTAGGCAAGGTGGATGGACTAGGGAGCTTCTGGAGGTCTCTCCCAACCCAGACTCTGTGCTCAGTCTTTCTGACTTGGTGTAACTGCAATCTTCTTTTCAAAGATCCTTGTTTTAAGCAGTAGAGAACAGAATGGTTTTTGTCATAGAAAAGATCAGGTTGTTTTCCTGAGGCACAGCCTGAAGCTGCCAAGGGGGAAAGGTCCTAGGAACCCATCTTGCATATCTGACTTCTGGGGAGCTCCCACTGCTTTTGCCACTCAAATACTGAGGAGTTTTCCTTCTCTTCAGGCCATGGTTTCAAATAAATGTGACCATGCTTAGCTGGAAGAGATCATGACAGGGCATATCACATGCAGAGTTTTAGGCAATTTTGAAAATGCAAGTGCATCTAACGGGAGAACAAAGACAGCAGAAGGCAAAAAGAGGAAAGGTAACTGGAATTATCAGCTGCAGTGGCACATCCACAGGAAAAAATAAAACAAGCACCTGATCACTGACTGTGATCCTTATATAGATCAGGATACTATCTAGACTCAGCTAGTAGCAAATTGCAGTTAATTGCATAATCTGCACATACATCTGCATACACAGCTGCTAATTTATAAGCAAGCAACAAGGGGCAAAAGTGCCTTGTCATTCTAGATGTGCCTGCATAGAACTGGCATCATATTCTTTTGTTTAGTCAGAAAGTGTTTGAAACTTTTTCCTACTCTGGCCTTTATTGAACTAAGACTGATATTTATAGAACAATTATTCCAGGAGGGAAATCTATGCTTTTCATCCCTCAAAAAAAAACAACCCAGAACAACCCAATCTGAAATAACACTGGCAATACTTAGCAACCAAGCAACATTTCAAATAGTCAACATTAAAAAGAGTATGAGGCCATCCCAGAACAACCTCCACCTTATTAGACAGTCTAGACAGTCTGGCTGCAATAATATGAAGAATTTGTCTTTCTCAGGCTACAGTGTATTATTTTTAGCAGCCAAAATACTCTATAGGAAAGGAGAGCCATACAGCTGGGTTGTAATCTGTTGGTGGTCTTAATTTTCTACATATAGGGGAATAAACTGTAAAGGTGTAGCCATTAGTCAGTGGGGCTTGAGTGAGCTGCATGGGTGGGGAGACGATGCTTCCTGGCCTCCAGGACTCTTCGGTTTATTTACATGTCACCCATACACTGAAGCCTGACCAAGATCAACTCCTGCCTATGACAAGATCAGGCTTTTCCCTAGAGCAGGTTAACCCCAGAAACTGTAGTGGTCTTCTCAGTTCATTTATTGTCCAAGAAAAATAAATTCAGACTCTGTAGCTGTGGCATGATTCCTCTCCTTACAATGTATGAGGAGCTGCAATTGCAAATTCCCCAATTTTACAAAAATAGAGCGTGTCCCTTAAGTGTTTGGAAAGCAGCCACGGTGCAAAGTTTTGCTTCTCTAAGCCACAAAATACCAAGCAAACAAACAAACAAAATCAAAACCAACTGAAATGTAGGGATGAGAATGAATGCTGATTCTAGAAAACTGAGGAACTGTAAATATAATTGACTAAAAGGTAAGACAGAGAGAAGTTGACACACCTACTAAATTGATCACATTCTTTTAACTAGAAGAGCTTAACAAATGTGTGAACAGAGTCTATTGGGTAAATTCTTGTTAACTGCAAACTTGATAGCTAAAAGATGAATCGTCCACAAGTAGAAACACCAAAGGCCCAGCCATCATTACATGAATGGCAGATGGCCTGAGCAGCCTTGCAAACTTTGTTTATCAAAGTTGTTTTCCCTTTGAATGATAATGAAGAGGAAACAAAATGAAATGAGATGGTTTTCCCACCATCCATGGGTGAGAGGTTGATGATGGTTTCATTCTACATATAGTGGCCACCTGCTCTAAATGGTTGGCTAGATTCCACTTTCAGGTATATTTTAGGGAAGAATCTGAGAAGAATATGACTCGAGGCTTGCATTACAGCACGAGCTTCAGGCTCACTTCCCAGTCCCACATAAAAGCCAGTGAATTCTAATTTCTGTATTTTTATTTCCTTCAGGGTGATAATATATCTGGTGCTACATGCTTGTACAGCACATTATTACCCTAGCTTGGCTGGTGCCCCTGGGCAGTGTTCTATGAGAGATGACATTAGTAATATTAATGATGAGAAAGAAACACCACCTTTGGTATTAGCTCTGTGTTCTGTGGAGAGCCCAAAGGTGTGCAAAGGGTTGGATTTCCTCTGGGTCAGGATTAAGGCCACCATAGAGGGACCAACCTGCCATGCTGCTCTCCGTGGGGCACAAGGTCAGATATTTTTAGGTCATGCACATTGCAAGCACCACATTTATTTGTGGTGTAGTGTTAGTAGCAGTAACAGTTGTAGTAGGAGTAGTACTGGTAATAGTAGTAGTTAGAATAATTAATGTTCAAGCACTGGCCTTTCTAAAGGGAGCTGCTGTCATTTGGTGCAAGAAGAAAGAGGGCTATAAGCAGTGTGGGTTCTACTATCCCCCACCACACTAATATCCTTATTGCTGTGCCTATTAATCTGCTTGGTTTTCTTCATTAATCTCTTTGGCTGGAACTAGAGTTAATGTAAAGGCTGTTTTTTTGTCATTTATTTCTCCTGGCTGGGATCCCTCCAATTTCTGCAGCATCACAGCAGGTTTTGCAGGAAGTTTTGAGAATACCTTCACCAAGACATTCATAATATGTTATGTACTGAGAAATTCTTGAAGAAGAAACTGCCCTTTAAAATACACTTTTTTGGACCTAGGAAAAGAGTTTTAGAAACATTAGAGTCAGAGCATTTTCATCTACATGAAAGAACTCTCTTTTTTACCAACCAACAGCTGCGTTTTGTGGATAAGCCCCTGCAGAACAAAGTATGTCCATAGCTGCTATAGCTACTTTAAAAGACTGTTGCCAGTATCTAGCTTTGCCACATTATTCTCAGTGTTTCACAACTTGAAAATTAAGTTACATCTTTTCTAAATACCCTCTCAAGTGGAAAACATGCCCTTGAAAATTTCCTCCATGATTTTCTGTTCACAGGCAAGGTGAGGAAACACAGGGCTGCTCTGGGACAGAAGCTTTTACGTTTGTTTCACTGTGGGTCTGATGATCAGTGTCCTCTTACCTGAAACACAAAAAAAGATTACTCAGAAAAGATTTTACCTATTTTGTTTCATTTTGACATACACCCTGCTGACTCTATGATCAAACAATGTTAAAACCTTCTGTGAGTGTAATTTGAGGCTATCACAGTAACATGCTAGAAACAAGGAACATCCAAAGGACATGAAACATAAATGTTGGCTGTGTTGTAGTAACACACTACCCTGGAAACTGTGCTGATTGAACCATCAGTGGTATATTGTGCTTATTTGTGGTTGACTGCCTCATCAATTTTCATTTGGGAGCTGAAAGGGAATTTGGAGGTGGATATGGTATTAATTAGGAAAGAAATTGGCTGCAATATGCTTGGAGATAAAAATCTTTTCTGGTGGGAATCAGGTTTTGTATCATGGCCAAATTGTTAAAGAAGCATTTTACTGGAAAAGACATTTTTATGCAGTACTGCTACCTCTCATGAGGGAAAAGGGAAATTAAACATGAAGATTAGTGAATTCATGAGAAAAAGAAGGAGAAAAAAACATGTAGAGAACAAGAGATTTTCTGGCTACAATAGAATTTTAAGAATAAACCTTTGATTGGTAATGCCCACCGCACAACCCATGCAGTGTGTGTAAGGAGCTAGACAGCTCTCATCATCATGGCACTTTGTCCTGTTCCTCTGCAAGGAACCCAAGATCATTATAAAACATTCACAAAGCCATACCCAGCTCCAGCTTCTGCCCTATTGCTTAAAAGGGCTGTTGAAACATATTTTACATACAAGCACTATGTAATGGTGTGCATTTTTTAAAGTTTAGGTAAGAGTTTGACAGTGAATTCTGATTTAAGATTCTCTGGCATCAAATAACTTCAGATACCAAAACAGACCTTCTTCAAGCTTTAAAGGAGTTCAATTTCCTTCCCAATTGCAGAGCACAGCTTCCAGTAATTGAACTGGCCCTGCATGGGGTTTTTTTGTCTGCTGGATCCTAAGTGTAAATCAGGGCAACAAGATGATAGCTGCAAGGCCAGAAAAGAGGGGAAAAAAAAAAAAAGAAAGAGAAAAGACCCCCCACTGGTTACAGTCAGATGTAAAGCAATGAAAGCATCACAAGGAAGCAAGGAAGGAGGTAGAAGAATCAGGGTGGAATGGTATTTGAGAGAAGAAAAGGTAGGCTAAAGACAATGCTGGGATGCTAAAATTCACTTGAGGGCTTGTAAGAAAAGAATGTAATATAAGGAAGAGAAGCAAGAATTGACTGAAGGGTGTGGAAGGACTGAGTGGAAACTGGAGAGAACAACTCCAGCAATCAATATGAGAACTGAGAGCTGACAGCCATCTAGGAATTTAAATGCAAGATGTGAAATACTAGAACCAGCTTGACTGTCAACATGAAAACTGATGTCTGGTCTCTTACTTGACTTGAAATAGAGAAAAAAAAATTAAACTAAATTTCAGGGAAAAGGAAGCTGAACTCACCAGAAGATAGAAAAGAGGCAAGTAGTTGGACTTCTAAAGGGAAAGAAGATAAAAGGGGAATAGAGACTGACCCAACAGGACAAACCAGGGAGCCAGGAATCTCTGCAGTAGCTCTGGGAGCCAGAGAAGTGTCTTGAGCAAGGTCTCAGCAAGACCCTGAAACACTATGAGAAAACAAAGAAAGAGGGGTCAAAAAAGCCTGTGTGGGAAAGCTAGCAAAAGCCAGGGAGATGGGTTAGTTGCAGCCCTACCATCCATGTAGTACCAGGGAACTATGAGAGACTGTAGCCCAATGAAGGAGATAATCTGGGACACAGCATTGTGGTTTGGTGCCGAGAGTCCAAGTGCTTTCTGGGGAGGGTAACTGCAAAGGGCAGTTCTGTGTTTCTTAAATCAAACTCCTAAGGCTATCTAGGGCCTCAAGAACTGTGTCTGCAGCCTTTGCTTGGTGGCTTGCAGAGAAAGGCCTCTTAAGTAAGAGTTTATAACTTTTACTAAAGTGAATTTTATTTCTCTGAACGGCACAAATGGTAAATTTGAGAGAGAATGAGCAAGCAATCAGAGGGGGCAAAAACACCCCTGTCAGAGTATAAGACATTGGGCTTTTTAGCAAGCTTGAAGTTAAAACTGTCTTTAAAGAGCTTCTCAAAACAGAGCTATCTCTTACCCAGGTGTTCCTGGCTGGAGAGATTGGTTTTAGCCACAACACTAAAATTAGATGTCAGAATACTCAAGGTCAAGCTTTTGTTTTTATCAAAAGCTTTAAAATTTTTAAAATGTTGGAGACTTAACTTAGGAGGAGCCTATGCCTGAAAAGCTAGCAGAAATGTTTAGCAGATCAGCAAAACAGCTTAATATATTTATACAAGAGACCTCTTCTCCACCAGAGCATTTTCTGTCCATGAAATGCTCTAAGATGCAGTGCCACCTTTTGGACAAACCAGTGTCATGTTAGGTCAGGCATGAAGTTGAAAGTGGGGGAAGGAAATACCAGGTGATATTTAGGCCCTAGCCAGAACTGGTTCACTGAGAAATGATCAGAAGCAAATGGAGAAGATAGTTGGGCATGGTACTCATGTATATCTGTCTGGTTTTCCTTTAGCAAACCTATGGCTTCATGTGTTTGAAAAGCTTTTTAATACTAGTGAAGTTTACAATTGTAAAACAAACGAAACAACAAACTAAACAGAAAGCAAAAAGAAAGAAGAGCAAAATGCACACCATGTTTATATAGTACTGGAGTATGGAGTGCTCCATCTTCCTTGCTCTCACAGAAGGTAAGAAGTAGCAATCTGTCCAGGGACTACAAATCTACAGTGCATGATCCTCACAATTTAGGGAAGAACATTCAAACAAACCTGTACACCATCATCTAGATCCAAGGGAAACACCTCTGGGGTCTTGAAGATTGAAAGGCTGACAGCACAGAAACGTGTATGGAGTTCTCAAGCAGTAGAGGGATACTTCAAATGATGTATCACTCATCATCAGTTAACTGTAAAGTCTGTGTCTTACCTTGACTGGCAAAAGCATCAGCAAACAAGAAGCTAACCATACAGAAAGGTGAACTGATTAGTCTGGAAATCACATATTTATATGGTTACACCCTCCTGCTCTGCTGTAGTACTTCAGGTAATCTCCAGAGGTTTACTGTTTCCTTGAAAATACTAAAAGAACATTGCACAAATCAAGTGCCCAACATTGGTGCTATCATGAAAAACTTTAGGATCTACAGCTTTCTGCTGTGTAAATTCTTTGCCTTGTACCCAAGCCAAATCTGACAATAAGGTCTTAGATATTTCCTTCAGTTTCTTCTCCCTGCATCATATCAACAGCAGCAGCAGAAAAACAAACAAACAACCCCCCCCCCCAAAAAAAAACAACAACAAAAACCCCACCTCCTCAAAATAACTCCTGTGGGATTCAGTATTCTGCCACAATAATATCCATACATAAATCAGTCATTGGGGTACCCTAGGTCTTTCCTGGGAAGGCTATAATAAGGATTTGCAGGCTGAAGCAGGACAATATTCTCCCACCAGCTCCTGCACTGCCCAAGCCATCATCCCAGCAAGGGGACAAGATGCTAAGACCGCAGTAGTCTGCATCTATGAAGCTTCTCCATTTTGTCACCAGTGCCACCTTCTGCAGCCTCCAACTTGTTGCTTGGAGACCAGAGATCTGGGGATTCTTCTTATATTGGGTGAAATTACTGGTAGGTACCTTGGTGGTCCTGGAACCCACTGAATATTTAATGTCTCTCCCTCCTCTGTGTGCCAGTTGATATTAGGCTCTTCTGTAGACTCCCTTTTCTTCTCAGCAGTTCAGCTGATTGCAGTTGCAGATAATTTTCTCCAGAAGGGTGAATTATAAACCATGCATCACTTCCTTGCAGGGAAGAGGCACTTTCAAGAGTGACACAAAGTTCTTGTTCCCACTGCTATACTTGTGCTAAAGCATCCATCCTCTCCCCAGTGTTTCACCTCTCTTTGACAAAAAATCCTCTAAAGAATCCTCTCTACTGCCCAGCTCATTCCAGTGCTGTTGTGGATTGAATATAATTCAATCTATGGCCTTGCTAATAACACTGCCTCCTTTTTTTTTATTTATTTTTTTTTTAGCTTGGTGGCTGAAACAAAAATATAATGAAGAAAATACATTTCAAGTGACAGAAATTGGTTTTGTTCAGTCCCAAACAAGATATTTCAGTTTAGTGTTGTGCATTTTTTCTCATACTTAGAAAAAATAAATTTAACTGCATTTAGGCTCGAAGTACCATGAGAAGAACACTGCCTATACTAGATTATTTTTCAAAATTTTGAAAGCATCCCTCACCCACAAAAAACCCAGAACACAAACAACCCACAAACAAAAAAACCCACAAAATGAACCAACAAACCAAAACAAACAGAATCCCCCAAAGCAAACAAACAAACCCCTTCTTTACTTACATCTATGAATATTAATGGATTTTTGCAAGAGTTCAAATACTGGTGGACCAAAGCATATTTTTCTTTAGTGAATAAATGCTGCATATGTGAAAATGCATCTGACTGCAGTCACCCCTTTTAGTTCAGGTATGTGTAAGGTAAAAAAAATGTGTTTTCTTTTTGATCATAGAATCATAGCATGGTTTGTGTTGGAAAGAGCATGAAAGAACATCCAGTTCCAACCGCCCTGCATGGGCAGGGACATCTCCCAATAGACCAGGTTGCTCATAGCCCCATCCAGTCTCCCTTTGAGCATTTGATCTGAAACACAAAAGGAAGAAATACAGGCCTCTCACAGAAAATATTATAAGTTCATATTAAACTAAAATTTAGTCCAAATGTCTCAGCTTCACCTGTATACAGGGAAGGCGTTGCCAGTAAATGGCAATAAACTGGTAATGTTTTCCATGTTCTGTACTTGACTGTGTGGCACTGTTGTACTGGGCTGTGTTGCAGATCTGGGAAAAAACCCAAACATGTCCTGTTGCAGGGAAGCAGTGCAATATGACAGGACAGCTAAACCAAAAGAAATGTGGTAAGTGTGTATTTTTGCAGCAGCTGCTGCATCTATGATTCTATGAAGGGATAAAAAAGGGGAGAGGGAAATGTAAAGGGAAGGGCCTGGCTTCAGCTCTTCCCTCCCACCAGCTCTATGTAGGTTCAGTAGAGAGGAGAGTTAAGCCATAGTCTGTCTTGTCACAGGCAACTAAACCTCTTAACAGGAGCAAGACTTCCTTTCACATCCCCCAGGTAATTGAGTTTGGTAGAATCTGAAATGCTAGAAAAGGAAGACATGCACATTAAAGAGATGGTCCAGCAATCTACTGGGCTTAGGGAAAAAATGTCCAACTCTCATTCACATAGCAATCTCCAGTGAATGAGAAGAAGGAAATAAGGTGTTCGCCCTATTAAAAATACAGAGTAAAGTATCTGCCATGCATATGAATAAGGTGTGATGGTTTAAACCTGAGGTCATGCTGCAATTATTTTTCCTAAGGTGCTGAGCATCTCCAAATCATCATCTAATATTCATGCCAATATGCTACAATCAGAGAGATGATTAAGTAGCAACACAGAGTATGCGAGGGAGAAAAAACTGAAGAGAGCTAAAGCTTCTCTTCACAACTGCAACAAAGGAGGTCTTCTAGTGGGTGCATCAGTTTTACTTAGAACACTGAGTTCAGTTTTCTAGTCCACATGCAGAAGCTGTTTCCATTTGCAGGACCAATATTGCTAAAGTAATACAAACCCTCTCCAGCACAAACACAGCTACAATGAGCAGCTTTGGAGGTAAAAGATTACCCTCCATATTAGAAGCTGAATCAGTATAATTGCTTTTAAAAAGTCACTCTCTAGTTACTCTATTAGTAGAGTAATAGTACACTATTAGTACATCCTCTATAGTTACACATGGAACTGTGTTTGGGTCTTCCTCAGGTATTTGAAATTCTTTGACCCTCTGTAATTGTTGGTGATTAAAAAAACCCCAAATGAATCACAGAACCATAGAACCACAGAATGGATTGGGTTGGAAGGGACATTAAAGATCACCAAAATCCAACCCCCTGCATGGGTAGAGACACCTCCCACCAGACCAGGTTGCACAAGGCAGTATGTGGCAAGGCTACAGACTGCTGGTGCCCCTCCTCCATTTCCCATTAAGATTTTCAGTTTCAGTGTGAAGTACTCAAAAGCACTGAGCAGCCTCGTAAGGAAGAGTTGGTTGTTCTGAGAAACACTTAGGAGTCTGGATTTTCAACTACTTTGTAGCTGAAACAAAGCTATTTTCTGAGAGTTCAAATCTGGTGGGAGGTTTTCTTTATTTACTAGCCAGGTTTGGAGGGACAAAGAGTTTGTTGATTTAGCAACACAATAGATTTTGCAAATTCTGTCCACTGTGTCCTGGAGATAATAACACACTAAAACATTATTAGAAGGCTGTTTTAAAACTCCTGGGACCAAGCTCCTCAAATCTCCCTGCCTTGCCTGTAGCAGTTCATGTTGTTGTTAGGATCTGCATGGATGAATCAGGGGTTGCATCACTTGAGCAGATACCATCATTCAGAAAGTGGTATCTAAGAGCAAAGTGTCCATACTTTAACTTGTACAGTTTCTACATTATTGGAGGGGGTGGGGGGTGGAAATAGTTTTCATGCAGAAGATTTGAGGCATGTTTACATTTCCAGCAGTCCTGCTGCAACAGTCAGCAGAGAGCAATTTTTTTTTGCAATTGGTGCATCTGGAACAGCTTTAGGTCATCATGGAAAGAAGCAGCAGTCAGATGCTCTGCTGGTGGGGAGCTTAGTGCAACCTGTGTGTGCTCTTCCCTATTGCTAATTGTCAGTGTTGGAACATCTATATTAATAGTCTGCTGTCAACTGCTCCTAAGAAAAATTGTGAGAGTTGTCTCATGCATTTGTGCCTGCTCTCTATATGCACTGGAGTAGCCACAGACAGCAAATGAAATGTGGGGGGACTCTGCCTTCATTTCTGGCCCAGCCCTGTGGAACTTCTGTGCAGTGGGCTGTGTAAGTAACTATCTTATGCAAATGTACTTTCTCAAAGAGCAGATTAGTTATACCATATTCATCAGCAGAAAGTTAAATACTAGATGGAGCAAGGATTTCCTCATCCACGTATCCTCTGCCAGATTTTGCTGTCTTCCTATGGATGGTTTTCAGGTGAGAAGCGCTCAAAAATAAACATTTGTGTGGTTTCAGGCAGATTTTATGATGCAAAAGAGAGTGTATTTTGGCAATACCAGTGTTTTTCTATAATTGGTAAGACTGCAAAAGTATGTGCTTGACTGAACTCTTGAGTGGCAAGTATTTTACTAGCAGTAAACAACAAGATCATCAGAGAGGCATTCATAGGAAAGAGACCAAATCAGTGAGCGAGCAGCAGATGGGGCTTGAGATTCAAAAATGAAGAGCCTGGGCAACTTCATCTCGTAAATCTATTATTGATTAAACCATGAACAGTCAAGACTCTCATTTCACTGATGTTTAGTGCATCAGCTCCTGGCTGCCAAGCTTAGGGAGTGAGCAACTTAGCAGGAATTAGAAAGGAGTTGGATAACAGAGTCTAAGCAGATGAAGAGCCATCTTACCATTGTGATTAATAACAATTCATGCACTACTGAAGCTATTTGCACACATACTAAAATCAGAGATGAGGAAAGAAATTTTTAGCAGTACTAGAGGCAGCATAGTTCCACAAGTGTGTGGTATGAACACTGATATCTACATGACCCCCTTTGCTCCTTCCTACTGAAAATCTTTTTTGCATCTTGTTTACACCTTTCCATCCCTGTAGAAACTGGTGCACATCTACAGACATATGGGTAATTCTGCTTCATCAGAGTTGATTTTCTTTCCCCCTCTTTCCTATCATGTTGGGGTTTTTGGGTGATTTAACTTCTGTCTCTTCCTCTTGATCCCAGCCTGTATTGGTTACAATATCAAACCTTTTCTTTCAGTACAGGAATCTTTCTTCAACCTTCTCTTCTAACAAAATCTAGGCACTTTTCTCAGGGTCTTAAGCAGGTGACAGTGTGGTGAGTGTCTGTTTCTACAAGGCAAATAGTGCCTGGGCTGCTAACAGGAGTTACTGCTTGACCTGTCTTACCTCCTACCCTATCTTGTCAACTGGGAAGTCTGTATGGCACAAGTAAGCCATTGAATATCCAAAAACAACGTATAGGATTTGAATTTGTATTCTTCTGTGTTCCTTCTTCCAGTGCCTGATTGATATGGTTCCTGCTGACTTTCAGAGATTTCCCTAAGGGCAACTGGTAGTACCAACAGGCTTTTGAATTACAAAATGCTATGTCTTGCTGATCCTGAAAATTTGCTTTCCTCTTACTTGCAAACTATGGCCTGAGCTCTTCAGAGGCAGCATGTTGCCCCTGTACTCAGCCCTGGTGAGGCCACACCTTGAGTACTGTGTCCAGTTCTGGGCCCCTCAGTTTAGGAAGGAGATTGAGGTCCTGGAGCAGGTCCAAAGGAGGGCAGCCAGGCTGGTGAAGGGACTTAAGCACAGATCCTATGAGGAGAGGCTGAGGGAGCTGGGGCTGTTCAGCCTGGAGAAGAGGAGGCTCAGGGGAGACCTCATCACTCTCTACAACTCCCTGAAAGGAGGGGGTAGCCAGGGGGGTGTTGGTCTCTTTTCCCAGGCAACTCTCAGCAAGACAAGAGGGCACGGTCTTAAGTTGTGCCCGGGGAGGTTTAGGTTGGATATTAGAAAGAGTTTCTTTACGGAGAGGGTGATCAGACATTGGAATGGGCTGCCCAGGGAAGTAGTGGATTCTCCATCCCTGGAGATATTTAAAAAGAGACTGGATGTGGCACTCAGTACCATGGTCTGGTAACTGCAGCAGTAGTGGATCAAGGGTTGGACTTGATGATCTCTGAGGTCCCTTCCAACCCAGTTGATTCTATGATTCTATGATTCTATGTTTGCTCTACCCCTGTAGTTGAGCACTTACCTCTAACAGCATGTGTAGAGCATCCGTGGGAGGGGACCTGCAGTGTGACAGCCCCTGTGCCTATTCCTTAAAATAACCCACCATGGCTCCATTTTTTTTACTACCCCCATCAGTCATCGAGTCACATGGATAACATCCCACTCAGCTTTTTCTTCCCCAGAGACTGAACAGTCCCATCTCTCTCAGCTTCTTCTTCTATCAGAGATCCCGATGCTTAACCATCTTTGTGGCCCTTTGCTGGACTGTCCAGCATGTCCATGTCTACTGAAGAGACCAGAATTGGACACAATACTCACTACGTGGCCTCAGCAGTGCTGAGCAAAGGGCAGTGGTCACCTCCTTTGACCTTGCAATGCTTTTACTCATGCAAAATGGCTGGTGGCCTTCTTTGCATGAGGGCATTTTGCTGGCTCAGGGTCAGCTTGCTGCTAACCAGGACCCTAAACTCCTTCTTGACAGAGCTGCTTTCCAGGCAGTGTGTCCTGGTGCCTGGAGCTATTATTCCCTAGGGGCAGAACTTGGCAGTTGCCTTTGTTGAACTCGAAGTTCCTGTCAGCCCATTTCTCCAACATGTGAAGATCCCTCTGGATGGCAGCATGATCCTCTAGGGTATCCACTACTCCCAGTTTTGTATCATCTGTGACCTTGCTGACCGTGAACTCTGCCCTATCACCCTGGTCATTAATGAAGAAGCTGAACAGCTCTGGCCTCTCTGCTGACTGCTTGGACACAACACTGGTGACTGGTGACACTGCACAATCCTCTGGGCCTGGCCACCGTTACGCATTTCAGTCCACTCACCTAACCCATACTTAGTCAACTGTCTTTTTTAAGCCCTAGTAATAAAAATCAGAATTACTGTATGAAGGGTCCCATCTTGAGCTGGAGAGGTGCAGTGCTGTTTTGGAAGCAGGGGGGACCAGGAGGGTGGCTCCTGTGAGACCTTGCAGGAAAATCCCCTGGTTCTGCCCCCA
The DNA here is from genome assembly GCF_003957555.1 of Calypte anna. NCBI lineage: Eukaryota > Metazoa > Chordata > Aves > Apodiformes > Trochilidae > Calypte > Calypte anna. The sequence continues at coordinate 167,756,049 of NC_044244.1, forward strand.
CCTCTGCCCAATGCTGAGCAGATGTGGGGAGGTGGATGCACCTTTGTCTACAATATATTCAAGAAAGGGGAAACAAACCTGTGAAAAAAAGAGACCTGCAGAGGAGAGGAGGTGAGAGAGCAATGCCAGAGAAAAAGCACCAAGGTCAGCGAGGAAGGAGGGGGAAATGTGTCCGAGCAGAGATTTCCCCACAGCCCATGGTGAGATGGCAGCTGTGCCTCTGCAGCCCATGGAGGAGCGCGGTGGAGCTGTCCTTGAAGGACAACAGTGAGGTAAATAAATGTGGATTTGTAGCACGATTTGTGCAGGATGGCAGAGAGGGTCAGATGTGGATCTGCAGCCATGTAGGAGCCCGTGCCTGAGGAGGTGACTGTTCCTGCAGCAGCCGTGACTCTGTGTGCAGCCCGGGCTGGAGCAGTCTGTGCCTGAGGGACTGCACCTGTGGGAGGGACTCATGGCGGAGGGGTTCCTGAAGGACTCTCTGCCATGAGAGGGACCCCGCGTTGGAGCAGGGGAGGAATGTGAGGAGTCCTCCCCCTGAGGAGGAAGGAGCGGCAGAAACACCGTGTGCGGAACTGACCCTAAACCCCCCCTGCCCCTCCCCTGTGCCCTGATGGGGAGGTGGCAGCGAAGCGACCCGGGACTGGGGTGAGGAGAGGGGTGGGGGAAGGTATTGTTATAAATTAAGGTCCTGAAAATTGACCAGGACACGCCAATTAAAAACCAATTAGAATTTATTAGCATGCGACAACATGCAAAACCAGCGCTGGGTGCTCGGGAGTCTCTGCTCCGACAAGACAGCACAACTTCGTTAAAGTTTCTTAGGTATTTATAGTCCTTTATGGCCGTGTGAGCCCGTTGTTGCTGGGAAGGCTCGAAATCTGTCAACGATACTAATTCTTCTTGGGCAGACACAGCTGGCAATACTGATTCTTCTTATGCAGACACATCTTGTGTTTGGTTAACTCCTTTCTACACTATTTCTTCTTATGCAGACACATTGTGTTTTGGTTAACCCCTTCCTTCAAAGGTTATCTATAAGAACGTTTAAACATGATTACACAGCATTTTGTCACAATACACTTTTTCTCTCCAAAGTACATTCTGCAGTTAACATCCTTATCTTCTTTCACTACTTCCATCTTGCCTTTACAAGTAAATACACCGAAAATTTTCTACTTAGGTTAAATGAGCAAAACTTAAGTGTAAATTATTACAATTTGTCACACAATATTTTTTGGCACATAACTTTGCTGTTAATACTTCTATTTTATAAACAAAGTTACATAGGTTAAATGAACAAATATAACTTTATATGTAAATTATTACAGTATTAGATCTGCCCATTTTTTTTCTTTCTACTGGTAGATTAAATGAGGTTTTTCTTCCCAAGTTGAACCTGTCTGGTTTTTGCCTGTCTCCATAACTGGGGAATGCAAACCTCCCTGTCCTTGTCTTGATTAAGGAGCCTTTGGGTGGATTTTCTCCTCCCTGTCCCATAGTGGGGATGAATGATCAACGGTTTGGTTGGTACCAGCTGGGCCCAAACCATGACAAGAGGGCATGGATTTAATCCCTTGGCTGTGCTTACAGCATGTGGGAGAAGTCACAATCAGCTACCTGAATGCTTTTGATTCAGTGATACAGAGGACAGCAAAAGCCCTTTTCAGCTTCCAGCAGCACTTAATCCAAACAGAGCATGACCTCAGCTACCTGCAGACTGCTGTCATCATATTTTGCTCCCTGTTTTGTCTCGGGGTGGTTACATCTTGCTTCCTGCTAGACACACCTGGCCATGCTTGGTTCTGCTCCATTTCTTAAGAGGTCAGGCCTAAGGCAAGCAACAAGAATTGCCAGTGGTGTTCAGAGATTTACAGGTTTGTTCTATATCCTGTAAGCTTCAGTCCTTTGCATTTGTTCAGAAACCCCTGGGATGGCTAGCTGAACAGGTTTGGGGGTTTTTGCTCTGTTTTTGTTCTTTTCTTTCTCTTCGAAGTTTATTAACATAATTTTCAATTATTTTTAGGACCCTGTTAGCAATTTATTTTTAATTATCTACACTATGTAGTTGTAACTGGCTTAATATGCGGGTCAGTTTAAGGTCTCCTCCTGAAAATGAGTATTACATTCATAGAAAGGCTCTTAATCTAGTTCTATTATTGTTTATAATTCTAAGTAAAACAATACTGTGTACTTATCCAGCAGTTTTATGTCTGGAGTATTTTGCAAACATTTTCCAATTAATTTTCATATAATTATTGCAAGGTAGGAAGGAAATAGTGAAAAAAAACCAACAATGGGGTAGAGTGAAAAGAGGAAAGTCCCTTATCTACAATAAAAGCAGTTCCATTAGCATGTGGTACCCACAGGTTCATTCTTCTGGAAGTCTGTATATTTTCCTACACATTCGTGTGAATGCACTGTGTAGCAGCAGAAACCAAACATCCTAAAAGCATCTAAACTGATCCACACCCTTTTTTCTGTCAGCAGGGAGAAGAAAGTAGAGAAAGTCACATCAAGTTCAGCTTTAAAAGAAGTTTAATCAATCTAAGGACAGAATTTAAAGAAACAAGGGGTCTCCCTGTCTTGATTCAGAGGCATAAAGAGAATGAGACAGAAGTCCTTTTCAACCCAAACTATTCTATGATTTTGTGATTCCTCAGCATGTGGTTAATTGTCAAGGGAAAAGGACTAAATAGATAAGATTGGATTGAAAGAAAGAGAATAGATCTAAAATTCAAATTAGGGAAGCAGCAATAACTTCTTGGCCCTGTTACCAAATTTGACACTGACAGAGATTAGTCTTGGCATCATCAGTAATGAGAGAGTTGGGGTGCTTTTTAAGCTAAATTTGCTGCCAATATCAAAGAGGTTTGCCATCCATGGATGAGCACATCGTGTCAGAAGGCCACGAGCTATTAATGCAGCCACCACGTAATGAGTGGGGAAGACCAAAGGAGCAGCTTCTGTAAGATTAAAGGCAGTTCCAATTCAACAACATTTCTGCTGTGTTACAGTTTTGTGGACCAGCCACAGCTGAAGTCTGGGACTCCAGTGGAGAACATCAACGATGCAAAGCTGTTGACCAGCACATTTGCCAAAACAAGCCCAGGGGGCACAAGCAAATGATTTGTTCAGAAAAGAAGCAAAACAAAAACAGTTAAAAAAAATACTGATGGCTCTGATCCTCAGAACAGAATGATGCCAGTATGATGCTTCCAGGCATAAGATGGATGCACAGTCTGATTGCCAGCCATCAGGAGAGATGATGAAGAAGCCATCGCCAAGTGCTCCTAAAAGCTGCATCATTATCATGCTGGGGGCTGCAGCCCTTCCCAGGACTTTTCCCATAAATAGGACAGAGTGTATGTTGCTTGCAAATGGATCCTTTGTGTATATCAGAGGGCAGAGCCCATGCAGTCAAAAGAAACATGAAGGAAGGTGAAGGCAGAGAAACCATTCTTATCCAAGACTGGCCACATTTCAAAGATGCAATGGCAGAAGACATTATGGTCATGTAAATGATAGCCTGGGTATGTGCAAGAAAGGAAGATTTTCCAAGTATCTGAGTGTTTAGGCCTGCTGTCATGAGATATGAGTTTGATGGGTGGACTGTTCAGTGGATAAAGAATTGGCTGGATGGTGATATCCAGGGGGTAGTGGTCAGTAGCTCAAACTCTAGATGGAAAATGGTGACTAGTGATGTCCCTGAGGGGTCTGTACTGAGACCAGTGTTCTTTAATATCTTCATTAACAATATTGACAGAGGCACTGAGAGCCCCATCAGCAAGTTTTCTGAGTATACCAAGCTGGGTGGTGCAGTCACTGTGCCAGAGGGATGGGATGCCATCCAGAGGGACCTGGACAAGCTGGAGAAGTGGGCCCAAGTGAACCTCATGATGTTCAACAAGGCCAAGTGCAAGGCCAGCCTGGGCCAAGGCAACCCAAGACATGGACTAGAGGCTGGGGGAGGACACACAGGAAAGCTGCAATGTGGAAAAAGACCTGAAAGTGGATCAAAAGCTGTGGGAACAGTCACCTGAACCAGAGGAGCCTCCCAAACACCCCTGAGCTAACCCAAGACAACACCTGTGAGGAGCTGAGGCCATGGGTGATGAGTCCCAGTGCAGGGACCCCCACAGGGACTGCAGCCAAGGGCAACCCATGCAGTGCCAGTAGTATCTAAAGGGACTGTGGGTCACCATGTGCCTGGGGAAGAGGGGAGATGACAGATGGTTCTGTAAGTTTTAAACATCTAATATTTTTCTTCTTTTTCTCAACACTCAGATCTGGGTGTTCGTGTTGACTAGCAATAATCTGACTAAAGTAAGATTCCCCAGCTTGAAACTCTTCTGCTGCTAACAAATGTCATAATGTGTTTTATTCTGGAATTGCCAATCGTATCCATAGGTGCAGCTGTGATAATAATAAAGATAATGAGGACACTGAAACAAACTGGAATCTGGATAATCCCGATGGAGTGAAGAGTGCATGGCAGCACAAACACTAGCCATTCCCTCCACTTTAATAGAGATGTATATATAAAATCATATAAGACATATTGTATGGTAATATTTAGATGTATATGATTCATGTGTATATGTTTAAACACAGAGATCCTTGTACATAAATATGTTTTCTATACATGTGTTAATTTCCATTATTTATTAGCATCACTTATTAGCATATTATATCTATATACATTTACATATAAATATTTGAAACTATATCTATTAAAATAATCTACTCTATATGTATATACATATATATGTGTGTGTATATATACATATATGCTAGATAAAAGATAATATATGATAATCACTGAAAAATTAAACCATATTCATTATGGATTAATATGCTGCTGCTCAAACATCCAGTCAGTATCTCTGACAGGCAATAGCCTTCTACAGTAAAGCTCAGATTAGTTTGAATTTCTCATCTGTAATGATGAAAGTTCAGTAGATTGTTGAAAGGTGACTGGGGATTTTGGGTTATTTCTTTTTAAAAATGCAATTTTTTGATTGTATGTGTATTTCTCCCTATATATGTTCTAGTGAAAAGAAGAGCAGCTGTTTTTCAGAATGAAGATGCATTTAAACTTTTTATGAACTTCAGGGGGAAAAATATGTGTTACTCTGTTCATATCAGCAGGTTTTGCTCTTTAGAAGCTGTCAGAAATTCTGCTGATTCCCTCACATGGGAACCACCAGAGAGCTTATGGCCAATCTTGTCCAGGACCTGTTGATGAGGAGAGATGGTGTCTTTGGGCTGGCCCTCTGCAGGAGAGCAGCAATGGACTGGCAAAGCTATGAACCCATTATAGGGGAAAAATTTATCCTTAGGAAAAAATGACTGAAGTGTCTGCTAACAGTACATATGAGGCCGTTTTGCCTCACCATGTAGTGCAATGCCATTTTTTCTTAATAATATTTCTGTTCACCTTTCAAGACCCAATGTAATATAATTCCTTAATCATGACAGTTTGGAACCACATCTAAATTTATGGCTAAATGTAGCTTTCACTGAAGTCAGCCCCCTGCTGGCATCCCAGTGGCCATGAAAAGAAAATGTTCTCGTTCACTGTAGAAAAAAAGCAAAGGTGGCTGCAGAAGAATTAATGAGCTACTTATCAAACTGCATTTTAAGTCTGTACTTTTAATGTTACCACGTTATTTTAAGTGACTTTTTTTTCTTTCTGCTCTCCTTTGCTCCTTTGCTTAATTGGTTGTTCCTGTAAAAAAAAAAAAAAAACAAAAGGAAAATTAAGTAAAAGAAAACAAAGGTGGTGATCAGAGAATAGATTTGATTTCTCACATGCTGTTTTTAGTTAGCCACCAGCCCAGAGACATTCAAGGACTATGCAGGAGCCAGACTAATCAAATTCACCCCAGTTTATGAGAACCTTTCAGGCGAGGTTCTAAGCATTAAGAGTACATACACACCACTGCCAGCTTGGTACTGGGTGGAATGATATGATAATCAGACAGAGTTCAAAGGATTGGCTGGAGAGACAAAGTAGGGAGCTCTTATCTGTGTAATAAAAACCACCAGAGTAACACTGAAGCTGTTAGAAGTAACACTTGCTGAGTTTTTGGGCTTCCTTTTAATACTGTTTTACTGATATGTTCCAGTGAAATAAGCTGTGAAAGGCTAGGGCAGCTCTAGGTGACATTTCATTTCACTTCTGGGTACCAAGGGAGATGGGGACCCTGAGCCCACACATTTCCATTGCCCTTCCTCCCAAAATGAGATACTACATACAGCAACTTATTCTTTATGGCTTCATTTTCTTCTGCCCAAGCAGCCCATTAGAAACATTAATAGACAAAATCAATGATAAAAATTAAACTGTATGTGTATTATATCACAGCAATATTTTTCTGAACTTTTGCTCTATTTTTGCCTAGGGAATGGTGGATAACTAAAACACAACATGAAATACCTTTTTTTGTTTGCTTCTTAAATGAAAAACAGAACCACCAGATTGATAATAAAAATTTGTACGTGCTTTTCTGGGAATGCATTCTAATACAGCAATTAAATATTGAGCAAATAATAACCATCTCAAAGCAAACCTTTTACAGCCCAAATAAGACAAGTGAATCCCAAAATGTTTCCCTATTAGAGGAAAAATTGCTTCATCATCACTGAATGTAACAGGAAACAACTGATGTTACAATTCTTCTCCTGGTGCTTTCTCAGCAGTGGAATGTTTGGGATTGGAAGGAATATATTCCTTCATGCTAATATGTAGTGGATCAAAGCAATCAGACGCCTCTGATTACCGAGAAGTGGGTGTGAGCCGGTATCAAATCCACCTGTGCCCAATTAGGGCAGGCCCCCTATTGAGCATGTGCAAGACCAGGGGGCCAATAAAAGGTGAAACTCACAGCCACAGACTAGCTCACTCTCAAGCACTGTATTACCTTTATTGTGCCACTAGCGCTCATTGCCTCCAAGGTGAGGCTCTCTGTGGAGTCTCGAACCCAGGGCTTTCGGCATTGCAGTACTGGGTCTTAACCAGCTGCGCCACGAGAGCCTCACCTTGGAGGTGATGAGTGCTAGTGGCACAATAAAGGTAATACAGTGTTCAGGAGTGAGCTAGTCTGTGGGCGTGAGTTTCACCTTTAATTGGCCCCCTGGTCTTGCACATGCTCAATAGGGGGCCTGCCCTAATTGGGCACAGGTGGATTTTATACTGGCTCACACCCACTTCTCGGTAATCAGAGGCGTCTGATTGCTTTGTTCCACTACACTAATAGAAACCAACCTTTTGAAAAACTTCTCAAGTTCTGATGCTATATTAAACCAGGAAGTCAGGAAATATTCTCTGCATACATCCAAGGTTTTGTTGTTTACTCTTTTTTTTAAAGAAGGCCTTGAGATCTATTTTACTTCCTAAAGGTATCCAGCAAATTATTGGTTGCCTTGATAGTGCAAAAGGCACTGATTGGTGTCAGGGTTTAACACTGGCCCAGCAATTAAACTGAGTAACAGATGCTCTCTATTAATCTCTCTCTCCTCCTTGATAAAGAAAGGAGAGAGAATAAGGGAGAGAGACTTATGGGTTGGAAACTAAACTACACAACTTTAATGAAACAGTAATGATAAATAGGAAAAAATTACTAAATATATACAAATATACAGGAAAATGGATACCACATTCCTCCCCCCTTTTCCCCCAATAACTCTCACGTCACCACCGAGGCTGCAGGGAAGCCCTGGGAAAGTCCAGGCTGGACTCCTGGAGTCCGCAGCAGTCGGGAACTGGAGGCAGGAACACACAGATATGGGCTGGCACGGATCAGGAGCACAGGCAGAGGAACGGACGGGATCCTTCCAGGATGCCGGGTGAAGGAAGGGAAGCAGGAAAGGCAGGAAGGACAGGCAGCTGGAAGCAGGAAACCATGGCTTGGCCCTCGTGATCCCTCAAATTTATACTGAGTATGACATGGGATGGAATACTCTGTTTGGTCAGTTCTGGCATCTATCTTGTCCATTCCTCCCCAAAGGAGGGCTGCAGGTGGGACCTCTTTCTTCCTTCTGGAGGGTAAAACGTTCCTCAGAGCTGAGCAGTGTCCTTGGCTCTGCATACCAGTCTCTAGCAGTAACTATAAACATCGAGTGTTACCAGTCCTAGAAGCAGACACTGTCTGAGAAACTTGCTGTTAATTTCAGCAAGTGCAGCTACTTACAAGAGACTTAGCTAAAAGCAAAAGTACAAAACAGAAAATCACCTTTATCCTGGCCCAAACCAGGACAATTGTCCAGCTGGCAGAGTAGCACTCCTTCAATTAGTCTCATCCACAAACTGGATGGATCCTCTTGACATCATTGATTGTTGTGTGAAGTGTTGCTCCTACTGAAGTCAATGCCACTAAAGACACCTGCTGAGCCAGGTTTCATCTCTCAAGGACAGCTTTTTTTTAAAAAAAACTGCACTGGCACCATCTCTCAGGTTTCTTTGGAAAAAGTCTCACTTCACCTCTGACCAGAATGAGCTCAGAGCCTCACAAGTAATAAATCCCAGATCTTGGGCTCGTAAACCTTTGGGTTTCTGGGGCTCCTACATCCATCCCAGTGAACACTTTTTTTTTTTTACACAGCACTCCACAGCATTTAGGTTTGCAGTCTGGCAAACAGACAGGGTTACAGACATGACAGGCTGTCTCCTGGGGACTTCACTTTCTATTTTGTGTCGATGTCTTGCTTGGACAGTCAATTTTCATGGCATATTTTCCTGCTTGTTAACCAAGAGGTTTTGTTTTGACCAGGAATGGTTTCTCTGGGCTGTGCTGTGTATCAGTAATCAATAAGAGGCATCACATGGGAATGAGCTGATTACTGTTGAAGAGAGAAGAATGTGACTAATTTTTTTTCAATGTGACTAATTTTTTTTCAAAGCCACCTGCTGCTATGGCCAGATTGAAACATCTCCACTGTTTGCTGCAAGGTTCAGTAGCAAATTGCTAGGTGTGAAGGCTTTCCACCAGCAAATGAGGCTGCTCAGCACCAGAGGGTGCCTTCTTCACAACATAATCCCAAGACTTCAGCTTTTGTAGACAACTTGGCCTCAAACCAGCAGCCCAGCTGCTGCTAGCAAAAAAGGATGTGTGGAGTTCAGTCCATTCACCTGGACTGTAAGGAAGGAGTTTTGAAGACACTTTGAAACTGCATGACTTGCAGTCCTGGCATTGACCTTCTTATAGACAAAACTGGAGCATGCTCTGTTGCACAAAACTCTTTTTGAATAGTGTTTTACTTCAGTAAGTCTGGAGATGCTTGATAAAGACTGTCACAATTATCCTCTTTTCCAAATCAGAACACTAAGGCAGGGAGACAGTAGCAACCACCTTTCAGCATTGAGAGAGCAATGGCAGAGCCTGAAAATTAATCCAGAGAGTTTGCAAAATCCCTCCTAGGTGCACTGTTTCCTAGTATCTCCCCATGCTTGCTTCCTCAGTCCTTCAGAGAAGCCATTTGCTCTGAGAGAAATGATGGATCTCACCTGAGTAATTTTCAAACCTAGTTATGCTTTCTATGTCAGTCCCAGACCTTTGAAGCTGACCTGGATGCTCAGCATGGCTATGCCAGGTATACCCCATTTCAGCTTCTGCTGGCTGGTCCTAGGATGTGAGTGATGCTTCTGCATCACCTTTTATATTTCCCTGATGCTATTTACATTTTCTTGAGTCTTCATGATCTTCAGATAAATTGTCCCTTCTTTCTATGCTCACTGAAAAATTAAGCTTTTAGCCCTTCTCCCAGGATCAACATGTGTCTCGGGTTCCCTGAGCACATTAAATAAATCACACTGATTTCTCTAGTGTTTCTGAGCACCTGCCTTTAATAAGATTGCTATTCTGATGCATGAAAAATACTGCCAGCTCAACATTAGTCTCATGGTGGTTGGGGTTTTTTGTTTGGTTGGGTTTTTTGGTTTTTTTTAAATGCTGACTGGTTACCTGTCAATCTGTCTGCCACTGTAAAATATTTCATTTGTCATCCTTCTCTATCCATTCCCAAATGGACACAGAGACAAAAACTCAGGAAGACCTTCACTTGCTTAAGTGGGATCATATGTGACTGTGTGGGAATGGAGTTTAATATCTCATATTTCAAACAACTTACATCTTGGATTTCCCTGCTTAAAGTCCCTTTGAAGTTCTTTTTTAATTGGATTGACTCGGAAATTAATTATCATGATTCTCAGCAGCTAGAGAGTGCTTTACCTCCTCTGAGCATTGCTCAGATGTTAATGAATTAAGGACAGTTTGCATCTAATTTGGACTAGGTGACTAAACAACCCAGAAAAAGGGCTGTGTGTTTCTATATACAGTGTCTCATCCTGTGGCTGCTGGGGGAAGTACCTGCTGGGGGATGACTGACATTTAAGGTGAGGTGAGGGCATTTCCTTTTGCAGCATGGATTCATCAGGGTTTTCTCTGAGCAGGTTTTCTTGGCATGGTGCTGGAAACAGCTGAGATCTGTCTGTTCCCTCAACACATAGGCAGCTGTACCAAGTCACTTGGAGAAAGAGCCAAAAAGCATGGACAGCTTGTACCGGGGTAGATGAGCATATTAAAGTGCTAAATACATTCAACCATAATCAATGGTTCATTGCTGGTGGGTTAAACAACCTTCTCCCTTGCTGAAGGGTTTTTATTTGACAGCAAGGTTATGGAGAAACACAAAAATCCAATATCCCTTCTATAAAACACAGAAGGAGAAAAAAAAATTACATGGACTGAAATTATGACTTAATATCACATTTAGTTTGTCCTTTGCTGGGATTGGTAGGCTGTGTTTCAAAGCCTTATAATTGATACTGCTCATAACACCAGGGGAAAAAGAGAAAGAGGGCAGGCTATAAACTAAAAGATTGGAGATGGAAGACAAGCATATTTAAAGTGACAAAAGGGAACAAGGTGGTTAAAGGGATCACTAGATGGCAGTCAGCTCTCCAGCAAGGATCCTCACGGAAGGGCGATAGGAGCTTGTGAATCCACAAAAGCAGCACGGAGGAAAGCAGCTGTAATGTCATAAAATTATATCAAATTTGTTTTGCTTTGCACCAGGAGTCCCAGAGAAAGCAATTTTCTCTAGAAAGTGGTCTCATCACATCAGTGGATTTTACTGACACGAGGAGAGCAGGTGGGTCTGGTCCGTGCACACACAAAATAAAGGAATTTAAAGAATTCTGGTTAAAAATAAATAAACAAAAGAAGATAGAAAATTGTCTTGCCAATTCTTTCAGCTTTGTATTGGGATCTGAAAATGTGGTAACTCAAATTCGGAACCTAATGAATTTTTTGATACAGAATGCACACATTAACACTGCTTGTACAGCACGAATGAAGAAGTGCCATATATTTTAGCATGGCTGGAAACAGTGGAATATATGACTATCTGCAGAGTTTTTTATGTTGTTTAGTACTTCTATTGCACTGCTCAGTGTGCATAGGCTAATTTCAGTGGAGAAGGAGAAGCATCCCCAAGCTGTAAACCAATAGCAGGGACTGCATTAAAATGCTGGAATTTGGGTTCTCCAGCATTTCCCTTCCATGGTTATGTTAGAGGAAGGCAGAGATTTGAAAGGTGAAGAGCACAGACTGAATAGCAGGCATGGTTTAGTTCATCTGCCCTTTTCCACTTCATCTGACTATCTTTTCCACATTAGCACTCCTCAAGAAACATGGCAAACATAGTTCAGTTCTCCATACAGTTTCCTGGAATAATTCCTAATTTTAAGGGACACAGGATTACATGAGTTCCTATATACCAGCGAAGAATAATATCCACACACACACACCACTCCTGCCCAAGTCCTTATAATTTTTGCTGAGCTAGGGCTAATTATTTTAACCTGTGGGATCATAATTTCTCATAGATGGTCCCAATGAGAACTGTAAGTAATGAGAAGTAGTAATCATAGTCCAACTCCTCCCAGCTGACACTGCTCCACATATGAGAGCTCAGATACAGTAATTTGTTAACATTACTTTTTTTTGGTAAAAGTTAAGACCAAACTTGCCTCCCTTGGGCTAATAAGAAACACATCTTTTTAAAAGCCCATCTAGTTCTGCTTAATGGCTTGGAATGGTGGAGAACTTAGTGATTTGTGTGGTCACTTGCTTCTTTAGTATTAAGCCATAAAGTATCACCCTGAGACTGTATTTTGCAGGCAAAAAGCTTAAAACCTGTTAGCACTGTGGAGGAAAAGTAGACAGAGAAGTCAGTTCCCTGAGAAGACACTGTCCCTCAGAGGTATTATCTTGGAAAGAGGGTAAGACTTGTTTCCCTATGTGCAATATTTTGTGTCTCTTTTTATTTTTTCCACACAGATATCCCTATCTTGACCGTGACACTCAGTCTCCTGTGTGATTTTATTTTCTTAAAGTTCTTTTCTACATTGTGTTACATGGCTCTCCTATACTTTCTCCTTGTAATACAGCTTGCTGAATTTGAACAAGTCACCACCTCAGCTTCTCACCAAAAAATGAAGGTGCTACACCTTCAGCCTGTCATGCTGAAATGCATTTTTTAAACTTCATATCCATTGTGATTTTTCTCTGAACTTTGACATTTTTTAGATGTCAATTTCTCAAAAGGTGACAATAGGATCAGACTAGGTACCTGTGACATTTTTCCCAAAAGTACCACCTTCCTACATCTATATGCAAGAAATTCATTACTGTCCCCACATGAAGCCAGTCAGGAGAGAATGGTTACTTGTTTATTCAACCAGGATATCTAAAAAGATGTCCAAGGTCTTCTCAAAGTTATTGCTCTGTGAGACAATCATCTAGTCCATTTGGGCTCTGTTCTTTATTTCTAGAGGGAAGACTTCATATTTAGCAGCATTTAAATAAATAATATGAGAACTTTCAACACATGTCAAAGAAATGTTGATTCAATAAACTCAAAAAGACATAGTGGGGACATTCATATTGCATGTGATGAAACTTATACCTAAGACTTGTCTGATGTCTTGACCTCATTCCCAGGCAAGTTGCCTAAAAAGTTCCTGAACCCAGGAGAGCTCTGTGCACCACAGATAGAGAAGTCTTGGGTTTCTGCTCTCATAGATCCAGGGAGATCATTCATCATTATAAGAAGAACAAATTGTTATACTTATAACAATTATAATAAAATGCTGTAGAAAAGGGAAAGGGAAGGAAGTGCTTTAGCTCTTCATTCTGACTCCAAATGCCTATTTTTGTCAATGTCTTGCAATTTTCAGTGTAGCTGAAATTTGGAGGGTGTCTACACCAATATTCTAACAGAGATCAACAGTGGACATTTGAAGCAAATCTCTTCCGTGTGTCCGTCACTACACCTGTGCTCATATTTCAGAATAGTCTTGGGTCATGTTCTTTCTAGACAAAGCTGAATCAGAAGAGGTGAGTAGTGTGGCCCTGGGCTCCTCAGCAACAACAGTTTTGTTGCACAAATCCCATCTTCTTGAGACAAAACTCTTGGTAATAAGATCATAGAATCATAGAATCATAGAATTGGCTGGGTTGGAAGGGACCTCAGAGATCATCAAATCCAACCCTTGATCCACTACTGCTGCAGTTACCAGACCATGGCACTGAGTGCCACATCCAGTCTCTTTTTAAATATCTCCAGGGATGGAGAATCCACTACTTCCCTGGGCAGCCCATTCCAATGTCTGATCACCCTCTCTGTAAATAAATTCTTTCTAATATCCAACCTAAACTTCCCCTGGCACAACTTAAGATACAGCCATGGTACCCCACCCAACCTAACAAAAAGTAGGCATTTGAATGCACACAATTTCTCAAGATATATTCTTCCTAGTTTTTATTACCTACTTCATTAAAAGCTTCTCCAGCAGTTCCATTACCAGCCCCAGGCAGGATTCTTGACTTTCCCAAAGGCAGGCTCCCTGCAGTCTGACCTGACCTTTCCAGAAATCAGGAATCATCTGCCTGGTTTCATTGTGCTCCATTGACCCATAATCCCCCGATGAATATCAAGGTCCCATGATTTTCAAGGGATCCAAATCATTCCACTTTCACCATCCAGAAGTGAACATCTAAAGTTGATCTTAAACTGGGATGATCCTTCTGTAGTCAATAAAGAGAGACAGCCTCCCAGAAATAATTTAAAATTACCTACCTTAGAAATTTGCCTTAGGATAAGATTCATCACTCAACAGAGGTGCCTTTTTTTACTACACCTAAAGGAGCCAAGGGTAACTATGTCAGGAGGAGATGTTTTGGTTTTTAGAAGCAGATGAATCTTACTTGTTGGAAGTAAGTTGGAAAGAGGTGGGAAATTACAATTTTGGAGAAGTAGAAAATGGAAAGTCAAATTTTCTACTGAAACCACAACAAATCTCAGCATAACAATATGAAATTGCCCACAATGATAAAAAGTTCTTCAAGTAACAGGTCAGAGGTACAGTTTGATGTTTCCATGGAAGAATTTAATTGAGATAAAATTATTGCTCACAATCACAATTATATATATACAATAAGAACTTATCAGTTAAGAGCTCTGTTCCCTGGGTTTGTCATAGAAAAGAGTACCTAGGACTGTTGCTCAGTAGCATTGTTCTAAGCTGAGTTTCACCTTTCACAGTCAAACAGTGAGTTCTTTTCTTTTCTTTTACCTTTTTCTTTTTTCCTGGAAAGGGTAAGTCATTTGTCATTTGTTTTCCTGGCAATATATTCCCTGTTTCATGCCTTATAGTTCTCCCCTTTGTCTGTACTGTTGTTTTACATGGCAAATCAAAGCAACTCCATCCCTTTCATATGCATGGACTTCTGTTAGGGAGTATGGGGATAATTCATGTAATCAGACAGGGATTTGGGGCTGTCATCACAATTCACTAAAACCAGTAAGTCCTGTAGCTTCTCCCCTATTATTCTGCAATGCTATTGATATGGATTGATATGTTAGTAAAAGTGGATGAGAATATTGAAAATTTCTTCATAGAGAAAAATCCCCCTGCTTCATTGATCCAGCTTAATGATACACTTTCCATACTGTACTTGAGTATCAGTCCTTTGCTACCAATAAAAATGCTGGTGCTCTCTCTTTCAGGTGTTTCCTTCTTCCTTTACAGTTTGAGTTTTGCTGTCCTGTAAGTAATTTTGAAATCAGCTCAGTTTGTATAGCATTCTATAGCGTTTTAAAACTATATCATAGCACTTAGTAAAGAACTGCACTTTTGTTAGTTGATGCTATGGGTCAGTAAAACAAGGTGGATAAATGCCTTGTGAAAATATATAGGCTTTTTTGCCAACTTCTTTCTAGTGCAATCATTTTTACAGGACTTCTTCCAAACATGGGCCTCAGAACGAAGTTTTATGTCCCAGGAATGTGGAAGAAAGTCTTGTATTAGCTCTGAGCTGTACATCACATGGCAATCCTGCTGATGAACTTGCTGTTAAGGGCTTGACTGGCATTTAATTTCCATCTCTAGCTGTTCATGTTTGCTCCTTTCTCTTTACCTTATGATTTTCAGTTCTTCTTTTCCTTTCAGAACATCCTAGCTTCTAAATTCAATAGAAGTCTTGATCTCCTTCTCATGCTAGTTGGAAGTGCAGTTGTTTTTTACAAGCTTTTTATTTACACCATAAAACATAAGAATATGATTATTTTATTATTTCAGGTGGCTTTACACCCTAGTCATATAAATAATCAAATTACTTTTATGCTTGAATGGGGTTTTTTATTTATTGTTTGGGGTTTTGTTTGATTTTTTTTTTATTTTGCGTGGTTTTATTTTTTGTGGGATTTTTTTTGTGTGTGTGTGTGTGTGTTTTGGTTTTTGGTTTTGTTTGTTTGTTTGGAGCTTTGGGGTTTTTTTTGGTGGCTTTTTTTTGTGTTTTTTTTTTTAAATTATGTTTTATGTTTCTTCTGGTATTGTCCCCAGATAGCTATTTTATTCCGAGACAAAGATGTTTTCAGACAGGTTTCCTTCCTTGGTCATACATTCAGTGTCTCTCTTTCACAGCTTGACAATAGAAGAAATTCTCCCTTTCTTATGCTAGTGATCAAACTAAGAACTAATACTGAAAACCAGTGCCTGCCTAAAGAAGTGTTTTTTTGTTTATTTGTTTACTTGGACTATTTTGGTGGTTTGGGGTCGGTTTTGTTTCTTTGGGGTAGTTTTGGCTTTTGTGTGTGTCTGTGTTTTTGCTTGTTGTCTAAAGAGCAGGCAGGAACATGTGATGCTCCCTGACTTGCTGAGCTCCCAGACATATGGATGCCTTCCAGCCACCCCAGTGGCACAGAGGGATGGCAACTGCCTTCATCCCAGTGCCACAGGCAAACTTGGATGCACTCCCTCTCCTGGGCAATGAGGGAAGCCCTGGGGGACACCCCAGGCCTGCACGTCCACCAGAAACCTGTCTTGATGTCCCTCTCAAAAGATCACAGAGCTCCATCCAAAGACCTTTTGGATTAAAAGTGTGGGATAGATGTCAATGTCATCTTCTCTGAGCTGAAAGGGTTTGGCAAGCTGTGTGCTTGATGTTAAATTCTTGAGTAGCCAATAATGAGCCATTCACTGTCAGCAAAGATTAATTTATGAGTGTAATAATAGTTATATGCTTACTATTAAACATTTCTAAATGGACCTTGTGCACATATGGAATAAAGTCAGTTTTGTGACATCTCTTAACTCCGTTCCAGTTTCATTAACTTTTATTTTCTTCACCTGTTTCCACTGTCATTATTGTCAGCCTAGGGGCAGGCCTTTCTGAAACACTCATTTTAATTACAGCATGATAAGAATTCAGCCCCTTGTGATATTTATCAGCGAAACGCTCAAGAAATTTTTAATATATTGAAAATAAATCCTGTTTATAGCATGCTGCTTTCCCAACTGCAGAAGATTTCAGCAGTTCATATATCATGCATTTACCACCTTTTTAACATTTAAACAGAGCCTGGAATTTATGCCCTTTGATGACTCACCAGTCCCCACAGCTCAGATCTAATCATCACTCAAGAAGAAGTGGAAGAACTGAGCGAACACAACTAATGCTGCAGTGCTGACCAGGGCAGCAGAGCTGAGCAAAGTGGATTAATAAATTCCAAGATGATCTTATTCTTAGTGATACACATGGGCACCCCTGAACAGGCTGGGGCTGGTCCATACACTTGCAAGGCCAATTAATAGAGAAAGGGAGACTGCTAGGCACCCAAGGCAGAAGCTCATTATAAATGTTTATGGTAGACTTTTCCTGGGACTTGGGGTATCCAGCCCTTGGTGAACAAATGATTAACCATTTGCTAAGAGATGGGACAGATTATTGAACAAAATACTTGTCAAACTTGATTGAGTAGGCTTTGGCACAGAGGACCAGCTTTAACAAGCTAACTGTAGCTTATTATAGTCGGAAAACACTTCAGAGATCCACTGGCAAGGAAGTGTCCAAGGAAAGGACCAACTCCTCAGTACTGGGAGCCCTTAGCAATCAGTACTTCTGGCCTTTTTCCCTGCCATGTGGAAGGGTTGAACATAACAGCCAAATGTTTGGCACTGCTGTTAAATGTCCTTTTGCAACTGAACACAGTGAACTAGTTGTGCCTTCATCTGGGGGCTGGGGCTGTGACTGAGATCAGGCAGGGACTTGGCACATCCCTGACCCCGCTGGGCATTCCCAGCATCTCCTTTACTGGTGTGCATGACCACACAGCAGATGCACAGTTGGTGTGTTTAGGAGGTGCAAGGAGGAGCTTGCTGAAAAGATTCCCAGGATTAAGTCTGTTGCCAGCCCAATCTGCCAGAGGGGGGGGGTCTGCAAATCCCCCCAGCCTGCCTGGAGCCAGCTCTGCAACCATCTCCTTCATGATGCATGAGACTCAGCTTCTCGGAGGGGCTCACACCAAGGTCAGTAATTCATGTGCAGTGTAAAGCATCCAATTTCACCAAGGCTATGCTGATTTACCCCCTTTTATGATCTGACCATACATATTTATTTAAAATGCTGTCAGATTCAAGGCATCTTAGAGGCCTGTGGGGTCTGTATTGCCTTAGGATGAAATAGTGTACCGAGTGACATAAACCTCAGCACTGATACTTGGTATTTATGGGTGTTGTCTTTCCCTTCAAATGGATGCCTGACAAACAGCAGCAGAGTGAAGCAAGGTGGCTCAGCGATGAAAAGCTATGTTAGCATCAATAATAAAGTCATAACATATCCTCTCTTAAAGGCCTGACCCTGCCAAGGTGTTTCCTCGTTGGGATATGAATGAAAGCCAGAAATGGCAGAGGCACTTCTGCCAGCCAGAGAAAGGGAAGAAACAGAAAGATGCCAGTCAGCCAGAGCCAGAGCTCCCTCCTGGCAATCCCCCTCCAGAACTACTGAGAGGTGCCCCTCCAATTCTACCACAACCATGATATCCTGAGCCATTTCTCTCACTGCATTTTGTAATCTTTTTCTACCCCTCAAGCCATGTGGACTTGATGGAAGACAGTTCTAGGGAGATGGCACCTTTCTCGGACAGCAAAAACTTCAAAGCTGGCTTGCTGCTCATGGGCTGTTTCCACAACCATTTCACTTCAGGTACAGGCTCCTCTTCTCTCTTCTGCTTCACACAAATTACCCTCCTTCCACTCAAGGTTCCTCTTCACCTTCCTTCATTCTCTTGGTCTTGTTATTTTAATTTAATTTAACTTGGTTTAGTTAATTCTCTCTGATGAACTCCTGAAGAATTAAATATTTTAAAAATACGTCAGAGAATTCATTCTCTGTTTGTCAGCCATCACTCTGCTCATATCCTCCTTTTTCCCCTCCCCTCTGCCTTGCCTGATTAAACAAAACCTTTTTGGGTCAAGAACTCTCAGTAAACAGCAGCACACAGCATTATGTGCTCACACAATAGGCTTCTAACCTCAGCTGACCCTTCAAAAACTCTTAAACTTATACTGCCACCAATATCAACATAATTTCTGCTGTGAGATAGCAACGAATTACAAGACCTCCATTTTAAACTGTGATCCCTGTATTTGTCTTAAAGACCAATTTATGATAACTGCCAGACTGAAGTGTGGAGCACTGCAATCTCATGGAAAACCCTTGTGTTTATTTCTGAAAGCAATTTTTCAAAAAGGCTCCAGGACTACCCATATAGTTGTAACTACAGGAATATGCTGCAAGTAAATCAGTCTCCTTGGTGCTTATGCTATTATTGCTGGGAGTCAAGTCACCCCAAAATTATGGACATAGCCTGTGGTGATCAAGTGGATTCTCTCCATAGACAGCAAAGACAGACAGACATCCTCAGAGGCTGATTTGTCTTAGGTGTCAAAGATCCTCCACAAGACAGCTCCACAGATCTGCTTTCCAGGCAGTTCAGAAAACTTAAATAAGTAGAGATTCTCCTTGGGAAAGAAAATAAACTTCTCCTCCCAAACCAGCCTGTGCTTGTTTCTCCACAAAGACCTACTTTGTGGTCTATTTGTACTATCTCTACATTTGCATTCCACCTACCTTTTCATAGAATCACAGAATCATAGAATTGGGTGGGTTGGAAGGGACCTCAGAGATCATCAAGTCCAACCCTTGATCCACTACCACTGCAGTTACCAGACCATGGCACTGAGTGCCACATCCAGTCTCTTTTGAAATATCTCCAGGGATGGAGAATCCACTACTTCCCTGGGCAGCCCATTCCAATGCCTGATCACCCTCTCCGTAAAGAAATTCTTTCTAATATCCAACCTAAACTTCCCCTGGCACAACTTAAGACCATGCCCTCTTGTCTTGCTGAGAGTTGCCTGGGAAAAGAGACCAACCCCCCCGTGGCTACCCCCTCCTTTCAGGGAGTTGTAGAGAGTGATGAGGTCTCCCCTGAGCCTCCTCTTCTCCAGGCTGAACACCCCCAGCTCCCTCAGCCTCTCCTCATAGGATCTGTGCTCGAGTCCTTTCACCAGCCTGGTTGCCCTCCTTTGGACCTGCTCCAGGACCTCGATATCCTTCCTAAACTGAGGGGCCCAGAACTGGACACAGTTTATTTCAGTTTATTCTGCCTCACAACATTAAAAAACCTCTATAAAGACTGATATCACTTATGTTAAATTGAAAATATAACAGCTAAGAAAGATATCCTATGTGAATCAGAGATTTCACAAAATGCTAACACAGTAGCATTTGTTTTCAGTGTTTATTTGTGAGCCTTCAGACCCACTCCTAAATCTTAGAAGCTTTCCATTTTGTTTCAATTTTGTGACACCAGAGAGCTACCCTGCAGGAGACTCAAGTGCTGACCATCCCACTTAAAGTCAAAAGGAGTCACAACTTGTAAGGAA
This sequence comes from Calypte anna, assembly GCF_003957555.1. Classification (NCBI taxonomy): domain Eukaryota; kingdom Metazoa; phylum Chordata; class Aves; order Apodiformes; family Trochilidae; genus Calypte; species Calypte anna. Next base: position 167,776,345 of record NC_044244.1, read on the forward strand.
ATAATTATATTGAGTCTGTTTATGAAATTGTTCAGTCTTTATGGTTGTGTTTCTTTCTTATCAGTTTAACCTGTTTCAATTCCTGTATTTTCAATTGCTTTCCTCTGGAGAAAACTGGTAGTGTACAAAAAGCAAGCAATGCATTTTCCCAAATTAAAGAGAGACAGCAGAATGAATCACTGCTTCATACAGTCTTTTTTGGAAGGTGAGCCAAGAGAGACATTGACTTAAAGAGTAAAGTAATTGGCACTTCAGGTTTTGATCTCACACACAGAACACATATAAGTTCAAGAGAACAGAGCATTCATTAGAATTGATACAGTGTAAATGAAATTAAAAAAAAAAAAAAAAAGCTTTATTGCTTTGTTTGGTTGGGTTTGTTGGTTTTTTCCTCCATTTTATTCAGGTTAAAAATAAGATGGACAAAATAGGTGAAATTTACCTGAGAAACTTCCTCATGTATTACAGCCTTGCAATTGCAATCCACTTACCTGAAGCTCCAGTAAAAGGTCCAAATCAGCTCATCTCAGCAAGCCTTTTGGATTTATTCAAGTGGGGTTGGACCAGGTAAGTAAAACAGAGTATTCCATTTCCTAGGACTGAAGGCTCCAGTCTCTGCTTTGCTCTGCTAGCAATTGGTGACCTTCAAAATGTGCTACAACAGCACAACATCTGCTTCCCAGACTTTCTCCAAAGAAGGAAGCAATGCAGTTGTACAGATCAATGAAACAAATGCAAATCAAGACACCAGCATTTCAATAACCCTTCTGCACTTTCCTTTTGTTTTGTTTCTAAAAAATGTGTCAATAGCAAGAGAGTCGCTCTGCAAAGCAGAGCAAAACTGAACTAGCATGGAATACTCTACATTCAGGAGAAAATTGTAGATTCTCAAGGTGAGAAATGTTGGGTTTTTTCCTGGTTTTTCATTGAAGAAATGCAACTGAACACACCAGAAAATTTGAGGCTGTAACTGGGAGAAGGGTAACGAAGAGCAGACCTGGTTGTTTTCCTCTTGGCTGCTCGGCCACAGCATTACTCAAAAATTTGAAGGGAGAATTAGTTGAGGGCTTTGGTATCAGGGACACACCAAGACTGAATTTGTTATTTTCCTCTTTCCATGACTTTGTTTCAGCCTTTGTAATTCAAGATTTAACTCTTTCCTTTGTGGAGTTAAATGTGGATGGTCACTATTAAATCTTATCTGCTATGAGGATCAAATTTTAGAAAAGTGAGATACCCTCCTTCTCCAGTGGGCATGTACTACAGCTTGTGAATACACAGCCTCTGGAAACATCTGTAGTTGCTGTTTTCAGGTAGAGATACTAGGTAAGATATTTTGGTTTGATGACTGTCCAAAAGATCGAACAAAGAAGACAGGAAACCAATATTTCAATATTTTGAAGGGATAGCTATAGGCCTGTTCATTTAATCATAGAATCATAGAATCGGCTGGGTTGGAAGGGACCTCAGAGATCATCAAGTCCATCCCTTGATCCACTACCGCTGCAGTTACCAGACCATGGCACTGAGTGCCACATCCAGTCTCTTTTTAAATATCTCCAGGGATGAAGAATCCACTACTTCCCTGGGCAGCCCATTCCAATGTCTGATCACCCTTTTGGTAAAGAAATTCTTTCTAATATCCAACCTAAACCTCCCCTGGCACAACTTGAGACCGTGCCCTCTTGTCTTGCTGAGAGTTGCCTGGGAAAAGAGACCAACTCCCCCTGGCTACCCCCTCCTTTCAGGGAGTTGTAGAGAGTGATGAGGTCTCCTCTGAGCCTCCTCTTCTCCAGGCTGTTACTCAGGGTAAAATCTCAGGAAGGCAAAATAGGTTGTCAATAAGGAATTAATCTGAACAGCATAAGTAATACCAGACGACATGGTTTAAGGAAAGATCAAAGTTCAAAAATAATTAAATTGCATTTTTGGTAGGATTACTAGTCTGACAAAATTTGCATTTGTTGAAATATCAGAATTATATAAGGCCATATGATTTTCTCATTCAAAAATAAAGAACTATTCAAAGCCTAAGAAAGCAAATAAAAAATTTACCAGAAACATTTTAAAATAAAATGCTAAATGGGAATGATCTTTCAAAAATAACACCTCTGGCAGGGTTTTCTTATCCAAATGTAGTTCAGGGGAGTTCATGGACTGGGAGGGTAAGCAAGACAAATGGTCTGCAAAGGCTGTGCTTGGCACTGGCTGTATGAGAGATAAAGACAGCTTCTAGAGAGAGGTCCAGACAGCAGGAAAATCTGGGCTTACCTTCTTTTAGTTAAAGAGCAAGGTACAATGACCAAAGAGCTAGGATCAGGAAATGTGCACTGTAAGTGAAATAAAAAATAAATTCATGCTGGCAAGAAAAAAACCCAACCCATTTTTAATGAGAGCAGACTGGAGAGAGTTCTGATGAGATCCCTACAACAGTTTGAAATTTCAAAAGCTGTAATGAGAGCCTGAAGAAGCTCACCACTTAAATTTTCTCTTTTCTTCACACTTGCATTTCTATCCATCCCCAGAAACAGCAAACACTCTCCCTATAGCAACGGTGCCAGCTTCTGCTGGATGTCTGCCCGTGACTGCTGGGACTGAGATGACTCCTGTATGGCCAAGACAAGAAAAAGCATTTATTCCAGATAAGGAGAGACACTTATGGGGTGCTCCTTCACAGGCAAAGGAGAGAAATGAGAAGTTCAGGCCTCAGATGCACTGAAGATGGCATCAGTGGTCCCATCCAGAGCTGCCCAAGGGAGGAAGCAGAGCTGGAGGACAGACACCATGGGCAGAGTTTGAGAAGACTAGGACTAGACTTTGCTAACAAGAAAGGAGGGTGAAGACCAAGGGTCAACTCCAAGGTTTAAAAAAAAGAAATAATTTGAGATGCTAACTTAAACTATTGCTTAAAAATTAATTTTAAAAGTGTCAGATTCCTGGAAGCAAGCTACAAAATTAAAAAGAAAAAAAAGAAGGTTGGAAGCAGTTAAATTGGGGCACAAAAATTTTGGTTTGTGTCTGCACATGAAATAAAACACTCCTGGATTGTGAGTAGAAAGTGGAAAATGTGGGGCTGAAGGAAGAAATGAGTGACAGCAGAAGATGCAAATAGCTATGGACAGATTAGGAGATCACCAGAAGACAGGCAAGGTTCACAGGCACCTCTAGAGGTCATCAAGTCCACTCTGCTCAGAGCAGGGTAACCCACAGGGTTACTCAGGTCTGTTCAGTTTGGTTTGGAGTATCTCCAAGAACAGGGACTCAGCAGCCCCTATGGGCAACCTATGGCAGTACCTGATCACCCTCAGAGTTAAAAAAAAAACAACTTGACTCCCTCTCCTTTGCTCCTCCTCTTCTAATATTTACCCACATGGATAAAATCCCTCTGAATTGAGTGCCAAAGAATCCATGGATTACAGGCACCTGATCCAATTTAGGTGGTGAAGCAGAGGGATTTAACAAGAAAGGGGGAATGACTGAATGGAAAGGAAGAGGCGTTCTTAACAGAGGTAATGAGAAGGTTTTCTACCAGAGAAGTCTGCTCCAGGGTCAGGACTGGAGAAAACAAATATCTGGAAGTGTAAAGGAGTGAGAGTGCTATGAAGGAGCCCTTAGGGAAAACTGTGATGGGGACCAGAGCCATTGCCATGGGGACCACAGCAGGAACATCGAGCTCTTGGGCTAAAGCCATGTGCCTCCTCACTTCACATCAAGTTCCATTCTTCTGCATAAAGCAGAAAAGCCATCACAGAGAACTACCTTAAAGAACCAGGAGGTTAAGGTATTCTCCAAGACTGGAAACAGGGATTTGGATTTCTTGAAGCAGGGATGTGAAATGAACACAGATGAGTATCACAAAAGGTAAGCTATGGATTAGCTCCCTTTCTAGTCTCTAATAATATTCTCCCTCAGTGTCTGGGTAGTGAAGCACGTACCAAGAAGAAGAGTCACTTATAAAGAATACTGTCACATCTAAGGTTTTCTGTAAATCTGAGATGTTTTTAAGAATAAAACTGATCAAGGACTACAAATTTAATGAAGCTGTCCAAATACACACATTTTGAAAAAATAAGAATTCCAAGAACACAGAACTTTTTATTGTACCAAGCAAGTGGTTAAGAACATTCAGATTCAGATATCTGAAACTTGGCAAGTTTTAAGTAGGAGTCAAGCAGATATTTTTGAAGCAGAGTAGTTTAAAACCAGGGACAGTTGAAACAACTTTTCGGTACATAATGGAGAATCAGTCTTTTCAGTCCTTAAACTAACGTTGCATTTCTTCATAGCAAGGTAGTTTCTGATTTAGGCAGACCATAAAATCTAAGCACAGGAATCTTCCTGTCGAGTTTGATTTGAATTCAGAATAGCTGATCATAATGGTTTAGTCAGTTTGTTAAAATGAATTTGTCTTAGCAATGAAAGAAGCAAGGTGTTTTCCTCTTGTAAATTCCAGCTCCGTACCACTCCCTGTTGGAAGGTCTTCTTTCTGAAATAGCAAGATGATCATCAGTGTAGATTGTATTGAGACCAGAATAATTTTCAAAACATAAAAAAATCCCCAAGCCTCCATTTACTGTTACACAGGAACACAATTTGGTTTTATGCCATTGCATAATAGATAATTAATTCAGTTGATATAGGTTAAAACTAGCAGAACCTATTAGTATTTGAAAGCCTTTACCAAAGGTTTAATCTCACAGGTAGATAGTAACACAACCAGCTAACCAACCATTTCCTAACTCTTGACAGACATGAAGCCATTTTCCCAGATTTTGACCAGTTCATTTCACTATAAGTCCTTTAAAACAGTGTTATAACATCCCTTTGCCTTCATGCTTATAGTTATGTGAGGATGTGTGTGTGCGGAGGTGTAATTCTGAGATACTTGAAGCTTTCCAATGGGTTTGGAACCACATTTTCCAGACATTCTGCTAGCATCAGTTTGAGGATGCACATATCATCTCTCTTGCAGGCAATTGCTCTCAAAGGCACATCCTGGGTCACTGTTCATATAGAGTTGTTTGTTCTCTTCAGAAGGACAGGAGAGGAAAAATTCAGATCCTTCACCATTAAAAAGGGATGGAATAGTTAATGACTGAAACAGTTTGTTGAGAGCATTTCAAATAAGAGATTGAAATGCTGGATAAGGGGAAGCACTTTGAAGATTGTGTTCAAGTTCCATCTTTGAAGAGAGACAAAAAGAAGTAGACAGGCTTAGTGGAAGAGGTTATTCAAGGTGAGAAGCCATCACTGCTCCTGAATATGAAAGTAGCACTTAATACAATGTTCTTTTCCTGTGGATATAGAAACAAGGCAACATGGTCACACTGAATTTTAACTTGTCAGTGACCACAGTGGCTTCCCCTCCCACTCAGCCATTGGCAGTGGGGCCCAGGGGTATCATAAGTCAAGTGCAGTGAGGGTGCATATTCACTGCTTCAACAAGACCACCTATAAGTCTTGGTCTGGTTAGACTACAACACCAGGCTCTGGATAAAGCAAGGACATTGCCTTTAAAATGTATGTGCATGCATGCATATATACCCCACTCTGCAGACTTTTAGCTCCCTGCTCTGATACCTGCTAAAGGAGGCTGGGTGAGGGAGCTTTTGGAGGGAGATGTGAAGTCAGTTCCCAAAACAGTAGTGTGAAAACAGCCAAGCACCACTTGCAACACAGAGCCCTTTTGACAGGTACACAAAAGACCTCCCAAGGAATTTTCCAAATACTTCAGAAAAGGCTAAACTAAAGAGCATTTCCAAGATCTCTGGAATTTCCTATTAACATCAGCTAGCTAGTTGTACGAGTGATTTGAATAATTCTGTGAGGCAAAGAGAGCCAAGGGAAACTGCAGAGAGTCCCAGACAGGGAATCCATACCCATGGTTTCAAATAAAATTTCAGGTGATCCATTATGAAGTTTCCATATTGCAAGAGATATGTAAAAATATCACATCATGCTTGCACACTGAAAAAAAATGATCAAGAAACTTTTAATTTTGCCTAAGATGTGTTTGTAAATGCTGCAGATACTTTTAATGTATGTATTGTTTATCCAGCATCTACTGCTGACCCTTTCTTTCCATTAGTAGACCCTTTGACATGGTCTCCTATAGCATTTTCCTCCAGAAGCTGGTGGCTCATGGCATATACATGTATGTTCCTCATGGGGTTAAAAACTGGCTGTGTGGCAGGGTGCAGAGAGTTGTAGTCAATGGAGTTAAACCCACTGGGTCACTGGTCACCAGTGGTGTTCCTCAGGGCTCAGTGCTGGGGCTGGCCTTGGTCAATATCTTCATTAATGATCTAGATGAGGGAATTAAGGGCTTCCTTAATAAGTTTGAAGATGACATCAAGTTGGGTGGGAGTGTTGATCTGCTTGAGGGTAGTCAGGCTCTGGACAGGCTGGACAAGTGAGCCAAGGTCAATAAAATGAAGTTTAACAAGGCCAAGTGCTGGGTCCTGCACTTTGATCATAACAACCCCAGGAAATGCTACAGGCTTGGGGAGGAGTGTCTGGAAAGCTACCAGGCAGAAAAGGACGTGGGGGGTGCTGGTTGACAGCCAGATGAATATGAACAAGTAGTGTGCCCAGGTGGCCAAGAAGGCCACCAGCATCCTGGCTTGTATCAGGAGTAGTGTGGCCAGTATGAGAGGGGAAGTGATGGTGCCCCTGTGCTCAGCATTGGTGAGGCTGCACCTCAAGTACTGTGTTCAGTTCTGGGCCCCTTGTTACAAGAAAGACATTGAGGTGCTGGAGTGAGTCCAGAGAAGGGCAACCAAGGTAGTGAAGGGTCTGGAGAACAAGTCCTGTGAGGAGAGGCTGAGGGAATTGGGAATGTTTAGTTTGGAGAAGAGTAGGCTGAGAGGAGGCCGTATTGCTCTCCACGACTACCTGAAAGGAGGCTGTAAGGAGGTGGGTGCTGGCCTCTTCTCTGAAGTGAATAATGACAGGACCAGAGATTGTCCTGAAGTTGTACCAGGGGAGGTTTAGATGAGATCTGAGGAAGAATTTCCTTTCTGAGAGAGTAGTCAGGCATTGGAGTGGGCTGACCAGGGTGATGGTGGAGTCACCATCCCTAGAGGTACTTAAAAGCTGTGTAGATGAGGCCCTTCAGGACATGCTGTAGTGGGTTATCCAGATATTGATGTATGTATTTTATTTGGGGGAAATGTTGACAGCTGGACACAGTGATCTTAAAGGTCTTGTGCAACCCCGATGATTCTGTAATTACAAATGTCTTGGTCATGCGTCTGACTTTTGGAAAGCAATAAAATGCTGTCATCTGCAGAAACAGGGAGATATAAATTATGTTTCATTACATTAATGGGATGAAGAAAAGCCAGAAACGTTTTTCCACTCATGTAACAAAAGTTACTAAGGCAAAACAGGCAAAGTGAAAAACTGATATATTGCATCACAAAAAAATGTGAGGGAGATCAAATAAATATCAGTGTTATTTCAAGCTTTATTTCTTTCATGAGTTGCATTTTTCCAAGGACATGTTTAAAAAATCCTCTCTACAACACATACACCATTTTCTGCTCAATAGCAACACAATTCCATAAGATCCCCACCAAACCAAAAAAAACCCAGCAAACCCAAACTAGCAAAACTTCTTCCCATCTCAAAAAATAAGCCCTTATAATAAGCCTGCTTCTTTAGTTCAAGGCTCTGCAATGTATTTGACTGGGTGTAGAGCAGCAAGTAAACACAAATATTACTGCAGCTTCTGCAGCCACTAATGTCTTATTTTTCTGAAATCCCAAAGACTGGTATAATTACATACTGCAAGAGGCAAAACAATTTATGAAAAAAAAATGCCATATTCCCTTATTAAAAATTAAACAGGACTTTCATGATCAGCTACTTCAAATATGTGTGAATACTGACAGCTAGAAACCAGGCTCTGCAGATTGCTCCTGAAGCTGAAGTCGGGTAAGAGAAAAAAAATCACAACGACAGAAGAGCACCTGCTTGGAGCTCTTACAAGATCATTTAGCCAATGCCAGATAAAAGTGAACATTTCTTCAAAACCCTATATCAAGAGGAAGAAAAGAGAAATACTATCTTCTGCTGGTAAAAAAAAAAAAATAAAAATCAACTTCTCCAGGATTAAGTCTCTTTTTTCTTTTAACAGGTTTTAGCTTTTAATTATGAAAAGCCTTCATGAGGGATTTCTATCTTTTTGTAAACTTAATTCACAGAATGTCCTAAATAGCTGCAGACATATTAGTAAGTCTTTGATACATTAATGTAGCAAGCTGATGTGCATTTTCTGAACAACAGTGAAACAAGGCTTTAAAAAGTACACCATCCATATTTCTTGTACAGTTCATATGTAGTTATATGATTGGTATTGTAGATATTGTGAAAAACAACAAAGAATTCAATGCATTGAACTCCTTTAGCTGCCCACAGCTTACAAAACCTAATAGTACTTTGGGCTGCAAAAGATGGTCATTTCTTCCTCTGAGAGGAACTGCCTTTATCTACTCATTTTAATTTCTTTAGTGAATTTGAGTTAGTGTTTAATAAGAATTTTGTTCCTCATAAACCTGAAAAGACAACTCATGGGAAGCCAACAATATTATTTAGATACCATCATCAGAATAAAGCCTTTCTGCAAAAAAACCCCTAAAATAACTGCTGGAGTAGAAAATGAGGATGAAGGTCACAGAAGTGTAACAGCATTTGTGGGAGAAGGGTTGAAAGCAAGGAGCTTTTCTGAGTTTTATTTTTTAAAATTCCTCTTTGTAAGATCCTAGATCTCAAAAGAAGGGTTATGCCAAAGACACCTCCTAAAGCAAGAACAATCTGTGTCAGTCCCTCAACCTGCTTCAAAAGTCTCCAGGATTATAAGTAAAGGCTCTGTATAATTCCTTATATTGGAACTGGGAATTAGGGTATGGAACCCTCTTCAGGAAAGAATGCAAGTGCAGTGAGTCTTGTGAAAAGGTAATTTGAAAACTGAGGGACTGATTTCTCCAATTCAATAGTTGTGAGCCTGAGATGCAGCCTCCCTTCTTCCTCATGGGAAACAGAAGGAAGAGAGTAGCCTACACCAAAGCCATCCTCTTTCACTTAAGACTACTGAAATTTTGTGGAGTCACCTGGTACATTTCCAGCCTCATTCCTCAGCTACCCAGCCTTATCCACTCACAGTCCCCAACACAGAATATAAAGCTGTACTGAGGTTTTAGCACTAAATATCGATGCTTTCCATGCCATCAGCACTTCTTGTTCCTTGAAGTAAACATTCTGCAGTTCTTTATGAAGGAAAGTGTTTCAGAATAGGCATGTGCTATTGCATCACCCCAAACACAGAGTTAGGAAGCATTTATTTTAATATCTCCTCTCATATTACTTGAGAATTAAACGATATAATGTTGTCATAATGAAATGACAAATATGAAGCTAAATTGATGTCAGTATTAGTACTAAAAAGAACAAAAAAGTTCATTATTCTTACCTTTTACTCCTTCATTTGAAGTAGTTTGACTCCTGGATAAAAGAAAAAATGTGTAGTACAGGACAATGTACAGTTTACAGTGCAATCACATATTTATGCAAGAAATTATGGTTAGCCAGTTGTGTGGAACTTCCTTGATGACTCAGTGCCCTTTTTGTCTTTTGAAACTCTACTCCAAATAACAAGTAAACCCTTCTGCAACATTCCAGTGAGTGCAATAAATATTTGATTGGAACTCAATAGGAATAGCAGGGTGTATCAGCTCAGAAGAGAAACATATCTTGTTTTTCCTGGAAAAAAAAATCAATCTAAAATTGTCCCAAATATCTTCAGATGCCTAAATCCTTTCTTGAGCTCACATAATTTGAAAGCATGAAAAGCTTCTTCTGCCTGGACTCCCACTATGCTCTTTTAAGATGAGATTTTCAAAGGAAAGAATGATTGAGCTCAAAGTCAAAGCAGGCAAAACACATCTGCATATTCTGTTTGACTGCCTCATCAGAGGTAGGTCATTAAACTCAGCTACAGCAAGTCTGGACCTACTCATCTGAGGTCCCTATAATGATGCTGATACTTCTGCTGAGTAGTTTATCTATTTTCTGCCTTCCTTCTGCCAGAAAAGACATGCACATTACTTTCAATTGAAAGAAAAAAATAAATCAACACATCAAAAACCAAAATGAAACAAAAAACCAAAACAAACTAGTAAAAATCCCCAGTTTTAGGAAAAAAATGAATAATCTTTCCAACTGAGATCATACTTAGACTAACCAGGTAAAAGCTAAATTAGCAAACCACAATCTTTATTAGAACAAACATAACCATGGTGGACTGCACCCTAGAGCCTTCTTACATAAATATTCTATTCTCAATAAACATCTGATAAATAGAAGCCTTTTTTTCCTTTCCTTTCCTTTCCTTTCCTTTCCTTTCCTTTCCTTTCCTTTCCTTTCCTTTCCTTTCCTTTCCTTTCCTTTCCTTTCCTTTCCTTTTCCTTTCCTTTCCTTTCCTTTCCTTTCCTTTCCTTTCCTTTCCTTTCCTTTCCTTTCCTTTCCTTTCCTTTCCTTTCCTTTCTTTCCTTTCCTTTCCTTTCCTTTCCTTCCCTTTCCTTTCCTTCCCTTTCCTTTCCTTCCCTTTCCTTTCCTTCCCTTTCCTTCCCTTTCCTTCCCTTTCCTTCCCTTTCCCTCTTCTCTTCTCTCTTCTCTTCTCTTCTCTTCTCCTTTTTCTTCTCCTTTTTCTTTTTCTTTTTCTCTTTCTTTTTCTTTTTTTCTTTTCTGTGCTGGTAAACCAGCATTTTAATGGCTATTTTATCCATCTAAAAGTTCACAAAAGTCTGGACCAAAGACTGATTGTTGTGCATGGAAATCTGTGGCCTTGTAACTTCAGGGACCTTTGAGCTATGGTTCTTTGCTGTGTAATTGTAAGCTTTATTACATGCTCCCTCCCAAATTCTTAGCAAGCACCATAAATCAAGTGCTGGTTGGGACTCCAAAGACACAGTCTCATGGCTTACCCTACAAGAATTAAACCAAGTTCTTATCCAGAAACAATGTTTATTTAAAATACTTCTATCCACAAATCATGTTTCCTCAAAAGAGAGTTATCCAGCACCCATCAATTTCCTGTTCTGCATATGGGCAAGGAAGACAGAATGGGGTTTTGTGTCCCACTGCACCTGTGCATTTAAGAGCAAAGTCTCTTCCCACAACAAATATCTAGAATTATGCATTATCTGAAAGAGCAGAGTCAGCATCAAAGAAAGCATTTCTCATTCTTATGCATGACACCAGAAGTGATGGGGACATGGAATGGGAAGGTGTAATATGTCATGTTGCCTTCTATGTTCTGTTTTTGCTACAGCTCATAGTTTCAACAAGACAAGTAGTATTTCATGAAAGAAGGACACATAAATTTCATCTATTTACCATGTGACTTCTCTCTGTTAGCAGAATAGGCAAAAGGGTTCATTTCCACATAAAAATAATAAACCAGGGTTCTGTTACAGGCTTGCCATGAAATCAGCATTTGGCCTCTGCATATCCCTCTGTGCTTGAACCAATCTCATGAGGAAATAAATACAAAAATGTGCAACTGTTTTGAGGTTATTCTTGTGTAAAAACTGAAGTGTCTTAATATCTAAATAAAAGAGATCATTCGTGCCAGTACAGTGAACATGTGCTGTCTCAGGCACAGGTCCCTGCTGAGTAAGGAGTAAATCTTAGAATCATAGAATCATAGAATCATAGAATCATAGAATCCTAGGGGTTTAATCCTATTGATTAAACATTGATGTCAAAATTATAACTGTTATTTTTTTACTCTCCTATCCTAAAATGTTTTTTTACTCCTTTGCTAGTATGAATGATATCAAAACCTTCTTGATAGCATACAGCAAGACTCAATGCTTTCTCAAGGGTGCAGTAGCCCACAGAGAGAAGTGGAAATTCATTAAATTGTCTTGTCATTAAAAAAGGAAATCGCACAACCACCCAGAGAGCACCCTGGCATTTATAACTGAAAAGGGAGAAAGGATTACTTTCAGGAAGACACTTCTTGAAATAACAGCTTATAAATATTTCTAATAAAACACAAGATGTCTGAAGGGCAAATGAATTAATGAAAACAGGTTTCCTATTGATCAGGGGAGAGTTGGGCGATGCAATCGCTCTCCTGTCTCCTGCCCAAACACACCCATTAAATTTGCCTTCCCTCCTCTCTGCCTTCCCTCCTCTCCACATCCCCTGGGATTTCTCCATCTCCTTTTGCATTGTCCATCCCCCCAGGGCAGCTGCTCTGGATCTGTGCCCATGTGGATCAGCTGGAGGGCTGAAGCCCTGAGGACAATACAGGGTCCTCAGGTCTGTCCCACTGCCCCCCCCCTCTGAGAGGGGCACAGGTTTGGGGTCTCTCCTTTGACCAGCCATTGCTTTTCATGAAATACATGGAAACTTTATTGGCTTTGAGATTTACACTCCCTTTATAGTTAGCTCAGGATGGCCAGCAGGTTGAAAATGTTATTACATATAGGCAGACAGTAGGATCACACAAACTGCATTTCCTTGGGTTAATGGAAATAATAATGAAAAATACAGTAGGTAGATTGATAACACAGCACAACATTCAGTGTCTGTAACTGTGAAACTGCTGTGACTATAAAGAGTTCAATCAGGACAAAAAGAAGCAGCAAAGGGAGCAAATATTTCCTTTTCATTGCCACTGCAGAGACACAGCGGGCTCAAAAATTACCTGCAGGTCTCACTTTGGGAGCCTTTTTCATTTCTTTTAATCCTAGTATATAGTCTGATCTCCTTCAGTTAGCTCCCTTATAAAGTAAAATACCATGCTGCATACTACATGACTTGTAAGCCCTACCTGGAGTTCAGCTTTTTTTGCTGAAGATCCTAAGGGAAGGGAGAAAAATCTTGGCATTATCACAGACACTGAGGTCACAGCCTCCAGCCTATCTGCTGAAAGACAGTTTTCATTCTTGCAGCTGTTAATACTCAATTTTATGATGATAACATATTCTTTCATAGTTTATTCTTTCCCTGATTTGTTTAGTCTTCTAATCTCACATCATAGGAAAAAAGAAAAATGGATAATCTAGCATTACCCAACAGAAGGCAGGCTCCTTGGGAGCCATTAAATAGAGTAGGAAACTTACCACCTCTACACACAGGGTTTTATTGCATTTGTGATGATGCTTTCTTTGAATATATATATGTATTTACTAGACTAGCAAAGACTAACTGTGCACATCACAGAGCAGCCTCTTAAAAATGTGCCTGGGCTGAGTGGACTTGCTTGGTGGTAAAAACACCTGCCCTGTGGAAGAGGACATCTGGCTAAACCCCACTCACAGTGACATGTTTTACTTTGGTGGCAGCAGGCACTCTGATGGAGATAACTGAGTTTAGATATTGGGGATCTTAGGGTTGTGATCTGTTGGGGCTGTGTTACAGGCTTACTTTCAACTTTATTGGGAAACACTTTACAAATTAGAATAAAGGAAACATAGTGAAATTAAAAGAATATTTCTGTCCTTGCTGCCTTTGCTAACCAGGCTTTATTGAACAGCTATCACCTTTTGCTCCTTACTAGGTATCAGCTGGCACAGTCCTACTGAGGTCTCCAGTTCTTCTACCTACAGACACAACATCCTTCAGATGTGTGCACAGCAGGTTTGGGCTTTCTATAAAGACTTCTGTCTTACTTGTGCTCTTTCACTGGCCTGGACATCTGTAGTTTGGCTTCCAACAGCTCCTGGATTTTCTGGCACATGGTAGAGGCCCTAAAAGTAAAGCCCAAACCAACTGGTTCTCCAAGCAGCTGCCACCTAGATCTTCTGGGAGGCTGAGCTGAAGGGTTCTGCCTCCTCTCAGCAAGACCAAAAAAAAACCCTACATACAACAATGGCCTCAGTTCAAGGTTCCTGAGCTCTCTACCATGGCCCAGGGCTTGCCCAAATCTTGTAGTGATTAAGACACTCCCTCTTCCAGTTCCAGTATCTGGAAAAGCCCAGTAGCAAGAATATCTACTTCTCTACCATGCCCTGACTTCGTAGAACCTTGAACCCAAGTCTTCTGGCATACATCTGCCAAGATACACATCTGCACCAGAGAGTCCAACTCATACAACTCAAGAATTCCTCATTATCAACTAAACATCTTTCTCTCCACGGCACATTCACTGAATTATCTTTAGATGCTCATCCTTTTGCCACTGAGTCTTTGTAAATCTTCCATTTTTGCACTATAGTCCTCCCAAAAATGGAATTTCAACCTAATGGAAATTTCCATGATGGAGTAATAGTACATTTCTTTTTATTTTCAACACTGAAGAGTGCAGTTCTAAATAACAGTCACATTAATATCTCATTAGGACAGTTGAAAAGATTTAATGGCTGTTTAATAAGCTACAGTCGAGATATCTTTTCTTCAAAGAATTCTTACAAATATTGTGTATTTTAAATTGGATTCAGTTGGGTCTCTGTCATAATTTTATATGGATAAAAAGTGAAAGGCTGTACCTTATATGGGACATTTTTTCCTCTACTTTTAATACTATATTAAAATACAGCATTTTCAAACATCTTTCATTTAAAGGCTCTCAAAAAAATACCTTCCAATTTCACTACCCTTGTTCTGAACTGAAGGAAGTACTTTGGATGAAGTTTCTTGCAGTAAGTACCTCGCATGCAAAGCAACAGAATTCTTCTGCAAGAGCAGCTGTTCCTCCCTCCTCCAATTTGAGCAGCTTATATATTTAAGATAGGATTTCATCTTAAAAGCTATTGTAGGCAGTCAGCCAGACCATAAGTTCTGTCAGGCAGGCTAAACACACACAGACACATAAAAGTACCCAAGGGAAAAGATAATTTTTAAACAATGTTTGCTTTGATGTTCTGTACCCATAAAGCTTACCCAGGTGCTGTTGTTGAGGTAGCCCATACTCCCAGAATATCCAGGCTGGTAGATGCTATCAGGTTGTGTTTTCTTCTGCAGTCGGTCCAGGAAAGCATTATTTACCCTTAAAGTACAACAAAAACAACAACAAACAAAAATGATTGAAACTAGCTGAGGAGTTCACAAACCTCTGAATTTTATCATTATGTGAGTAGCTTTCCCTGTTCTCAGTTCAATACCCAGCTTCTTATGTTTTTCAACTGAATAGTCATGGACTGGGATGTGATAGGGTGGATTTCATTTCAGCCCACTGGGGGCATCTTTGTCCTGTTATCAGGAGGGATTAAAAGGCTTCCCTCAGCTGCTGTGAGATGTGCACCAAAATTCTCCACAGAAAGGTGACCTGCATGCCCCTACCTACCTCCTCAGGGCACTGAGCTACTTTCACAGTTCACCTTAGGTAGTCTTTAACAGAATCATAGAATGGGTTGGGTTGAAAGGCACTTTAAAGATCATCTAGTTCCACTTTCCACAAGACCAGGTTACTCAAAGCTTCATCCAACTTGGTCTTCAACACTTCCAGCCTTCAATACACAAGAAAAGTTTCTGGAAGCACTGATTGCCTTATGGCAATGGAAAAATCCATTTAAGAATACTACTTGTAGTGAAACGAGGCAACCAGGTACCACTAATTCCCAGGGAGTGAGCATGAGTTTGTGTCAAGCCCACCTGTGCCTAATTAGGGTGGGCCCCCACTGTGCATGAGCAGGACCAGGGAGCCAATGAAAGGTGAGTCCTGAAGCACAGGCTCAGCTCAGTCCACCGTCAGGGTGAGGTTTTGAGGAGTCTCGAACCTGCGGCCCCAGGCATTGCTTGGTTGTGTGCACAGCCTCACCTTTTATTGGCCCCCTAATCCTGCTCATGTGCAGTGGGGGCCCACCCTAATTAGGCACAGGTGGGCTTAACACAAGCTCATGCCACTCCCCGGGAATTAGTGGCACCTGGTTGCCTCGTTTCACTACAACTACTAGTAGAAGTAATCTGTGTAGCTGACAATTTTCCCTACCACCCAGCTCTGAAATCAACTCTAGCACTTTGTTGTATTGCTTGATCAATCTAGAAAGCAAGCACACATATCCAAATACACTTTCCCCCAACCTGTTTTAAATATTTTCAAACCTTCTGAAAACTGTTTCTTTTTTCCCCCCTATTAATGCTTAGGACTGACAAACAATCTTAGACATGAGTTGTTTTAATGCTTTACAATGCTATTTGTAAGAGTGATGTAAAAAGCAGGCTATTGGATTATTTCTGCCTAGGGACAGGAGATAGACTGAATCAAAAATCCTTCATTAATTTCTATGGGTAATTGTCTCAATAACTTTGCTAGAGAAAAGAAGGAAATTAAGGTAGTATGGAAAGTGGTTGCCTACAGAAGTTTTTTTATATACATGTAGATGTTTCCCTAATGACATGTAAAAAAGAAATAAACAGTGTTTTTATTTTTGAGCCCGAGCTCTGTTTCTTTTTACCAGGAGAAAATAAAGCTGTGCTTCAAGATAATGGAAAGTCAGTTAAGTGACAGAAGTGCAAGGTTAGAATTGCTTGAGCACAGAGTGGGCCCAGCAGTGGGGCACAGCCTCGAGCACACAGCAAAGCAGGTGCAGAAGACCTTGCTGGCTGCACTGCAGCTTCTATCTGTATCCCTATCAAATCCCACATTTATCTCTGCCTATAAGCCTCAGTGACTGCCAACTACAAAATGAGGCATGGACAAATTAGCAGTTCTAAATAAAGTAAGAAGAAATAGATAGATAGACAGATAAAATGCTTCCCAGCTGAAACTACTGTAGGAGTAGCTACCCACAAAACTATTAATAGTTTTTGCCCCATGCTGTATCCTATGCTGATAGGATAAATAAAGTGAAAAAGGCATTCCAGGTCATACTGCATTACAGTGAGTAGCTTTAGTCAAGGAATGGTTTGGGTTTGACCTTAAAGGACCTTAAAGATCATCCAGTTCCAACCCCCCTGCATGTGCAGGGACACCTCCCACCAGACCAGGTTGCTCAAAGCCCCATCCAACCTGGCCTTGAACACTTCTAGGGATGGGGTATCCATTACTTCCCTGGGCACCCTGTTCCAGTGCCTCACCACCTTCACAGTAAAGAATTTCTTTCAGCTTAAAACGGTTTCCCATCATCCTATTGCTACATGGATTTTAGTGGCTCATTTGAAGGTGAAGTAAAACCAGACAAGAGAACAGGGATTCTCATTGCAACCATCTTCTAAAGCATGAATGCCTGCAATTTTGAAACCCTTTCCAGAGAAGAATACAACTAAAGTGTACTCTACATTTTTGCATCATACCTCCTCTGCTCATTTTGAAGTGCTCTTGTCCTGGCTTCCTCTTCCTGCTTTTGTTTAAATTCCATTAATTCAGCCTAGAAATGATAAAAGAAAAAAAAAAGAGAAGGAAAACAAAAACCCACCAAACATAATTTTAATTTACATACCAGTTGGAAACCCTATTTATTCCACATGATGTTAACAGCATCTAGAGCCCTGTGTCATTCTCAGAACTTCTCTCAACAGCATTTTATTTGTACGACAGCACTGAGATAATTTTTTCCTGTTCAGCATTGCATTGGACAGACTTTGTACCCTAAAAAGTGGGATGTTACAGGTTATTCAGACATTTACAGTCCTGCATTTAGAGGGGAATGCCAGACACCAGCCTGCTTCCTCTTGCCCCAACCCAAGCATATGAATTTCCCTCCAGGTCCAAGGGGTAAAACAGCTGAAGTCATCCAGCAGGAGCAGACACAACCATCACCCCCGTAGGGTGTGGAGTCCTGACCTTCACCTCCTGCCTCCATGGAGTATGAGGAGAAGACAAGAATGGGGGCATGCAGCATCCTGTTTCACCCCCACCTCCCTGGGGCTCCCCAAGGGTGAGGGAAGGGCAAATGGTACCTGTTGGTGTGGTGAAAATATGAGCAAGGTGCCAGTGCTGCTGCAGCCAACCATCCTTACACTAAGTAATATCAAAGTATGTAAATAGTGTCAAAGGGAATTTTTTTTTCAGAGGAGAGTTTTCTTATACAATTTTAGCTGGGACTGAGAAGGAAACACAGTTTGTATGACTCTGCTCTACATGTTCATGTTTCTGCCTCTTGCTCACTGAAATGCAACCAAGAATTGAAGATGCAGATTTTTCTGCAGAGAGAATTTGGCTGGCAGGGTGATGGGGAAGGGAAAGGAACAGACTCATCCTTCATATTTTCCATAGCAACTGAGTAGCAGTAGGAATGGAAAGTAAAATAAAATGATGCAGGTAGACAAAAGCTTCAATAACTGAATGGAACAACAAAAGTAAAAAAAAAAAGAAAAAAAAATCAATTTAAGTGGAACATTAAATAAAAACTATGAAATAAACATATGAAGAAAATCAATAACAGTGAATGTGTTGTGTATCAATATTTGTCTAGCCCTAAAAGCAGAAACAGGATTAAGAAATAAAAAAGCCAACCTTAATTTTCACTGTTTTAAATAACTATTCAACCTGAAAATTAAAACTCAGTATCTGACTTTCCAATATGCTGAGTCCTCTCTTGGAGTAATGTTCTGAAATATATTGTGTGTATATGATGCTGCATTCAAAGAGTACTGGAAATTTCTAAATCAAGCAATACATACTAAAACCTGCTCTGAAAAAAAAAAAAAAAAAAAGAAAAAAGAAGTGACAATACCCATACGTTTTACAGCTACACTGTGCTAAGAGGTACACACAGGACAGAATTCACAATTACTTTAATAAATACTGGTTTGAAGTAGAAAGGAGTCCACATATATCTGAGGGACAATTATTGGAGCCTTTAAAATACATGTTATTTACAGTGGGTTTGTAAGTAGTGCATTACCCTGTGTAATAGGCAGCAGAAGCCTTGAAGGCAAGGAGCACTTGGAAGTGTGTACCAAGTATGAGCAGCTTTAGAAGCAGCCAACACCATCTTAGCAATCTGTGGAAATAAGTAAAAGAGGCTAAAGCTCTACAGGAGTCTCTTAAACCAAATTCATAAAGCAGGGGCATGCAAATTCACATCTGTAGGAATTTTCTCTGGGGAAAAATAAATTTAAAGAATACAACAGCTACAAGCCTTACACCTGTCAGGACTGGATTTCAAAGGGTTTTCCTCAGTATAGTTGCTGGGAATAAGCACATAATTAGTGGGAAAGCAATTAAGAACTTCCCTTTTCCTCACTATTTTTTGTTTGTTTGTTTTTGTTTCCAGCATCCTGGTTGCTATAATACTATGAAATGAGCACACTTATTCCCCAACATTAAAAAAAAATAAAATACATATTCTTGAGAGGGGCTGAGTCACTTGCCCAGGTCTAGTGGAAACTCACTGCATGGTATTTGTTGCACGAAAATCCTGCTGCTGAGGAAGAAGTTTAACATTAATTTGGATGTTAGTAAATACACAGGCGTAGCAAGAGGCTCAGTTTTTGCTAATATATTTTCAGATCATTTACAATCAATGCTACCCTCCTTATACTTGCACAGTCAGACAGAAAAGGCAGCACAGTGCTGCTGCATTCTCTAATGAACTTTGTGTAGGTATGATACCCAAATCCATCCCAGAGGGAGTAGTCTGTTACAGATGCATTTCAGAAGATGGAGTTCACTCTTCCACTTATGTCATTGCCTGTTTTTTAGATAATTCAGAACTCTTCAATTAGGTGGTTACACTTAACAGCAAATCTTAATGCTTCCATGTCCCCATCTGGGGAGGCAGGGCCATGGGCTGCAAATCTCTACAAAGAGGCTACTCAGAGTCTGAGATTGTCATGAATATCACAGTAAGATTACTTCTTCCTGAAAGAGAGGAGATTGGTTTCCTTCAGCTGCAAAACCAAGTACTGTGGTCAAAAAACGCTTTGCACAAGTGTTCATGTGGAGAGGTGAGCCGGAGCAGTCATCCCGATGCTGATAATCTTGAGTCCAGAAGGTAACTGTCCTGTCCCTGTCTAAATCTTAAATTTTACTCTCTCATAATATTTGAAAACAGGACCAAAGAGCTTTTGGTAAAGAGAAGTTGTGTGCACAGGCTACAAGTAATCAATCACCAGTATTTAACTGGTTTCCCAGCATGCAGAAATGATACAACATGCAAACTGTAAATGTATAATTACCTTCCTCCGTTGTTCTTGCTTCATTTCCTCTAATCTTCTATTTTCATCCTCTCGAAGAGCTTCCTTATAAGCATGGGCCCTGGTCTGTTGTTCAGCAGAGAATATAAACATGTTGTGGTGAGGAGAGGGGGGACCTTATTCCCAAATCTTTATATAGGTAATTAACAAAACAGAACTGGTTGAATGATTCCGTTTACTTAAAAACCAGATTAGTCGCAAGACTGGAATTTAAACAAGTGGTCTAAAGCCTCTCAGTCATTTGATTTGGCTGATAATGTTTTTCTACACATCACAGCAAGGTAGATACAGCACATGCTATTCCCTGTTCCAGTGGCAAACATAAAGATATCCTAAGCAGTAAGAAAAAATGATCAGGATTTATGATGGGGAGAGGGGGTATTCTGGGAAGAAAGAAAGGTACTGATAATATTATCAAGATAACAAAGCAGAAGGGAGGTGTGGTAACAGAGCAGAATCCAGAATTATTTCCACAGGAGCATTGGAAAGGCATTTGTGGGGTTAGGGCAACAGAAGCTGAGAGGTCAGGTCTGCTGTGTTATTGTGGAGCAGTCACAAGAACTGAAAATCTGAAAATCTGAACTACACAGGCTGAAGAATTCAGCTGCACAGGTTTTCATTACAATGAGTAGCTCTGCTCTTTCACACATTGTAGTTCTTGCAACTGAGAGTTCATACAACAAAGAGCCAGCCTAGCATTAGGATCTTATAGCATCCTTTGGATCTTATACATAGCAATTTACACTGGAAAGTCTTTGAGCAGGGACAGAGTGTAGCACACTGAATAATGAGACAGTATAATTTAGTACAACCAGTGTGCAGTTTTAACTCCAGTGAGGAATTTCTTGCAGGTCTACACGATGTTCTCAAAGCCTGATATATGTGTGCAGGCTGATGTCATTAAAGTGAGAGGCACATTATTTCCTAAAAAGACTGAATAGAGAAAGCAATTATTAATAGCTCAATTTTGAGCTGGAAGGAGTTCCTAGATGTGACCAGGGAGACTCATTCTGGGTCTAATATTATTCATTACTTTCCGTAATGGCTTGGAGAATTGTGTGGAGTGTATGTTAATCAAGCTGGAAGACAATAAAAATCTACACAGGATTGGTAACACTTTGAAAGACAGGATTAAAATTAATTATGAGCTTGATTAAATAAGCAGGCCAAAAAAGTCACCAATGACAGAGTCACTCCAAAGAAGTCAAATTTGTTCAAGCACATCAAGTAATGGTTGACTCTTACATTTGAACTAGGTGTACTCAATTAATATCACTATAGGAATTATAGAAGAAGAAAAAAAAATCAACATTATATTATCCCAAAATTTTTAGAGCAATTTTAAACTAAAAAAATCACACACACAAACATATATTATATATATATATATTTATATGGTCCCCTTTTAACATGCATGTCAGGCACTTTTTAAGCTTACAACACTTCACTATTTCAAATTCATTCTCATGAATCTTTTAATTACTCCAGAGAGAGGACAGGTCCAAAATAACATCAAAATTAGAGTTCAAGTCTTCCCACGGGTTTAGCATTCTGGTACAATGCCAAGTTTATTTAGATTACAACTCATTCATTGTGTGCTTCAGGTTCCTCACAGAGGCTGAGCATATGCCTATAGACTGCACCTCATCCAAGTTTTTTGGGAAGAGGTTTTGCCAACTGCATTGCTGCATTATAAGCAAGTGATAATTCACAAAGCAGTAGAAATGCTGCCATGCCTAAGACATGCATGGTATCAGCTGATGTTAAGAAAGAAGAGTAGAAAAAAAATAGGAATTTTATTTGCTTGAATACTAGTGAAGCCAAAGATGAACTATGGTATGTAATTTGGCACAATTTATTAAGAAACTGCTTCAGGAAGGATATCGAGGTCCTGGAGCAGGTCCAAAGGAGGGCAACCAGGCTGGTGAAGGGACTCGAGCACAGACCCTATGAGGAGAGGCTGAGGGAGCTGGGGCTGTTCAGCCTGGAGAAGAGGAGGCTCAGGGGAGACCTCATCACTCTCTACAACTCCCTGAAAGGAGGGGGTAGCCAGGGGGGGTTGGTTTCTTTTGCCAGCAACTCTCAGCAAGACAAGAGGGCATGGTCTCAAGTTGTGCCAGGGGAGGTTTAGGTTGGATATTAGAAAGAATTTCTTTACCAAGAGGGTGATCAGACATTGGAATGGGCTGCCCAGGGAAGTAGTGGATTCTCCATCCCTGGAGATATTTAAAAAGAGACTGGATGTGGCACTCAGTGCCATGGTCTGGTAACTGCAGCAGTAGTGGATCAAGGGTTGGACTTGATGATCTCTGAAGTCCCTTACAACCCAGCCAGTTCTATGATTCTATGATTCTATGAAAATCTGGACCTAGAAAGGCAAACATAGCTAGGTGAACTAGAAGGCAAAGGCTGAAATTGGGACCTGTATTCCTGAGAGAATTCAGTGTTCTTTCCACCCATGTCTGCATAGATATGAAGACATCACAATAAAATTATGAAATCAACCAGCCCTGGGGACACAATCTCACTTGTCTTTGCAATTCAATGTTCACACAATATGAAAGGCTGCAGAGCTGGGTATTCCCTACCAAAGATAAGGCTTCCCACTGTTTGAAGTACTGGATGCTTCCAGAGGGAGGTAGAAGTGGTTTCAAGACACTTTTTCCCTTCCCATACTCTTTCATCTTGCTTGTCCATCTAGGACCACAACAAACTGAAAGCTGCTCTCCTGCAATTGACCTTCTGTAAAGCAATGGTGGGCAGAAGTTGGTTCCTCCAAGCTGGGTATCTGATCACATATGTTAAGATTATTTTAGGGCTTCCAGAGACACAGAATAACCTGAGGAATCAAAGGGAAAGGAACCTATTTTAAGTATCACCTTCCCTTTTCATGCAATGAAAACCAAGAAGAGATACCAGAGGCACAACAGAGCTGTCATATATATTCTGTTGGCAGCAATTTCCATAGTAGTAGCATCTTGCACATTTCCAGCGCTTCCAAGGAAATATGGAGGTAAATCTTCCCCTCCCTTTGCTCAACTCTTGATGTTTAAAGTTCTATACAAGAGAGGGTTGCCCAGTTAGGAGAATTCCAAGTTCCTGCTAAGTATTATTGCTTGTAATGACAATTCCTGTCCACTGGGCTGTCTTCGGCCAACTAAAAACATCCTTAAAGGAGAAATAATTCAGTCTCAGGATTAATATTCAACACTGCAAGTTTTTTATATCAAGAAGAAGGGAAAGCTTGGTTTAGACATGAAGAGACTAATCACATGTGAAAAAGCCTTTCTGAGGCAATTAGAATAATGAAACCAAAGCAACACTCTATCTGGTTCCTAATTACATTGAGACTTACCAGGATTATTCAAACTGGAACAAAGTCCCCAAGCAGTCAGGGGAATTACTTTTAGGATGCAGTGAGAAATAAGCTGCTCTTCCAATTAGATTTTCAATGCAGTAAAGCATCAGCTGACATGAAGTAGCTGAGATTTCATAAAAGCTTGTCACCAGTGGATGGCTACAGAGCACATTTAAGATTCTGCTCTGACCTTAGAATATAAATCTAGCTCACATTTATCAGAGAGATATCTGTGAGTAATCAAGGCAGTCCACTATCATGTAGGACACTTTCCCAGTATGTAAGAGTCAAAGTAGGCAATCTCATTCACCAAGAGAGATTCCTTGGTACTTACTGAGTTATGTCTAGACAATTAAGCTCAATTAGGATATCCTAATATCACACAATTGACAGGACCTGGAAAGCTGACAGAAAATATTGCACATGCCAAGGTTTTGCTTACCCATGCTGTAGATTCTGGGCTACGATTAGCAGTCTGAGAGGAATCACTCTTTGGCAAGCCCAGGTCCAATCTGTTCAATAATTCATTGGTTTTGCTATGAAGAAATTCAATCCAAATAGAATTGTTAGTGCTTCCATAAAAATAAATACAGCTTTTTATTCCACCCTTGGAATCTAGCCTAGACATTTTATCATGTGACTGCTGAAAGACACAGGTGGAACAAAAGGTTATACATACAGATAGAATGAAATGGGACAGAGGATACAGAACTTGCATTTTGGATAAGACATTTGCAAGGAAGATTTTTAAAGAAACAATTATTGTCATTTGCATACGTGAGGTCTGCATTTTCTATGCTTTCTTTCCTCATTGTAAAGCTCCACACAGACTTCCACACCATCAGACTTCAACAGGATGAAACTGCTTCACTGAATTCACAATCCTTCTGCCAGATCCATAAATATCAGATAAAGGATTTAAAATATTATTTAAAAAAATTTTCCTTAAAAGTTAACACAAGGCAGCCTTGCAAGAGATTACTGAATCAAGAAGCAAGACTTTGAAGCAATTTGTAGCACTGAAAAAAATGCTTGTCTGCAGTTGAAGCAGAGTTGCACAACATTTACAATTCTTATTCTGATAAGGGCAATTTTGTTCTTCTAATCACATCCCTTATAAAACAGATTTTCAAAGTAGCATTGCTTTGCTCACAGATTTGACTGAGTGCAGTTAAACAAAGCCACAAGCAACAAACACACGCTAAAAGCAGGAATTTCAGTGCCGTGATCAGGAATCAGTTTCCTAACCTGCAGACCAAGGTATCATCTATTCAAGGCTTTGCTCACTCAAAGGAATAGAGCTGGAGGAAAGAGGCAATTTTATTTCTGTATACAGCTTTGGGAAACAGGAAAGTACTGAGGTGAGAGCTGAATGAGTTCTTCAAGTGCATTCAGTGCAAAGATTTATTCTGCTAGCAGGGCAAGTAGGTAGCTCTGCTGGGGCAGAAGGTGCCACTTCCAAAGACAGCTACTTAACCTTGGAGCAAAAGCCTTGGCTTCCCAAGAGTGGTGATGAGTGACTGCTGAAATAGACTACCAAGGTTTTTACCTTTCATTCCTTAATCTGGAACAATGAGTAGATGCATTTTTTGAAAATGTCTTGCTGGCCAGTGGGTATATTGAGGGAAGTGAGGAAAAAGAACAAGAGGCCACAAGTTCTTCTGTGATCCTCCAGAAGATACAAAATAATGCTACTACTTCAGGTACTGAGTACTTGCTCAAGCTATAGCAAGCCATGCTTAGAGTCTCAGTATTCCAGTTTCCTCTGTTACCTGGGAAGTTAACAGGGACTTCAGCTAAGGCACAATACAGAAACAAGTGAAAATTAAGATTCCCTGATGTAAAAAGAGCCTGTATATCAAGGTTAAATGAGTTAATACTCTTTTCTTACCCCAGCTTTAAGAACACATATTTTTTCCATGAAAAATGACTGGTTGACTGGTGAGATTGCACAGAATAATTTTGTGAACTTAAAGTTTTGAATGGTAGTTTTTGTGTTTCTCTAACTATGCTAAAAATGTTAAAATACCAATTCATTTCTATATCAGAAAGACTAAAAACTCCTACAGAAAGTCTGGAATATATTTGAGAGGGTTGTAGCAAATAGGTATCTAGCCACCTGGAGGTATAGCTGGGTGACCTAATTCCTTATGAATGTCAAAATAATGTTATGGAGTATGTGGAAATTCTCATTATTTGCATAAAAAATGGGTGGAGGGGTGAGACACTACCTTTCCTGGATCAGCACACTGATAGATGAAAAGCTAACTCAGTTTCAGTATTAGACAAGGAGAGTACAAGGGGAGAGGAAAAGATTTCTCAGCAAGACTGTGCACTGACTTTGAATACAGAAAGCACCCTATTACACAGCATTAAGTAACACATTTATAAAATGTTCCTATCTCAAGAAAGGGACTCAGGTTTTCCAGCTTTGTCTAGAGAAAAATTCAGTCAAGACAGTCATGTATGTTAATGCTTTGTGTACCTTCTCTCTGGAATCCCAGCAATACACCTGGAGTAGCCAGATGGTCAAAATATTGTCTGAATGGTATTATAATATTAATATTATAATATTAAACCTAAAGTCATAACAATTCAGGGCATAGCATAAACCATACTGCAGGGAAAGGGGTAAATGACTGTTCAATTAATGTTCCAGAGACAAAATCATTGTCTTCAGAAGGAAATCACCCCAACAGACTCCTTAGGTCTTCCACATTCACACAGCTGGAGCAGCATCTCACTCACTTCCTAATACTTCAAGAGCCAATAAAAGATGCTAATAAAATGTGCTCCTCTAAACTAATTAGTGTTAAGGAAAGAAGCTGATCTTAGCTGATATTAGTTTGAATACAGCAGCATCCTGATACCCTTCAAAAATATCTAGGCATAGGGAGATCCAAACAACAAACCCAGAAGATGGAGCCCTCCTAACAGGCTGACAGCCTCAGCCCTTGGTACCCTTAAGCACCAGTCCAAAGGGAAGAGAGCTGTTCAGAAGCACTGGTTAAGCTGGAGCTATCTTATGAGGGTATTTTGTCTTTCTCAGTAGCCCTGTTTCTCATTACATTGTTGGCAACAAGGCTTATGCTCTGCTAATTAAAATAGGCTACTCCCATATTGGTATATTTAATAGCACCAGGCAATACTCCTAGCATGGCAACTGAGCCATCTGTATTGTGGTAACAGTTCCTGGAAAAACTTTGACCTGCTCCAAATAGCACTTTACCAAATAACTCCTGGCTACTGTCCAGGAATGAATAGCATTGCATGGTTTGGGTTGGAAGTGACATTAAAGATCATTTAGTTCCAACACGCCTGCATAGGCAGTGACATGTCCCACAAGACCAGAGTGCCCAAAACCTGACACTCACAAGCTGCTTTTGCATTGGGAAAGGTACAAGCATTTCTTAATGTTTGGGACTAAATACCTGTGCCAGTCTTTCCAGAGTGGTGCCCAGTGACAGACCAAGAGGTAAACAGGCACAAACTTAAACACAAGAATTTCCATCTAATCATGGAGGGAACTTCTGTGTTTTGACATTGGAACAGGCTCTGAGAGGCTCTCTGATGAGCTCTGATGGCTCTCTCCATCTCTGCAGACCTTAAAAACCTGCCTGGATGCCATGCTGTGCAACCAGCTCTAGGTAACCTGCTCTGGCAGGGGAGTTGGACCAGATGATCTACAGAGGTCCCTCCCATCCCCTAACATCCTGTGGCTCTGTGCTGCCCACATTCCCACCAAGGTAAGTATATATAGTATATATATATATAATATATATATATAAGTAGTGTATAAAATAGCCAGACTGAGCCTACGTTCTGGCTAAGTAGGAGCTCCTGTGCTTTGAGAGTCACCAGCTTTTACAGCCAAGAGGCAGAAAGCTCCACACTTCATCAGAAAAACTGTGAAAAATATACAGAGACCCCCACTGATCAGGATCTGAGGTCTAAGATACTATGCAGAATAAGTGCTTTAACTTCATGTGGAAATTGGTCTTAACTCCTGTCACATCTACAAGGCAAAGAGAAGAGACATTCCTGAAAAGGATTCATCCTTAGGAGCATGATTAACATTATGGACTGAGGCCCCAGAATCTTCCTGCACCCAAGGGTCAGACTGCACTGCTCATTAAGCTTTTCATTTGAGACTGAGATCCTCTCAGAACAAAGATGTAAAGAAAATACTTTTTCTACACCTCAGTGTGCTTTTTTGCTTTAAGTCTGTTTTACAGACTAAAATTAAAAGTGCATCAATTAAAAAAGCTCCTTGCAATTTTGATTACTACTTCCCTATGAGACCAGTGGAAGTGAAATCTTTTGCTTTAACTGATGGATATCAAAATGTCAGTATACAGAAAAATATACTGCCTTTTATGCCAGCACTTTTGAAAAAAAAAAAAAAAGGCACAATACTTTTGCATATATCATACATCTATTTATTTCTCATGACAATTTCTAGAAGATAATGGGTCTTATTACTTATTAATACTAGAAACAAGATAGCTCCTCAAATCCTTGTTTCCTCAAGCCGCAGGATCTACAGCATTAAAATTCAGCTCCAGTGAACACCCACAAGTATGAGCAATTTTTTAAAAGAGCCATTCAAAAAAGTAGTAACAACTAAAAATAAAGAATCTCAAGTCAGGTAAATCATTATAAGCATTTCAGGGAGAAAACAAAATGATTAGTCAGTAAACATATAAACACAATAAACATACCATCTAGTGCTGAAATCTGTGGATATATTAGCTCCCAAATGCATTGCCAATAAGCAATGCTAAAGTAATATTTCACCATTTTCTTCTAATTCAGCTGAAAAACTAGGAATCATGCCCAGGTCCCTTCCAGCCCTAGCCATTCTATGATTCCAATGATCCATAGGTGATTCTGTCCCACCTGGAGTGTTGAATCCAGGTCTGTAGTCCTCAGCACAGGAAAGTAATGGATCTGCTGGATCTAGAGGAGGACCATGAGAGGACTGGAGAACCTTTCCTATGAGGAATGGCTGAAAGAATTGGGGCTGTTCAGTCTGGAGAAGAGAAATGCACCAAGGAGAGCGTATCACTGCCTTTCAACACCTAAGGGTGACCCACAAGAAAGATGGGGACAGACTTTTTAGTAGGGCCTGCTGAGATAGGACAAGGGGTAGGTGATGATTTTAAACTGAAAGGGTATAGATTTAGACTGGGTATAAGGAAGTAACAATGGGTAACAGTTTCAGTGAGGGTAACAAACCACTGGAACAGGTTTCCTAGAGAGAGGTGGTAGATGCTTCTTTCCTGGAAATGGAAATTCCTCATTTCAAGGGGGAGTGGACTAAATTACCTTTAATGGTCCCTTCCAATGCAAACTATTCTATGATTCTACCATAGTGCAGCTATACTGTTAGTTTCACACATTTGCTCAGAAGCTTCATGATGTTTTTTTTAAACAACAGCAAAAAGAAGAGAAAAAAACTGAATTTTATTCAAGACTCATCTTTTTGCAGCATTAGCAAGCATATCTCCAGTTCTCCCTACTTCATATATTTAACTGTCTGAGTGAAACAGCTTTCTCAACTTTTGCAGAAATTAAATCAGTTGCTTAATACTTTCAAAGCCTACCCACCAGAAAAACTGCCCTTCATTTCAGAAAGGTCTGTGGTGCATGTGTTCTTGCTGATGCCCTTGAGCCTTCTTCACTGAGGACTCTGCCTCATGATTGCCAAACACATCCTGGTCAGGGACTTGCTACTACTCACAACTCAGGCTGGCTGCTATTAGAGCCATTGCTGCTTCTCTTTCTCAGAGCCTAACAAAATCTAATGTTAAAAGAGAAGAAAATAGATAATTTGACACAAAGGTAGACGAGTTTGCTGCCATTTATGCACACTTCCCATTGATTCTATGTTGGGAGATGGAGGAAGAGGCTCCCAGTGGAGGTGCATTTGAGATTTGCACAACTCAGAACCATTTTCTTTAGGGTGAATGACACTGGGAGCCAATAATAATGTTTGTGACAAGAATCTCCCCAAAGGCCCATATTTTCAAATGAAGCCATTAAGACAATTGGAATTAGTCTGAGTGAAGAATCCAATTACTTTTGCTGGAGATGCCTCCTCTCACATCCACTCTTCCCAGAGATTTATCAGAGCAACAAGAAGTTTACAAGGTTTAAATCAATTCAGAAGGCTGCAAGAATCAATTGCCTTGTTTCCCACAGCTGGACCATGACCAGGAGCAAGGAAGAAAAACCCACCCCTGACTATTGGCAACAGATTCTGCTGTTTTATCTCAACTCTGACCCAGACCTGCAGGACAGAGTCAACTTTGGGGTAAGAAGAAACAATAAATGTCAGCATGAACTATTGTGCATTTTTTGGGGTGTGTGGGTGGGGAATTTCATTTTCTGCTGGAAGATGTAAGGTGAAAAATGACAGTGGGAAATCATTAACCCATAAACATTCCTGTATGATGTTGATGGCTCTTCCCCAATGCCTCTTCCTGGGAAGAAAGGCCATCCTCTGGATAACAGCTGATCTGCTTTACAGCACAACTCATTCCAGTAGCTTAATGTGGTATTCACAGATTTCACTGGGAGTAATGGCACAAGCATACTAAGGAGGTCTTGGACAAATCTAATGACAGTGATCAAAACAGTGTTATCTTTGGCTGGTAGGCATTCTTGTCTGCCAGTTCTTGTGCAGGTATTCCTGCTCTTGGAACTACTTCATTTTAGGTATAAAGCTCCAGGAAAGTATAAAAATAGATTTAAAAAGAAAAAAGAAAAAAGAAAAAAAAAGGTGACTTTCTCAGCAGAATTATTTTCATCACTTCCCACTCACACCCAAAACTAATCTTTCCTGTCAACTGACTGGCTTTTTCTTTTGTTTTCCTGCCTGGATGAAATAATACAGCTAGGCTATTCCTTCCTCCCACTAACTCATCCAATATCCTTGGAAGTTATTTTAGACATCAAGTTTCATTTATTATCTGAAGTAATAAGCATAAATCCAGTTTTAAGGAAAATGGGGTTTCGTGTAAGTCTTTTGCACAGATCTTCCATTCTGTATGCTCCATCTGCATGTGCAATCTGCTTCTGTATTTGCAGCCAGCTTGCATGGGCAGATTAATGCACACAATTAGAAAGCAACCTTACAGGCGTTCAATAAACTGCCTTCATTATTACACTCAAGAGAGTCCCTTTGGATGTCTATAAAAGCCTAGTTTTCTGCCTGTTAGCTAAATAATTGACAATGCTTAAAATAATCAGGAGCAAATGAACAAAACGAAGACCATTGTGCTGAAAAGAAGCAAACAAAAGATTCTCGAGGCTGCAAACCCCTTTTGTGCAAGCCCTCTTTCATTCTTTCTAGCAGCCTATATTAAAAGTCTGGTCAGGTTTACATTTGCACTTTTGTGGGGAAAATTTGTTACCAGACTGCTGTTTGAACCACACATCACAGGGGGCTGAGAAATGGCAAGGACACTGGGATTTATCCTGTAGAATAGATAAATAAATAAAAAAATCTGGTGTGATTCAGGTTTTATTTTCTTGCATTTTATGACTTCTGAGAAAACCGCTTTGGCAAGCAAGTGTATATCAGCTTGGTTTGGTGAACCTCCTGCACTGTGTTTGGAATATACACTTAAAGGCACTCTGGCGAAATCTGTTCCCAGATCCGAATTCTAAGCAGAATATATTGAGTGCACACATGTACCCGAGTGCAGCAGTGCCAGGAATTTTTACAGGATACAACCTTCGCAAAAACAGAAACATGAATATGTAACAAAGAGAGAGATGAAGTGATACAACAGCCATCATGTACTATGAAAAGGAAACCCTATGTGCTAGACTGCTTTTCCCATAACATAAATAGGTAAATTGCTATTAGAAATGCAGTGGACCACATCCAACACTACAGCTTCTGGGAAGTAAAATACAAATGAAATAAAAGCAACTTACTAGAGCACTGGGCTAAAACCTTAAGGTGAGACATGCTACAGTTTAGGCAGAGATTCATACACCCTGCACAGCAAGCCCTAGAGAAAAGCAAGTCATGAAATTTCCAGCCCTCATTACTGTTTCAAGATTTTTTTCGTGTGTCCTAACTAGAGAGGGCTGTCCTGAAAAGTCCTGAGCCAGCCATCTAACTTCTTCTGCTTTCCTATATGGAAAGATGAACCCTTACTCCTTTCCTCATGAGGAGCAGCAATTGCAAAGTATGGACTACTCCAGCATTCACTCTTTTAATGCAGAAAACACAGTCCCTACCACAAATGCATCCAAGACATCATTACTCAGAAGGAAGGAGTCTACATTTAAGCAGTTTTCAGTAGGAAAGTGCACACGAACTCCTGATATTCTAGATATGGTATCTGCAGATGCACAACAACAGCAGCTCTATTGCCAATAAATCCCTCAAGTGTTTATCTCATGGACTTTTCCACAGTGCTCTGCATGCATGTCTAGACCTTATTCTCACAAGACACATATACTCAAGGAATTGTGATAATAGATAGAGTTGATTTTCAAGGGCCAGTTGTACACAACAAAGATAACAAGGCCTTCAAGAGGCTGGATATAACTATATTCTGCAAACAGTGGGCAAATATGCAGGCAATTTTTCCTTTTGGCGTTCGCTTACTTTGAATTACACCCCTTGAAAGGGGATTTCAATGAGAAGTTACTGGTTTTAATAGTGACAGAAATATAATCAGAAGCAAGAACTTCTGGGCAGCATCATACTTTATTGTCAGGGTATGTTAATGACACAAGAATCTTCAGTACCTTTCCATATCAAATAGAAGCGGCACTTCACACAAGAGAGGAACTGATCGGGCTGTACCCTGTGAAGGTAGATACAGCTAGAGGTGGTGATCAATTTTAAAAGGTTTCCCTGCTAATGAGACTGCTGGTAGGCATTGATATCAGGAAAACTGTGATTTTGCAGCTGCTTACAGAGGAGAGACTAACAAGGCAGCTCATCTTGTGAAATGGATCCACAGGCTGTGGCTTTGTAGAGGTCAATGCATGACCTTCCTTTCCCCTCTCCCAGCAAGCAGGGAAGATCAAAATACTCCAGCAGAGACAGAAAGGGAAGGGGCACAACCTCATGCTTCTCCTTTTTGCCTCTAGATGTATAGGCTCTTAGATAATGGAAGTAATGAGTGACTAATTTTTTGCATAGCTTGCAAAACCACAGTTTTAAATACCAAGCATTTTTCTGCTCACGTGTCCCTAGTAGCTGGCAGTACTTCTTCTTTACAAGATCTGGGATGTTGCACAGTATTTCCTAATACTACCCTATGTGGTGCTCCACCATGCCAATGTGTCTTAGCAATATGAACTCAACAATATCCAGTGGTAAATCCATTAGTGCTCAAAACTCTTCTTCCTTTGCCCACCAGAGGTTTCCTTTGGATGAGGTAAGCACTGGCGTCACTCTCCTCAGAATGGAAGATTTTTGGTTAACCAAAACTGCATTCACAGTAGGTAGGTCTTCAGTTCATTTCCTCTAGGTGCAGCATCTACAGGGCCCTCCTGGTATGTGATCAATACACTGTAGATACAAAGAGTTTTTTGACAGCTGAACATATTCTCAAGCAATGGAGCTTGACAGTCTATCTTTAACTTCATTTGCATCAGTCAGTTTGGTTTCCTAAAAATGACATGAGCAGAAAGCTCACAAGGTTCTCCTAAATCAGTGGACAGAACATCCACCATTCAGTCTCCTTCCTACTCCCCAGGCTGTCTAAGTTTCTGCACCACTTGGAAACAAACTGGCCACTGACATGAAGGTTGGGGTCTGCTTGACAGGACCGAACTTACTTTTAGTGGAAAAAGAACTGATAAACAGAGTTCATTTCAGCCTAAGCAAAAAAAAGGCACAGACAGGAATGGTGAGGGAAAGGAAAAGATATGTCTCTGTTCATAACTGAATAAACCTTGAGAGAAAAAAATTCAGATTAAAGGTGAAGGTAGAATCTCTGGCAATCCTTCAGGAAAAAGCATGTCCTATAACTGAGGACCTTGCACTGAAAAGATCTGTTGAAGTTGTTGGTGAGTTGGGCTCAAAGAGCACAAAGGTGTCTATGTAGTGAGACAGGACCAGGTGCCCTGAGTTATTGATGAGTGGGTGTGGGTTCACCTGTGTCTGGCCTCCCTCCTGAGCATGTGCAGGAGCAGGGGGCCAATAAGAGA
This sequence comes from Calypte anna, assembly GCF_003957555.1. NCBI lineage: Eukaryota > Metazoa > Chordata > Aves > Apodiformes > Trochilidae > Calypte > Calypte anna. The sequence continues at coordinate 167,809,982 of NC_044244.1, forward strand.
GCAGCTGACACCCACAGAGACAGCTCTCACTCTTCAGTGAGGATTGAGAAGCCCACAGCTCAAGGAGCCCCAGGAGCAGGCAAGAAGGGGTAGATCCAGGAGCCCCAGGAACAGCCCTAGGACATCGTCCAGGAATGGGCTAAGCCCCGAGGCCTCAGGATCAGCCCTAGGAGCTTGAAGGGCTCCTCCCGCTTCATCTGGTGGAGAATGCGGGCAGCCTGCAGAAAACCTAGCTGGCACAGAAACTGCAAGAATGTTCTCCCTGTAAGGTATGATCAACAAGCTCTCTGGACAGGAAACCCCAGAGCAGAGGGGTAAATCCCATGAGGAAGGGTTAAATCCCGAGGCCCATGAGGAAAGAAACCCTGGAACAGAGGGAAACCAAGCCAGAAGAGCAGATACAGGAGGGAGAATAATAACTAGAAGAACAACTTGCAGAGACTCTGTGAAAAGTGCCTGGTGCAACTTGCAGAGACTTTGTGAAATATGCCTAGGCTAAGCCCTTGAGCAGAGGGAAATCCCATGAGGAAGGGTTAAATCCCGAGGCCCATGAGGAAAGAAACCCCGGAATAGAGGGCAAGTGCCTGGGACAATTTGCAGAGACTTTGTGAAGAGTGCTCAGACAGCTTGCGGAGACTTTGCCAGAAAGGGGCTGACATCGAGCGAATATATGGGTATGCTTAATTCCCCTTAAAGAAGGTTGAAAGAAAGAAGGTTGAGAATTCTCCCCAAAATACGTGTAAGGGTTGAGAATTCTCCCTAAAAATATATGTAAAATAAGTTATATGTTATATGTAAGTTATATGTTTAAATCTTGTAAGTTATATTTTTGTGTAAAAATCCTCTAACCTCTCGGCGCCTCCTCGATGCTCTTAGTTGAGTGTCCCGCGGGGCCCGAAGAAAAATCCTGTAAGTGTATTCTTGTGTATAAAAAATCGTGCTATGTAAATATGTAAATGTCTATGTAAATGTCTGTGTAAAAAAAAAAAAAAAAAAAAGGGGGGGGGAAATGTAGTGAGACAGGACCAGGTGCCCTGAGTTATTGATGAGTGGGTGTGGGTTCACCTGTGTCTGGCCTCCCTCCTGAGCATGTGCAGGAGCAGGGGGCCAATAAGAGAGCAGCTGACACCCACAGAGACAGCTCTCACTCTTCAGTGAGGATTGAGAAGCCCACAGCTCAAGGAGCCCCAGGAGCAGGCAAGAAGGGGTAGATCCCGGAGCCCCAGGAACAGCCCTAGGACATCATCCAGGAATGGGCTAAGCCCCGAGGCCTCAGGATCAGCCCTAGGAGCTTGAAGGGCTCCTCCCGCTTCATGTCTAGTCTGTCAGAACCAGGCAGAGATATAAAGCTGTGTAGGGTCTTCAGAAATCCTGAGTAATCAAAACACCTTCTTGGGAAATCCACACTGGGACAGAGGAAAACCAGTAAGCAAAATACCAAAGCTAGAGCCAAATGTTGGCAATATACTTGAGAAAAGATCTCTACACAATGTGAAGAAACAAAAGGAAAAATACAAGAAAGCTGGGATCAGCAAGAAAGCGCTAAAATGCCCATCCATTAGAGAACAGTCTGGGCAAATGATAAAGGAACTGGAGCTACCAGAATGGGACAACAGTGACTTCTTTAAAGGTCAGAGAGGAGGAAAGAACAATTAAAAGTACAGAGAACACAGGTGAGTAATTCCAGGAGCCAAAGATAAAAAAGGTAAAGGTGACTAAACAGCTTTGTGTGTTAATTATGTGATAGAACTGGTTTGGGTCAGTTAAAAATAAATAAATAGCATAGTGTTAGCTGGCAAGGAAGAAACTTCACTGCCAGTTGAATTAATTAAGCTAGGATTTAAGCCATACCTAAATCTAACATTAAGAAGATATCTGGGGAAACAGGTCTTCACAGCAGATCTCTACATTTAAGCTGTAGAACTATGTTGAATATAGGAAGTCCTTGTTTTGATAACTAGTCTTGGATTAAATGTTCACATACTGATTCAATTAGAGAAAGAAAGCACAAAGTCATTCTATAATTCACAGGTTTCATTTCAAAGTGTACATTTTGAAAAGCTAAGAGAAATCTATTGAACCAAATTAGGTGACTTTATAGCATCCTTCCAATACCTGAAGGGGGCCTACAAGAAAGCTGGGGTGGGGCTTTTTACATGGGTGTGTAGCAAGAGGACAAGGGGAAATGGTTTCAAACTTGAAGAGGGGAGATTTAGATTGGACATGAGGAAGAAATTCTTTCCTCTGAGGATGGTGAGACACTGGAACAGGTTGCCCATGGAAGTTGTGGCCCCCTCCCTGGAAAGTTTCAAGGCCAGGTTGGATGGGGCCTTGAGCAACCTGGTCTGGTGGGAGGTGTCCCTGCCCATGCAGGGGGGTTGGAACTGGATGATCTTTAAGGTCCCTTCCAATATAAACCATTCTGTTATTCTATAATTCTGTGAAATTGCTTACAGAGTAGGGTATGGAGGAGGCTTGGAATACTTCGCAGATTCACAGAATGGCTGAGTCTGGGTGGAACTGCTGAAGGTCCACGTAGTCCAACCTCACAGCTCAAGCAAGGCCACCTGGAGCCAGCTGCCCAGGACCCTGCCAGTCAGCTTCTGAGTATCTCCAAGGATGGAGACATCACAAACTCCCTGAGCAACCTGTGCCAGTGCTCAGCTAACAACACAGAAAAAAAAAATGTTTTCTGATGTTCAGAGGAAACCTCCTGTGTTTCAGTTTGTGCCCTTGTTTCTTTTCTTGGGGTCCAGTGTTTCAAGTCAAAAAGAGAAAGAAACAATAGCAGGAGCCAAAGTCTTCCTGATCCCCAAATGAGACAAAACCAACAATCAACAAAGCAATGCCCAAAAGCAAAATGACAGGCAGATGAGAAATGTTAAGCAATGTTTCAAGTTTTACTTACTAATTTTGATCCTCAAAGAACATCTCTCTTCTTTGCATTTCTTGTTGCCTTTTTTTAACTTCAAGTCTCTCTGCCTAAAGCATCAAAAACAGGAAAGCATACTTTAGACTAACAGTAAGCCAGAAATAATGCTGATTACTTCATTTTGAGTATTTCAATATTCTGTTTGTCAAAACAACTGTAGAGTAGAAGCTGGGTAAAGAAGCGACAAAACCCCAAATTTAAGTGTTCAGACATGACCCAACAACTCCTCATAAACTCAGCAAGAGACCAGTCTGAAATAGAAAATTACACTGTGCTCCTGGCAGATCCATCTAGGCTCAGGAAGGGCCTCAGGAGCCATCACATTTGTCATGCCACAGCACTTCTGGGGTCATTCCTCAGTATAATTGATGCAACATTGATTTTAGTAAGAAGGTAGAGTATCTGCAATATGGCATCACAGCAGATGGTAGCCTTGTAGCACTGAAAGCACAGTGGTATGAGTATATGTAGAGCTGAAGGCCACACAGAGCTGTGGCCTTCAGTAACACCAGGTACTGACCAGTTGAATGCATGCTAAGCCAGATAAAGGTGGGAGACACTCGTATTTAACCAGTATTACTCTGCCTCAGATATAACATCTTATGAAAGAGCCAAGTAAAGCCTTAACACAAAAAAACTTGAGGAAATCTGGTTACCACACAAGTGATTAAGTGTTTTAAAATAAAATCACACATAATTTCCAGGAAACGGTCCTACAAGCTGCCCCACTCCTTACATTCAAGTAGAATAAAATGTTCATAGAATCATAGAATTGGCTGGGTTGGAAGGGACCTCAGAGATCATCAAGTCCAACCCTTGATCCACTACCGCTGCAGTTACCAGACCATGGCACTGAGTGCCACATCCAGTCTCTTTTTAAATATCTCCAGGGATGGAGAATCCACTACTTCCCTGGGCAGCCCATTCCAATGTCTGATCACCCTCTCTGTAAAGAAATTCTTTCTAATATCTAACCTAAACTTCCCCTGGCACAACTTGAGACCATGCCCTCTTGTCTTGTTGAAAGTCCTCTGGCAAAAGAGACCAACCCCCACCTGGCTACAACCTCCTTAAAACAAGTTAAAACAGAAACTAGAGAACTTGCTGCTGGAGCAGTAAGTAGCTCAAACAAAATTCCAGTCTAGAGTAGGCCAGCCAAATATTTTTTTTTACACACAAGCTGTAGGTAGGTCCAGTGGAAAGAACAGTCAAAAGACAGCTCAGTGTATTAAAAGGATAAATGAAGTGTCAAATTAGGAATTCAACCCTGTTATATTTTGAGAGCAGTGTCTGACACTGCAGTTGGTGGGGGATGCTCCAACAAGAGCTCCCACCTGAGGCTGACAACCATGAGTGGGTTGATGAACCTGCAACCTTGGACCTTGCTCTGCTCATCACTCATCCTCAAAATGAAAGAAGTGATTGTTTGGAAACCCAGTAGCCATACATTGCTCTAAACAAAGTGCCCTGGCAATTTCATACATTACCTTGCAGAGATGAGAAGGGAGCAGTAAATGGAAATGGACCACTTGGTCTGAGCCCCATATCAAGGAGAGGACACAGGGCCTGGTTGGGGTATTACAGAAGGCCATGTAAAACACGGTGTGTGTCTGTGTGTGTGTGTAAAGGGAAAAGTAGTGTTAAGGACAGGCTGTAATCACTGTCTCCATCACTTTTTTCCTTGTCATGCAGTCAATAAGATTTGGAAAAAATTACAATTCTACTGGCAGTCACTCAATTACTTTGCCTTCAGTGATTTCAGGGTGGTAATTTTTAATTGGATCAAGAATGAATGTCTGGAAGAGATTTGCAAAACAAGTGCAGATTCCTCCTCGGTATGTATTGGATTATGAAAGAAATCCCATCAGATGTTTGCATATAGGATAAGAGCCACAATGTTGTGTAACAATGATATAAGCTGTTGGAAGACAAATGAGTTAGAAGTTGTTATTTGGAAAAGCAACGGGAAAATAAACAAAAACAGGAAGAGAAATCTCTGAAAAATGCATCTCAGTTCTCAGTCATTTGACATGCTGAGACAGTGGTAGAATGTATGAAGTACTAATGTAATTAAATAAAAAAAACAGACTAAAGTAAGGAGTATCACCTCACAGTAAGGGTACATTTTTAAACTGTTCATGGGCTATCTTGCTTGCTCCTAACAGCTCCATCCAGAGTCAGATGAAATTTTAGGTAAAAAGGTCCCACCTGCCTGTGAAACTTAATTTACAGGGAAAGAAAGGAGGAAGAAAGGAGATCTGATGGCATCTATTACAGTCAAAGGTGATGTTGATACCCTCATGACATCCGTGATATCACCTGCTCTTACCCAATCCTGCTCAGCCCTGAAAGCTGACACCTCCACCTCGGAAAAAGCATTTGGCCTGGAATCTACCATCATCCCAAAGGGCCCCTGAAAGTTCAAATCCAAAGCTCACCAGAGTTGCTATGGTCTAGCTCCTATCTAGAACAACATAGTGATATTAACTTTGAGAAATACAATCCTTCAATGTCACTCCCATCTCACACTAGATTAAAAAGAAGGAAATATCCTACAGCTATTCTGCTACCAGAATGGTTCCCAAAGAAAGCTTCAGCATACTGAAATTACTTACTTGGGGCTGGCGTAGCTGCTTTCTGCTCTGCAGATTTATCTTGGTACCCCTGCTCAGGATGCATACAAATGACAAGCAGCAGGGCTGGGACATTCTCTAACTAATGACAGCCTATCAACAGAGATTGCCAATGCACTCCACATTTGGCACTGTCTTTCAAAACAAAGCCAAGAGCAGAACAGCTGCGTTATTGAAGGTAAACATGCTGAAAAGCATTAGCAGAAGGTCTGTAAAGTGCCTGGTTTTCACAAATTCCCCCCAAAAAAGGCCATTCATGCTGATTAACACAGTCAAATTAAAAAGCACATGATTTGATAAAGAAGAAAATGAAATTACAGCCTATTCTAAATAGGGCAGTTTCTAAAGATGGCAGGACTGCTACTATGAAACGTAAGAGCAAAAGAAAGTTGCCTACAGTAGAAGTACACTGAACCTTTTGGACCTTCTAATATTTAGGTGAGATTTAGAATATGCAAAGAAATCCTAAAGAGAGGATAAGAGGAACATGGGTTAACTGACAGGAAACAGAAATATTCAGTGTACTGGAGTGCTATTTTGTGTACAGCACAGGAGTAAAAAGTTTAAAAACCAATAAGCCAACTGTCAGTCACATCCTTATTTTCTTGGGAATTTCCACAGGTCTTTCATCTGAGAGACTTAAAGGAAGTTACAGTAAAGTCTTGGCAAAACTTGGCAGAAGGCTGCACAAAAAACTGCAGATGCCTTCTACTAAAGACCAAATAATAATTATGCTAATTCCCATGTGCTTTCTGCAGATAAGACACAGATCTCAGCACTAGGGACAAATACAGAAATATGGACTGTCCTCCTAACATTACAAAGTCTTTCTAAAATGACCTCAGTGAGCAATCAGAGATCCAAGAGATCAGTGAGCCAAGACAAAAAACCAAACTCATGCAGCCCAGGGTCACCCCGTGAGCAAACCAAATCCCAGGACAAGCTGCCTGACACATAGCACATGCAATCCCAAATCCCATTCACTGCTATACATAGAGACCCAAGTACCAATTCACACAAACTAGTCCTGTGGAACACAGAATGAGGGGGAAGGATCCAATTTCTTCTCTCTGGGCTATAGACAGAGATAAGGTAAACTTCTAGAGCATAGGTATTCCAGCATCTAACCTCATGGATAACTAAGGAATGACAGAGAGAGGCAGGTGGGCTCACCCTGTTGGTAAGCTAACCTTCAGCACTTGGGTACTGCTTTGGTAGACATTCAGTTTTCTCCAGGTCACAAGGATTATAGAGGAGTGGGTACTGCTTTTGTCTGTGAACCAAGCATGAAAGCATTGACATAAAAAGATTCTCTGTTTTGCAAGCAGCACTGGCTTATCTGGCTTATGATGTAAGCATCATGCTTATAATCATGAAAAACTGAGCTGAGAAGCAGTGCCTGTTCTAGTCATCAGACATTAGCTTGTAGGGCTTCACCATTCATGTTTGTTGGCACAGTACCTCTCCAGCTGTGAAAGTTTCAGGGCCCCTGCTGAAAAAGCTGGCCAGCCATTATCTCCTTTTAGACTGTCAGACAATTAGGGTTTTACTGAACGAGCAATAACTTTGAGCAAAAGAGGGACTCGCCAGAAAGAAAAGGAGGCTTGTGAATTTGGAGAAAGACATGCTCACAGTTGATGCCCTGCAGGTGCAGTTGCCTACAAATCCACCACTTAAAAAAAAAATAATAAAAAATTGTCCTCCTGTGATAATCAGGGCCCAACATTGGGCCCCAGAGTACAAGTTCTTTAGGATCTTTTCCTGTCATCCCTAGCTCTCAGTAGCCTTTCATCTGCGGGCAGGGTAAGACAGCCAATTTGACACCTCCTAGTGGCTTTCCAGCATGCAATTATTAAACAGAGTTGAATTTTTAATGAACAAACATCTTCCAAACAGAAATCTTAATCTGCTCAATCACTGTTGTGGAAGACAACCCAAGTAAACAAATGCAAACTGAGAGTTCTCTCTCATCCTCCTCTGTTTTGTTTGTTTGCTTTGTGGGTATCTATTTACTCAAATTAAACTGCCTGTTTGGCAAAGATGTTTGCCACGATGTCACATTCTCCTTTAGAAGAAACTGATAACTACAGTTTTACTACCTACAATATCTATGAAGATTTTATAAACCGTGGGAGTCAAGGTAAGGAAATTAAATAGCACAAGACCAAAACTGATACATCAATAAATTTTCTATGTGTAACAATAAATTATAGCAGTCTTGCAATATTTTTCTTGTCTCATGCCCATGGGCAAACAACATATATTTATTAGGTGAATAAAATGTATTTAATCTCTTTTCTACCATTGCTATCATCACTGCTTCTGGAGCTACCCATGAGCTGGTAACTGTTGAAAACATTTTCCAGTGATAATACTTTATGGTCCTGTGAGTTACTGTGTATGGGCTTAGCCCCAAGGACTGATGCTAACTGAGAGGCTGAAAACAGACTAATTTACCTAGAGGCAATTAAGGATATTTTTGTTTATGCATGTCATTTTATGCCATCCAGAAGTGTTGATTTTTAATTAGCTCTCAGGCTTCAACTTCTACACAAAAGAAAATTTCTATTGTTGTGGAGACAAAACCTGCAAACCTGAAATCTCCCTTTCTCTCATTACTGCTGTGCACATCACTACAGTGCTTTTTTTTTTTTTTTTTTCCCATTTTCATTTAAATTCCATTTTACACTCTCAAATGAGTGCTACTTGTCAAGGAGACACGAATAAACTTTTAGAAAGGTTCACGTAGCACACAGGATGAGAAGGTACTTTGTGAGAATTACTAAAAAACCCTAAACAAATGCAAAATAAACAATTCTAAAGTAGATACTGTTGGTGTCACGATATGGCCAACACAAGAAGGAAAAGGTAATTTATATATTAGCAACTTATCTGGATGTGCTCCTCCCAGGGCAGCTGGAGAGGCATCTTCATTTCAGGGTGCACTCTCCACAATCCAGACAGACTACACTGACCTTTTCATGATTCAGATGCCTTATCCACCATGACAGGATGGTTTTTCTTGTATTCTTCCCACGTGTACAGCAGGCAGTTATAGATTTCTATAAGGTCTTTGTGCCATTTGCCATAATCAGGTTGTAAAGAGAAAGCTCAAGACAAAGTGAACTATGTAGCCTGCACCACTATTCACAACATTAATGTTGTCCCTGGTGTAGTTCTTTTCTCTCTGCTAAATCTTCAAGATGGATGAAACCAAAAGGCTGAAGTTTCTGAAGAGCCAAAGGAACACCCAATCCCCAAGGAACACTAGATCAGATATCCCTCAGTCAGCTACTGAGAGAAGGAGGACAAGATTTCCTAACTCCCTGATGCAATCTAGGGATAATATTTCATTTGATTTGCCTGTTTCATGTAGTTCAGCAAAATCAAGCATCAAGACATGAGCTTTGGTTTATGGCTCCACCTCTGCAGGAATGGTTTACCTTTTCTCTCTGAATTGCTTTCTTTTTCAGGATTTCAGCTTCTTCAGCTGCCTTTTTTGCTTTTACATATTCTTCTCTCTTGTGCTGTATGACATAAGCATAGAAAATTCTTTTACACAGAGCACATAAGGTAACGTGACTCCAATACAACACATCTTTCAAGCCTAAAGTGTGTTTGAGCAAAGTTTCCAGAATATTTTCATAAAATGAGACACTGAATAAAGCAGGCTGTGCACCTCCTTCTCCAATACTTCCTTCAAGAAAACTGAGAAAGCTAAGACTGATAAATAGGAATCCAGACAAGGAATTACATAGCTGATTGACAACTTAAAAAGTATTTGTATCTTTTATAACAGGAACAACAGTTCTCCATAAGCACTGGATGAGGTGGTACCTTGATTAATTAGTGGAAGTGCAGGCAGCATGATGGAAGATAAAGAATGTATTCAAATGGCTTTACAGCTGCACTGGTGCAATTTTGGATATGATATGTGATATAGGTTGCTACATATTTATGGCCAGATTTCTCATTTTCTTTGGTGCAGAACATTTGTTCCTGGTTTTCTGCTGCTTCCTTGAGGTTTCATGACTTTCTTTTGTCAAGCAGCTGTGAGTTTATTTTATAGCCATTTGAAACACTTCATGAAGAGATTTTTTTTTTTTGAGTTCTTAAAATAAACAGTTTTTTTCTTCCTGACCTTTTGTTGGTATTTAGATTGGATGAGCATCATTTGCTGGTTTTGCCTTGCTTGAACTTCTGATTCCTTTCCACCTTAAAAAAAAAATTAAAAAAATTAAATTGTGTTTTGCATGAGCATTTTAAGTTCAAATGCCATTCATTTCAGAGCAGAGCAATATAACAGATTGGATGTATGCATATACAGGAAATTTTTCATAATTACAGTAGCTGCCTGACATTAAAGAGAATAGACAGGAGACCTTTCTGATCATTTTATCCATCCATCAAAGGCAGCAGATTGTTATTTATAGAGCATTCACTGTATCATCCACTCTGCCAGCAAATACGTCCTACAGTATACGATCAGTTTACTGAGGCACTATTTCATTTTCAGAAAATAAGTCACGCTTTGCAGAACAGTCTTCATTTTCAGATCCAGCTCTCCTCACCTTTGCTCATTTTGTCACACATAGAGTCAGAAATTTTATCGCCAGAAAGTTTCTCTTTTATCAAATTTGGGAGTTTGGAGTCTCTGCTGCAGTGAAATGAGGCGACCAGGTGCCACTAATTGCCAGGGAGTGAGCATGAGCTTGTGTCAAGCCCACCTGTGCCTGATTAGGGTGGGTCCCCAGTGCTCATGAGCAGGACCAGGGGGCCAATAAAAGGTGAGGCCTAAGACACAGGCTCAGCTCAGTCCTGAGCTAGCCAGCAGAGAGGCCAGTTGCTCTTGGAGCAACAGCACTGATCTGAGCAAGTCAACTCTGAGAGCCATGGGCTTAGAGCATTGCTTGTGAGTCTCTGCTGGAACACCTGGTTGGACCTTGAAGTGCTGTTCCCTAAGAGAGGTTTGTCTTGCTACACTCTGCCAGCTCTAATGGGAGGCTATCATTTGAATACCTTCTAAGTAATGTATTAGGGCTTGAGGAAGAATCCCCTTTCTGAAAAGAAAATCAAAGCCTTTTCTCACAGATCTCTTATTCATACCCAGGTAACAGAAGCTGCCCTTTCCAAAAGCACAGGCTCTCTTTTGAAAACATCTAAAGCTCTGGTCGTGATGTTCAGCTTTCAATTTAAAAAACAAAACAAAACAAGAAAACCACCAAACAAAACCTGACCACAAAACACAAGCAGCAACAACAAAAAAACAAAACCAAAACTGAAACCAAAATCAAAACCATAACCAACCAAACAAAAAGAAGCCAACCACACCAAGAAAGTTATGATAGGCCTTAAGGCATAGGGGAAGTGGGTTTGGTTGTACCACTCTGCTTTACTGCTTTCCAAAGAATTTTCTTGCCTTGGGAAATCAAAAAATTAATTATCTCCATTGCTGAAAAAACAGGCTTCACCCCATTGTGAGGATGAGGGCTGTATTTTCAGCAGCTGATTTTCTGAGAAGTTCCCTGCTATCTGACTTAATTCTGCAGAAAGAGTCAGACTGATTTGTGCTACTCAAGGTGTCTGAAATTTCAGACATCTATACTAGATCTTTCAAGAGGCATCACCTTTCATTAAAAGTAGCTTTCTCCACTTACTAATGGTAGGTAAACTAATCTTCAGATGCTTCTGTGAGGTTCAGTGAATGGACGATTAATTCCCTAGGTGTGAAAACATTTCTATGCCCAGAAATAACTCTAAGATCAATGTCTCAAGAAAAACTGGCCATACAGTACAGCAGCAACAATATACAGTAGCAAAAAGCATACAGCTGGCATTCCAGAGTGTATCCTTCCCCAGGTCTAGAAAATAAAATTGCTAGAAAATATAACTGGCAATATTTAACACTCTTGTGTTCACCTTCTGTTTCTGTATGTACTGTTGGACATCGGCTCTAAACAAGTATTTTACTGATCATTATTAGCCATTGTCTATAGCCTTTCAGCCAAGTTTAACTTATTCAAGTTGGGTTGCCTGTAATACATCAAGTTTCACTGAATTCAGAGTACGGCATGACTAGCTGTATATACTGGGACTGAAAAAGAGGCTTTTGCATTTATCAGGCATGATGTGTTGCTCTACTCATTGCTTATGGAGGAGTTTGGAATTTGCATCTCATCTCATTGCTCTCATCCCTCTACGGTACCTGAAAGTTTGCCTGTCAAATATTACCGAGACAAAATCCAAAAGACTTGTTTCCCTATGGAAAGCAGGGGTGTTAAGAAACTTAAGCTTTAAGAAGTCTCTGGTGATTCAGACTAGATGTGTATTCTCTTGATATCACTCCGGGAAAACAACCTAATGAGTACCTACAGTTGTGAAATTAGAGATGCTACTTTTATTTTATCCTCCTTCCTGAGCTCTCCTCTGTTTCCAATTTGTTCCTGTGGGAATTATAAGATCTAATAATCTTTGCACCTTACCTCTTTTCAGATGCACTAAGTCTCAGTCTCCAGAGGTCTTTCTAAGTGACTGCTAGTGACTGAATAGCTCATATAACTTATTTGAATTCTTTCAGCTTTTTCCTGCCTCTTTTTTTTTTTTTTTTTCCTTCTCCTTAATTTGCTTCTTTCCCAGGGAAGTTTTTAAATGCAGGGGGAACAGGAGAAGGTCAAACTCCCCACCCTCATAGTTCCTACAGGTTTGTCACTTCATCCTCAGTCCTGCAGCAACCTGCACATATTCTGCATAGGCACCACACACCACCTTTGTTTTCAGATTTCACTTTCTTCAGCAAAATCTTTTCACTCCTCTCTGGACAGAAGCATGTCTTCTAGGAATTACTGACAGGAAAGCAGCAGCTACTCTGTATGAACTCAACCAAGACCACATCTGGCCACTTGATGGCAGGCTTCCAGGGCATCACCACCTTGCAAAGATAGGTTCCCCATGGCAAACAAGCGGAACGTGGCCTGTAGATTAAAATAAACATGTGGATACAGCATCACCCTGACTACAGAAACAAATCTGGTGTTGGGGTCAGTACAAATTCCTCCATCTCACACCTGGTATCTATTCTTATAAACAGTAAACCACCCCAAATAGATCTTATATAGCACGGCAAAGAAAGAACTTAGTTCCCAGCTCAAGCAGACAACAGACTGCACTGTATAGCCCAAATTGTCCTATGAGAGCCAAGAGAAGGAAAAGGAGCTCTACTTTTACAAAACTAATAAAGGTATCATTATAGTAATTCAGTTTGTCAGAATTAATTTTGTCCCATTTCTATTAGTGCAGCTCCTCAAGGTCAGCCCATTTTTGCTGTGTAGTATCCTCATCATGTTCTTTACAGACCATGCTTTCAAGTTTTGGCTTGTCAGCAAGTTTCATCAGCTCTCTCCTATTTTCTGTGCCAAAGACATTAAAGAAAGATACTAAACCAAAGTAGGGTGAAAACTTGTATTTGAAAAGCACTTTTACTGACCTTGCTCTGGCCTCAGCACAACCTGCAGCCTTGTTCTCTGTACAAGGTTGGGGCAGTGTCAAGGTTCTTTTTGGTCTTTTAATTCTTTTGTAAAATAACTCCCAAATTGTACTAAATTAAATGCTTTATAGTGGCTGCAGCTGAAGAGATTCACTGTGCTTCCTCTCACTTGTCTAGAAAAAAAGCTGGCCATCTTATCAAACACTTCAGTTTAGTGTAACCCAAATTCTAGTAGCTTTCCATCCTGTTTTTCATTTACCTGTCTCTGTTTTTATTTGTATAGAACTGGTAATAAGGCATTTCATGCACATTCATCCTGCAAATGCCTGAAGCTACTGGGATCACCTCTTTTTCCCAGTTTGGACCTAGTCAGTATCAACCAGGCCTCTGCTGACTCCTCACCCCCACTGTGGGGAAGGGAGGAGAAAATCCACCTAAAGGCTCCTTAATTGAGACAAAGATAGGGAGATTTTTCACTCCACAATTACAGTCATAGTCAAAATATATTAAATTATGACTCAACTTGGGAAGAGAAAAAAATAATTTAATCTCCAAGGAGAAAGAGAAAAAATGACCAGATATTAATACCTTCCCCCCACCCCTCCCTCCTTTTTGGGCCCACACTCCTGCCCCTTTCAGGTACTGGAAGGCTGGTATAAGATCTCCCTGGAGCCTTCACTTTTCCAGGATGAATAACCCCACTCTCTCAGCCTGTCTTCATAGGAGAGGTGCCCCAGAATCATCTTTGTGGCCCTCCTCTATACTCGTTACAATAGCTCCATGTCCTTCTTATGCTGGGGACCCCAGAACTGGACACAGCACTTCAGGTGGAGTCTCACAAGAGCAGAGTAGAGGGAGAAAATCACCTCCCTCAACCAGCTGATGATGCTTCTTCTGATGCAGCCCAGCACATTGCCAGCTCATGCTGAGCTTCCCATCAACCAACATCCCCAAGTGCTTCTCCTCAGGGCTGTTCTCAATCCATGCTCCACTCAGCCTCTATTTGTGCTTGGAATTGCCCTGACACAAGCGCAGGACCTTGCACTAGGACTTTTTGAACTTAACACAGTTTGCACAAGCCCGCCTCTCAAGCCTGTCAAGGTCCCTCTGGATGGCCTACCTTCCCCCCAGCATGTCTGCCTTTTTTTTCTCAAATGTTGTATAGATTTTCTACACTGATCTCAACAGATTTCTTGAGTGATATTCTATCTTCATGGTCATGACCATCAAAAAGCACAGAGCAAATTCAGTAAGCTCATGTTAACTCTTACTGACAATGAATCTCTTTATTAAGTAGCATATGAAAAGAAAGTTTAAAATGTCTCATGCCATGAAAAATAAAATTTTGTAATTCACAATAGCTGATTTACACTTCTTACCCAGTCTCTGTGGAGCCAAGTTAATTGGCCCTGGTCTGTGTTCTTGCCTCCATCGTTCCAGGTCATCTAGCTCTTTCTTAGCAACTGAACAGGTACAAAAAGAAATAAACACATGGAAGTTAGAAACAGTACTAAAAAGCAGTCAGCATCCCTAATTGTATGTAACCCTGAAGACCCATCCAGGAAGGTGGGTCCTCCTTGTTCTCAAGGGGTGTAGACACCCCCAGAGGTTACGTAGTCACTGCACTGATCAGCTAATAAGGCAAACATTTTGCCTAACTCAAGACTATGGTAAGCAAGCCCTAGGACTCAAACAAAACAGCTAAAGGACTGCTAATAGGCTTCTTTTAAATCCCTGGGAACCTGTAGGTAAATGCCACAGTATTTACTCCTGCAGGTAAAGCAAAGGTTGCTACCATTAAGATGTTATTGCTGCATGGAGGGAAATGCTTGTGGTGTAACACTTCCCATCAGGGAAATGAAGAATAAGGAATTTTCTTACCCAACAACCAGCTCCCTAAATAAGAACAGAAGGAATGCATTACTCAGGTTCAAATTAAGACACTTCAACAGAGATGTCCACATGCGAGATAGGTGACAAGGTCTCAGTGTAGTCAGTGGATGCAGTCAGGGGCACCAGTCTTATTCCCTAAGATGGCTGGATGATTAAACTGCTTTCTTGAATTGACTGACAGAGGAAAAAACACAGTTCCCTTCAATAGCAAGATGCACAAAGGCTTTGAAAAGAGAAGCTATGTTTTAGATGACAAGGGCTTTTACTGAAACCAACATAAACTGTAATGGCAGGCTCTGTCTATCAGACACTTACTCCAGCTCTCCTCTAACAAGACAAAGCCAGTTCCTGCACAAGTCTCTAAAGAGGTTCAACAGAGACACCAACTTGTTATTCCATCTTTAAAAGAAGCACTTAGGTAGAGACTGGATTTGGTGAGGCCCTATTTTTGCCAGCATCCATGGCAGAAATCCTTGGCATGCTTCAGATCTTTCATGCTGGTGGTATGAAGATTTTTTAGAGAAGAACAACACCTTTGCTGTTAGTGTCAGAGTCAGCCTTATGATCTGCTTTTATTTCTCCTTCCAGAAGTTTGATTCAGAAGTCCATTTTATTTCTTGCAACCAAAGGAAGCCAACCCCTACATCAGCCTGCTGGTGATGCATTTCAGCCAAACTCAATGTTTGAACAGAAAGGATTTAATTGCTCTCTTTCCATGAGGGCTCAAAATGTGAGGAGTGCTGAGTGACACCCATTCTTGCACAGACAGCCAGGAGTGTAGGACTTGGTCACCTCTGCATACTGAATTTCTTTCATGACCAACTCTTGCTGTTCTTTTGCCAGTGAAGACTTTCTAATACATGCTTTGTCTTTCTGTTAAGGTTTGAGGGTGCTTCTGCTTAGGTCCTTTCACCAGCAAGACTCAAAGCCAAAAAAAGAGAATTTAAATCCACAAATATTTTCCATTTAAAATTATCTTTCTCAGCTTCATAAAAAGAGCCACCTACAATCCTTAAATGGGGATTCAGGAGCCAACAGGTGCTTTAATCTCCACGTGAGAGTATGGTCAAAAATATTTCTTATATTTTTCTTCTTCTTTCCCCTTATCAAGAGAGTGTTCAAAGTGAGGTTGCCCAGTCTGAATTTAGTCCTCTAAAAGTGGGATTGAGCTAATTCCAGCTGACTCTTGGAGAAGCCATCTTGAACAGCTCCAGCATATAAATTACCAGAAACCTTTTTCTGAACAAGATTTATTCTGGATGAAGTTTAGTCAGATGAGAAGTTAATCTTCAGAAAAGCTCACATGATGATGGAGAATGCTCATAGCACTGACTTTTCTATCAAAGCTGCAGATATAAAAGCGTTGTAAAAATGAAGAGAAAAATAAGGTCCACAATACCAACTTACTTTGCTGTAGCTGGTTTCTTCTTGTTTTGTTTGGAGTTATCAGGACATATGGGCTGACACTAAAATGAAAGAAAACACACTCTTATTTTTCCTGTTTACTGAAAACCAGGACTAGAATGAGGTTCATTCATCAGCAAGGTCAGCTGTCTGCTGTTGTAACAACTAATTTTGTATCAAACCCAGTACTTCTTTTGTTTCAGCTCTTCGGGAAATTTTGGTAAACACTCTAGAAATGCTTGTCATATTCATAGCTGGCTGCAAATACGAAGGATAACATTTTCAGAAACTTTTGGTATAGCCTTCACATTTAAGTCTCAGTCTACACTGCTGACCTGAAATCCCAGCCATTTCAGATCAAATAATTTCCTTGAACCAAAATGTTCCACGTGGTAGACAAATACATCCACAGCTTGCTCGGGGACAGGAGACAACATTGTCTAATGGGAAGAGCCTCATCCCATACATACATAGATTCAGTCAGTCTGTCCAAAAGTTGTCCAAAGAGCATACAAAAACCATACTGTTTGTGATGGATCCAGGTGACATGCTCTCACCCTGAGCCTCAGTTTCCTTGTCAGCCTTGTGTATGTCAGGCAGAGGGAATTCCTTGGCTACATTTGTCTTGCTGTCATGCCTAAAGTGTGACACTGAATGGGAACAAAGACCCTGTTTCACTAGACTTAATACAAAACACTGTTGCTGTCTAAAGGAGCTATCAATCTCAGGTGACAGCAAAGACACAGGACAGGGTTCAGAGTGTATTAGAGACTCGAAGTGATCAAAAGAGTGATGAGAACATGTCAGTTCCACTTGGAGGAAACAAAGGGTTTTATCTACACAGTGCATTGTCTGGCTATGAGTTTACATTGCTCCTGCTCAGAGAAGTTAAACCACAGGGGTCCAGGTTTACCAGAAATGCACTAAGCAGAAGTTGGCTTCACTCTTCACATACCAGAGTAAGCTCACAGCTCTCTGCAGCATTTGTCAGGGTTTTTATAGGCAGGCCTGGGCACAAACGTTTCATCTGATTTCATCGCTGGGAAGGCCCAAGGAGAAGAGCAGAAAACAAAAATAATGAGGGGGAAAGGATGAGCCTCTTAGAAGAAGAAAGGGCCACAGGAGGTGGCTAGAGGACAAGCTAGGAAGCAGAGAGAGCACAGTTGGCTGTGGAAAAGTAATGAGAGAATGAGGCCCAAGACTAAGGCTAAAAAGGGGAATGAAAATCATGCAAAGAGATCAAAGTGCGAAAAGCTGCCTGCTGCCATTATCACTGTAATTCAGGGGTTGAGAAGGAAATTATTTATATCCAATTACCTCTTTCTCTTTGAAGACTTATTCTAGGAGGATGTGGATTAATTTATGAGATTAAACTAGTAAAGACAGAGCTGTGAGCTTTAACAGTGCCATTTAACACTATCCTTTCCCTTCTGGCCAGCAAACTTTGGTCCCCATGAGACTGCTCTCCACATCACCACTGAATGCCAGACCCTCAAAGGCAGGAGCTAAGAGAGTAGCAATGTCCCTCTGGCTTTTGTGGCATAACTGCAATGGTAACTTCAAAGAAGCTATGACAGTCCATCTTGTTAGTGACATAACATTTGCCACCAGTGGTATTTTTTTTCAGATTTTAGTTATTTGACCAAGTAGTAGCAGTTACAATTTAACCCAAGCTGCCTTTAACAAGCTGCTGTACAGCTCATCAGTTTCAAGAATTTTTTAGCAGTTTTTCTTGACTGCTTCAGATCCCAAGATCAGATTTCCCTCAAGTTCTTACACAAAAAATAGTAATTACCTTTTACACTACCCTCTCTCTTTGTTGGTGAAAAAAAAATGTCTGGAATCGTGAGCTGCAAATAAACCCGTGCACCTCAGACGTCCCACTGCTTGACAGCACTAGAGGGCAGAAGAGTTCGTAAATCATCAGATGTTCTCTGATGACTTCAAACAGCATTTGGTTGGTTGGTTTGTGTTTTGGTTTTTTTTTTTGTTTTTTTTTTAAGTTCAGAATCAAATGAAAAAGAATGGACCTCTGCGTGTTCACGTAGATATGAGAAATCACGGTATCAAATCCAGCCCTTATGCCATGAATCATTTCCTTTATCTGCTTTTTGGCTGGAAGGCTCAGAATCCAGGAGGCCAGTGGGGCCTTTCTTTATATAGAAATATAAACTATTTCCTCTTCTGACAACTGAGCAAGGTCATTATTCAGGAGCTAAGCAGGATGGCAGATGACAAAACAGGAAAGATCAATCAGTTTATGAAAGGGTAGAGGTGTTAGTACACTTACAGCCAGGGAAAGCTCTTCTGTGTTTTCCAAAGAGCTACAGAAGAGTTGTTGTGGTTAAAAGAGTGATTCCTTACAGGCCAATTCTTTTTTCCATGTTACTGAAATCAAAGCAAAGTTCAAATAAAATGAGGATGTCAAGTCTCCAGTGGGGGAGGGGAAGGCAGAGCAGGATACCAACTTTTGGTTGTCTTTTACCTGGTGCTTATATTTTGTTTTAATCCCAGTTAACAAAACAAATAAACATACACACAAGGGCATTAGTGAGCTTATCTAATTTTATAGTGTTCATCTTGGTCTCTGGAAAGATAGATATGCAAGAGTTTAGCTTTGGGAACTGGGATAGAAGAGCGAGCACCTGGTAAAACTTCCTGTGGGGTGGTTGAATGTCAGGGTACAAACTGGTCCTTGCTTTTCAAGCCTACAGCAGGACAGGAGCCAGATGAGCTGTTGCCTGAGAGACACCATCTGCCCCACCAGTTCTAACACTAAAATAAAAATCCACACCTAGCATCCCTCATTTTCTTAAGTTTTGTTTTTTTTTTTAAGGCAAGAAAGTTAATGCAAAAATCCACCAGCAGCTTTCACCTTGTATTTTTACCCAGTTTGCAGGATATTGCATGTCATTTCTTTGTGCAGACAAAGCCTCTGATCCAGTAAAGCCTGTAAAACCCACTACAGCCTGTCAATTTAATATTCCAGGCAGTTTCTGAGTTGTCACAGTGACCATAATTCTGGAGCAAATTATCCTTCTTACCTGGATAGCAATTAAGAAAATGAAAAGATCTGAAGCTATCAGTGATATGCAGACTTTTTGTACTTTATACCAGTGTGTGAAGTACTTCAAAATCCACAATTGTGAAAAATTATAAAGAATTTCATTTTTTAGGCTCTTTAACAATGATTCTTATTTTTAAATCACTTAAGCCTATCTTGGAGGTAGGGTTGTTTTATAAATAAAAATACAGACTGCACAAAAAGGAGCACAGAAAGTCAGTGTACAAGAGGAGAGAGAACATCTTAGCCAGGTAACATCTCTTCAAAAAGAGAAACAAATTGTCTTCTACATTTATAGAACACATTATTCTTGATGAGACTATTTTTTTTTGGTTTATTTTCTCTACAGAAAATGAGAATGTATTGACAAATTACACAGTCTGAACAGATATTAATGAGCATAAGAAAACTCTTATAGAGTTTTATATAGTTATATATAAATATATATATATATATAAATATATATATATAGAGAGAGTTATATATAGAGAACTCTATATATTCTTATAGAGAATAAGAGAATGTATCTCTACTGAAATAAAACATAAAGCAATCTAATATGATTTTTCAAAGAGCTAAACATAAATACCACAATACTGGGAATATAAGCACCTATATATATAAAAATAGATAGATACAGAAACATTTAAATCAGGAAATACCTGCAATACAGTAAGGGAATTTGCAAAGGTAGTTTACAGTCTGAGTGATCAGCAACACAGAGAACATCATGTCTTAAATCTTAAATGCTGAATCCTGAGTGTAATGCTACTCATCTAACTAGCATCACTCAAGGACACTTTTTCAAAGCCTTCAGGGTAGAGATCATAGAAACCTTTGTTCTACTTTCTTTCAAGTTTGTATAAAATATCTTATTTCTAAAACTGAAAAGAAAAACAACCAACACGAGAACTGCCATTCGCCAGTAATGCCTTTTGCAGAGCTGTGCCCTTCAGTTTTTCCTCAAGCCCACTCTTGCCATCCACCACTGGGGAGCCTTCCAAATGAAGTGTGAAATAGTTTAAAGAATTACAGGAGTAATGGCTCTTATAAACTATTTCCAGTTTCACTGTGTTTTATGCTGCAGGTGCATCAGTACCCCAATGCCACAAAGCTGAAAGCTAAATATTTTGCTCTGCTGGGCAATGTGCTCTCTGTAAGTGATACAGACCAAGGAGGGTGTAGCTGGAGAGCAACATAAATGTCTAAAGCTTGGAAAAAAGACCTGGGAAGGTTCAGTCTGGAGGAAGGCCTCAAGGGAAGAGGTAGGGGAAATACTACGTTAAATAACAAGTATAACAAATATAAAAAGGCTCAAACTGCCCAAGAGAATTGTCAAATCTCCTTCAAAGATACACTGAGATGAACTTTGCATCCAATTATCAGGAATTGTTTTAAGAGCAATCAAGTCAGCCCACAGCTTGGACAGGAGCACCCTGTCCTTGGTTAGGAACTGGCTGGAGGGCCAGGCCCAGAGAGTGGTGCTGAACGGGGCTGATCCAGTTGGCAGCCAGTCACTAGTGGTGTCTCCCAGGGATCAGTATTGGGCCCAGTTCTGTTCAATATCTTCATTGATGATTTAGATGAAGGGATTGAGTCCATCATCAGCAAATTTGCAGATGACACTAAGCTGGGGGGGAGTGTGGATCAGCTGGAAGGCAGGAGGGCTCTGCAGAGGGACCTGGACAGACTGGAGAGTTGGGCTGATTCCAATGGGATGAGGTTTAACACGGCCAAGTGCCGGGTCCTGCACTTTGGCCACAACAACCCCATGCAGCGCTACAGGCTGGGGACAGAGTGGTTGGAGAGCAGCCAGGCAGAAAGGGACCTGGGAGTCTGGATTGACAGGAAGCTGAACATGAGCCAGCAGTGTGCCCAGGTGGCCAAGAAGGCCAATGGCATCCTGGCCTGTATCAGGAACCGCGTGGCCAGCAGGTCCAGGGAAGGGATTCTGCCCCTGTACTCAGCGCTGGTGAGGCCACAGCTTGAGTCCTGTGTCCAGTTCTGGGCCCCTCAGTTTAGGAAGGAGATTGAGGTGCTGGAGTGGGTCCAAAGGAGGGCAACCAGGCTGGTGAAGGGACTCGAGCACAGACCCTATGAGGAGAGGCTGAGGGAGCTGGGGGTGTTCAGCCTGGAGAAGAGGAGGCTCAGGGGAGACCTCATCACTCTCTACAACTCCCTGAAAGGAGGGGGTAGCCAGGTGGGGGTTGGTCTCTTTTCCCAGGCAACTCTCAGCAAGACAAGAGGGCATGGTCTTAAGTTGTGCCAGGGGAAGTTCAGGTTGGATATTAGAAAGAATTTCTTTATGGAGAGGGTGATCAGACATTGGAATGGGCTGCCCAGGGAAGTAGTGGATTCTTTGTCCTTGGAGATATTTAAAAAGAGACTGGATGTGGCACTGATAGTCTAGCAACCGCAACGGTGGTTCAAGGGTTGGACTTGATGATCTCTGAGGTTCCTTCCAACCCAGCCAATTCTATGATTCTATGATTCTATGAAGTCCATGCCACCACAGAAGATTATTTTCACCAAGACTTCCATGCCTGCTAAGCACCCATATGGTGCCAAGCACCATGGAAGCTGCCGAGTCACGGGGCTACAAGATGTCAAACCAAACAACTGTCCTGTCCCCATTTCCCAATGCAGACACAGACAGATGCTGATGACAAGTGACAGCCATGGTTCCAGCCCTCAGCTGAGCAATATGCCCTGGCACTGCCATAAGCAGAGCTCTGGGAGGATGTACAAACCTTGCATGCAGCCTTGAGGCTCTGGCTCTCCATCTTTGTCAGAGGCAGCATCTTACCAGTTTGCAGCTCAGAGACAAAAGCAAATTACTGTGTTTTAACATTATACACATCTGTCCTGGCTGTGTGTCTGCTCTTAAGAGGAGACAAATCATAAACTGAATTAGCAGAAAATGTTTATCATCATCAAAAGTCTACCTTCATGGATTTTGTCCTGTGTCTGCCACAGGCTAGGAGTGTACTAAAATACCACAGTTCAGCTGATGTTTGGAAGGTTATTAAGCAAGAGTAAACTTTTCTGTATCTGGTCCCTCTGGTTAGCTAAAGCCAACATTTTTGCCACAGTGCGTCCTGGGGATAAAACACAGAGCTAAATCATGCAGAAGTGAACTTGCATGGGGAAAAAGTGAGATGGAAACCAGCGGGAATGAGAGGTCCAGGAGAAGGTATGAGTCAGAAACAAGCAGGAAAGCAACAGACCTGCGCTCTGCTGTTGGCACCCAAATCTCAATTCTCCAGTACCCACAAGATTGTAGAGCAATTCTGGAAGTTAAAATTTGGTCCAAAGAATAAAACTGAAAACTGAATTCCTAAGTGTCAAGATGGGATTTAGATTTAGCAGCTTGGTTTGGGCTCAGCATGCTACAGCACAGCAGAAAGGCAGGTGCTTCAGCCAGCACCCCATTTTGGATGATCTCAACAACCTTCTAAAACTCCAAGGAAATTGTCACAGTGATGGATCAAATCAGGAAGCCAAAATGGTAGTGCTCAGCCCAAACTCAGCTTGCAGCACAGCTTTCTCTCTTTCCTGAAAATGCTAGGATGCCATTAGCTAGCATATGGTCGTGGGCAGACTAAACCAACAGGGGAGAGTTTGCTGTAGCAGTGTGGTGGCCTTACATTGGACTCAAAAAAGCCTTGGAATTCAGGTGTGGCCATGTTTATACCATCCCCAGGTCCCAAAGCAGTTCAGTTAGCTGAGTGCCAGGGATGCAGTGAGCATGCCAGAGCCAGCTGGAGCACCTGGTAATCACTAGCTGTGAGGAGCACAGAGCATCCATATGCAGGCAGGCCAGGCACTGAGATTGGCAGTGCCAGCACTGAGCCAAGTTACCCCCTGCAGAGGTGTCCCTGTGTTGCAAGTCAGGTTTGCCAGCATGCCCAAAGAGCTGACACCATAATACATGAAGATTAAAGCCTTAAGCTAGTGGCATATTCATCTCTGATTCCTTCACTTTCTTTTCAACAATATATTTCCTCATCCTTTACCTCTGCACTGGAGTATTTGTTGTCCTTTTGTTGGCTGTGCCCAAACACAGTATTTTCCTGTATGTTCCTTATTCACCATCTCACCACAGCTCCTCATCAGGCTGTGCATCAAGGGAACATGTTGGGGAAATTAAGCAAATTAAGCCCTCCTGAGAAAGCCTTCTGCTGCAGGACTTAGAAGAGCTTCCTTCCCACCCTCCAAGCATTATGAGGGGCACAGCAACCCCCTCATCCAGATAAACATAAATCTTACTGCAGAGCTACCCTGCCACCAAACACTTGGCACTGGCTTTGACCACAGTGAAGCAGGGCAGCTCTGAATCACCTCAGGGGGCTGTAAGGACGAGCACATCTGCTTGAAGGATAGAGAGTTAGGACATTTCTCCTGTGTAGCAAATGCAGAGCTCAACTCTAAGCAGACTCTTCAGAACAATGGCAGGGCAGTGGGCAAAGCAAGCATTTTGCTAAGTAGCCACTTCCAGTTTCATAGACTAATTTGGTGTTTTTAACAAGAAATTTCAGATCGTGAAAGGAAATAAAATTCTCAGCATTGGTAAGAATACCCTATCAGCAAAAGATTGAGAGGTCTGACAATGCTGTAGATATTTTTTATTTTTCTTTTTTATTTCAGGTGAAGATTGCAAAAGAAAGGAAAGAAAGCCCCTGATGGATTTGGCTCTGGCAGTCAAAGAATACAATTTCACTAGTCAAGCATTCTAGTGACTCTCCTTTCCTTTCACACAAAATGATGAGAGATTGTTAGCAGCTATGCAACAATACATCTTCAGACTTTACTATTTTGAATTTGATTTTTTTAATGGATTTCAACAGAACCAGGATTATTCTTTCCAGCTTTAAAGGTGTCAAGGACAGGGTGCTGAATGGGGCAGCATTTTCTTTATCAGTCTAAGCCACTAATTTCCCCACTTTCCTCCACCTTTTTCTTCTGCCTAAACTTTTTTTCTGAATAGACATGAACAGGGGCAATTTGGGAATTCACTTTCTACAAGTTAATTTCATGGCACTTAGCAGACAAAGTGAAGTAACTTAAATGCAAGCTTATTATGAGAAGCAGCTTCAAGCACTTGTCATCCTGGTGATTTTTTCTCCACAGCCTGAAACCACATCCTTTATAGAACTGGAGGAGGATGTACAAAGTTTCATTTCAATTTTGCATTTGAACAAGTATTTTTCTTAACTTAATGAGGACCATTTTATTATCACTTCTCAGCCTTGACATATCATATCACACCTTTTCAAAAGCAGGAGAACTATTACTCTTTAACACCAGCTGCTCACCTTGTACTTGTAATAGCTGAGTTTGAATATCAACTAGTGAATGAGATTATAACATGCCACATCCCATATGTATTTCTTGTGTTCAGCCTCCATGAAAGTTCACCTGATGCCACGCTAGGATGCTTCTAAGGTGTTTTCTCACTCCCAGTCACTCTGAAATACCACCCAAAACCTGAGAGTTTGTATGGAAACAACTCACACACATACTTAGAGGCTTCAACTGAGCTTCTGACCCCTGATTTTCTTGCAGCAAATGCATATCCTGGCTGTTTCTAGAAAATACCAAGCAGCACACAAGTTGGAATAAAGCCACTCCTTGGCATAGAGGTATCCTACGTGGGCCCCTCATGTTCCCTCTGCTACACATGTCCTTCAGAAAGCCTTCCAGGTGAATTCTAGTCTGTGCATTATTTTTTTTTTCTACTGACAGCCTATGATTTCAGTTTTCCAACTCCTCTGTTCAATTTTCAGTCATCCCACTGCCTGAAAACTTGGACAGTTTTGAGGGTTTCCTAGTACTCCAGCTTTAAGCACCACATTCAAAAGGACTGATAGTCAAAAGGCCAAGTAAGCTTTGTTGCTGAAATGTATCTTAATCTGAGACTTTTCTTGAAGGTAACTTGAAATAACAAAGATTTAACAATGAATGTAACAGTTTTTAAGAATAACAATCTCCCCGTGCCTACTTCAGCATCTCAGATACCATCTTCCACTTGAATCAGAGTTAGCTAAGGAAATCACAGTTTAAGTGGTTTCACCCCATTCAGACTGACAGCCAGCATCCCCCTCCTTAAGGGAAGGTAGCAAACTCCAGTTTTGTTCACTTCTTTTTTTGAGTATTTGTTTCCCACTCATATTACATGGTTTGTTTGAACTTGCCTTTCCCTCATTGCTCATTCTCATTAACTATGTACTACTGTAGAATTTAATTTGTACGCTCCAAGTTTAGGAATTAATTCTGTGTCACAGCATTATAAAGACACAGAGAAACTCTTTCATATCACATCACAGCCAAAAATATTAATCATTCCTTGCAGTAGATGCACAACAGCTTTTTGTCTACAAGCATCATATGAAGATGAAAAATGGATAACAGGTTTAAATTACTTTTTCCTCAAAAGCTTACTCGGTTTTAGGGGAGATCCCATCATCTGATCAGAATCTGTGTGGATATATTTGCTGTAGCCTTAAATTCTGCAGGGAGTTCTAACCAATTGATTAGGTATATACCTCAAACCTATACCATGGGGTTTGTATCCCAGACAAAATCTGGGCAAACACAGTTACACCCATGAGAAAACTCCCACTATCCAATTTCTCCCTGCCCACCCCCCCCCAAAAAAAAAAAAGAAAAAATCAACCAGAAAAAAGCTAACCAGGAAAAAAAAATAGGAAAATTATGCACATAGCACAAATAAGTTAACTAGGGCTGCTCTCACTGTACTGTGGATATATGCCAGCTTAAGGGCAGGCATACAAGGGCAGGTACACAAGGTGTTTCATGTTCGGAAGCAGCAGAAAATAAACACAGATTGTAACTCAGGAATGGTTGTTTGCTCTCCTGAAAGTCAGTCCTTAAAGTGCTGAAGGATTTTAAAGGTACCCAGATCTTAATAGTCCCCGTATCATTACCCAGTAGGCATTCATGGGTTACAATGGAAAGCTGCTGATTGCTGTTTTCAATTGCAGTCTGCCACTACTTCACAGTGTGGCTCCACCTTCTTCATCGAGAAAGAAGGGAAGCAAAACTTTGAAACAGACTTTCAGTTTCTGTCAGCAGTGTTTGGAAAGGCGGGGATATAAAAAAAAAAAAAAAAGCAAGCTGAGCAAACTCAGCACATAATAATAATAGCATTGCATGCACTGTTACTAACTTCTCAGAAAAAGCACTTTTGGGGAAAAAGACTGTGAATAATTCACTTTGGTCAGCTAAGCATATATATATTAAACACATGTCCATAAAACTCTACTGTCAGTTCTATTCTGTCTTGTATCTGCAAGCTAGAGCATATACAAGTTCTCTAAGAACTGTCACTGGAAAACCAGAGATGGACTGAGCCTACATCTCAATAAAGCCTAAAATAAAATTGAGGGCTGAAACTTTGGTTTTACTTTTATCAGCATGGAGTTGTTGGAAGCTGGTTTTATGTCCTGGACTGCATTCAGATGTATGCTGGAACGATGCTATATCCATCTGTTAAGCCAGAGGATGTATTTTTAAACTTTCTGAGATGAAATATTAGGAGACAGAAAACAAGGAGCTAGAAGCAGATTTGAAATTGCCCTTTGAAAAAAAAAATGCCAAGAAACCAACACTAGCTACATCAAACACACAGAACTGACCACTGCTATCATATGATGTGTAAGCCTTGGTATCAGGAAGCCTGCCAGAACAACTTGAGTCCCATGGAGAAAGCATTGCTCATAGGTAGGCTTCAGGCTTACTACAGGTGGTTCTGACTGGAGAAGGACCAGCTCCTGGTGTACAGTGCCATTCACAGGCTCTCTATAAATTATTTCTGCCTTTGGAGGTACACACCTTGAGTAAGGTGGAGAATAGGCTCCTAATACACCCACCACCATCTTACCCAGGCTCCTTGCTACTTACTACTCCTCTTGCTGTTGTTCGTAGTCTGATGCTTGGCCAGATCGCTCCTTTTCAGATGCTGTCATCTTCTGAATATTCTCAGCCTCTCTTTTGTTGTTGTCATCCCAGAGGTGACCCTGAGAGGAAAACGAGGTACTGGAGGCAGCAGCTGTCCTGTCCGTGCTGCCTCCCTTCCATCCTCTGATGCCAGACATCACTTCCAGAGTCCCTTGCCTCGTCAGAAGGGAGTCCTGCAGCTCTGGATAGGGAAAGACTCAAAACTGAGTTTTTACAGATTAGTTTCAATTCCCTGTAAGACCCGCCCCTGGCTGAACTCTCGCCTGTAGGGCACGAAAATCCAGGCACTGCTCCCTGAGTCATCAGAGCAGAAAGCAGAAGCTCAGTTTGGGCTTCTGAGCCACAGCACCCAAGCAGATTAGAGTCATGGAATGGCAGCAAAACTCATCCATACTCAAAAAAGAGTCAACAACAGTTTGTGCAGCCTTGGAATAGACTGCTACAGCATGAACACAGTGAGCTCTGGCTGAAAGCCAATTTCTGACAAGTTTTTACCACAGCACTTCAAATTTACTTATGAGAGGGGGATAACTCTAGGGAAGTGGCTGTTTTCTGTTTTCCAGGAGTGTACAGAGAAAGATGAAAGTGAAACTCAAAGCTAACCTGAGCTAAATCCTAAGCCTGTGGTCCTGGAAAACTCGAATTCTGCTTTTGAATTCTGCCCAATCAGAAAACTTTTTTACTTTGGCTTTCCTAATTCTACCTGATGAATAGAGGACAAACACATGACCTCAAGCAAAAACACAGATACATCCAGTGGACACATCTGACCAGTGGTCTTGTAGCTATCAGATGAAGTACTGGAGCATCTGCAGGGCTGAGAAAAACTTCATTTGTACACTAATTCTACAGAGAATCTGGAGTGCAATGGCTGTGGGATGCAAAGGGACGACCTGGTGTCTGGTAGTCTGCAACCCACCTGGGTCTGGTGGTCCCTTGCAACCCACCAAAACCATCTTGCTTCTGGGCCATGATGGATTTACCCTGGTCCAGACACACAGAAATGCTATGGGTGAGTCCAGTGCGGTCACTCCTTGGGGACAGATAGCAAAACTCACCCAGAGGCCCTCTCCCTACCTTCTGCTAAACCTTGATTTTGCTAATCCCAATCTCTTCTGGCACACCTTGAGACATTTGCAGAAGCCACTCCATGTTGGCAGCAGTCTGTCTTTTTTGGATTTTTAGGGAAGAACTGGTCTCTGGGACATTTTCTAGGGAAGTGGCTCAGCTTGGAGGTGGGATGGATGTCAATTATCTTTTAGCTGCCTGTGTCATTAATCATTCTGCTTACTCACAGAGCTCCCAGGAAGCTGCCCAGGAGGCCAGAGCAGGCTACAGCCTTCTTTGCCCCATGTCTTTTAAAGCCATATGCTGTGGGCAAAGGAATGTCTTTAGTCTGTAAGACATTGTTGGGCCATATTTTGTTCTCAACAGTTATTGGGTTCTTACCAGAAATCAAAAGCATGGGATTTCAAAAGCTGGCTAATCCCCTAAATTGTCCAAGAAGGCATTAAGGTGGGCAGAAGGCTTCAGGCTTGCTGTCCTGCTTCTTGTGGGCTCCCAAACATAGATAAAAGCAAGGCTTGGGGAATATCTCCTAACCCAGGTTCCTCCCCTTTTCCTTCTCTCTCTCTCTTGTACAAGGTGCTGGCAGATGAAGGTAAGCATCAAGCTTAATCCCTTATGTAGGACTATGGGGTAAATACATGAAGTGTAGAAAGACTACAGGGAACATAAAATAATAAGTCTGAGGACTGCAAAGATTTGTGGGGTAAGAGCTGTGCCTACTGGCACCCTATCTGGTAAAAATCCAACTTCATATATGTATACTTCTTAGCCCATGCAGATTAATGTCTTCATAACACAAATTTAATTACAAAAATTTATTTTAATCCAGGTGGCCATTGATGCTCTGTGTTCAATCCAAAATTGTTATGTAAAATTCAGATCTGTTTCCTCTTGAAACTGAGAAACTTTTGGCTACAAACAGTAAATGTAGAATATAAATAGTGTGCATCTATATTGCTAAAAGAAAAGAGGGATGAAAAGTGAACTTAAGCATTAGAAGCTCAATCACATTACTTCAGTGCTTGTTTTATTTCTTAGATCTGTTTTGGACAATACAAACTAACTCTCCCCAGGACAACATCCAGGTCTGGCTCTGAGGATGGTTCATGTCAGACATGACCTCCAGAGAGTCAGGATGGGTACAGCTGCACCAGGTTTACAGTGGAGGAAACAGCCCCCCAACAGTGTCCCAGCAATCTCTACAACACAGAGGGACAACCAATTCCATATTACCTCCATCAGGCTTCTGCTAGACACCTAGGCTCCTCCTAGCCTACTGGGGGCTACTCTTAGGCAGCATACATATGAGCAAGTCTACTAGCTGGATTTAGGACAAAAGATCAGTCTCTGGCCCTGTATTATTTTTGCCTCTAGCAACTTTTTAGATTTTATTTTGTGGGAGGAAAGTTCTTGGTAGAAATTGATCTTTCGTTTGCTATGAGACAATCCTTCAGTGGACACGTAAAATATTAAGAATTCACCATATTTCTGCCCTCACCTATGTCTCTCATGAAATTACACTAATAAACCAAAACAACTTCTGTAGAGGAACATTCTACATTGAACCTTCTTTCCAACTCAGTTGCAGCATGCACTATAACAAAAGTGAGAGATGTCAGAGATTGTTTCTCACTATAAGGGGTACCTAGAATCCCCATCAGCCACCTCATGCTTTCTTTGGAAGTGTCACATGAGATAAAGTTCTTGCCTGTGGAAGAAATAGTATCAAAAAAAGATAAAGAAAATAAGTATTTAAAACAATGTAATGTCCCACACCTTTCCTTACTTGAGAACACTTGTTCACTCTTCACTATTTCACTGTTGGTTTAGGGATTTAAAGGTTTTGCATTTTTTAAGTTTTTTCCACAACCACAGACACTTTTCATTAAAAGCCAAGATTTTAATTTAATCCAAGGAGACTAGAAGCCTAAAGCCTGAAGAAAAGCATCAAACTGCAGGAGATTTCTAAGAAAGACAGCCAAGACAGGCTAGATTTCCTACAGCCCATTCTCTATTTTTCCCAGGAGCCAGCAAATGGTATCAGAAGGCCTTGACTGCTGGAGAACCACGTTTTCCTTTTCTGTCAGCTAAAACACTGAGTATGATGCTCAAGGGCTCACATGCATAATTTTTCCCTGCATACTTTGGCTAGGTAGGTAAGGCACAGAGCTCAACACATTACAGAGCATATCGTGTGGTTGATCTTTGGGAACAACTCCCTGTATTTTAGGACAAAATAGAATCATATCTATACTTAGCAATGCAAGCAGGGGTTTTGTAACTATGATGATGATCATCACAGAATGGTTAGTTTTGGAACAGACCTTAAAGTTCACCTATTTCCTACCCCACTGCCATAGGCAGGGACACTTCTCACTAGACCAGTTTGCTCTAAGCCCCATCCAACCTGGCCTTGAACACTCCTAGGGATGAAGCATCCACAGCCTCCCTGGGCAACCTGTGTCAGTCTCTTACCACCCTTACACTAAAGAATTTCCTCCTAACGTCAAATCTAAACCTACCCTCTTCTAGTTTTAAACCACCACCCCTTGACCTATCACTACATGCACTTGAAAAAAAGTCCCCAGAGCCTTCTCTTCTCCAGGCTGAGCAACCTCAACTTTCTCACCCTGTCTTTATAGGAGAGGTGCTCCAGCCCTCTGATCATCTTTGTTACCCTCCTCTGGACTTATTCCTAGGGTTCTATGTCCTTTTTACGTTGGGGACCCCACATCTGTACCCAGTACTCCAAGTAGGGTCTCACAAGAGCAGAGTGGAAGGGGAGAATCACCTCCCTCGATCTGCTGGCCACGCTTCTTTCGGAGCAGCCCAGGTTGTGGTTGATGTTAAACTGAAAATTTAGTATGATGGCCAGTTTAAAACCAAAATTTAAATATGCATTTTACTTTGCCAAGGTTTTCCTGGCTGAGTACTCTGTCTTGCTGTACGATTGTGAATGGAAAACATTAAAATAGACACCACAGTAATGTTTAGCTCTACTTTTAAAAGACTTTATCTGAAATGTGCTTATGCAAGCAAA
Source organism: Calypte anna (assembly GCF_003957555.1). Lineage (NCBI taxonomy): Eukaryota > Metazoa > Chordata > Aves > Apodiformes > Trochilidae > Calypte > Calypte anna. The sequence goes on from NC_044244.1 coordinate 167,841,479, forward strand.
GTATTTGAGCTCACCATAGACCAAGCCCATAAAACATTAACATGAATGAAAGCTGTAGTATTGTTTTTACAGTTTTGTTAGGAGCAAGAGTGCTCTGTTATGAGGACAGGGTGTTCTGCAGGGTTGATAGCACTAACTGTTGCAGATCAGGAGGCTGAAGAAATAAATTTCTGTGCTTCCCAGAGAGATAACCCCAGAAGAAGGGTGAAATGTCAACATTTGGCCAAGATTTATTCTTGTTTATATTTAGGACAGGAACTTGTCAGGCCCAGCAAAAAGAATGTCATTAGGTGTGACAAGTGCGTGTGTGTGTCTGTGTTGGGTAACCTATTTAGGAGATTTAAAGTGCTTCACACCCACCCTACTTTGTGGACAAAAAGCTGAAATTGACAATACTTGTCAAAAACTATCATCTTCCACTCCCTAAAATAAGATTGACCCTTGCTTCCTCTGCAGTATCCTTCAGCATTACAGCATTAGAGTAGTAGCTAATACTACTTCACTGAAAGAGATGGGGAAATTGAAAATACACTTGACCAGATGTCCAGAACTTGCTATACTGAGGTCCTGAAGTAGTGCCTGAAAATTATTGCTACATTTCATTAGTATTCTTATGCCTGGAGAGTGCTGTGCACATCTATATTGCTATACAATTAATATTAAATAGTAAAGCAGGGCTGTTTTAAAGGTCTGATATTAAAAAACCAATCAGGCCTACCAGTGAGTGTTGTATATTATTAAAATTGCCTGCAACAAATCTACTGGAAAAGACAATTGCAAAATTAACTGGTAAACTACACAAATGCTATCAGAAAGAAAGAACTCTTACAGCTATTGCTCCACAATTGTGGCTAGAAGGAAAAAGTCCTTGAGTATGATATTAAAATAGTATTTGTAAAACTCCTGAATGTATCTTTACTCTTAACAGTTTTTAATGCAGACAAGATTTACTTGCACATATATTATTTTAATACTCTTATTCACTAAAGATACCTGAGCCTCTTGCTGTATGTACCATCTTCTTCAAGGGATAATTGTACTCTCGTAATTCCTGAAGGCCATGATTAGTTCCAGTTTAGGATTTTGTATAATATACTTCCCTGTGGTAACTAGTCAACCAAAAGTGTCATACAGACAATTATTACAGTATCTAGAAAGAACATTACATTCTTTATTGTTTAATGTTTCAGAATATATTACTTAAGAAATTAATGAAAGTCCACAGCTCATGCTTCTTTTTGCTTTTATGGTGTATTGTGGTAATTAAAGAAACATACAAATGGTTTTAGGAGCAATGAACTCTTCCAACCTCTAATCCTGGTGCAGTGGCTGGGAAGATTTATTCTTTATTCATTTGTATGCACATGACAATTCAGCAAGGCTCAAGTACAGACTCTGCCAATTTTATACGATACGCCTTATGATTTCCTTGATAACTCCCAATTATCCTCTCTTCTCTGCCTGACCTCAGAAACTTCAATCTTTGGCATGGAACTTTAGTCCTTGCCACTCTAATGTCACTGGTCACATGCCACACGTAACAGGTCTGTTGGAAATTCTCAGTGGTAAAGGGTAAAACCAAAAGGTTCTCCCTCCTTGTTAACAATTTCACAGGTTTTAATCTTATACCTGTTTCTGATTCTCCATTCCTGACAGAGACTCTCACCAGCCTTGATCCTGCCTGCACCATGGAATGCTGTAGCACAGACTGTTGGGGGAAGTAATTTACAGGAAAAGTATGCAGACAATTAACATAAATGGCATAACAAATACAGACAAGATGGCTACATATTAATAGTGACAATTTGCTGGAACATACCAGTGTTTAGGATTAAATTAAAATAGTAATGGACAGATTGTCTCTCCCAGCATCATCCTGTGCACAGTGTAGCACACAGCTGTGCCATGCTGAGAGGAGACTTGTGAGAGAACCATAACCACAAGACCCAGCTGCTTCTGTTCCTCCCCTCCCTGCTTCCAAGGCAAACAACCTATGGTCTTTCCCTTCCAGCACAAGATTTCTTTTTGTTATATTCACTATATGGTTGGCTCTGCTTAATCTATATTTTTTCCTGAGTCTCAATGCTCAGAAAGTGGTACTCGTAGCACAGTTTGGGATTATGATGATGACAGAGGAATCAGAGCAGTTTTCCATCTCAGAGCTTGCCTAGATGGCTTTGGATGGACCACAGTATGTCCTTGTAGGGCCAATTTTGCTTCTCTTTCAATGAAATGTTTCTAGAGTGCCTTGGTGATAACTTCCTTGCAAAGGGGGTGTCAAGGAGCTGGTAGGGAATTTGCTCTTCTGGATATGAGACAGGGAAGAACTTGGCTGCAGTGACCATGAGAAAACTGGAGCAAATGAGAATCAGAGTCCTGGACTTTGGGCTTCACAGGAGCAGAGACTTGGATCTGTTTAGGGGTAAAAGGGTTTCAGCTTGGAAGGATCCCATGGGATACAGTACTGAAGAGGAGTCCAGAAGAGTTGTTTGATTTTTAAGGTCCCCTACCTAAAAGCTTCAGAACAATCCATCCTGAAAGCAGGAGGTCAATCAAGTGGAGCAGGAAGCCTGCATGGATGAACAAGCTGCTCTTGCCCAAAATATAAGACAAAGTGTCCAGGAGATGGGAGCAAGGGGCAGGTGATCCAGGAGGAATGCAGAGCCACTCTCTGGAGGTACAAGAAGAAGGATCTGGGGAAAAGCACTTCAATCTTGGGACAGTGGTGAAGCAGAAATTCCTTGTGGAATCACCAAGTGTACCATAAGGCAGCAAAATGTTTAGGTTTCCTGACCCTCCTGTATTTTACATGGATTTTATGTGATACCACATAGATTTTTAAGATTATGCTATGTATATCTAGATAGTAAAGAAATTTTTCTAATCCACTCCGGGTTTTAGTGGTCCAGAACTGCAAAACAAGGTTAAAATTCATTATTGTTGATGTTCTGCTGATTTTAGTTGACTGAATCTTTGAGGTTTTTAAAACCAATGCAGCTATTTTTGATTAGAGACAAGAATGTGTGTTTCTTGCAACTGTCTGGACAAACACAAACAGTGGCTCAAATGAATAACTCACATTTACTTTATTTTCCCATCAGACTCAAAGATGCTACTTTTATGAGAAGGCACTTTTCATTATGAGCACATGTTGCATAAGCTGGAAAAAATACATATTCTTTTATTCAGTGTTTCACTTCATAGATTTGCCTCTGACTTCCTCCCAGGCTTATTTGTTTGTCTTTTTTATTTCCAGCCATTTCACTTTTCTCCCCAAAACAAAAAAAAAATTTCTTCTAATAGTTGATTACCTTGTAGCAAACAGCATCATGTCATCAGGAGAGACCTAGAGTTTTTAAAATAAGTTGCAGTAAGTCAGAAAATTAAGGAAAACCCCCTACATTCCACTACTTTGAATCAATTATTTTTAAAACTGAATTTGCAAATCAAAATAGTAGCAAGTGATACATTATTCTGCATTACTTTTGTGCAAATCAGTGAACAAAAAATTATCAGCTGGGGACATTTATATTGATTCTAAAATAGGTTTTAAGATTACAAGAAATTCAGTTCCACTGAAGGTTTAAAATATTAATCATACATGACTGCATGTTATATGTTCAATGAGGAAGTAAAAAGGAATGTATTACTTCCCAAATGGGAAGTACTGGGAATCATACAACTTCCAGTGACTTCTGTGCTGTAGAAAGTGAAATTTATACATCTGTCTAAGATTAAGGAAATGCCAATATTTGGTCAACTCACCTTTCTGGTTAATAGCAGCTGTACTTTAAAAAGATACTTAGAGATGAATTAAAGCAGTTGTCTTTCAGCATTATAGGATTGATGAGTATCAATCACATACATACAAACCCATGGTATGTGCCTCAGAAGAATAATTTCTGTTTGAAACAGGAGATAAAAAGAGTAATTCTTTTTGTTCAGCCCCACTGCTTAGAAATCTGCTAATTCAGTTCCACTGCCAGTATTATCAGGCAGGAGAGAAGGAAAACCAACCTAGGGGCAAAAGAAGAGGTATTAGGCTGCAGAGACTGAGCACTGAATATTTTGTGATTCAGGACTAATGGTGACTGACAACTTCTATGTATAAGGTACCACTTGAAGAAGAATTTCAGAAAGGTGAACTATGATCCCGTCAGCATTTTCAGGAAATCAAAAGTATACAGAAACATAAAACTAAGATGCAAAAATACAGATATTAAAATTCTTTTTCAATGGTTTTGGGTTTTTTCTCTCAGATCGAGTTTTCCTTTATGCATGTTTTCTTCCTCCTGAAGTTTCATATTCTTTCTGAAGATGGACATGAAACATCTCTGTGTGGTCTCTTCCTTCCTCTGTCTTCTTGTCCCATTTTTATGCATACATTATCTTTCATCTCTTCCTCCCTACCCCGCCCCTTTCTTCCTTGGCCCTCTTGGGATTTAGAACAAGCTGCCACCTTCACCCTTCATTCTCCTCAAACCAGTTAGCAGAAAAACGAAGGCAAAGCCAAGCCCCGGTCTCCAACCCTGCGTTACTCCAGTGGGCTGGGAGGGCCACCCTCAGGAACCGGCTCCCTGCCCACTCCCAGGCGCCAAGAACCCCCCATCCCAACCTCCCCTCCTCAGCTCCCGAGGAGGAGCTGCCCTCAGCGGTCAGGGCTCTGTCCTCAGGGGCGGCCACGGGGCGGGAGGAATAAAATCATAGAATCGTAGAATTGGCTGGGCTGGAAGGGACCTCAGAGATCATCAAGTCCAACCCTTGATCCACTACCGCTGCAGTTACCAGACCATGGCACTGAGTGCCACATCCAGTCTCTTTTTAAATATCTCCAGGGATGGAGAATCCACTACTTCCCTGGGCAGCCCATTCCAATGTCTGATCACCCTCTCCATAAAGAAATTCTTTCTAATATGCAACCTAAACCTCCCCTGGCACAACTTAAGACCATGCCCTCTTGTCTTGCTGAGAGTTGCCTGGGAAAAGAGACCAAACCCCCCTGGCTAGCCCCTCCTTTCAGGGAGTTGTAGAGAGTGATGAGGTCTCCCCTGAGCCTCCTCTTCTCCAGGCTGAACACCCCCAGCTCCCTCAGCCTCTCCTCACAGGGTCTGTGCTGGAGTCCCTGCACCAAAGGAGGAAGAAGAGGTGAGGGCCGAACCCCACCGGTGACAGATCCCGCCCGCCCCATGGCATCTCCCGGGCCTTCAGGCCCCCGGGGCCGCCTCGGCGCCCGGCACACCGAGGCTGTGACGCACTCCCGGGGCTACGGGGCGGGGAAGAGCGGCGAGGGGAGGAGGAGGAGGAAGAGGAGGAGGTTCGGAGTCCGTTTCTCCAACTCGTTTGTCCCTCCGGCCGCCCCGTAGCGCCTTCGCCCTCCTCCCCTCCATCATGGAGGGACCCGCGGCCTCCTCCGAGGGGCTGCGCTATGCCGAGTACACCAGGGCCCCTACGGGCACCGGCAAGGGCCAAGCCGAGCTGGACCGAGGGCTGGTGAGCGCGCAGAGGGGCTGGGGCGGGGAGAGCAAGGGGAGGCAGAGCGAGTGGCCGCTAAGGAGAGGGGGACAGCACCCAGCGCTGCCCTTCTTCCTCCTCCCCATCCGCTGCCCACGGAGCCGCGGGTCCCTCCCGGGGTGCGGGGTCCCTCCGCTTTCTCGCCCCAGGGTGTCTGGCAGGCGATTGCCCCCCTCATGCCCCGGGCCGTGAGGCCGCCGCCAGAACTGCCCCAGCCCAGAGCTCTCGGACCCCCGCGGGGCAGAGCCTGTGAGCAGTGTGGGGCAGGAGCCCTCCCCCCACCCGCGGGTGGGCAGGGATGTGGGAGTGAGGGGGGTGGGTGGGGAAGGTTTCTGCCCTCTTTGCCTCAGGCCCTGCGTGGGGCGGGCGGAGCTACGGCCTCTGCCCAGAGCCCTGCGCAGCTGTGGGTTCCGCAGGCCTGAGCGGGCGAACACTAAAACCTTGAGGTTTTCACGCATTAGGCGAGTTTTATCACCGGAGGTTCAAGCGTTATTGGTTTTGGGGAGTTCTGTGTCAGAGTAAGTTGTTCTCACCTGGTATTGTGTCGGGTGAGAGAGGCCGGATGGGTCTGGAGTGGTGGCAAAATGCCCCCCAAAATACCCCTGTTGAGCAGTGCTCAAGAGGGAAGGGTGATGGAGCTATCCCACACCTCTGTCCTGGTCACTCTGTAAAGGAATTATTTGGGAAAATGCATGGATTACTGTTTAAAGCACTGGATGGTGATGGTTTTCACATTTCTAGAATGTCCTTTTTAATGTATTTGCCTCACTTCACTGTGTGCCTGTTGTTGCCTCTACATTTTTTTAGTACAGTTTTTAAAATCGTGTATCTCTAAAAGTTACTTACTCATTTTTACTACAGTCTGAAGACTTTTGACACTCACTGTTGCCACGTCCATGGACTCTCTCCATGGAATGCTAGTGTGGAAATTCCTAGTGAATTACGTGGAGTCTTTGAATCTTCTTACCTTATAGGTTAAAAATGGCATCTGGGGTTAGTATGGCTTCTTTTGTTGGTCAGGTTCTTCTTAATGTTCAGAGACTGTGGTAGGTTTTTAGAAGACTAATGTCAGATGGTATTATGTAGACAGCAGAAAAAGGGACAGTGCTCCATGCTTATTGGATTCCTAGCTAAGGAAATCCAGAAAGAGGTCCTTCTACAATATAAACAAATTGTAAAACTTTGCAGTAGAGAAGTAACAAAATCACCTGTAGTGCTGGGCATCTGTTCCTCAGACATACAGGGTTAATGAGGCCACAGTGGAAGGAAAGAGGGTAGAAGTATGGCAGCAGCATCCATCTCAGGGCTGAAAGAGCTCTGTTCATGTCCTACCTTGAATCTTGGTTGTGAGATGTCCTGTTATCTGTAGTCAATTGATCTGGATCACTTTTTATTCTTGCAGCTCTTTTATGAAAGTTTTTTGAGTTCAGAGTAACAGAATGGTGTAGGAGCATAAGGAGTCAGTTCTCAAAGATACCCACCCACAAGAGGTCTTTGTTGATGAATATATACACAAGAAGATGGGTTTGAATGTCTTCTGGTAACACTTCTATTAGTGAATCTGTTGCTCAGATACCATTTCCTATGAAAAACTGTGAGAAACTTTAGGCATAGTTTTATATATAAAATAAAAAAGGTGGCTGTAAAGTAAATGACAGAAATTGACATGAGACTCGGGTGAGTATGAAGAACAGCATTTAGCTGAAATTACTTTTAACTCACTGTTGGAAGATAAAGTCCATAATCTATAGCAGAAAGTACCCTTTTTGGCAAGTCAGGTGTTGCACTTTGCTTTCTAGTTTGTGTGTTTCCTTCTATACATTCCTGAAAAGAAATTTTAAAAAGTTAGACTTTACAGATTTAACAAAACTTTATTATTTTCTGTATCTAAGAGAGTATGTTACTGAAAAATAAACTACATAGTAAAATTTAAATACTGCTATCAGCAGAATAACTGATGGCTAACCTTTGGGAGCTGATTCATTGACTAAAGGGACAAATGTTACTTTTTAATCTTTTATTTCTTAATTTTTCCCTCTTGGATCTCAGTAGGATGCTTAAATTTAAAATACACACCTTAGAAATTTCTTAACAGCATTTTTTGGGGGGGGGAGGAAGGGGAAGAGGGAGAGGTCAATTCTGTCGTAATTTAAAGTCTTTAAGTGTGTAGGTGTATATATATAGATTTATGTAATTTTTTTATCTTTATGGATTTTCTGAAATAAAATGCATTTTCAAGCAATGGGAGCCAAAAATGGATGTGGTGGTAGTTAGTAGCATGCCATAAATAAACTGATCCCTTCAAGAGTAATAGTGAGTTGTTCCCTTTTAACACTGATGTGAAAAGAGTGCATTTAATTAAAGCTTTGCTCTTTATACTCTGCATTTGAAAGCACCAGAATAACCTTGCCTTACTCTTCTTAATAATTGACTGAACTGAGCAAGGAAAAGCAAAACTGAGTCAAGCTTTATTTAAAAGGCTTACTAGTCAGTAGTCCAGATGGCCACTAACTTTATGAGAGAGGCTGTGTCAGTAAAAGGCCATGCAATCCTTCTTACCTTGATTCAGTTTTTTTACTGCATTTATGGTTAGGATATAGTCACACATAATAACATCCAAGGTGTTTTGGGATGACAAGTTATCACTTCTTTGCTGCTATGTGCCAAGTGACTCCTCTCTAACCTGCTCATAATGCAAATAAGGTGGCTTACTGTAAACTGATATTTCTCAGCTTTTCTGGTGGTTGTACCTCACTTGAAAATGATGGACAGTCTTTCATGCCTCTCTGGCGTGAGCTTTCCATCACTTCCCTAGTTTTCTGGCTTGTCTTCATATTCATAGAATCATGGAGTGATATTCAGTTGGTATTCCTATTAATCCTGCGTACTACTCCTATTCTAGAGCTGCTGCCATGCTTCATTTTTTACCTGCTGTTTTCCAGGCAGCACTAGTTTTCCCCTGACTTCTGGTGCTTTCACTGAGATTGAAATAATGCATCCCAGTGGACACAGCTGACTCCCTCAGAGACCCTGAGGGGTCCCTACATTTTGTTGCCAGACTACAAGGCAAAAACCACTTAATCTGCACTGAACTGACAGGGTCCAGGTATTATTATTTATTAGCTTGGTCTCTGTGCTTGGCCTTACCTGTGAGGAGGTGTGTGCTGCTGATGCCTCGTTGCAACCTGCAAGGTATGTTTACAACATACCTTGTTGTAAACTGCTGACTTCAAACACCTTTTGGTAGCAGAGCAAGTGTGACTTAATTTGGACAAACACAAGCTAATAAATAGATATATATTGTGCTTGTGTGATCCATTTCACACATTGTCAAACTCTTAATTGACTGAAACCACTTAATAAAATATTCTCACTGTCACTCCGAGCAAGTCAAGGGGAGTCTTGCATATAAATCCATGCTCACAAAACACAGGATAGCAAAGAATTTCGTTAGGATTATGACATTTTCAGAAACGTATTCTGGTTAGTGTTTAAATAGGAATTAGAGGAATTATTTAGAAGATTTAAATATTGAGAGCGTGGGAAAACAAAATTTGTGAGAATAAACGAAAGAGTTTTAGTTTAGTGAGGAGATAAACTGTGTGCTTTGCTATTTTATGTGTTCTATCATTTGAGGTACCGTATTTTTTCATGGTCTAGAGATGAGGGGAAATTTTGTGGAACTGAAAGGAAGAGACATAAAGCTGCTACATTATTTTAACATTCAGAAATTAGTGGTGATATCGAGACTGAAGACTGTGCTGAAATGGAACTTATGTTACTAAAATAGCATAGAGAGACAGATTTTTAAGGCCAGAACTCTCTGACTCTTATCTCTGGAGCTCCACTTTCAATTTGGTTTGGTTTGGTTTTCTACTAGAAACCTCTAAGCAACTGCAGTATTAGTTATGCAGATATTTAGAACAGCCCCATCCAGGTAGGTGTGAGGTAGGTAGTTACTTAAAATGTGTAGGATCCAGAAGTTAGATAGAGAGAAATGTGGGAAAAAAGTCTGTGGAGGCTTAAGGATTCCATGTGCACATCAATATGATTGTATGAAATCTTTTATTAACAATTTGCACTCACTTATATAGAGAAGCCTTGTTTACACCATCATATCATGCAGGTGGCTTTGTATTCCAATTACACATTCCATTCTCACGGAAACACTCTTCTCACATAATTATTTTCCTCTTCTGTTGCCAATTAGTTATCTCTTTCCCATTAGCTCATTTTTCGAAACCTGCAACTAGGCCTCAATAACCATTAACCCAATGTAGCCTAAGCTGAAGTAAGTCAGGATTGCTCACAACCTGTATATTTCTGAACTGTTTCCCCAACAGAGAAACACAGCTTCTTCTCCATGAGCTCAGAAAAGGCTACCATTTCTCTACAGATTTCAGCACTCCAGGCCCCAGTCACAGCCACTTGCCTTCTGTAGGAGCCTCTGGGCCTGATGTCAGTGCCTACATCTTTCTGTCTGCCTGTTTGCTGGGAGAGTCCTCGACCTGTGTTCTAGCCCCTATGAAGCCAGCTCTAGAAGTCTTTAGAATTGGTATTTCCCAACTCTTCCTCTCTGCCTAGAAATGAGACTTGGTACAATACACATTTTCTTAGCCCCAGGAATCTTCGTAGCAAAGGCAGATCTCCTCAAAGTTTCCTCAGAGGACCTCACATTGAAATTTGGGCTTTGAGTCTGGCTGCCAGGCTTGTTGGTAGGAATATACGAACCAGTTACTGGATAAATGCAGTAGTTAGTCATATATAGAAGAGGCAATCTGGTGATAAATGCATTTTCACTACTATCATGGTTTGATTTCAAGCTATACAGGCCTCATCTGTTTTCTCATGTTTCTTAGGGGAAAGTTTGAGGCATTATTGAACTGTGATTTAATTAGACAGGTAGTGCTACAGATGACTAATGAATTTGTTTCGAAGATCATGTGTAGGGTTTTCAGAAGTGGGGAGATGCCCCCAACACTTGCAATACTCATTACTCTTGAATTCTGCCAACAGGTGACAGGTCAGCCCCTACCTCAAGGTTCCTTACATACTTTTCATTAAGCTGCTTGTTCAACATAGAAATAGTACTTCTTATCCTTTTTGAGATGCCTGACTTTCTTCAAGCACTGTTTAGGAAAATACATATACCTAATCTGGGGGGTTTGAGTTGGTAAAAGGAGGAGTTCCTGTTATCTGAATTGGATATTCAAGTTGTCTTTGTGTGTTTGTTTCCAAGAGCACATGTAGACCTGAAGTGTATTTTAGCTGCTGATGAACAATGTTTGAAATCTGTCAGAAATCTGCCTGTTTCTACTGTAAGAGGCTAGCCAGTGATTGACACTAAGGACTGAAAAGAGGTTACTGGGCTTCATGTCTTTACTGGGGCTTCCCTAAGTTCAAGAGTGAAAGATGGAAGACATGAACATACATTTATGTGGCCATAGCATTTAAGTTAACATTCCAATACCATTTTCAGGCAATGTCTTGATGGAGATTCACAGTGAAGGACTTTGCAAAAGAAAAAAAAATATCTTTGTTTTTGAAATAAACTGTTGTTTTCTGTTATGTGCTGTGTTGAACTAGTCTGCACAATAATTTCAAGTAGTCCTGAATAGTTGTCTGCACTGTGTTTTTAATATTCCATACTGTGAGTTGCTTTGTCAGTGTTTGTTCACTGATCTGCTAATGAGTGGTTCCAAGGTAAACCTGATGCTATGGCATGGGGACTGAACCATAAAAATCTATTAACTTCTGGAATATATATCTGTATGTATGTATATATAATGTAACATTCATGCCATACATCAGAAATATGTGCTGTTAAAGTAAAAGGTACATATATTTCAAATTAGAATTTGCATGCTATTCTGATTCCTGTTTTTCCCCTACAGGCCAGAACCATGATAGCAGTTGGACTTGGTGTTGCAACTGTTGCATTTGCAGGTAAGCTAAATTACCAGCTGCACGTGGAACAGTCACTTGTGAGCTGCCATTTCTAAAAGGATTAATGAGTATGAATATATATTTTATGAATATACATAGTGGAGAGGTTGCTTTAGAGCACTGTGGAGAATTATGTCCAGTTATTTTTCCTGTCCCTTCAAAATCCTTGATGTATTTTCTAAAATTTGTTTTGAAAAGTCTCAGCTGGAGAAACTAATTTTACATGCAGCAGCTTAAAGGTTGCAGTTGCTTTTTGTCTGCAAAATGTAATGTGAAATGTTTACTTTGTTTACTTACTAACATATTACAAGGTGGAGGCTCTTTATTGCTGAAGAGTGCAAGAGGATCTTGTGATGTGAAGGTGATACTTGACAAATTCAAATAGAGAAAAATAGAAGGTTTTAATGGCTATGGTGATTTCTCATACTGAACATTGTTTGTTACCTGAGCTCTTTGTATCTAGACTGTAGGTTCTTCTGAAAAATAGGTTCTAGTCTGAACACAGGGCACGGGCTTAACATGTTTTATACTCAGACAAGATAACTGTGGCCTGTTCTGGTTCTCAGAGACACAAATTGATTTCTGTTATTTTGGCATATGAAAGCAACAGCCATGGTCAGCTATGTGCAAATGCATACACCAAGAATAGATGAACAAGTTGTTCCAAACTCCTGCAGGTGTTTGCTGGGTACAGCTGTGTTGTTGATTAGGGAAAGACATGACCTCTGGTGATGCACACCCATTATGCAGTTGATTTATCTGTGTTTGTATAGAAGCAGAAGAGGAATGCTCTTAGAATGTCTATTTCTGGTTGAGCTGGAGAATTAATGGCAGCTAGCAAAGAAGAGGTAAGAGAAAGCATTAAGAAGAAGGTGAGGTAATATATTAGTACATCACAGCATTTCAGTGGTCATTCTCTAGCAGTGGTTTTAACTTCTGTATTAACAGAGACACAGACCTAGATCATAGAGTGGTTTGGGTTGGAAGGGACCTTAAAGATCATCCAGTTCCAACCCCCCTGCATGGGCAGGGACACCTCCCACCAGACCAGGTTGCTCAAAGCCCCATCCAACCTGGCCTTGAACACTGCCAGGGAGGGGGCAGCCACAACGTCCCTGGGCAACCCTGGGCACCCTCACAGGAAAGAATTTCTTCCTAATGTCTAACCTAAATCTCCCTTCTTCAATTTTCAAACCATTGTCTCTTGTCCTCATGCTACACACCCACACAAAAAGCCCTACCCCAGCTTCCTTGTAGGCCCCCTTCAGGTATTGGAAAACCACTGTAAGGTCACCTCAGAGCCTCTTCTCCAGGCTGAACAACCCCAACTTCCTCAGCCTGTCTTCACAGGGGAGGTGCTCCAGCACTCTGATAATTTTTGTGGCTCTACTCTGACCACAGTTAAGGAGCTCTATGTCCTTCTTATGCTGGGGACTCCAGAACTGGACATGGTGGGGACTCCAGGTGTGGTCTCACAAGAGCAGAGAGGGAGAATCACCTCCTTTGACCAGCTGTCTGTGCTTCTTTTGATGCAGCACAGGTCACAGTTGGCTTTCTGGGCTGCAAGTGCACACTGATGGCTCATGTTAAGCTTCTGGTCCACCACAACCCCAAGTCCTTCTCCTCAGGGCTGCCATCAATCTTTTCTCCTCCCAACCTGTATTTGTGCATGGGATTGCCCTGACCCAGGTGCAGAAGCTTGCACTTGGCCTTGTACTTCATGCAGTTTGCATAACCCCACTTCTCAAGCCTCTCAAGGTTGCTCTGGATGACATCTCTTCCCTCCAGCATGTTGACTTCACCACACAGTTTGGTGTCATCCTCAAACTTTTTGAGGATTCCACTTTGATTCCACTGTCCGTGTCACCCACACAGCTGTTACATAGCACTGGTCTGAGTACCAACCCCTGAGGAACACCACTTGTCACATTTTCCCATTTGAACACTGAGCTATTTATTGATCACAACTCTTTGGATGTGACCAGCCAGCCACTTTCTTATCCAGTGAGTGTTCCATCCATCATATCAGTATTGTTCTAGTTTAGAGACCAGCTATAGTTTATACATGACTAAAACTGTAGATGACTAGGTAAATTTAGTGTATGGATGACTAAAATAACCTCTGGACACATGGCATATTTTAAGAATGAAAGGAAGGTGCAATTTGAATGAAAAGCAGCTGTATTTTTATAAAACGTTTTACATTGTGTGTAATAGTAAGTTGCATTGCTAATGAGTACTTAATCAAAACAAATTGGGGTGAGGGGACTTGAAGAGAAATTCTCCGGTCACCTGGCAGAAATCTTGTTCTTGATGTAGGTAGACTTGCTTTGTACTTAAGAGAATGCAGTCAAGTGGAGTTCCCTGCAGCCTTTCCTAGCTATAGACATTCACTGCTGGTGGTGAGTTGAATGGCTCTGAATCCCAGCTGTCCCCCTCTTTGTAAAAAATAAAAAATGCAGTACTTAAAGTACTTAAAAAATGTGTGATTAAGCATACAACATAGCAGCAAAAAAACGTGTAGTACATTGATCTCTTTTTGGAAACATAACCTCCAAGCAGTATTTAATAAATAATGTATATCCAAAGCTAATGTTTCTTACTGCCCTTTTTCTCAAAGTTCACAAGGCAGATATCTTCATTTATCTTATTGAAATGCATTTAAATCTATTTATTTTGTGAGCAAACACAGTGGCTCTTTGCCATCCATGCCTAGATTTTTAGATTATGTATACTAAACTTCTTCTCTCTCCCCTAATAGCACAGGCTGAAAAATGTAAACCGTAGCAGGTTCACTGTGAGACTTTGACTGGGCAGGATCAAAAATGTCTGTTGAGGGAATATCTTGAAAAGCAGTAAAGTGCAGTGGTCCAGGATAGCAAATAAGTTAGACAGAAAGATAAACAAGGAAGGGTTGTGATATTTAAAAAAAAAGAAAACAAAACCAAACCCCCCAAAAAGCAACAATAACAACATAAAAACCACCAGAATTCTATTTCAGGTCGCTATGCTTTCAACCTTTGGAAACCCTTGGAGCAAGCATTTACAGAGACAGCAAAGAGGATTTCAACTTCGGTAAGTTTAGAAGCTACTTTATGCTAATTTATTATTTTAAATTTCAAGTATTTAGAAAGGAGACATTTTATGTTAAGTGTGGCAAGTGCCTCTTAGATGGGTTTTTTTCCATGTTAGGGATGCTCCTTACTGTGTATGTTCTGGCGTATTATCTTGTGTACTTTAAATCTCTGTGTCTGTAGCTATATCAAAAGAGTTTTGTGGGTCTGAGGAAGAGTTCTGATTTTCCTGGTGATATTCGGTGTTTCAGAATTCTGCTACTAAGTGTAAGACAAATTACTGAAGTACACAGTGAGAAAATAGCGAATTCCTAGAGATTGCAAGCTGATGACATGAATTTTCATTTCAAAAAGCTAAAAAGGAAGGAATTCAGTAATTTTTCTTTCAGATACAATGTTGAAAATCAAGAAGATAAACTAATAGGAAAGCTTGCCATACAGGTTGGGAACCTTCTTATCTTGTTCACATGTATTGTCTTTTTTTAATTCCCCAGTTAATTTGAACTTTTAACCAAGGTTTTGTTCTTACTTTGCCTTACATCCTTATAATAATGAGGTAAAAAAAAAGAGGTAGAGTGTTGTGAGAGAGGCATAGGTAGGGAATATTCAAGAGCATTTACTCTTGTTTCAGTGGCTATACTTTCCTCTGGTAAATAAATAAATAAATATATTCCATTCCTGTTTGACTCAAGTAATTCCTAATAGGGTAGATATCTGCTTGTGGCAATGTATTTCAGAGTTCATAATGTGCAAACACTTACTGACAGTGGAAAGAATACAATTCCCCTCTTGATGCTGATAAGTAGGGATGTTGCAGGAGTAGTTTTTGCAGATTATTATTTCCTGAAAAATACAGTAAAGGTAGGTTTTGGGGTTTTTTTTTAAGTGATCATTAACATTGTGCCTATTAATGTGAAGGTTGGTTGCAATACAGAGCCTGTCCACAGTATCTGGGCAGACACTGGGGTCCAAATTGATTTGCTGTCTTTACTTTGAGTCCATGTGCTGAATGTGTGCCTGGGGAGGGGAAAGACTGGAAACATGAGCTGTCCTTTTGGAGCTGGTTCACACTTGTTCTTAATTGTGGTATCAGCCAGAAGCGGTGCTCCTGGTTCAGTTTTTGCTCTCTGTTGCATTGCTGTTGCGAGACAAACAGCAAGGAATTATGTTTTTCTTTTTCACAGTAGCTTTTTGAGAGATTCCCTGTTTGCCTTGCAGAACAGTTGAGGAGAGTTGAGGAGTACAGCAAATTAAATAGCTTTCATATGATATGGATACAGTCTTGCAGGTTTGCTGGAGGTAGGACATGGGATTTTATAGTAGGGAGTGCTTCACTCGTCACTCTCTCTCCCCAGCAGTTTTACTCCAGCATTTCTTCTTCTATCCATTTGTAAATGTAGGCTAAGGAATCTAAATTCAGAAATATTCACATAAGAAAGCAGGCAGTGTCTCTTTTTAACATATTGAAATATGACATGCTACTGCATGGAGATGGGTCTGTTCCTAGGAAACTGAACTCCTCAGTACTGGCATAGTGGCTGAGCTAAGCTCATTACAGGCCCCTCTCATTTTCACCAGAGTGACTTTCAAAGTCCTGCAGAATTCATGAACAACCACAAAGAACAACCCAGGAGCTTCTGCATTCAGTGTTCCTACAGTCTCTGGAGCTGCAGCCTCTGTCTGCCTTCACATCCTGCATTACAGCCCAGAATTGTTTGTTTCCAGCAGAGAGCCTCTCTTCTGCTATTCTATTTCTGAACTTGAAAATAGAGGTTTTCAATGTAAGACAGGATCTGCTGAATACACTAAAAACTCTCTCTTCCTTTTTGCATTAACTGTATGTATTTGTCAGCTTTATATTTGTGAGGGTAGTGATACTATTTTCCTTCTACAGTCATTAACCAAATTTAAGGCCCTTGTATAAGTCTTAGCCAAGATTATTTCTTCTTTACTACTCTACAGCTACTACTTTATTGGATTGTATTTTTTCCCAAGTTTTTTTTTTCTTCTCCCCTGAAAAATCATTTCCTATTTATGAATTTTCTTCAGAACAATAGGGAAAACATTAAGTACAAAGATTCAATGTAATTTCTTATTGTCTTATTTCTTATTTTAGTGGCTTCACGTGAGTTTGTGTGAGGAATTGCTGAATAAAATCTGTGCATTAACACTTCCATCACATTTCTCTACAGCATATTGTGCTCTAAACTATACTGAGAAAGGAAATCAAGCAGTTAATACTTCTGCCTGTGCTTACTGAGGAAAGGATCTTGTGACATTTAGTGACTAGACTTTGTGTTACTTTTCTGGTTTCCTGTGGTCTTTGGTCACTATCATTTGGCCTGACTTTGGTCACTATCATTTTCAGTGGTTACTCCAGCTTTCTAGAATCAAACCCTGTCTCTCATGACGTCCTTCTTTTGAGAGACTGTGAAGCTTGTTTAAAACCTTGCTTGTTTCAATGTAAGCCCCCACTCTTACTCCTCCCATTTGGAATTTTCCTCTCCTTGCCCTGGTTTGCAGTAGAAATCTCAGTTCATGTTGGTTGCAGTCACAAAAGGTAATTCAGATCCTGCTTATCCTTCCTTTCTGCTCACTAGTAACAAGTTGAACAATTATGCAGCTGTTATTTAAAACGCCAGCTTACTGTATATTGAGTATTTGACACTTTCTGTTTAGTTACCTAAATAAATAGCATGTGCAGTCAACAACTGCATTCATCTTTTAGTCAAAAATAGCAAGCAAAGGCAAGTAAAAGTGTTACAATTTTATTCTGAATTTTTGCCTCTCGTTTAACACTAGGCAGTTAAATACATATGCTTAAATGTGGAGAAAGCTGCTGGAATTTAGTCCTGCAATTTTCTACCATCTTTTTTTTTTTTTTCTGTGGGGAAAGGCGTAGGAGGAAACATTGTTTTTTCTTCTCTATGACAACTTATAATGATTGTTTCCAGATAAAGGATGTCCTAGTTGGAGCCTAGTTTTGTTACTGGTGTCATAAATGCCAGTGAGACTGATTTGTTTTTGTATATATTGACCAGAGTCTGTTGCCTGTAGAAGATGCATAGCACTAAGTAGTCATTTGGCTTTTCTTCCTCGGATCATAATGCTGTAATTATTGTGTTAAAATATGTTAAAACTGTGAAATTTAAGAAAAGTATTGCATTAGCATTTATTACCTTCATTTGTTGAATCAATGTTGTTGAACGTTGAAAAATAGAAGATATTGAAGGCAGAAACAGAAATTTTAGGCAAAATGAATTTTGAAAATGCTCAAATCCCACAATCCTGGAAATTCTCTGTTTTGGTAGAAAAGCATCTCTTCTATAGCACTTCATTAGAGATTTTTGCCTTGTGTTTCCCTTATTGGATCTGATTCTGGTCGGACTTGTGAAGTTCTGAATTGAGAAGTAAGGGTAGCAACCATCTTTTTTGTTCTTCATTAAAAGCAAAGTTTCCAAAGAGTAAGGCAATTTGCAATCCATTTTTTTTGGGGGGGGGGTTTCTACCTGGAGTAAGGGAATAATTTGCTAAATAATTTGCTATTGTAGTTTGCAGGGTTTGGGCTTTGGTTTGTATTGATTTGGTTTTCTTCTTATCCTTCCATTGTTGGTTACCTTTTCAATGTAGGACTGTAGTGGTGGTGAAGAGTTTTCAGAACAATTCAGTACTTTACATAATGTACTTAATGGGCTTAGTTACAGACTTCTGAATCTCTTGTCTAGCAAAGAAACAGTGGTTAATGCTTTCCCTGTCCTATGCCAGGAGAAGTATCAAGGGAGATCATTCTCCTCCTCTACTCCCTTCTCATCAGACCTCACCTGGAGTACTCCGTCCAGTTCTGGAGCCCCAACATGAGAAGGGACATGGAGCAAGTCCAGAGAGATGATCAGAGAGCTGAAGCACCTCTCCTCTGAGGACAGGCTCAGGGAGTTTGGGTTGTTCATCCTGGAGAACAGGAAGCTCTGGGGAGGCTTTACATCAGCCTTCAGCTACCTGAAGGGGGCTTTATGTAAGAGGGCAGATTTAGGTTAGATGTTAGGAAGAAACTGTACTGTAAGAATGATGAGACACTGGCACAGGCTGCCCAGGGATGTTGTGGATGCCTCCTGCCTGGAAGTGTTCAAGGCCAGGTTGGATGGGGACTTGAAAAACCTGGTCTGGTGGGAGGTGTCCCTGCCCATGCAAGGGGGTTGGAACCAGGTGATCTTTAAGGTCCCTTCCAACCCAAACCATTCTGTTATCTTGAAGATTTCCTGGTCTAAATGGACTGGATTTTCTTAGCTGACAGCTCTTGTGAAAATTTGCAAGAGTGAATAGATATTTGCAGAGTAAGTCCTTCCATTTTCTGTTCCCTCTCCCTCCTCACCACCCCCGCCACAGCCTATTAATAGCATTTGTTCAGGAAGCAGAATTTGCTTACATAAGTTGCTAAACAGTAACAGCATGCAAGGGAATAAAGTAAATTGCATGGTAGTCCCTTCCCTCACCCCAAATGGTATGAAGAAGTGGAGAGCTCTTCTTGATGATTTTTCCTGCATGGAATTTGTAATAGATGGGGTTAATAAATAATCAGGTGTCTAGAACTGCCCACTCATTGGGGACCTCTCATAACAACAGAGAAGTATCTTGAGTATTGTTTCATTTCATTGCAGTCATTACTTAGAATTTACAGCTAGGAAAAAAAATAGCTTTCATTTTAGTAGCATTCAAGAACTGCTTCATTAGGGTACTAGAAATTCCCCAAAATGTTTCCTAAAATGTTTCTTCCTCTTACTCAAATGGGAAAAATGGCTTTGATGTCAGTTTTCATTTTGCATTAAATTCCATTTAGGATCAAGATGTCAGTTTAAGCATTGATTGTTCTTGCTACATTCTTCACTCTTGAGAAGAAAATGTTTTTTCTTGATGACCAATTCAACAAACTGTTTTTGTTTATGTGCCAAAGGACACAGACAACACAATTTCTATTTTCAGTCCTCTTGGAAGCGAACCAAATCACGGCTCCCCGAGGTTAGAACAGAGTCAAGGAAGCAGGCTTTAAAGCCATGAAAAAGTATTTCTGAATTTAAGCCTATTGCCATCCCTCTCTATTCTCTTATTTCAAATAGAATTTTAGATTAAATCTACCAAGAACAGAGACAAGCTGTGTTAGAGATAACTCAAATATTGCTTTTCTCTACATGAATAGTGAACCAGTGTCCATTGAAGGGCAGGGAAAAATTAACCTTTTCAGAAATCCATCTGCACCTAAGCTGCTTTGGGAGAAGTTCTTTGAAATCTTTCAGGGGACATTAATGT
The DNA here is from genome assembly GCF_003957555.1 of Calypte anna. Lineage (NCBI taxonomy): Eukaryota > Metazoa > Chordata > Aves > Apodiformes > Trochilidae > Calypte > Calypte anna. Next base: position 167,861,311 of record NC_044244.1, read on the forward strand.
GTGCTTTTCTCTCCTGGCTGCAGTAATTGTTCAGCATCGTTGCAAATTTCTGTGCAGTCTTCCTCCTCCAGGGTGATATCTGGCAGCCATTAAATCATTACCTTCCTTTCCTCCCAGAGGACTGGAGAAGCTCTGTGTGTTCATAGACTCTTAACCTGTAATGTCTGTGTGCACTATTACAGACCTGGTTTGTGTTAATCTGCAGCTGTAGCAGTGAGTCCTCCACACATCTGTTGTAGGCATGACACTTCCCAACCTTCTTCAGCTTTGGTGCTTGTAGTGTTACAGGAGTGGTTACTTCATGTATGGTTTGAGGTGTAAAGAAGGAAGATAAAATTAGTTTCAGATCACAGCAGCACAACAAAGAAATTTTTCCTGTGGCTGTGTGTGACTTCATGGTGGCAATTGGTGAACTATTTCTGAACCACACTTTTGGGTGAATGTTACTTCATGGCTTAATTAAAGGCTTTGCTTAGATATCATCGACAAGAGCCCTTTAAATGATTTAAGACTTCTGAAATTACGTAAAAGAGAGTTTCCACAAACATAAACCAAAATTTTCACTGAATATGAACAAATATATTTAGTAAGAGAAGTATTTTAGCATGGGCCAGGCACATTTTTACTAGAGGTAAAAGAAAAACTTAAAAATAATCAACTCTCAGACCAGGCTTCCCTTTGATAGCAACAAAAGCAGCCTATTTTTCTCTTGCTGATAGGGTGGTTTTTTTCACTAAGAAACTTCAGTCTCTCTGAGTGATTTCTGTGTGCCAGTTCTCCAGTGCAGGCTGTCTTGCAACTACATCTGCTGTCTCTGACACTTGTGCAGCTCAGACTATTATTTGTGTTGCAATGAGCCAGTCCCTCTCATCCCTGCCTAGTTCTTCTCATCAAAGCATTTACATTGAGGAGTTCTCTGCTAACCACTGGTAGTGGTTCATTAACTTTTGTTTATTTTAATTTAAAATATATTTATGGTTGACAAATATGCTTTCAGCCCATTCCTTATGACAATTAATTGTTTTAAAGATTTACTTTCATCTCCATGTCCTTTTTTTAATGTTCTTTTCCTACTTGTGTTGTTCTCCACTTAAAACAGTGACTAAAGTTTCACATGCCAGTGACTTAAAAAAACCTAAAATCATCTGTAAAATCATCACCAGTCACTGGTGTCTAGGAAAGGTTGTAAAGGGTTGCTGGTTAGGATTTCCCCATGCACTCTGCTACTTTTCAATCTGATCCAGCACTGTTTTCCTGAAACAGAGGTTGTGGCTTTATGTTAAGCCTTTTTGGTTTTTGTTTCTTTTTGTTTATTTTTCAGTTCCTTCAGATAACTCTTGATATTTTTTTTTGAACTGTCATCCCTTCATAGGAAAAAACCATACTGACTCTTCATAAGTTTTCTGTCTTTATCTGTTCTTATTTTATTGGTTTTTTAGCCTCCTTTCTTTCCCCTGCACTCCCCAGCACAGACACTGTATCATTCTATGCTGGCATGTACTTTGATTCTGAATTTCTTTGCCTGAAGGCAGGATTTTAATAGTTGTAGTTATTAGAAGAGTGTAAAAACACAGATAGTTACTTTTAAGTCATTTTTGTATGTGTTAACACTCAGCAGTCCTTTCCTGTTACTTGGTTTGTAGTCATTCCATGCCTTCAGAATAAATTATGGATGAATGGAATGCTCTGAATGAGGTCATATAAATATGATTTAGATCCTGGCACCTTGTGCGTGAAAGTAATTATTGCTTGTTTTCCCTTTTTGCTTTTTAGAGTCTTTCATCATACTACAAAGGAGGATTTGAACAGAAAATGAGTAGGAGAGAAGCTGGTCTTATTTTAGGTGTAAGGTAGGTGTGTTGCATTAATGTGTTTTTCTTTGGTTGGTATTGAATGAAGAAAATCCATGCTGCGAGAATGTGGAATACTCTTGCCAAAATCCTGACTTTTTTTAGAAGACCTAATGATTTACAAACCATTCTAATATTCTAGTTAAAGTAAAAAGCAAACAGTAAAATGCCAGTAAAACATGCAACTTGTGTTTGGCTTGAAGTCATGGTAGCATATTGCAGTGGACAATTGGTGCTCTAGAAGTAATCAGAATAACACATACTGTGCTAATTAGTGTGATCACATGGCCTGGTCTCCAAAAACCCTTTTGAGATAAGTAATATTGTAGGTTATATTAATAAATGACCAAAATTAATAACATTTTTTCATTTTTTCCTCATATGTCAGTAATACTGTATTTTTCTTTCTCCGCTCTTATTTGTTTGGAATTTTAAAATTGCAGCATATTCCAAACAAAAAAAAAATACTGGAGAAGATTGTAATTTAGAGTAGATATGGGAAATAATTTCCAGATTCAGTATTCAATGGATGTATCAGTGAATTTTTTCGAAAACAATGGGCAATGGTGCAACACACCTTACTGATTTCTCTAAAGCAGTGAATGAGTTTGAGGGCTTCTCAGATGAGGAGCAGATCTGACCCTAGATAGTAAATTTCTTATTTATAGTTTAGATCAGTTCTTTAAAATCTTGTTCAGTGTGCTATTTGTGTTTACTTCAAGCATAATGGAAATTATGCAGATTTGGCATCTACTTTAAGAAACTGTAAAATAAAGCATTGAATTTATTTGAAGTATTGTGTGCTTGCAGACTGAATAAAAGATTTACAGAAACGCTCTTCAGAAATAAATCCTTTGGCCTTTAAGTTTGATAATATATTAACATTTTCACTTTATAAGGGCAAATTCAGTGATACTCCAGAGAAGCACATGGCAGCTCATTGAAATGTGTATACAGCAGCAGCACTGATCACTGCTCATGTACATGTCTGAAGTCTCATCACATCTGAAATTAGTCCCCTTTAATTTTAATAGCTTGAGTCTGCACTGGGAACAGTGACACTGCTTGTTTTGTTTGCAAGACTGCAAATATCAAGACCTAATCAGATATGAATAAGGTTATTAACGACTAAAGGATTAAAGCCTTTAATTGTGTGGAATCATGGCTGAAATCTTTGTAGGAAATTTTCATGTTGTTTAAATGCACTTTTCTAGAACAGTTTTAACTCATTGTTTATCCTGATTTTATATATATTAAGAATGCCAACAAAACAAAGCAATAAAAAGAAAGTTTGAAAAGTGTTACAGAAAATGCCAGGGTATGCACAAATACTCACACAAATCTTTCCAGGCCCTGATCTTATTGTGACACTTGTTCTCTGTGTCATAGCTTACAAGTCATATTAAATTTTGAGGCAAAGTTTCATTGTTTCAAGTGTTGAGGATGCTTGGGCAGTATAAATAATAAATACAAGCCATGATAAAGGTGAGCATTTAATGCTAGCTTTTACATTCCAGATATATTGTCCCATTAAACATTCCAAATATTGATCTCTAATAACAATTTTTTAAGATTGCAGGGCTTTTGGTAGAAATGTGTGTGCATCATTTGTATTAGACTATGTAAAAGGTATCCAAAACTATGAAGTAATGTATAGGAAATATTGACTAATTTCAAGTTTAATGTTTGCATTACTTGTTACGAAAAAGCACTGATGACTGAAATTCAGAACAAGCATAGCAATAATAAAACTGACAACTTTGTACTCTGTAGAAAGAACTGCTGATAGGAGAGACAGGGCAATGTCTGAGGTGACATGGAAGGTGAAAGTTGTAGGAGTGTTTTCTGAGCATTAGACAAAACAGATGGTAGCAAAATACAGCTGTACTAAAGGTAATGGTTTACACCTGTCAAATCCCTAATGCTAACTTCTAGAGTTAGAAAAGGTCTGAAATTTGCAAGCTAAAATTCTAGCTACAAATGAATAAAAATTCCTGAATTGTAGCATTTCTTCTGTGAAAAAAAATGCATACCTTTTCTTTCCATAACAAATATTTCTTTGCTAATGTACTCTATATATGCATGTGTTAAAAATGTTTAACCATAACTTTTGAACATAAATAGCACAACAAACCAAATTAGCTTATTACATTAAAAAACATAACACATTTTGTAAGAGTAGAGGCACAAACATGTTCAAGGTTTAATCATTGTGGCTTTGGATTTGGTGGGGGTTTTTTTGTTGCTGTTGCTTTGTTTTAACTTATTTTATTTTTAAACTTGGTTTACTGCATAGGTGTGTCATATGATCATGAGTCTACTGAAGTTTGGGAGGGGCCTCAAGTGGTCTCTGTCACCACTGGGCTCAGAGCAGGTTTCTCAGGACTTTATCCAGAAGGTCTTGAAAAACTCCCAAGGACAGAACATGCATATCCTCTCTGGGCAACCTGGGCCATTGCTGGTCTGTCTTTGGGGTGGAGAAGTATTTTTCCAGTCCACACCTCCATTTTTTCTCACCCTCCCACCATACATGACCATGGAGAGCCTGGATCCAAGCTCCTTATGGCCTGTCTGTCATGGGGTTCCCAGGAAGCCCTCTCTTCTTCAGGCTAAACCAACCCTCCTCCCTCAACCTCTCCTCGAAGGGTGAGGGTGAGTGCTCCAGCCCTCACCCACTGTGGTGGCCTTGTTGAATTTCACCAAGGGCTTCTGTCAGCCCATTCCTGCAGCCTCTCAGGTCACCTCAGTGCCAGCACTGCCCTCCAGTTGGTGATTTTAGAAGGCAGCCTGATGTTGGTGTGACTCAGATTCTAATGCTGTACCAGTTCAACAGAAATGTGATTTTTAACATTAAAGGGGTTATAGTGATAAAGAATAGTGATTAAGGATCTTTTAGAGGCTGGTCTGACTGTGGGAGGAGCCCAGTCTGAATGTGAAATAAGCAATACCTCATAAACCAAGCAAGTTTAATATAAAACACCATTTTCACAGTTGCTTCTTGAAGCAGAACTTCATGATTTTCTGTAATATGCAACTGGAACTTTTCCAGGGGTGGGCTTTAGCCATCTGAACTTGTACTTGTGGTATATAACTTTCGTTTTTATTACTAACCAAGAGCTTTAGATATCAAAATAAAAATTATTGCTATTTTTAGCTTTCTGATTATAGCTTTATTTTTCTGTTCATATAATTGAAGGCCTTTCACCCTCTCTTTAAGTTTTATATTCTGGGTTATTTACTGTTTTACCAAGGAATTCTTATATAGTTCTAGAAGTATTTTTGCAACATACCCTAATTTCCCTGTGACAGAAGAATAATTAGAGTTTGTTTACCTCAGGGAATATAGTCAGTCTGATACCTTGCATTCAAACTGTATCTACAAAAAAGATTAATTAATTGAATCATCACTGATTAAGAAGTCACCTGAAGTGGAAAACAGTGCTTCATTTCTGCACTTTAACAGATTAGGAGAATCTACACCATTCAGACTGTCCTTTGGCATGCAATAGCTTCACTGGGTTGGCATACAGCATCTGTAAGTGGTTATTTGTCTGGTAAGGTACATATTTAATTTAGGCCAAGTAATATTTTATGTATCTGTCATTGAAGGAAACAACACTATGTAGCAGTTGTAAATCAGCATGTCCCTGAATGTAATGCATTGAGCAGCTTTGCAAAAATAACAAATACAGGGTTTTTTTCCTGACCCCAGCAGAAAGAATTATTTATAGCAGCTATAAAAAATATTTACAGTAGAACAAAATGCAATAATATTTGTTGGTTTGTCACAGGTCATACAAATACTTATTTTCCAGGAAGAAAAAAATATATATTTTCTGCATTTAATTATAAGAGCTAGACACAAGCTTTGGTTTTTTTCCATCTTTTTTCCAGAATTATTTATTTTAAATGAGTGGATGTATTACATTTTTTAAAAACCCTGGAAGATATCTACATGTGTCAAATATACAGGCTTTTTAAAATGTCCTTCTCAGTGTGTGTTTAACAGGCCTTTGTTATTGTTACTTCCTCAGAGATGCAGTTTTATATTTTGTCCACGAGGTGGTGAAAATCTCAAGTTGTAATAATTTTTGAAGACAGTATAAACTGTTAATTTATTGCCTGAGCAAATCTTATGGTAAGCTCTTCCATTTATTTTTGCAGTCCATCTGCTGACAAGGCCAAAATCAGAACAGCCCATAGAAGAATCATGATTTTGAATCATCCTGATAAAGGTAAATAATTTCTACTTTCCTTAACCAGAGCTGGAAAGGAAGAGGCTCAAAAAAGATCCTTTAGAGTTTAGTGATTGTGTAAATAACCACACTGAATGAATGTATGTTGTTTATTTATCGACTTGAGCTTTTGTGTGTCTTCTCTCAGATAAACTGGGCTTTACTCAGCTTTCTTTGATGATGATTTGTAGACTTGTGCTACTTCAGTTAAAGCTGTGAGCTCAGGGACCAGTCTTCCATACTGGGAAAGAACTTCCTTGAAAGTAAGAAAAAGTGTGCTGTAATATTTTTACAGTAAAGTGACATTCCTGTTTTGAGCTGACACAGATCAGTCACATGTATAAAAGTAACTTTTTGGGGGGAAATGTTCTACAGTCACTAAGTGCATCATTGATGGATTTCAGACTTCCTGGAATTCACTTGGGAAAAATGTATAGCTGGGTGCTGTTGCTTTACAGGCCAGGTTTTTAATGTAAATTTATCTTAGAGAAAGGCTATTATTATAACTTTAACTACACTACAGCTGGTTGAGAAAGAAAGCCCATATGTTCATTGCTGTTTCTACTTTAAAATAACAGATGGTTAAGAGTTGCACTGTATTTCGGAAGTCAAAAGGGGAAATTGGAGGGGTTTTATATCTTTTTGACAGGATTACAGGGCTCCCTGCCAGCACCCCATTTTAAGAAAATGAAAACATGACTGTGACCACTGGTCATAGGGAGAGGTTTTAATTGGTGCTTTTCTTTGATGTCTTTAGTTTAATTCTAAAGTTACCCCACTTGTTCAAATTCACGCTTTTGTTATTTACACTTTTTATAGTATATAAGCTGCACAGATATAGAAATTCTCTTCTGCATTTCTAATAGATTAGGATGATCAGGGGCATCTTAACCATTGGGGTACCTCTTAGGTCAATTTTTTTTTAATAACAAACTTCTAAGTTTATTGTAGCAGTACTTTGAGACACGAGCCAGCACTGTGGATCTCCATGTGGATGTTGAGTAGACGTTAAGAGGCAATTCCCTTTATTAAGAGAGAACATTTTAACAACCCACTCTTACAGCTGTAATGCACCTGCAGCTGGGCACAGGGTAGGCTTGGATGGATGTAGTAAGCCCTCCTATGTGCTATTAGGAAGGAGCATTTTCTCAGTAGGAATGCCAGTTGAAGGGATTTGTGCCCATGTGCTGCCCCTGAAGCTCTTCTGGTATGGCTGCAGAAAAAAATCTTGTGTAATGTCTTCAGCTGCAGAGCCAGGGCCTGGAGTAATCATGAACATGTGGCATTACAGAGAAACTTGGTTGTGTATATATTTTGATTTGTTCTGTCTGTGGGTAGCACAGATGTGCTTTTAAAAATAATATTCAACATTAGAATGCTATTTTAAAATCATATCTTACCAGATGGAGTTGATAGAAGAAAGGACAATAATTACAGATTTAAAAGTTATGCATGTTGTCCAAGGTCTCAAATGCTATGAGAAATATGAAGAGGTCTGCATAATAACATTCCCAGAAAGTGCTACTAAAATGGTTGCTTATTAACCTTTACATAGTTCAGTTTAAAAGTGTTTTGATACTGATACGTTGTATGTTAATTTATCAGTTACTAATTTTATGAAAGAGTATTTGCTGTCAGAAAAAGAGGAAGATAGAAGCCTTTTGGACTTGCCCTAATTATAAACAAACACTTAGGCAATCAGGAGATGGAATTTTCTCTCATTGGAAGGCTAGAAAATTAATATGGCACTTAAGAATGTAAATGTAGTGAAAACACTTCCAGCAGATTTGAATTTACTTTAAGATCCTGCACTCCAGACATGTAGAAAATCAACACACATTTAGAAATTACTTGGGATACAGGATACATTGTTTATTGCAGTTTTTAGTCTTTACTCTTTGTTTGATCCTCTTGTTTACTCTCAGAAAGAAGCAATGCTTTATGAAGTAAATTCTCTTCCTGTCTAAAAAGACAATTAATTTTAAAAAAGAAAAAAATAAGCCAGCTTTCCAGCAGCCAATTATTTAACTTTTCCTCTGCCCTGCTTCCCTTTCCTCCAGTGTGTCTTAATTATTTGGGCTACATTCAAAGCCAAATCATGAAAAAAGAGAACTCCATCACTTTTTCCAGTTGTTTTATTAGACCATGAAACTACATTATAATGATTTGGACTGCTGCAAGAATTTCCTAAAGTCTTGAGGGAAGCCTTGCCTTTTTGTTTTTATTTACATGTGCCTAGAACCAGTTCTGCATGTTTCTTCTGTTGTTGTCTTTTCTGGTGAATAGAAAAGAAGGAATGAAATGATGAATAAAGGATTGAACAGATGCCTCAGAAAAGACTATTCAGTGCACAGTACTGCTGCAATCATATTTTGATGTAAAAAAGTATAGGAGTATTATAGTAAGTGGTAAGTTACTGATACAGATTTTGTATTGTTGCTTTTGGTGACTGTAGGCAGATGGTTGGCACTCAAGGGGAGAGTTAAAAAAAACAAACACAAAAAGACCACTGAACTGTAATCAGATTGTTAGATGGAGCGTAAAGCAATGAGAGTGTTCAGGACTGGAAGTTAGAAGGCATACCATGTTTAAACAGCTTTAATGTGATGGTTTCTGGCTTGTAATTCTGGGCCTCTAGCACAGGAGAGGCTTGGGGGGAAAGTCTGCGTCTGCACATGCTTAGTGATTCTTTATCAAAATTATTTATACAATGTTATCTCTTGGTTTTTGCTGTGAGAGGAAATGAACATTTGTCCTAAGCCTATAGCTGTTAAGACAGCTGACCTTGCATACGTTTGCAGCAGCATGGTACTGCAAGTCTTAATCATATCAAACTCAAGTGATTTCAGATTACAGTCTTCTCTGAAGCAAATTGTGTAGCATTATTCTTCAGTGTCTTCAGTTTTGATTAAATTTCTCTTGTGTTTCCCTATCGATTAGTTCCAAACAATGTAATATTTCAAAGCAGTTGTATGAAAAAGATTTATTTTGGAAGGAGGAGCTGATAAAAGTGAATAATAAGGGGGTGCTATAAGTGAAGGAGATTGGTACTTAACATTCATGTGTAAATGGTATTTCTCTCCCCTTTTTCTTCTCAGGTGGATCACCTTACTTAGCAACAAAAATAAATGAAGCAAAAGACGTGTTGGAATCCAGTGCCAAAAACTGAAATGTGAAGCCTTGTGTTGTAGGAGATTCAGCAGATACATTGTGCAACAGCTTTCATATCTGCTTGCTCTGCACAGTTTCTTAACCCAACTTTGACTGTTTCTATTTTTGTCATGATTAAAAAATTAAGATTATTTAAAAGCAAACTGAAGTCTTTCAGTCATGTAAGTTATGTACAGTTATACATCTGTGAGGAACAAAGAGTTGGATTTGATCCTTATGGGTCCCTTTAAGCTCAAAAATATTCTATAATTCCCTATGTCAATTTTAGTTTATTTTTATTGAGCTGTTATCCATTGCAAGCTTTGAAAATGTTCTCCTACTGTCTGTGCTTTTCTTCAGTAGTTACTTTTTTCATTAAACTTTTGGAGCTTTAAAAAAATACTTAAATAATAGGGTTTTTTCTTCACTGATGTAGACTGGACCATTGCCAGAAAATCTGTGACAGTGTGTTGAGTTGCAGGAAGCATGGCAGACCCCAAATGGCAAGGTTTCAGCATTGCCTTATACTTGAATCTGTTAATTTTGTAAAAGTTCAGGGCTTACTCATGAGTGCAGTTTGAGAGATGCTACTCAGAACAAAATGACTAATGGGGCAACAGACTCCAGCTTCCTTTCAGTTTGTCTGTGGGGCTTAAAGATGCAAAGGATGAGTCTTGGGTTTGGTTAGTTCTTTTGCATATTAAAAGACCTATGAAATTATTAAATAATTATTTGGACATGCTTTTATTTCAAGCCACAGAGTACATTTACTCTGTAGCAGCTGGGGTGGTGCAGGGGTTTTCATGACAGTGGAACTGAGGAAGGTAAAACAGCGTGGCCAGCAGGTCCAAGGAAGTGATTCTGCCCCTGTACTCAGCGTGGTGAGGCCACACCTCGAGTCCTGTGTCCAGTTCAGGGCCCCTCAGTTCAGGAAGGATATTGAGGTCCCGGAGCAGGTCCAAAGGAGGGCAACCAGGCTGGTGAAGAGACTCGAGCACAGATCCTATGAGGAGAGGCTGAGGGAGCTGGGGGTGTTCAGCCTGGAGAAGAGGAGGCTCAGGGGAGACCTCATCGCTCTCTACAACTCCCTGAAAGGAGGGGGTAGCCAGGGGGGGTTGGTCTCTTTTCTCAGGCAACTCTCAGCAAGACAAGAGGGCACGGTCTTAAGTTGTGCCGGGGGAGGTTTAGGTTGGATATTAGAAAGAATTTCTTTATGGAGAGGGTGATCAAGAATTGGAATGGGCTGCCCAGGGAAGTAGTGGATTCTCCGTCCCTGGAGATATTTAAAAAGAGACTGGATGTGGCACTCAGTGCCATGGGCTGGTAACCGCAGCGGTAGTGGATCAAGGGTTGGACTTGATGATCTCCCTTCCAACCCAGCCGATTCTATGATTCTATGAAGGCAGCTCCATATAGCAGAGTTTGGGTGGATTTTATAGGTTGTGGTTCTCTAGGTCAGCCCAGTCATTTCAGCGTGGTATAGGACAGAGCAAGGGGCAAACAGGACTGAACCCCTCATGGAGGTTGCTTTGCTTATGGCTCTGGGTGGATGTTACAGGGTTAGTTCTCTACTAATCCTCACATCTGCATTATACTCTGTTTCCCACAGTATTATACACACCTCTTTATGCAGCACCCTAGCAGCCTACAGCTGGCTTTGGGAAATACTGAAGCTTTGGGTTTCTGATTTTTAAGAGAGCAAGTTTTAATTGGCAGCAGAGAGTAGATGCAATTTGGAGCACTTGGCTGCTGTAAATTCCTACCAGTCACTTGGCTCTAGATGAGTTAGCTGTCCAAAGAGGATGATGATGAGATGAGACAGTCTAGTGGATTTATTACAAGACTGAAAAACTTTCTAGTATCCATTCAAACATTTAGCATTTGAAGTACAACAAGCAACTCGCTGAAGTATGACATATTTAGATATTCTATCTCCTAGGCTATTTAGCCAGAGGAAAGTGGCAAAGAGTAGTAAAATAATGAAAGCATCCAGCCTTATATTATCCATCTATTCATCCAGTGGTGGATGAGCAGGTTATCGTCTTCCTTCCTTTAAGGAAAAATTCATGATTTTTTTGTTTTTATTTTTATTGGGTTCCTCTCACTTTGTCCCAGTTCCCTTACTTCCATTAAAGAGAGGTGAAAAAAAGTTTATTGAGCCTGAAAGAAAATATTAACTTTAGGTAAGAGACTCCATTTACAATTAGAATGGCAAGAAATCTGGCACAGCTTGACTGGATGAAGCAAAAGAAGGCTGCAAGGAAAAACCTGCCTGGGAACAGACATACAAGTACTTGTGTCATTTAACTAGTGCTCTACTACAAGAAACTTCAAATTAAAAGATAATGGACATTATTCCTGTGCAGTAACCTGGTTTTGTTGGTTTGTTTGTTTATTTTGTTGTTTTTTTTTTTTTAAGAAGTAGCTACCAATTAATGCACATTTAAGGTTAGTTATTCCTTTCAGTGGTGCAGTGGTATATGTTAGCAAAAACAAAAGAAAACAAAACCTGTATTTCTATGAGCCAGTTTTGTTAAAGATCCGTGTTCCTTTTTTAAATTAGCAGACTATAAAACCTATTGGGAAGCAAAAAAAGAATTGCTAGAGCTTTTTTGGATGTTGCTGAAATAAAATCTTCTATTTGCAAATGATTAAAATTTCATCTACATTTAAAATATGCTTTTGTAATTTACTTTCTCCTGTTTTGTAAGTTTAGTCAATTGCTTGGGGCATTGAGTAGGAGGGAGGGAATTTTAATTATTACCTGATGTCTTACTGACTGTTGATGATACATGAACCATGGAGTGAGAAACTTCTCTCACAAAAAAACTTGAAATATCAGCCTACATAGCAATGCACCTCCTTTCTTCAGTAGTAAGAATTATATTTAGAATGAGAAATATAATTTTGACAATGGTGGCATCATGCAATTAATATTCTGAAGATTTTTCGAGACTTAGTTCTGGTACACAGAATAGTTGCTGTATAGCTTCATGAGACATTAAAACACTCCTACTGTGCAGTTACAGTTTTCTTATATATACTTTAGATATATATATATATATATCTTTATATATATATATTCTTATATATACTTTTCTTATGTATACTTTATATACTAACTTAAAAGGAAAGGTTAATGAGTTGGGTTTTTTTTAATATAGAAGTTACTGCATCTAAACCCCTCTAGTTTTAAACAATGACAAAGTTCTTCTCCAAAGTGGTTTCTCTCCCAAATGGTTGCATGATTTAAACACTGCCCAGAGCATTGGTTTGGATGTAGTGATTTTCTCCTAGTTGTTGGAACAGATGTGGGGAATTTGGGTATTCCTTACATCTGGCAGATGAGTGAACAGTTCGTGTGGCAAAGAACGGTGCTGATCCTAAATGCTGCAGTGAATACAATGTAGTGAAACAACCTTAAACCGAAATGTAGAGGACACTCCATGGATAAAACATTTTCTGGGTGGCTCTATGCAAAGGCTGGTCTGTCCTGGGACCTTGCAGTTTAACATCTTTGTCAGTGACCTGGAAAAGGAGATTTACCATCAAGTTTGCAGATGCCACCGAATAGCAGCAACCGGGACTGACACTGAAGTGGACCTGGAGAGGCTGCAGGAACGGGCTGACAGGAACCCTTCGTGAAATTCAACAAGGACAGCTCCAGAGCCCTGTGACCCCCTGGCAGCACTATAGGCTGGGGACTGCCAGGATGGGGAGTGGCTCAGCTCAAAGGAACCTGGAGCAGAGGAAGAACAAGAGCCAGTGCCTGGCAGCAAAGGACAGCAGCCTCCCCAGGGTGTATGAAGAGGAGCATGATCAGTAGCTCAACAAGAGCAGCTGTTCTCCTCTGCTTGTCCAGCCACACTGAGCTGCTGCATCCAGTTTTGAGACCTCTGTACAAGAAATTCATTGGCCAACTGCAGGAGGTCCAGCAAATGCCACCACAGGGGTTGGAGGATGGAGCACTCACCCTTTGAGGAGAGCCTGAGGGAGCACAGCTTGGTCAGCCTGAAGAAGAGAGGGCTGCCAGGGGACATGACAGCCTACAGGCAGTGTCATAAAGAGCTCTCCTGGCTTGGGCCTGGATAAAGGTGATTTTCTGTCTGGTGTTTTTGCTTTCAGCTAAGTCTCTTGTAAGTAGTTGCACTTGCTGAATTAACAGCAAGTTTCTCAGACAGTGTCTGCTTCTAGGACTGATAACACTCGATGTTTATAGTTACAGCCAAAGACTGGTATGCAAAGCCAAGGATACTGCTCAGCTCTGAGGAACATTTTACCCTCCAGAAGGAGTAAGGAGGTCCCACCTGCAGCCCTCCTTTGGGGAGGAACGGATGAGATAAGATGCCAAAATTGACCAAGCAGAGTATTCCATCCCATACATGTCATACTCAGTATAAATTTGAGGGATCACAAGGGTCAAACCCCTTCCTGCCCTTCCTGCCTTTCCTGCTTCCCCTTCTTCGCCTGTTCCCTGTTTGCTTCAGCATCCTGGAAGGATTCCGTCCGTTCCTCTGCCTGTGCTCCTGATCCGTGCCATCCTGAATCTGTGTGTTCCTGCCTCCAGCTCCCGACTGCTGCCAACTCCAGGAGTCCAGCCTGGACTTTCCCAGGGCTGCCCTGCAGCCTCGGTGGTGACGTGAGAGTTACTGAGGGAGTAGGGGGGAAGGAACATGGGATCAATTTTCCTGAATATTTGCATATATTTAGTAATTTTTCCTATTTATCATTACTGTTTCATTAAAGTTGTGTAGTTTAGTTTCCAACTCGTAAGTCTCCCTTATTCTCTCTCCTTCCTTTTTCAGGGAGGAGAGGGGAATTAATAAAGAGCATCTGTTACTTGGTCTAATTGCTGGGCCAGTGTTAAACCGGGACAAGAGCCTGGGTCCAGGCTCTCCATGGTCATGCATGGTGGGAGGGTGAGAAAAAAGGGACAAAAATTGAAAAGGGAGGTGTGGACTGGATATAATACTTCTTCACCCCAAAGGCAGTCCAGCAGTGGCATGGGTTGCCCAGAGAGGTTGTGGACTCTCCAACCTTGGGAATTTTTCAAGACCTGCTGGATAAAGTCTTGAGTAACCTGAGTAACCTGCTGTGACCCTACCAATGGCCCTGCTTTGATTAGTAAGTTCAGCTCGAGGCCTCCTGAAGTCCCTCCCAAGCTGCATTGTCCTGACCAGTTAGATCAACTGGGAAATTCAGGTGGGAGAGGTGTAATGGCAGAGTGGTTGTATCAGGGAAGTACCCTGTAATAGTTTCTGTGGGTGGTTTTTGCTTGTTTATCTTTTCTGAAGTCTGAAGCACAATGTTTGTGGCCTCAGCTGAACTTGGAAGCCTAATTAAAGTAGTCTTGAATGTTTGGAGAGCTGCACAAAATGATATATTGGTATTTGGGTGCCCCTGCGTGATGGTGTCCTGGAGCCAATGCTCCAAAGGACTTTGAATCCAGTTTTGGTGTCACTAGTTGGGTCAGTCCTTTGTTCTTAATTTCAGATGATGGGAAGCTGCCTGGGCTCTGCTGGACCCAGGGCAAAGGCAGTCTGCTTTGGAAAACTGCCAGTGGCTTAAAAAGGCAGAAATACCTCCTCAGATCATGACCACCTATTTAGCCATCAGGCTCAGCAGCCAGCCAGCCCATAACTGTTTAGTGCTTTCCTTGCTGGTGTCAGTGGGAATTGCTGTGGTAGGAATTGCTGTAGGGGACAAATTGATCAGCTAAGAGAGGCTTAAAGATCTGAGTGCTGATGTTTCTGACAGCAATTCAGGTTTTCTGAATTAAGTAGAGGGCTACAAGATTCCCAGTTAGGTTTCCTTTACTTGCAGCTGGGCAAGAAGCAGGGGGGGCTCTCCTTTAAGAAAAAGGAAAGTATTTTGCAAGCTCCTATTTGTTATGTTTCTGTCTATCTCAGTGTATTATTTAACCACCAGCCAACATTGCTCTCAATAGTGCAGAGACACCATTCCTTCAGGGGCCTTAATGCCAGGAAGAGCAAGCTGGAAGCCAGATGCTGTGCCACTGAGCAACATCTGCAACTTGCTTACATGCTCAGTTGGCATCTCCATATGCTTACACTACAAAATTAAATATTTCAGTCTTCAGTGAGTCAGCTGCGGTCTTTTCCACCACCTCTTTTAATAAGAATACAATCCTGCAGATGTTTCTGGGGCTCCTGCCTTCCCTTCAAGCTGTCGTCTCAGTACCAGTGAAATTGCACTCACTATTTGTCTTTTTCTCAGCACAGCCACTCTGTCTCCAGTCTTCAATAATTCATAAACTTGCAGGAGGTGCACCTAAATGATTTTAGCTGCCTCCAACTTTTTTGGACAGAAGGATAATAAAAATTATTACACAGTAACTAAAGCAAGTCAGTTCATTGGTGAAAGCACTTAAATATAACTTATTAGCTATTCAGGAGGAAGGTTTCACTAAAGGTACAATGCATTTATGTATTGAAGTGCAGCTCAAATCTTGAAAAATGACTACATAAATAAGCACTTGTCACATCTTATTTTTGTTGATTTTTTTTCCCTCTCTTTCTAAATTTTTTTCTGCAATAAACTGTATTGCTGTCATGATTTTAACCAGGAAGCAGCTGGATCCTAGTCCTAGTGGAGTTACCAGTTAGTTCATGAAATCATAGAATTGTAGAATGGTTTGAGTTGGAAAGGACCTTAAAGATCATCTCGTTCCTGCCATAGTCAGGGACACCTCCCACCAGATGAGGTTGCTCAAAGCCCCATCCAGCCTGGCCTTCAGCAAGTCCAGGGAGGAGGCAGCCACAACCTCCCTGGGAAACCTGTGCCAGTGTCTCACCACTCACATAGTAAAGAACTTTGTCCTAATACATAACCTAAATCTACTCTCTTTCAGCTTCAAACTATTCCCCCTCATCCTATCACTACATGTCTTTATAAAACACCCACCTCCTTCTTTTGCTGTAGGCTCTTTTCAGGTACTGGAAGGCCAATAAGGTCTCCCCAGAGCCTTCTCCAGGCTGAACAACCCCAACTCTCTCAGTCTGTCTTCATATGAGAGGTGCTCCAGATCACTGATCATCTTCATGGCTCTCCTCTGGACTCCCTCCATCAGCTCCATGTTGTGTCCATGTGTCACTGCTGCTGAAGCAACATTACAGGGTATTTATTCAAGAAAGAAGGGAGATGTCAGTGTCACCCATGGCACATTCTACTCTTCAAACCTTTTGAGCGGGATGTTTGAGGTGAAAAGATCAGACTCTGGCTGGGATTTGTAAGGCTGGGAAAAAACTCATAATACTGAGGTAAATCCATGAAATGTCTTCAGCTCCTAATTTTCACTGGGCTTGGCAGTGTAGTTGCCAGTATGTCCAGTGGTGGGTCCAGAATCACCTTGGCTCCAACAGCATCCACAGCTCTTCTAATTCCCTGATACCTCTTGGGCATGGGGCAGTGAGCATTAATAGATGTAATCCTTCCAATTGCAGAGGCAAAATATAGGTTTTGGGGAACTAGAGGTTAAACCAAGCAAAACCATAGCTGCAGTACATTTCAAAACTGAAGTGAAGAAGCAGCTGTGGAAGGCAGTACAAATCTGACTGCAGACATCAGAATAGAAGTTACTCAAATGTTTGTCTCCTTTTATCTATTTTGGATCTGGCCATTAGCACCTCGGTGCTAGCGCACAAAGAATATTTTATAGCACAATCACAAAAGCAATAAACAGCCTTACAAAGGCATAGATCTAAGGTGACTCCTTCAACTAGAATCTTACTTCAAGCACAATTTCAATGTCACATATCATAATTGCATCTAATATTAGAGACTGACTTAGTGCAACACAATGTCAATGACAATATAAAGGCAATCACGTACAGAGAAGATAACTTAAAAATGTTTGGGGGGATGGAAGGAAGGATTGCAGTTTAATGAAGACTTCTGTAGAGTACAAATCTTTTTCAGCATCGCTTGGAGAGTTTCTTTATTTCTCCTAAGCTTCTGGATGCTTTATCCCTGTTTCTCTATTGATACTGGAATCTCTGAATGTGATTTATTGTAGGTAGGTGTTTTTTTTCCCTTCTTCACACTTGTGACTTTTATCTATTGCTAAGCCCTGCAGCTTCATATGTAAAACTGGCTAGCAAGTTGATTTGATTACCAGCTGCTGAGAATTCTATAGGAAAGGTTTTCCTTCTTCCCCCCTTTAGCAACAACCCTCTTCCCACCCAAGGCATATGACTGAAAAGATGTGAAGCTAGATTCCTTTGTCTCTATCTGAGGCTAAATTCAGAGTGAAAACGGCAGGCACCTTCCTAAAAGATTAGGAGTCTCCTTCCAACACAGACTGCAGCAGCATGGCTTGCTTGCACCAGTTTAATAGCATGCAGCTATTGAAGGCCCCCTTGGTTTCCATGTGGTTCCCCCTTGCATTAGGGCATGTGATGGGGCTGTGATTTCAGTGCACATATGGGCTCTGGCTTGCACTCATCTGAATGAATAGAGGCACACACACAGGTGCTGGATGGAAGGCACTAGCTTTTGGCAGTGGTCCAATTTAGACCTACTTATGCCAATCACAAATTGACATCATCCCTGTGCCTCATGTTTGGCTGGTGTATAACATCTCCCCTGCCTCGAGTCCCCCGTCAGAGCAATGGACCCTTTGCCTACTCATACTCAGCTGAGATTTTTAAGTGGGAAAACTAGAGGCAGCACTTTACAAAAGCCTGACAACCAAAACAAATAAAGGACCTCTGCAGAGGTTAATGGGGCAGCAGAAGTGAGGATAGCATAGAGGGTTAAGCTCTGAAACACAGAAGCTTGTCTGAGGTCTTTCCAATAATTCAAACAGCTTCCCCTACCTAGACCACCCCTCAAAAAAAAAAAAAAAAAAAAAAAAGCCCAGAGATCCAGAAGACAGTATCACTTGTACTTCAGTCTCACTGATTTGTAATGAGTCGCTTTGAGCTGAATTCTCACTGGTTTGCAATGAAGTTGCTGGAGCTGAAGCTGAGGACAGCGTTAAAGGTGACCGCACTGGAGCCTAACAGCACCTGAATTGTCAAGATTTCCCACAATAGATATGAATTCTCTTTTTGTTTCAGTGGGCTGCAGCTCTAACAATGCTTCGAATGTCAGTAGTGATAACTGTTCCTAATTAGTCTTTCCACTTCTGGGAGGAAGGAAGGAATCCATAATACGAAATGAATTCTAATGAGGGACGAAACTCGCCTCCTAAGAAAAAGTGCTCGGAGAGCTTGCCCCACTGGGACCTGGCTGATACTTTAGCTTAACACTTGAGAGTTTAAATGACCCTACAGAATATAAATTAGCTTATGCTACTGCAGCATTAGCTGCTGAGCAGCCAGTGCTTGGGTAAGTTGACCTGTTTATTCAGGCTGACTTGTAGCTTAGATGAAAAAAAAAAAAAAATCACATTTTTTTTGTTGGATTGAGAATGGATGTGGGGAGAGCACATAATGTCCTTCTATACAGTAAAAGTCCTATTTCAGAAGCCTGCCTGTGGATGAAAAGGAAACAGAGAAATCAGGGAGTGCTGAGGTGTCCTTGCTGCCTGGTCAACTTATGGTTTGAGGATGTCCCAAGATTAAGATGCTAAACTTGTATGCACATGATTTTTACAGCCCTGAAAATGAGCTCATTGATACAAACTGATGTTACCAGTAATGAAGCAAATCTTTTAAAGCCCAGTTTAGAAGCTGAAAACACAAGGACTTTAAAAATATTAATGGTACCAATGGGTAGTCCGTGTGATTCTAGGACAAAAAAAAAAACCCACAAAAAGCCATAGTAAGTGAGCACTTAATAAGAGTGGAGGAGTAGGGTGGTGCTGATGAGGAGGCAACACCACTAGTTGACAATTTTCCTGAAATTCAGCAACAAGTGTGAGCATAAATGTTTTCAAATTTTTGAATGACTCACTGTTCCATAAAAATACAGAGAGCAAAATGATTTCACAAAAGACAAAGGCACTCATCCAGACCTGAAAAAGCCACCCTCTGATTCACATTTTTCCTCTACTGCATCAATCAAGCAGAGGTTGGTAATGGTTCTTACTGCAGCTACCTGGTTTTGCTTTAGTCAGTAAAGGTTAACTGAAGAATGCAGGCTTTTTTCCATTTGCCTTGGTGCCTGCTTTTGTATCTCTGCCTGCATTTGTGAAAAAAAAGCACTGAATGGAGCTAAATGCTCTTCATCTCTGATGCTTGGTAGCCTATGGTTATACTTGTGCAGCCTGAGAAGGCTGTCTTGCTTTTGTTGCTATATGAAATACTCTGCTTTTATTTTTAGGTTTTTATTTTTTAGTTTTTCTGCAGCCAGTGAGCTGATAATGCCTCTGAGTGGCAGACAGGATTGCCTGATCCTCATTGCTGCAATTCTGCTACCTGTGCCCAGGGCTGAAGAGAATTTAACTGCATGAAAGGCTGAATATAATGAAGGCAGTAGATTGGGGCTTGGATTTTTTTGTTTTCCTGAGGACTTTGTTTCAGTTTCTTTCATATCATACATTATTCCTAGGCTTGAGAGGGAGGAAAAATAAGTGTTTGTTATTCTGTGATGGTTTTTTTAGGGAGAAATTCCCTTCTTCCTTCAAGGGTATTGACACAGGGGACTCTGGAGTCCAAGCAGTATGCCAACAGCTGCATGGATCTGGAAATCCTCATAACCCGCTCCAAGTTACAGAAGGCAAAATCCACAAAAATTATCTGAGAATTAAAACTGTGGCATCTCCAGCATCTCCTGCACCTCACATAATTCAAATGTGAATAATGAAATCCAGCAACCATCACTCTTGACTGTATAAAATATGTGCATGAACAGGTAAGCACTTTAAACAAGAAATACAGAGCCATCTCTGCTATAATGTCTTCAGATTCACTGGAGTTATAGTAGGAATTAATTTGCTTCATAATGTTTGAAGACTGGAGGGAAAAAATTACTTAAAGCTTTCTGCCAGAAATTCCAATCAATGTTGAAGAGGTGAATGAATGCTACTAAACATAATTAAAAACAAACAGACAAACAAACAAACCTCCTCTTACCTGCTCAAAGGTTTAAATGCAAGTTTTTCATCCATTTTTCCTCTCTGTATAGTGGCTTTGCTTAGTGGAAGTTTTACCAGCAGTTTGGAAAAATGAACTTTATAGCCAGGCACAAGTGTTAAGAGGAAACATTTTATTTTTATTTTTTTATTAATAAGTGAACATTTCCATGAACTGTGCAAATATGTATATCCACCACAACAGTGGTGATGCAAAAGCTATTGTGGTTAAACTCAGCCAGAATATTCTTACAGTACCATCCTGATATTTACTGTGGAGTAAAAAGAAATATATTAGTGAAACAAGTAGAAGAAGGGAAATTGCAGTCTGCTTGCAGGTATATTTCTGAGACCAAAAATGGAAACTAGTTTGTACACTTGAATTATTCACCATGAGTTACTTAGATGTGCCCCACTAGAATGGATTCAAATTAAGAACTGAAATACTGATGTAAAATGGGTGCTCTCATTTGAAACCTGTTCCCATCAAAATGGAAGTATACTGAATTATCTAAACATGTCAGCTATGAAATACAGGCTGAGGGAGCTGGGGTTGTTCAGCCTGGAGAAAAGAGTACTCCAGGGAGACCTAATAGTGACCTTCCAGGATCTGAAGGGGGGCTACAGAAGGGCTGGAGATCATAGAATCATAGAATTGGCTGGGTTGGAAGGGACCTCAGAGATCATCAAGTCCAACCCTTGAACCACCGCTGCAGTTACCAGCCCATGGCACTGAGTGCCACATCCAGTCTCTTTTGAAATATCTCCAGGGATGGAGAATCCACTACTTCCCTGGGCAGCCCGTTCCAATGTCTGATCACCCTCTCCATAAAGAAATTCTTTCTAATATCCAAAACCTCCCTTGGCACAACTTGAGACCGTGCCCTCTTGTCTTGCTGAGAGTTGCCTGGGAAAAGAGACCAACCCCCCCCTGGCTACCCCCTCCTTTCAGGGAGTTGTAGAGAGTGATGAGGTCTCCCCTGAGCCTCCTCTTCTCCAGGCTGAACAGCCCCAGCTCCCTCAGCCTCTCCTCATAGGATCTGTGCTCGAGTCCCTTCACCAGCCTGGTTGTCCCCCTTTGGACCTGCTCCAGCACCTCAATCTCCTTCCTAAACTGAGGGGCCCAGAACTGGACACAGGACTCCAGGTGTGGCCTCACCAGGGCTGAGTACAGGGGCAGAATCACTTCCTTGGACCTGCTGGTGACGGATGGACTGTAGTGGTAGGACATGGGGCAATGGCTTTAAATTGGATAAAAGTAGATTTAGATTGGATATTAGCAAAAAATTCTTTATCTTGAGGGTAGTGGAAAAATGGAACAGGTTGTCCAGTTCTGGGCCCCCCAGTTCAGGAAGGATATCGAGGTTCTGGAGCAGGTCCAAAGGAGGGCAACCAGGCTGGTGAAGGGACTCGAGCATAGACCCTACGAGGAGAGGCTGAGAGAACTGGGGTTGTTCAGCCTAAAGAAGAGGCGGCTCAGGGGAGACCTCATCGCTCTCTACAACTACCTGAAAGGAGGGTGTAGCCAGGTGGGGGTTGGGCTCTTTTACCAAACAACTTTCAACAAGACAAGAGGGCATGGACTTAAGTTGTGCCAGGGGAAGTTTAGGTTAGATATTAGAAAGAATTTCTTTACGGAAAGAGTGATCCGTCATTGGAATGGGCTGCCCAGGGAAGTAGTGGATTCTCCGTCCCTGGAGATATTTAAAAAAAGACTGGATGTGGTACTCAGTGCCATGGTCTAGCAACCGCAACGGTGGTTCAAGGGTTGGACTCGATGATCTCTGAGGTCCCTTCCAACCCAGCCAATTCTATGATTCTATGATTCTATGTCCAGGGAGGTAGTTGAGGCCTCACCCCTGGAAATATTCAAGATGAGGCTTGATGAGGCTCTGAGCAACCTGATCTAGTTGAGGGTGTCCCTGCTTACTGCAGGTCAGTTGGACTAGATGAACTTTACCTTCTGACCTAAATTATTCTATGATTCTATGAAATCTGTGGCCAGTTGCCTGATGCTAAGAGATAAAAGGGGATCCTTGATCATTAAGCTACTTATGAGTGTAGTACAATAAATTCAGCAGAACAGTTGCAGTATCTATAAATGTCACAAACCTTAGTTTCTGACCTGATGCTGTGATAAAGTGCAATCTTCTGTATTGTCCATCTCCTACAGATTCCTTTTTCATGACCATAATTGAAAATATTACTGGGAATTGCTTCAGTGCTGCCTTTCCTGGATTGGGTTTAACCAGTCTGCTATATAATTTACACTGAAGCCAATGGAACACTTTTGACCTTTAGGGTGAAACAACCCCATCTAAAGTCTTCAATGCAAATGTTTATAGCTGCTAAACAGTTTTCCACTGCAGCTGGATGTTTTTATATCTTGAAAACCAGTAATGATACAAACTGTTGATTATGGTTTACAGTGGCAATAAACCTCTCAGTATTGGCTGTTACCAAAATAAACTGCCATTCTGTTAAATGTTAACTAACAAGTCATAAACTTGCTGAAAACAACCTATTTCTTTTGGATTATTGCCTGAAGAACTTTTAGTAGAAAGTACAGATCACGATGTTGTGAGTAGACAATCAGGTCTAATGGAATTTGATATATTTTAAAAAGCTGAAGTATCTCCAGAATTTGATGGAAATGGTGAAGTTCATTACACAACAAAAAATTAAATTGCCTAAATCTTTTTTTTTTTTCTTTTGCAAGACTATTGTTAGCTTCAGTCTATTACTGTTTTCCATTCTTTCTTCAGGCTTTCCAAGACCCTATCAACACTGACACATTGAGCCCACCGAAAAGACAGGGAAGAGCCTGTTTGGATACAAATCACCTCTATGAGAACCTGCACAGAAAAAGATGGGTTAGTATCTGTTTTGCAATAATTACTATTGCTAATCTTGGAGGCAAAAATCCCATCCAGCATTCATAGCATAGGTGCTCTGTTCCCAACAGTGAGTGACAGAAGATGTCTTCACCATAGCAACGAGTGTTATCTCCTAAGAATAACATTAGCCTTCCTTCTTACCAGTTTTAAATCCTTGAGCATAAACAGCAGTTCCAAAGCACGTGTGCCTTGATTGTGCATTTTCATTACTTAATATGTACTGAGCATGTATTAAATGAAGACTTAAAAAGACATAACCAGGAGACAAAGCAATTAAAGGGCTGGAAATACAACCATTAATAACCCAGGCCTGAGAGACATGAGCAGGGAGAGGTCTCCTCTTCATTCTCATGAAAATCAGAGAAGCCTGGCAGAGAGTGCTCTTCAACAGCAGCATCCTCCCCCTCAATCCCGAGGTTGATTTTGAGCATCAGAAAGTGATGGGGAAAGAGAAAAAGGAGAAAGAGAGAGGGGACTATTTCTGAATTTCTCCTTTCCCTTCTGAATCTTCTTTCCCACACACTTTTTTTACCCAGGTGGGGCTGAAATCCAGGAAACTTTAAGCAAATATTTTAGACATTTTAAGTTGCTGTGTTATGCATTTTCTCCAAAATGTCACCAAAGCTTTTTTGAGTAAAGCAGATGAAATTCCTCTCATAATAGCCCTGTAGGATACAGTGATATCCTGGAAGTGCCATAAAGATGCCATTAAGAGATGTTTCATTTTGCCCTCCGGAGGCTCTACACTTATCCATTTTGACTTAAACTCTTTTCTTCCATCTCTGCAGGAGAGAAACATGACACAGAAGTTGCACAAAATGAAATCAGATCAGGGAAGACAGATTGTAAATCGAGACTTGCTAGAACTAAATCATGTTCTCTCTCTTGATCTTTTGTCTGATAACTTTTATCCAAAAGAGTATTGAGGGAGCTAATTACAGCTGCTAAGATGAATCTTTAGGACATATCATTCTCTAGGGCCTCCTCTCCCCTGCTCCCCAAGCCCTGTGTTTCAGTTCTTTTTCAAGGCTTCAAGTATGCAATCCTTATCTTGTGGATTTTAGCCTCCTTATCCTTTCCTACCAAACTGCTCACATAGTGAAGAAAACTGTAGCATTTCATTTGTAAAATTTAGGAATCCAGACAAGGAGAGAGAGCATGAAGTGGGAAAGAAGGTGGCTTCCTGAATTCAAACATTCACTGTATTTGGCAAAGTAAAGACAAAGGTAAAAAAGGGGGGTTTTCTGGGCAGAGATTGAATACTATAGACAGTCTTAGAGTAGAACCAGGCTGAAGTTTGTGTTGTAATCTTCTAATTAGCTTGTGTGGCATGGCTTCTACATCTACTATCTTAAAATAATGATTTGATACATAAGAAAGAAAGCTGAGGTAAGTGGAGTTATCATGAGCCAGATACATACCTTCTTTATCTCTGTGGAAGTGTCCTGGTTTGGGCCAGGATAAAGGTGATTTTTCTGTCTTGTACTTTTGCTTTTAGCTAAGTCTCTTGTAAGTAGTTGCACTTGCTGAAATTCACAGCAAGTTTCTCAGACAGTGTCTGCTTCTAGGACTGATAACACTTGATGTTTATAGTTACTGCTAGAGACTGGTGTGCAGAGCCAAGGACACTGCTCAGCTCTGATGAGAACATTTTACCATCCAGGAGGATAAAGAGGTCCCACCTGAGCCCTCCTTTGGGGAGGAATGGACAAGATAGATGCCAGAATTGACCAAACAGAGTATTCCATCCCACATACGTCACACTTAGTATAAATTTGAGGGATCACGAGGGCCAAGCCGGATTTCCTGATTTCCCGCTTCCCTTCCTTCACCCGGCATCCTGGAAGGATCCTGTCCGTTCCTCTGCCTGTGCTCCTGATCCATGCCAGCCCATATCTGTGTGTTCCTGCCTCCAGTTCCCGACTGCTGCTGACTCCACGAGTCCAGCCTGGACTTTCCCAGGGCTGCCCTACAGCCTCGGTGGTGACGTGAGAGTTATTGGGGGAAAGGGGGAGGAATGTGGTTTCCATTTTCCTGTATATTTGTACATATTTAGTAATTTTACCTATTTATCACTACTGTTTCATTAAAGTTGTGTAGTTTAGTTTCCAACCCCTAAGTCTCTCTCCCTTATTCTCTCTCCTTTCTTTATCAAGGAGAGAGACATTAATAGAGAGCGTCTATTATTCGGTTTAATTGCCGGGCCAGTGTTAAACCGTGACAGGAAGTCACTCATGTTCTGTGCCCTCAGCAACTCCTAGGTGGGGAGCTGTGAGTACGTGTTAGGAGAGCTTTGAGCATATAAGGAATAGGTGTGACTGTATTGATAAAGACTGTGGGAGACCCAGTTACTCTCTGGAAATAGGCATCATAAAACTTTTGCTGCTAAAATACTGCAACTTATCTTTTGCCAGTATTCAGGATTTAATATTTCAATATTCTCTGGTCACTCATCATTATAACAGAACCTCGTTGCTTACTTGAAAGAGCACAGGCATCCGCTGACATGTGGATGGTTGAAGGCAGACAAAAATTTAACCAATAGCTGTTGGAAAAGATCAGGCTACATCACACTCAAAAGGAGAGCTCTTCCCTCTGAGATAAGATGATGGGTAGGAAGGACATTTAAGCCCTCGGTGCACTGCAATTGCTGCAAGGCTGCTGCTGATCTAAATGTGAGCAAATGACTGTACCTACAGAATGGACACATTGACCAACACTGGGATAATCCAAGCTCAGATCCTAGAATCCTTTGCTCTGCTGCCACCCTGTTCTGCAGCAGCCATGAAGAGGTGGCATGTGGTTGGTTTCCTGGTCTCCAGTGCTGGGGATGCTGTATCCAGGCACAACTAAAATCACCTACACCCTGCCAGCGATTGACAGTAAAATGCCAGCTCATCAATGCAAAAGACAGTGTGCAGCCTCTAACCTTCCCCTCTTCCCCCCAAGTAAACCTTGCATCCGCTGTCATGCCACCCCCTCTGCAAGTGATTTGAGACCCCCTGTCTCCTTTGTCCCCTTTGAGGGAAGGGGGAAAGGTCTAGAAAATCCTTCTTCAGAGCTGTAAGTTCACGGCCAAATTCTGAGTATGTATTGGCATTTTGTGGTAGCCAGGGGTCTTCACTGCTAGCTGTGCTCTGAGGATACCCAGAGGACTGGGTGCTGTGCAAAACATTTTGGCAGGTGTGGGTGCCCTTCAAGACAAAATGTCCCCGTGGTCTTTCTGTGTTTAGCTTCTTTTCCCTTGCAGAGGGCCTCAAGCCCAGCTCTTGCATGTCTTTGAAATGCACACATATGGTGGAAAGAGATGGAAAGTCCTGTTTTTTTGTTTGTTTTTTTTTTTTTTCACCAGAGACTGTGCTTAAAAGACAGCACTGAGCTTTGAAACAAGAATTGGAAACTCAGCTTCCACCACTTGAGGAAAGACCTACCTCCATTGTTTGCATTTGTTATCTGCAGAGCACACTGGCATCTCTCTGCTTTGCAGTGACCTGCTGGGAAGTCCTGTTTGATCTCCCACGTGTGATCTGGGTTCTCCCATATGTTGTGGTTCTGCTACACAGTGTGCATCTGTGAAGTACTTGATTGTGGTGACATGTAAAGAATTTTGTGAAATTAGCTTTGGTTAACCACTGATAGCAAACTCTAGTAATGTGAAATGGAGGCCCCATCTGCTTTGACACCAAGGCAAGAGCAAACACCTTCTAACATTTTGCACTTTTAAAATCAAGTAAATTACCATCTTGCTGACAGCTTCCACAGCTCCCAAAGCAGACTGGATACAGCATCTGAATTTGTGTATTATCTGCTTCAAGACCCAAGTGATTTGATGTTTTTAATGTGTCAGAGGAACAGGTAGGAGTCTGGATACTGAGCCAGTGGCTGTGGAAGGGTCTTGATTGCTCAGAAATAGACTGCAGTTATGGATTCATGGAGTGATCTAGTTTTTCCCTTTCTCCTTGACACTGTGCAGAGTTAGGGCAGCAGTTTCACAGGCAAGCATCAGAACTGGTGTAAGGAATGAGAACTCTGCTCAAACACATCATGTGCATGGAGAGGTGTGTTAATTGTCTGCAAGGGGAAGCAGCCCCCTTGCATTCACTGATTCTAACAGGAACTTCATAACAGCCATCATTCTTTCCTGGGTGCCGCTGTAGTTGGTGTGTTCACCTCCAGTGCCCATTTCATTTTCAAACTCTAGTTGTATCTGTCAAAACTACCAATAAGGCATTAAACACGGTATAACTTTCATAGCACAGCTGGCATCCGCAGTAATTTTGGGGAAGAACGTGTAATTGTTACAAAGCCAAGCAAGATTTCTAGTCCACAAAACCAGCAACAGGTAGGGAGGGTGAGTGGGAAGCAGAGGAGCAGTGTAAAATATGCAGTGTGAGGCAAGAGAGAAAAAAAAATATCTTTTTTTAAAGACATATTTTCTAAAGAAGAAAGGCGGTTATGTAGTCTTTGTTACAAAGAGTTCTCCTTATGCTGTTTTTCTTTTTCCTGAGCATGAGAGTAGAGCTTCATTGTGAAATTTAACAAAAGAAGCAAGTATTGATGACAGATAAATGCAGCATTTTGTTTAGTTAGTGTCTCTAGTGCTGTTAGAGGTCATTAAACAAATGCAGTCTCCATTTATTTGGAAAACAGTCATAGAATCTACTAATGGTTTGGGTTGGAAGGGACTTTAAAGATCATCCAGTTCCGACCCCCCTGCGTGGGCAGGGACACCTCTCACTAGAACAGGTTTCTCCAAGCCCCGTCCAACCTGGCCTTGAACACTTCCACAGAGGGGGCAGTGGCACATCTTTTATATTTTGCAGTTCCTTCACACAAAGCAATCAGTATTCCTTGGGTGTGTGTTTCTTTACATACAACTATAATCAAGACAAAAAACCAAAATCACACACACAAAAAAATGTTTACACAGTTATATTGTGCTGCAACGTTGTCAGTAGCAAGTGGGAGCTCTTTGTGAGGAAAGCCCAGGACAGTGTTAACATGCCATTTTCTGAATGCAGCTTTCTCATATGCTTCAATGCAGCTAGATGTTAAAAGTGAGGTTCCTGAGTCAACTATGTTTTCCTCTATATCTGCAACTAGACAATAAAAAGCACAGAACCACAGAATGGTTTTGGGTGGGAAGGCACCTTAAAGATCATCTAGTTCCAACACTTCTACATGGGCAGGGACACCTCCTTCTGGACCAGGTTGCTCAAAGTTCCATCTGAGCTGGCCATGAGCACTTATAGAATCATAGAATCGGCTGGTTTGGAAGGGACCTCAGAGATCATCAAGTCCAACCCTTGATCCACTACCTCTGCAGTTACCAGCCCATGGCACTGAGTGCCACATCCAGTCTCTTCTTAAATATCTCCAGGGAAGGAGAATCCACTGCTTCCCGGAGCAGCCCATTCCAATGCCTGATCACCCTCTCAGTAAAGAAAATCTTTCTAATATCCAACCTAAACTTCCGCCGGCACAACTTGAGACCGTGCCCTCTTGTCTTGCTGAGAGCTGCCTGGGAAAAGAGACCAACCCCCCCCTGGCTACCCTCTCCTTTCAGGGAGTTGTAGAGAGTGATGAGGTCTCCCCTGAGCCTCCTCTTCTCCAGGCTGAACAGCCCCAGCTCCCTCAGCCTCTCCTCATAGGATCTGTGCTGGAGTCCCTTCACCAGCCTGGTTGCCCTCCTTTGGACCTGCTCCAGCACCTCAATCTCCTTCCTAAACTGAGGGGCCCAGAACTGGACACAGGACTCCAGGTGTGGCCTCAAGGGAGTGTGCCACAAGAGGTTGCCCAGAGAAGCTGTGGGTGTATTTGCATTTCCCACCACATGTTATAATTTTCACTGGCCAGTCAGAGTCCCTTGTGGAGTCACCATGCTCTTTATATCCTCAAAATGCTCCTTGCTGTCTCAGTGCCATACCATACAACTTGTCCAGTTGTAGCTCCATTTTTTCACACCTGATCCGAAGTGGGTGAGAATCCTTGGAAACCTGCACATCCACTTAGGTGCTCCTAAATTCATATACTCAGAAAACTCATAGGGCTGGTGTCCCACCAAAATGAATCAGTGGTCCTCCCTTTCCATTCTCCAACATCCCACAGCTACTTACCAGGCAAGGAGGCACCAGAATCAGCTTCCAGTGGGGACCCAGTAAGCAAAGGACTTTGTTTTGGAAGCCAAACACTATATCCCCTTTCTTTTTTCATCCATTTGCTATGTCTATGGCTATTCTCATTATCTTTATGAATGCCCCATTCCAGTGCTCCACTCGACTGCAGGCCATGGTTATGGAATATACCTGACATGTCCTATGGCACTTAGGGCAGGAGCACAAATGTATCCTCAGGACCATTCCCAAATTATCCTCATTTTATTAAGCTGTCAGAAACCACAGTAATGGCCTTGCTGTGGAAAGGGGGATTTGAATGGCAGTTTGTTTTATGACTCTTAATTTATCTCTGTTCCAGTTCTTGGTCTCATGACTGACTCCTCCCCTCTCCCACCCACGCTGTGCGGTGTTGCTCTGCAACAGCTTTCCTTACTTTTCACTGTATGCAGCCTCATAATTTTTACCACTATGAGATGCTTTCACATATAGACAGTGAAGAAAAAAATCTGTGCAAAGAGCCTGATGGCTTAGAAATATTTTGTGTGTTCCTCTGCAGAGGATAGAAAGTGGTTTTGAGGGGAAAATATTCAGCGGGGAATAAAAAGTGTATTGCTGTACATAAGGTGAGCACTGACTGAGAGTTACAGATTTCTGCAGAAAACATTAAAAAACCATAAAAAACAGGTCTACTATTAGCCACCTAGATGAGAAGCCATAGCTCAGCTGCCATGAAAGCTGAGGCTTGCTAGGAAAGACACAGGGAGAAGAGAGGGAGAGAGAAGCCCTAAGACTCTTCAGAGCAGATGGCATCTTTCCTTTCTCATTCACAATCACAGAGTGGGACACAGACATCCCTTGTCATGGTTTAGGCACAGCCGGTACTAACCGGGGCTCTGTTTGCTCAACCTCAACCCCCACTGTGGGACAGGGAAGAGAAAATCCACCCAAAGGCTTCTTAATCGAGGCAAGGACAGGGGAGTTTGCATTCCCCAGTTACTGTAACAAGGGAAAAACCAGACAGGTTCAACTTGGGAAGAAAAAGAACTCATTTATTCTGCAACGAGAAAGCGAAAACATGGGCAGATCTTAATACCTTCCCCACACCCCTCTCCTCTCCCCAGTCCCGGGTCGCTTCGCTGCCGCCTCCCCCTCAGGGCACAGGGGAGGGGCAGGGGGGGGTTTAGGGTCAGCTCTTCACACGGTGTTTCTGCCGCTCCTTCCTCCTCAGGGGGAGGACTCCTCACATTCCTCCCCTGCTCCAACGCGGCGTCCCTCTCATGGCAGAGAGTCCTTCAGGAACCCCTCCGCCATGAGTCCCTCCCACAGGTGCAGTCCCTCAGGCACAGACTGCTCCAGCCCGGGCTGCACACAGAGTCACGGCTGCTGCGGGAACAGTCACCTCCTCTGGCACGGGCTCCTACATGGCTGCAGATCCACATCTGACCCTCTCTGCCATCCTGCACAGGCTGCAGCTCCACGTCTGCCCACCCGTGGCACTTCAGGGGCTACAAATCCACATTTACCTCACCGTGGGCCTTCAAGGACAGCTGCCATCTCACGATGGGCTGTGGGGAAATCTCTGCTTGGGCATCTTCCCCCCCTCCTTCCTCACTGACCTTGGTGTCTTTTCTCTGGCATTGCTGTTTCACCTCCTCTGCTCTGCTCCTCCAGTCTCTTTTAAAATATTTTTGAAGTTCATTTCCCCTTTCTTGAATATGTTACTTTCAGAGGCACATTCAGCTTCCCATATCTGCTCAGCATTGGCCAAAGGAGGGGCCAGCAGTGGAACCAGGAGAGCTTCCAGCACCTTCTCACAGGAGCCACCTGTGCAGCCCCCCCAGCTTCCAAAACACTGCACTAACCCAACACATCCCTGAAAAACCTGAACCCACTTTTCAATGAAGCAGCAAGCTGTAATGGAGATGCTCCTACTTGGCCCTTTCCCAGGCTTTGCTTGGGAAAAGCAGACAAAGCTGATGCTAAGCCAAGGTGGGATGATACTTTTCCTGTGTTCCTTCCTCCCACTGCAAGGCCTCCCTGTTAACCACGACTACTCTGGGGTAGGGAAAAGAGCCTGCCTCCTACCTACCCTATTGCTGTCACAAGGTACTCACCTTTCTCTGTACTGTAATAGTACAAATTGCATTTCCTTCAGGAAAAAAAGGTGGTGTGGGCAATGGAAGCAGCCGTGGGCTGCCTTTGATGTATCCTGAATCTCTTAGTTGGTGTGCGTGCATGTCTTGCTCTCCCATCAAATGATGGGAAGGGAGGTCAAAAGGGCTCAGTTGGAAACAACAGCCAAGAATAGCAAATTCTTACAGATCAACGTGACTTTTGAGAAGAAGGAAGGCAGTGCAATTTTGATGAGAAAGTCTCCTTTCATTTTGGGCTTAATCATGCAAGGTGCTGAGTGCCTTCTGTCCTCATCATGTTGATGGGAACTGACTGTCCCCAGGCTACCTGGCAGGCATGGTTGCTAGGTCAGCTGTCCTTCCCCTCTCCCCCTACAGTCTGTCACTTCACTTCCTAAAGAACCTTATTCGATGTCATCTGTAGCACAGGGAATTAATGAGGTTTTCTTTCAGTCTTCCCATTTATCCTCAGAAAATCAGTGCAACAGATATTTCTTTATGTTAGAAAATAAACCTTAAGGAAGGCAGAGAGCTAGTTTGATGCTAGCACCATCCTTTTCCCAGAGTGGGGAAGGGTTTGGACCTGCTTTTGATCTCTGCAAGCTGCCCTGAAAAGAAGGGACAACTCTCTGGTGTCTGACAGCCTTTATGGGCTGTGGTTCTTGTTCCTTGTTTCAAAGCAATGCTAACCCTCAGGGAGCACCTCTGAGCAGCTACCATGCAGTTCCTCAAGAAATGGATGCAAGGCACACCTAATGTCCATGACATATTAACCACATGGTCTTTGAAAAGCAAAAAGGCCAAGACAAGAACTTCTGTTGCCGTGAGACTGATAATATTTGATAAATAGGGACTGCATGCACCTAGTCAAGATGCTCATATGCTGAGCTCTGCAATTCACAAAATGTAAATGGGGTGCTTATCAGATGGATTATTTTCCAAAAGCACAGGCAAAATTACAGTAATTACTTTTCCTCCTGCTACATTATCTGTATTCCCAAGAAACTTTATAACTTCATACAGAAAATAAATACATATTTACTTAAAAGATCAGAACAGCTGAGTGAAGGTTCCTTTCACCTCCTACAAATCAACGTTTCTCACAACAGAAATTTGTGGCAGCACAAGATTTTCACTGAGGGTGGGAAGGAACAAGCGTTGTCAGTAGAAGCTTTTTCAAGAAGATCACTAGATATTAATCTAGACTTTCAAGAAGCTGTAGTTTCCCAGAATTCAAGCTTCTTTGCCATGCAGTTAGGTGAGAAATGAGTTCTCTTCAGCAACTGAATGCTTAAGGCCAGCTTCTTAGATGTAACCAGGAAGGTTGTTGCCCAGGAATGAACAATATGAAGGATGCACCACTTCAGTGTCAAATAAAGATTCATCTACTTTTTCAAACCACAGCACTTTTTCTCCCTTAAGTCTGCTCATACACATGCATTTGTTTATATTTTGTGATTCACAAAGAATAAATCTACATTTGATTTGATTCAAAAAATAAAAAATTCATATGCCAGGACTTGCTCATCTCATCAAACTGTGCAGATCATGGTGTAATTCTATCACCAATTGGTTCTGCAGCATTGCAGAGCTCTTCAGACAAGTAATAAACAAACCTTGTAACACTTCCCCATCCATCCCAAATGTAAGCATTTCAACCTGGTTTAGTTGCTTTTTTATTCTCACATATGAAAACTGAAAAACTTCTTGGGCACTTGTGTCCTTATTTTACTAGCATGATAGTGCCCACAGTCTTTAGTGTGTTTATTCTCAAAATTTCTGCCAAATGTGGTAGAAAGTGCTGATTTGTTATAACTGAGAAACCGAAGTGTGGGAAAGGTAGAAGACTTTTCTCATGGCCACCTGGGAAAGTCAGTAATGGGTCAAGAACTCAAGCCATGGATTCAGCTGGGACCTTCTCACTTCCTTTCAACCTTGCTTTTAAGAAAAATGGGTCACAGAAACTCTCATATCCCTGACCTGAGAATAATGCAGCATCCTCACCGGGTACATCTGGATCTAAGACAGCCTGGCTGACTCTACACATCCTGCTCATTGCTAATCATGAGCTGTGAGGATGGGGAAGAGCAGCTGGGTGGTGCTACACACTTGAGCATAAAATGCAGAAGGACATCTGTTTCCCTTAGTGATAGCACTGGGATCTGAGACTACCTCCAGCTCCCAGGACAATTTCAGCCTGTGAATGAGCTTTCTTCCCATAAAAAGCAAGCATGGACCACAGATGAGTTAATGTGTGGGTGCTTGGTAGCTGGGCAGAGACCTTATAATGGGAGCTGTGTAATCCCCAAAACACCCATTTGAGCCTGAAGTAATCAACTCAGAAGTTCAACCTCATCCAGCCCAGCCCATGGAGTTGTCATGAGAAACATTGCTGCCCTGTGGCACATGGGTGCAAACAGTTGGAAAAAATCTCAAAAGATTTCAAGTAGATAATTGGACATCATGACTGCACCACTGCAGAAACTCCTTGAAAGAGCAGCAAAGGGTGAAAATTGCTGATGGCAATTTCCACAGTAGAGTAATTTAGCTCAGAGGCAAAGAGAGTGATGAAGGAGAGGGAGAATATATGTCAGCGTGGGAGAAGGTGAATTCATACAAGAGGGAGTGCATTAGAGTATGTGTGAGTGAAGAGGAGGGTTAGAAATGAGTTTCTCAGAATTAGGGCAAATTCTGCATTCATAGTAGGCTTTGCAGAGAAGGTGCATGTCTGCTTATATATATCTGTATATATGTATGTATGCACACATGTTTGGGCATGGCCATCTTGGGGTCCTCGGTGCTTTTTAAGACACTTCTCTGGAATATAGAATCATAGAATCGACTGGGTTGGAAGGGACCTCAGAGATCATCAAGTCCAACCCTTGATCCACTACCGCAGCAGTTACCAGCCCATGGCACTGAGTGCCACATCCAGTCTCTTTTGAAATATCTCCAGGGATGGAGAATCCACTACTTCCCTGGGCAGCCCATTCCAATGTCTGACCACCCTCTCTGTAAAGGAATTATTTCTAATATTCAACCTAAACCTCCCCTGGCACAACTTGAGACCATGCCCTCTTGTCTACTTCCATTTCTTGTGAGAGCAGAGAAAAAAACCTTGAAGTTGGGACTGATGACCAGCTGAAGGTGCAAAACTCAGAATTTGTAGCAGGGGTTTAGGGAAAAAAAATATATGATTCTTACTGTTTTCAGAGAGGAAAATGGAGAAATGGCAAGTGGGATCTGTTACTGTATTTGGCTGCTGGAAAGAGGCTGTCTCACAGGCAATATTTTTCCACAGAGGAAACATAGGGTGGGTGGGCATTCCAGCTGCATTACTGGACAGAGGAAGACATGAAGAGGGTCCTGTGCCACTGAGAGTAAGGATGAGGAGTTAAACTGGCACAAGTTATCCCTTTTTCCCTCTTTCATCATACCAATTCATTCAGGTAGGCAAAAAGATGTTGTCTGCTGTAATTCAGGCTCATTGGATGTACACAAGAGCACCCTACTTCTGAGAAATTGAAGGTTGAACCAGTGAGAAATTATATTCTACAGAGATTTAGTCGAAAATATCTCTTTATTCAGATGTGCAGTGAAGTAAAGCCAAGGTCTTTATGCACACTGCATCTCTCCAAAATATATGCCAGGCAAACAGAGTCAGATGTTTAGGTTCTGGTTCCTACTCATTGCTGGTTTCCCTGGTAATCCACTCTAGCAGTATTCCAGCTTTGAGACTCCTAAACACAAATTTTTGGGCTCATTTCCAGTCACTTATCTTTCCAGTGGGAACAGTCTATTTCTTACTTCTCCCACTTAGGCACAGCAATTTATACTTCTGGTTCATGCTGTGGACAACTGAGGGGAAGCTTTTATAGTGGTAATACCAGTTGTCCCCTATCCCACAATAACTTTAAAGTGCTTAGAAAAACCCTGGGAGGTGTGGAACAGTAAAATAAACTATTCACATAAGTATCAGAATTACCCTTTCCATTTCCCTTCACCCCCAAACCATGTTTATAAAGCCAAGTTTTCTTCTAACTAAGAAAAACACCTCACAGGCAAGGATTTCATCTTTAAAGATGTTTCCCTTACTACATTTCTGAAAGCATCATAGAGTGAAGCAAATCTCAGTTGTCAGTGACCATAATAAGTCATTGATCTCATGGTCAGTAGTTAAAAGACTTTTCAGTGACTGCATTAATCTATGGATGCATCTAACTATCCATTAAGTTGTCCATATTCCCTTTTCCCTTAGTGCAGCATTGGCTAAGGGTGAACAACATTTACCAGGGCAGGTTGTGGGGAATAGGAATATTCCTCAAATTTTCCACAGTTTGTAACTCCCAGCACAAGTAGTCCCTACAGCCAGTGTTAGGGTGATGTGAAGGATTAAGAAAACCCATAATTCATTATTTTGTAGATTTGTATTACTTCTATAAGGGAAGTGGAATTCAATCTTGAGATCTGGGCTGGCTGCATGCTGAACTCATGCTGACCATCCAATTATTGAAGATGAATGTTTCTCTTAAGATGCTCTTTTACATTAGGTTCTTCTTTAGGAGTGGAAACCATCAGGGACTGACTGTTCAAATGGAACTCGATTTCTAGAAGTTTTACAGATTTATTGTGTTCATGTGGCAGTAATTACTTGTAAAATAAAGCTGTGTGGATTGTGTTTCAGCAAATTATTTAGATATTTGTGGTAGATTTCCACCTGTTCAAGTTTTGACTGCCAATTCACTCTATGCAGAAAAAAAAATGCCAGAAAGTATCAACATCACGTAACTGAGGCAAACACTTCTTGATTTCCCAAAAGCTGCTTCGTTTGTTCCCACTGATGAAATGTCCCCTTGGCTGTGGACTGTCACGAACTCAACATATGAATTTTCAAATTGCTTCAAAGCACTAGGCCATAAGCTTCCAGCATCTCTTTGGAATATCTAATGATAATGAAGCTAAAGATAGCACTTGAAATAACCCCTTTTAAGATGCCAAATCATTAACACGCACTTGCATAAATTCCACATCCAAGTGAAAGCTTTGACAAGATTCTGAAGTTTTGTGTGTTGGAGCCCAAGAATATTCATGTGCAACTCAGACTGATACTGTATAAGATGAAGAAATGATTGAAAAGTCATAAAAGCTTTTAGGCCAAAAGCTACAAGAACCTCAAAACACTTCTTGGCTATGGATTAAATTACTGTTTTTATAGACTGGAGAATTAAGTGGGAATACTGGGTCTTAGTTTCCATCTTGGTCCACATTAGTCTGAACTGAATCCCACACAAATGAACTCCTGGTTGTATGCAGTGAGGATGACTGAGCTGCTGTCATTCTCCTGCCAACTGGAGTCTGAGGAGGTCCTTAGCTGGCTGGGTACTGGGGTGCTTACCCTGCCCTTACCTCTGGGTAGCTGAATAGCCCTGCAGACTCTCCCAGCCCAGGTTAGTTACTTGCTTTTTCCCTTCCTCTAATGGAACACAGACTCTCTGCTTACACCCCAGCCTGTGCCTTTGGGAGTGTAAACTAATGCCTTGTCTTCCTCCCTGCCTGCACCTCTCTGAGCCAGGTCCTTGTAGACATAGATGGGTTTGGAGATCGCCCAAGAGACTCTACAGAGAGACAGAAACTGGGTGCTGTGCCATGCTGTCCCCAGGGCCTGACTGCTCCTGTCCAAGGGAGCATTGGATATTAAGGTCCAGATCCCAAGATCTCTTTCCAACAAGCAGGGAAGACACAAACCTGCAACCTCCAGCCTTTGTCTCAAGGCTGCTGAGCCACTCTGTGTTTATTTTCCAGTTTGGTGTAAGCAGGAGAAGCTGCTCAATGCACATTGCTGAGCTGGGCTGCTGGGCAGTCTGTAGAAAAGCTCAATCCTTCAGAAGAATCATAGAATCATAGAATTGGCTGGGTTGGAAGGGACCTCAGAGATCATCAAGTCCAACCCTTGATCCACTACCGTTGCAGTTACCAGACCATGGCACTGAGTGCCACATCCAGGCTCTTTTTAAATATCTCCAGGGATGGAGAATCCACTACTTCCCTGGGCAGCCCATTCCAATGTCTGATCACCCTCTCTGTAAAGAAATTCTTTCTAATATCCAACCTAAACCTCCCCTGGCACAACTTGAGACCATGCCCTCTTGTCTTGCTGAGAGTTGCCTGGGAAAAGAGACCAACCCTCCCCTGGCTACCCCCTCCTTTCAGGGAGCTGTAGAGGGATGAGGTCCCAAAGAGAGATGAGGCCTTCAGAGAGCACCATATCATGAAGATATTTCTGAGTTGCTCTGTCACCCTGGGAAGAGCTCTGTACATTTCTTCCACTCTTCCAGTTTTCCTCAGTAAACTGAGATTCTGCCTTCTCTACTGAGGGCAGTGTAGAAGGACGTAAACTTCTCTGGAGACCAAAGTCTGAACCTCATATGTGGGTATATTGAAACCTTACAGAGCTGCTGGGTTTACAGTTGATTGTGTATTGATATTCTGAGAAAGGAAACACTCAGTCTCTCTTGCACATGGGGAATGGTCCACACAAGTGCAAAACTTCTCAGAATCTTGTGGAAGCTTTCATTTGATTGCCACTCTAAGAGATTGTCACCTTACTGGAAGCAAGAAGGCTGTGCCTGGGGCCTCTGCTTTAGCTGCAGAGTGGTGAGCAGTGTTTGCCTGGCTCAAGTACCAGAAATCTGTCACCAAAGGTCATGGGCAAAAAAAATATAGATGCCAAGGCTCAAAATTATTGCTGTGACTGATAAATCACCATCAGATCCTGAGAATTAGACTGTGGGGGTGTGTGTATCCTTTTTCTATGCTTTTCTGAGAGGATACAGGACTAGGAAACTGTAACAACTGGATTTAAAAAAGAAACCAAACTAGGTAGATCTAAGTTTGGATTCAAACTTCTGTTTCACAAATGGCATGATTTTCTCAGGGTTTCTTTGTATTTCCTGATCACTTTATGGCAGAAAAAACAACTGCTGTCTGACATTATGCTTTCATGTGCAAGCTTGTGGGGGTATTTTGTTATTTTTTGAATGTCCAGGACATCTCTGTGCACCTGTGACATTTTGTTGTGGGACCTAAAAGCTACCTCTGCCCCTTCCACATCAGTGCAGCTCTCTGCCTGGCTGTGACTGGTCACTTGACAGCTTTCTCTGCTTGCCTTACAGCAATCCTCTCTTCCTGCCAATACTTGAGACAGGTCAATCACTTTGAAAAATATTTTAGATTAAATCTGAGAAACAGGGGGGAGTTTACATGATTTGAGCTAGCACAGTACTATCTAGGGTCATTAAGCAACTATGTTTAGAAACTTTTCTTTCAAGATGCATTTATGATGTATACCTATATAGCTTTTACCCCTAAGTGTCTGGGTTTGGAAGCAATACAAGAAGAAATTTCATGTTTAAAATACCATCACATTCTCCTGGATGGTAATAAATACCTAATGTGAAATGGGGAAATGCTCCTTTCTTAATTTGACCAGCTTTTTTGGCTTTTTTTTTATCCTTTGGTTTGGTTTTGTTGTTGGTTTTTTTTATGTTTGTTTGTCTGATTGTTTGTTTATTTTTAATCTGTCCCTTTAGAAACATTTTTGTAACCCTTGAAAATATTTTCTTTTTCCTCCTCAGAGATCCTGACATGATATTGAGTTACTTGGGAAA
This sequence comes from Calypte anna, assembly GCF_003957555.1. Taxonomy (NCBI): domain Eukaryota; kingdom Metazoa; phylum Chordata; class Aves; order Apodiformes; family Trochilidae; genus Calypte; species Calypte anna. Next base: position 167,900,396 of record NC_044244.1, read on the forward strand.
TTAGATTTGTCAGCTTTATTTCTGATCGCTGTCTACATTAATTTTATAATTAAAACCCAAAGCTGTGTGTCTAATATGTATGAATCTACAAAAAATCAGAAAGAGAAAGCATGCTTAAGCCTGTACAAAAGATGTAGTTTGACACATGTCAGTGTTGCGTTTCAGTGCAAGAAAGGAAATCTTACTGGCACAGAGCTCAGAGAACATGTAGGAAAACCAAGCAAATACTCAGGAATCTGAAAATTAGTCGGTGAAATGTTTGTAGTCACAGTCAGTTTTTGCTAAAACACCCAAGCACAAATTATTGGATTGCAGAATTGGTATGCACTACAGCTTTTGCTCATTTATACATCCATTACATATGTTGCGTTTTTCTATAAAACATTAGGATAGAGAAGGAGAAAAAAGTTAATCAGGGAATTCCTCTCCTATCCATGATATCTCTCTCAACTCTATTTTCCCCTGATTCTGATCATTCAATAAATTTTAATCAAGGGGAAATACACATTTTCCCCTTCTTTATTCTGTCACATCCAGCATCATTACTTAGTAGGCCCTGTTGAAGCAGAGCAAGGGGGAAAGATTTTAAACTAAAAGAGACTGGATTTAGACTAGATACCAGGAAGAAATTTTGTACCATGAGGGTGGTGAAACACTGGAATAGGTTGCCCAAAGAGGTGCCCAATAGATGCCCCATCCCTGGAGACATTCAGGATCAGGTTGGATGGGGCTCTGAGTGACCTGATCTAGTTGAAGATCATAGAATCATAGAATCATAGAATTGGCTGGGTTGGAAGGGACCTCAGAGATCATCGAGTCCAACCCTTAAGATGTCCCTCATCACTGCAGGGGCATTAGACTTGGTGACCCTTAAAGTTCCTTCCTAACTCCAACCATTCCATCATGCTCCTGTTCTATGATTATTCACCACACACATTCTAGCAAGCTATTTACTCTGTCTGCAGCACCACGACCTCTGTGTGACTTGCCTCTCTTGGAGTTGGTGTGAATAAATCACTGCCTGTGTGTGTCAGCAGCAGCAGCAGCAGCAGCATCAGCAGCCTTCCCTGCCTGTGTTGCTTTCCCAGGGAAGCAGTGGCAACAAGGGGGGGAGGAGGTTCTGCAGATTTAGGAGCACCCTGGGCAACAACAGTATCTGCAGTCCCCACCACTGGCAGCCCTGCTTCAAGTGACAACACTGACCAACTGTTCCCTTGTTTCACTTAAATCAGAGGCTCTAGTGAGGCTGATAAGCTATGGTCTAGCATTTTCAGTGAGCCAGAGCTGAAGATGGGTTTATAAATCCAGCACCCCCTTAACGAGGTGACATGAGAGCATCCTGGGCTGGCCTGAGCACTCCATCGGTCTGCTTGAAAGCCTAAACTGGAATGAGAGAAAGTCACATCCAGAGACACACTCCAGTCCTCTGTGTTTTCTACGAGGTAATAATCACTTGGAAATTGTAACCCCTGATTTTCTACCAGCTGTCTGCTGTGAAGCCTCTGTACACTTCCCCCATGCTTGTTCCCCTTCAGCTGACAGCAGCGTCATGCATTTTGTCAGGATGCCTGAAAAGCAGGATGTCCTCAGTGCAGGGTGGGAGCTGCTGCTTCCTTCCCAGCATGGCTGGGCAGTGAAGGCAAGGTCCAGCCCTGTGTACACAGGACCTGTTGAGCAAAAGCTAGATTCTGTCTCTACCTGCCAAATGCCAGATGGAGGCTTTGAAGCTGCTTCCCCAGTCGTATGACAGGAGCCAAGTCTCACTTGGTTTCTTAAATTTAGGTGCAGTCATAGTATCAGTGCCTGAAGTTATGCACTGGTAATCTATGGTCTTTGTTGGGTATAAAAGTCCATGTCTCTTTTTTCTCATATTTGAATTAAAATTTAAATAACTTTTGAGCAGGGAGCCTTTCAGCTTTCAAGATTGACTTGTATTTATTAAAATATGCATTTATGAGGGGATGACTTAGGAGGAGCAGCTGAGGTCACTTGGGTTGTTCAGTTTGGAGAAGAGGAGGCTGAGGGGTGACCTCATGGCAGGGTACAGCTTCCTTGCAAAGGGAGGAGATGGGGCTGGCACTCCTGTGACTGAAGACAGGACTTGGGGAAATGGTAGGAAGCTGAATTAGAAGAGGTTTAGGTTAGATATTAGGAAAAGGTTTTTCACCCAGAGGGTGGTTGAGTAATGGGACAAACTCTCTAGGAAAGTGGTCACAAGACCAAGCCTGCCTGAGTTCAAGAAGTGTTTGGATGATGCTCTCAGGCACATGGTGTGATTCTGTGGGTTCCCTACACAGGGACAGGAGTTGATGATCCTGATGGTTTCCTCCCAACTCAGCATATTCTATGATTCTAAAGAATTATAAAAACCTTTATGGGCTCTCAGATGCAACCACCAATTCCTTACTTCTTTGTAAATTAGATGGGTTGCCACTTACGTGTAGATTTGCACTTTGTATGAGGTTGTCATAGATATTTTATTATGTGTCTTGGTAGATATTTTTCCTTCCCAATTCCCCTCTACCCATATGACTTCCAGTAAAAAAAAATTATACATGAACATATTAAGAGGTCTGGTGTGCTGAGGAGATAAGGAGCTACAGTCCTCATGTGTGGCCTTGAGACCTCACTCATGCACATGCACAGACCCATGCCATCTATAGACAAGATAAGAGAGGATAAAGGTCCAGATTAAGAAGACCTGAAGGAAGACCTCCTTAAAAGCCCATGGAGAATTTCCTGCCCATCCATGTACTACATTTTAAGGCTTGGATTTCTGTTTATGTCTTTATGTGCTTCTTTATGTCATGCAAAATGCAAATGAGTAACTTTTAGACTTGGAATTCAGAGAAACATGTTCTAATCATGGCTACACAAAGACATGCAACAAAGACTTTTGATGAGTATCTGAAAACCTCTCAGTTCCATTAGAGTGGTGAACAGTGAGGTGTGTACCTATGATTTCAGCTGGGGAATCAGTCTCATAGGTATCCTCAAATATGCTGGGTGGATAAAACCTTGCACAAAGTAATGGAAGATGGGGCATTGCAACATCTTGCTTTTCCAACTTTGCAAAAGATAAAAGTGCACAAATGGACAAGGTAAAATTGGGCTCTGCTCTTTGGACTAAAGCATGGAGAGGTGAGTGCCTCCAATCAGAGGATGTTTTGTGAAGTTGGTTGCATGGCTAAAATGTTTCACATCTTTAGCTCTGTGTCCATATCCCAGTTGAAATCCTCATATTGATGGCTTTTGAAAAAGAATTCTTGGTAGAAGACACTCACAGTCTGACTGGATTTTGGAGTGTTGTTGAGTAGCTTTAATATCAGTTTCCATCCTTTGCTTATGTATTTGTTTGGTGACAGGTCTCAGACATCCAATGGTTCAAAAAATGAAGGGGCTGGGGCTTAGCCTGAGTCTGTGTGTTGTCACATAATACATCTGTCATTAGCAAGAACCTTTTAGCAGTGAGTTATACTTCTGTGACACAGCACAAAGTGGTAATTTCCCAACACCTCTGCTGGGAGAGGAGGCTTGGGACTCATGTATAGCTTTACACTTGTCCATCTCCTGTTCTGCTAAAAAACTGAGATATCAAGAGTTATTTTCTTTGTTGCCTCAGCTCTTGATGTATGCTGTTCAGCTGGGCTCTTCAGGGATTTTGTGTTGGGGTTTTTGCCAGTCTAAACAATCTCATTCGGTTTGGTTCACAATGCATCAAATAAAGAGAGTTAATGAAAACCTTATTTTAGATTAGTTACACAGAGCAGCAGTAGCATTGATCTTGGGATTGCCCGCAAGGGACCTTCTTGCAAACTTCCCAAATATTTGAATTACTCACATAACTTACGTTCTGGAACATCTTTTTCTTTCCTCTGAATGTTGTTGCATGCCTGGATTGGGGAACTTGGGACAGGTGTGAGCCAAATGGTTCTGGGAGCTGAAACCTTATTCTGGTTATTTCTGGAAACCTATTTGCTATTCCATCTGCCTTGAAAATTAGCAAATAAAGTAATTTCAAGACTTAAAACAAATTTGGATGGTCTCCAGATTCTTCTTTCAATTAGGATCCACCCTCTCTTGCTGCAGATAATTCATAGTTTTCGGTTGAAAATACAGCTTGTTAACTGCCTGAAAGAAGTCTTGAACTACTGCAAAAGAAACTTTTCAGAAGACAAAACCAAGCAGAAAGAAGAAATCCAGAAGAAGAAAGCCCAGATGATACCATAGCACTTTAGCTGGAAGTAGTAAGTAAAGTGTATTGAGCTTGGTAGAGACTAAAAAATCCCATGGCCATGATGTCTCCTGTGGCCAAACCACTCTGTTCACTCTGTGCATATCTCTGCATTGTATGAGAGTCATATCACTAATTAGCCTCTGATGAGCTATCTTTGCCCAGATCCATCCAGTTTACCATCCACTGTCTTTCTCAAGGCTGCATGTAAGAGAAATTTCATTATTCAAAGACAAAGAAAAAATTGGAAACATGGAATCACAGAAAGGTTTGTGTTGGAAAGGACATTAAAGGTCACCTGGTTCCAAGTCTCATTAATGGGCAGGGACACCTCCCACTAAACCAAGTTGCTCAAAGCCCCATCCAACCTGGCCCTGAACACTTCCACGGAGGGGGAAGACTTCTCTGAGCAACCTGTGCCACTGTCACTCTCACAGGAAACAATTTCTTGCTATTGTCTAGCATAAATCTATGCTCTTTCACCTTGAAACCATTACCCCTTGTCCTGTCACTGCATGCCTTTGTAAAAAACATCTCTCTAGCTTTCTGGTAGACCTTCTTCAGGCACTGGAAGTCTGCTATAAGGTCTCCCTTGAGCCTTCTCTTCTCCAGGCTGAACAAACCCAACTCTCTCAGCCTGTCTTCATAGGAAAGGTGTTCCAGTCCCGTTATCATACCCTGGACTCCCTCCAGCACCTCCATGTCTTTCATTGTGGCCCCAGAACTGGACACAGTACTCCTGGCATATGTTCTGGGCAAGGAATCCTGAACATGTACAGATTTCCTGCTGGCTGCATGGTCAATGTACATCATAGAACTTCTGACTATCTCTCTTGCTATAAATAAAAAGCTCAGCACTGCAGAAAAGCTACAGTTCTGTGTTGCATAAATGACCATGCAGCTCCATTTCACCCTGACTCTCACCTCCATGGTTTTCTTTGGATGTTTGAACTGCACAGACCTCAAAAATCAAAGAAAGGCTGTAAATCCCATGTTAGTCCTGATCTTGACTGTAAACCTTTGAAACAGTAGGGATTTCAGCCTCCACACTAAAATGTCTTCAAAGAGGAAGAGCAGTGAAGTGCTCATAAAAGATAGGTGCATAAAAGTACGGTTTTTTCATCGCTGCTCCATTTCTCCATACTAACCCCCGTTTTAAGAGCCTCTTATGCCTATAAACTAAAGAAGGCTTCCTTTAGACTTAAAAATAATCTCAAAGCATTCTTTATGAACATAACATGAGCTCGTTTTCTGTCTTTCTAATAGGATGAATCTCTGCCAGCTATGTACTTCCAAATATTTTTGCTCATGGTGAAGGTAGAGGGGAAAGACTGGGGTCACCAGGGCATGCTTCTTCATTTCTACTTCATGAAAGAGTGCCTTTCCCTCCTCAGTCATTGGATAACTTTTTACTAGGATGGTAGGATATCTGATATATCAGATTCAAATCCAGCCCTGAATCTAAATTTTTAACTAGCAGAAGTTCCGCGTCTTCAAATCAGGGTCAAATGTGCATTCTGCAGTATTCTCCTTCCTCTGCAGTTTGCACAGGTGAGGCAAGGTCTTCCCCAGGATGGAAATAAAATGGCTAATGCTTTCTGTACACCTCTGCCTTGGACAATATTAGGTACCTTCCCTGTCCTGCCCTGTGGATAAATATAACACCAGTTTCCAGAGCTGTCAATCAAGAACCTCCCAGGTTAGGAAGTGTGCTTCAGGAAACTTCAGATTTTGAGCCACCATCTGGTTTTTTCTCTGTCAATATGCTTTATTCAGCGAAATGGGCTTCCAGTATCATCCTGCAAAGCAGCTCCTGCCTTGTAATTCTTTGTTAGAGAATTACATCAGCCTTAAACTGGTGGCATATTTATCCATGGCTGTTCATCTTCTGAAGACAAAAGCGTAGATCCCACCCTGATGAGGCTTTAGCTTTAGCTCCATTTAACCAAGTGACAAGTTCCACCAAGGTGACAACCAGTCAGAGTGAAGAGGTGGAAATGATATGCTGAAATGAATCCTGACTGCCTGGCAAATATTTGCTTTCTGTGAGTAATATATGTCCTTGCTAGCCTTCAAGGGCAAGAAAAGTTTTTTTGCTAACATCACCACTCTTTATCAGCCAGTGAACTGTAGAGCTTCAGCTGCATGTTCTTCTTGCACAGGGGTTTCTCTGCCATTGAAAGTTAGTATTATTTTTGTATCTTATTTAGTATTATTTTAGTATCCTATTTCTGGTAAAGAGCCAACTGCAGAGTGATTTTGGAAGGTTCCACTTTACCTAGTCTCAGACACAACACCTGCCCAAGCTGAACTGATGGGCAGAACCAGCTAAGGAAACTCACAAAACCTCATTCACTCAGTACCATCGTTTTATATTATAAATCCTTTTATCTGTTTCTTCCCTGTTCTCCCTCATAGTTTATATCAGGCTTCTGGGATGTGCTGGGATTTGTTTTTATTTTTTTTTTATGGAACACCTGGTTCTAACAAAATCCCTCCAGTCTCCTTTTTAAATCCTATTTTATGGTTTTCTCTTGCTTCACTCCCATTCCTCTCACAAGCATACCATGTCCCCCTCCTGTGAAATGCAAGTCAGCTTTTAATGTCAGCAACCAGATCTGCAGAGTGCACGAGTTTTCAAACCTCCTCCCTAGAGTCAAACAGGCTAATCCCTGTGTTCAGAAAGGAGCAGTGATGAAAACACAAATACATCAGAGGGTTAATTTTTAAATGTGACATCTCTCATAGGGAAGGTTTGGGAAAAAAAAAAAAACAACAAACCAACCAACAAAAAAACAAATAAAAAAAGAGAAAACTTGCAAAGCTAAGTGTATAATGTAAAAAATTATACATAGCTATTTCAGGGCAACTACTTGAGCATGAATCTATTTCTGGTCTTAAAGACCTGGAGTAACTGTAGCCTTTTAAATTCATAGCCTATCATCTCCCAAATTAACTGGTCTTTGCAGACAAGCCCTTGGCTAACTTAACCTAAAACTCTGAAATAGACAAACCAGCATCAGCACCAATGCCCAAGGGCCTAACCCAGCCAGCTCTTCCCATTAAAGGCATTATGCTTTGTCTGCATCTGACTTTTTAAAATGTATCAGCTAATATCTGCTAATGACACACATTTAAACCCCAGTCTAGACAAAGCCTGTGCAATTGCCCTCTGAATGCTTGATGGGATCAGCTAACATCCTGACAGCAGATCTGATTACCCCGATTTAATCAAGTAAGGCTATAAACATCACGGAATTATCCAGACTTTCCTCGTTGCAAAGAATGAGCCCTGAAGGCCTTGCATGGGATTTAAGCCCCAAAATATCCTCATGAGGCAGGACCTTTGGCCTTTCACAAAGCAGCCTCTCAGTGAGGATGGAAAAGGCAGGCATACAGAAACACATCTAGGCAGGGAAATCCCTTACAGAAAAAGGATGGAGTTGATGATTTAACAGCGATTTATATGGACTACTGCTTTGACATTTGTGATTAGCTAATAGTCTGGTAGGGATAGAAAGCAGAGAGCTGAGTTGGAACAGAGATGTGGCTTTGTTTCTGTATATAGTGTTGATCAGGTTAATTCACACAGCAGCTTCTACCCACACGTTTTAAACCAGGTGTTGAAAAACTGGAAAGGATATTGGGAAGAAAGGATGCAATGATTTGAGGAAGAGAAGAGAAATGCTTTATAATGAAACACTTAAAATCTCAATTGGCTTAGTTTATGAGAAAGAATACAGAGAAACAGGCTACAATATATAAATATCTTCACGGAGAGAAAATGTGCAGTACTAAAGGATTACTTAATCTTGCAGAGAAAAGCAGAACTGGCTAGAAGAAGCCAGAAAAAATCAATTTAGGAAGTGAGGACACCATTTTGACAATGCTTAGCTCTTCTAATAAATTATCAAATAAAAACTATCTTTGCTATCACTTGAAAACTTTGATTATGGCTGGTTCCTTTTATGGGAGATGTGTTTTAATCCACCATATGCTATTGGGATCATTACAGAATCAGCCGTGACTTGGATAACATACAAGCAGTCCAAGAGGATGAAGTTTCTTTCTTTTTCTGTTGAGACTTAAGTGTTATGCATATTAAAACACATAAATTGGCATGAAGTACTTATCAACCAGAAGTTTGAGCAAATGGTTATAATATGTCTGGGGTGCTCTCTGCTAGGTTTAAAAGAATACATATTTTTTTCCTCTTCCTTTCCCCCAGATATCCCTATTAATAGGGAGTATGGCAATGGAGCCAGTTAAGTCTGAACAGGTCCAAAAGTTATTACCCATTGAGAGCCAACATCTTAATCAAAGGAACTCCATTTGATTTTGTTTGCAAATTAGGGTGTCCATGTATTCAGTGGAATTATTTTATGTAGTCAGAAGATCTGCATCTTGTCAGGATACTTTTCTGATCTGTCTGCTTTTTCAGTTGACTTATTTGGTTTTGAAACATGCAGTTTTAACTCAGTAAGTAAATAGAAACTGTTTGCAGTCCTTGCATTCACACTGATAGTGGTCTCAGAGAGTCTGGGAGAAGGAATGGCTTCCTTCAGATCTTGCCCTGATTTACAGGCATTTAATGCAAATAAATGTAGGAAGAGTTATTTTTTCCAGAGCATCTCAGCAGTTGCTTTCAGAGGAGACTTATTACAGAACCTGAAGGAATTTGCTGCTGTTTCTGTGTTCTATTTGAGGGAAAAAATTGGGTAAAAAAGCTGCAGACCATAGCAACGTACCCAGAGTAACAAGTCAAAGGATAGGAAAACTTGTACCCTTTCACAGGGAAAAGTTTATAAAAACATCACTTCAAATGTTGAATCCTGAAATATATTTGTTAAGCTCCTGTTTTGTTGATATTGACAGAATGTGATGCAAAGTAGATATTTGTCCTGTGTCAGACATGGCTACTAATGGGGGCACAAAAGTAATATATGTCCCAAACAGACCCCTTCCCTCTTCCTCTCCCCAAACCTCTTTCCCCAAATCAACTCACATAAGCACAGAACATTTTTATCATACTAAATACTAAAGCAATTCTGATTTTAATAGAGCAATGCAGGCTAGACCAGAATTTTGACTTAAGCAAACAACCCAGAATGCTCTTATAACAATTTCTCTAGTGTTAAATTCCACACCATTTACTGTACATGATGTGCAGCTAAGCTTAGCAAAGCTTGATGCAGGATTTTCCCTAAATCTCAGTATAGCTGATCCTTAAGCAAATGTGTTGCTCTAGAAGTCATGAACATGCAACTTTTGCCTGAAACATGCACACTTCAATAAACAGAATCACAGAACTGTCATGGTTGGAAAAGACCTCTAAGATTACTACATAGAGCCATCAACATCCCTCCTCCCCAAAATAAAATAAAATAAAAACATATCAATGTATTTATATCCCTATCACCATGCCCACTAGAACATGTCTTGATGTGTCTTATATAGAAGCTTTTAAAATACTTCCAGGAATGGTGACCACCACCTTCATAGGCATCCTGTTCCAGCACCTGACTACTCTCTCAGTAAAGAAATTCTTCCTCAGATCTGGTCTAAACCTCCCCTGGTACAACTTCAGGCCATTTCCTCTGGTCCTATCATTATTCACTTGAGAGAAGAGGCCAGCACCCACCTCCCCACAACCTCCTTTCAGGTAATGGTAGAGAACAGTAAGATCTCTCCTCAGCCTTCTCTTCTCCAAACTAAACATTCCCAATTTCCTCATTATCCCCACAGGACTTGTTCTCCAGACCTTTCACCAGTTTGGTGGCTTTTTTCTGAACTCACTCCAGCACCTTGATGTCTTTCTTGTAGTGAGGGGCCTAGAAGTGAACACAGCACTCAAGGTGCAGCCTCACCAGTGCCGAGCACAGGGGCACCATCACTTCCCTTCTCCTGCTGGCCACACGATTCCTGGTACAGGCCAGGATGCTGGTGGCCTTCTTGGCCACCTGGGCACACTGCTGGCTCATATTTAGCTGGATGTTGACCAGCACCCCCAGGTCTTTTTCTGCCTGGCAGCTTTCTAGACACTCCTCCCCAACACTGCAGCACTGCCTGGAGTTGTTGTGACCAAAGTGCAGGACCCAGCGCTTCTCAAACCTCATAAAATTGGCCTCATCCCATCAATTCAACCTATCCAGATCCCTCTGCAGAGTCTTCCTGCCCTCAAGCAGGTAGGCTCTATGGTGGCAAATAGCACAGACAGATATTAGAAATTTCCTTTTTTTGTAATAGGGATAATGCAGTCTTCATCAAATACTGTTATCTCTGATGGACATAAAATGCAGTTTAACAGAGAGGTTACACTCATCTTTGAATGTGCAGGGTGAAATGTACATTAGTCCAAGAGGCTTTACACAGTGGATCTCTCAAGCCTTCAAGTGGGAATCAGCTACAATGCACTAAGAGCCTAGCTCTTCAGACTGATAAGAGTCAACCCTGCCACCACTCCAAGACAATTCAAAGCCAAGGATGAGCTAAAAAGCTCTCCTGGGAGAACAGGAGTTCAGGCCAGCTGAACTTACATCTCCCTGCAAAATACTCTCAACACATTGGGGCAGCTGGAAACCCAATCTCCTATTTCATTAATCCCTGTTTGAGAAGAGTGGACACTCCTAGAACTTCCCACCATAACTTGCCAGTCTATTTTAGTCTCACCTCTGGAGTTCATGGCTAGCCTGATGGTGTGCTGTCTCTTTGACATGTCTATCCCTTAGTTTCTCTACCACTACTGTTGTGAGGTTCCTACTGACTGTAAATGGATTTAAGTCTTTGCCAGATGTGTGGCCTCCTTCAACCTGGAGAAACTTACTGTAGGTCTTGCACTGCCTCATTTCACTAAATCCCTCAACACTTTCCTCTTTCAGGAGGAGAGCACACTGACTCCTGCTTGCAGCTGACCGAGCCTCTGTTCCAGTCATCAGGATAAAGTGACATAGAGAAAGGCTGGTCTTCTTTTCTTGTACTGAAGTTAAGTGGCATCAGCTCATGTCATTTTCACAAGCTGCTTTGCTGCAATGTCCAACAGTGCTAAGAAGAGCTCCATCACCCACAGCCATAGCTCTGAGGGCTTAATAATCATCCTCCAGTGACAAGCTTCATAGGGAATACATCTTTCTGGGCTATGATGGCATCAGATTGACTGATACTGCTGTTCAGACAAGCTGGCTAAAGGGTGATTTACAAGAATTTAATGTTGGCTTGCAGACCATCACTGTCTTCTCCATGCACCAGTAGTATATCAGCAAGACATGTCTTTCAAAGGAGCTTCCTTGATATTTGTCCTGTTGGATCACTTCAGGATGTCCAAGTGTTATTGCAAGGACATTTCAGCAGCTAAGTGATGGAGCTGAGCAATTTAACCTATTTTTCCCAAACCCAATGAGCACTCAATGTTAAAGCCAGCTCTGGGGCTCAGCCTGATCCTCCTAAGGATGCCCACAAGGTTAAAGGTCTCAGCTGGTATGTCACAATATTGCAGGATGCCCACAGGACTTAAAGGTTGTATCTTCTATGGTAGCATTTGAAAACCAGTGAATGTGGTTCTCTTTTACCTACACAAGGACTAAAAAGCCACTCTGTTAAAACATTTACAGTCTAGATAGACAGGAGAAACCCAGGAAAAGAAAAAAACACACAGAGTGAATATGGTGATTGGGTTGCAATGTCCTGTCAGTTTTAAGATGTTTTGTGGCAGTCTGGGCTGGTAGTTGTTTTGTGGGAGAGGAGATGAGCTGAAGGGAAAAAAGAAGGACAGGTGAGAAAAGGGAGGACAGCATGTAGTCAATAAGGATGGCATGAAGAAAGGTGAGGTGAAAGTTTTCTCACATCTCTTTTCCCCAGCCTAAGTGCCATCCATACACATTTATGTTACAGTACTTCAATAAGAGCTGTCAGGCCTAACACATTTTGGGCCTGAATTATTCATAAATCTGCATGATCACAAGAGAAGAAAAGAGTTGCTATTTGGACTAAACTAGTTAATTTTCATTAACATAACTGGCAAATAATTACTGGTTTCACCCAAGTAACTTACCTTAACACAGGTTCTGTAACAACCCCAATAGAGACGTGTGCTCTTTAAAATTATTTTTGTGCATGTTGAATGAAAGTGTAATTTTCTCCCATAATAGACCTGCTAAGCCTCTTTCTTTTTCCCTTTTGTACACAATTAACGTTTTGCTTAATATTTCTATATTCCAGGTAGATGCCAAAGGAGAAATAGGTCCTAAAGCAGTAATCACTAACAGCCATGGAGGAGAGTTCCTTCACGACTAATTGCATTTGACACTAATTGCTGTTTATTCAAGAACCTCAGTGAAACATCACTCTGACATGTATCTGGGTACTCCCTGTGTCTGTTGCAATTTGCCAGATTTCCTGCTGCTGGTGCCCCACTTTATAGGGCCAGCTCTCTTGTGGCTGACTCCTCTGCCTTTATGGAGGTGTGACTTGGAGGGGGATGCTGTTTCTTAGCCAGCACTATGCTAATGCAGTTCTTTAAATAACAGTTAAATAACTGATGCAGTTCTTTAAAATCAGGCTCTGAGAGAAGCCATTTGTTCCATACTCTTCTCAACAGGTTGATGCACACACTTCTTTAGTTTTCACTAGCTCAGGAGTGCTGGAATACTTTGTTTTTGACAGTAAATCGTAGAATGATTTGAGTTGGAAGGGACCTTAAAGATCATCTAGTCCCAGCCCCCCCTGGGATGGGCAGGGATGTCCCACTGGAGCAAGTTGCTCAAAGCCCCATCCAACCTGGCCTTGAACATTTCCAGGGAGGGGACATTCATGATGTCTCTGGGCAGCCTATGCCAGTGTCTCATTACTCTCACAGGAAAGCTGTTCTTCCTAATATTTAATCTAAATCTACATTCTTCCTGTTTTAAGCCTCATCCTAGCACTACATGTCCTGGTAAAAAGTCCCCTCCCAGCTTTCCCATAGACCCCTTCAGGTACTGGAAGGCCACTATAAGGTCGGTCTTGAGCTTTCTCTTCTCCAGGCTGAACAAGCCCAACTCTCTCAGCTTATCTTCCCAGGAGAAATGCTCCAGCCCTCTGATTATCTTCATCACCCATCTCTGGACTCACTCCATTCCTAAATGAACATTTACATTGCTGTCTTTACTTAAGGGACACCACCAAAAGAGATTTATTCCTTTCTGTGGCTGCCCAAAGCCCAGAAGCATTAGATGGGAGTTAGAAGGAGTAACAAGTTGGATGCTTACAACTACTCAACACAACACTGAAAATGAAAAATTAGGTTTTCAACTTTTTAAATTTAAAATTTTTTTTTAACTTTCTGCTTGTCTGAAAAAACAAATGAATCCCTTTCAGATAAACAAAGGTCCATGCTGGTATTTCCTCTACCTATATTTTGAATTATTTTAAACTAAGCTAATATTGCAAGTTCTTTTTTCTTTAACCAAGTTATCTGCAAGAGTTCAGTTAGAAGAAAGATAAATTGGCCAGGAGAATCTTTCCAGTTATATAAAAATTCAAAAGCACCCAAAGAAAAAAATGTGCAAACAGTATGGTAGAAGTCATATTTATTGATAAAAATTAATATATCTGCTATAAAATCTGTAACAGTAATGCAACTGAATATTTATTTTGATGCATAAACCTGAATGTTACATACCAAATACAATACAGTAACACTGGTTTCCTCCTTATTTACATGTTTATGAAAATTGGTAGGCAATCCATGTTAAAAGAACTTATAATGGAGAATAGTTACATTAGAAAAATAATATTCTTGATAAAGCATTCTTGAGGACTCCAATCACATTTTCAGGCCTCTTTCAATAAGGCAAAAATCCCTGGTACAGCATATAACTTAATTTACAAAATACAATAACTTCAGACACATCTTCAAGTTTTCTTTTGGTATGCTTTTCTCACTGTAAAATTACTCCATTTTCTGACTGAACAGAAAGAACTTTCAATAACAAAACTTAATGAGTTCTACTACATATTACATACACATTGCTGCAGCTCAGCAACCATAGCTGGGCAGTCTTTCCCCTTAGCTGTTTGCTCAATGAGCTTTTCTTAGGTGTAGGACATAGAGTATTTTGAAATCATTACGACTGTGGCATCTTTCTTCAGTTTTCATAGGAAACAGGTCTGTCACATTTTGAAACTTTTTATAAAAATTGATTTTATTTTAGGAACTGGTGCACAACTACATTTCCACTCACAAGAGAACGTCACAAATGTAACTAAAATTAGGCTTGGATAACTTGGAAAACGTACTACTATGTGCCCAAACCCAAATTTCTTACTTTAATACTTTATAACCCTGCCATGCTCTAGGAATTCTTCTTCTGCATAGCTTCATTACTAGTCACAGTCAGATAGTTTTAATTCCTTCAAAGGCACAAAACTTCCATCTCTTTTCCAGTGTTGCTCCTACACCAGTGAATTCTTGTTTAAACATTCGTGGCAGTCTCATCAAAAGCATTTCTATCTCATTTGCAGATATCTGAGAAAGAGAAAAAGGTAAAATTAAAGTGAGAAACCTCTAGAGTGGAAAGAGGAAATATGGAGACTAGAAATAAGGGTGGGCTGGATGTGGAAATCCAGGGCAGATGCCAACAACCAACAGTTATTATTTTTATTTCATATAAACTTAGCCTGACATGACTCCAAAAGAAATGTATCTTCCTATATTGTAGGAATGATTCTGCTTTTGTAGGTGGCAAATTAATCTAAAAGAATGACAGCTGCTGTGTTGGGGCTGCTGCCACAGTGCTGTAGGAAGTCCATCCAAGAACTACAATTATGGATGTGAGGAAGAAGCAAATGGGACTTTATTATTTCTTTATTATTGCTTTATTATTTCTTTTCATCCCATGAACTCTTGAATCCTTCTCCTTCCAGCTCTACCAGTTTTATTCTTTCAAAAAAACAAAAACCCCAAAAACACCCCTCCCCCAAAAAACCCCACAAAAAAATAAAAAACAAAACCAACCTAACATGGGGTTTTAATTTTTAATTACTTCCATGTTACTTAGGTTGAATAGCTAAGGAGCTATCACTTCCCCAGTCCAGTTCAGTAGCACCAGGGAACTAAGCAGTGAAGTTTCTCACTCAGCATTGCTCAGGATGTTTTATGGTCTTGAAACCTTAATAACTGATTGCCTTCCTAATGGGAATGATACTGCCTTTCTGAAAACACTTTCACAAAAGAAAGATCTCTTTTATAATCAGTAGGGAAGTCAAGAAATTAACAGTCGTGGAAAATGAACCATTTTGTTGTGTAGTGACTTCTAATGTGATGGCCATGAAAGGAACAGTAAAAAAAAAACTATGGGTGCTACTGTTATACGAAGGTATCTCTATGGCTTGATAGGCTTCTGTGAAAATTATATTTTTCTTTATTCATATTAGTAGGAACCTTCTATATTGACAAGTTTTATTTTTAAAAGGAGTGTATGAACAGAAAATATGTTAATTATTCTTCTTTCCATCCACAGGAGGTGAGAAAATATCTATCACCTCTTATTTTTCAGAAGAGATTAGTGATGTAGAATGATTAAATTATTTGTTAAAGGTGGAGCTGAAAATTCATGTTGGAGGCAGCCTAAAGCCCCAAAGAAATCAGGTCCATCTTTCACCATTCTGGTGGCAGTAAGAGAGAGCTGGTTACCTTAGGGCAACTTATCTGAGCTCTACACTGAGCCCTCAGCCTTCACGGATATGCTGACCTTATCATTCCTGTTGAGGTGAGGAATGACAGGCTAACCATGGCAAGTAATTGAAATTAATCTCAGAGGCTGCATCACTGAATGTGCTATTAAAAAGTAATTTGTTGCTACAAGCGGTCATTTCCAAAATAAACCAGTGAGGTCAAATTTTGTGACTGGTGTTTATTGTGCAGCAGGTAGGTCAAGTGGTAGCTGCAGGGGTTGGTCCATTGGCACCTGGGAGGGATGGAGACAGTGGTCCTGCCATGAAAGCTGTGTTTGCAAATTAAGGGTTTTGTTGCTGGCAGCCTTGCAGAAGCCAGCAGGTTACTCATGGGAATAGAAATTCGAGGACAGAGCCCATAGACACACACAAAGAGGAACTGCATCAGTGAAGAGGGGGAAAGTTGAAGAGATCAGTGGGCAGAAGCAAGGAGCAGCAGGGAAGGAGCCCAAGGAGCTGGTATTTTAAATGGTTGTTGTTGTCATTCAAGGGACACGGAGCTGGAGCTGTCAATGAGGGGGAAAAGGCAGCTGCAATTCAGCCAGACTCTGTGTGTTTAAAAGAAGGACTTGGAAGCTGCCTGAAGAGACTGGGCAGCCTGGCTGCTGCAAGAACTGGGGACAAGATGAAGGGAGGTGTACTTGAGGTAGATCAGGGAACAGAGAAGCAGAAGAGGAATTATTGATGGTGTGAAGCTCTGGATGCATCAGGTCTTGATAAAAATCAGATTTAAAAAAAAAATAATTGAAATCCACCAGTTTATCATCTTTTTCTACTGTTCTCATCCCTTATTCACTTTCAGTTGTGGCCAAGAATGAACTGTAAAACACCAGCAAACCTCATCTGTCACAGCCTGAAGATAGTGCCTAAGAACTTTATCATGCTTCCTCTCTCCCCCATGCAACCTGTCTTATTTCCAGGGGGCTTCTACCTCAGAATCTCCTCTGCTTTTACCTGCACATTTTTTCATAAAAAGAGAGGAAGGATCCTCCAGTACCAAGAATCAGCCCATCCAAACAGCCCATCACAGCAGCTGGAAGGGGATCCAGGCTATGGGTGGCATGGCTGGAGGAAGTGTTTGGTAACAAAATATTACCAGGATCAAGAAGCCCCACAGAAGGAGTTCCACTCACATTCTGAGTCCAGGTGCCCACCATATCTGCATTCTGACTCCATGGTGCAACAGGATCTGGGCAAGTACCAGGATCTCCATGTCCAGTGGAACTACAAGGAACTGTGGATTGGAGCTGTGGCTAAGGTGGCTATTTCACAGACAAACTTCTCACCCTTGACTTCCTTAATATTCAGTGGAAAGGAATAGGCAATTTTGGGGATTGATTTCATCTTATTCTACAGCTGATATTTGAAAAGTCAGTTGAAAAAAATGTACCCTAGAGGTATGTGTTGACTATGGCTGGTATGAACTGATGCATTATAAACCACTTTGTGCACTGGAGTTTTGTGTTGGCCTTATCTTCTCTGAATTTAGTAATAGGGTCAGGCAACTCCTGTATGAGGCTCCTTCCACTTCCATGAGGAGATAAAGGGTATGCTTCACGTGCTCATGAAAGTTCATGTTCAGTGTGACCCGTGGCTAACATATTTTAGAAGAATAAGGATTTCTCTCCTAAAAGTCTGCACGGTTTAATGGCCATGGCTACACACACCTCTTGTTCTGCTTTCTTTCTCCTCTGCTGTATTTCGGGATCATGATCATAAATTCAGCTGCTGGTCTCTGCCATCTAAGGCTCAGCTTTTCTTTGCCACAAAGAATAACTAAGCTGCATCAGGCAAAGACCTCGAGACAAGCACGTGCACTGTAATTTGCGAATGAACAAAGACTGCAAACCCCCAAGCCCCACATCCCATTATCTTTCTAATGGAAATGCATGAAGAATTTAACCTGCAGTAAAGAATAATACAATATATCTATAGAGAACAGATTTTGATTAAATTTTTTTACCCTAGAGTCCAACTGCTGCATATATGACCAAAGATATTCTATATTGGCTCCAAAAGGGTGCACGTGAAGAAATGTGGATATGATACCTGTATTAAAAACAAATGGACACAAAGCATTGAAATTACCTCAGACAAAATAGCATTATAATAAGAAAAACAATTCCAAATAGTCTCTTCTTGCAGGTTTTTCGGTGTGAATTATGATTCTTATTTTTCTTACACAACCCAATAAACATAGCATAATGGCACATTTTTAATACAGTCATAATAACACAGTAAACACAATAGCTCATCTTCAGGAATGACAGCAGTTAGCAAGTAAGTGACCAAGATAATATACTGATGAATAAAGGAATTTCTAAACGAAGACTTGCTGGAAGCATTTCAACTACCAATTTTATGCTTGATTTACCAATATAAAATTGTAGATATTGTAATGTTAAAATTATTGCTTTTTTCCCCTTCACTGGAAGTTCTGTTGTGAAAACGTTTCATATAATTGTGTCAGGAACCTTACTCCCTCAGATTTTTCTAGCATTTATGCTGATGCTGGTTATGAAAAGTGTTTCATCCATATTACCCCTAACTGCTGCTGAAGAAAACACAAATCCTTCATGACATGTTTACTTATTTACTTCCTCTTAAAAGAGAGCCAGTTCTGTCTGTCTTTATTCTTGTTTAAAGGATCATTGTAAAATGGGTGGAAATAGAAGTGGCTTAGGAAGAGTCAGGATCTATGTCTAGAGATGTTTTTTCCTGCACTGAAAATCAAGTGACAGTATAATAACGATGATCAGAGAAAACAAGATTTGGGGCATCAGAAGTGCTATTAAAAGCACTACCCAATTTCTTCTCTTCTAAACAAACAGTGCAAATAGAAAATGGCATGTGTGCTGATTACTGTTTGGGCAGAGATGAACCCTAAGTATCACAGCAAATATTTTCAACTGTTTGGAAGGGCTTCTTAGCTGAACCACCCTAGGGGAAGTTCCTTATATTTAAAGCATAAACACCAGGATTAAAAATGCTTACAAACTACCAAAATGGGTCACTGTATCTTGTATACTGCAGGCCATCCTGCTTTCTTGATGCTGAATAAATTAAGATAATCTTGGATTTCATTTTTTCCCAAATACTGTCTGTGGTTGAGAACGATAAGTAGCATTTAACTCCTTTTAGAGTGGCTTTGCAAAGAACACCTTTCCTCCTCCCTGCTTCTTGCAAGTTTACAAACTTCTGATCCTGCAGAGGGAGGGGTGTGCATTTAATTTTATACCACAAGTCCTAGGAGCAGTTGCTGCCTTTGTGCTCTGCGTGACTGTGAGCACCCACACAAGAGCTCTTGAAGCAAAAGCCAAGACCATCACACTTGAATGGGTTGACTGGAAAACCAATTTATATTCCGAGCATGCTTTACCAGTGGCATTGCATATGTTACATATGTTTCCAAGGCTTTTCAGAGCCCATGTCCAAAACTAGCTCTAACATGTAATATAAAAATTAAAAGTAATTTGATATTGACTTGAGTTCCCTGATAACTGTTTATTAATTTATTTTTTAATGCTCTTTTCCTCTAAGGAAACACTGAATTATGTAAGGTATCGACGATCTTGGTGAATGGATGGAGGCAAGGCCCAATTTTTCCTTGCCACACCTGAACATGTCTCAGAAGAAGATAACATGAAATCCATCTTGAGCAATCGTTTGCCTTTGAACATTAAAGCAAGCCAGGTGTGAAGGTATTATGATCAGACCAGCAGTATCTGGACTGAGACTCCACTGTTTCTCTGAGTGTGCCAGTGGACAGCTGGTGGACAGGACCCACTTTGGGACACTGCCACCTCTTGTTACAGTCAAATAATGAGTGACCTAGAAAAAAAAGTTTGTTATTCTGTTCCTCAAATCTTATCCTTGGTGCCCTTCTCACAGATGTTGTCTTTGAACATATCAGATACTGTCCATTGCAACTGAAATTTCCAAATATTATTATAACAAGCAAAATTTAATCAATTCATACATCTCTCTACATGCCACTGTTCCACATCTCATCAGTCACAGGAAGTTTGTGTGCTAAACCCTTTAAGCACTTAAATACATTCTTCACTTTTCACTGACCTTTCTCACCTGAAAGGTTTGAATCTGTGCCCCAGCAATAAGGCTGCAACCTTCCTGCTACTTAGCAGATGCAAATGAGTTGCAATTAAACAAGGTAAGGTAGTTTGGGAACCATCACCTACTGGGATGCTGCTGATTTTGTGAAAAGACCCAAAGAAAAGAGCCAAAGAAATGAAACCAGGTCTTTCAGGTCAGCAATCCTGTGAATGGCAACCATGTAGGGAGCACTGTGGACTTTGGGCCTTCAGACTCCATGAAACCCACAGAAACTAAATGCAAAAAATTCATGGATATAAATAGGGCATGGTACCCTCCAAGGGTAGCAGGAGCACAGCCAGCATTCCTGTGAGGATAAATGCTACAGTGAGCTGGCCCATTGTCTATAAGCTTTGGCTTTTAGGCACTCTTAAAGAGTTTATTTTAAAGATTTTATTCTAGCTAAAGGACATGACAGTCCTTGTGGTATTCTTCATAAATATTCATACTGCTAATTCTCTCACCTAGTGTCAAAAGCATAAATCTGGCTTGCCTAATACATCCAGTCAACATATTTTTTGTGTGGTAGTTTGCTATTATTATTTCCACCCCCTTCTCCTTCCTCACTGTGTGTAATAATCAGATAACAAGCTATACAATTGTAGTCTGCTCAATCTTGATGTAAATAAAATCTTCATGCATTCATACTACAAGCCTGTATGCAGATCTTGCAGTTCTTTTCATACCTGAAGACTTTTCTTACACTCTGCAGAATTTTTCAGAAAGGAAAAGCTCACCTCTGTTCGAGGATTTCTCTTACTAACAGCCCTTAGGAATATAGAAATATTTATTTATATATTTATTTACTTATTTTTCTTAGCCTAAAGGTGCATGTAAACACACGTACAAAACAAACGTTTGTTAAAAGGCATTTTATTTTCAAAAATCACCTCTGGTGTTATCTTACCTATTAATAGTGCCTCTTTCTCTGATTTTAGACTGGGGCTTCGTTTCTCCGAATTTTTTTCTCTGTCTTGGTTGACCAATGCTACTGTCAATACATTGATTTCCTATAAAGTTTAAAGAACAAAACAGGTGGTCATGTAGATTTCATTTACTTCAATTAAACCTGTCTGCTTCATTTCAACTCTATAAAAAAAGATCATTACTGTAATTCACATCTAAAGACAAGTCAATGATAAATAATTGATTTGTTTGCAGAATATTAAGACACTTTTTTGAAGTACCTTTATGCCAAGAGCTGCCAAGAAGAGAATTTTTGCTTGTGGAGTAAGTAATAACTCTGTTGCTAGTGCTTCTTTATTAGAAGGGCTTGAAAGATGTTCCATAAAGAGTGGGGATGGTCAGAAAAGTCACATTTTCTAGCTATTAAAGCTGTAAACAAAGACTGCCTCTAGGGAACATGGATGGAAAGGTTCAGCTACAGGTATATGAGGAAGTTCAGCAGTCACTAGCAATGTTTCTAGCTACTAGAGCACAATCCTCTAACTCATTACACCCTTCAGCTGGTGCCTGGCATGGTGTAAGCCCCTGCCCCAAACAATTCCCAGGCACACCTGGAGGATCAACATATATCAGGAACCATTCCTAAGAGGTGGCTTGCACTTGGTTTGAGTACTGAGAGACGCCTTAAGGACAAACAGGTCAAAGCTCCTGCTTTGAGCTTCTTTTTTCTGCACCCAGGTGGCCTGAACCATCCAAATCTCAGCCAAGCCATCAAAGTAGATGCTCCATGAAAAGTACCCAGGCAGCTGTGCAACACAGAGTGCTCTTCTCCTGGGTATATGTGAAGTAAGCAAATAATTTCAGAGGCATGTAAGTGGCCTCAAAGTACATTGCACAATACACAAGCATATACATGGGGGCTGTTGCCATGGAGCAACTGAAATGCCACAACCCATTCCTTGGCAAGGCAATGACCCAAGCTGCTGCATCTGCTCTGCAAAATGCTCAGCAGTTCCATTCAAAACCTCAGAGGCACAGAGCATGGGGCTGGAGATATGGTGGTCTGAGGTGGAACTGGGCAGAATGATGCTCCTGTTCTGGTTGGAAAAGTCAAGGTAAGCAGCTAGAAGTTGCATGGGACTAGGGAGCCTTAAATGCAACCAGACCTGTATTATTTGGTGCAATGATGTGTCCCATCTAGAACATGAACTCAAGCTGATGCCTTGCTCCAAATATATTGCAAACTATTTTTGACAATAAAAGAGAGACACTGTTTTTGGGTTGCTCTAGGGCATTTCTGAAGGTGTGAATAATCCATGCAAAAACTTGAAAAGGTGTCAGGTGTGCCTCCCTATTGATGAGTGAAGGTTTCAGAATCTGTGAGATGGGTAAAAAGAGTCAGGCACTTCCTCGTTCTTGATTAAAAATAATAATAAAATACAAAATAATAATAAAGCCTAACCAAACAAAAAGTGATGTACTCTGTGCTCTTTTTAGGCTGGCTCTAAGGATCAGCTGCCTCATGGCTTTGATGCATCATGGGTACAAATGTTCCTTGCACTGTGAAGGGCAACGAGTTGCTGTGCATCAGCTAAGAAACTGCATGTGCATTTGAGTGACACAGATGCATATTTACATCCTTAGCCCTCAGCTACAGGGGGCTCTGGCAGACCACAGTAAAGGAGAAGTGAGATGCCTTGAGTCACCTGTGGTTTGCTGCAGTTTTTGTGGCCAGCTGAGGCATAACTCCTGGCCAGGCATCTCTGTGTAGCTGGGTACATGTCAGCTAGTCAGCCTTCACTGCCTTTTTAGTCAGTAGAAATGAAATAACTTTTTAGTCATGTATTTTAGTGATTAACTTCAGGTAGCAATGACTTGAGAGGCACCTTTAGAGGTGCCTATTTTATGTTCCTCATTAGCTGCAAAGGAAAACAGATATGGCAGAGATTTAGACACCTACAGGTAGGAAGGAGTCTGCAGCTCAAGAGCTGCAGTGAATTTCTCTTGAAATAATTGTGTGGCAGAGCACTCAGGCAGCTACATCCCTGACACTCCTGTAGTGTCAAAAAGCACAAGGCACATGACAGCAGCAGGAGTATGCTCCACGTTGTCCACTACTGTTGATTCCCCTCCTGACAGTGCCAAAGGCTGATGCAAGTTCTCACCTGCTGCTGGCCATGACATCCAGGAACAGTGAAAAAAACTCAGAGAGGAAACAGAAATAAGAGAAGGGTTCATATGAATTTCTCCACAAGGGCAGCAATGACAGAGGGGGTTACAGCTCAGAAGGATGGAAATGGATGACAGATTTCATGATGCCACAGCAGAAGAGCAGAGCAGCATATGCCACCAGAACTTGTATAGGTTAAGATGTAACTTCTGACTCCATCAGAGATAGAAAAGCAGTCTAAAAATAACAATTCCTGAGAGGAGAAGGTGGAAGCAGAGAGAGACGTGTATTTGATAAAACCAACCCCAAATACAACACACAAGTAGTTTCAGATGGGATTAGAAGTTTTGTCAAGCAGTGATGCAGAGAAAGAAACTATATTCCCATTGGGAGACATGAACAGATGGATTCTCATTTAATGCCTAGATTTCAGCCTGTGCAGAACATTCTGTATGATTTATAGGACAGTGTAAATGGATGCTAAAGGAAGTCACATTAAGTCTTCCTAACTGTGTGTTGGTACAGAGGATAAAAGAGGAAAAAATTGGTTATGGGGGATCCTGAGGAAACTGAGAGAAGCAAAGACAGCAAATGGCTGGATTTTAGAAGAAGGCTGCAGTTTTCTGAAAGTTTAAAAAGGGGAGGTTTCTGCCCTTCAGAACTGCCCTCCTCACAGAATATGATAAATTGGACAACTCTGATGTATTCAGCTGGCAAAATAAGCTTGCAGAGGCCACAGAAAAAAACCCAGGCTGTGCACGGTCCCATAAAGGATTCAGTAGAAATGCTGCTAGGCACTAAAAGTGATTTGAGAGAAATATGCATAATTGTGTCTAAAAATGAGTGTGAAATTCACCCAGAAACCAGCCTAATTATAGTGTAAGTGAAAACCTTAAGTATCTGACTGCACACTGCAGATACAAATCTAGTAACTATGAAGCCTCTAAGACAAATCCTCACACAGTTAATTCATACATTTTTAGATGCACTGCTTACTCCAACCCACAGAAACAAGACTTATAAGAGTACAAAGGTGACTGAGACAGTAACTAATTGGAAACAAACAGGTCACCTCTCAAACATGAGAACAAGCTACTGATCACCAGGTGCCTGAGGAAAAGTAGTTAATATATATTATACTACAGTGTTTCCTTTCTCTCCTGGAAATCATCCTTTATTTGGTAAATTGTATTTTCTGAGGCCCTAAGCAGTCTTCAGCATGTTTCCTTAGAAAAGGAATATTTTGCTACCATCTGTCATTTACTACATTAGAAGATAAGAACACAGCTGAACATGTGCAAACCCAGTGCTTATTAGAAGCAACATGACCTTGCAAGCACTAAATACAGTATGTGGAAGGCTTAATCCAGGTTAAATCACACCTGGAGATCATTAGGGACCTCACCCTATTCATTATTCAAAAAATATGTCAGGTACTGGAGTACACAGAGGCCTGATTTGATGATGACAGCTCCAAAGCTGCTCAGCATGAATGCAACCCTTCTGAATGATGCTCTCACCATTGCCAGATTGGATCTTTTCACTGCAGATGACACTTTCATGTACCAGCAGATGATGAAAAGACATTAATTTCCTTGTGGACTTGACAAACCTTCTGATGCTGCAGACACCCCTTTGGACCAGGCTTTTGATTTGGGGCTCCCTGCTTTGAACCAGGGAAAAACAGACAGAGTCTTTCTGGAAATTTGCTGCATAAAAAAGGATGGGAAACAATAATTTTCTCACAATGATCATTTCCACAGGCAAACCTCTGACACTACGGCTGACACGGAGCTGATGGCTGTGAAGAGTTGTACAAGGCAGTTTTCGTACATTTTCCATATCCTGGACATAAGGTGGGACAGAATCATAGAATCATAGAATTGGCTGGGTTGGAAGGGACCTCAGAGATCATCAAGTCCAACCCTTGATCCACTACCGCTGCAGTTACCAGACCATGGCACTGAGTGCCACATCCAGTCTCTTTTTAAATGTCTCCAGGGATGGAGAATCCACCACTTCCCTGGGCAGCCCATTCCAATGCCTGATCACCCTCTCAGTAAAGAAATTCTTTCTAATATCCAACCTAAACCTCTCCCAGCACAACTTAAGACCGTGCCCTCTTGTCTTGCTGAGAGTTGCCTGGGAAAAGAACTTGTGTTTATCTCTCTCTCTCTCATGTACCTTGGCTTTTTTTTGGAAGCCAAGTGATTTGGCAAGTGATTGCTTCAAAAGGTGCTTGGTCTCTTTGTCTATTATGGCCCAGCACAGAGAAGCTGGGTCCCACACTGTAGACACAGCAAATGAAAACATGACTCCTGAGAGCTGCGTGTGCCAGAGAGAGAGAGAAACAGAAGTCCTGAAGAGTAGAAATGATGTGGTGACTTTCTACAGAGCAGGAACTGAGAGAACAAAAGGCCCCAGCTCTTTACTCCAGGGGACCAGGAGATCAGAAAGCTCCAGGTCTTTAGGTTGGATGACTTGGGTCTTTGTTGGTTTCTTTCCCCCCCTGTGGGAAAGGGTAATATGAAACAAAAAGTTCTCAATCCAGACATCAGTCATCCTCTACAGACCAGTCTTGCACCAGTGCAAAAAAATGCAGACAGAATATTAAATGTCTCCTGTTGTCTGGGGCTTCTTTCTTTAGGAGAAATGCTTCTCTTAAGACTAAAAAGTTCTGTGCTTCTGAACACATATGCTAGCCAGCATCCCTAAAAATGGAGGAGTCAGGACTTGCCATTCCCCATAAGCACTGACTGGGAGGACCTGAAGAGCAGCTGCCCCACCTGGAACATACTCCTGCCAGGTGCAGCTCTGCATCACCTCTTGGTCAGGACTCTGCTTGAAAGGCAGAATTTGGGATTTAATGAATATGACATTGAAGACAGATGGAGTTGTATCAGATGCAAAGACAAACATCCAAAGAGCTGAAATACTCTCTCTGCTATCTGGGTAATCCAAATATTTGATAATTACCTTTAAATCCAAGGGGAATGATGGCTGCTTGCATATTGTCCTCAAAGATCTCATTCCCTTTGTTGTACTATATGGGTTTTTGCAGAACTGTGTAGTGTGGAGGTAAAAAATAATATTGTGCCTTCTGAAAGACCCAATTAAAAAGAGAAATCCTACCAGACTCTGGAAGAGTTTGTAGGATACGATGGCATTTGTACTGCACATACGAAGGCAATGGTCTGAGGCATTAAAACACCAGCAGAAAAAGGAAAGAGTGGATGTTGGACACAGCAGGCATGTGATAGAGTAATTGCTGAATGTTGTTAGATGTAAGGGATACACCACTCATCAGTCAGGGGATTTATGAGAAAAAATGAGTAGGAAGAGAAAAAAAAATCTCTATATGGAACACAAGCAAAAATCTTGCAGGCTGTTAACAGCAGGCCAGAGAGATGCTGTAAGATTGAAAAGAAATGGTAATTTTATGATTTTAACAGAAGAATCATGTGATAACAAATCTGCAGTCCTTAAGCTGTTGAAAGGCATGTGTCTATCTGCTCTGAATCCACAGAATCTGGGCTTAGACTCCAGATGTGCTTGCTCAAACTGCTTCCTGATGGTCAGGCAGGTTTAATGATCCTGCTGCAAAACGTGTAGAGGTTGGCCTTCAACATGAAGGCTGAAGGTTTTAGTTTATTTTCATTTACCTGGGGGTCTCAAAGTCTGGCATAGTTGTGTTTGTTTCACTTGTCTTTCTTTCAAAGGACTTCAGACCCACAGCTGAAAATTTAATCTTGCCTAATTCAATTTCCAATCAAGTGAATGGAAGCCTTGCAATGGTTTCGATGCACAGCAAGTCAGGCATCTTAAATTCACAGGGACATGCAAGGTTTAGGTACAGGCCAACTTCTGACAGCTTGACATGGTTGTCAGCTGAGAATGGGGTACTGTCCTTCTCTATGTTCTTATCCATAGTAAATACAAAATCAATCAGTCCAAGTTGAACTAAATTACAGGGAAAGAGTTTATTTTAATTTAAGTTAAATCAAATTTCCTTGTGAATGTGGCAATGTGTAAGTCAGGGATTGGGACTCAGGTGACCAACAGAATGGCAAAATCCTGTGGGTGAGCTTGGGAGGTCTTGAGTCCAACCTCGAGTTAAAGCTGTGGGGTCTGAGCACATGGCTGTGCAACAAGGAGTCCCAGGGATGGATAAGCTTCAGCAGCTTCTCTGCAACATCCCTGACCTGTGCCCTGATCAAACAACCCATGGGATCTGTCATCAACAGATGAAGGCCTCCATCTCCTTCAGAGAGGATTTTCCAACAGCATCACTTGCCATTTCCTCCTGATACTTGTGATTAAAGTCTAATCTCCACCAGCACCAAGGACTGAGGTACCATCATAGATGGGGAAAGCCCCATTAGAAAAAGAGTCCCCTGTGCCAGCTCCTCCCAGGGCTGTCACAGGGCAGCCCCAGAGGGCAAGTATGACACCAGTCAGTGGACGTGCTCTCTGGATCATCTTATGGACTGATAGGGGCACTGCCTCCAGGGTGATGGGATTTGTTAGAGGGGAAGAGCATCTTGGGACTGTACATTATTTAGTTGAGGATCTTTTGCAGGGAAACAAAATGCAGGAAAAAGGAGGGATCATGGTGGCTTGGGAAGGGGATAAAAGGAACTGTTTGAATGTAAAGAGGTTGGGGTTCACTACACTTGCCCTGATCAGTACAATACACTCATTAAGCTCCATTTCTACCTCATTTCCTGGGTGAGGGACTCTGTTCTGTGTGCAGGGGTCTGTGTCAGGGCTCTGACCACCAGGGGTTAGAGGGCTGTGTGTCTGGGGTGCTGCACTTAGAGAGAGCAGAGTGTGTGCCCAGGATGCTCTGTGACCACTGGGAAGCATCAAGCCAGACCAGGCACCCAGCAGCATCATGTGCCTGGGAGCCAAATACTGAGGTAGCCAGAGGCGTGGGATAGATCCAGGAGAGGCCAGAGAGACTGCACACTGCATGCAGGGATCAAGGCATCCAAGCCAGAAACTGGGGACACTGGGAGATCTGGGTAATGACTGAAAGATCTCTGTGTGTGTGTGTGCATGAGGCAGGGACCAGAGCTGAAGGGAGGGATCCACATTGTATGTATGTATGTGTAAGTCTGCATATATATTTCCTACTAATGGATCTTTATCCTGATCAGCCAGAAAGAGGAGCAAGATGAGGCCACCAGCACTGTTTGTGTTTATGAATGCTGAGTTTGTGATGATCTGTGTGGCTGGCCATGTGGGTGTGTATGCATCTGATCCACGTTTTTGTGCACATGCTTGTGGGGAACATGTGCTCAGCATCACTGCAGTTTGATCATATGGAGATGTGACCATCTTGCCTCTGTCAGGCTGCAGGATTCAGCAGCTCCTGACAGCAGCCATGTTTGGTTTGAACCAAATGGCTTCAGTATTTCCTCTAATGGAGCTTCCTCCCCATCATGGGCTGCTCTGGCACAGTGTTATGTTCACAGAATCACAGAATTGTCATAGTTTGAAAAGACCTCTAAGATCACAGTATTCAACTGTAAACACCCCCACCTTCAAATAAATTAAATTAAAAAAAAACCATATATCTGTATCAACATGCCCACTAGAGCATGTTCTGAAGTGTCTCATCTACCCAGTTTTTAAATACTTCCAGGAATGGTGACTCCACCACCTCCAGCCTGTTCTAGCACCTGATTACTCCCTCAGAAAAGAAATTCTTCCTGATATGTAGTCTAACCCCCACACCCCCCGATGCAACTTCAGGCCTTTGTCTCTTGTTCTATCATCATTTACAACCCCCACCTCCCTACAACCTCCTTTCAGGTAGCTGTAAAGAGCAACAAGGTCTCCCCTCAGCCTCCTCATCTCCAAACTAAATTTTCCCAGTTCCCTCAGCTTCTCCTGGTAGGACTTGTTCTCCTATCTTGTGATGTGTAGTGTGGAAATTTGGTTGAGTGTCTGAACTCTGAAAGTAACTCAAAGTTCTCCATCAGCATCACGTGTGTCACACAACTCTGCTATCAGCACGTCCTCTCACAGTGACTGTTCCTGACTCTCTGTTGACTACTTCTCTAAAAATACTCTAATGACTAGAAAATTGCTCATGATCTTTGATTAATTTAATTCTTTTGTTGCTGCAGATGAATTGATCTTGTGCTACCAAAATTAACTACTTCCTAGAAATATTATAGTTTTCACAGTCCTGGTTCCTTACAGTCTAAGAGCTGATTTCAGTGAAATGGCTGACATGAAGTTAGGTGGTCTTGGTAGAAAGATTTGTTGGGCTTTTCTAAGTGCACTGAGATAACTCAGTTTAAAGCAGCAAATTGCAGTGTTGCAACATGGTAAAAAAAAAAAAAAAAAAGGAATAAGGCATCCAACTATCTGCCCCAAACCAGAGGTCTCTCAAGCAGCCTGTTCTAATTTTAGAGTTAGCACCAGGTTAAACATTCAGTATAAAACCCCCTTGTTTTTCAGTTGGTTATTTTTTTACCCAGGATCTCAGAGGATCCTTCTCCTTCCACTGTCTACCTAGTGATGCAGAAGAATATATTTGCCATATGCTACACTGCTGGTGAATGTGACTGGTCTATCATTACAAATTACACAGGCCAGGTGTCACCTTTTCATGTAGATCAGGCCTAAACTTAACTTACCTTGTGCTATGCAAGAAACCAGTGTTGGTTTTGTCAGCCAGAGCACACTGTAATTGCTTTTAAAGTAATATAGAAAATATAGAAATATTTTTATAGAAATATTTTTTTTAAAAGTACATTCATTCAGAATTTACTGTCACTGTAAATTTAGGGGTGTGCTGGTATTAACAATTAAACAGCTGACAATGGGTTAAAAATTATCTAGCATTAAAGTTATAGTAACAATAAAGAAAATTTAAAACAGCAAATATAAGACCTTGCAAACGAAGGACTTGAAATACACCTCTATGTATCTGAGATTAGTTTGTCTGATTTATCCTACATGATAGAAGTGTTTTCAGGAGTGAAGATTAATTGTATTATGGTGCTCTTGACATACGTCTTTTTCAATCCATTTACCAGAGAGATGCTTTTAACTTTTTCATTACAAAGCTTTTACTATTATAACTTTCACCTGCTGAGTTTAGGAAACTAGCAATAATCTGAAAATGTTTTTCTCACTGAAAACTATCTCTTTATATTGTTCTCATTGTATATGAGCACATCTATTTTATGGGACTGTACACGTGCAACATACAGATGACTAACACGAAAGTTACTTCATTCTTATTTTTAGAAGTATCATCAGGTTGCTCAATTTTCTAAAGCTGGATTTATGTGCAGGTTCCTGATGACTTAACACAGATGTTTTATGTGATGTGGAGGTGGTTGTTTTGCAAGGGAAAAGGTAATTGTCATTTTGGACACTTGGTGTTAGGGAATTGCAGCAAATCAATGCCTGGATAAACGAAGGCATCACCTGCCCACCAGCTCTGCTACAGTCATTCTAGGAGGGGATACTTTGTGTTTACTTGAGACTGAGAACTTGTGAAAGTCCTTTCAAATAGTCTTTAGGAGAGATACTGGTCCAACAATCTCTTTGAGAATGATGCACTTCTAAAATAAAGGGGAAAAAACCCCTGCAATGTGTTTCCCTTCTGGGATGTGTAGAAATGTTTTGAAAATGTATTTGTTGAAATAAAGGGAAGTGATAGGGAGTTAAAACCAACCTAAACTGTTTTATGAGAGTGAATGGTTTTGAGCAAGTATTTGTATTTCTATTATATTTACTTTAGGTATTTGAAAACACAGGGCCAACCCCTTTTTTTCACAGGCATCTCTACATCTGAATACATGAAAATTACTTGAAACAGACATCTTGGAGCTCTCATTCCTTTGGATTGGCTCTTGATTAGGACAACAAACTCCTCTTCCAAGAAGAGTGTCTCCTGGAATTGTTGACCTTATATTCTCCTTTCTATTCCTTTTTGCTCTCTGTTCCTTTGAAGGACTTCAGCAGCATGGAGGGAGCATGAATGTGGTGTACACCCCCCCCAGGACTGCATTAGTAGGCTTGTGGCTGGAGCAGAGGTGCCCATCATCCTTCAGGTGCTTGCGGGGGAGCCTGAGTGCTCTGACAAAGCCATCTGCCTCCCACACTGTGTGGGTTAAGCACACAGCTGCATATGTATAAGGCAGGATGTTATTCCTCACTAGAAACGATGGGATGACTCTTTATACAGTATAAAATACTTGGGGAAAATGCCTCGGGATGAGAGGCTGCACAGAGTGATCAGATATTATTAAAATGTCAGGTAGCTCTGGGCATTGAAGAACTGTCTCCCTGTGGAACTCATATGAAATCCAAAGACAAAAAACTTTTGTGATTTGCCGAGTGGGTGGCTGAATGGGTTTTATCCTTGCATCTCTTCTCCTCCCTCAGATGGCAAGAACTGAGTCCAATCAAAAGCCAGGTTATGATGCCACTCTGTCACGTTTAATTAGGGACAAGGAAGTGGTGATTTCTCACTGCACATTCACAAAGGGGTCTTTTTTAGATCCACAGCCCAGATCTGCATCAGGTGGTACACGACATGTCAGAATATACCTCAGTCTCTGTAGCCACTTGCCTCTCATCATGGTTAGATCATGGCTGAAAATGCAGAGCAGGGATTCATCCAGCAGAGAGATGTGCACCATGCTAATGAAACTATTGCTGTCCTCTAATATGGAAAAGCAGGGCTGGGGAAATGAATGGGAGAACTCAGTGGGTCTTGATCTATCAGTGTGTAAGAACTTCCAAAGGTTGAGCAGGCTCTTTGATAACATGGTCCTAACCATCCAGTTAAACTCCTATTATTTTTCAGGCCTCATGGTACTGGACTCATGAGGTGGTCATTGCTCATGCCTGCCATGGTAAGTAGGAAAGCTGCTGATCTGCAGACAGTCACAGCTGTTTGAATTTGTCATACTCCATGTGCCTTAAACTGAAGGAAATGAGAAGAAATGAGTGATGGGAGGGCTACAAATAAATGCCTGGAATGGAAAAGGCAGAGAGTAAAAAGAGGCACGGCCACTCCTCACCCCCTGGGACAGAAGGCTCTGATTCAAAGACAGAAAATGGGTCTCTGTAATTCCTGGGGGCTTCACACCTCTCTGCAGCCAGAGTGCAGGGTCCTTGCACCTTCTGCTACCAACATATCACACCCAGGATGAGAAATCCAGCCCCACATCTCTCCCCCCTGCAAGAGTTATTCTCAGCCCTGCACTGCATAATTACTCTTGCTTGTTCTCTTTAAATAATTAACTGCAGGTGTTAAATGCATTAGGAGACTGAGTCCAATCTTGCAATGGGAAGCAGGTGCAACAGAGTGGTTTGAGAGGGCAGGCAGCCTCTGCTCTTCTCAGGAAATGTACCTTTGAGCCTTCTCAGGTGGATGACAGAAGCAAACCCCAAGCTCTGGCCTGCCCTGCAAGGGGCTTAACCCTTGAGTTCTCAGGCACAGAAAGGCTGCCAGTACCCTCTCCCTACCCTCAAACACACCCAACTATCAGCACCTCACTTTTTGGGGCACCCAAGCACTCCTGTGTGCTCCAGAGATGACTGCTGTGAAGCCAGAGGAGCTCAGTCTAGATACCCCCTGACTCACACCAGGTTTTTTTTCCTCATAAGTCTGTGTTTTGGGAAAAGCAAGCCTTGTCTAAGGGCTCTTTTCTTCTAACCTGGCTGGATGTCAGGCAGTCACACAGCACAGAGGTGCCCCATCTAACTCACACACACACTGCCATGGGATGTTCACAGCAGGTACCTTTGGGTGCTTCCATTACAGGTTTGCAGAGAACTGGTTTGTACAAGAACTTCCATTACAGGTTTGTACAAGAACTGAACTCTGATGAGTGTGATGGAGTTGCAGACTTCTCCAACAATTAGAGAGGGGTTTAGATTTTTAAATCGTTGCTTGGTTTGTCACAAAAATGAGCCTCATTTAAGAGCTGTCTTTACTTGTCTTCGGTAAACATCATCAGTGACTAACTATAGTATGTAAAAAGAGCAGACTAGGGTGTAGTTAGGAATAATATCCCTTTCATTGTAAAATAAAGTGAGCATTTTGGTAAAAGGGGTGAAATATTTTACCCTGGGCATACTCCTTCTCAGAGTCAGGGATCATCTGGAAACTGCTTGAAAAACAGATACAGAGGGGAAAAATTAAAGGAAGAATCAACATCAAATGTAAGATGCTTGGCTGAACTTGGGAAATGCTCTGATAATAGCTTCAAGCATTCAAATGGAAAAATGCATCCTTACTTTAATATTATTGATTTCGTGTCTGTAGAAAAACCCACAGACTATTGTGTGCAACCTGCTGGAGATGCTAAGTGGAGGGAGACAGAAAAATGAGGTCAAAGTCATTACTTTGTTTAAACAATGAAACTCAAACATATAAAAAAAGCTGGTAAAAAACTTGTGGCAAATTCACTCACTGAGATCACAGTAAACAAAGTCTTACATAAAAAAAAAATCTCACTTTCTCCAGCAGCAATAGAAGGATACTCTCAAAATAACAAGAGATCCTCTCTGAATATTTTTTTTTTGTGCCCCAGTGCTAATGAAATAACCCTAAAAGTCTTTTGGCAAAATCCTGGCTTTTTACTCTGATTGAAATTTAATTATTGACTTCAGTAGAGTCAGAGCTTTACCATGCAATTGCAATCTGGGCTTTCTGTGACTGTGACCCACCTCTTACTCTGCTCTGAACTTGGAGGACTGATCCTCCTTAGTACCATGTTATGGCTCTTTCACAAAGGGTAGAAGTTAACCCCAGGAGCTATCCCCCATTTAAGAAAGGGAGGTAATTGTGAAATGGAGAGCATCAACTTCCCTCCTGGGAGAAGATCACTGAGTACTTCTAAAATGAGTCTTGCATTGAAAAGTCTCAATTTCCCCAATACCAATAGAAGGGTACCATGGATACTAACCTTCCACCCCCCCATATAAATATAAATAAATATTCACTGTATTTGCATACAGTGCTCTATGCATACAAAATTTAGCATTGAGCAAAAGGAGATCTGTCATCAAGACACAGAATTAACCTGGATACAAGAAGCTCCACAGAAAGCCACTGAACTTAGAGAAACAGTGGAAGAATAAATTGAATTTATAGAGTTAGCCATAGAACATGTGGTTATCACTTTCAGCTTGGAAAATGTTCTCTTGTCAAGCACACATCCCAAAAGCAATTTTTTTTTTTCCACGTTGGGACTAATAAGGTCCCAAGAGCCTGCGAACATCCTGGAAGAGGATTATATCAGAAATTATAATTGTCCATTGCTCATTATTTTCCCTTCAGTTAAGACAGAGATGTGAATTAGATATTATTTATGTAGCAATGAAGAGGAAACTAGAAGGGGGGCATGTAGGGGGAGGAGCCGTTCTTGCTCCTGAAGCTCGACGAGCTGCTGGTCTCTTCCAGGACTCCAGCCACCACACAGCGCTTCCAGGGTAGAAGTGTAGCGGGAAGAGCCTTTCTTGCTCCAGAGGCTCAACGAGCTACCAGCCTCTCCATGCCTCACACCAGAGTGAACTGAGCTCTGTGGGTGTGTGTCCCACCTTTATTGGCCCCCTGGTAATAGGGGGCCTGCCCTAACCAGGCACAGGTGGACTCACACCCACTCTTTGGCAACTCGAGGCACCTGGTTTATCTTGTTTCTCTACAGGGGCAGATTAGAAGCAAGGAGCAAACTTTTCCTAAATGCAGGGCTGAAGGGAACAAATGCTCAGTGACAGCACCACTGGCAACCCTGGGTGTTGAAGTCTCTGTTAACAGCAGAGCAGGAGCTCGGACTCTCCCTACCACTTGAGCCCAACATTTGGCCTTTTCTGACACAGAGTGTAGCTGGGAAATGTCAACAGCCATAAACAAATATTACTGCATGTACCTGGCAAGTCACTCTCAAAACACCCTTATGACTTTTTATGGAGCCTTGCAAAAATGGTTTTGCTTTCCTGAAATAACCGATGTACCAGCAGTACACTAAAATTTCTGGGTTTTCTCCCCAGATTTCTGAGTAAACTGCCATGGCAGGGACAGTAACACTGCAACTGCTCCAGCCTCTTAATAAACTGTGCTCAATTCTTCTGCAAAAACAAGTGAACAAAAGGAAGATCTAACCACTAACCATTTACAGATTAGGTACATTTCAGGATAAATGTTTTTCTTTTTCCAAGAGTGTCCAGATCCTTCTTTCTCTTTCAAGATGCTCTCACATAATGGAAATGCAGAAGACACACCAGGATAGGTCTAAAAATATATTTTCATCTCTATCTGAATTTTGCTGAGAAAAATATTTTCAGATTTTACTCTTAAGAAACAATGTTTTCTAATGTAAAATATGGTGCAGGCTGGTATCAGCAGCAAAAAGCCTGAGGACTGCAGAAAATAATCTTTTTAAGAGTACAGTGTGGGTTTTCTTGATGTGCATGCAGTGTGCCTAAAGTTTCCTACTGTCCTTTCTAGGAGCTTGATTTTCTGTTAAGTAATCTAAATATGCCATAGTGTGAAGATGAGATTGTCTGTTCAGTGTATAGACATACATTGCCATTTTTTCCCTACCAACACCTCCCACTATTGCTCTGCATGTAAAGGTATTTCATTTGCTGAATTCAACCTGTCAACTGTAACAAATATGTCCTAATCCCATTATATGCATCACAGTCTGCTAACAACCACATAGGAACCACCAAGCCTTTTTCTCTTTGATCATACCAGATTTGCAGACTGGCCAAGGGCAAGGACCACGAAGTCTGCTGAGAATAGATGGAGGGAGACAACCTGCAAGGCACAACACCTGAGCACTCTGCACCTGCTGTCAATGACAAAGGTTTAAGAGGCACCTCAGCTTCCATTTTACAAAGTTCATTACTGTAGCAAATGCTTAAACATCCATTCTTCCTCTCTCTTTCTCCAGTTCCCTTTGGGCTGCTGTGCCTTCTCTGATTTCATGGTGGCATAATTGTTGAATACATGGCTGCAACTGTGACTCAATAATTGTAGCTGTCTGGTTTTCCTCTTCACCATTAATTTAGGTATTGACTTCCTTTCTTAGGAGCCTAATATTGCTGTGACATCACCATGGGAAGAGCTCATGGAAAAGAGGGGGAGAAAATAGAGTTCCTACCCTATGGAAAATTCAGGTATATGAACAATCCTTACAACTACAAACCAGAACTAAAGACTGCATACTAAAAAATTTACCTCTAACCAAAGATTCTGAAATATTTTGTGTTTTAGGTATCTGGGAACAATGTACTGAAAGACTCTCTTTAGAGGATTGAAATGCTTTATTTTAATGCTACTTTACCTGTAATATTATATAGAAATCAAACTTTCAGGCTCTTCAGTTACATACGAGCCAGAAGGACAAAACTTGAAGCACTTAGATAATTTACCTTTAAAACATTCCAAGCCAGCAAAACATTGTTCTGTCCACATTTTTTTGAGAGGTAGCAAGTTCCTTTAGATTTCTAAGTGTAACATTTCTAAGTTCCTTTAGAAAACCTGCAACCAGCTCTTGCACAAAGGCAACTTTTTAGGTAGCAAGCATGAGCCTTTCAAGACCCTCAGTGGATTAATGTCTTTATTTCATTTTGCAACTAGAACCTTTCCAAGGGGCAATATGATGCTGTGCAGACAGACTGCAAGTGCAGATTGGCTGAAGCTATCAGACAATATTGAATGTCTCCTGTCCAAATGCTGAGAGCTATGAGGCTCTATCGACTTCACTGCAGAAAGAGACCACAATGAATGAAATTAAGGAAGAGATTAAAAAAGAGAGGACAACATTTCCTTAACATAAAGCAGCTTGGAAAATATGAGGCTTCTGCTCAGGTTTAAAATTAAACTGCTTTCCTGGCTGTGCCATTAGGCAACACATTGACTGAAACAGATGTTAAAATCTGTCACTGTTCAGACTGTTGCTCGTTCTCCTGGCTGGAAGGAAGATATTGTATGTGATCAGTCAAAATGTTCATATGTTCATGACAAAGCACAAAGCTGCATGGGTTGGATGACAAACATGACAGCAAAGTTTTCCTTTTTGCTCCCTCCCCTTACCCAAATTGCTGTTCTGACTGCAATCATTGAGGGAATAACAGAAGTATTTTTTTTTTTTTTGGCAGCAGCTTTTAGAAAACATGCCCTTAACAAGTTGTAGCGGGAGGAGCCATTCTTGCTCCTAGGGCTGCTCCTGAGGCCTCGGGGTTTAGCCCATTCCTGGACGATGTCCTAGGGCTGTTCCTGAGGCCTCGGGATCTACCCCTTCTTGCCTGCTCCTGGGGCTCCTCAAGCTGTGGGCTTCTCCATCCTCACTGAAGAGGGAGAGCCCCCTCCGTGGGTGTCAGCTGCTCTCTTATTGGCCCCCTGCTCCTGCACATGCTCAGGAGGGAGGCCAGACACAGGTGAACCCACACCCACTCATCAATAACTCAGGGCACCTGGTCCTGTCTCACTACAACAAGTCCTGTAATGATCTTGGACAAATTAGCGACTCAAGGAATTAATTCCATTCTTTTGTGTAAATTCTCTGTTTCCAAATTATACACCTGTATTTGAATCACTTTACTCAGAACTGAAACAGGGATAGAGTTGCTCAGCTGCAAAGCAGCAGCCACAGACAAGCAGTCTAACTTTGTAGCTTGAGTAATCCTGGACAGGACACCTGCGGTTGTTTCCATGGTATCTTTAAGACCCACATGCAGCAAGAAGGACATTGGTTGTTAAAGTCTCATCCAAATAAATCCTACAAAGTAAATTGCATGGAACCCAATTTATCTACCTCGAAATGAAGTTTGCTGGGATTTGAACCCCTGGCTTCAGGAACCAAAAAAAAAAAAAAAAAAAAAAAAAAGAAAGAAAAACAACAGGCACTTCAAACCTGGTGAGCAAATCATTCTGCCATTCTATCAGCTTGAAAGAATAAAAAGTAAATTTGAAGCCATACACATGCAGACACACACATATATACATATATATACACACTTTAATCTACACACAGGTGGCTGTACCTACATTTGCCTGAGATTCATCATGCCCATTGATTTCTGCTAATTCCTTGGCGCTTTTTAGCTGCAAAGAGTAAACAAAAAACAAAACAGAACAAAACAAGCACATTACTGGAGTATTTCACACAGTTATCTTTGATTTATTTGAAGGAGCATTTTATAAAGCTTCCAATGAGAAAAACAGATGGAGCATATAATTCTAATGAGTTTTTGCTCGAACCATTTTGAAACCAACATACTTAAAGCTTGATAGGTTGGCAAAAGAAAAGGAAAATAATAAGACTGGGTTTTGGGTCATTATTTTTTAAATAATAAGATTAGAAAGTAGTTTCAAGGCATAAAAAGTATACAGCATTGACTCTCAAGAATAATAAATGATTTAATTTCCCTTTCTTGTTGCTATTAATTTAAACTTTACAATATTTGCAAGTTGCCACGAGCTAAATAGTGTTTTGCTAATTATTACTTTTGAATGATATATTTTGAACTGTTTAAGATGCCAAAGTGCTACTGTACTTTTCCTTCCTGAGGAAGCATCTAGATAACTGACATGGCTCCTGGATATCACGGAAAAGGAAGTGAAGAGAAGAACTGCTCTTTTATTTAACCAGTGGCAGAGATGCTGCCAATTCCAAATATATGATCTTACCCCAAACCTTTTTTTTTTTTTTCTTTTTCATTTAGCTTTTTTTTTTTTCTTTTCTTTTTTCTTTTTCTTTTTTTCTTTTTCTCTTTGTTTTTTTTTGGGGGGGGGGGGGCGGGCGGAAATCCAGGGATTTTCCTGAGGAAAAACAATGAATTCTAAAAATCATTCCCAAGAGATTTAAGGAGTGTCCTAGCTCATGCCTTGAGCCACAATGAAAAATGCAGTCATTCATTCCATGAGAGCAAACACAGAAAGGAGGAGATGCTGCAGGTACCCTGAGCCTGTAAGCCATGGAGGTTTGTACACGAAATACTCAGAAGCATTTACTCTTTAAGTAAAACTCTGCAGAGTTAATGCATTTATTCTAACTTGATTCAGAGTAGATATCTGGGCTGGGGGACTGAGGTGGAGGGAGGTGGGGAACACATTAAACAGAACTTTCTCCTGCATTCCTTGTTTTTGCTGGAAAAGCTGGGGATAATTTAACTGCTGAGGAGACAGCTGTGATCTCAAATGGCAGTACTCCTAAAATCAAGGTGAATAGGAACACCATTATGTTTCAGCTAGGTGTCTGACTCTTAATGTTGGTAGATTACCACTCTACGGTGACTGGGCTACCTCCATCATCTTTCTTCCATGTGGCATTAACAGATAAACCACGTGTGATTCCATTCCTGGCCTCTCACCATTTACAATCTGACAACTGGGGTAAGTGGGCCATGGTCTCTGTGTATCTGGTTACGCAGGGCTGTGGAATTGCTGCTCAAAACCCATCCTCATGGAGAAAGAAGGAGGTGGCAATCCCTGATAAAGCTAATTAAAGTGCAAAGGGTGGCTGGTGACTGCAAACTCACCAGGTGTCCTGGTTCAACTCACTGGTGCTCATCATCTTTCGAACACCCTTGAAAAGCCTACTATTTATATCCACAGCAGGGTGATGCATTTCCAACCAATGCTACATGAAAAAAACCATCCTGTGAAACCACCTCACTCTGAGGATGGCTGGGAGGAAAAAGCTGAGAGGGCTCCTTCCAGCCAAGCACCAAAGTTAGTTATTTCTGCATGATGGTGAGACCAAATTTCCTGATTCTGCCAATTATTCAGTATAGAAATAAACCTCATGTAAGCACCCTCCTTGAGTTCAGCTGAATTACCCCTCTGAATATGAGGTCAGGAGAGCATGCTCAGGTATGTGAAACTCCTCTGCACAGCAGTGCCATGTCCTGACCATTCCAGAAGCACAGTTCATTACTTTCCACCTTTCCTTTTCCAGGCTGAAAATTCCCAGCTCCTTGGGCAATGTTCTGTATTCATTCTGCTGGTGACATCCCACTCCCCTGTCAGCCACGGGTGCATACGATGGGACAGTGGGCTCAGCCTCTTGCCTCTGTTGGTCTGGCAGGCTTTCACCTCACCATGGTTTCCCACCATGGTATTGCTCCACCAGTCA
Source organism: Calypte anna (assembly GCF_003957555.1). Classification (NCBI taxonomy): domain Eukaryota; kingdom Metazoa; phylum Chordata; class Aves; order Apodiformes; family Trochilidae; genus Calypte; species Calypte anna. Next base: position 167,940,654 of record NC_044244.1, read on the forward strand.
ATCCTCTAACACATACAGGTATTTTTCTGTGTCTTTTATTGCCTGCCATGCTCTAAAAAGGATGCCAGACACCAGGGAAGAATGTCTGAGCATCCACATCTACACTAAGACCACTCCAGTAGGAAGTGGAGGTCAAACAGTGCAGACAGTCATGGAAAACTTATGGGTAGAGAATGTGTAAGTGCATTCCCAGAGGCAAAAACCCATTTAATTTCCAATATTGGGGGCTTTTTTTCTAAATTAAAATTTAAATTATATTCTTCTGTCACATCCTAAAGAGTGAAATGTTGGAATAGGTGCCTTAGAAAAAGATACAATATTGGAAAAACAGGAAAATATTGGAAAAACAGGACTTGCCTTGGTGGCAAATGTTACCAGCAATGAACATGCTGACCTAGGGCTACAAATAGCCAAGGGCCTTCCTGAAAGGAGAGAAGAAGGCTTGAGGATTTAGAAATCTCTGGCACATCTAATGCTGCAGTGAGGTAGATCAAACACAAAACCTCCAAAGCTGTGTGCATCCAAAGCCATGGGATGGCCATGGGACAAATCTGGTCCAGGAGCCTTTTGTCTACAGTCATGCAATGTGGTGCAGAAAAAAAATGGGATCTCTCCCATCAGGAGATGGAGATGCCATGTCAGCCTGGATGTGGTTGGGTTGGTGTAACTGGGTGAGATGGTGCTGAGCTCAGGCACAGCTGCACCTCCCCCTGCAAACATGCCCATGGTGGGGCAGGGTCCCTCTGCCAGCTTGAGATGAAAATGTAGATTTTAGCAAGCATATCACAAAACCCAAGTCATATAATCAAGGAAAGAGTCTGGTGCTATTTATTTTTGAAAGAAATGTTCGTATTTACTTGAATCTGCTGGATGATTTTCAGTACCCACTGCGGATAGAACACACAGATGAGCTGTGGTGCTTGTAAGGAAAGCTTTGAGCCTTGGCAAGTGGGGGTCATTACTGTAAGGGCTTTTCTTGTCCTGGAAAGTTTTGGAACTAGTTCAGGGTTGCTGCGGAAGCACAGTGGCTGCACAGCTCTCCTTAGGAATTCTGGCTACTTACCATCTTGGCCTTAGGCATGTTTCAGAGCTAATTCTCAAGAGAAAAGCAGATCCATCCTGCTTTTCTTCCTGCTATTCTCTGCCTAGCATGAGCACACATTGGATTCACAATTAGTAGGAGTCTGCAGAGATTCAAAACTCTGCCCTGGTGGTCCCTCTTGGGACCCAGCACTGTAAGATCTTCCTATACATTTTTGCAGCATTTAATTGCTACCAAGATAGAAAAGAATTTCATGAAATTTCTTTATTTGCTTGTTTTTTTTTTTTTTAATTTACTTTTGGGGTTGTTTTTTTCTTTTTAAAAGTGTTTTATAACATACCTGAATGCCATGTAAAAATCTAAGTGGGATGCAGTTGACTCAAGAGATCTGGTGGATTTGATTTATAAAGATTCTGTCAGTCCTAAATCCATTCTTTCTCATAACATTTTGTATAACACAGTCTTGCATCAGCTCTCAATCAGCTCTCATTTAAGTTATCTTTGTAACTGTGCTAAAAACACGTACCTGAACATAATAGCTTTATTTTTTCCAGAATCTAAATTATTATATCCTAGAATATATTTGTCACTAGGCATGTTCAAAAGCAAATATTAGGTGTGCAACAATGTCACAGCTTTCATAATGAGCATGAAAAAGCTCTGAAATAAGCATAATTTACTTTTCCCAGTATGGAAGTCAACTATATAAATCCGTCTGGAGACATACTCACACATACATTATGAAAAATCTTGAACAGCAGAATCTTCAGCATTTTAAATCTCTGTCATCTAAGCAATTCAGATCCCACAGTCTTTAAGCTACAACTACTTAACCAAGCCACTAAATATTTTAGCTTAAAGTTTATACGGAAAGGATTAAAATAAGGTCTCAGAGCAGAGACTGTGCCTGTATAGCACAGGTGGGGATTTGGGATTTCAGTGTGCCCAAAAGAAGTGGTCTATACAGAAAATGAGTACTTGTGCACACCATGCTTGCACACAATGCACTGTTTTATCTCCAGATTTTCACATTTAGCACCAGGTTTTCTTTTTGCTGTGTAACCATCCATCTTATCATGCTTATAAAACAATCTCTCATACTCAGTGTCATTGAACACTGTGTGATAATCAGATTTACAAAGGTTTGCTTCCCACTGCTTAAATAAATGCATTTATAACTACCTTTCTAATGCCATTATGATTAATTTTTTTGTATATTCATATCTGCGTGAATAACAGAGGAGATGCCAAGGTCTTTTTTTCAAGTATATTTAACTCTCTTCTGATATTTTTTTTTAATTCAGAGGGAAAACACACATGACTGATATCTATGTAGAATAACACAAGAAGAAACCTTACTCAAGGCATAAAATTCAATATTGGATAGTATAAAATAAGGGTTCCCTCCCACTGTTTTGTCAAACTCTGTGTTAGCTGCAGCTGTGTTCACAAATGCTAATCAGAGCAGACACTCAGGCTACATAAGGTTAGGTCTTGCTCTCAATATGTTCTGTGGCCAGACTCTTACAGACTCTGGAGGTGAAGCTGTGAGCCCTCTGCTCCCTTAGCATGCCTAAACCATCATTTGTCTCCCAACAAAAAAACACTCACCTGTTCCTGCAGGACTTTAAGCATCGCTTGTGTATGTGTTTGCTCTTCCTTGGCTTGCTCCAGCTCAGATTTTTTGTTATTTAATTCTTCCTGTATGCTCAGCAATTGCTGCCCAAATAAAAGAAGTTTCTGGTTAGCATCACCTGGATCCAAAGCAGTTCTAAATCTTCAGTTTGATAAATCCTCATTTGAAACACTACTTTGCAGTCTGCTCCTACATTTATTATCGTTGCGTAATCTCTTCTGTGTCTAAATGGACCAGAGGTAAATTATTTTCATCTGTACCACCTTCTGCAGCAGTGGTCCACGAGTAATGCATCTGTTTAAGTGTCTTAAGCTGTTTGTTACATTAAAGTAGAAGCTGCTGGTACAGTATATCACCCACAGACTGACTGTCACACTCATCTGAACCAAAATCTTATTTGTAGAAGTGTATGCGGTGGCTTTAATAACACTAGGGTAAATACCATGGTGCATAAATAATTTAAAAGCTCAGTCCTTTAATATAATTAGTCACTGGCCCACAGCCATTTTCATTCTATGCAAAGCAATATTCTGGAAAGCTTTCACTTTATGTTGCCAAGAAGACAAAAGCTTTCCTTTTTTCCCCCTTGTTCAGGGATATTTTATTAGATCAGTAAGACTGACACCCTGCAATCAATATATCAGACAGAAAGAAGACAGAAACGATGACCAAAACCTATCTTTTGAAGGGAATTCTGGGATGTAAGGACATCTTTAAAAGCCCACGTCTCCTAGTCTTGGCTAGCCTTAGGTTCTGCATAGATTTATTGTGACTGTCAAGAGCAGAATGGCAGATTTAATTAATTCTGAAATAATACTTTTCTATGGAAGTGATGAATCGATCGTGGAATTCTCCACTGCTGATGAGCAAGAGGAGAGAAAGAGGAGATTAAAAAGGAATTTATGGTGCTTTGCCTTAGTGATCAAGAAAGGAAATTGTCATTTGCAGAGGTAACATATTGCCTGGGAGCATTCTCCTTTGTAAGGACTACTCGAATGAGGACTTGCTTTACTAACTTGAGTTACTGATCTAACCATGTAGCTGAGCATCTAGAGCTTAGTTTATGCTTGTGCTTGTGGTAACTCTGGGTCAAACTGACATTGCAGTTGTTTAGCATCTTGGAAAGTTGGAGACAGTAAGCCTAGAAAGAGGCCTTGGCCTTGCTCCATGAGACTGGAAGTCCCAGGCATCAAAGAGGGAGCAGTGTTGTTTTCAGAGCCACGTGGAAACAGATGGAATTCCTGGGATTGATGGAGTTATTGGTAGTGTATTTCTGTTGCAAGTGAACACCAGTATGATGGATAAATTCAGTCACTGAAGTAAAGATACACGTAGGTACATGTCTGATTATATCTCACACACACAATTCAGCTGGGTTAGCTTTTTGATGGATCTCACCACCCGGACTGCTCTCTGGGAGCCTTCTAGGGCTATTCAGGTGTGTGTACCCATTCTGCTGCAGCAGAAGAGCATTTCAAATTTCAGGGTCTGTCCCACTGAGGCTCTTGCCTGACCAGCTTTTTTGTGGGAGGCTCTACTCTGGCATATCCTGAGGTGGGTTTCCACCTTAGGCCTGTGTTCATCTTGTCTATTGGGTACAACTCCCTAAAATTTCAGAAGATTCACTGAATTTGTGTATACTCTCATATGCCACACACCAACACCCATTCAGTCCTTAGCACGGTTACAGTTTTCCAGACATTTCATAACTTTATAGACCAGAAGGGACCATTTGGTCAACGTCATATCAATCTCCTGTTATTACAGACCATTAAGCTTCACCCAGGACAGCTTTGGCTGATGTCTGCAGTTTAGAAAGAAGGGACCTCAACCCTTGGAAGAGAAGCAGAACATATAAGACACCAGAGAGACAGCATAAGCCCTTTTGAGGGTCACTAGATGAGACACCTGAGATTTGGTAAGCAGATGTGTCACCTAAAAGGGGCTGGTGAAATGTCCTCTCCTTCCCAGATGCAACCTGTCTGATGTTACACACCTGAACTTGGCAGGAATCGTTAAGAGAAAGGAGTCTTTGCCCTCTGACATCTCAGGGTCTTCTCTGACCATCTGTCTCACCACCCTCTGATGATTCAAAGGGAGGATTCAAAGTGAATGAAAGGATCCTCACACAAAGTCAGGAAAGCATCAAGCCAATTATGAAGGGGCAGCCCTTCTTTTCATCTGTAGGCAGCCAGTTGAAATCTTGAAGAATGAGACTTGATGATTGCTATTGCCTACAATACTTGTGCTACAAGTACTGTGGGGACTGAGAAAGACCTCACAAGCCATCTTGTTTTCTCCACAGCCTCTGAAGGAAGGGAAAAGTCATGCATATCCACGCACAACATCACCATCATCCAGATTGCACCTTCGTCCTGATTCAGAGATATTACCCAAGCTTCCGAGAGAAATCCCACAGTCCATACTTCTAAACAGTAGAAACTCCCATCTGGAATATCCCAAGTGAGTTTTCAGTCCATCTCTACCCCTGAAAAGCCTTTTCTCTACTGAGTAATTGTTACAAATCCAAGTTTCAATTAGAGGCTGAACTTGCTACACTTCTGCTAGAACTGAAATCTCCTTCCTCATCCTGCTCACTTCCTCCCAATGGCTCTTACATGGCCAACTTTAACATACCACAGACCAGCTCACCAAATTCCACTGTTTTATTTTCACATCTCCCACTGTGATATCCCAATGTGATTTAGTCTAATTATAACACTTTTCCTTTGACCCTGACTTCTTTCTTTTCATGATTGAGGCAATTTTTCCAACTGCCCAAGCCTGGCAGGAAGTGGTGTGGAAGACACTCAGCTCAAGAGAGAAAAATGCTCCTTGCTTTCCATCTTTGTACTCTGCTCTGGAGCAGCCAGGAAAAGGAATCCCAGGAAAAAAACATCCAACATGCTCAGTTTGCCTGGGGTAAGAGAGTTTGCATTCTGGTTGCAGTATGAGCTGCAAAGCACTTGGTGTAAGATAAAATCTTCCATCAGTTAAGCTGTCAACTACTGCAGGCTTACCTTGTGCATGGGCTTATATTTTCAAAGATAACAAATGAGTTCTATTTGCACAGCAGTGGTGGAAAACAGAGGATGTGTAACTAAAGTACCATATTGCCACTCACACATAAGGATTTTTGTTCACAGAACAAAAACATCTTGCCATCCAACCCCCAAAGATGTCAGACTTGTGTAAACCTTACAGCCATTCCCTGGAGATTTAACATTTTTTTTTCCCCCCCTGGTATTTATCTCTAAAAGCTGCAGAACCCACTCATTTTGCATGGGTCAGGTATTAAGATTTCTTTCTCCTGAGTGGCTGATGCCACCACCAGGAAGTTTTAGCAGGAAGCTATACCTGGCAAACTGTCTATTTTCCCCTTCCAGTCTCATTTTGAAAAATGAAAAAACAGCTTTGACTGAAAAAAAAGTATCAGCTTAAGACAGGCAAAGAGCCTGAAAAATTTCAGCACAAACATGTGATGTTTGGCAAAATTTGAAGCAAATGGGAAGAGGATCTTATGCTGGCAGGAATGAGGCAAGTTTCATAACAGGGACTGATGTCATGCTTGCTTATTAACAGGCAGCATCTCCATAAAATTGTAACCAATGATGCCAAGGTGATGGTATTTAGTTACTCAAAATTATTTATTTTTTCACATAAGTGTTCTTATTAAAAATTGATCCTATAGATATTTTGTCTGCCCTTCAGATTGCTTGAAAGTATATATCACAATCAATCAAACTAAAAAATTGTTCTTGATTTTAATGTTTGTGCTGTCTGATACTGTTCCACCCACTTTGCCATCTCATCCAGCATTTCTGCCAGAGCTTTCCCCCCTCCCCCCATGCCCACCCACCCACACAGCATTTGCTACCCCACTTCCCACCTGTTATATATATCCTGCTGTCTTGTCTCAGAGCTACTGCCAGCACAGCAATCAAAGTGTCCCTTCCTTAAACCTTGCATCACCTCTCTGGCCATTTCCTTTCAGCCCTGATGTCCTCAACTTTATGGCACAGCCATGGCTTTCAGACATCAGTTCCCTGATTTCCTCAGGCAAAGGAGTGACTTCTTGCTTACACAGCCAAGAAATATCCTGCTCATTCTTCTGATGTCTTCCAGTGATGGTCAGTGTACAAATCTTTGAGTCTCTGAGGGTCCCCCTGCATGTTAGGCAAGGGTCTTTTTCCTAGGCCAGAATCTCAGCTCTGAGCATCCTGGTGAGAGACATTTGCACAGTCTAGAATTCCACCAGCACCCATCTGGAAGCTCAGCTGCTCTATGGGCAACCCAAACCATTTATCAGCATGGTTGTCAGGTTGCCCCTCATACATGAACCCATGTAGTAGGTCCAGGTCAGACTGGGAGCCACCACTGATACCCTCTTACTGGCATTTCTAGGCAGCATACAGGAAAGGACAAAGCATTAAACCATAGGTTGCCTTTCCAGAGATTAACCAATGCATTTTGGATGTAAAAAATAAAATAATGATAAAAAAAAAAGGCAAGACAGATTGCTTGCTTCCCATAGCAATTCTGGAGCTGCTCTGTATAGAAATGGTAAATATCACTCCCCAGTGTTAAGCTTCATTCATTCATGAGGAGCAAATCCTCCCTGTACATAAACGGGTAGCTAATTTCTTTATATGATGGGAAGGGAAGGATGTGTGTGTTTTATTTTTCTTGTGGTTTTTTTTTTTTTTTTCACACATTCCCACCTCCAATGCTGAATCGCTGTCAGCGACAGTTCAGTACTGCCCATATTGCATAGATCTTGAAAGTGCAGACAGAAAATTACCATCTTAAACCAATTCTTTGCAGCTTCTGAAACATTAAATATAGATGGCATTACTGAAGGCAGATGAATTACTCAGCCTGTGTACAATGTGGTGCCAGTGTGGCCACGAATGCTAACGACAGAACGACACACAGTGCCTCCAAAATATATGAGAAGCCCTAAAGGGAAAGTAATAGCTTGCTGTTGTGTACCACTGTGCAGCCATGAAATACTCCTCTTTCCTCTCCTCCTCCCTGCCCACAGGTCTTCACTTCTCCCCAAAAGGCAGCCTTACATGTGTACATTTAAATAAAAATTATGGAGGTATCTAGAAGTGTGGACACACACCGAGCCTACTGGGACAAAGAAAGGTCTTAGAAGGAAAGCCTGGTTTCCAGCATGAAACCATCAACTTGGCATGCTAAGAAAAGGGATCAGAAGGGACCACAGGGCCTGAGGCTGTGCTTAGAATACTGTAAGGCTGACAGACTAATGAAAAAGGAAACCCAGCATTTGCCACAAGTTTAGCAGTTGCTCTTCTGAATGGTCCTGCCCCTGCTGTTTTGGTTATGGTTTTCTCTTCAGCTGGGGGAAACAAAGTATGAAAAGGCTTCAAAGACCTTAAAGAAAGGGAAGTAAAGAAGAGCAGCCAGAAGAACACCTCTGGGGTGGGAGCATTGACTTTAATCCCAGGTTGTGCAGGCAGTTTCAGTGTATTACTCTCCATTTACTACTTATAGGAAATATACCCTGTACAGCAAGAATGGGGATATCTGACTCACTGGGTACCTACAATGAAGGCAGAACTTTTGTGCCTCAGATAAGCAGGCTATATCCCAACTAAACCTATATTTTCAGTCCCAATGAAATAAGGCTTGCATAGTAACCCCAGGAGGCAGTTCTCCCTTGTGCCAGTGTACAGCCCTAAACCTACACAAGAGTCAGAGAAAAAGAAGTATGAAACAGTAGACATTGAAAGGATGCAGACTTTACTTAAAACATTAAAACTCTTATGCTACTAATGCTATTAATTTATGAAGGTTTATTCTTTTTATCTTTTTCTTTTTTTTTTCTTCCCACGAGTAAAACCTTGCTGTATTCTTTTCTAACTTTATTTTATAAAAAGAAAAATAAGTGAGAGTTTGCCAAATGGAAAAGGTAAAAAATCAGTGAGGAAAATGTGTGTTTCAGAATACCTAGAACCTGTTCACAGATGCAGAGGGAAAGGATGTTTAACATTTATTTTCAGAATCCTCCTTAGGTGGATGGAAAAGAAAGAAAGAAGCAAAATGAAATCTCAGGTATACAACCAATTGCAAAGTAAAAATACAAACCCCTCTCCCAGTACCGTCCCATCGACCATCTGGAAGAGTGTTTTTCTCTTTTTGTAAGATAGACAAGATTTCATATCATAAATGGCCAGCACATGGCAGACTTGAATAATGAGAAAGTGACTTCCCAGCTGAGCAAATATGCATTAGTAACAAGATGCTGATGAGGCCAGACAAATCACCAAGGAAACAGGAGAATGTGAAAGACAAGTCAAAGAAGCTTTAGAAATGAGCCCTCAAGGAAGTTAACCATGTTGCAGCAGTAAGGGCAACATACATGCCACCATAATGTATGACAAGGCTTTATTAAAATAAAGAATATGATTGTGGATTTTTTTTAAGGGAGTAAAAAGAAGCACAGCGTACTGCCATGGTGTTTCTCATCCCTGCCACCTCTCAGGGTGTGACCACCTGTGTCCTAGGAACTGTGGGGACGGAATTATATGGATGGATGAAAGGGCTTGCAATGATGATAAAGTCCAAGACCTGCCCTGGTGAAGAGGGCATGCGGATCAACAGCCCAGTCTCTCCTTGCTGGGCATCTGCTGCCCAAGGAAGTCTTACTGGCACTCTGGAGAGAGGAAAAGACCCCCCTGAACATGTTAGTTCCGCAGGTTAGCCACATCAGAGTGGGTTGATGGGTGGGTGTGAGTGGTGGCACTACCAAAAAATTCCGCATCTTCCTTAGGGAGATGTTTGCCATGCTCCCCTCCCCCTGCTATTAGATTGACTGCAGAGGTCCTACAGATTTACAGTTCTCAGAGAAGGAGCAGAGAGGACTCAATATCAGAAATGTGCCACATGAGGAAATAGATAGATGGACACAGGCACTGAAACTACCCAATGGGAGGTTACAGAAAAGATGGCATCAGGCATTTCTTGGATATGGGCTGAGGGCGAGTAGAAACATATTGAACAAGGAATATTTCCATGATGTAAAAAGAAAATATTTCATGGTGATGGTGACCAACCACTTGAACAAAGGCTTAGAGACACTGTGGACTCTCCATCCTTGGAGGAGACAGACACAGTCAAAAGCAAAAGTGAGACAACTCCAAAGTTGCCTTTGCTTTGATCTGAGGAATGGTGAACATGATCTCCAGATGCACCTTATGTTCTTCTATGATTCCAAAGGGTATCTAAAAGATATCAGATAATTAACTCTTGCTTTCTTCTGTTTCTGTGAGGCATAATAATTTAGACACACAAACTACAAGAGGAAGTGTTAGGGGTCAGCCAGCAGATGAAGGGAGGACATGGATGGCTTAAAACCCAATCTACATCATTCCTTTGACAAGTCATTTTTAAAGTATATCACTTAATCCTCAAGAAAGACAAATTATCTTTGGTCATCTATATACTGCTGCAGCAAATGAGGAAAAGACCCAAGTCCTTAGAAACCGTACAGAAACAGTCTCTCCTCTCAGAAGTGAAGTTTACTGATAGATATTTAGTGCTGGCATCAGGGATTCTTCCCTGTGATTTAACTTTCACAACAGATTACAGAGTCTTTGATTTTGATTGTGGCCTCTGGAGGCCAGAAATCTGACCAAAGCTTGTTGCACCTCAGCACTAAAGCTTCCTTCTCCCTTTGCTAAATGAGGTGACTGCACATCACATAGCCCTGTACTGGCTGTACTGGTGATAGGTGAAGAGACAGATGGGCTTACAGTTTGTTCTGATCCTGAAAGAAGGAAGAGGGGTGATTCCAGGTAAGCATCATGTTTCTTTTTCCCTTTTTATCTGTCCTCCAAGGCAACCCTCTGGCACTGCGTACAATGCACAGTCAAAAGAAGACACGGTCATCCATTCATAGCAGCCTCATCAGCTCCAACCTTTCACCCATGTGATATCTTTCACAATTGTGGATACTTTCTCACCAATGGCTCTGGAACTGTATGATCCTATCTCTTCTTTCATGGGACTGCAAACCATACAAATGATAGGATGGTTTGGGTTGAAAGGGACCTTAAAGATCACCTAGTTCCAACTCCCTGCGTGGGCAGGGATGCTTTCCCATGAGGATGACACAGCAGGATTTAACAAACCAAATAAGATTTTAAAAATTTGGATTTCATGTTCAAGAAAAATTATTTTATTTATTCTGAAGGAAAATCAGAAGACATGACACATTTAAATTAGAAGAATGATGTTAGGGAAGAGAATCAATTTGCCTACTGTAATTCCCATGGAAGCACAATTCCTAGTAGTGGAAGCACAATTCCTAGTACTGATACTGTCAAACTAATTTGGAAACTATGTAATCAGCAAGCCAATGTTAGCATTTAGGATCTTTTAAAGAATTCATGTAAGAACTGAACTGTAAAATTTATGAGATCTGTCCTTCAACACCACAAGACTACTCAGGCATGTTAATGAAGATATTAGTTGATTTTTTGATATTTTAAATAAAATGTGTGCACTTGATTCTTTCTCTCCAAAGTGTTCATTCTTGCTGCCAATCTTAGTTTAGCTTTACCAGTGGTAGCATGAAAAAAAGATGCTACCCTCCACCACCTTACCACTAGATAAGTTATCAAGAATATGGTGCTAAAGCATCTCTGGGCCCTTATTTACACTTCCCCTAATATTGTTGAAGTGGTGGTGGCAGAAGTGATAAATTAAACACTACTTTCAATAAGAAAAGGTTGTTAAAAACAGAGGAGAACTCATTTGGCTTGTCTGAGATCTGGTAAATAATTAGCTCTTAATTGCCAGCTGCTCTTTTTAAAAAAATGTAATCAGAAAGAGTAAGTATTTTCTGGAAGTTTGAATGAGGACAGAACTGAAAAGCACAAGGGAAAAGAGAAGATACTTATGGGAACTTTTATCTCCATCCTGTGAGCAGAAATATTTCTTACCCAGCTTCCAAATACCAGCTATAGGGTGAAAGAAGAAAAGATAGGCACAGAAGTGGACAACTGGATGATGCATCCAATCCTTCTCATTTTTCTTGTATCCATTCCCCATAAATTATCAGTGCTGATCAATATTGCCAGCAGCACTTTGATAGGAAAACAGAAGGGTCTAACTGGAGTTCATATTCAAAGGTAGTAATAAATAAAAAAAAAAAAAGTCCAAAGTAACTATTCTGATCTGTTTATTCAGCAAATAAAAGGCAAATATGATGGGCAATGTTTTATGTCTCTTTTATTTACTCTTCTCTTTAGTGCTGAATTTGGAGAAAAAAATCAGTTTATAGCTGTGCCTATGCAGATTAGGTGGGTTATGTGCTGAACAGATGTTTGGTGAGCAAACGTAGGTGGTTAAAAAAAAGACTACAAATCTCCTATGCATTTGGGCTACATTAATAAATACAGCCATAACATGCCCTATCTATTCAACAATGATGTTAATTTCAGTGCTAAACTGCTTCTAGAACCTGTATCATTAAAGGCAAATGGTTATTATAATGGTCATGGCACTCACAAGGCACAAGATTTGGCAGTCTTCAGCAAACAGTGACTTCTGACATTTTAGAAAGTTTGTATGTGAGAGAAGGGAATGGATGTGACAGTTAACAACTTCTGCAAAAGGAGCTGGGAGCTGCAGACCTAAATGCCAGCTGAGTTTTATTGGAATTTAATAGGTGGTTGATTGGTTAGGAGACTGATGTGGAAAAAAAATCTCATGATGCCCTATCCTAATAGCTGGTTGGCTTTTCCTCCCTGTACCCACTGAAAGAAAATGGACTATGGGAATAGTCAGTTCTTCCATTATTTATATGAGAAAAAAATACTTTTCATACAGGATAGGAAAGGAAAGACCTAAGCAATGCCACCTGTGCTTGTAGAATGAAAAATTTGCTAGCTCAGTGAGGACATCTGAAAATGGACTGGCTCTGCTTCAGTGGCTGGGAATGATAGAAATCCAGTTCAATTCAAAGGCAGCACAGTGATGCCAACACTAGGTACCTCTGGCTTTTTCACCCAAGGGTGCTTACAATACATAAGAGGCACATGATCTTGTTTAAAAAGCTAAGAGATGACATTAGTGCCACCTCAGTTATACAAAAAGGTCTTAATCTGGCTCTCAGCCAGTACTGTGGGACCTGTGTACACCCCACATCACCAACATGTACCCTGAGCATCTTCCTTTGAGAGAGCAGTGAGGATAAAATGGGAGCTATGATACACTCCAGCAGCTCTTCTCACCCTCCCAACCACAACAGGGGGGTATAACCCAGACCAAATTTTCCTTCCTTGGATGAACATTGAAAGCCTGAAATGATTGCTAGTCACCTGGCATTTCTCAGAGGCCTTTAAAAAAAAGGTGAATAAGTCTCAGATGCATGTGCTGTTTATTTTACTTCTTAAATAATTAGTAAACTGCAAAAGCTGGTCCTCAGGAGGTAGGAAATGTCAGGAGCAATGTGGCCTTTGCAGGAAGACCTCGAGTTGCATATTGAACAGCCAGGACAGGAAGGTATTGAATAGGCAATGATTAACTGTGTGCTCTCCGTCTGCAGCAGAGAACAGGGAAGGGTCTCTGAGGTGTACAAAGCAAAATACACAGTAGTTCTGGCAATTCCTGCCTTCTGAGTGCCCAGCTTCCCAATCAACATTGCTGTTCAAGTGAAATTTGTTATTGTTTGGGGAAAAAAAGTAGACAAGACAAAAGAAGACTTTCATCTGCTGCCTAAGAGTAACACCTACATGGGTCATCAACAGGGCCAGAATTTATTCAGTCTCCTGCTGAGATGTCCCAAGGTAACCAGCACTCACAGCAGCACACCAGTGCCTACCACCCACACCTGTTTCTATTGTTCTTTCTTTCTACCCTGAGCACTAAGTCTAGGATGCACCCCATGAGTTCTCTGCTCTTGCAATAACCCCGTGGGTAGGCTTTGATTCATCACTGCCAGTGAAGAGAAGCCCAGGCTGTCACTATGTGATAGGACTGTGAATCTGAGTTTAAATAATGAATTGGTCCCTTTAGGGGACCAGGCCAATGAGGTGCCCATTAAATGTCTCAGGTTACACCTCAACAACTGTGATAGCAGAATGTAAGCACTTTCACAGAGTCACAGAATCAGCCAGGTTGGGAAGGACCTCTGAGATCATCAAGTCCAACCCTTAATCCACTACCACTGTGGTTACCAGACCATGGCACTGAGTGCCACATCCAGTCTCTTCTTAAAAACCTCCAGGGACGGAGAATCCACCAGCTCCCTGGGCAGCCCTTTCCAATGTCTGATCACCCTCTTGGTAAAGAAATTCTTCCTAATATCCAACCTAAACCTCCCCTGGCAGAGCTTAAGTCCATGCCCTCTTGTCTTACTGGCATCTGCCTGGCTGCCTGGCTGCCCCTCCCTGGCTACCCCCTCCTTTCAGGGAGTTGTAGAGAGTGATGAGGTCTCCCCTGAGCCTCCTCTTCTCCAGACTGAGCACCCCCAGCTCCCTCAGCCCTTCCTCACAGGACTTGTGCTGGATCCCTTCACAGCCTCCTTGCTCTTCTTTGGACCTGCTCCAGCACCTCAATCTCCTTCCTAAACTGAGGGGCCCAGAACTGGACACAGGCCTCCAGGTGTGGCCTCACCAGCGCTGAGTACAGGGGAAGAATCCCTTCCCTGGACCTGCTGGCCACGCTGTTCCTGATACAGGCCAGGATGCCATTGGCCTTCTTGGCCACCTGGGCACACTGCTGGCTCATGTTCAGCTTCCTGTCAATCCAGACTCCCAGGTCCCTTTCTGCCTGGATGCTCTCCAGCCACTCTGTGCCCAGCCTGTAGCACTGCATTTCCTGGAGAAAACATAGAATACAGAAAACATAGAATACCAGGTTGGAAGGGACTTCAACTATCATCTAATTCAACCTTTCTAGGTAGGAAAGTGGTTTAGATGAGATGGTTCACCACCTTGTCAAGCTGAGTCTTCAAAGTGTCCACTGTTGGGGAATCCACCGCTTACTTCCCTGGGGTGATTATTGCAATATCTGACTATCTTCAAAGTGAAAAAAAAATTCTTCTGATATCCAATCTGGAACCCCCCAGGTGTAAAGTGGAATCATAGTTTAAATAAGGATTCCTGGATGACACCTTTGCCTGCAGGAGCTTAAATTCAGCCAGTCACATGCAGAGAGTTGTGAGACGAAAGAACATTATCATCCATTTACATGATGCAATGAAGTACCATCCAGAATTACCAGTCTATTGGCAAATGAACCACTGCAGGGATCAGCCCAGCTATGCAAGCATGACCCCATACCTTGGCCAATTAAGCCTGATGAAAAGGGGGAACTTACTTGTTCAATTAGACAGCCATGCTGAAGGAGATGTGCTCTGTAGCTTGAGGGGTAAAACATTGCACCAATTGCTCTGCTATGGAGCTTGTTCATGAACAGCCCTGGACGGGCAGTAAAAATCTAAGATTTGCTTAGATATGCACTAATGAATGCCATCTCCTATATGGCAAACAGACATTTTTCAAAGGCTTGTAATGTCAGTTTCAGGCAGATTTTATAAAGGGTATGGAAACTAAGTCATTAATTCACTAGTGACTCACTGTCAAATTGAATCCTTGTTTCAAAGCATGAAGGTGGGAAGTGCATTTCCTCAATAATTTTCTTTGGTGGACAACAAAGAAGCAAAATAATAGTTTTCACGCTTTGTTTTTGGAATAGTTGAAAGATTTTGATGAGATTTTTTTTTTTTTCCAACAGAATTGTGCTTGCTACTCCACCTGGAATACACAAACCCAAATGGTTCAAATTCTGAGAAATTATACACCCACTGAAAACTGAGTCTTGTCATGGCAAGCATTAAGCAACACTACTAGGTGATACTTTCTGCATCAGCTATAGGTTTGTATCTGGTAAAACATTTCAGACTGAGAGACGAGACTTTAAAAATTCTTACATCTGTGCTGTGAAGTATTGTAAAAATAGTCCCACCTAAAACATCCTTCCTTGTGATCACACCCTTTGTGAAATACCAAACACTGCTGGAAAAACAGAGCCATTTGACACATACTTGGTATGTGTGTTCTCATATAGAAATAAATTGAAGGCAATACCACCTATGCAGCAGTGACAAGTTAATTCAATTTCCATCTCAAAATCAGGTAAAGTGTATCTCATTTGTTACCATGGATACAAGACATTATTTCCATTTGTTTGAGATCTCACAGTGGGTATGAAATTAAACTGTGACACAGTTTTATGGAAGAAGTTGACTAAAAACCCCATAAGTTCAATGTCATTAGTCCAAAGTATTTTCTTTTTTAGACACACTAAATAAGCAGGTTGCTGCTACTGCCCATAAAAGCACACTTCATAAGCAAACATCTGTGTGATTTTGCTGATGCTACTTTGATCAACAGGAATGATGGAAGAGAAAATAAAAATTCATTTCATCAGTCCAGCAAATGTGGGAAAGAATCCTGAAAAGTATCCAGATGGTAGAATTCCATAAAAATATAGATTGATATTGTGATATTTGCTATTGTTTGGCATCAAATATGTTCATAAAAACATTTATTGATTCTGAAAATGCATCCACTTTTTCTTCTATAAACCTGCTTTTCAGACTGGAGCTTAAATCACTTGCTCTTCAGTTTTCAAAGTTAGAAGAAGAAGAGGTGTATGGAAAAGCAGGTGCAAAAAAGAGGAAAGGAAGAGAAATACATTTTTTAAATGCTGATGTATATGTAAGGCTTGGGAATTCAATGGCATTCAGTTTACCTGATCTGAAATTAATTCTAATATATACAAAATTATAAAAGGGAATACAGGTCTTCTTAAATTATTACTGCTCAAGTCCTGGCTACGTGTTTAATATTTCATAGAGAGACTGATTTCCAGAGATGCTGAGCTCCTGCTATACTGATGAATTTCAGCTGGAGGTTGTCATCTCTCAACATTTACAAAACCAAGTTCAGATAAAACAGAATCTACCTAAATCACAGGTTTATTCCTAAATATTCATGCATGAACTGCATGGAAAGCACCGAGGTTATGGGATGTCACAATGATGGCTAATCATTGAGATCCAAAGCCATTATCCAGCTGCCTAATTGTCTGGCCATTTCCCTCCGAATATTCTGAACTCCACCTCCCATGCTCCTGTGTTGCTGCCCTCCTCAGCATATTGTCAGACTGGATTATCTGCAATGTCTTCTCCAGCTCCTTGGGCCATCTCTAATTATATCCCATTGGGATTTAGTAGGTCTGACCCTGAGATTGCAGACCAGAGAAATTCTGAACCTCACAGCAATATTGTCACGAACATAGAAACCCTCAGAGGAACAGAGACTACAGTGTCCATTGCTAGCTAGAGAGAGAGAGAGAAGTAATCACTCTGTGTTACTGACTTGCATTATTAACATTTGCTTGAAGTTACAACAGAAATCTATTTGTATTCTACAGACTTGATTATCCCTCATCCAGACCCCAGGTAGGAAATTGCAATAATGCAAAATGAGCATTAGGGCTCTAGCATTTGGATTTAGTAGTATTTTGTGCCCACTTTTCACCAGTTTTAATGGAGAATTAGCACCAGGCTGAAATTTAGCATAACATTTATATATGCGGTTAAACTTAATGAAGACAGTGATATTTAAGTACCTATTTTTATAAGGATAAGACTGTGAATAGACCTCAAGCATACCTACAGTATCCTGCAACCTCAAGTGTTTCTGATTAATGACTTTATTACTAAATTCAGGAAAGATTTTATTCCTGAATTTTCAATTACTTATTTTCAATTTCTTATTTTCTATTTTTCAGATATTTCATTCAGAATCATTCCACTGTACCATAAATCACCTTAATTTTGTAACACTCTAGAGGCTTCAAGAGGTTTATGATCATATAAAGATGTGTAGGTTTTTCTTCTGCTCTATTATTTGGTGCTAGGTGGGATCTGCAGATTTCTTGGATTTGATGAGTGGATTTGATGATAGGAGTGCAACTCCTAAGCCAACCAGGCAGCTCATATGTTAATGAATGTAATTAAAAAGCAGCTTAGTACAATCTGGAAACAGGTACAACACATCAACTCCCAGAATCTAATAACTGGGACTGACAGAGGAGAGCATCAGTTACTTCACGGTACAGATGAATGATGCAAAATTAACCTCTGCAGTGACATCTTGAGAAGCTCCATTCTAGATGGGACCCCAGTCCAGTGTCATGGTGAGCCACTACACTTTTGCTGTGTTAAGTAGCAGCTGAAAGTCAATGCCAGGCCAGGAAAGATGTTATACTCATGCATGTTAAACAAGAGGTGCTTACACTTAAGTGGACATGGCAGATAAAGCATGTGCTGCTGAACATGGGGAGCACACTGACAAATAAGGGAGGATGGGAGAGAGAAACTGGCACACATTAGGTTTCTGTCTGACTGATGTCTGAGAAAAAGTTTTGTTATTGCTGAACTAAGCCACTTAAAAATTGTGTGGATAAAAACATTACATCCCTGGGTCAGCATAATTGATAAAAGCTCAGGAGACAGCATCGATGTTGCTATCTATTTGCAAGTTAGCAGGAGGGTAGTCTGGTCAAGCTGGAGACATCCCAGTCATCCTTAAACAAGAGTCAGCAGAAAAAAGGCAAAGCTTAGAAGTGGAGATGCATCTAATGATGCAGATGAATGCAAAAGAAGGCACCACAGAGCACTGGCTATGCTACACTCAAAGATCCTTTTTGAACTTTTGTGCAGAATTGCATTAAGTGAGGAGAGCAACAGGGGATGTACCAAGGTAATTTCTTCATAAATAAACATGCATAAGGAGTTTTCTTGAATGATCAATGAATGGCTTTACAGTTCATGAATTCCCAAAATGACTATCCCTTAAAACATCCCAAATTCCTCCCCTGCTTCCCCCCGTTTAAACTCCATAAGATTTTGACTCTGAAAAAGAATCAGGATCTTCAAGGCTAACACAGCGCAGCCCCCACGGTATCACTTTCCTAAAAAAGAAGACCCATGTTTTTCTTCCATGGCAATACCTGCTGCATGCCTTGCATTGTCTGCTGCAGGAACTGCAGCTGCTGGTCCTTTGTAAGGCTTTCTTCTGTTCTGAAGAGCTGTCCTTTCTCCTGTTTCAGGAGCTCCACTTCGTTCCTATAAGCATCCAGCTGCCACCTCAGACTATCGTTCTCTTCCTTGAGAGCGTACGCTTGGGCGGCCAGAGCTAAGAGAAAATGAAAATGTGAAAAAATCAGTAAAATGGATTGTTTCCTTACAAAAAAAAAAAAAAATGCAGAGGACGTTGTCAGGGGAGATGACAATACAGCTGAAAGCCAGCGAGACACTTTGCAGCTGAGACAAGACCCAGTGGAGCTGAAAATTATTAGGTTCTGGCAAAGACTGTAGCTGGGAAGTTATTTCCTGGGATGGAAGGAGCCATAAAGTGACTCTGGATAATTCAAATGTGACTTGCAATCTGGCTGCTAAATTTAGGCTTGTATTTTAGGAAGAAACTGGCATGCAGTTCAAGGTCAAAGCACCCACCAACTTTGCAACATTTTCCCAGTGATCCTATAGGAACTGAAACACCCACTTTAGTGTTTATTCTAAGGTATTTATACACCTAGTGTAGTGGCCAGATGTTCCAAACAGATCTGTGCTAAGGAATTTTGACTACGTCAAGTTGCTGGACTTAATCCCACCAGAGTGGAAATACAGAAATTCTTCTCTCATCTTGCCTTGAATGACTTCACAGCAATGGTTATGAGGAACCATTTGGACAGAAAAAAATGATGTAATAGAGTAAAATTATATAAAATGCAAATGCTCCAAAAAAAGTGTTGGCACTACAAGAACATTAGTACATTAAAGGCATTGAAAGACACTTAAGTCATTTCCTTAGGAAGCTCCATTTGGCCCCTTTTCAATTTAGAATGGCATTTTTATTATCATAACTGATAGCAGGTGTTTGTGAAGAAATCGATTAGCATGCAGGGATGGAAATTACATTTGCCAAATGACTTGCACAGTCTGCAATATAAGCTAAAATTTGTGTAGCAAAAGGCAGAAGGCTATAAACCATGTACTGGGAACATTATTTAAATAAATTATCCAAACAGAAATACATGTAGGGAAGATGTGGCGTTCATTACTTTAGGGATGTGGTTATCATCCTATAGAAGAACCTACTCCTGGTAGTATTTATACTTGGCAGTAGCTGTGGTCATTTGGCATCACAAACTGCCATACTATACTATTTTCCTCCTTGGAACCTGGTAACACAACAATATTACAGTGCAGCTGTAATTAAAAAAAAAACAAAAACCAAACCCAAACAATCCAGCATAGCCAATTCTATCAACATTTGGTAACTGAAGCACATCACTGATTTACATTCCTGATTAAATGATTTCAGGCTTGGTATGACAGAATTCTTTCTTGCTCACCTACAATAGCAATATGGTTAAACTCCAAATTATAGGACACTGTGTATTAACTTCATTTAATGTTAGACCTCTCTTGTCGAGACCTTCTGCAGATAATGAGTCCCCTGCTCCCCATGATAACATGATTCAACACATTTGTGAAATTATACCAGCACTTAGATAGAATGCCACAGTATTTTATTACCAATAAAAATGTTTTATCTTTGCTAAGACAAATCAACCTTTCGAAGAAAATTTTTATTAATTTTGAAAAAGTACACTTGCATTATGCAAAATCAAGCATAGTTAGCTCCTATTCAAATATAGACATAGATTGGTTATTACACTTAATGTGGATATTCTGCAGAATCTCTCTGGAAGATTTAGCAACAGTTACAGTATTGTTACATCAAATTAAATTGTTCTGAAAAGCATGTAATCACCCTTCCATGACAAAATTTACCCTAAAGAAATTGCAGTGATGAGTCCAGTGGGCAAATAAGAGGATGAAATGCTTTTTTTTTTTTTTTTTTTTTTTAATTTTTCTAAGAACCCAAAAAAAAAAAAAAAAAAGAAAGAAAAAAAAAGCCTGGCAAATATAGACCTGAGCCTAACAAGAACTCAAATAAAAGTTCAAAGGTTTGGTTAGACAGGGTCTTTAGAGAGCATATAGCCCAACCCATGTGTCACAAGAAGGGACAGCTGTGACTACACCAGGTTGCTCAAGGCCCTGTTCAACCTGATCTTGAATGTTTCCAGTGATGGGGCATTCACAACTTCTCTGGACAACCTCTGACAACATCTCATCAGCCTCACCATAAAAAATCTCTTCCTTATGTCCTGTCTAAATATACTGTCTTTCAATTTCAAACTATTGCCCCTTGTCCTGTCCCTTCAGGCCCTGGTAAAAAGTTTGCCACTTTTACTCATACAAATTAGACTTTCCCAAATTAAAAAAAAAATAAAAAATTAAATGCTATACTCATTTCTAGCCAGAAATTGCCTATCCTCTGGTCTGTGAGAGCATGAAAGGAGACCATAAGGGGCATACTCCATGAAGGATTTGGTGGTGTTGGTTGATGAGAAGCTCAACATGAGCCATCAGTGTACACTTGCAGCCCAGAAAGCCAACTGGATCCTTGGCTGCATCAAAAGAAGTGTGGGCAGCAGGTCAGGGAGCTGATTCTCCCCCTCTATTCCACTTTTATGAGATGCCACCTGGAGTACCATGTCCTGCACTGAACACAGCTTTTTCCCTGCTAAAAAATTTAGAGTTGTATCTCTGAATGCCAATATTTTATGTTACTATTTTAGTTTTTTTTTTAGTATATTACATTAAATCCTGTATGACAATATAGCAGTAATTACAGTACAGTACTACCAAGAAGTCCCATTGAAGAACGAGTGCCCTGTTCTAGACTGCAGACACTGAAAGAGAAAAGCTGCATTTGGAAGAGGTTTCAATCTATTTTAAGACAAAATGGAAAAATCCTAAAGTGAGAGAATAAGAATTCAGCAGAGATAAGTCTGAGATATTAGTAAGGATTCCCAGCTGTGTAGAATTTATGATCAACATTATTATACACTCTGGTGATCTTCCAGCCATTCAAAATAAGATATTAAAGACAAAATCAAAGGTAGGAGAAATATGTCCTTAAAAAAGGAAGATGCAACAGTTGTGAATTGCCACAAGCTTTTAAAATTAATTAATGATAGATAAGCGTCCACAAATGATATTAAATGATATTAAATACACCTAGTTCTTTTGCTAATTAATTCAAAGCTACAAATAGTGGATTCCTAGTATCTGTGGACAAAATGGACAGCAGAAAAGGTGAGTGCATCAAAGAAAGACATCTGGTCGATCCCAGGGGCTTCAAGTCATTCAGCACTGGGTAACTGTTCTAAACAAAATCAGGAAAGTTCTTTAGGTTGACCTAACATAGCTATCATTTTATAGTTTTTATATTTTTAGTGAACTGGATTCAGACTGATGTCTCTTCAGTATCCAAAAAAAAATGCCTATCAAGTATAAAATTAATTATAAGTTATTTTTGTGTTTAATTTAAAATACTTACATGTAATTATACATTATACTAAAAAGGCACTTAGATTCATCTGAAATACAATCAGAAATACATCACTGAAATACAATCAGAAGACAATTTTTGGGAACAGGCAATAATAATTTTAAAACATTAGAATTTTTTTAAGTTTTACAGAAATTCTTGCTGGGACTTTACTGATAAAGCTGATGAACATTTTTTTTTTTTTTAAATAAGTTCAGTCATCTCATGTCAATGCAACTCCTCATGCCAAAGTTTGGGAATGGAGTTACTCATCTAGAGAATTCCTCTCTTAGTCATGCAAAAAAGCACCTTGGGATAAAAAGACAAAGAATTCTGAAAGCATTTGCAAAAGAACTATATACACAGAAGCCAGATCAAAAGGAAACTCTGACAGGAGTGTCAAATAGCTGCCTGTGCTGGAAGCAGAACTAAATATTCTTCCCTAAACAAACAGAGCTACAAATCAGCTCAATATATGAATCATAGAATCATAGAATCCTTGGGGTTGGAAGGGACCTCGAAAGATCATGTAGTCCAACCCCCCCTGCTAGAGCAGGGCCACCTAGAGTACATCGTGCAGGAACGTGTCCAGGCGGGTTTTGAATGTCTCCAGTGAAGGAGACTCCACGACCCCCCTGGGCAGCCTGTTCCAGGGCTCTGTCACCCTTACAGTAAAAAAATTTTTTCGAATATTCAACTTGAACCTCCTATGCTCCAATTTACACCCATTACCCCTTGTCCTATCACTGGTCAAATATATATGTATATATATATATGCATATATATAAGCATATATATATATGCTTTACAGCATTTCCACTGAGGATGCAAAATGATACCTGCCGGTCTCAGAGAAATGGCTGGAGAAAGACCAGACCCAGGCAAGTGGGGGAAACTTTCCCACTGATCTTTGGAGGGCATCTAAGAGGTTGGTGTGATTTCCTTGGGCTGAGGCAGAAGTGCTACATGCAATGTGGCAACAGCTTCAGTGGCAAAAGAGGCTCCAGGTAGTGGACCCAGGCTAGAGGAGAGGCTGAGGGAGCTGGGGCTGTTCAGCCTGAAGAAGAGGAGGCTCAGGGGAGACCTCATCACTCTCTACAACTCCCTGAAAGGAGGTTGGAGCCAGGCGGGGGTTGGTCTCTTTTCCCAGGCAACTCTCAGCAAGACAAGAGGGCACGGTCTTAAGTTGTGCCGGGGGAGGTTTAGGTTGGATATTAGAAAGAATTTTTTCATGGAAAGGGTGATCAGACATTGGAACAGGCTGCCTGGGGAGGTGGTGGACTCTTCGTCCCTGGAGACATTTAAAAAGCGACTCGATATGGCACTCAGTGCCATAGTCTAGTGACTGTGGCGGTAGTTGATCAAGGGTTGGACTCGATGATCTCTGAGGTCCCTTCCAACCCAGCCTATTCTATGATTCTATGATTCTATGAAAAAGACCCTGTTTTTAAAACCAGAAATAACTTGCTGATCAGAATTTCACTGAAGTCTAAGGATATACTCATTGGTGTCTCAGAAGAAGCAAACAATTAATTATGTTTTTCTAGGGCATCTATTTTAGCTAGTTAGGAACGTGCTTTCTTGGTATTGATTTCTACCTTTAAGGTGGAGTAAGTCTTTACAGGTGATACAGTGTAAATTGTCTATTTTGTGACTCTAACATCATGTTATAATGGCCAAGAAATAAAGTGAACACCCCACATCACTCCATGTATTTATTTATTGAGAAAGTTAGTTGGAAATTGAGATTTTTTGAAACTGAGATTGCTACTTTTATTAATGAACACCTGGGCTGTGTATTTTTCATGAGGTGGTGACCTAATAACACCATGGTTAACATTAATGGCAGAATGCTACTTTGCATCCTGGGGACATTTTGGGTTGAAATGCACAAGCAGTAGCTTATCTCAAGAGTCTGAGGCAATCTGGAAATAAAACTAGAAAACAAGTGAGCAAACATTGGCAACAATAACAGAAAACCCTTTAGGAAATTCAAGAGCACGGGCTTCCTGTAGGTCCCCTAAGGAGAACTTTTCCTACTGATTTTTCCCCTATACATTCTACTGGAACTGTATAGAAATAGATCATAAAACTGACAACAGCTGTGATTATTTGTCTGTCTTCAGATATTTTGGTTTTTGCCTCTTCATCAGAACTTCTCAGGGTTTTAGAACTTTAGCCAATGTATTGAGGGAATGATGTGGGTGAAAGTAGATGAAGAATACATTCCCAAGACTTTCTGCCATCAGAGTTCTACTAATGCCTTTATCCTAATTTCTTGCCTTGAAAATAAGATTTTAAATGATCTAATGCTTCTTTTGATACCATCAACAAGAAAAACATCAAAACTTGTCAAAATGATGGCTGTTATTATGGTAATTTTTTTTCATCACTCCCATTGCAGAGCATTTATGATGTCAAAAAAAAAAAAAAAAAAAAAAGAAAAAGCCATCTTGCAAGACACAGCTTCTTCTTCAAAGAGTTTTCAGCTTGAGGGACTGAACAAATATGAGACAAGAAAAATAAGGACACAAAGTTCACAACTATAAATACAAATAATAAATGCTATCTTTGGCCTCTAGCTAGCTTTCTTGTTTCTCAAATAGGTGAACTGTGAACCTGGGTAAATTCAGCAAGGAAATAAGTTTTTTGTAGGATCCAGAAGGGCATGAGCTATGTTTTGATGCTGCAGAAAACTCAATAAGTTAAGCAACAATGGCATTTGTCATCTGTAAGGAAGATGGTTTTAGAAGAATTATAGCATAGATGGTCTTAGGAGATATGTTGTGTGCTACCTGGCTCAAGTGAGAGCTAAAGAAAAGTAACTAATGGAAGCCAAACATAAGGTCACAAGGTTTGGATATGAAATTTGACAGAAAAAAGGCAGAGATCAGATTCTAGGAAGGGTTAGGTGGAACAAAAGAAGATTTGGGACCTGAGTTCAATCTGTGAAGGAAGAGAAAATGAAGTGTGGTAGGACTCCTGGTGGTGGCACAAGAAAGGCAGTGGTAATTTTCTTAATTTTCCAGATGTATCAAAGCATTTCTCTGAAGAGAGATTTTCTCAGTTTATAAAACTTCCTCTTGATTAGTAGACTTCATCACCAGCACTCTTCTTTCCAAGGATTACTACACATCTGCCTCACCATTAATTTATGAAGGCTTATTATTTCTTGTGTAATGAACTATATCTCTTTGCAAATAGCAAAGTGTAGGGAAAGGGAGAGCAGATTAAAGTCCAGCTGGGCTAAAAAATAAATTGTAGCACACAAATTCTGGCTCTGCAATGGACTAGGAATGCCCCAGAGAGTTGTGCTGCCAGCTCCTGTGGTGTTATGATGAGTCTCATCCTATCCAAAATTTTATTTAAAGCCCTAGAGAGATCATTAAATGAATACTGCCATTCTAAGTTTCTGGACTAGTGGCTTCCAAACTTTCTAGACTGTGGATCAGCACCATCTCTTTGAATTTCACCATGCTCTCACAAATTCTGACTTTTAATTAGAAACACTAAATAGGCAATTTAACCTCACTGTTTTAGACAGTCCTAGGAATAAGACCCAGATTACACACTACTGTTTTACAAGGGTTCATTGGCTCAGGAGCTCATTTTGGAGCTGAGAATTCATAGATGCAGAAAATCCACTTGAACCATCATTCCCTAAAGGGCTCAAAGGACTGAAGGTTGATCTCCCACTTTAAGCCCATCTTTCTACCCCTCTTTACATCAATTCCTCTCTTCTACCCAGGTCCAAACCTGAGTCATTCTCCTTGTTCATTTGTAATTCCCACCTGCCTGACTTCCAGATGTTTCTCTCTTCCTTCCCTCATACTTATTTTGCAGTACATCCTCCAGTCCCCTCTTACCTAGTTCTGTCCCAGGTAAATTGCAGCATTAAGTGTTTTGGACTTTTCCTGCAAAGATGTCACATCCCATTACTGAAATGCATATTTAGAATTCGGAAGAGACCACTTTGTTACAATAGTATCAAAGCCTGTCACATTTTAGGTCTGTTTTACTTGACAGCATATCTTTGGAGAACAGGAGACTACATAGCTCGTAAATGATATTTTGACAGCTCCTTGTTAATCTGCCCCCTCGAGATCAGTTTCTCCAGGTCACTTCTTTAAAGCAAAGGGCCCCTTTTTTTTCCTTTTGTTTTTTTAGTTGCATTTCTTCTCCTGCCACCCATGATGTGTTCCAATGCCTTGGCATAGACAGAAGGGGAGACAGGAGAGGGAGGAGTTGGCTCTTCACAGGTGACTGTGATGTTTGACTGATGGGTTGGTTGTTGCATTGCCTTTCCTCCTTGGTTCTTCTCTTGATGTAGAAGCATAGGAAGCAAGCAGTCAGAAAAAAAATAGGGTATAACTTTGAACAAAATAGTAGCAGTCCTCAGTTATGTCCCAAATTCAGTAAAAAACATTGCTTCTCAACAATTACTAGAGTATTTGGTTTGTGATGAGGTGAATTTTTCAGATACTTATGCTTTATGTTTACCAATAACTGCTGCTTCTGTTAAATGTAATTAATCAAGCACTGAATCACTTTTAGAGGTTCTGCTTTGCTTTCCTGTTTTTTTTTTCCCCAAAACTGAGAACTTTACATCTTATAGAGACTGTGCCTTAATGATGCCAGCAAAAAGGAGACCTTTTCCTCTAATAACTGATTCTAAAAAACACCTGTACTCCTGTAATGAACAGAGATTTTAGTCTCAAGGGGGAAGGAGTATGTTCCATCTAGTAAGAAAAGCACTGGGAGATACCAAGTGGCATTGATGATCTTCTCCCTTAGCAGCAATGGAAAAATGCTGCTTGTACTCATGGTGCTTTTCAGGTACTTACATTTGTACTTGGCATAGCACAAAAGATGGTGATGAATGCTCAATGTTTAGCATATATGTTAATATAATCTTCTGTGTTTTGCATAAATGGTTTATATATACATGTGTACATGTGACACGTAGATTACTTAGGATATTCAGACACAGTTTTATAGAACAATTTGAGTTGCAAGTGACCTCTAAAAGTCATCTAGTCCAATGCCCCCATAACTGCCTATAGATAAACCTCTGTATAGGTGGGTTACTGATGTTTCATGATGGTTACTTCTCAGGAGTAAAAGTCATTGCTATATTTTTTATTCAGACTTAAACAAAAAGAACCCCAGCCCTTCCCAAGATGCATGGCTGCATTGCTGTCATTGACATTCATAGTAGAGATTGCACTCAGAGGCAGCATCACTGTGACAACTTGAAAAAAATAAACTGTGGGAGTTATAAAGATCAGGAAACTGTCATTGCTACTTGGAAACAAATGAGAATGTGCACGTGAATCCCTCAATTTGTCACATTCATTAGGGGAGCGATGGCTGATCCGAGTGTTTCAAGTGACCCTGAATTTTCCTGATTTATAATAGGCAAATTATGAAATAAACATAAAGTGCTGGGTAAAACACCTCTTTGTACAAAATTCTGTTCCATCTTAAACTGCAGGAGAGCATTTAACCATCTATTTCTCTGACCTGGCTCTGGATTGGAGGGCTGAGTTAATTTTTCTTTTAAAAAATTGTGCATAATACTGAAATACTTGCACTATTACTTTGACCTTAAGCAAAAAAGAGTCTTAAAAATGGGAATACATTTTTACACCTTTAGAAGACATAAGCAAATGTTCATATGAAGCTTGTCATTTCTTGGCTCTCACATTCTTGAGCCATTTATCTCTTATTTGAATGGAAGGTTGTCCAGAAGAGCTGTACCTGCAAGCCAAACACTCCTATTAGCCCATCCATCCTATATTCAGCATATTCAGTATCTGCAAATAGAGGCCAGTGTGCTTCTCCACAATTCAACATGTTTTGTAGGTATTTTGCCAGCTTCTGAAAAACAAAATGTGTCACAAACTTTGTAGATGACTGTATTCCACAGAGCTTAGTGGTCTTCCAGTCCTCAGAAACAGGCAGTTTATTGAAATTTGCAAAAATTGTGTAACTTTGAAGAGATCTCTGTAAAATACTCATTTTACTAGACTTTCTGGGTAAGCCACTGCTTTGGACTTTGTATCTGTGGGTCTTGAGCACAAAGTGAGTGCAAGCCCTCTGAACAGCAGGCAGTAGCTTGTGGGATCCAGGTCTAAGAGCACAGGGATCTCAAAACCTATCAACAAAACATGATGGGACAGATGACTATCTGATAACAAAACAACATGGGGACAGCTGTAGCTTTTTAGCAGGTTCTTCCTTGACTGTTTACTTACTTGTCTCCGGAGCTCAGACAAATTTAAGAGGGAAGACAAGTCTGTATCTGACACATGACAAAGCAGCAGTGAAGAAACAGGAGGTGTGGGCTAGCAACCACCCAAATCTCTTCAGAGAGATCCCTGGTTGACGTGTGAGCATGTCAACAACAACCATGTCTACAGCTTGGCAGTTGTAGAAACAACTCCAGCAATCACTGGATACAAGTTCTGTAAATAAATGCCTGGCATAGCTCTTGTACCTGATAAAATTTGCTATGCATCAAACACATGGAGCCATTAGAACTCCTAATTAAAAAAAAACAAACCAAACCAAACCAAACCAAAACAAAACACAAAATCTACCTTTCTCTCACAGAAGAACCAAACTTTCCTCCTTTACAATTCTGTATGCTGGTGTTTAAGGAGTCACATGCTGGAATTACTGCAGAAGTGGAATAAAATTATATGGTTTTGGTATGTTTTCTAGTCCTTCCCATTTTCTTTCCTAGTGGACTGTTCTTTGTTTTCTCTTCTCTTTGCCATGAATCTAAACCCAAGTAAGACTAAAAGAAGATGACTCACCTCTAGGCAGCTTTTAATCCACTTGGCTTTCAACTTTATGAACTGAGTCCTTCAATGTATTGGTTACAAAAATACTATAATATGGATATGTGTCATTAGTAAGAAGCTTATTTTGTTGAGTTGGTCTATCAGCAAAAACCAAAGAGCAGGACATCATTAAATTCATCTGAATCTAATATTAATTCCCCAAAGTAAAGCAGCAGCATTAACTAGCAGTAGTTTGGGGAGTTTCTATGGCCATCCAGCTTCAAGCACGAGGTCTGCTGGGAATGGTTTTAACTCCTGGCATGCAACCACACGACAGACTGACAGCTGGATACGCAAAGAACAAGAAGATGAATGCTTTGGAAAGGAAGCTTTTAAGGCTTTGGAAACGTCAGCCAGCCATGAATGTCTCATGACATAAGGATGTTCCCCAAACATGCAATTATGAGTTTAGAAGCTTGTACTGACACAGCAAATGACACTGATTTCTGATCATTATCTCCTCTGACACTTCAGCAGTGGCTGATTTCTCTTGGATTTAACAGTGGGAAAGGAGGTACCTGAAGTCTCCCTCCACCTCAAGCAATATTTGCAAGCTTTTATAATGTGCTGGGATAAAAAGGGTTCCTAAAATAGATCAGGGCATGAAGGGTAGCATAACTTAGAAAATCTAAAACCAAGAGCTTAGTTTAAAAAGTGATAGAAAGGATCTTTCACAGGAGATCAGAAATAGGGTTTAGGCAGAAGGCACTCTTGAAGGAACCTGTTCTTTATGCTCTGTTCAGAAGCAACCATCTTCGCTGTTATTATACATAGGGCTCATTCTCTTGAAGGCTAAATATGAGAGGAAGAGCACAAAAGCTTTAAATTGGAGTGGGCACTATAAAGAAGGTCACTTTATGGAAAGCATGAGGCGTAATTTGGAGAAGAATGTTAATACCAGCTATATCAGATTGAGAGGAAGCTGGAAACAGCATATGTTCTAATATTGTCTTTTATTGATTTTGCTGCCAACATCCCACTCCAACAATGTTACAGCTGCACTTCAGGATTCTTAATGGAAAGGGATGGAGAAAATCAATATACAGAGCTTGCTTCTGCTCCCATTGAAGTCAATGTGAGTTTCATTATTAACAGCAATGAGTACAGGAAAGAGTTCAGGCTGTTTTGTCGTTTCATGTTTGTTTTTTCTTTCCATTTTTATTTAACCTCCTAAGGAGAAATGTGTACTGTTATTCTGGTTTAGAAATGTCCCATTTAAATCGGGCAATTCCCCTACCAAACTGCAAGTCTATGCACTCAGAAATGATGCCCTGCTTTATGAAACCCAATGAAAAATTATAGCCTGTATCCTGAACTGGGAAAGTTATAATAAAAGATATAGGATTTGAAATAAATTCTACTAACAAAATCATTTTTTTCTTAAAACATTTTCAGTCAGATATAAAGCAAATAAAAACAGTTTAGCTTTTACTGCCTTGTAAACCATTACTTTCAAGGGGCATTGTTTGCTCTATTACAAATAGAGGGGATACACCCAAACTTCTTTTCACTACTACTTTAATGCTATTTACACAAAATGAAATACACTAAAATTATCTCCAAAATTATAAGCATCATCCTCATTCCAACAATATGCTGTTAATTTTGTTCCAGTATGAGTGCAAAACATATTTTACCATGCTGTCAAAATCAGATACTAAGAATGTCAATAAAATGACACTAAAATAAATGTAAATTTAGATTGCTGTCACAAGTGGCTGCTTGGTTTTGTGAAGATGTTAGGTTGCTATAGCATTTTCCATAGCAACTTTGCATCTTATTACATAAATAATCCCTCAGTGTCCTTAAAGCTTCCTAAAAACAGGATTAGATCTATTCTCATATGTAATGATCCTGCATAAAACCTTATCAGTATGAAATACCCAGAAAACATGATAAAATGTAATCTAGATAATAGTACTTCTGGCAGTTGAAAAGCATCAAAGCGCAACAGAGTTGTTTTGTAGTAAACGGGATGTCCTCCTAAAGCCCATATGAGGAAAATGCCTTTGAAGTGTCTGCTTCCTCTAAAAATTGAAAATCAGGTTAACCCTTTCACTGCCGTGCCCACAGGACCAGCACACACCTTCATCCCAAAGCTGAGATGTCCCGTGTGATCCAGAGGCTCTGGACCAGTACCTGGGACAGGGTGAGGCTGTTTTTATTCCTTAGGGAAGAACTGGCAGCTACATTTGGCCCTGATTCATCGAGGCATTTCTGCTAAATTCTGCTGCACAAGAAGCATTATTTAAGTCCAAATGGACTTAAAAGCAGGGGCATAAAATTAGACCCTGAATTTCAAACTATTTTTGTAAAAGCTGTGGGGAAAATGGAATGCATTTTAAGGCACGAAATTGGAGTCTGTCTGATAATAACAGCTCTGAACTGGCATGCTGTGAAAGACACTAGAGCAGACTTTTGCTGCCATGGAGGGAGTAATCATCTTGTGCTGCTTTCTAGTGATCATCCTTGTTAGTCCCAGGGAGCAAAACTGGACTGCTGTGTCCAGAGCATTTCCATTCAAAGGGAAGTTACCCCACTTGCAGAGCTCAAAAGGGTTACTCAGCTGTCCTCTCCGACCAGAGAGGAGATTGTGTCATTCTGGTGACAATTCACTGTTTTGTATTTAAAATGTGTTTTTTTCTTCAAGATGTTTTTATGAGAGCTGTTTAGTAGCTTCTGTTAACAGGTGTTATTTTCCTCTTCATACGTCTTGATATGTTTATTGCTGCAGGTCTGATTAGGACACCAGCTGCTGATGGCTTTGAGTTGGTATTGATATATTTGAGGAAACAAACAATGCTAGCCCATTAATTTTTTAGGGCAAATACAATTTTTGTTATTTTACATTGTCTTTATCTGCAAATGTTTGAAAGGAAAATGGTCAAATTACGGTCCTGCTAAATAACGGGATCCATTTCAAAAGATTTGAAAAACTATGGGGTAGGTAATGACTGCTATAGGAGATGTAAGGAGAGCAAAATAAACAAGAATTTTGTTTATAAAAAAAACTGCCATAAAACCTAAAAGATAAGACTTATAAGAAAGGAGGGGAAAATTATCTGATCCCTGGGACCAGAAAGAAGAGGAAGATCTAACACGAGATCTGCTGTGACACTGGGCCAGGTTGAAGAAAAGGAAGAACAAAGCTCAGCTCCATGCAGCTGGGGCTCAGCAATTCCTACTGAAAGATGTAATAAGCCATATAAAGCTTTCCTACCACTTTAATCCAGCTCTAAAACACAGCTTCTGTTCCATGTGTGCATCTCATCATCATTCGCCTTAGAGAAAGCAAGAAGAGGATTGCATTGCAAAGAAAAGATGAATAAGCATTGCACAGATCACTTTGGTGTTCTTTCAGGCTTTTTTTTAAGAGTTGCCAGGCTTGCAGCTTTCAAGACAGACTTACAAACAATACCAAAAAGCCTGTTTTGTGCTGTTTGCACCAGGGTGCTGCTTTTCAAATACTGACTTACACCCTTCTGTGAGACAGACTGCCCACTCTTCAGCCTGTCTCCTGTGGCAAGGGATTCAGCTGATGCTGCAAAGAGGACAAGTCAGTTCAGGGGAGAACGTAAAGATCTAGGCTGCTGTTCAAGACAGAAAGAGCTTCAGTGTTTAATTTTGGTGACTGCTTTAGTCACCAAAGGGTGGAGGGCAGTGCCAATTTTTTGTGCTCAAACTGGGCTTGCACTACACAGCTTGCAGTTTATTATTTGTATGCAGTCCTCAAGATGTTATTGTTACTTCATCAAAGGTGGTGAAATGTTCCATGAGCCCAGTGAGTGGGTTATTGCAAGACCTTTCAGCCAGAGAGAGCCCTATACTGAGGTGTTTCTGACCCACGTGGACAGGAGTGGAAGAGGATGAATGAAAGGAAGCATGACTGCCTCTATTTGATAGTAGGGAACTGAGATAACAAATTCCTTGATTAATCCAGGTGTGTGTGTGTGTGGGGAGGGGTATGGAGCAGAGCTGGTATTTGTCCCAGAGCTCTGGGATCCCAATCAGAAGCCTGAAGCATGTGAGTGGTGTTCCCTCAGCCCTCCACATGGATTATCAAAGGTGGTGAAGTGTTCCATGAGCCCAATGAGTGGGTTATTGCAAGACCTTTCAGCCAGAGAGAGCCCTGTACTGAGGTGTTTCTGACCCATGTGGACAGGAGTGGAAGAGGATGAATGAAAGGAAGCATGACTGCCTCCATTTGATAGTAGAGAACTGAGATAACATAAATTCCTTGATTAACCAAGGTGTGTGTGTGGGGAGGGCATGGAGCAGAGCTGGGATTTGTTCCAGAAGTCTAGGATCCCAATTAGAAGCCTGAAGCATGTGAGTGGTGTTCCCTCAGTCCTCCACATGGCTCATGAAACTTTCTTTTCTGCAGTGCCAGCCACAGATCTCTTGCTGAAGCCGAGTTGCTAGAATTAATGGCACATTGCCAAGAAGTGCACAAGGAAAAGATTAACCCACCTCCCCTTAAAGTAAAATTACAGGTGCCTTCTAGGCATAAACCAATCTTCAGCTCTTTTCTACAATGTGCAGCTTCACTTCAGTAATTCTTAAAATTACTTTGGAGGCTTTTACATGTGGATCCTCACTCCTGGTGTCAGCAGGTGGGAGATGAAATATCCATAAATCCTGATAGTTCTGAAGATTTTCATATATCCTCTAGACTCCAGCACTGAACCTCTTCTCTCCCCCACTTCCCTGAGCTAATGCTTGTAGCTGCACGTTGACTTTCAAATGTATTAGCTGAGTTGCCAATCATCATTATTATTTTTTTCTTAGCAATCTCTCAGCTTTACTTCAGCAATCCTCTTGTCCCTTTCAAACTCTGAAATCCACATTGCAGGAAAAAAAAATAATCACTTTTTAAAGGCTGAATTTTGTAATAAGCCACCATTTTAAAGAAAAAGCTGATCCCACAGCTGAGGTTCACTCAGTCCCAGGTCAGCCTTTTGCTAGCTTTCCCCATCATGCAAATGGCCCTTAGTCTGTGAAACCAGGAGGATTTCCTATAAACTAGGCAGGTATGCCAAGTTCAGCCAACTTACTGGTTTCCCTTGTGGGGCTCTTCAGGGAGGGCATCCTGCAACAGACTGGGATGCTTTCCAAAAAAAAAAAAGCAGAGAGTGATGCCTTCTTTTTCCTTGAAGATTCAATTTGCACATGATAAAGTAGGGTACTAACTAAGCCTGCAGAAACACCCAGAGGAGCAGAATGTTTTTGCATAGGAGACAGCATCCCATCCCTGCAACATGGACTGAGGCTGGCAGAGAGATCCAGGAGACTAATGGTCCCATTTCTCACTCTAGCTCTGCCACTAGGTCACTGGTATCAGTATATGAAGTACATAAACAATGAGAAGATCAATTTTCACCAATTCCTTTGGTGAAAGAAGATTTAAGCCTAGAACAGAGGGACACACTTTGCAGCAAATGCCCCCAAACCTGTTCTGCATTATCACAAGTAGCAAATCCAAATCTTAATAGTCTGTAGTAGATTTCTAATACACACTTTGATCTCCTGCATAACTTGGCATCTTGCACAAATTGATGAAAAGATGCAAAACACTCAGAATAACAGTTTTTTCACCATCTCCTCCAAATCTCCAGCACTTATTCTGTACAAGGGCCTCAGCAAAATGTAGCATTCCTCTGAAGCCTGAAGTCCACCAAGTCCAGGTAAGCATTTAGGCATTGAAGCTTTTTGTGCTGCCTTAGGACTTGAAAGTGTTGCATTGTGTTTTCAAATGTAGGTTCAATCCATCCTTTTTTTTTTTTTTTTTTTTTCCTTTTTTGAGGATGATGAAAAGGTTTCTCTTCAGATATCCTAGAAGGGAGTTTCCTTCTAGCCAGTCTAGCTGCAAGGAAATATGACAAACTCAGTGCTGCACTATCCAGATGCTCACAGATGTGGAGTTATTTCTGAATGAAAAAGGCTTAAGTTAACAGAAGAAATTATGGTGGGAGACTTCTGAAACTGCAGTTGACCAAGAAAGTGGTCTCAGGACTTGAAACTGTAGAATTAATTGAGCCTCCTTGTACTAGGGATGATTTAATTCAGTGAACTAGTGAAAAAAAGACCTGACACAGGTGTTGGAACCTGGGGGAATATCTACCACTTATTGTAGCTTTGGGGACTGTAACTACCCAGGAGTGTTGTTCCCACTGTCGAGTAGGGTATGTTGAAGAATAATGTTCTCAAGAAAATTGTTGGAATGGCAGAACAGGCAATCCAGAACTCTGGAACTACCCGAGCCAATTCATCATGTCTTGCTGCTTCAGCCACTTTTGGATTTAGACTTCTGAGCCTTTATGTGAGCATGCTGTCCTTGAATTGGAGCAGTACAGTATCTTCTTTGGGTTATTCAGGCTTTGCCCTTCCCATGGTTAAGCATTTAGACAAAATATTAAGAAAAGGGTTTAAAAATTAAAGAAAGTGCCACTGTTTTCCTGCTGTACAGAATTGTTTCGTTATGGTAAAATATTCTTTAAAAGACATTCTTTGTAGAAAAGATGCTACTGTGAATACAAATAGCCACTCCAGTGATATAAATAGGTGGTTCTGGAATAACATACACTTAAGAAAAAAAGCATAAAGGGAAAGAGACCAATATAAATAGTAATTAAAAAAAAATGCTATAAAAAAGAAGAATCACTCCTTCATACATAAAAAAGAAAAAAAATTATTCTCTCACTTTCTTTTTATTTACCAATGTTTTACAACCGACATATTTTCTGATATATCTCCAAGTTCCCTCTATTATCAACAACAGAAGAGTAAAATCCACTTGCTTCAGTTGAAAGTGCAATGTTCGACGAAGAAGACTATAAAATTAATTTTAGAACTGGATGACATTATATATGCAGCAGACTGGATGAACTTCACTAAGATCAAGAGGATGATGAATGGTACAATTGACAGTGATGAACAAGTACTCATGTGGATTAATATCACTAAATTTTGAGACAAAATGCAACACAATGCTGGGATTGCTACTGTTATCACTGACGAGACTTAAGTCCCCACATTATAACAATGCAAATAAACTGAAGGTGTTTGGGATGAACACTGTAGAAATCTCAGATATCAAAACACCTGATAGAAATGCCCCTTTTCACAGAAGAAGACCAAAGTCACTTTCCTATTTATCATGTTACAAAAAGAATGAGCATCATATCTCTGCCCTGAGCATGCATATTTAAAAACAATAAATGCTAGGTATGACAGCTCAAGAATCATTACTCCTTCTGGACTGCAGGGTTTGGGTATTTCTGGCTCTACCTTCCTCTTGTTGATTCTGGTTGCTTCCCCTTCTAAGAGTGGAGATAGTCAGGGTAAAATGAATAGGCAGACAAAAAAATCTCCTATTGCTAGTTTTTTGGGTTTTTTGCAGAGACCCATATTCTCAATTCTAAATGTTAACTACTGGTGTCTAGAAAATTCCAACCCGCACAATTAGTCAGGCAAAAATTAAGGTTGCCCTTTACAGGTTTTACTGTTTCATTTTTCTTCCAGGAAAAAAATTAAATCTCCTCCTAAGAGAGATGCTGTAGTAAAAAATTCCCTCCAGTCTTTACATCTGGAGCCATTTACCTCACACAGCATCTTGTCACAGGAGGAGCCAAAGAGCTCTTCTCTAAGTAGGCTTGAATTCACACTTTTGTGCAGGCATACAAGGACTTGGAATCATCTAATGGGTGAAATTCTGTCCTTTCTTAACATAGTGCCTGTAGGCTAGGGCCTAGATCAAAATTATTCTCATCATCAGAATCCCAGTCTCTTTTCATCTTGCTCTCTCGTTCTTTCTCTTCCTTAAAGGTCACTGCTGGCTGGTAGTTCTCAGTCATGCTTTGAGTTCAGCCTCTGTAAATTGGCTTTCAGAAGATGAGTGTCTGGGCAGGCAAACCCGTATAGGCTGCTCACAACTTTATTAGCTGATGTCAAGAAATTGAGCAAAGGGTCCATCCAGATCATGTTACCAGTCAGTAACTCAAGCAGCTTCTGAGCTACCTTTTGCAGTGTCCACTCTGGATAGCAGAGTATTTGTAGAAAGCTGAAAAATTTGCTATTCTTCCCACATGGTGCAAGCATCCTTTTTCTTTCTTTCATGATAGCCATCTAACAAGAGTCAAAGTAATACAGTTGGCAGTACCATATTGTAAAATATCTACCCTTAAAAGTTCGTTCCACAGAGCACACAGTAAAAATAGAAGAGCATATTTGTTAGAGAGCTTATACATTTCTATGTATTGGTTAAAATGAAAGGCAAGTTTTAGAGAATACGGACTGAAAGAGAACTTCAGCTGGTCACATTAAGACAATTTTACAACCATGAAATGAAAGGCTGTTATGCAAGACTGCAGAGAGTACCCTAAAGTAACCTAATGCTTCCAGTCAGGAGCAGAGGAAAAGAATTTTCATCATTATAAATTGTAGCATGTGACAGACACCTTCCAGAGACAGCTTACATCATTAAAATAACTAATTTATGAGGGTTTAAAATAAGACACTGTCTTATATAATCAACCACTAATATGTCACTCATTATATGTGAGCTTTTGTTTGCTTTTAAAAGAATACAACACGGTTATATATGTGACATTATAGAGGGATTTGGCTTTACCTGAATCATCTACTCTCAGCTTTTTACTGGGATTGTCACCACTGTCATCATCGGACATTTCCATCTCCTCTTCCCGGCGAATTCCCATGAGCTGTTCACTGTGAGCATTTCGGAGCTCCTAAAACCCAAAAATAACCTTTTGTCAGTATTAACTTCCATAAAGTCATTATGTAGTAATTAGTATCTGTCTTTAATACTGCTCTGATTTTAATTATACACCATTTATCATTGTAATCATGTTTTTTTTTACATGAATATTTATAACAACAGTAGCACAGGGCATTCTTCATGTGAAAGAACGGAGTTTATCAAAGTTAACATTCAGGGAAAACAAGAGAGGAAGTCAGTCTTTACACTGAATGATCTTTAATTCTCCTAAACATAGCAGAAGGCTTTAACAGCAGGGATGATGCTTAAAATTTCATATAAAGCAGGCTGATAAAGGGATTGTCAGCCTGCTTAATGTATAATTCCTGCTTCTCTCTGCCACTCGGCGTAGGATTCACCTGGCAAAATTCAGGTGTCTCCCTTAAACAAAATCATATTAACTACACCCTGAAAGTGCCCAAATCTCTCTGTGCATGGTGAAGGGAGCCAAGGGCAGCTGGTGCAGATGGAAGCCTTTATACTGTAGGTGCCTGATGCCGGGCAAAAGAATCTCATCCCCTGTCCCTATGCCAAGATTGCCTCGGACCTAAAAGATCCCGCCTGAAAAAAATCTCTGCATCCTGATCCAAAAGGAGTGCCAGGGTGAACAGCTGGGCCTCTGGGCGACCACCACAAGGACAGGCAGGCAGGCAGGGAGCCTGTGCACATGTCACTAGGTAAATGATCAGCAGGCACATGGGCTTTGTGGGAGTCTGGGCAGTCTTTGTTCTGGGGAGAAAAGCTGGCGCGGGTGGAGCGTCTGGCTTTTTAATGGCAGCACCGGGAAGATTGAGAGGACTCTATTTTGTTCTAATAATCCTGTCAGGTGTAACACGGGGATGCTGCACCGTGATTAGTGTAGGCCTTTTCAGGCTGCAGACAGCTAATTTTTCTGCCAACAAAGAGCTTAATTCCCAGAGAGGTGGTTTGAAATCTTCGAAACAAGGAAGAGATGCATGGAAGGGGGAGACGGCACCAAGGAGTCCAATCACTGCTCCCTGCAATTAATAATAAGTTGTCAGAGAGGGACTGGATGGAAAAAGGGAAAGCATTTCCCTTGAGCTGTACCCTTGGTTCATCAGCAAATCTGAAATATTCTGATAAATGCATAGGTGTCCATTAAGGCAAGGAGGCTAATTAGTGGGCGTTTTATATGATAATTATTTCAATTTTTAAAAGTGATTAAAAAGGTAAATTGTCAACCTGTGCCTCATGCAATCAGAGGCACCTCTGGAAGAAACTAGCAAGCTATTTCTTAATTCCTTTTTGGAAAAGGCCACCTGCACTTTTTCCTGGGGAAATATACTACATATGTGAGCAGACTTCAGCTTGCATTTATTCCCTCTTTAGGGGATAAATGTCCTTGATGCACCAGTGCCTACATTATCAGCAAAGCCAATAAACTTCTGCAGAGAATGTCTATGGGCATGAATGTTTGCTTGGGGTGTGGGTTTCAAGCAAGGCTTTCTTAAGCTTATCAAAAAAGGGAAAGTGATCTGGTAATTAAACAAATTAGCTGATAATGTCATGGCTAGAAAATACGATACAAATCAAAGATGTCATTTGGTACATTTAGATCATTTCACATCCAAAAATCAGGCATTTCTAAAATACATCAGTTCAGCAAATGCCTTTGCATGGTTTTGGAGTGGTTTTGTTGTCCTCTTAGGAAAACAAAAGACAATAATATTTGAAAAAACAAGTAGTGAATTAGCATTTTTGGAAAGTCCAACTCTTATACATTTCAATTTATGAAATATTTAGAAGCCAGCAAATGAATGACACATCACATCCCTTTACAGAAGATCAGTTTAAGAAAGATTTGGCTTAATGTAATTGAAATAAGCAACTAGTAAATCATATTTTCATACTTTTTAAAAGGATAAGACAAATGTCAATCCCCAGCTTCCCAACTTTCCATTGATCAATGGCTTTATTCACTACTTATATGAAATATTTGTGAACAAAATGCAAAATACAGTTCGTACCAATAAATTATGCTAACATTTTATTTTCAGTGTCCCAACATTGTGAAGTCATTTGGTATTCACCATAATAGCACTGATATTAAAGAATCCATTTGGTATTCATCTGGATGTTACATTTAGTGCCATCGGTATTCAACTGTAATTCAGCATTAGTTAATGGGCACTTAAAATGTTATCCAAATGTTTTATATCACAGCACTTCAGTGTTTCTCAAACTAAGTGTACAACACTTATTTTACAAGTATACTACAAAATAATTAAATAAGTGCATCTTACCTTCTAAAGTTTTTATTCTGATACAGAGAAAAATCATTTAGAAGACTGTGATATTAGCAATCAACGCACTGTACTACATGAAAGTAAGCCAAGTGTATTTAAGTTGCTCATATTAAAAAAAAAAAAAAAAAAAAAAAGAACAAAGAAAGAAAACAAAGACAGTGGTACTTACTTTTTAAAATACAGGCTCATAGCGTATTTACTGAATTAAAAACGAAAGCTGGATGACCAAAACACAGGATGAGGTCTAGTGCTTCCTTTGCTGCCACTTGCAGCAAGGGGAATTAGAATTCCATTTCCTCTGCTTTTGCTTATGACAGTCACACATGCATGGTCCCACACTGCTAACTCTGTGGGGCTGTATGATCACATTTATATTGGTTTCTTTGCAAGCATAATACTTGGAATCAATACAAGTTATGTATCTACTATTTTTAAAGATGAACATAAAACAAATGCGAAGGAGTATGTGATAATTCTGGACTTAATATGCTTATGTCATGACTTAGGAAAGAAATTCTCTATTTTATTTTTCAGGCAAAGTCATCTTAGAATGACCATATGATGGCACGAGAAAAAAGAAATCTTTGCTGCAGAATGCTTCTTTTAAAAAGAGATCACTATGGCTCCTAAAAAGATATTTTTCATAAATAACTCTTATTTCTATCCTTAGTTGAAAATATTGTTCCTCATTTCACTACTTCAGTTCATTATTTTAGATAGTAAACATAATCCTCCAATGATTTTCCAAATCTTTCATGAAAAATAAAAACACATTGCTCTCTGTCTTGGTGTTATTTAATGACTATTATCATAAAGAGAGCAACGGGAGCAATTCATACTGTAGATGAGACAGTGTAATGGCCATTTGATTAACAGCTAAAACAGTAGCCATAAATATTGCTGAGTGCACTATGTCCAGCTACAATCACACTCGTTCTGTGTCAATCCAGCTGTGAGATGATGGATAGAAAGTAATAATAAAATCACCAACCTCAGAATGCTTTCGCCAAATGTCTATGTTCTTTCGCTGGGCTTTCGAGAAATGGTCCCAAGCTTTTTGTCTGGTAGAAGCGTTGAAAACGGCGACAATCTGCTCAACTTTGGTGAACAAGGAAGTCAAACAAGACAAGCAATTTATGTTGTGATCACTATAGAGAAGCAAAGCAAAGACACTAGGAGTCTATGGATGATGTCATTACTGAAACAACATCATCAATATCCATCCAATGATGTGTCTTTTGTACTTACATTTTAGCAATGTTGGAGATGTCTCCCTTCAAGTCTGCCTCCATAACTTTTAGTCTACACAATGTACAACTAGGTACCAGAAAAAAACCAGGCATGCACCTGCCTCCCAGTGATATCTGCTACAACTCTTTGTGTAGCCACGTGTCCCTGACAGAGTGGCTACAGGTCTGTGAGTACTGAAGTGATGCTCCAGGCATAAACCTGACGCGTGCTCCTCTGCAGCAGCTGGGTGCAGGTGAGCAGGCTGAGCAAATGAAAGGGGGAAAGACAAGCAGGCTCTGCTGTGAAGGGTGACTACCTGATGGCAGGGGTTTGTCA
This sequence comes from Calypte anna, assembly GCF_003957555.1. Taxonomy (NCBI): domain Eukaryota; kingdom Metazoa; phylum Chordata; class Aves; order Apodiformes; family Trochilidae; genus Calypte; species Calypte anna. Next base: position 167,982,303 of record NC_044244.1, read on the forward strand.
GCAACTGAGCCATACATCAATCCTGAATTCTATACCTAAAGCTGCTGCCTATCCTTTATTTCATACAAAGAGGCTCACCTGGGGTGGGTCGCTCTGTCCATGGCCTGTGTGTGTTTATGTATAGGAACAGTCACATTTTTGTGAATCTAAGACGAAGAAGAGATGTGAAATGGGCTTCCCTCATTCAGCTCTAATGAATTTGGTTTTAAGCCAGAAATCAATATTTAGGGGACTTAGCTAGGATAATTAGGTTTTTAGCTAATCAGAACCTTTTCTCCCAATACTCTTTTCTTTCTCTTTGCATCAGTTACAAGAAACATCCTCCTTCCACAACAGTGACCTGCCTAGGAATGGCTTAGCTAAGATTAAGTTGATTGGATCCCCACACAGCTAATCAAAGGACCACCAAGAAATCCAGATTTTTTACAAACAACCTGGACTGTCACCCTGAGTGAGTAGCTGTGGTGACCTATGAACTCAAACTGAAAAATGCTTCAACTCCTTTGCAAGGTTCTTGGCTATTTATCTCTTTAGATTCCTGGACTGATTTGATATCCACTGTTTGGCAAAGCTGCAGCTTGCAGCTCCTTCCTCCCCCTTCTTCCTCTGAGACATGGTGGCAGGAGTGCTGTAAAACCCTCTGTTCTGGTCTCTCATAGAGCTGAACAAAGGCTGCTCTCTTTCCCCATTCACTTCTTTCAGACTCAGGAAGACTACAACATTTTCAATCACGCATAGAAGCTTTTCTTTGCAATCATTGGGGCTGGTTATTTAACTTCTAAAGCAATAGAAAATAAATGTCATCTTTGAAAATTATTACTTATACGTCACTTATGCGAAAGCTACTTGTATGTAGTTTATACTAAAGCCTCAAAACTACTGTGATAATCCAATCAGTTTTGATCTATTCAAGTTTTAACAGCAAACATGATAATTTCAGCCTATTACAACTTTCTTGGAGTTAAAGGTGGATGCATTAAAGGAATCTATGCCGTGTATATTTATTCAATTAATTTGAAAAGAATAAAAATGGTAAAGCACTTCATTATTATGTGTATTGAAACTGCAGCTAGAATTTAATTACTACTGTTGTGTTGGTGACCCAGGTGCTCAGAAAATCTTGCTTAATTAACAATCTGGTTTTAGTTTGCAAGTGGAAATTCAAGTAGAAAAGATTCGCAAAGATATGAAGCAGAGCTGGTTTATCACTTTCCATGACTCAGTATTAATAAGATCATCTGAATTTTGAAAAACATTTGAACTTTAAAGTGTTTAATTTCCATCCTGCAAACAGGTGCTAAGATTTATCAAGTCATTATCTGATCATTTCAGAAACTCCCCTCGAAGAGTTTTCCTGCCATAACTGCAGTAGACAAAGTGAGCAGAAAAGGGATTTCCTTCACTTACCTAACTTGCAGGCATTAAAAACCTACAGGAGGTAGGATACTGTGAATACCAAATGCTGAAAATCATGATACTTAAGGTAACTTTATGGAAAAGGTAGCTTGGGATTAAAAAAAAAAAAAAAAAAAGAAAATGTAGAGGAGACTATTAAATTAACACATATCAAAGGTCAGTGTCTCACTGCTCTGTATTCAAAGAAAGCATCAAAGTGTGTACAGCTATTTCAATATACACAACAATCAAGGCTATGATGTGTTACAAACATCTACAGGTAATTCCCAAATCTAAAGGTCTCCAAGCATTACATCTAAGCTAAAGAGTAGCCATAGCCATGGTTTGACAGTACAGGAAAGTGACTTCACATCATTTTGTACTGCATCAAAATCCTGTAATAATATGTTATGAGATGGCAATCCAATATAAACCCATTCTGCAAGCTCATATTTGTTTGGAGGTTAATCCAAGTTGCACCAAGATGAGTTTGTTTTCTCACAGACACCCTGGAAGTGTAAAGCTGGCATAACTCTGGCACTTTGGCTAATTGGTAAAGGAGAGATAATGTCCTCAGCCTTGATCTGGGTGAATCTTGACTGGGCAAAGTGTCACACACATCCCATAAGGATCATAGATTAATCCTTAAGGAGAAGCCAAGAGAGTTTATGTCAGGTGAGAAACTCTCCAGTTAACACATTTCTCTTCTATGTCTGGGTAAGATTTGGCAAAAGGGGAGCACCAGATTTTGGGCTGACATCTGCAAAATCTGCATGAAACACTTGCTCCCAGTGTCACTACTGACCATGTCTTTCAGACTATTTTCTGACTCCCAGCAAGAAACTTCCAAAATGAAATATGAGATCATACCTATCTTTCTAAGGCACCTTGAACTCCAGGATGCACTTTACTGTCAACTGCAACTGGTAAGTGGAATTATTAAGTAACATGAAATATTCATTGTCAAACATCTGTTGGTAAGTTCGACGCTCCATCAAATTTTCATTGACCATATGCAAAGCTGTTTCCTTACTAGATTAGGGTTTTAAAACCCCACATTGTTCTGGAAGGGTCCATAATGTCATTTCTTTTCTTACCAATATGACTTACAGGATGCAACAATTGCATCTTTGCTAACCACTTATTCTGCACTTGGTAGTTCATGTGGCATGTTTCAGGTAAAGGATTATTATCTAATTGTTTTTCTGCTGAATTCTAAATAACATATAAGGCCCCAACAACTAACCCTTCATCCTAGTTTAATAAATGCAGTGTAACTACAATACACCTTATTGGAGGTGCCAGCTCATAGCAAACGTATTAAATGAAAGTTCAAACCTCAGTTTTTGTCATCATAAAACAAGCTCCCAGGATAGGATATTGTTGTAAAAACAACAGAAAAACTAGAAACAATAATGACAAGACCCCCTTAAACTATGCCTGCAGAAGCTGCAGAAAAGAGCAGATTAAAGGGAAAACCAGAATTATCTCCAGGGCAGGAAAGTATTTGACACAGGATATTTGAAAATGATACTAACAGAGAAGAACAGAAATAAATGAGAATCAAAGTATAGTCTCATTTGTAGATTAAGAGGTAGAGAGAACACTTTTACCCTCCATTACATTTATCAAGCAGGCTATTTTAAACACATGACCGAGTGAAAGCTGAAATTTCTCCTCAGGTTCAGGAGACAAGAAATCATGATTTTTTCCTTTGCTTGCTGTGTTATTAGCTGCCACGCATACATGATCACTTTTAATTTACTATATGCAATAATAAAGTATGTCAGCAACCGAATGTTTTATAATGCTATGTGATAAAAAGAAACAAAATCGAAACTGAACTACAGTGTGCTAAAATAAAACCAAAAGTCTTCCCTGGCAGATTAAATAATAAGATTTCATGTAGAGTTTCACTTAAAATTCCACCAATTAGGGCTACAGGATGAAAAGGGCTTTGCACTAAATTATGGTAAGTGTGAGAGGAGAATTTCTGGCAATTTAGCTCAGAAAAATTCTGTAAGAGTGGAACAGTTGACAGGAACTGGGTAAAAGGAAAAAATCCACCCATAAAATTACAGTGTAAAGGAAACTGTTACAGTAAATGTGTAACATGCTTTTCAAATATAGATTCACAGCAGAGGGAGGATATAGAGCTGGTGTGGTTTGGGTCAGAAGCCTTGTTGCTGCATTCTGAGTAAGCTGGAGTCTGCCAATCGATTTGGCTCCAAGCCCAGCAAACCAAAGAATTACAGTAGTCAAAGTGAGATGCTGTAAGTGAATGACTTAGAGTCTCCAGGTCAGCTTTGGACAGGAGAGAGAATATTTTTGACAATGGTCCTGAAAGGCTTCTGGTGAGGTACTGAAGAGATCTTAGTGGTAAGTCCAATGCTAAAATTGCACGTAGGTGGATGGCATGTGACACTAATAAGAGACAGGAGACAGACTGCAGAGTAATGAAAGAAACATATTTTTTTCTAACTAATCTGAGACAAACCCTCAGTCTTTTGGTTATGATATTGTTTACGCTCAGATAAGAATTTGCTTTTCACATGTTTACAGCTGAAAACCCGCAGCCCTGCCTTGTTACTCAATTTGTATGCCACAAAGGGAGACACAGATGTGACTGTCACTGAATGGCAGAGGAAGAAAACACAGAAGTTGGAGATAACACCCTGGAGAAGAATGCAGATAAAGGAAAGTATGGGTCCTTAAGTAAACCCTATTGCTAAGCATCAGCTGTATACATAAGAAAATGCCATTATTTATTTGTATAATGAAGACATAGATTTTGACAGCATCCTTGGGTTTGTGTTTGTGTCTGGTTTTTGTGGGAATTTTGAGTCTGCTTAGTTTTTTAAAATCAAAATAAAATCTCAGAAAAAAATCTATTGGTATCAAAAATAGGGTGAGTCATGGCTGCACCTCTATCAGAGAAGGATACTGCTTGAGTCTGTATGACTGTAGATTCCTTAAGACATAGTCCTAAGACATGACATGCCAAATGAGAAAACCAAAGGACTATTATATCCTCAAGTTTTTGGACACACCAAGGGAAGGGTGCCTCCAGTGATTTATTTTCTCAACTTGCAAGGCTGCCATTCCATAATTTTCCCTGCTGCCAACAACTACATCTCTACGAGCAATCAAAACCAGCCAGGGACCATTCTACTTCCCTGGAAACAACTGGTAAAATATGCTGAGTATCCCTGCAGAAACAACCCTTCTCTCTTCCCAGAAAGATGCTTTTTTTGGAAACTACTTGGGGCACTTGCAAACTAAACTGTGCCCAAATTATGTGGGAAAATGCTATATGGACCAGAGCAACAGTTTTTTTATGATTGAACTGTGTGGACAAGCTTGCCCTAACTCAGCTTAATTTACTCCTATAGACAGAGTTGGTAGGGACATCTTTTTCTAGTAGCCTTCCCTGTTCTGCTATCACTCTGATTCAGGGATCTCAGTGTTGCAGAGAGCCATTACAAAGCTTACCAGAAGGAAAAAGATGTTTTCCTCTTCTGCCTACACTGTCTCACTTAGGTGAATACGAAAAAGAATGAGAAACAAATCTGTGTCCTCTCTAAATAACACTGTATTATTTCTACATTTCCCTTTGTCTGTGCCTGCAGGGTTTGAAACCAGGAGGAGTTTTTCTGGGGCTGATAGTGGATTTCCTTTCCTCTGTCTTCTGATTCAGACTGGTCCCAGCCAGCCTGCTTGTGTGGGTTACTAAGAGGTGGAGTGAATATCCATGGTCTACATCTGAGTGACTCAGGAAGAAACGTTTTTTTTTTTCATGAAACAATAAGCAGATGCTGCCACAGAGATGAAGGACAAAATAAAAAAATACCACACCACAAACTAGAATCTCTGGTCCTGTAAATACATCAAACCTCAGTTTCAGCAGCTGCTGTTTTTCTTTTTTCTTTCAGCTAAGACACCCAGTGGGGAAGAGTGGAAGAAGGAGCACTACAGAGATACTGAAAACTCCCCTTTTTTAGGATTTATACTGAAACCTGCACAATAATTTATCTGAGGTATGTATGTCAACAATCAATAGTTCTAGAAATAGAAGAACATGCCTTCTTAAGCTTTGAAATAATAAAAAAATACACTCTGATTAAAGAGAACCCAGTTTACCCTGCAAGGTTGTGCTAGAAAACCTGTCTACAAAATAAGCTTGGAAAATCTTTTAGGTGGTGAAACGTGGTTTAATTTACAACAGAGAAACTGACAGCTTGGTGTAACAGCAAGTGCTGGCACTGGGCCATGTGATAAATCACTTGGACTAAACAAGACCATTTCACCTCCATGTCAGTGCTCAACAAACAGGAACCTGACTTCAGGACAGCACAACACAGTAGGGCAGGTACAGTACCTGTTCTTTTAATGCCACCATCTTATATTACAGAATAGACTTTATGGACCTTGTGTTGACATCCAGAAACAAAACTAAAAAACCAAACCAAACCAAAAACAAACAAATAAAGAAAAAACCCAAAAAACCCCTCTCCTCCCCTGTCTCTCCCTACTGCAGTAACTTATAGAGAGACTTAAGTGACTGCTGCTTTATCAGCTTGTTAGGATTATAAGACATCCTCAGTGCACTGCATTTAATTAGCTGTTCTCATTGTTATTTATGGTTTGGCAGACCTTTTTCAGTCCTGAGATTTAAAACTAGCAAAAGTAGAAACACTTATTTTTGTAAGCCTCCAAAAAAAGGACCCCAAGGGAACTCTGAGATGAAGGAACATCACAAATGTGACAGAGCTCTGGTTCAGATCCCATTAAGTGAAGCACCTCTTTCTAAGTAATCTTGCAGATTAGAATGTTCCAAGGAGATCAAGAGGGATATACTTGTTTCAGACATAATATGTGTTTTTTGTGGTTTTTTTAATGCAGAAAAAGACTAGAGAAGTGGATGAGGAGGCTTGAAAAGCCTTAGCCTCTTCTGGCAATCAGAAAAAACCCAATCATGTCACACATCTTATGTGGGAATGTTTACTTCTTCATTTGTTCTCATATCTTATGTTTCCCTGCCTGCCATGACTTGTCCCTTTTTCTCTTTTTTTACTTCCTCCAGTCTCATTTTACGCCTGTATTGTTGTCCCCCCCACCTCTCTCTGTCCATCTTTCTTGCCTACATAGTCCATGCCTTCACAAAATTCTTTTCCTGCCCCCATAACATCTCTGCCATCACCACAAATTATGCAATTTGGTGTACACAGTGACTTGACAGGATGCAAGACTTGTGTTTACTGAAGGGAGTAGGTATTTCAACCACAGTTGCATAAGGTTGCTCATATTCACAAGGTTTATTCACTCACTTAGCAGCAGTCTGAACAGTTCTGGATGTGCAAACCACACAACATGTGTGCCCAGCCAACCCAGAAAACCTTTTGGGTGAACTTTCCTTCTTTTTTTCCTTGCTTCAATGCCTTATTCTCATCTCTTATTGTTCATTTCTGTACAACATTTACAGTCCAGCCCTGGGAAAAATAAGGCCCTTTGTAGTGTAACAAGGCAACCAGGTGCCCCTAATTGCCAGGGAGTGAGCATGAGCTTGTGCCAAGCCCACCTGTGCCCAATTAGGGCAAGCCCCCACCGCGCATGAGCAGGACCAGGAGGCCAATAAAAGGTGAGTCCTGAGACACAAGCTCAGCTCAGTCCTGAGCACGCTTTGCAGAGAGGTCAGTGCCTCTTGGAGCACTGTATTACCTTCATTGTGCCACTAGCGCTCATCACCCTCAGGGTAAGTCTCTGAGGAGTCACGGACCCGGGGCCTCAGCATTGCAGTACTGGGTCTTAGCCAGCTGCGCCACCAGAGACTCACCCCGAGGGCAATAAGCACTAGTGGCACAACGAAGGTAATACAGTGCTCCAAGAGGCACTGACCTCTCTGCAAAGCGTGCTCAGGACTGAGCTGAGCTTGTGTCTCAGGACTCACCTTTTATTGGCCCCCTGGTCCTGCTCATGCGCAGTGGGGGCCCGCCCTAATTGGGCACAGGTGGGCTTGACACAAGCTCATGCTCACTCCCTGGCAATTAGGGGCACCTGGTTGCCTTGTTACACTACACCCTTAATTTCATCCCTACTCATCAAGGCAGCTCAAACCCAAGCATAGATTTCCATGTGATTCTGGCACATGTTTCTTCACTTTGAACCTGGCTTCATCATCCAGGAAATATTGCAGGGTCGAGGCAAGTGGATTGAGCTGTCAAAATGGGGCTTTAGACTGAAATCTCTTGGGAGGCAGCACTACTATTTTGCTATAAAACATCATGCATATTTAAAGGCTTCCATTAAGAAAGAAAAAAAAGTCTTAAAAATAACAGAAGAAGAGCTTCAGTTGAAATTCTGGCCATGCTTAAATCAATAGCAAGATTCTTACTGACTTTCTGTGGAAGAAAGGCTACAGACAATGAAAGGATGAAGAAATTCAAAGGAACTGAAATACAAAAGAAGCAGCTATCTGAAACACTACAGGTTGCAACCACAAAGGGTTATACTGCCAGGAAGTGGAGAGGAATTATAAGAAAGCAAGGTAAAACAGAAACAAGAGTCTTTCATCTCTGCTACTGCCACAGCATCCTAGACAGAAAGGCTTTTGAGAACATAGGTACATGAGACAGAAAATGGGAGGCCAAATAAAGAAGAGTAGAGATACCCAGCTGAGCTTTAGTGGTCAAATTATTAGCACAGAAACAAGCAAAGAGAACATCAGCTAAATGAGCTAATCAAAAGGGACTGGGCAGATTGTGGAGGTTATTTTGTATTTACTTATTTTCCTTTCAGAAATACATCAAGGTGGAAAGTAATAGTGGCAACTAATGACACGAATGATTAATGTTTTTATTTGCATTATAGTGGCATTGTATGACACCAACTGAGATCTGGGCTGCACTGTAAAGCCACATTATATGACTCAATCTCTCACAAAGAGCTTAATGATGACCTAAAAACTGCACATAAAGTAAGCTCATATTTTTTAATTAGTCACTGGCAAAAGACAGAAAGACTGTAAAACTGGACAATTAAAGAGCAGGAAAATCCTTTTAAAAAGTTGTTATTAATGCAGAGCAATTTAATACATGAATGTATATAAAAAGTCTGAGTGCTAAAAGAATTTTTACCAGCATACTTTCAGTATCTGTAATGCAACTGGCTTCATTTTTAGTACTGGGAGAATATATTAAAAAATAGAAGGATTATTGGGAAAAAGGACCACGGTATGGAATTTAAAGCAAATCAGATAAGGTGGTGATTTTAGTAATCACTGTCACATCAATATAAATTATACCTTTTCTAAAGTAATGGAGAAACTTTTGAAGTCAACCTATAATGAGAAAACCAAAACTGACCCCAATCTTTTTTTTTGAAGAAAGCTTAAAAGGGTTTTAACAATATTTTTTTTTCCTTTTTTTCATATTAAAAATTCTGATTCTATCTGTGAAGGCACAGATAATGTTAAAACAGATTAAATCATATCCGCAGAGATCAGAGAATGAAAATGAACAAACCAGAAGACAGGAAAATTTTATTCAGTCTGTTGAGAATACATTTCCCTTCAGAATTATTTAAGTTCAATTTATTTGGGGGGCACAAGGGAGGAGGGAAATTTCTATCAGATACCTACCAGGTATTTGGAAAAAGAAAAAAGTCAGAGTACTCCAATACACCACTGAAGTTCTTCAGTAGGAAGGGAAGAAAAACTCAAGGTGACAAATCTGACCTTACCATGGTAAATTGAAATAGTCTTCAGAGAATTATAGAATTTTCAGGGTTGGAAGAGACCTTTAAGATCATCCAGTTCCAACCCCCTTGCCATGGGCAGGGACACCTCCCACTAGATCAGGTTGCTCAGAGTCCTGTCCAGCCTGGCCTTAAAAACTTCCAGGCATGGGGCTTCCACCACCTCTCTGGGCAACCTGTGCCAGTGTCTCACCACCCTCATGGTGAAGAACTTCTTCCTAACTTCCAATCTAAATCTCCCCTCCTCTAGTTTGAATCCATTCTCCCCAGTCCTGTCACTACCTGATACCCTAAAAAGTCCCTCACCAGCTTTTCTGTAGCCCTCTTCAGATACTAGAAGGCTACAATAAGGTCCCCTCAGAGCCTTGTCTTCTCCAGACTGAATAACCCCAACTCTTCCAGTCTGTCCTCATAGGAGAGCTGCTCCAGCCCTATGATCATCTCGCCTATCACCTGACTTCTTCCCAAACCTTTGGTTCTTAACAGCCCTACTGAATCAGCTCAGAGGTGTATCCTGTGTCATGAATAAAAGGGCTAAGGATGCTTAGAGACAAGCTAAGCAAGTTAATGACAGAATTTCACAATTCTGTGGGTTTTAACTGAATGATGAATATCTTTGGGTTTACTTCCATGTAAAAAACACATTTAGTTCCTTTTGTGGCAAAGGTACACCAGTGACATAAAGAAAACAACAGTGATTTGGAATGGATTGTGAGAATGGACTGTGAGAAGTCCTGAGGAAAAGGACATGGAGATGCTGGTTAATGAGAAACTCAACATGAGACAGCAAGGTATGCTTGCTGCCCAAAAGGCAAACCATATCATGGGCTGCATCAAAAAAAGTGTGGCCAGCAGGTCAGGGGAGGTGATTCTCCCCCTCTGCTCTGCTCTCATGAGACCCTTTCCTTCTCAGAACAAATGAATAATACCACTTTTATCCACATATCTGAATCCTTGTATCTTAAGAATTCATAACTGGTCAAAACTTACAGGGTTTTGATCCCTGAGTGCAGTTAGAACCATGCCAAGAAAAAGAATACCATGTTTTCATTTTTACAGTTTACAAATACTCCAGTAGCACTACTGAAGTTTGCATTCTGTCACTTATAAGTTGTGTTAAAGTTTGTAGCAATTTCGCTTTTACTGCTTATTATGAGGCATGACATTTAGTAGTTGAAACAGAAAAAACATGTTGGGATGTAGCTTATCCATGAAGTCCCTTGAAAATACCAGGATCACCTATTTGTATACACCAATCCTGACTACTGAGTGATGGAGATTGCTACACTGGCTTGCCACTGGCTTACCTAATCCCAGAAAGAAGGCTTTCCCTTAGCTGTTGTGAATGAAATTCAGGATGGCACCCTTTAAACATGTCTAATTTATTTAAGGGGGCCTACATTCTGCTTTCAAAATCTGTTTATGGAGAGACAGTGAGCTAATTACTGCTTGCCAAGGTACAGCAAGAACATGCAGCACATATCTTCCCCACGGTGCCAGTTAATGTATAAGGAGATACCAAGGGATCAGGCTTCCCTTCCAGCAACCTCAAGTCCACCAGGATTACGTTGGAATAAATGACTCTGCATGTTTCTACTCCATCTTACCCTATTGGAAGAACCATCTGTCTATCTACAACTTCAGACCCACATTTTGACACACAGACTTTTCACTCAAGTTCTAAGACCCTGGTTACTGTCTGTAATCACCTGTGATGGGTTAAGGCTCAGGTGTTCTACAAAGTACAAGGGAAGGGCTTCATGCTGGGGAATGCAGATAGATAAGATAATGTTTTATCTAGCTGATGGACTCTGCATGCATATACCCTGGGTGGGGACATGATGTTCTCTCTGTTCAGTGCCATGCCACTTATAGCAGGCATCGTTCTGGATCAGGTGCTTAAAAGCCATCTGTCCAACACCCTAAGAAAGGTCCATATTGCCTTTTAGAGCACCACATCTCACCATTTAGAGCACTTTTGGAAAGGAGGAGGCTTAGGTTCAATTCCTTCACTGGCATTCAGGGTATCTAAACACACCTTTCCAAAAGATCCTCCTTACCACTAGGTACTGAAATTCCCTGAAGGTCAAGGAGAGAACAAAACTCAAGGCCACCATGTAACAAGGAAATAATGATAAAAACAACCCTGCCAGTGTTCCCCCACAGGAGCACAAAATACTGATTGATAGGACCTGGTGCCTGAGCCCCTTGAAGATTTATCCATTAGTAAACTGACAAAAATGACCAAATAAGAGAGTGTCACCTGCTGCTCAGATCCCAGCCATGGGGCTTTTCTGTTAATTACAGTATCTATCTACTTGCTTACACCCCCAGCCTGCAGTGTGTCTGACTCTTGAGGAATCAAATTAATTTTTGAACATGGGATTTTGGATCTTGACTCATTTATAGGTACTTCCGAAAATGTGGGACACTGAGGGACCTCAATAAGAGGGAGATGATGTTTACACTGTATGGAGGAGAAAGTCAGAAGACAAAACTGTGAGTTTTGTGTAGTCCAAAAAACTACCAGCCCAATGCAGATGCCTTTGGGCCTTCCATTTTTCTTAAACATGAGGATCAACATCTGTAAGCCTTAGGCTGAAAAGGTGGTTAGAGAGGAAATGAAATGGAGATGCATGCAAAATCAGGTAGCAGTGCCACATGGAACTGTGCTGTGGAAGCAAGTGAAAGAATTTAGAAACCAAACCAGAAAGATAGAACTATTCAAAATCCCATAAAATAATCCATATTTTAATCAGAGATTCAAATCTAGGAAAACAAAGCAATTTTAATTAAAAAAAAAAAAAGGAAAAGGACATTTTTCTCTCTTTATCTTTCAAGTAACTAAAACAGCACCATGACAAGGCTAAGACTCCTTGTAGAACTTAAACCAGGGGCTGTAAATTGGTGGTATGACAACAATAATACACTTTATTTCACTGATTATCCTGCCACAAGTATTGTGGTCAGGTAATTAATTCACATGTTGAACACTTGGCCCAAGTTTTTAGGGGTAATCCACTTAGGTAATCTTCTAATTACTTGCAGGCAGAAATTTGTAGCAGGGATTTCAATACCTGTACTTCTTTAGTAGCTGGTCCATAAGCTGAAATGTTCTGGCCACACTAATCCTCATTAATAAGAAACCATTTTATACTGAGACCCACATAGACTGTGTGTGTGTTCCAGGCGACTGCACTTTAAGCCCATTTTCTTAATGTATTTCTTCTTCATTCCCTATAATATTCACTGCTATAATGTTAGCAATTTTAGCTAACTCCAAGTTCATCCCTTATGCTATGGACTCCTGTAGCAGGACTACACACAGTAAGTGAGATTAACCTGCTCTAAACAAGGCATGTAGAAGCTGGACACTGGGTTCTCAGCCCTGGGTTGTCAGTCCCCTACAGGCAACAGACTAAAAAATGGCATTTCCATGGGATGATTTATCTCACCAGAAGAGCACCATGAGGTTGGTCTGATGACTCACTCCCTGGAGATGCTTATTTTTCTCTCCTGACTGCAAAGAAAGCCCAGAATGGTCAGCTCAGAGTTGGACATATGACCTAGTTTGTGACAGAGGAATGCCACATGGTATTTTAAAAATACTGTAATCTTTTCGTCAAATGGCCACACAGCTGCAGCATTACACTAGACTTCTGTATCCTTACTGCAGAACAGCACAAGTGGGTTTTTTTGACACTCCACAGAATTTAATAGACCATAACCACCTATATTGGACATCTAGTATTTTCAAATTCTTCTTCATAAAGCAAGTGACATATTGTAACTGATCAGAACTGTAACTGTGGGAAAACAATTGAAAGGGATGCATGAAAAAACAATCCTTAGATCAACTCCAAGACAGGACAATTCTTGAAAAAGGAAGCTCATTTCACAGTCTTCATGTTTAGCAATCTTAGACATGTAAAGTAAAACCATCATCCATCTGTTCAGAGCAAGTTTGCAGAGAATTTTAATAAGACACATTAACGCTAATAGTGGTCAATGTTTATGATCTTTATAAAGTAACCTATGTGGGACATCTGGAAAACTCATTAAATTTGTTCTTATAAAATCAGAGTGTAACACCTTTCCCTGAGCTTGTTTTTTTTTTTTTTGACCTCATTCTCCTAGGTCAGATCTGTCAGAAGGTCTCATCCTCCAGGCCTTGCTGTGAATGTAGCACTCTGAAACTCATGTTTTGAAGCCAGATCTATTTCTGGTTTTGTAACTTCAGCTTCCTGCATATTACAGGAACAAACCAGATAGCCAAACCTGCAAGTTTCCACCTGAAACTACAGGGATCTCTATTTCCAAGTGACAGATGCTCTACAACAGTTGGTGACAAACAGGCTAATTTAGACTGATTTAACTAAAGTTCAGCCTGCTGACAATAGGGGATTTTTTTTTTTTTTTTTTAAATGCAGCTGAAGAAGGCAATTCTAAATGCTGGCTGTGGCACACAAGAGCAGAAAGGCCCTGGTGTGAACTGAACAGTGTGGGCATGCATGGTGCCTGAGCCTCTGCTCCTCACACTGCCTTTTAGATGCTGAGATGGAAGGTGACACTGCCTGGCAAACTACCATGGGAATTACCTGGTCTTTAAAATTTACTCAGAAATCAAATGCCTTTGGCCCAGAATCTTTCTCCCTAAATCCAGGCATATAAGTTCCTAAATTAGAAGGAAATGTGCCCTGGGATGAATTAGTCTTCTGAGATGCTTAGCGCTCCATCATATGCAGGAAGCTTCCATGGGCTGCTCTCCAAACCCAGGAAACTTCATCCAGTCTTCTGCCTTAATCCCCAATTTTTGAAAGATAGCATTTAAGGCTCATATATACATATATATATATATATAAAGATTAGGGATACAATTCACAAATTGCAATGTAACAAATATATTATTCTCCATCTGGTAAACTGTCTTGAGTTTTGCTTTTAGTTTGCATATGAGAACTTGTTTCAGACTTCACCTTACTGAGTACCATAAAGCCTCTAGCTTGAGGAGCCATGAGTAGATGTTAAAAACCAGCAACAATTATATTAGTTTGCTTTCTTCTCTCCTCTCCTATTCTATCCTCTCCTATTCTATCCTTTCTCCTCTCTCTTTGAAGAACACATCTAGGCAAGTAGCCCAATTATTGTTTTATGAGAGAACCTCATTAAGGTAACTCCATTGATTATATTTCTGCACTAAGGAAATAGCTGCCAGCACTAAATATTTAAGGCAGTTTATCAGCCAAATTAATACTGGCATTGTATCAGCCAAGCAGTCCCGATGCCAGCAGCAGTACAGCATCTTCTTCTAGTGTGGGGGTGGCCTGTGTGCTGCGAATATATCCCTAAAATTTGCTGAATACTGCTTCCTTTTACCTAAACCCAGGCTAAAAATATAACCTAATTGTCCTCTATTCTGTAATTGGCCTAGTTAACTAACTGCAATGCACAGGCTCCATATCACTACTCTCCACAAGAGCCTGATCTTTGCACAGAGCAGGGAGGCTTCTGTCTGGTCCGTTCCTGAAGCGTGATGTCTACTCAGGAGTAGACAGTATGAATAGAGCACGTCCTTGTCAGTTAATAATAAAACTACTGAAACTTTGCTCACCTTGAGAAATAAGCTCTTAGGAATGGTCCTTGTTGCTCCAAATTGCCATAGAGTATGGAATAGGATATGAAGTAGAATATGACTGCATCGCAACTACTTACCCCCAAGCAAACAAACAAAATGATAAAAAAAAAAAAACAAACCAAAACACTACCACCACCACCACCACCATCACTACAAAAAACACTGGACAAAAAGGAGCTACTTACATTGAGTGAGGATCCCTGTTAAGGCATTTTTGAAACTCTCCTTGGCTTGCTCCATTTCTTGCTCGTGAGCAGCCTTCTCGTTCATCAGCCGGCGGACGTGGCTGTTGGCCGACTGCACCATGGAGTAGAACTGGTTTGCAGAGCGACGATTCACCTCGCCTCTCTCAATCCATGTGAGCAGCACTGTGATGGCCTCCGAAAACTTGCTGTCATCTAGAACAACCAAAGCACAGGTTTCAAATCACGGGCATAAACATCCTGCCCCAGGGCACGCTTTCTGCTTCGTGTCACACTAAAATCACCGTAAATTCTGCTTGTGGTATATAATTTTGGGCAACTTTTGGGTTGTTCTCCTATCAGGTGTTGGAAGCCAATTCTGCTACATAAATCTTCATTCAAGACTTGTCTGCTGCTTATTTTAATAGCACTCCTCCCTTCCCTGTGGCCTGATTTCTTTCTTTCAGAACATCTCCCTTAAGCCGTCCAGTGATATGGAGTGACCCTACAGTAAAGTGAGGAGACCTCTGCATTACTGGACCCACTAAGGACAATGAAATGTGTCTGCCTTAATCTGTTCAGCCAAAAGCTCAGACTTAGAGCATAGGATCAGCTGTACTTTTGCCAAGAGATTTCACTAACATCACATTCTTAATTAATGAACAATGACAAGGCTGAACGATTCTTCCTCAAAGCACCGATTAATTACAAGGAACTGCTTTGAACAGATGATGTGTCTGTATTTGGGTTGTATTTTGCATTTATGTTTTGTTTAAATGGTTTTTTTTAAAGGAGTCCAGATGAATCCAGGAAAACATCTGGACTGCAGGCTTATATTTACCATTTAGGTAACTAAAGTTACATTTCTTTGCAGAAAGGTCACCAAAACTGGTGGCTAGATTTTGTACACTCCTTCCCCAAGTAATCTTCTTTCCTGTGACAGCGCTCTCAGCTCCCTCAGAAGACTCTTAGTGCAGCATTCATTACACTTCTGGTTTCATCAGGATTAAGAGGACACATTTTTTAGGTCCCATTTAGGCTGAACTGCAAGAAAATGTTATTACAACAGAGTGTCTTCCTGTGGAAGCATTTCTGTGCAATTTGATCTCAATTTTTTTTGCTCGGGATTTTATTCTATAAAACTTCAATTTCCCAACAAATTGTTTTAAACATCTCATCTAGTCCTTGTTGGTTAGATTTCTTTATATATATATTTCAGATGGTAGGTATACCTTTCTATAGGAGATGGTATACAGTTACAGTGGGGAGAAGTAGTATAGTTATAACCAAAAGACATTTAAAATGAAAATTGAAAAAATATTAAACCTAACCAACTGTGTCACAGGATACAGAATTGTGGGACATAGTTTGCAAGACTCTGCTTTTGATGTATAAAGAATAATAAAATACTAATTTTTAAGTGATTATTTGGGATTTTATTTTGAATCAGTAATCACATCCCTAAAAGGCAAGGATTCTAAAGTACAGAGAGGACAAATGACAATGCCTCATCTTTAGTATCTTGCTAACTGAAAGGTGCTTTCAGCCACAGCAATAGGTTTTTCTCTCCACATCTGGATAGGTACGTTCACTCAAGACCTCTGAAAAAAATTTGCAAAATAAGAGCATCATAACAGCCTCCCTTTGCATAGTAAAGTGACTTTACATTAACATGTGATTCATCTTCATCATCATTCATGAATAATTGTCTCTGGGGAAGAAGTCAGGCATCTCTTCTTTCCATTCTGTCCCCTTGGTTTAGACTCCACTTCTGAGCTTTTCTGGATACATATGCAGCAGATATGTATTAAGTGGCTCTGATAAGTGAGGTTGACTGAATCTGGGCCTCAGAAAAGCCAAAGGTGAAGAAGCCTCTTCACTGCAAGCAAGCACTAGGATGAGGCTCTCCAAAAGGCAGGAGTAAAATCTTCAGCCTGCTGAGTTGCATGGGAGCTGGATGTCACTGATTCAATACAGCCAAGAACTCATCCCTGGAACATAATGTTTATTATAATTACAGTAGTCAAAAAGAATAACCTGTAATGGCTTCTGGCAATGTTAGCATGCAATTTCCAACAGTCTCTACAGTCAGGTCACCCTGCTGATGGCAGTCGCCTGTTAACACCAAGGATGGGGATGATTTTGAGAAGAGAGTAACTACAGCTGAATCTTCCTCTTTTTTTTCCTTCGTAGACATCATTATCTATATCATCACCCAACACTGATGTACCATTTAGACTAAATTATCCTGTTCAATCTAGGTCAAGACATGAACAGTAAAGCTGGGAGAAATGATACACAGAAGCACCTCTGAAGAGGTACACCATGACCTGTGAGAAACAGTGTGAAGAATTTAGCATATATATTTCAGGAAGATGCACGAGGAAAATCAGTTGCACAGAACCATTCTCCCTTGCTTTCTTCCTCTAATCTCTCCCTGGTATTATTTGTTTTGCTGTAGAATTTTTATGAAATTAAAAAAAAAAAAACACCTTAACTTGTTTGCTTTTCATTGTACACACTTGGTGTCTGTAAGGGATTTTCATAAACACACCATCATTCTGCCAGACAGATTCAATGTGTTTAAAAGGACATGCTGAAAGCCTGTCCTTAACATACTATATTGCCAAAGAGCTGCAGAGGTCTGTGGGCCTGCTACAGTCAATTCATGAGTCTGTGCAAGCAGGAAAAAAACTTCCATGGGTAAACATCAGCATCTTCATTGATTACATAATTAGAGGACATGAAGAAATGCTAGAGGGTAATATATGCACAACAGCAGCACATTAGTTAATAAAATCTTTTCTCTACAGTTTTAAAATTGCCTTATTTCACCTTCATTTCTAACTTACATTCTTGATCTGACTACTCATGACTGGTATAAGGTAACTCACTGTGAATTAATCTTCCTCATCCACAGTGCAGTGACTCTCTCTGAGCAATGAGAGGTCCACTTAGAAAATCAGGGGTTTAGATTGGATTTTTCATTTATTTTTTATTTAGTAAATAAATACCAGAAGAAATGCACTGGAATCTAATTTAACCAGAGCATGAACTGCCTTATGATTGCAGCCGCCTTATGATTGCAGCCATTCGTTAAAAAATAAATTAAAAAAAACCCTCCTAATTCTGTTTAAAACGATTCCCTTGCAGTCGGATGCAGATAAATATACACTGTTTAAAAACATACACTTCAAATAAATTCCTTCATAGAAGACATGCTCCCATATGTAATTGTTCCTTTAAAACAAGCACACAGCAAATCATTTCTCACACTTTAAGCTTTAACCTTCTCCAACACGTTTTAAGCAAATAAGTTAGGATTCATCTTCTTTATTTCAACATCTGATTTAGTAACCCCACGGTCCTGGTAGTGTCAGCAGAAAGAGATGGACACTTGCTGGACAGGCTGGTTCATTTTTGCTTTATCTGTCTGCTTGAAGGTGAGGTCAGCTGTGGCCCAGAAGTGCTTCTTCCCTCCTCCAGCTGCAAAGGGAGCCTGGGCTGAGCCTGCTCATCTATGGACACCTCTGCAACAGACATTTTGTCAGGGTAATCCCAACCATGACACAAGTGCAGCAGTTACAGAACACTGCTCAGCATCTGTGGGCTTGTGTTGGGTTTTCTGCAGGCTGTGATGCACATGATGTCGTTTCAGTATTGCCCATCTATTGAGGACAGCTTGCTGGGTGTTTGTCAATAGAGATTTCCAGGTGCTGCTAGAGTCAATCACAGAGGCCTCTGGAGATAAGGTGTTTCAAATTCCTCCTTTATCAACTGAAGGTATCTGGTGCTTAAATCCTAGCTCACAACTTAGGTGAAATGAAATATAAAGGAAAGAAAACGTGTCATCCCTAGGCTTGTCTGGCAAGTTGTCAATGGGGATGTTTTTACAGAAAAAAAAAAAAAGGAATAATTATTGACAAATGTTTTGCATTTTTCTGTCCACAGTTTGACAGCCTCTAAGCAACTCCAACTGAAATAGACATTGTAATAGAAAAAGCTATGTCAAGAACTTGACAAAATGGAATACTGGGAAAAAGTGCTAGAAACAGAAGTTTTACTCTCAGATTATGGAGTTTCTCTGGTGTAACACAGGGCAGAATTCAACTCAGGGTAATCTGAAATGTTGTGACTCTTCATCTCTCAATGGTAAGCCCCTCCATAAGGTGTTTTCACAACATAGGTGATGGTGTCCTTAGCCTTACCCATTAGAAAGGACATAGATTAATTCATCACCCCAAAGCCAGGCATTCAAATACTCATATTACTACCATTTTCACACTTACAGACATATTACAAATACAGCAAACTTTATATGTCTGTATTTCAAGACTGACATTGTTTGCTGGCTATTTAGCTGGGACAAGATCAAACACTGGGCTACAGTAGCTTTTCAGCCTTTTTAGTATCTTTTCAGCTCTGGATATTCTCAAATATTTAAAAAGTACTTGAGACGATCCACACAAGACTTGGAGCCTGTCTAAATCACAGTAATCCTTCTGTGTTGTCCTATGGGCCACGGTGTTGTCCAGAGTCAGCACATGCTGTCTTTTATCCCCAATCTTTCTCCTCTAATGCAATCTTCTAGGCTTTCAAGGAGATGCTGAACAGACAGAGCTGTTGCTCTTTATCCTAATGACTACACCTAGCACCGGCTGCTTAAATTTTGGGTTGCATTAATGATCTCATTTTTCTTTGTCTTTCCTGTGAGATGGCAAAGGACAGGTGTGCCCTTTCATTACACCCTGTCCTGACTGGTACTAATCCAGTTAACAAACACTCATTGAAAGGATTCTTGTGAGCTCCAGCTGTGCTGCAGGGCACACGGAGGGGGGAAATGAGTCTGGGGATGTTCCCTTTCTGTGTGCCTCTGGCCGACAGCCTGTCCTTTACCAGCTGAAGAAGTTGTTGTTGTTGAAAAAGAGGTTGTGTCCCCTGCCTCATCCCCACCTACTCACCACCACCCCTTTGTTCATGGTAACTCTGTCCCCAGGTCTGCCTGGAGCTGCTGGTCTGATCACACCCCAGTTCCAGTTTGTCAAACTGGGACCAGATCAGCTCTTACAGGAAAGTGGTAGAGGCCAGTTTAGGATGCAAACTTCTTCACTCCACGTAACTGCAGCCAGAGGAAGGTGTACAGCCAAGGCTACTGCTAATCTGACCTCCCATTTAATAATTGATTTGACTAAAACTAAGATTTCGAAACTGCAAACACTGAATTCAATGAAAAAAAAACAACAACAAAACCAGAACACAGCAGGTGATTGCTGTGGCTGGAACAGGCCAGGGAAAAGGTTTATGAACCTCTCCCATCAGCAGGTTCAGCTCAGCTCCCCTGTGCATCAGGAACAATTTGCTGCCCAGCACATGCCATTTTTGGTCCCACTATGATATGACGACCTATTTTTCTTTTGGCTTAAGAGCTTCTTCTGCACAGAGTGCCTGCCTCTGACCTAGAAACACAACTCTCCAGCTACTGCCCTCACCTTCTTTTTTTTTTTTTTTTTTTTTTTTTTTTTTTTTTTTTTTTTTCCCTGCTCAAAATACCTTATATAATTGTGCCATGCAACACACGCATCAGTCTGGCACTGCTGGGATTAATAACATTTTTAACCCAATGGCACTGCATAATAAATGAGAGTCAGGCAATAAAAATTCTTACTGCCAAAGGGGTTTTTTTAAGAGTGATTAATATCCACCTTACTACTTCTTAAATAGATTTAACTGTATGCTATAACTAAGAAACTTTTCCAGTTATGTAATAAACATCTAGCTGAAACTAGATTTGATAAAAATACTCATACACATTTGCTAAAAGATATCTTCAAAGGTACTCTGTCCCATCACTGTCATCAGAATCTTTCTTTCAAATTAAATCACACAGAATTCTTCCAGAGGTGGGTGTTCCATGTGAGACACAGAAATCCATTACCTTATCCTGCTGATGCCATTATTTCCAATAAAAAGTAATTATGAGGGCACTGAGTTTCCTCTCTATTTCTCAAAATCACACCACAAACTTTCATATCAGTGAGCTGCAATTAACTGGAGTCATTTTGCTGTGAGGTACATTTAATCAAGTGGGTTTATATTAAAACCTTAAGATTTGCATTGATACAGTAGGGATTAGGTGAAGGAGAACACTGTTAGTAATACACTTAACAGCAAATGTACTTCTTGCAGGCTTTTTGGACAGAGGTGTCCAGGGAATGGGGTTCCCAGACTGCTGATAGATGAACCCATCCTACACTCCTCTGCCAATAGACAAAAGTGCCCTTGCACAGTGCCTCCTCATAGCCCCTGTGCAAGGCTCTCAGAGCCAGCTGTATTGTGTCATGACAGATGCCAGCAGCATATGGAAGGAGGAAGAAGAAAATGATGATCTAAAAATGGGAAGGGTAAAGTGAACAGATTTGAAGCTAAAGCATAGAAACACGTCTGTGGTGGGGCTCTGTCCTGACATGCTACTAATAAGAAAAAAAGCTGTGCTAAAAAAAGGCCTGGAGTATTTCAACAGCAATGAAACTTGGCACTCATTGGATTTGTCCAGAGGATCTCAGCTTTTTCTCCTCTTCTGACGTCGCCCTGTACTGAATCTGATCCTTTCTGTGTGAGATTTACCTCTCTGGATAACCACATCACTTCTGCAGCACTATACAATCCTGGCTCTCAAGTGCAGAGTGATAATGAAAGCAGCGCGGTTTTCTTCTCAGTGAAATATCCTATTTCCCAAGCAATTAAATGTTGTTTATATTTCAAATGATGTGCAAGGGATGAGACTGTCAGGCTTGATGTTACCTGACTCTTGCACAAGATGCATCCCCAGTTAGTTCATTCTACTGTAGCTGCCATCTATTTATTTAAATTTCCAATCTGTTCTCTCTTCAGGGGATAATACAGTGTCTGGAAAAAAAGCAGCTTCTCAGTTTTTCAAATTATATACTTTTAAATTGAAAACCACATGAATAACCTTCCCATGCTCATAAAGAAATACTGTGTTTAAAAGGGAGGTAAATTCTAGGGTATTGTATATTACATGCAGATATTTATGTCTCCTTTGCTCAAAGTAGTTAAAAAACAGATAATCAGATATGAAGAGATGTCTTTGTTAGATGAGGGAACTATTTAACTATCTGCAGGAAATAAGACAGATGTAGCATTTTGAAGCAGCTTATTTGCAAGAAGTGATTTCTGAAGATGATACCATTAGGAACAGATATGCTTGAATTAAGAATCACATAATGTTCAAAATTCTGCTTTGAAAAGCAAATGTCACAAGCACACAGATTAAAATGTTTTGTTCCAATGCACCTGACAGAGCAGTGCTCCACATAAGGATAAAAGGTTCAGCCTATCTCCAGTTGTGTGATGTTCTGGGCACCACATTACTCAACCGTTTATAAAGCACCCAGGAAAACAGATGTCAAAGTATGCAAATTTGAGCCTAAGTATCTACTGACACAACTCACTGTGCAGTAATAACACATCTGATTTCATACTGACAAATTGAAACCTCAAAGACACACACCAACCAAAATGCTGCAATGATCCAGAAGACAAGAAGGTCAGGTTTGTGTAATGCAATAGCAGAAGACAAAATACTCTGCTGGTTTTGTCAGAACCAGAACTCAGGGTCTGTTCTCAAAGGCTGTTTAAGGAAGCCATTCACATTTACACTTTCCTGTAAAAGGTCTTGGTTTCCCAGAACTCACACATCTATCAATTTATTGATACATTTCCTCAAGGAAACAGAGATTTGTACTCCAGGCAGCAGGATGTCAGAAAGGAGGCCAAACATTTCACTAACCAGTTATCTTATTCCCTGGCATTCAGAGAATGGTGAGATTAAACTATTCTCAATGTAATGACAGGCTTAGAAGTATTTGAATCAAAAAGTAGATTTAAGGAGTACCTTTTGGAAAAGTGAATTTGTATTTTACCAACTTAGAGAAACGACACCCATTTCTTACGTTGCTTACTCCTTTCAAATCTATTTTAGTGGTCTGGGAGGTCAAAAAACCCCTCAAACAAAAATAAATTTTCATTAAAAATTAAATAGTGGTTTTATTGCCAACCAGTTGGCAAACCTAAAATGTGTGGTACAAACCTAAAACTTATCAGCATGGTCCTTGTTTGAGGAGAAACTTATATTCTTCTGTGTTACCCAGATAGTTTAAATGATGGTGCTCTTTTCATTCTGATAAACCAGGCTCAGGTGTCATCTGCCTTCTGTGTGCTGGACTTATGAAGACTGTGCTGGACTCATGAGGGTGCATGAAACAAAATTCAATTAAATACTTTATGACAATGCAGGAAATCTCCTTTTTTTTTAATGAACAATCATATCCTTGGTTTCTCCTCCTTTTGGATCTGACTGTGACCAACAGACAACATCACTAGCAAATTATCAGTGCAGAGAACCTAAAAAAAATGTTTAACTAATGCAAGTTAGTAGTGTAGGCCTATATTTCTAGAGATACAGGCTCAAATCCAGGAGACCTACACCAAAGATACTGGCAGAATGTCACATAGTGAAAAGTGGGTTAACAAAGAACAAAAAGTGTCTAGGGAGAGGAACAATTTTGCAGGAACTAAGGGAAAAGAAAAGTGAATACACTCCTGGCTAATAACATGAAAGGTGAAGAAAGAAATTTTCATGATGACAGCAATGAAAATGTAATGAAAGAATATTTTTTTTTCTACCTTAATAGAGGAAAAAAAAAAGGAAAAAGGAGAAAGGAAAAGGGAAAAAAAGATGCCCATAAACCAGTACTGTATTCACAGTTTGCAATGGAAAGTGCTGAAAAATTGCACTGAGCCACAGTTTGATGCTTTTCCTTATTTCTGCATAAATCAGATGTTCAAACCAAGTTCTTTACAGATATGAAGGGATTTGGCACAGTCCACAGAGAGCAGGGAATGGAGGGCAAGTCATAAACCTTCTTGCTTTTGCAGGAAAGCATCATTTATGGAGGTATCTCAGTCCCCAGCCCCAGTTTCAAGACAGTGCTATTTGAGATACCAGGGTTTTGGTGAGGTTTTTTTGGTTGTTTTTCTGTTTGTTTGAGGTTTTATTGTTTGGTTGTTTTTTGGGGTGTGGTCTTTTGTTGGGTTTTTTTGTTTGTTTTTTGTTTGTTTGGGGGTTTTTTGTGGTTTTTTTTTTGGTGTTACCTTTGGTTTGTTTGTTGTTGGTTTGGGTTGGTTGTTTGTTTTTTTCCTGTCTCCATACCAGTATGCACTACCTGGATGAAATTTTATAATGAACTTTTTACTTTCAGCTGTCTCACTCACTCTACAGCAGTTACAGCAGTGACTTTCCAAGCTGGTGAAGGGACTCGAACACAGATCCTATGAGGAGAGGCTGAGGGAGCTGGGGCTGTTCAGCCTGAGGAAGAGGAGGCTCAGGGGAGACCTCATTGCTCTCTACAACTACCTGAAAGGAGGATGGAGCCAGGCAGGGGTTGGTCTCTTTTCCCAGGCAACTCTCAAAAAGACAAGAGGGCACGGTCTTAAGTTGTGCTGGGGGAAGTTCAGATTGGATATTAGAAAGAATTTTTTCACGGAAAGGGTGATCAGACATTGGAACGGGCTGCCTGGGGAGGTGGTGGACTCTTCGTCCCTGGAGACATTTAAAAAGCGACTCGATATGGCACTCAGTGCCATGGTCTAGTGACTGTGGCGGTAGCTGATCAAGGGTTGGACTCGATGATCTCTGAGGTCCCTTCCAACCCAGCCTGTTCTATGATTCTATGATTCTATGATTCTATGATTCTATGACTTCAGCACATGAGAGGAATAGGAATATGCTGACAACATCAGGGAGAGACTTTCCAGCCAAATCTGGTACACAAACCCAATAATTTCTTCAAGTTTTATGCTGCAGTTTGCAGAAGGTGAAAAAAAGATACTGTCACCTCTGTTCCAGACTCAATAAATATCTAGATCACAAGAGGGCACTTGGCTGATGAGCCTGGTTCATCTCTGATCACCATCAGATTTCCTTGCTGTCAGGAAATTCCGAGGTTATTTTGACAACAAAAGTTGCTTGGATTCAGACCAAGTTGTCCACATCTGTGATTGCAAAGCAGGATCTTGGGATGACAGATGTGCACATATTTTGGCTGGCTTTTCAGCTAGTGTTGCTCAGTGAAGTTCTGGAGGCACTGCAGGAGCTGAAACCTGAATGTTGGGCACCTGCAGCTCTGTCTCATGAGCTGGCAAAGGAGCTCAGGAGTCTTTTGAAGTGGGTACCACAGGGAGGCCATGACTTTCCTTAAGAAAAAACTGTGAAGCATCTGCTCAAAACCCAGTCTTTCAGGGTAAATCTTGCCAGTAGTATCTATATTTTGATCATTACTTTCTTTAAGATGAATTGTCAAGGCTATTGCAGCAATGAAAATGTGGTGATATCCAGAGACTTTGGGTTCTGAGTGAGATTTTGACCCCAAGTTTTATCACAGATTCATAGAATGGTTTAGGTTGGAAGGGACCTTCAAGATCATTTGGTTCCAGTCCCCCTGCCATGGGTTGCTCAAAGCCCCATCCAGCCTGGTCTTGAAGAACACTTCCAGGGAGGGGGCAGCCACAATTTCTCTGTGAAGTTGTCTGTCTCAGTGTCTCACCATCCTCACAATAAAGAATTTCTTCCTAATATTTAACCTAAATCTACCTTCTAATTCTGTGATTCAGGTCTGGTGCCATTAATCTTGTTATAAAGTAATAGTTCATTAGCAAAGTTTTTAAAACTGCAATTTGTTACCTTGATGGACTTCAAAAACAAACAAACAAACAAACAAAAGCTTACCATTTATATTTCTGAATTTATTATATTTAATTCTGTATGTTTCTGAAAGTTTATTTCCAGAGACATATTCAGTCATGTGCATGATGCTGGTCTGTATTGTGCTCAAAATATTTCCATATTATACTTGTGTATATATGCCAAGCTCTGGTCAAACATCCCTTAGACAAACCAAAGATCAAAATGCTTGGAATAAATTTCAGTTAGGTACAGAAACCCTCTAAAAACAGAAATCTTAAACATCTTGCAAAACCCCCTACATTCAGTTCCCCCAAGCAATGGCTATCCAGATGGAAGAAACTGTCCAGACTTCTGGCTTAGTTCAGGAAACCTCTAGGCCCTACTACATAAAAAAAAAAAAAAAAAAAAAAAAATCCCTCTGAAAGATTAACTCCTAAAATATTCTACTGCAAACAGATTCTAGGAACAGATGGATCCAAAAGTCCATGTTGTATAACCTCTACAGCTGGACTGGAAGCTCGGTAAGAATTAAAAATTCTTAATTTTGAGTCTGTTTCCTCCTTTTCTCCTGGTCTGTCAATCCACCTGGATTATTTGACCAGTCTCCCATTTACTTTGTGAATTATTTAATAGTGAAGTGCCTATGGTGAGAATATCAGTTGTCCAAACAGGCAGACTCACAGAACAGTGACAACTACCAGGGACTAATGCAGGACTCAGAGAGACAGTAGGGTGCATCTCTGCTCTGTGCTCCAAGGATGCAACACTTTGCACTGTCCTTTGGCTTCCCAGACCTGTTTCCTAGTTGGAACAGAGGCTGTTGTGTTGACAGACAGCCTAAGTCTAATCTGATTAATTCTAAAACAAGTGGCAAGAATCACAGTTGCTTGTGACCTGGCACAGAGTAAAGTAACAAGATTGGCCACCAGGCAGGGAAAGAATACCAAACACAAGTGCTAAACATATGATGAAAACAAACACATTTCTAAGGGGTATAAAGAGTGATTTGCTTGATCTTTTTAAAAATGTCTTTACCATTAATAATTTCATTTCTTTTCTCCTTACTTTTTACGTTAACCACTAAAGACAAGTATCTTCAAACTGCACCCTTAAAAATAATAACTCAGTAAGTGACCCTGGGAAAAAAACAAATAACAAACAAGGAAGCAATTGCATACCATAACAATATGCTCTCATTCTAACCCTAAAGAGGCAATGATAGCATGGATGGTGTGTATCACCAATAAGGTGCACCACTACATCTGAAGAGCATGTTAAAATGCAGCTGATAAAAGGAATTTAAATGCTAGGAGCTGGGACAGTAGCATGCATAGTAACATACCAGTCAAGGAATAAAGGAATTTTAAGAATCAGGCCTTTAATATGAAGATTGTCTATTATGAGAGCATTTCCATGGTAGGTGATGAGGGCAACTGAACAGAAAAAAACCCACTCTAGTATCCTGTAGCTTGTGTTTTAGTTGCCAAAACACAAGAAGATGGATAGGTTTCTGCATTTCTAGCAGGTGGGTGAGTATCATTACCATTGGCATAGAAATGGCTGAGGAGTGAGGGAAAGCTAAGAGGGCGAGCAATGAAATACATCGGAGAGAAATGTGCTCCCCTGCTCTGACTTCTGGATGCCTCCCACTCTTAAGGAATAATACACTGAAAAGTATCAAATGCTGCTTACCTTTCAATTTTTCAGCCAGCAAAGCAGCTTCGTGTTCAGAATAATGCATTATTGCTGGAGGAGAAGGAGGCCTCAGTCTGTCTTCTTCCATTTTACGTCTGTGGCGTTCTTCTCGGGCCAGCATCCTTTGTTTGCATTCCCATTCATAAAAGTCATCTCTTGCCTGAGCAAAATCAACATGAAGGCGACCTGAATCCTTTTTGTCTGTGCTAGATCCTAATCTCATGCGGTAACCTGAAATCAACAAGCAGAACTAACTGTTGCAGGACTTCTTTGCTTTCTTTTTTTTTTTTTTTTTTTCTTTTGAGAGGGAAAAAAAATCCCTCTCAAATGCATTTAAGTAAAAATGTACATTAACAGTCCCACAAGCTACACAGAATCTATAAACATTCCTCCACTCATTTTCCTTCACAACCTTCTGCATCACCTAAAAACATGGTAGATGAGCTGAAGAAGGTGACCCAAAGGTAAAGAATCTACATTCCTGTTTAGGAGTCTCTCAAATATGTCATTTTTCTAATTGATACTCCCACCTTTTATAAGTGCAAAGGCCAGCTAAACAAAACCAAAACAGCACAAACCAAAACATTACTCAAAAAAGAATGCTTTGGTCTGAATGCAAAGTCCTGCCTCTTCAGATCTTCTTGGGATCATGTGCAGTTTAGTGCTTTTCTCCAGTCAGCCAGAGGAATTGAAAGTGTGGAGAAAAGTTGAGTTTTATAAAAATCATGACTAAAGATGAAAGAGAAAATTGTGCTACATGAATTCCTGGGCCACAAACTATATGGTGTCATAGCTGCATTGAGGCAGAGGCTTTACAATTGAAAATGCTACTTCCCAATTCCCTGTTGGAATTTTTCTGTCAACAAATATAAACCACCTACAAATGAATTAATGTCAGGATTCTTTAGTGTGTTTTAAAGTGTGGATGGATTTATAGACATTTGCAAGACCTCTTTCAGAACAAATAATGCAACTTGTTTGTGCCTCATCTTCAGTGATGTTCTAAATATTCATTATTTGGCCAATGTATCATATGTCAAAGCTAACAGACTGCAAGCACAGTACTACAAAACAGTACAACAGGACCCTGCCCTGAAATAAAACTCATGGCTGCTGTCAGAAGACAAGAAGATTATGCCAAACCCATAAAAATGACTTTTTGTGGCACTAGTGTGGAAGAGCATATGCTGGGCACCTAGCTTTTTTCAAGTTTTATTTCCAAGGCCAAAAGACACAGAGCAGTTTCTCAAACTTTTAAAGTGCTGGTTCAGTGAAAGTGTGAGAAAATACTATGTCAAAAGCTGCAAGCAGAGCCCTCAGATGCAGGTGAAGTGGCCAAACTGCACAGCTCTAGCTTTAATTTCTCTGCCTTCAGAAGCAGAGCAACCCAGCAGAGACTTCTCAAATCATGGGATGCTGCAGAGATGAACTGTGTGCTGAGCTGGCATATAGAGAGCTTTCCAGAAACACATCCTCCTACATCCACTGTGTAATAACTTCAGGGCAGGAGAGTCCTGTTCAAAATGGCAAGAAAAATGGTGTTTGTTGCTTCTGAACAGCAATCCAAGAGAACATACCTGGCAGTCTTGTGGCTTGCCTGTGGTTTGAAGAGCTTCAGCACCTCACTCACCACCACAGTTAAAAACAAGTTTTGAACTCTCTCCGGGGAGCAAAGCTAAGATGTATGTGGGAGATGAGGACAATCTTTGCAAAAAAGCATATCTAGGAACACTGTTTATTTTACTGCTGTAAAAACATTCTGCTGTATGAACACAAGGGACTGTCTGTACTACAGCTTATCTAAGACAATAGTTTCAAAGACATTAAATATCCATGCATGTAGTCATCATTCAAAAAAAAAAAAAAAAAACAAAACAAAAAAAAAAAAAAACAAAAAAAAACAACCCAATCAACATTCAGGTGTGTCTTGATTTGATGTTTTCTTTTCCAATATCTTGTGGAGTTCAGCCAAGTAGCTTGTCAGTAAGGAAGAGCTATGACTTTCATTTTCCAGTAAGGATCCAGACCCACAATAAAAACTCAAGCTAAGTGATTACAAGGTCCCTCAAAGCCAGAAGGCATAAAAAGCTTCCATGAAACCTACTAAATCTGGTCTCCAGGGTTGGGGTGAAGCAGGACTGCCCATTGCAAGAGAGGCAAACAAGAGAACTGTTTATTTTAAAGCCCCTCTATTTTGGTCTGCTTTTTCTTGCACAGAGGAGTAAACACTAATTTTTCCCCACAGAAGGCTATTTGTGGTCATGTATATGTAGCTCTAGTCACAAGGTGTTGAAGGGAAGAGTTACAGATAGATTCTGCTCAGTGAGATGTAATACAAGAAGAGTAGGGGTGACCTTTCAGAGCTGGGCCCTGAAATAATGAAGGGGTAACTATGTGGTTTTATCTACTGAGGAGTAGGCATGAGGGAGACAGCCAAAGGGGGTCAGGGGTGCAGCCACCCTGATAACTGTGAAAAATGTTAATCCCACCCCTCATGGTTTGACTCAACCAGCTGCATTCCTCTAATAGAGATTGCTCTGTGCCAAAATGACATTATCAGCAACATGAAGGGACACTGTCAAGGTGCCAGGTCTCATCAACCTAAAATTAGATCTTCCAGCTGTACCTTCCAGGAAGACAAAGTCTCTCTTCTTCTCTGCCCCAAATTTTGCCTCTTGGTGAGCACACTGGGCATGGACAGACCAAGAAAGGCAGCACTGCAGGACACAATCCTCCTGTTCATTTATTCTGAATAAAGAGCTAATGTAAAGGACTATGTATCTACATGTTGTGTGTGCACTAGCAAAGTTGAGTCTTACTAAAATGGCACACATTTTTTGACTTAAATGGGGATAATGGAAGAAAATACAGAATAGTGTAAATTGCAGTCCAAAACCCAGTACTCTGTGTAGCACTGGACAAATGGTTCCCTTTAGGTAACCAGGGTAAGTTCCTCAGAATGCACAGATGTTTGAAATTGCCCATGAATCACACTGGAAAAATCTCACTGCTTGTTTAACTCCTAAGAGTGAAGGTGGCCATCCAGCCAGGAGGTTTTCACCAGTGGAGAAACCTGTAACATCCTGTGTCAGGAAGGACCTTGGATATCATCTAGTCCAGTCCCACTCTCAGAGCAGGGGCAACTTCAAATTCAGATCAGCTTCCTCAAGGCTTGGCATCTTTCCCAATAGCAAATAAAAGTAATCACCTTTGTCATGTCTCCTTGCACCCTAATATATCAGTCTTTATGAACTCTACAGGACCAATGGCTGAGCTAATGAAGAGCAGACTCTGTGATGGGCTGATACTCAGCAAGATGCTGTGTAGCAAGGGGTGCATACCTGGCAGGTCCTACTTTGTATATGGGATCCTCATGCACCTATTTGAGTTGGCAGCCCTGAGCTGCAGGTCAGCTGGGAGGCTCCCTCTTTTCCAATACCATAGCTCCTTCTTGATGTTTGTGAGTATTTATATGCACAAGAGAACTACCTACTATTGCCTCCCCTTCCTGCATGGGCAATGAATTGCCCTCAGAGACCCTTTCTTCCATCTTTTTTCTCAGGACTGCAGCTAGCACTAAATGCATGCCTGGCTTGTCATTTTTTATTCCAATTTCCCACACAATGGCAGAGGGAAAGACTTTGGGAAGTTGCCAAGATCTTCACTTTAAAGGAGCAACAACAAGAAAAATTAATGAGGGTGCTAAATAAAAATCAAACACAGTATTTCCATATCACAGGTCTAGTCAAAACTCCATGGCTTGACTTACCTTTGAGTGTTGCTATATTGGGGACCAGCCAATAGCTGCTCTCCAACTGGGAATCAAGAGCACAGTGTTGATGATGATGATAATTGAGAACATAAAATAAAATCAGTACACAGGACTAAATGGAAACCAACAGGGGAAAATGTCAGCTCAGAAAAAATGCATACACAGGCTTTTGGGGTATAAGCAGACCTGTCTCAGAACCATCTCTTTGTCCCATATTTTAAAGCCCAGGGCCACCAATATTTGCTGCAGTTACTGAATTGTCAGCCACAAGACTGAAGTACATACAGTTTGGAGAAAGAGCTTCCTCATGGGCTCATATTCTGCCTTTACAAAGTCTTTGCCTTGGGACATCAAAAGGTAACTTTCAGGGCTAAATGAGAACCACCCTTCCTCAAGTCAACTTTTTTATCATGGTCTTCTACCCATCTCCCAGACTCCTTTTCATACACATTTAGTTGAATAGAAAGGAAAAAAAAATAAATCAGGGATTAAACTACTTGATGAATTTTATAATCACTTGCAGAATTTTGATGATAAGCACAGGATACATGCAAAGTTTGATGAGATTAGATGGGGTAGACAGATAAAACTGATTAGTTCGACAAAATTATCATTATATTACAGATATCAAAGGCATGACTGTCCCCTAATATAATGTGAATACTATATTAACCACAAGTTTTGTTTGTATATAAGTATCTTTTGTCTCTTACAAAGAAAAGAAAATTCCTTAACAATATGCTTTATCTCCACCATTTCAGACTACATTATATTAATGAAGGGAATAAAGACTAATTAAAACCCCCAAATATTTCAGTACAAAATACCCCCTGCCCCTGCCTAATGTCAGACCTCCCTGCTCCAAAGCAGGGGGCAAAGTCTGTGCTCCCTGTTTCATCTGATGAGTTTGCACTGGTGGTAAAAAGAAGGGAAGCTTGGCTGCAGCATCCCCCTCCTTTCCTTCCTCTTTCCTAGCAGCTCCACTGGTTTCCCCCCACTTCACTTTTCCTGATCTGCTCAGAGACACCAAGTACAACAACACTTTAGAAGGAAGAAAAGGTGTGGAGGGAAAGGCAGATTAGAGAGGGAGGCTGTGGAGCATAAGGTAAGAGGAAGTGTAGGCAGCAGTGTGACTGTGACAAAAGGAAATGGAAGAAGGAAGGATGGATCAGAAACCTGGAAATAAACCATCAGAAAATTCAGGATGAGGAAGGGAATCTGCCAATTCCATCTCTGCTTGTTTCCATTATTCTGAATGCTTGCTTTAGTATATTAGAAACAAGGACATGGCAGCACAGGGAATTTTCTGCCTCTAATCACCAAATCTGGTCCTCTGGGACATAAGGCACATCAAATTAAAATAAAACTTGACTTGGAGTGGAGCAAAAGGTGCAGTCAACTGCTGAAAAGCAGGAAACTGAGCTAGAGGGACTCTGGGTCTCTGCCCCAGGGTGTCAGCCTGTACACTTCTGAGCTTTTCTTTGCTCTCTCCCCACTGGTTTTTTTATCATATATAGTTACACCAGGTCCTACTTAATGTGATTTTCCCCTCTTGCTCTGTCTCTTGTGGAGAAGGGGCCCTCTAGACATAAGTTTAAAGCTGGAAAATGTCTCCTGCTTCTTCCTACTGTTATGTCTGTAATCTGTCCCAATGAACCACAGCTTTCTGGAAGTAATAAGTGAATAAATTATCAAAGAAGAAAGATAGGGACTGGGAAGAGTAACCCTACACTTGTGGGGAAATGCAATGTTTGTGGGGCTCCCCAGAAAAAGAGATGAACCACCCTGTGGGGACAAATACACAGAGCGCATGGGGTTCAGCTCAGAAAGGTGAAGAAGGGCTCAGTTAGGAAGCCAATCCTCATATGAAGGAGCCTGTGACCTTAAAAGGGCACTGACAGCCACTGAAGCCTGGTATGTGACAACAGAATTGTTTCCCATCTTTTTTCTTTATTTTTTTATTTTCTTCGTTTTTTCCTTTTTTTTCTTCTTTCATTTTTTCTTTTTTGTCTGGGACTTGTAACTTAGAGGTTTTTTTGGTTGGTGTGGGTTGTTTTGTTTTGTTATTTCCCTCTTTTTTTCCCCCACTGCTCCTTTGTTAGAAAATAAGAGATTCTGAAATGTTACACCTGAGTTTCTGGGGCAGTAGTTCATAGAATCACAGAATAATAGAATCATAGAGTGGTTTAGGTTGGAAGGGACCTTAAAGATCACCTAGTTCCAAGTCCCCTGCATGGGCAGGGACATCTCCCACTAGACCAGGTTGCTGTTGTCTTAGAAGGAAACAGACATAGAGTACAGATGGGGCTGAGAATCAAACCCATACAGCAGCTGAATACATGCATGCATAAAGGCAGACTTTACTCAGACTGCACTGCAAATCTATAAAAATATGCCAGTGAAACTGCATGCCCATCAGAGAAATTGGCACTGGAAAACAGCAGTGTTCCTGGCCTAGTGCCTTCCTCTTTCCACAACCTGTGAGCTAAACTATATAAACCTGTACAAATTGAAAATAGGATTGTTCTGTAGTGAATTTCAGAATCTGCTGCATTGTTGTGGGATAGCAGGAAATCGCTCCTGGGTAAGTAACATACAAACCCATGCACAAGTCTTGGCAGACACAGATAAATACAAAATTGCCCCTTGCCACTCCAGGCTGCAGTCACTAAGCTTAAGGAAGACTTGCTGAGATAAAAGGTAAAAAAAAAAAGTAAACATTAGCATCACAAAATACAAATGAGAAGCAAGGAAAATCCATTAAAGAACGTGAAGTACCAGAAAGGTAAATGGCTTTATCAACCATGAACTCCTCTGCAAAACGAATGTGACAAAAATTCTTCTTGCTTTTCCGAATTGCTGTTATATCTCCACACTGCTCAAAGACTTCCTGAATAATTTCCTCCGTTGCATTTTCTGGTAATCCTCCAACAAACACTGTTTTACACCCAGGAGGTCTCTCTCTTGTTGATGGTGGTGGAAGATCTAAGTCAAAACAGAAAAGATGTTGGAATACAAGATTTGTCTTTTGATCCATTGGCTGTGTTCATTCCCCTGATCAGTTCTGGGCAGCAACATTTATATAGAGCATGGAGGGAGGAGAGAGAGAGAAGCAAAATAATTGAATGTTGCAGAGATTGTCCAAAATTGATTACTTCAATGTAAACCTTTCCAGGTTTTAAGTGGAGGTTCAGAGATAAATTCCTGCCACTGCAGGCTGTTCTCCAGGACAGACAGTAAGGTCTAAAAAGATCTTCCTTTACACTGCACAGTCACATAAAAAACAGAAAACACTCTATTTTAAAGCAGGGGAGCTCCTGCAACTGATTGGATCCTGAGCACCAAGATCTCAAACTCTGGTATAGTACATTCAAAGCCTGAACATCACCAGATCTGGCGCATACTCATCACGTGCCACACTACCCAAGTGTGTGGGCCCTCTGGAAGCCAGCCCACGCTGTGTACACTCTGGGCACTTGGGCTGGAGGGACACCTTCTCCTGGTCTTAGCATAATGTAATTCCTCCCTCCGAGTACAAGAGCACAGAAAAACAAAGTGAGAAACATAATAAAGTGACAGCATGATGAAAATGCTCTACCAGTTATCTGTTTTGTCTTGTTGCCAGATAATGGAGCAGACGCCAGCACATGGGAAGGATAACCTCCCTGTTTACAAGTGTTCTTGAAGTGGAGTGGCTAGAAATGTTATCTTTTAATGTATATATAGAATATATATACCCTTGAATCATGAAAATTATTAAATTTTTGAAGGCTGCATAGAAAAATATACCCTGCCATAACACCTCACATTGTTTGTATATAAATTATCAGAGCATTCTTCTAGAAATAGTTATCTAAGAAGGAATCTGATTCATGCAACTTCATTTTTTGTCCCTTTAATACAGTAAATGGGGTTAAAATATTGAAATTTACAAATATAAATACATATATATATATATATACATATTCACATGAACAGACAGTTTTATTAAACCATGATCTGGGTACTGAGCACATGCAGAGAACCAAACCACTTGCTTAATTTTCTCTTTTGTCTCCATAATAATAGCGAAAACCACTGGTCTGATAGCTCTGAAAATAAACTCCTGGGCCTAACATGCACAAAATCAGGCTTTGTCCCTGACCTGGTGGCTCAGTGGGAAGTGTTTTCCATTTGCACAAAGACCCAGAAGTGGCAAAAGGAATTCTGGCCCCAGCTTTCAACGAGGAGAAACATCTCATGCTGCTCCCCTCACACACATCCCAAAGGACAAGAGAGGAGCTATAGTCCCCTTTCCCCTCTATCTCCCCCAGGTAAGGACCAGAGCTGGTTGACATTTGGGTTCTAGGTGCTGTGTTCAGGGACACAAACCCAGACTGGTCCCATCTATCTGTGGGCATTTGAAGGGGAGCAGAGAGATCATCAGCACAATATTTTGTTATATTTTGTGACCTTGTGATCTAAAGACAGATTTCTACTATGAGAAATGTAGATTTTAAGACTCTAATAGCTTTGTTTAAACAATGATTATTCTGCTTTGTAAAAAAATTGAGTACATGACCTTACAG
Source organism: Calypte anna (assembly GCF_003957555.1). Classification (NCBI taxonomy): domain Eukaryota; kingdom Metazoa; phylum Chordata; class Aves; order Apodiformes; family Trochilidae; genus Calypte; species Calypte anna. The sequence continues at coordinate 168,018,067 of NC_044244.1, forward strand.
AGGTAACTTAAGTATGCTCTGATACCATACAATACTTCATATGCAGGGTAGACCTTAGAAAGAAAATCCGTACTTCCCTACCCTCTATTTAAAAACTTTTTTTTCTTCTTCCATGCAGTATATACAGGAAAATAACACTCTTTCATCAGATCCACTTACTTGGGTTTGGAGGGAAGAGCGTGCAGCTTTTGCAGTGAATTATTTCTTTGACTACAGGCACATCTGTTGGTGGTGGTGGTGGCACTAGCCCCATGCCTGGTATCATTGGGTTAATCGGAGTGATTCCAGTCATCATGCTAAGGCTTGGATCAAAGCCTGGTACACAGATTGAATCTGTAAATATAGCACATAGAATCCTGACTTTAAAATCTTGAAACCACTTGTTAACTATTTTCTCGCAGAGATGGTTTTGCTTTAGGCTTTTTTTTTTTTTTTCTTCAAGTATCACAGTATCACTGTTAAAAAAAGGAGAGAGGAAAGGGAAAATAGAAAAGGAAAAAGGCAGAGAAAAAGAGAGAAGAGAAGGAGTGGGAGAGGAAGGTGCATTTTCAGGGAAAAAAATAAACTGCATCAAGAAAGGAATGTTACATAATTTAAAATATCAATATGAATGAGTAAAAGAAAGCACATTAAAGTGTAAAATCATGCACCATGAATATCTGTCATTATCTGGAATGCAATTTTCTGTTTCATAATGCTACTGTGGTGTTTACATTGCCTTCTGACCAGAGTGTACAACGAATATAATTTAACATCGATATGCCCTCTCCATCTAATTGTCAGACAGATTTATCACAACATTGCCTTCTCACATAAGTGACCTTGATTTACAAACACCACAGGAAAAGATCCATTTTTGGCTGTTTTATAGAAGTGTAGTGAACCAAGACTTCTAACCATCTTACCCTGGAATATAAAATTTCAGCTGCATAGAAGGGGGTGGTTTTGAACCTCAGAATTAATTCCTTCTTGCCCTGTTATATAATCGGATTAGTAAGATTCTCTTCCACAGATGTATTATTAAAATATATCACTATAGCCCTATGAAGTAAAATGCATATTTGGTGAATGTTACCCTTTCTCCTTCCTGATCTCTTTGCCAAAACTTCCATACACATTATTTAAAGCTGGAGGATTTCATGTCACACCAAGAATTGTAATAAGGAGATGTTTCAGATGAACCAAGAGCCAACTCCTGATATTCGCTTTGGGTTTCTTTTTGTTTGTTTGCTGTGGGTTTCTTGAAGCATAATTAATAAAATACTTCGAGAGATCATTCTCTTTGTCACTGTAACACTGCTGCTATTTGGCATCATTAGTTATTAGAAGAGGAATTTGCTGTTCTACAGGTTTGCTGCTGAATTTTCTGGCTATCAACTGTATTTAATGATACACAGGGTTTGGTAGCTCAGGAGTTTGTTTGGAAGAAGCAAAGAGGAAAATTACTTCTGAAAGATTTTTATAAATCTTTCTACCTACCTACCTACATATATTATATATATATATTGGAAATTTGAGCTACAGTTGCTACATGACAGCATGATCAATGGAATGTGGCCACAGAGGCCTGTTTCCTCATCCCAAATCTGCTGCTGAGAAGCTATGTGACCCTGGCTCAGCCCACTAACCTATCTATATTTTAATTTCCACCTCTGCAAAACAGGTACCAGAGCACCCACCTACTAGTGAAGATTAGCTCAGGTTTTCATAGCCCTTTGCAGGTGTAAAGCACTCTGCAGAGGCTGAAAATTAGTATTATGATTCCTCTGAAACATCCATAACCATCTTCTCTGGGAAAGGCAAATGAGGATGGAGAACCTCTTCTCCAATAGAGCTCATATCTGTCTCTGCTGCATGCTCCCTGCTCTCCATGCTCTGCCTCTGAGCCTTCATCACCTTCAGGCAGCTCTGTTCAACAAGCGTAGCAAGCACACAGCAAGTTAAGGATTTGCTGTAGGCTTATTGAAGACTAGTATTAATGAAAACTCATTATATTACATTACTTTTTCTTTTTATTTTTTTTAATAAGTGGGCTTATGAAAAAGGACTTGCTCTGGCTCTGAAGCTTTTATTCAATATTGATGTCTATGCATCGTTTTTCAGATGAAGCTTTGAGACTCAGAGTCTGCCGTTTCTTCCAAGGGATGCAGTGGTGGCTGTATTAAAATATTCATGGCTAGTGAATGCTAGGAGATAAAGTCAGAGGTAAAAGGGCAACGTACAATTCGAAGAAGTCCTTAAGCTATGCTAATTTGCTAAATCCCATTTTTATATCAGACTTCTGGCAGCCACTGCAGGCCACCCTGTGCAGCAATCTCCTGCTGCAATTGGAAGTCCATCGTTCCTACTCGCTGCTTAAGGGCCCTGCAGAGCTCTGCAGCATGCAAAGGGAAAAATGGGACTGGAATGATGCCAAGGGAGAAGTCTCATCCACATCTAGACAACTGTAGGGTCAGCTACAGTCCTAGCCAGGTATGATATTTTTTTTATTATTAAATCCAGCATCTGTAGTAGACCCACAACATTCTGAGGCAAGGATGAAGCAGATGGAAACATAAAAGAAGATGGACTGAACACCAAGTTCTCCCTGTTTTGTGTGCACCTTTCGGGTCCTAGATGACAGCCAAGGAAAAATATCATCATCTGGTGACTGCTACCACAATTTATATTTAACTTTTGCAGTTTTTTCTTTAAGACAGCTACTAGATATGTTCCAGCTTCTATACAAGAGCAGCAAACTGCTCAAACCACAGATACATGCTCTCACTCAGTGGAAAGACAGGTTTCAGTAAAGTACAGTTTTCTGAATATTCCTTTGGTAGTGTTGAAAGGACAGAGGAAAACAAATGTACAGGAGACAACACCAAGAAATTCACATCTACAAATGCTGCTAACATGGCCTAAAGGGAGCTGAGAGGAAGAGCTTTCAGGCTGCATGTCATTCAAAGCAGATTTGTAATTTAAATGGAAGAAAATTATTTGCCACTTACGCCTCTCACTTTCACAGAAATGTGACTTTGAAAGTAACTTTGCCTGTGTTAAATAAGTACATGGTTTTGTCATCAGTTTCTTTTACAACTGGAATCAATCAACAACAGAAGGATCAGAGTCCTTGGGGCCAACACTCCCCAAATGTCCTTCTAGGTGCTCTGGGTCTGTGTCTCTAGAAGGTGACTGTACTTGAGGTATATTGAAGAGGACTGAATCAATAATTCTTGAACCCTTATTCCCTATCTTGCAGGAACTAATCCAAACCCCACTAAGCTCAGTGTAAAGATTACTAAAGGCATGGGTGGTTTTTAACTAGGATTTGGTTTGCATTCTCTGTCCTTTTGAATAAGCTGCTGCAGTTTCCCAGAGTGTGAAACTGAGAGTGAAATTTTTTCATGCTTTACATGAACATGGAGAGGATTCAAGAGTATCATTTATAGAGCACCCCAGGAATGAAAATAATTCTCTGAACACTAAAACCTATTACTATTGCAGTGATGGGAAATTCACCTGGGTATCTGAACAGTGGGGATCCTGTTCAGAGCCCTGGTGGTACTTGCACCTACAGAGAAGCTGATTCCTGCACATTGTTTATGGCCAATAAAGAGAGTCTCCAGATGGGATGTCCATAGGAAATACAGGTCTGGACTCTGAGGTGCAGAGAAAAAGGAACTGATAAAGTCACTGGAAAGGAAAGTCAATAAATTTGCCACATCTGTGATAGGATCCAGAAAAATCCCAAGTTTAACTATATTAGTGCTACCAAGTGGTGCAATAATAGAAGCTGGATATATAGCTCTTGTCTAGAGACAGTAGACAATCATCCATCATCACCACCACTGCAGTCTGCTCCACATCCTGGCATAATGCCTATTTGGAGCAGGACCAGGACATCAGAGTTGGAGCTCGAGATAACTTCCTTTGAGCTTACTGGTGAATTTGCTGGTCTTCAGAATCAAAGTTATGCAGGATTAAAAGTGATGAGAACCAACCCTGACCATGTACATTTTTAACAGATACATTTGGATATAGGATTATTAAGGTATTGTAGACATGAACATGCTACATTAAACACAGATAGATACATTAAATTTACAAACTACATATTTGAAGAGTCAAACGAGTAATACTTTATGCTTTCAATGATCAAAGCATTATTTTTAAAGGATACATACATTTATGCAGCTAGGTAAGGATTTATGATATCTTGGAACTGCTTGACTAACTTGATCTCCTTGTATCTCCATCCACTTCACGTATGAGGGAAAGGATGTAGATGTTGTCTACCTATACTATAAAAAAGCCTTTAACATCCTTTCCAACAGCATTGTGATGGAGAACCTGGCTGCTCATGGTGCTGATGAGTGCATTTTTCTCCAGGTAAAAACTGGCTGGGGACCAGTGACAAGCAGTGCTCTCCAGGCTCAATGTCAGGGCCAGTTCCCTTGCATATCTTTGTCATTGGTCTGCATGAGGTGATCAAATGCACCCTCAGTAAGTCTGCAGATGATGCTAAGTTGGGAGGGAGTGTTGATCTGCCTGCTCTACAGGGAGACCTGGACAGGCAGGATCAACAGGCTGAGGTCAGTAGTATGAAATTCAAGAAGGCCAAGTGCTGAGTCTTCACTTGGATCACAAACCCGTGAGCCACTACAGGCCTGGAGAGGAGTGGCTGGAAAGATGCACAGAAGAAAAGGACCTGGGGGTGTTGTCTGGCAGCCAGCTGAACATGAGCCAGCAGTGTGCCCAGGTGGCCAAGAAGGCAAACAGCATCCTGGCCTGTAACAGGAACAGTGTGGCCAGCAGGAGAAGGGAAGTGATGGTGCCCCTGTACTCAGCCCTGGTGAGCGTGCACCTTGAGTACTGTGTTCAGTTCTGGGCCCCTCACTACAAGGACATTGAGCTGCTTGGACTGAGTCCAGAGAAGGGCAACAAAGTTGGTGAAGGGTCTAAAGCACAAGTCTGAGAGAACTGGGGTTGTTTAATCTGGAGAAAAGCAGGCTGAAGGGAGACCCTGTAGTTCTCTACAGCATCCTGAAAGGGGGTTGTATCAAGGTGAGGTTTGGTCTTTTCTCCCAAGTAACAAGTGTTAGGAGAGCAAATGGCCTCAAGTTGTGCCTAGTGATGTTTAGATCTGCTATGAGGAAAAATTTCTTCCCTGAAAGGGTTGTCAGACACTGGAATGGGCTGCCCAGGGAAGTGATGGAGTCATCATGCCTGGAGGTATATAAAAGATGTGTAGATGTGGTGCTTAGGGACGTGGCTTACTGGTGGACTTGGCAGTACTAAGTTATGGTTGGACCTGATGATCTTAAAGGTCTTTTCCAACCTAAACAATTCTATGATTCTCTAAAAAACACTTTGACATAAGAAAGTTTATGTTTGAAAAATGTTACTAAATAAATGCTAAATGAAAATATTACAATGGAAAGTAATCAGAGATTATAAGGAAATTAAGGAATGGAAAAGCACGTTTTTCAGAGTGGGAATACTGTACCTAAGGCTTGAATATTCACACATGTGTACAAGAAAGGAAAAGCACTGAACATCAATATTTTCAGGTCCACATTCCGCCTAAGTTTGGCAAAATGAGTTAATTCGTGTTTCATCTAACAAGAAATTGGCATGATGGAGAGCAATGTAAACCTCTGAAGAATAAATATCTTAAACTGTCAGTCAGAGAGGCAAGAAGAAAAAACTTCTTGAACACTTGGAGTAGTTTTTAAAGCTTTTTCTTTCATGTAGGAAGATGAAAAGGAAATTTTCACAAGAAATCTTTGGGTCTGGAAAAAATAGAAGAACAATAAAACCCCTTTAAAGATAGCAATATTCTAACACAGCACAGAGTGCTGTGCCATACAATTGCTTCTATTTGTCTGCATTTTGGGAGTGCAACTTTGTCATCCATAAAAATAGCCTAACAATCTTGGAGAATCATCCTCTTTTCCCCCTTTGGCAATGGTTGCCCTCTTTATTGCTCTGCATGCTCCTGCCAGCTCTGCCTGTGGGAACTGTACTCCACCACCAATACTAAGTTACCACCCTATTTCCAACAGCCCTTACCACAAACTTCTGCTTGGTATTCATTTTTAGGAGCACAATCCCCTATATGATTCTCAGCATTAGCGCTCGGATGTGTCATTTGTTTTGCCTGGAACTGCCAGTTTTTTCTGTGGTGTTTTATGACAGCTGCCAAACTGTGTTTCTGTTGGACACATAGGAAAACCCGTGTGTGCAAACATGGACTTGTTTGGGTGTCCCTACTTGTACTCACTGAAGGTTTCCACCACGAACAACCAGGAGCCTGCTGGTGGCTGTGGTGCTCAGAAGTGATGGTTGGACACACACACAGAGATGGTGAGTGATGAAAACAATGATCTGAGTGCAAAATGGCTAAGAAAAACAAACTAAAATCTTAGAAAGGGTCCCCATGGCCCAGGAGTGATAATTTTATATGTAAGAAAAGCAGTCTATTTTTTGCTAGGGCTGAAAAAAAAAAAAAGATCTGGTTTCAGCAATGAAGATTCCTGCCAACATGAACTGAAAGGATTAGGACAGTCCAGGAAACAGCTGGTAATAAATGTAGAAAGATGCTTGTTAAAATTTGGTTTCTGTGGAGAAAAAAGCTTCCAGAGATTAGAAATTTGATTCTGTACTTCAGAAGCAGCATTGATGAGTATTTTGAGACTGAACATAGAGTTGATTTCTAGAAGCTCAGACTTAAGTTCTGAAAAAGGGCAAATCTAATATAGCATCTGCCGCCTTTAAAATAAATATATATATACATACATATGTATGTGTATATGCATATGTATTACTTGGCAGTAGTAAAGAAAGAGTACTTTTTTTTCCTCTGAAATGGAAAATCTTATTAGAATTAACAACAACAAAAAAATGTTATTCTAAAACTTATTTTTATCTAAAATTCTCCCTCAAAACTCTACGGCCTGCCAGTGTATTTATCCCCATGTCAGCCTCCATTTTTTCTGTACCAGCATTTAAGCATGGATATTTAGCCACTACCTAGAGTTCAAAGCTGGATGACTTGCCCCTGGTTATTCAATTCTTACCATCCTCTGGGCTTCAGGAAGCTTTTGGTGGAAGTGACTCACTTGGTCGGTACTATTGGGCCTTTGTCAATGTAGCAAGCCTTCCTCACATGGAAAAAGGGTAGAAAAAAGTGGGAGTGGTGCTAGGGTACCAGATCACTGATGTCCCAAGGAGATTCACCTATTTAATTTGGTGCTGATCCAGCTGGAGGAACCCCGTTGTGGAGCACCAGCCATAAAGAGCCAGGCCTTGGAATGCAGCAGTGGGGCAGACACTGGCATCTTCCAGTACATTTCCTTATCCAGTTTAGATGTCACTGAACTTTTACACTTCTCTGTTTCTAAAATAGATTGTCTGCTAAACTTCCAGATACATTCCAATAAAAAAAAAGGCAGGGGAAAAAAGTCTGATCTCTCTTCTGTTTCACCAGCATAACTACAATCATCCTACCTTAGAGCAAGGACCACCTGACTGTGGGCAATAGCTGATATCCAGGGAATCAGAACAAGGAACAGGCAGGTAAAGAGCTGAGTATATTTAGCACGTATATCTCGAGTGCTTACATATTGCCAGTGGCAAAGATCACATCTGAACAATCCTTTCTAGCAGGCATCTATTCCACAGGCCTTGATTTATACATTTTCCAATAAATCTTGCTGTGCATCTATTTTATACTTTGAATCCTTAGGAACCTGTTTATATCTCCATCTATCAGTGTGCTGCTATTAAGGTAGTAACAAAGTGGGGAAACTTGCATCCTTTGCTTTGCCAAAACAAGGTACTTGGCAGTTCCAGGCATACCTTCTGGTGCTTTCACTCTGAGGAATTGTGAATAGCTGTTCCTTATTCACCTTATCCACAAGATGACAGATTTTATTTCTGCATTTAGATTTTGCCATCTTTTTGGCATCCCTGCAGAGCTGCTACAAAGGAATATGGATATGGAACCCCTGACTGTGGACCCTTTTAAAATCATGAGAAGGTAACTTCAAGGGCAGAGATGTCTTTTTAAGTGTTCATCTAGCCCAGAATTTTTTAAGAACTAAATATTGCAGACATGAGCAGGTGTCCTTAACTGAGCTCTGCATGAACTCAATTGTCAAAGCACCATGTGGGCACAGGAGCCCTATAGGAGCAGGATGACTGTACATACATGCATGTGTATGTATTTGTGTGTGTGTGCATTTGAGTTTGTGTATATTTGGGAGAGTGGAAAGGAGTGAGTGCAGGAAGGGCAGGAAACCACTCCCTTGTTATCCAGATTTCTCAGTTGGTCTGGAGATCATCTTAACACTACTTAGCAAGGGGTGTATTCTGTATAACTGAGCCTGGACTGTAGCAAAAAACAAATCTCAAAGGGTGTTTTGCCAAAAAAAAAAAAAAAAAAAAAAAAAGAAAAAAAAAAGCAGGGTGAGGCGAAATCTAAATGAATGTTTCTCATTAATAATCAACAAAATAATTTATATGAACTCTACAATGTCTGCCAAACCCACTCCATAAACAAAGCCCTTGTAGCATCATCAAAACACTTGCCACTTGAAAATTTCTTAAGAGACATATATCACTGACAAAGCTTGAGGGCTGTGCTGTTGTTCTTTGGCTTTTTTCAAGAAAGCTCCATGTCTGCACAGAGGAGCAGTTTACAGCAGACAATCCCAAAACTTTAGATGCTGTTCCTCAGAGCCAGCTGTGCTGTAGCTGAAAACACTAAAAGCAAATCTGGCCTCTTTTTGATCCCTGTGCACAAAAATCATATGGTAAAGATTATATTTAGAGCAATATACATGACAAAGATTAAATGAAAGAAAACCACCTCCTCTCTTTACAAGCAAATCATGAGGTGAGTCACTCCTGGTTCATCCTTCATTGCCTCAGCATTTGGCACAACAGGACCCTAGACATGTTTAAATCTTCTAATGCAATGCAAATAAGAGGGGAGAATAGCAAATAATAATAATAATAATACAAGAAAGTGTTACAAAAACAGGTGCCACTCTCCTCCTAAGGTGCAACTTCAAAGCTATTGTGTAAAGAAACCTACATTGTCACTGTAATGTTATTCCTATTGCTCTTTCTGCTCATGGATAGCCATCAATGCCATTTTGACCTCCAAAGTGTCTTGGAAACTACCTGCCCACAGTGAATCTATTTAGTTTCCCCTTAGTAGAGCTCTGCAAAGAAGCACCTGACAGGCATGCCTGAGAATGAGATGGAAATCTCAGAACTTGCTGTTGAGGGAGCCTGGTGATGGTTTGTCAGTTTCTCAAACAGCTGACAGCTGCATGTGTAAGAAGCTAGAATCAGAAAAACTGACTAATCTAAGTCTCCATCCACAATGAGCTGTTCTTCCATGTGTGAAACCCCATTGCCATCGTAGTGGAAACTTGTGGAGGTAAAAAGAGAAGAGGGAAAAAAAAAAAGTGAAGCAGAAAAAATAAAAAAGAATGGAAAAGGTAAAGAAAAATCAAAAGAAATGCAGGAAAGGAGATGAAAAAGAGGTAAAGATGAACAGAAAACAGTGTTGTCTGGCACCTCTGTGGCATGGGTCCATGCTCTATCCACAGGATGTTTTGACCAGTGCCAGCATTTTTAAGGATTCATGAGTTTATAGCACCTTATGATGTCCAAAGTTCTGACCTTCCCAAAGCCCCTGCTGCCTAAAGAACTGCTCCAGGCAGCAGGAACAATGGGCTTCTTCCATCTCCTCATCAATAAATCACTTCCTCCTATGGGGTTAGTCACAAGTTCAGTGTGAGGAAAATAATAAAGCTGTGAATTCTGCGCTCTGCCACCTGATCCCCAGTTAAGAGCACCAATGCCCCTTGGTAAAAATATGGGGCTGGCCAATATGCAGGGTAATACATTGCTTATAAAATATAAAATGTGTGTAGCTGCATGTTCTGACTCTGGAAAGTCTCCGTGAGTTCACTATAAGCTGCTTGGGATAACCCTCTCCAGTTTTGCACTTCTGTGATCCGTTCTGGCATCCGACCTCATCACAGTGGGGTATTCATAGAATCATAAAATCATAGAACTGGCTGGGTTGGAAGGGACCTCAGAGATCATCAAATCCAACCCTTGATCCACTACCGCTGCAGTTACCAGACCATGGCACTGAGTGCCACATCCAGTCTCTTTTTAAATATCTCCAGGGATGGAGAATCCACTACTTCCCTGGGCAGCCCATTCCAATGTCTGATCACCCTCTCAGTAAAGAAATTCTTTCTAATATCCAACCTAAACCTCTCCCAGCACAACTTAAGACCGTGCCCTCTTGTCTTGCTGAGAGTTACCTGGGAAAAGAGACCAACCCCCCCCCTGGCTACCCCCTCCTTTCAGGGAGTTGCAGAGAGTGATGAGGTCTCCCCTGAGCCTCCTCTTCTCCAGGCTGAACACCCCCAGCTCCCTCAGCCTCTCCTCATAGGATCTGTGCTCGAGTCTCTTCACCAGCCTGGTTGCCCTCCTTTGGACCTGCTCCATGACCTCGATATCCTTCCTAAACTGAGGGGCCCAGAACTGGACACAGTACTCCAGGTGTGGTCTCACCAGCGCTGAGTACAGTAAAGCTTCCTTAGCCACATGCAGAAGTTTCTTTCAGCTCCCTCCACTGGAAGCTGCTCAATCTGTTTGCTCAGTGAGCCTCTTGCTGAAGTAAAACTTTGCTGTGTTACTGGAAATTGAGATCACCTTTCACCTCAAAGCTATGAGAGATGAGTAATAAATAAAACATGGTCATAGGGCCCAGGAAGTGATAATAGATTTATCTTTGCTTGCTGTCTAGGAAAGTGGTATATTCCAGAAATTTGAGAGGCACCTGTATGGTACAAAAAGAAGAAAAAAAATATTATTGGAAAATGTAAGCCCTTAAGTAGATGTAAATGGATACTGAAAATAAATTGGAGAAATAGGAAAAATGTCAATTCCCCAGCTAGGATAACGCTGAAATAGATGTAATAGATGACACATAAAAAGCCTCCAATGTGTAAAAATGGTAAAATACCATCTTCTGGATATTAATGTGACTTCAGAGAAAAGAGGGGGGGAAATGAAATTCTGACATTCCAGTGGATATTTCCCAAATGGAACTAGAAGAGACTCGTTTTTCTCATGACTCGTGAAAGAGGTTCTGGCTATTAAACTGGCATTATTGTGTGGATCTTTGAATCTGTGGAATGCATACAAACACTCTCCTTGCCTTTCCTGGGTCACAGGAGTCACAGCAGCCTTGCTGAAACCAGAAAGAAGCTGTACAGTCCAGAAAGGCAGATCACCTGCATAAGCAAGTTCTTGCACAATCACCAGAAAAGCTGAGCTCTGTCAGACTTAATGATTTTTTTCTAGCCCAGAAACCTGCCTCTAACAGCTAATCCCTGATTTTGCTTAGTACCAGAACAGGGCAATCCTGAAACAAAACCTCCATTTAATGGTCTCCCAATCTGCAGCTCTGGGGATACCTAAGACAGAGGAAATTCTGTGTCTCCTTCAGGTTTATTTTTGGATGAAAACACCAAGGAGTTTTATTGCATGGGATGTGTTTCTCTTGGTGTACTTACTGCAGGTGACATAAAGCTGTCCTGTGAAAGCAGCTGGAAAATCTTTAGTGATGGTATTTCAGACTTTTAACCAAGTTATTCTACATATATGCTTCTCCTTTAAAAGAGAGCAAGCAGGCAGAAGAGAGACTTAATGTCTTAATGCAATGTTAGACGTTTGTTTCTGGTACTATTTTCTTAGGTTGGCTTGGTTTTTTGTTTTGTTTTTTATTATAATTTTTAAATTGTATTTTAAATAACCTAAATAGCAGGGTTCAAATTACAGAAACCACTGTGTCTTTAATCCAAAGTGTACTGAAAGGAGGGTAAGTCTATTAGATGCAGTAACAATTTGCTGGCTATAAATTAATGAAGTAAGAAAGCTTCATATTTTGTATTATCCTCTACCTGAATGGTTTGACCTCCATATAGTTTACGGTAGAAAGTTGTAGGACAATATTTGAATGCTCTGTGCATGGGCAGAATACCAGTTGGAATTGAATTTGATTAACTAACTGTTGAGTAAGTAATAAAGTGGTACTTGGTGAATTAATAAACTGTTTATTGGTTAAGAATTAACCAGGAATCCTATCTTGAGAAATAATATGCAACATAAAGCAGAAGCCACGAGTTGATAGCAGGAAGTAATGCTCCTGAGTGTCAATAAAAAGAGCTGTCTTAATTAAACTCCAATGCACTATGACGAAGCTATTTTGTTACAGTTTGGCTTTTCATGCCATCTAGCACCTTGGCAAACTGAAAATATTCCTATGTGCTTAGCAGTCATTGCAAATACACAGTGGTTTTCAAATACAGCTCTTCATGACCATGAGAAAGCACTAAGCTGCTTTACAGAGGCAGAGATCTCAGCTAATACCAGGCTCAGGCCATAGGAATCATATCTCCATATAAACCAGATTTGGAAGTTCAGAAGGGAAGTTCAGCTAGGTATAAGCTGAGGACTCCATGGGAATCATATCTCCATATAAACGAGAAAGATTTGGAAGTTCAGGAGGGAAGTTCAGCTAGGTACAGGCTGAGGACTCTGTAGCCACATAGGGGTGCAGAGGGTGGTGAGCTCTGGTGACTGGAGGGCTTGCACGTAGATGACAAAGCATGTCAAATCAGACATGAGTGATTTAAAGAGCAGGCGTTTGCATTAAGGAGTATGGGATGACAGATGCATAAACTAAGAGAATGGAAAGTACCATCCGATATATGATTCTTTCTACATCAAGATGGAGAGTGTCAAAAAAACCCATGGAATTAAGGATCTGCTTGAGCACTGTGGCTCTGGCAACCAACTTTCCTTCAGCTTTGGATAACCTGTGACACTCAGTTTGTGGCCAGACATTTGCCAGAAGGGAAAGTAATAAAATGTGATATAGAAAAACAGTGCAAGTTGCTTATGAAACAGGAGATTTTTTTTTTTTTAACCTTTCCATTATCAACTGTGATTTGACCTCTCAATCTTAAACAGATTAAATAAAGAAAAGATTAAATAAACATAAGCTATAAACTTCCACATGTCAGCCCTGTCTCCACCTGCAGCTGGGAAGTTCAGGAATGCAATACTTTGGGTAAGCTGTGTAATTACAGTTTTTCAAATATCTCATCATGAGCTAAAATTTCCTTCAACTACCTCTCCCCTTTTGAAGTTTTACAGGGTTTGAAAACTTCCTTATGCATCTGCTGCAATTCAGGATAATGTTTTAAATTCCCTTTCCATCTATGAATTTGATGGTTTCTAACAAGATCTTGATGACCCAAGCACAAGGGCCTTCTCAGCTCTCTGAAGTGCCTGCTTTAGGCAGCCAGATTCAGTGGTCAAACGGCCAGCAGCAGTGGCAACTGGAGCACTCTTCATGGCTAATAGAGAACTCCCAAATGGGATAGCCCTGACTCCATAGTAAAACAATTCCCCTTCTTCAACATGCTATTTGCATCCACTAATTATTCCACTGACCAATTTAGAAGAGGCTTGACATTAATACAGCTTCAGGAGAGTGTGCATCCCGCTAAGGTAAATAAGGATAGTCCATATGTCAGAAAGCTGTTATTTTAGCCTCCCAGCAAACTTAGACAGACATTTCTGCATCCTTGGCTCACAACCATGAAGTTTTCCAGCTCAAGTATGATAATTATAACATTACGAGTAGCTTTTTCAGCTCATCTCCATTCCTTTTGCATCTCCCACAGAGCAGAAATCCCTTATCTCTACCATCTGGGCATATCTCTAGTACAAGGAAGGTCATCAGCAGCTAGAGGTGACAGAGTAGGCAGCTGCTCTGCAGGACACCCTCCCTCCCCAGGGCCTCACTACCAGAGCCATTATCAATGGAACGGTGCAGACTAATAATCCTTGATTTTGGCAAATAGCCCAGGGGCAGCCAGCTGGGATGGGTTAAAATCATCCTGAGGTTCTTTTAAGTTACTTTGGGAATTGTGCAGGGCAGTGCAGAGAACTGGGTTAATGCTTTGGGCCCCCAGTGATTCCTTCCATCTCTCCTGTCTCTCACAGCAAGGGGAAATTCATGCCTCAACTAATAATAAACCAATGCTGAGCATGTGGGGAACACCGTGCCAAATATGAAACAGCTGGGGATCTCTGGCCAGTCATTAGCTACCTCCATCACAGCAGTGCCTGAAGTCTTCCAGGGAGGAAGAAAGAGTAAAAAAGAAACTTCCAAATCAACGGGGGGGAAAAAAATCTCAGAACATTTGTATGAGTGTCTTCTCAAGGAGTTTATTGTGACACAACTTCTATTTCCTAACAAACACAAACCTTTCATCACCTCACCAAAAAAAAAAAAAAAAAAAAGGGACTAAAAAGGTGAGAAATGCTTACAGGAGGAAGATGGGATTTCTCCAAGAATGTTTGCATCTCTGTACCTCAAAAATGCTTAAAATACAGGCATTACTCTTGGCCGTCTTCCAGCAATGAAAAAAAGAACGTTATATTTTTCCTTAGAAAGAAGGAATCTTGACAACATGCTTACAGTTTCATATTTCATAATCTGGTTTAGCAGGGAAAAGGCCTTTTCTGAAAAGAAATCAGGAGTTTTTATAAATTAACAGCATACTTCAGGGAGCAGAATGAGACACTGCATGCACAAAATTAGTTCAACTTGTATCCCAACAAAGGAAGGTTCCAGGCTTTGTATCTCCTGTGCATAACACTTCTAATTTAGGTTATATTAGTGGTTGTGAACAAAACATAAAATCCTTGCTGATAGAAAATTTCACCTCTAATTTCTGGCAGCCTGCACCAAGGGTTCATCTGCTAATATTTCAGAGCAGTGAACTAAAGGCATAGCAATTTCACACACACAAAACCAACCCCACCATTCAGAAATGAAATTAGCCTTTTTTTGTACTTGCAATTTATTATCAGAACCCTCTATATATGACTCTCTTTGACAATACTCTCAAGAAAAATGCAGGTTTACACACACCAAGAATAGAAGAGACATTCATTATTTTAGGAAGTATCAATTTTTTTTCAAATGTAAGATAAAACAAAATTATGTAGACAGACTTTATTTCAAATAATGATGATTCTTTATCCCATTTTTAGAGAAA
The DNA here is from genome assembly GCF_003957555.1 of Calypte anna. Classification (NCBI taxonomy): domain Eukaryota; kingdom Metazoa; phylum Chordata; class Aves; order Apodiformes; family Trochilidae; genus Calypte; species Calypte anna. Next base: position 168,033,222 of record NC_044244.1, read on the forward strand.
ATGTATTTCTCTAACATTTATTTAAGTGCTAAGAGCTGTTATCCACATTAATTTTTTTGGTTTTTTGCTTCTTCATGTACTTTTACAAAGCTAGGGTTCTAACAGTAGTTTTATAATAAACTTTTTTTAATTTTTTCCAGAGCTTTGTACGTCAACCATAAAAATATGTTTCAGGATGAGAATTGTCAGTGTTGCTCCTCAGCTCAAGGATGGGGAATAGTATTTTTCTTAATATATTTTAGCATCTTTTTTCAATATGAAAAAGAAACCTCAACCTAAACTTCCTTCAGAGGTTTTGTCAAGTATTTCTTAAAAGATGTCAAACTACAATCTCCAGTAGTGGAGCAACGTAAAAATAAGACACAAAACTTGCAGCATTCAAATGTATTGAGGGAAAAGATAGAATCATAGAATCATAGAATCATAGAATTGACTGGGTTGGAAGGGACCTCAGAGAACATCAAGTCCAACCCTTGATCCACTACAGCTGCAGTTACCAGACCATGGCACTGAGTGCCACATCCAGTCTCTTTTTAAATATCTCCAGGGATGGAGAATCCACTACTTCCCTGGGCAGCCCATTCCAATGTCTGATCACCCTCTCGGTAAAGAAATTCTTTCTAATGTCCAACCTAAACTTCCCCTGGCACAACTTGAGACCATGCCCTCTTGTCTTGCTGAGAGTTGCCTGGGAAAAGAGACCAACCCCCCCCTGGCTACCCCCTCCTTTCAGGGAGTTGTAGAGAGTGATGAGGTCTCCCCTGAGCCTCCTCTTCTCCAGGCTGAACAGCCCCGGCTCTCTCAGCCTCTCCTCATAGGGTCTGTGCTCGAGTCCCTTCACCAGCCTGGTTGCCCTCCTCTGGACCTGCTCCAGGACCTCGATATCCTTCCTGAACTGGGGGGCCCAGAACTGGACACAGTACTCAAGGTGTGGCCTCACCAGGGCTGAGTACAGGGGCAGCATCATTTCCTTGGACCTGCTGGCCACGCTGTTCCTGATACAGGCCAGGATGCCATTGGCCTTCTTGGCCACCTGGGCACACTGCTGGCTCATGTTCAGTTTCTTGTCGATGCAGACTCCCAGGTCCCTTTCTGCCTGGCTGCTCTCCAGCCACTCTGTCCCCAGCCTGTAGCGCTGCATGGGGTTGTTGTGGCCAAAGTGCAGGACCTGGCACTTGGCCGTGTTAAACCTCATCCCATTGGAATCAGCCCAACTCTCCAGTCTGTCCAGGTCCCTGTGCAGAGCCCCCCTGCCTTCCAGTTGATCAACACTCCCCCCCAAATGCAGTGATATCAGGCATTCAATGTACAAGAAATGCAGCATAACTGATGAATGCTCAGAAAATAGTAGAAGCATAGAATTGTTTAGATTGGAAAAGATTTTTAAGATCATCAAGTCCAACCTTTAACCTAGCACTGCCAATTTCACCACTAAGCCATGTACCTAAGCACCACATCTACAGGTCTTATAAATAACTTCAGGGATGGTAACTCCACCACTTATTTCCCCACTCAGCCTGTTCCAGTTTCTGGAAACCCTTTTGTTGCAGAAAAAGTCTTTGCTTAAGTCCTTCACAAGAGGTTGAGCACACATAAAGTGAGAGGCAAAGTCTTGTCATGACTGATACCGATCAGAAGATGGCCAAAGAGAAAGGAAAATCAAGAATAGGAAGAAACAAGCACTTTTCATCTCAGATGAGTGATGTGATTGGAAGTTACATGTTGGTAATTGTATTGAAAAGAGAGTGAATAGTGATATAGCAAAACCCACAAAAGGCATGTAATTATTTGCCTGGAAAAAAATATACATGTCAAGAAGTGTTTTAGAAGAATGAAACACAAGGAGGGCAGCTGGGCACAAGGATGTCAGTGCTAACAAATCCCAGATGAGGCTCTTTGCTGAAGAGGGGTTGAATGGCTCATGCAGGAAAGATCTGATAGTGTGGCACTGCATCAAAGGGGCCAGGGAAGCCAATTAAAGATTAGCCTGGATGAGGCACAAGAGAAAAAAATATGGGAAAAATATTGCAGGCTTCTTAGATAAGAAAGTCTCTCCCGTGGTCTGGGGGAGACTCACCCCATCCTTCCCAAGCAACACTAAAGCACAGCAAATATAGGAAAATAAGTATGATTACAGAAAAGTAATATAAAGTAGCTGATAGGAACTACTTCTGAAAAAGCCTCAGATTGCTTGCTGGGGAGAAGAGGCAGCTGTGCACAAAGCTCATGGATTCTACAGAGATGGTAGGTGGACAGGTTCTGTGGACTCTGCTCCACAGGTAGAAAACCCAGGAAGCATTTAGTGAAATGAATCAAATTCCTAAAGAGGTTGCAAATGAAGAACACTTCTTACTTGAAACAAGCAATTATTCCCATGGACTCTCCGTTATGTAAAATTTAAGTGAAGGAAGACCACATCAGAATTAAAATATAAATAAAGAAATGCAGGCAAAAATACACAGAGAAGTACATTGTAGACCTTAGACAACAGAAGTGTTCAAAATGAGAGGAAAATCATGGCTCAAAACAGGAGGCAGGGATGCTAAGGTCATCTATTATTAATATTGTCTGACACTTCCTATTACAACACCCTGTTGTCAGTTGCTTTTAGCTTTGCCAATCATTAACAGTTTGGACTGAAATTTTACACGTCAAAAATCTGCCTGAGGCTGAAATACCCTGGAAAATTTTAGTCAGAACAATTCAACTGCTGCACAAATGGATACAGAGAAAAGTACTTTTTTTTTTTTAATTATTTTTTTATTTCATGTTAAAAAAAATATGCTGTTTTGTCTTGTCTGTTGTAGCCCCTCCAGACTTTGGAGAAAGGATGTAATGTTTCGGAGGTGAAAAGCCTTTGCATTGTAGCAGTAGGATTTGCCATTCTCTTTAAACTACTTGAAAATTCAGGCAAATTATGCCTTTGGATAAAATTATATTCACTCAAATGCTGAAAAATAGATCTATTCTTGGCTTTAATAACTGAAATCACAAAGGATTACATCTTCCACATATGTGCTGGGTTATGTTTGCACCTCAGCTCTGCAACCAAGGAAGAGTTAAAGCAGAAAGAGCTCAGCTATTGTCAACATTTGAAATACTTTGTTCCATCTTTTGAAAACCTGAAACCTAAAGTTGCTTTCTACTTTTGTGCTCTTTTTACCTTCAAGTCTGCAAAGTTTCCAGCTTAGCCAGCGAGGACAAATCTAACCTTGTGACACTTGCTGAGATCAGAGTGGTTAAATCAGAACATTGTCTGAGCAGCTTGATTCCTCTAAAAGCCTGTCAGGTCTGGAGCAGCTAATTGGGTCTTGTCCCATATGTTCTGCCTGTGATTCTTTCAGCAACTGAACACGGAGAGCAACAAGAGCCAGCAATCAAATTTTTTTCACAAGTTTTGTTATTCTTCTCTGTCTCCTCATTTAAGGGGAAAAAAATATCATTCACACTGATCCTAGGGAGAGGTTTGCAAAGTTCTGAAATTTTGGTCCTTTTTGCTCACTGGCCCTTTCATTAGAAACATCTCCACTCTGCAGGAACTTTGAAGGGAAGCAGAATTTTCAGGCTATAATCTGCAGTAGGATACATCCTGACCAGGGTATACCCATTCCACCCTGAACCAGCTTCTACCTTACTGCTCAACACCAGTTTCACCAAACAGGCAGAGAGCAGTTTTTCAAGCAGTAAGTGAGGAACAGGCAGCTGATGGCAGCTTCTTCCAGGTACCCCAGGGTCAAAGAGAGAGAAGGTCAGAGCTGATCATATCACCTCCCCTCCTTTGCTCTCTCCACCAAGGACAGCTTAGCTCTCAGTGGTGGGTCCAGGAAAGAGCACTTGGGAGGCTGCTGGTGGGACAGGACAGAAGGAGGGCTGGTTTCTGACAGTGCCATCAGGTAGGTTAGCAGGGTGTATTATTGAGATGAGGCCCATGCAGCTGGGCTGGATGAATTCACCTGAGTCAGTGCATTTGGGTCTTCTTATTGTTTTGCTTTTTTGTTTTTTTTATAGACCAACTGAACTGGTGAGCTCTGCAGGTCATGTTCTCAGCTGTACTACTGCTGTATTCAGAGGAGCTTAGAGAAAAGGCTTTTAGCACCTGGGATTGCCAGTGACTTCTTTGTCCTTCGATTTGTGCTGAAGTGGTCTCAGGACAGTTTGGAGTTTTGTGGGGCTGCAATACTTACTGAAGGCAGCTAAGGTGCCCTGCTGCCCTGGGCTGCATAATGCTGCCTCCCAAACTCCTTTTACCATGCCAGTGAATTTTCAGCCTTTCACATTCTAAGCAGCTTTATTGCTTCTTTGCACTGCTGAGATGGGACACATGGACCAGGTTGGGAAAGGTCCTTTTTAAGTCTAGCATACATACTTTAAACTCAAATGATAAATTTGCAGTTCAAAGAGGTCTCCAACTGGCTCCTTTGGTCTCTGGGTTCCAGCACTGAGAGAATTTATGTTTCATACCATGTACTGTAGTTCCAGATATTTAAATCAAGAATGTACTTGTTCAAGCTTCACAGGAAAGTATACTACTTCAGATAGAATTATGGCCAGCATCTTTATGTTTTGTTGTTACTTAAGCATTAAACAGCTCCACACCGCCTTGTGTAATTGTCAAAACAGTCAGGTTTCTCAGATTAAATGCCAGTCTCACATTATGAAGCAGCTTGTGTTCCTGAGAACTAAATCAGAAAATAACTATGGTCCTAGGCTGGGATTTCATGTGTATTATTTTGCACTCAACTTCTCCAGCATTTTCAGATTATAGGTTTTATGTTATCATGAACAGCCATGGTCAAGGTACCCCTCAGAACACGAATCGATGTCATTCTGAATCACAGATGAGATATAGCCCATTCATCAAAAAAACACCCAACATAGCAGGATAAATGCAAAACCTTTCCCACTTTATCTGCCACTTTATAAATCTGAATGCACTTGTCTGAATCTTTTTCCTGAGGGTTTGTTCAATTTCATCAGAATTCGCCTTCATGTTGTGAACTGAATATGAAAAAGCAAAGCAACCAAACTGATACTCAGCAAAGCTAAAATGCAGGGTAACACTGAATTTAAACATGAGCAAACCACAGCTTATTAGAATGATTTTCTAAGAAAAAGAGTAGGGGCAAAAAAAGAAAATGCCTCTTCAGGACTGAAAAAAATAATCTCATATCTTGAAAAGGCAAAAAGGAAGGATAAAAGACAGAAGACTGATACAAGCAGAGATTAAAATGTAAAACTACCAGCAACTCCTTCTTTGACATACTTCTTTGAACACAGTCTACTGCAGAGTAGAATATTCTAAAATAAATATTTTGGACTGAGCTTTTTATCCGGTTTCACATCAGTGTGACTCCACTGCTACTGACAGGACTGTGCCACGGTCCCAGGTGACAAGGATGAAAACAGAAACTCATTATGGAATGAGAAATATAAGAAATCTTGGGTGAGAGCACATTCCCTGCAGAGTGCCGCACAAGTAAAAAGAGCATTTAAATAATACTGTCCCCTGATCCTCTCAAAAGCTGAAAGCACATTTATTCAGCTTGAATTCCAAAAACTCAGCCACGGTTTATAAAATATACTTGATCCTTGTGTAAGACCCTTTGGCATTTTCTTTCAGTGAAAAGATCTCCAGATGTTATTTTTTACAGTTCCTCTTAAGCAAATGTGTGTGTTTAGCTAAACAGGCTTAAACACAAGAGTCACCTAAGAGAACAATGCTGAAATGCCTGACTTGATTTATGGAACAACTGTCAAATGCTTGTTTATGAACATCTGGCTGGAAAGGTGGTTTGAAAAGTTTTTTCTGCCAGTAAATATCAGCATAGTGTGCTCTTCTACTTACAGACAGCTGTAGAGAAACAAGATAAACCAGGTGCCTCGAGTTGCCAAAGAGTGGGTGTGAGTCCACCTGTGCCTGGTTAGGGCAGGCCCCCTATTACCAGGGGGCCAATAAAGGTGGGACACACACCCCCAGAAAGAAGCTCACTCTGGTGTGAGGCATGGAGAGGCCAGCAGCTCATTGAGCCTCAGAAGCAAGAAAGGCTCTTCCTGCTACAGACAGCTCTAAACTGTAAATGTAATTAGTGGAGAAATGGCATTGGAGTGCATGTCTGAAGTGACGTTCAGCTTACCCATGCACACAGAACATTCATTTTACAGCTCTGCCAGCATGTAATGTGCAATCATTTGCAACTTCTTAATTAACAAAATACACAAAATGCTGGGTTCGGAACCCAAAAGTTGCTTTCCCTACAAGCTGCCTGAGCAAACTCAAGGCTGCATCTCAGCCCTTCAAAGCAGGCTCAAGAGCTTCTATGACAACTTCTCAGCAGCCACTGGATTCACTGGATCTTTCTCCCACACCCAGGTACCTTTTCCTTCTGGCTTTGTTACTGAAGTCCAGTAGAAATTCCTGGAAGAAAGGAATTCACCCATCCTCTGCCCTCCTCCGTTGGTTTCTTAGCAGTTTCTGCACTTTCCCATGAGCACAGCAACTTGTAAAGGACTGGATGCCACACCAACATTCCTAATTCAAAGGCTGATACAATCTAAAAGCAAGGCTGAGCACAGGAAAATTGAATTTTTCTCTCCTTCTTCCCCTGTTTTACAACAACATGACAACTCTGAGATGACACAATCCAAGGCCTCTTTCTGTAATTCAATTCTAGTTCTGAAGCAAAAGCCTACTTTCATCCCAGGTCTAATTTAATATTAGGGAATGATGAGGGTTTTTTGTGAGGAATTTCTTTGTTCACTGAGAAACAAAGCAGCAGCTTTATTGCAGAAATTCACTTGTAGCTGAAATGAAGATAACACCAAGCCAGGACCTCACTATGGATTCAGAGAGATTCATATCACCCACACCAAAACATCAAACCAAGGTACCTCAGTCAGGAGCCTTTTCACCTCCTCATATGCCTCGTGGAAAAGGTGGAAGATTATACAGAGTTATTCAGCCCACCCACAGTAATCTCTGCAACCCCCAAAAGAGATTCCTATCTCTTTCCAGACAGAAACCTACTGTCATCACACTCCTGCTGCACATCCAGTAACAGGGAGGTAGAACCTTATGCATAATTCCCTAAAGTAACTACTGGGAAATCACTGGAGTATCACATAAAGTCAACAACAACAAAAAGGAATTAAATTTCAAACTCAGCCTTGGTGGAAAACTTCCTGTGAATTGACTTAGAACAGTCTTGTTTTGCATAAGTCACATTAGAAAAAAACCTGTTACATTCCTGAGTGGCTATTTGTACAAGCAAGAGCCAAGGTATTTACAGACAAGGATGGGATGTTCAGACCTGCTTAAAACATTGAGGAGTTTCATCACATGAAAATTTCACAAAAGCCATTGACTAGAAAATTGTTGCAAAAAAGATAAGATGAAAAAATGTGTCAGACTGAAATGGAATGGTAGCCCATTGGAAATGAGGCAAAAGGGATTTAGGAGATAGGGAGCACAGGAAGAGAAATTGGAGGTTTTTTAAAAGACACTGTGGTAATAAATGATAAGAAAAATAAGTATGGAAGCAGCATATTTGTTTCAATTTCCAATAGTATTTTACAAGTTTCCATAGGAGAGATTAATGTTTAAGAGGCACAGAACACCAATAAAGAAGTAAAAAACTTTTATGTTTATGAAAGATAGTTCAAATTGTTGTTTTGCCCTTAGAAGAAGACTGCCCCTTTTACACGGGAGATCTTTTACTTACAATCATAAAGCAACCATTATCCTGTGGGTTTGGATCTGAAGGGCTACTTTAAAAATAATGTCACACATTTGTAATAGTATTGCTGTAGCTGTAATGGTCTAAAGTCACAAGCAAGACAAGGTTTACAAGAAAAAATAGAGAAGCCCATGCTCAGGTCAGAGATAGAAGCAGTGAACTTTCAAGATTACTACAGGTAGGGAGCACATCCTTTGAGTTTAATTAGAGATTTCAAGCCAGGTAGACAAAGAAGCTGGTTGGTACCTGCAAAAGAGAGGGGAATAATAAAAGGGAAGTGGTGACATGGTGGTTATTCTGTAAAGGAATATATAGGCAAGCCTGTGGCAGATGAAGAGATAATAAAGGAAGGAAAATTGTAATGTACTGCAAAACTACTCAATCCTTTGAATTCACCTTTTTTACTGTCTAAGATAATTAAAGTTTTCACTCCTCAGACAGTCGGAGGACTGATGCAATTTTTTCCAGCTACAGGAGTTGGTCCAAGAACCAATGTAACTTTTACCCACAAATCTTGCCTCACGTGCACAGCCACCCAGCCTTGCTGTATGTCTCTTGCCTTCTTACTCTGTGAGCACGCAGATGTTGGAGGAACCTGCTGTGACCCTGACTCTTCTCCTCCCTTTTGCATTCCCAAAGCTTGATCTGTTACCAGCACACAGTCCCCTAGGTCAGGGTAGCACAGGCAGTGAGCAGGTCAGGCCATCAGATAGGGGGTAATCATATGTGATGGAAAAGACTTCTTTTTTTTGTTTGTTTTCTGGGTTTTCTTATCTAAGAGACAGAAGAAGCCTGGTCTTTTGGGATCGTATTCATTTTTCTTTATTTTCTGAACACAAGGAAAAAAAATTACAACCTCTTGCTCCTGGTGGCTCTGTTTACTTGTACAAGTGGAAAAGGAAAATTGGGTCCCACTCTGGTCTGTATGATTGATGGGAGGGCTCTCTCTGCCTGACCTGGGGATCACTCTCCTCTTATGTACATCTCTGGAACTCCAGGGGGGACAATCGAGTCTCCAACCACAATATTTGGCCAGCAACGTTTTACTACTGGATTTTACTGATGCCAGAGCAAAACCAGGTTTGTTATCCTTTCAATCCCCAAATGAACTTGCAGAGCAGGCAGTACTTGCAAACCTGTAAACACTATTTATTTGTAGCCATTAAGTAACACGGACTCCCCTGACTTTTTCAATCTATAACACAGCCATAAAAGAAAACTATGACAGGTTGTCGTCTTTCTATCATAAAAGCATGGTGAACAATAAAAAAGTCCTCAGAGGACTTCTTTAGCTCATGCTTACTATGTACATATATGTGGATGAAGTATTAAATACAGTATTTTAAGGCTACAAATTAAATAAACCGTGGAAGCACAAGAAATAACAGGTCATGTAATCAAGTCTAGTGAGATATGGTTTTCATGCAATGTGGCCCACAGAGGCCAGATGCCATGCTGCTTCAGAAAATGTGAAATAATTAAGCTAGGATGTGGTGAATGACCTAGGAATGTGTAAAAACCCAAACTGCCTTTGAATTCTAAGAAGAAAAGGGGGAAAATATCACTAGATCCACAACTTGATGCCAGTTAGCAATCAGAAGGGAGAACTGCAGAGTACAGTAACAGTGACTAGAAGATACAGATGTGTGATTATGTTACATGAGCTTTAGAATACTGGGATCCCTCTGTTAACTGCCTGAGGTAGCTGAGAGACCTAAATGCCCATAACTAGGTATCTGTTGCATTACAGAGATTGCATTCAAATCTACACTGACACTCTGTTGATGGAAAACCAGAGATGAGGGGAAAGGAGAGGCAGGGAGGTAGGAACACAAGTGTCTGCTTAAGGAGCTGTGGTAAAGAAGTTCTCCACTGAGAACTCAGAGCCTCAAATCCCTGGATGAATAGCTGGCAGGATGGTTAGCTCTTGTGTCCCCAGTGAGCTCAACTGCTGTGGTAAAACACTGGAAGTGATGCAGTCCCTATGGGACACCAAATGGTGCATATGAATCTCATTAGCTCCCATCAATTTGTTTTCTTAGCACTGCACCTTCATAATTCTGAGGTGTGTGCACATGAGGAGGCACAGGCCACCTCATCAGGCCGTGCTGAAGCAGTTTGCTACTGGGAAATATATGCTGGGATCCTTTATGGAAATGTTCCCTCTTGAGGCCCACTACTAGAAGCTTACATTCATGTAAAATAGCCCCCTTGCTGTGTCCAGTTCTGGGCCCCTCAGTTCAGGAAGGAGTTTGAGGTGCTGGAGCAGGTCCAAAGGAGGGCAACCAGGCTGGTGAAGGGACTCGAGCACAGACCCTATGAGGGGAGGCTGAGGGAACTGGGGGTGTTCAGCCTGGAGAAGAGGATGCTCAGGGGAGACCTCATCACTCTCTACAACTCCCTGAAAGGAGGGAGTAGCCAGGTGGAGGTTGGTCCCTTTTCCCAGGCAACTCTCAGCAAGGCAAGAGGGCATGGTCTTAAGTTGTGCCAGGGGAGGTTTAGGTTGGATATTAGAAAGAATTTCTTTATGGAGAGGGTGATCAGACATTGGAATGGGCTGCCCAGGGAAATAGTGGATTCTCCATCCCTGGAGATATTTAAAAAGAGACTGGATGTGGCACTCAGTGCCATGGTCTGGTAACTGCAGCGGTAGTGGATCAAGGGTTGGACTTGATGATCTCTGAGGTCCCTTCCAACCCAGCCAATTCCATAATTCTATGATTCTATGAGGACAATCTTTGTCACAATGATTACATGCAAGACTCATGCATCTCATCCAAGAAATGGATGTTTTGGGTTTTTTTACCTTAAATCCATCCTAAATTCCACTTAGACAACAACAACCCAAAGCACCAGAAATGCAGGCTGTTTGCTCTTTTTGAAAGCAAAGCTTAGGACACATGTTCCAAGACACATTTTGATTTTAAAGCTCAGAATTAACACGTGGAATTGCAGCCAGGGATGATCTTAGTCTTGAGGCTGCAAGTCCTTAGTCTTGCTTGGGAGTCGATAAATCAGTTATGACAAGCCTGAACTGGCTGTGGTTTATTATGAACTCAAGCTTGGTTATCTGCTTGAGGTAATTAGGCAGACCAGAACAAAAGGACACAAAGTTAAAAGGCAACATATGCAGGAAAAACTGGAAAAGATATTTTACTTTACACAGGCCGGTGAATAGCAATAATGAACTTGCACTTGAGATTTTTTTCATATGCTGAATTCTGGTTAATAACATAAAGGGACTCTGCAACATTTATAATAAGCAAGTTACTAAATCAGCTACTCTCAGAGCTGCTCAGCTGCAGAGTCCTGTTCTCTGCTGCCTGCACACAGCCCTGAAATCCAGGTGCAGTATCTGAGCTCCCTCCTCTTACAACCCATGATCCTTTTGTAAGTCCCTAGGGGGTTAGAAAAGTATTAAAAGATCAGTAAAGAAAAAAGCACTCTATGACATTCATTACATTAAAGGACAGCAGCACTGTGTTTGGATATAAACACACTAAATATCAGGGAATTAAAAGACAATAAAATCTAGTCACTTTTCTGTTTCCTCTCCTCTTGATTTTGGAGCATTTGTTGTTATTTTTAAGTATTATTTAATTTATTTATGGTACTGCTTATTCTAGCAGATAAGTTTGTGGAGCGTTCTGTAATGTCTTAAAAACTCTTCTACAAAGCAAGCTTGAAGTGCCAAAATTTTTATCAAAAGGCCCCAGAAAAGAAAGTTTCAGTGATTATTCTTGGAAAGGGCTCAGTCATGCAATTCCAAGTACAGATCAAGTCCCAAAGCGGAGGGTTTCCAATAGAAAGTTTAAATAGTTTTGACAGGTGCAGCTCAAAAAGGGTAGAACCTCAAATACTGCAATTGGTTATAATTTTCCACATTTACTTCTAGTGAAACGGACCATTTGAAATAAGATTTTATCAGAGAGAAGAAAAAGAGTCAGAGACACACATAACCTGCCCTCTCCATCCACTGCAATCCAGACACCTCTCTTCTGAAATACAGCTCCTGCTGCCAGATCTTTACAAAAAAGGGGACAATAAGCACATCTGCACCTCCTTCAATGGTGCTCTCTCCTCTAAATGCTAGCAAAGCTCTTTCCTATTCTCTCACTTCCCTTTTTTGCCAATTCTGTAAAAATCACAGCAATGTAGTCAAAGAGCAGGTAGGAATTGTCTGCCTGTTTCTAACAGCTGCTGTACTTTGCCTGTTTTTCGCTGCTCAGGATATCAGATGAAAATAGTTAAACTGCTTTTTCACTTACCACCATATTATTGCTGTGCCAAGATATCTATTAAAAAGGCTTCACAATGGGCAGGCAGCTCTGCAATCACTGCTGCTTTTCATGCCAATCAGTATTATCCCATTGTTTCCATGCTGTCCCTTACTTACCTGGTTTATCTAAGAGAGAAGAAACAGCCCATGTGCAATTTGGGCTGGGATTGACTCCTAAGCGCTCAGGCAGTGTTTAACTTACTGAAGCTCTCTATCTCTAAGCCTTTCCTGAATAGAAATAACTAATAATTACTAAATAACGTAGGCATTGTGGCCAGGAAGAGGAGATTATTTATGAAGAAAAATCAGCTAGAGGGAAGAGAATGATTTTTAAGAAAAAAAATCAGAAGTGTGCACATATAGGAAAGGCAGATAAAGTTGTCCTTGCTGCACCACTAGACCTATTAAATCTCTGAAGCCACACTAACATATTATCTTTAATACTTGGGCAGAATGCAATCTAAATATATTTTGCAGTGTATTAGAGCATATTGTATGCATTAAGTTTAATTATCTTTAACCTCCACGTCCACTAACAGAAGTACTCCAGTGACCAGCTGCTTCCCATTACAGAGACATTACTCAGAGCTGGTGATGTCATGCACATCATTTGTCACCACCAAAGCAGAAGAAGGTGTGGTAAATCCACTGTTCCTCTGAATGAAGTCCATATTTTCCAAGTATTATGTTGCAAACTCCCTTGCATGACCAAGGATTAGGCTTGCTGAAGGTCTTGCTGAATTTCTTGTTTAGTGAGGGCCATCAAAAGACAAGTTTCCACACTGATCACCTCTGCTGATGCTTTGCAGACTCCTGCAGCAAAGTGGACGTGTGTCTTTATGCTCTTTGGAAGACTTAATTCTCATGCATTAGCAAAGATCATTTGAAGGACAGGTGGCAGAAGGGAAAGAAAGCCATGCTTAAGCCCTTCTTTCCAAAGTAAAATATAGACAGCAAGCTTCACTTGCTTGCTCTCCAGGGGCCAAGCTCTAAGCAATAAACTAGCAAAGAGAGAGCTTGACCAGGGAAGAACACAAGCTTTATAGCCCTCCATTTCGGGTGGCTGCCTGGGGATTCATTCATATTCAAGTCTTCCCCTTCCAACAAGTCTTTCTGAGACTCCCACAGATGGTGCCATCTGTGCCATCCTGATCACTGAGCTCTCCAGAGAGGACTCAGCACAGATAGAGTTAAAAGTCCTCTCAGGACTGCTGGGTCCACCTCCTGCAGACCATCCACACAACCTGCTTACAGCTTTGGCTTCAGGCAACATTTCCTTTACCTTGCCACCCAGGCACCATGTGCTCAGCAACTCACCTTCAAAAAGTCTGCCATTACCAACCTTTTCTTTTTTTTTGACCCACAGAAATAATAACCTGGTATTCAGACCTTACTTTTGATTAGTCAAAATGGTCAGTTTGGTCTTTCTGTTGGGTTCTCATTCAATTTTGCCATGAACAAGCTATACAGCACTTAGGGGTTACACTGCATTCCCCATGTCAGCCAAGGAACCTTAGATCCTTGGATGAGGAGTGATGTGCTAACAGAAAGAGCTGCAGATAAACTGCTCAGTCAACAAACAGCCAGTAGCACATGGTTCCCAACAGCCTCTTGGCTTGCTTTATGCAGTGGGATGCTCAAAATTACTCATGGGCTTTCTTGTCTAGAATAAATAAACACATGGAAAATAGTGGTAATGGAGGTTTTCCAAAATGAGATAAAAGGTGGAGAAGACTTTTTCAAAGTTAATAAATTTCCTTATATTACTTCTCTGTAACTTCACTTAAAAACACTGCACATGGATTTTTGGTGGTATAGTTACCAACAGAGAGGCATTAAAAAATCAACCAAACAAAAACAACAAACAAACCAAAATGCCAAAACATCCAAACAATATGGCTTGCATTCTAACTTTATTCCAGTATTTTGAGAGAGTTAAGAAGTATTTTGCCAAATAGCAGTAAGTCTGTTTTCTCAAACTGTTAACAGTCTTATTCAAAAGTATAACAACAGAGATATGTGATATTCCAGAAAAAAGCCCTCACCCCACATACAACACAAGTTTTGTACTTAGGAACTCCCTTTATGTGCCCCTGCTCACTGTGTTCAGTTGGGACATTCAGCCCCTCATATCATGTTAGAAAGAACTATTTATCTTTAAGCACTGGGCAGATTTTGATGATTATCTTCATCCTTGGCCTCAATTAAGGTCTAATATAGAGGAGGCACTTGAATGACCAAAGAGAGAGACACTTAACCCTGAACAGTGTGTCAAAGGCTCTTAGAATTTCTTTCACATTTCCTCTGGCCCTGGAATCTCTCTCTCCTTTTTTTGTTGTAACCTGACTGCATTTGTTCCCAGCACTTTAATGTCCCCTGGTGTGAAGCCTTCTTGAGTAACACTCACATGGTAGAAAGTGTGATTAACTCTGCAAGAGCTTTTCAGGTCAATGAAAAAAATCTACTTGTTACACTAATATATAATAGTTCCTTAGAGATCTTCCCAGTGGCTCTACATATTGGGATTCCCACAGTACCTACTCTCTTTCACTCTTGCTGCTCTCCAGTGTCTTAATAATAGGAATACATAGTTTTATCTGGGTACAAGCACGACTATAATCCTTTAGAGTATGTTTCACACCTCTTTAATTATTCTGATCGGTCATTCAGATAATGTAAATGGTAAATCTTTTCTCTTGACTGAAAGGCAACGTTTCTGTAGTGAAGACTATAGAAATAAAGTAGGAAGGAACAAGAATTAAAATCAGTAAAGTTACATTATTTTTTCAGAGTATACCTTACTGCTTTTCTCTTTCTTCACAGGCTGGCTTGTTAACAAAACCCAATGCATAACAAGCTGGGAAAACATAAGCTCTGGGAAAACATAAGATGTCTTCTGAAGATCACTTCTAACCTTGGGGGGTTTGAAAAACCTATGGAAAAGTCTGTAGGTTTTATTGAGGCTTTTATAGATTATTTTACTGCCAGATGTTAAGCCAATGGAGCATTCAAAGCAAGGGTAAATACACTGCATGCTACTGGGCCACCAGCCTGCTGGTCTCTGCCAGCAACTACTTGAGGTCTGCAACTTATAGGGGCAGGGGAACAAGAGTGCATGGAGCATCATTGCCAGCTGCCTGTGAGCTTCAAAGCTTACACCTGGAGCATGTGAAACTTCAGTCACAAATTAGAGGTGCTCAAGCATTTTTTTTTCCTTAAAAAAAAAAATAAAAAAGGTCATAGCACAGTGGGCTCACTCACAGGAGCTCAGTATTAGTTGCAGAAAAGGAAGCTGTGATTTGTTAGGCATCTCTTGGATGACTTGAGTTATATGCTCATTGGCACATTGGTTCAGTGGCTAAGCAATGAAGTGTAGGAAGAAGGAGCTTTAATAGGTAACAGGATGGCATGTGTAAAAAAAAATGAGACTGCCAGGTGGTTATCAGTGGCTCCAAGTTGTCACTAAGGGATGAAGGAAAAGCAGAAGGAAAAACATACATATGAGAGTTGGCAGTCTCCTGGCTACCTGACTTCTTAAAGTCTTACTGTACAGCAGTGCACACTGCTTAATGTACAGTCTTTCTTTGGAGAACTGCTGAACATAATCAAATATACCTTGATTTCCTACTTTATTTGATTCTTCTTCATTAATGTTCCAAAAATAGTAGACAAACAGAACAATGAGGGATATGTTTACAATTTAGTCAATATATTAGGATCTGCAGTCAACACTAATTCACTGAGCATGCCTCATCTATTTCTTGGTAGAAAGACAGTGAAGCTTAAAGGACTTTTCCAGTCCTTTTTCCAGAGAAATCAGGGACCTCTTGAAGCACTAGATTGAGTAGGTGAAGTAAAAGTCATCATGCTATTCCTTAGTCATCATGCTTGAGATTAATTGAAATCTGAATATAGTGAGTGTCTTTAGTTATGATCTTCATTCTGAAGAGAAACACATATTACATCTCCAAAGACTTGGAGGTCTTGAGCAAATAAAATTCTGGGAGGGATATTCAACCTCGTGTCTTGGGATTTAGGAGTCTCTAGATCCAAATTTGTCAAGTTTTTCTCTTATCAAGGAGTAAGTCTGGGGCTGCAGTTTCAGGATTGCTGCGACTTATTATTGAACTTGCTGCTTCCAAATGTGAAGTTTTGCTGAGTTGTGAATTGATTTGGAAACATCACCTCCAGTTTGAGGAACCCTGTTCTTTATATTAATGATCAAGAGGAGAGCCCATCAGAGGGAGAAGCACTTCAGTGCTGATTTGCCTTCTGCATTTCTCCCTGTGAAGTATCTGATACTGAACACTGTCAAAGGCACAATCCTGAGTGAGGTGACCTGATTGGAACTGACAGCTCCCATGTTCCACCAAAATCAGGTCAAAAGATAAGTGTGTGTAGAAAGCAAAGACAAATGGAAAAACAGAAAGGTTGATGTAAGTGCCTAATATTTCACAACCTCCAGTGCCTAAAAAGTACATGCCTGAGGCCAAAAAAAATTGTTTATGTTCTTTTTATACTTTTTTGTAAGCAAGATCTTAGGCTTCAAAGCTTCCTAGTTTATGATTTCAGTAGGATTTTGTACAGTTGGTCAAAGTCTAACTTCAGCAAAAACAAGACTGGAAGCCATGAAAAACTTTAATATCTCAATGAGGCATGTTGTTTGAAATCAGGTGGAGAAGCACACCTTAATAATTATCTTGCTAATAAGTAGAAGAGAGTTTTGAGCCATAGTCATGCTTTCTAGGAATTTTTATAACTTTATCTTGTGTGTCTGCCCTTGTCGTTTGTTATTTCTCCTTGTCAGAGTACAAATATGTGGCACAGGACATGAGCTTAACTAAGTCTAAAAGAATTACCACTTATGTACCACTCTTCCTGTTCGTTTGTACTGGGAACATTTTGACATATACCATTTTTGACTAAGGAAAGTTTAGGTCATCTAAATTATTCTGGAGGAAAGCATCTCAAAATTGCTTCATGTTTTCCAGGGCAATGGTCCATTAGTGAAAGGAAAACCAAACTGAACCAGAGAAGTAAATAATTTTCCTGGCAGGATATCCTCCTTTAGAAAACAGGTGTCCTGAGGCCATTTGCTGAAACAGATGAATACATAAGAACACTAAGTTCAGCAGTGCCAAAGTTGCCTTTAAAAAGTACCAACCCAAAAGCAAAATAAAAGAAGTCCTCATTTGACCTGAGATCTCTGAGTTTTTCTGCTTGTCTTAAAATGCAACAAAACAGTAGATCTGAATGTACTTGAAAGATGCTCTTGACTCAGTTACTGAGAGCACAAAATCTCAGGAAGGTGGGGTACAAATTATCTTTCCCCTCTCACCTGACCATTTTTCTCAAAGCATAGAAAACATCAATGTTAATGCCTGGATAATTTAAAAGCTTTTTAAAAGATTTTCTCCAGCCTTTCCAGATTCTTTTCTCCTCTGGACTAAGAGAAATTTCAGCCCAAAAGGCAATTTTTTTGAAAAAAAATTGCAACCTGCTGAAAGGAAATGTTTAAAATGAAAGTGCTTTTCATCAATCTTTAACACTTTAACTAATGCATTATTAAACTACAGTTTATTGTATAAATTATGTATATATATATATAACGTAGAAATTAATATATTAATGTATATGTAATGCAGTAGCCAAATATTATGAAAAAGGTAAGCTTTCTGATTAACTGTATGCAGAATATATGTAGAAACAGAGATATACAACTATTAGCAAGTAACCATATTTACAAAAGAGGCTCTGACAATTGCCCAGATCAAAAATCCAATTTTACAGTACTGAGAGATAAGGGATTAAATAGAGCACAGATATCATCTAAACTGGTATTAAAAGGTTAGCAGTGCTTAAAATTGATTAGAAACCAAGACAAGACAGCCTACGTCCCTGGCTGTGAGAAGAGTATTGGCCAGATGTTGCAGAAGCTTTAGTTGTCATTTTAAGAAACTCTCAGGCCAGGCAAGAGCTTCACAGATTGCAAAGTAGAGAGCATAACTGTTAGGAGACAGGCATCCCAGCAGGTTACACAGCAGCAAAGTTAACAAGAGTTGGGAAAAAATCCCCATCAAAAACCTTTAAAAAGACTTAGTAGACCATATGGGCTTCATACCTAAGGGAACAACAAAACAGCCCTGCAATTTAGGCATTAGGAACCAGTTGGGAAAGGATTTGTAAATTCCATGGGAATGGAATGATCAGAGCAGGAAGGGACATGTCAGGATACAGATGAGTACCCTTCAGATTATAGCAGGTTATGGAGAGATATCCAGGAGAGATCACAAACAAACAAAAGACAAACAAAAAGAGCACTGTGACATGGATGTGTCATTTTCATCTCAGAAGAAGAACGTCACAGATGACAGTACCAAAAGCAGTATGAAGCTGCTGACAGAGCTGAGTTCATTACTAGGATTAATAGCTAAAAAAAGGAAAAAATATTGAAAGAGCTAAGGACTAGCGAGGTATTTGGTGGAACGTGGTGATGAAAACTCACTGAATGCAGGTACAGTAACTGTATTACAGCAAATACATCTATAAGTCTTTCCATGGTAAATCACACCTTTGCCATTATAGATTTGCCATGAAGAAAATGTGTCAAAAACTTAACAAATCATAAGGAAATATTATGATGTGTCAAAGCACCTATTTGAAAATGCACAGGAGCCTCCAACAAAGGAAAGCAAAAGGAAAGAAAAGAAGTTATTCTGCACCCACAGAGAAATCAGGCAGCACTTCAGTAATTAATATTTATTACGTATGGCACTTTTCATACATTGAAAATGCTGAACAAATACCAACTGACCTGTACAACACTCCTACAATACGTGATACACATAATTATGGAAATCACACTAAGGAGCTGGCAATGAAATAAAGTCTTGGAGATCCTCCCTTGTGGGGAAGAGCATTGCATAGGAGATGAGGCTGTCATGTAGGGAGTGCATAACACATCTGAGGACACAATTTACACCTAAACTGGGAGAGACAGAGGAACAGGGGAAGACAAAAAAGTGGGCAAACATCCATGGGATATGCAACCAAGATGCATATAAATGAAAGCAGCAGAAGCTGGTTTTGACATGTGAATATTTTCAAGCTTGGAAGTAACCATGTGCAAGCTGAGGGCAGCACTTTCAGGCAAAGCCTCACCAGGGTACAGAAAAAGCTGTTTTCCCACCAGCATATAGAATCCATATAGTTGGAAGGGACCCATGACAATCATCGAGTCCAACTACTGCCTTCACACAGGGAAACCTAAAAGCTAAACCATAAATCAAAGAGTGTTGTCCAAATGCTTCTTCAATACCAGCAGGCCTGGGGCTATGACTGCTTCCTTAGGGAGCTTATTCCAGTGCTTGACCACTCTCACAGTGGAGAACTTTTTCCTAATAACCAATCTGAATATCCCCTGACACAAATTTAAGCCATTCCCTTGCATCCTATCACTGGACATCAAGAAGATCAGCATCACCCTCTCCGCTCCTGTTGATGAGGAAGTTGTAGACAGCAATGAGATCTCCTCTGAGTTGAATCAACCTAATATTTTCAACTGCTCCTCTTAAGCTTCTCTCTCTAGTCCTTTCACTATCTGTGTTGCATCATTTTGGACACATTCTAATATCTTTATATCTTTCTTACATTGTGGAGCCCAAAATTACACACAGTACTCCAGGTCAGGCCTCAACGATGTTGACTATAAGAGGACAATCACTTCTTTTGACCAGTTAGACACATTGTGCTTAATGCACTCCAGGCTGGCCCTTTTGGCAACCAGGGCTCATTTCTGACTTCTTCTGAGCTTCCCATCAGAAAAAAACAAACCCCTAGATTCCTTTCTGTAGCTCTGCACTTCTGCTTCTTGTCACCCAGTCCACATGTACATCCAGGATCTCATGTGCAGAATCTGTCATTTGTTCTAGTTAAACATCATCTGATTGGCGACTGGTCAGTAAAACAGGGTATAACCAACTGGTCAAAAGAGGTGATTGTCCCAGTGTTTTCAGCACTGGTGTGGCCTCACCTTGAGCACTGTCTGCTAGTGAAAAGCCTGGAGAGGATGTCCTCTAAAGAGAGATTCAGGACTCTTGCCTTGTCTAGTTTGAAGAAAAGGGCAACATCATGGTTCTCTACAGCTTCCTGAGAAGGCAAAGTGAGAGAAAAGGGAGTTGCTAAGCTTTTCTTCCTGGGATCCAGCAATCAGACATGTGGCAATGAATCAAAGCTTCACCAGGGAAGATTTAGACTGGAAATTAGGAAGCATTTCTTTACTGATAGGATGGTCAAACAGTGGAACAGGCTTCCTAGAGAAGTGGTCTATGCCCCATGCCTGTCAGTGTTTATGAATCATTTGGACAACATCCTTAAAATGCTTTAAGTTTCAGTCAGCCCTGAATTGCTCAGGCAGTTGGACTAGGTGATCTTCATGGGTCCCTTCCTACTAAAATAGTCTATCCCATTCTGTTCTGATCCAGATCTCTCCTCTATGCCTCTCTACCCTTGATGGAATCAATGGATTCTGCTAATTTGGTATCATCAGCAAATTTAGTGTGGAATCAACTCCTGCGTCCAGGTCATTGATAAAAACACTGGAGAGAACTGGGTCCCCAGGAATGGAGAGAACTGGGTCCCTTCCAACTAAAATAGTCTATCCCATTCTGTTCTGATCCAGATCTCTACTCTATGCCTCTCTACCCTTGATGGAATCAATGGCTTCTCCTAATATAGTATCATCAGCAAACTTAGTGTGGAATCAACTCCTGCATCCAGGTCATTGATAAAAACACTGGAGAGAACTGGGTCCCCAGGAGTGGATGGCTTTGCTTGTTTCATTTAATCAGAAGCATGGGGTTAAAACCAGGGATTGAGTATCAGTTCACAGCCTCCATGAGCTAAACTCTCTGTTTGAGACTGATTCATTACAAATCAGCTTTCTTGCAGCTTAGTTTACCCGCCTGTAAAACAGGTAATTCAGAGCCAGATTGTCAGCTGTGAACTGGCACAGCTCCACTCATTTCCCAGTCTCAGAAGGGGACATATTTCGCCAAAATTAAGCATCATGAATCCCTGGTGAGGCAGGCAGAGTGATTTACATCATGACCTGGCTCATCACATCCATGTCTACAAGGACAGGAGCAGACGTGGCAGGATGCTGCTCTGCTCCAGGTGTTGCACAGCTTTTCTTAAGCCGAAGTGGCAAGGTGGCTTCCAGAGGGGATCTGTCATACACCTGGAACATGGACTGTGTCTATGGGGCACAAAGCCATATAAATAAAATTATTCTCTACCTCTCAGGAGCAGTGAAGTTTTATTAATCCCAACTAATCAGGCCCCTGGTGTTGACAGTGACGTTTGGAACGGCCAGGCTTGTGTATGAAACATTTCAAAATACTATTTTTCTTATTATTAGAATAAGTGATCCCCTGCAATGCTCCCTAAACTGCATTTGGGAAGTGAAATAAAAAAAATCAGACAGCAACAAACTCTTGAAATTTAATTTATGGAGTCAGACAGAAAGTAAATAAGTACACACCTGATAGGAAAGTTTCACTTCACTAATATCTCCTGACCATATGAATTGAATGGGGTTCACGATTTTCTGCCCAATTAACAAAACTTCAAAATCTCCTCTGGTCAAGAGGTTCCAGCCCAGGGTATTTCTTAGAATAACCTCAAGACATCCTGCTTGAACAGAGAAATGGAAACAAGTGTTTCTCTTACATGACCTGCCTCGTGGTCTAGGCCCAGCATAAGGATTGATGGTTTAGTTGATTAATTTCCCCAAAGATCTTTGTTTTTCCACAAGGTTAAGATATAATATGGAATTTATAACTCCTACAAGAAGAGACTCAGAAACAGTATGCAATATTAATCATGGGTGATGTTTTAAGAATATAAAAATATAATTTCCACAGAAATCACTCCATATATTTTAAAAAGGACCTAAAGAGTGCATGGATGGTACAAGAGATATTAAAAAAACAAGAAAATCTTACCTGTCACAAGTTGTTGTCCAGCCAATCCTACTGGAACCATCCCCAGGTTATTCATAGCTGTAGCCCAAGCTGTTGGATCAGTGACTGACATGTTGAGTTGTGTTGTATCTATAGCTATACTTCCTAAACCATCAGCTGCTGCAAGAAAAGAAAAACACAGTAAGCAGAAAAGTCAGCATGCCACAAGTTTTAACCAACACCTTCAGTGACAATGAGATATCATAACCACTGCTTATTCTGGGTTTGCTTGTTTTCTTAATTATGATTCAACATTTAGGCCACTGGTAACAGTGTCTGGTATTCCGTAGCAGAACACAGACATTGGAAACACTGAACAGGCATAAAATGAAACAAGAGTGGTTCAGGCTCTTGTTTCAGGTTATATGGAAAATTCTTCCACTATGAGGACAGGGAAGCAGTGGACCAGGCTGTGGAGTCACCATCCTTGGCAGGTTTCAAATCTCCACTTCATAAAGCCCTGAGGAACTCATCTGAGCCTGTGGCTGTCCTTGCTTTGAGCAGGAGGTTGTATTGGAGACCTCCTGAGCCCTCTCCTACCTGAATGAATTGTCCTGTGATGATCTGATATAATTTAACTATATATATGTCTGATAACTTGTCAGAAAGCCTTGAGAACCTAACACCCTCTAGTGAAAGACTTCTTGTCCACGAGGTGTAATTTTTTTGGTAAAAGATTTAAAAATAAATCAGCCCCTAACTAAAAAGATGTCAAACCAAATCAGTTTGCTATAGTAAACACAATGTTTTATTCTAAAAAATGAAGGAGAATTATCACAAATATGTCAAAATAAGATGAGCCCAGCTATGGATTTCCCTGTGTTGTGGAAGGAAGGTTGGTTTAGATAGCTAGGGGTGGTACATTTCTCATTCTCCAAACACAAGATGCCATCACACATTTGTGCTTCCCGCTTCCCCAGTCAAAGCTGAAATCAGCTTTTTCCAGCTATTTTCTTATGACCTCTGCAGAGCTGAGACATTTACCAGCAGCCATTGCTTTTCCCCAGTTCCTTTTGCTCCTGTTAGACTTCCTTCAGCTAGGAATAATTAACTACTGTATTAGCAGCATCTTGAGATGGGCTGTCACCGAATGCAGGGCCCCCACACAGCTCATTAGGCTCTGAAAGAGAAAAGATGAAATCAGCTATCAAGTGATGCAGTCAGAACATCCTTGCAAAACAACAGAGTGCTTTGGGAACACACTGGAAGCTCCTGCCCACTCCCACTGGATCACCAGCCCCAGCCTCAGTGGCTGCTGTGGAGGCGTTTCAGGGGATGCTGTCCCTGCCTGCTGAACAAACAGTGCCACGTATGAACCTGTCAGACCACTGAAAAGCACTTCACAAATTAGGTCTTATCAGTAGCTACACAGCCTCCTCAGCATGAAGGCACCAGCTCAAAGAACATATTAAAAGATGAATATGATTTTTTTTTTCTTTTTTCCTTTTTTTTTTTTTTAATCTGTTAACAATTAACTGATGTTGCAAGTTGCAGGGAAAAGGTCTCCTGTTCTGAGATGAAAAGGGAGAAAAAAAATACTCTGCAATGACTTACAGAATGGAGCCTGCAGAGATGTGGAAAACTAAGAAGACCTAAAAAGCTGAGGATGATGCCTGTGCCTTAACCAATGCTGTACCTTTGACTCCCAAAGGTTAGTTAGAAGGAAAGATAGAGTATCTGCTTCTAGCTAAACCACATTGTTTTCATCAGGTATCTGTCAGACTGTGAATTTTACATAAGGGTAACTTCTTGCTGTTGTTATGTGTGAAGCTGACCATGTCAGTGCATCAATGATGGGAAAGGATGCTGAGCACTGTGACCGAGGGCTGTGAGCTCCAAGAACAGAGAGAAAGCACTGGCGTGAAGATGAGCACAGATATGTGCCCATCTTAGGCTTTAAGACCAAGGGCAAAGGGGGACTGTGTGATTTTTCAGGGTGGCCAGCAGACCCCATAGTCTCTGGTACTAGTGGCCAACAACAGATCAAGTGCTTTCAAGTGCTTGGGGGTGTCATTAATACTGTGCAGGTGCATGTTGGTGACTTCAGCCCCAGGAGATTTGTGCTGCCTGAAAAAAAGTACTTGAAAGACATTTACTAAGAGGTTTCCAACATGCAAACCCTAAAAATTCATCTTTAGAAAAGGCACAATGTGATTACACTATATTTTAGCTTGGTACCTCCCACACTTTTCTTTTTTCATATGATGTGCAAAAAGTACATGCTAGAAAGTTTTATATAGTATTTCCCTGGTATTGTACAGATAACTTTTGATAGCTGTAAAAGTGAATAAAGAGTCAAGATCTTGCACAAAAATGCAGGCTATCCTGTACATTTTTTAGTATGTTAAAATTTTCAAATAACCACTCGTTTGAAATTCTGATCCTTGTTTGATCTCCACTATTCATTATACATATGTATAATATACATATAATATACATATATGTATTCATTATACATAACAGTTTTATGATAAAATTACCTTTTAAATAACATCTATCAACACCAAAAAAACATTGAACTAAAGTCCCCTGCAGGGAATGTGACAAACAACAGGCAAGCCTCCTGATATTTATGACAAGTTCTTTAAAAAAGGGTGTCTCCTGGCCAGTTTCTTAAACATGTGCCTGGTTCTTTCCACTCAGGCTATAAACTTCTGATGACAAATGTCTGTTTCAAGGTTAGAGCTGGCTTGTCAACAAGTTATTTCTCACAGAGTACAGTCCCTCTTGCTCTTTATGAATCACTCCCTGATTTACAAATATATGCTGAATAGCCCAGATGAGACTGCTTCAATTCAAGACCAGAAGCTTTGTTGCCTTGATATAGGAAGGTGTATCTACAGCTGATATTGATGAAATTCCTCTTCATACCTTGCTGGGTGCCAAAATTGTTTGTGTTCATAATGCATCACCCTGACTAATGGCAAGGAAGGAGGTGCTGCCCAACAGTTTTGGATTATGACTTGCAAAGGCCTGGATTACTGGGATAAGGGGCAGAAAATGGGTGTCAGTCTCTTTGCCAGCCCCTCTCCCCCTGTTTTAGTCCCTTGTGAAGTGTGTGCTGGGTGATATAATGAGGTCTGCTGTTGAAATCTGCACTCTCTCCCCCTCAAAACCCATACTCATCTGTACCAGATTTTTCTGTGGGGAATGAGACTCTGGGCTAAACAAATGTAGCTCAGACAGCTGGGAATTAATGCGAAACTTCTTTGCTGTTTGCATTCTGCCAGGTTGTCAACATATTTCAAAATTCTGCTATACTTTCATGAATAAGGAAGAAAAATTCGTGAAGGTCCTTGCAGAGGAAGAAGAACATAACACAGTGAATATGAAATCACACAGAATCAGTGGGTTAATCAGCGCAGCTCCATAGCAGACTATGCCACCAGCTCTGTGACTCGTGAAAGTCTTTGCC
This sequence comes from Calypte anna, assembly GCF_003957555.1. NCBI lineage: Eukaryota > Metazoa > Chordata > Aves > Apodiformes > Trochilidae > Calypte > Calypte anna. Next base: position 168,058,671 of record NC_044244.1, read on the forward strand.
CAAAATAATAATCTCATATCCCAAGCTGGCTCTGGGCAGCTTGGCTTTCTCTCTGGCCACCAGGTCTCCAGTTTTCTCAGCAGAACCAGTGAAGGCTGAACCAGGGGGAAAACAACAAAAAAAAAAAAGAACACAAAGGAGACTAAAGTAGAACTAGTCCTATCTAACCAAGAACTGCTGCAGGGTATTTTTTCAGTGGAAGAGAGCTGAGTAACAACCATAAATGCACCTATGAACACTGAATAATTTGCAGCAAGCTGTAGGCAGAACTAATGCTACATCCTGAAGGTCACAGCCTGCAGAAACTAGCTCTCTTAAAAAGAAAAATACTAATTGCAAATATCCCTTGTACTGACTACTCACCAGCTACATTAACACAGAGTAACATCATATGGCTAAAATAATCCCACAGGTATTTCACACCTGATTTAAATTCAACCATTAGCTTTGGTTTAAAAATTTTAAAAAATGTGGCTGGGAGAAGGTTTCATTAATGCTTAAAGTAAAAGCCGCTTTGGGCAAATTTCAGTCTTTCTTTGTACAGCTCAGACACTCCACTATTGTACCCTTCATTATACTGGAAACAAAACAAGCTGGGGAAGCACATGAACCCACTCACTACATCATATAAAAATCAAAGTGATGTGCCTGATGAGAAATGCATCTACTAGTAAAGATCTTTGCTTTCTTAGAAATAAAAGAAATCACCGTGATACTGGTTAAACAGGCAAGGAAGTGGAAGTTTATGCAGGAATTCTGTGCATCCTGAGCAGACATTAACCAACACTGCTTTTCCTGACATCACACCTTTAGAAAACATTCCTGATTTTTAATTCATTAGTAGTTCTCTGGGCACTAATGACCTGAAGATAGATGTAAAAGAAAGCTGTGTTTATCAGTGTTTGTGCCTGAGAGTAGCTTTACTCCAGGGGAGTAACTTGTGAACCAAAGAAAGCTCTAATCCTGATTTACAGAAGAAAATGTGTAAAATCCTGTGTAAAGTCTTCTAGTCTGGTGCTGGTCCTCAAGATTTGGGAGGGGCAGGGATATTAGCACAAACTTTCTTATTTGAGAGCTTCTTTGAGAGGGTCTGGATTGACAGGAAGCTGAACATGAGCCAGCAGTGTGCCCAGGTGGCCAAGAAGGCCAATGGCATCCTGGCCTGTATCAGGAAGAGTGTGGCCAGCAGGTCCAAGAAAGGGATTCTTCCCCTGTACTCAGCCCTGGTGAGGCCACACCTGGAGTCCTGTGTCCAGTTCTGGGCCCCTCAGTTCAGGAAGGAGATTGAGGTCCTGGAGCAGGTCCAAAGGAGGGCAACCAGGATGGTGAAGGGACTCGAGCACAGACCCTATGAGGAGAGGCTGAGGGAGCTGGGGCTGTTCAGCCTGGAGAAGAGGAGGCTCAGAGGAGACCTCATCACTCTCTACAACTCCCTGAAAGGAGGGGGTAGCCAAGGGGGGGGTTGGTCTTTTTTCCCAGACGACTTTCAACAAGACAAGAGGGCATGGTCTTAAGTTGTGCCAGGGGAAGTTTAGGTTGGATATTAGAAAGAATTTCTTTACCGAGAGGGTGATCAGACATTGGAATGGGCTGCCCAGGGAAGTAGTGGATTCTCCATCCCTGGAGATATTTAAAAAGAGACTGGATGTGGCACTCAGTGCCATGGTCTGGTAACTGCAGCAGTAGTGGATCAAGGGTTGGACTCGATGATCTCTGAGGTCCCTTCCAACCCAGCCAATTCTATGATTCTATGATTAACAAATTTTTACTGCCCAACAATTTGTAAAGAGATTCCACAGGATGCTTTTTGTGGTCTCTCCTCTTATAGAAGCACTTCAAGTACCAGTCCTTGGATAGTGGATTGTGGGAAACATTTAGACTTTCCTCAGACAGGTTGTCAGGAAGATAAAGCACCTTCAAGTCCATACCAATGAGCACTTCTCAGTCATAGCAGTCACAGCAGATTGTACTTAGTACGCGTATTTTATACCAGGCAATTAAATGCAGTTACCCAAATGAATACAGAAGCTGATTATATATTGTGCATCAATTATCACAGGCAATGAATGCCACGAGACAAAAGAAATTAACACAATGTAAACCTAATTTGATAACTGAGCAGATTGCTAAGTTAAAAACCTACCCTTTAGATATCCATAACACCACAGACAGTGAATTACAAGGCGGAGTGAAGCTGATTAAATGCACCACTGTAACGAAGCTCTGTGGAGTGCCTGGGTCAGCAGCCAGCCCCAGGATGGAAGAAGGACATTCTCTGCCCAGCTGTCAAACTGACCTGAGGGGTGACCTGCAGGCCTTTCACCTCTCTGTCTAATTTTACTGACCACTAAATCCTTCAAGGAAAAGACTGAGGCCATCAACCTTTTGAAACCTGGGACTGCTAGTCACAAAGACATTAAATGTTATTGGTGCTGGTTCTCGAGACAACACAGATGGGCAGGAGAGATGTAATATCTTGTGATTGGTTACATCAAGACAAACTTTCCAATTCTCACAAGAACAGCATGTGCAAAGTGTTTGTTACTGTTCTCCATGATTCATAGGACAGCGGTCACTGGGTTGGTCACACTCCACCTGACCTGCCAAAGCACAGGTCATTTACCAGGCCAGCTCCATCTGTCAGTATCAAATATATCAAGTGTCTTGGACTGGTTCTTTCCAGCTTTTTTTTATTTCTCCAGCTGCAGACAGGACATCCAGTAAAGAAGGAAGAAAAAGAAAGAAAAGATAGACAGGGATCTGCTGTCAGTCACGATCCATTTTTTTCCTGATCTTACTTAGGATGAAGAAAAAAGCTGGGAATAGGAACATTCCAATGAACATATTCATTGGAACATGATATTTTTGTGCCATATCAGCCTACCTGGAGCACGTGAAATAAAAGAACATCTCCAATGTGACTTAGAAGATGGCTTTTATTAATAATATCGCATGGTCAGTGTTTTGAGAAGAAGTACTGTCTCATATTTTTGCATGGTTAATGGTATGTTAACACATACAAAACCTCACCTGAATTCTGAAAGTCGAAAGTAACTGAAGGAAAACAGACATTTCTTACAGCAGCTTGCAAAAAACCCCAAACATTTACCTATTCAATTTAAAAAGTACAAGAGGTACCAGAGCATTTTTGAAGAAGTGTCTTATTTTCTGGGATACGACCCTAACTTAGGCATCTAATGTATGTTTCATTCCCCTACATCTCTACTGAAGAGAAACCAGTTGTTTTCCAAGGTCTCCAGAGAGTTACCCTGTTTACCTGGTTTTGTCTGTCACATCTCCCTTTTACAGTAGGCTTTTGAAAGCAAAGATTGGCTTTGCAGGAACTGGCCCTTCCTTTAAGAGCTTCATTAGAACCAAACCAGTGAAGACAAACAGGGCATGAGCCTTAGAGCCCAAATGGGAGCTCTGTTCACGAGTTCACTCACATAATTCTTCTGACTTTACATTATGAATGAATTGTAACACTTTTGCTCATTATAGAAAACCACGTTGGCACCATATAAAAACATAGGCAACAGCATTAAGATTTCACTATGTACACTGAATACATATGTCTTTACAAAGTTACAAAGGATCTTTTCCAACAACTTTCACTGAAAAAAAAGTTAACAAGTAAATTATGGCCATACTTACAGAACTAAGACAACTTAGAGAAGATCTAGATCCCCTGTAAGTGTTCAAGGCCAGGCTGGATAAGGCCTTGAGCAACTTGATCTAGTGGGAGGTGTCCCTGCTCATGCAGGGGGGTTGGAAATATATGATCTTTAAGGTCCCTTCCAACCCAAACCATTCTATGATTCTATGAAAACTCATAATATATTTATGGCTTTCTTCTAAATTTAAAACATCCAATTTGGACAAAACACATTTTCTGGAAGAACTGCTCATTTGAGATGCTGTATTACTTAAATCCTTTGCCACAGCACTTCTTCAAGATAGCACATGGTGCACTCAAAGGCCAGATTTCTCTCTGAAAGCAGAACAGTGCAAGATTTCAACACTGAAAAAAAAGAACAAAATCCAAACCAAAACCAAAGGTCTTCAAGATAAACAGGTGTTCTCTTGCGATGCTCCTTGAAAGGTCTCTCAGTAATATTTCATGCTAAATCCTGAACTTCACTGACATCTCAGAGCAAAGCCTTAACAGGTTACAAATGCTTTTTCTTTTGTGTGTGTTTTAGCAGCTGCAGCCTGAATATGCTGAAGTCTATAAATAACAGAATCTGGAGGCACATTAAGCAAAGCATTATAGAAGTCCAGCTTAGTGATTGAAAAAGCATATGCTGTTCCAAAATCATGTGGTAGAGGGAAAAAAAACAACCCAAACAACAAAAAGAACTGTGCAAGCTAGCAATGCAGCAAAGCCTTGATAAAAACTGCTCTGATTATGCCTTGAACACAAAACGCTGCTGTGAATTGATGATTGTGTCTCCATTTTTCATCCTGTCGAGACAACTTGCAACTCTGAATCACTTGCTTCTCATTTAAAAGGGCAGTGGCTTTCTGACTAAGTTAGACCAACCCTTTATTCAAACTTACACATTTTAAGAATTTATGTTGTTATACGTAAGAATTGTATTCAACAACAATAAAATTATTTTGAAATCTTTTGATTGCTTACAGCAGTATTTTAATAGTAGGCCTTGTATCACACTGTTCTCTGCGGAAGGACAACCACTGCTCTAAGAAACATGATATTCAACATTATTGTATTTCAGACAACATAAAAACCACCCAAAGCAGATCTTGATCAATCACACTTCAGCATCTTCACTGGTAGGCTGAATACTAAAATGCTGGAATGGCTTCTCGGTGCCCTAAAGTCACCTAAAGTTCCTGGACCAGTCATTATAAGTGAGCTGTACTTGGTACTTCTTATCTATCTGGCCTTGAGGAAACATCTATAAAAATATATATATATCTACACTTATCACATACCTCCTTCCACTCTATTATACAATGTCCTTACCTCATGTTTACTAGAGCTACTTCAAGAAGCTGCAGTACAAAAGGTTGTTTGGTTGGGTTCTTTTAAGGAAGAAGAGAAAAACATAGAATTTAAAACAGGCCGAAAAACCCCAAACCAAAAAAGACCAAAGCAAGCTGGGTCACTATTTCAGAAAGAGCATTTTAGCTTTCTGGCAAACCTGAAGTGAAACCACTCCCATGTCACCTCCTGAAGAAAATGAACAGCTTGGCAGGTAAGGCCTGTCTGTGGCAGAGCTCCAGGGACAGTATCATACAGCCCACCAGAGGCAGGGGAGGATTGTTACTGAATTTCCAAATGAACACAGCCTGCTCTCTTCCAGCCCCAGAAGACCAGGACAGAGCTGAGTTTCACATGGCAACACTATGTATGGAACATCTATTTTAAGTAACTTTTTAGAAGTTCCTAAAATGCATTCATTATCATTTTTCTTTTCCTCTGAAGCCTGTATAATTGAATGCCTGGAATTAAAGCAGCCTGTCTTTTCAGACAGAGATTAATGGGGGGGAAAAAATCATTGTCAGTCAAAACAATTCCATTTTTTTAAAATATAGTTTTATCATTGGACCAATTGTGACAAGAGGTGACCTCCAAGTGTCCTTGGCTATAGACTTTGGTTAAGTGTCCTGGACGATCTGCAGAACATTTTTTTGGCAGAGTAGTGAAGCTATCTAAAAACATATTGATCAAAATTTTATGCAGCCCCATCAAGTATTCCCTCAGTGATGGCTGCTAAGTCAAACTCTGCAAAAGAGGCTTAGGCTTGTGTTGTTTGTTTTAATTTAAGTTTTCTGGTGTTAAATTCTGCTTAAATTCTCGGTATCTCTCCTATCAACTTACATCTGTCCTCACTCCAAAAGCTGCCATCTCCTCCTAGCACATCACACTCAGGATCTTTTCACCAGCTACAAGCTTTGAATTGGTAGTGTGCTCTCTGGTCTCATTTATCTTGTATTCCTTCGATTCCTCTTAGTATGCCTCCTGTTCTCCTCCATTTAACCCACAGTGCTCATTCTTGACTTTCTTCGTATTTTTTTGTTTTCGCTTCCATCCATTGCCTCCATGCTTCACCTTACAATGAAGGCACATTTTTCAGTCTGCCATGGGCCATTTCCTCATCCAAGTATCTCTTCACAGCCAAGACAGTATTGTCTGCTATACCCTGATTCTTTATAGAGGAGGGAGATATTCATCTCACCTAACTCCAGCTAATACAGATATCTCTGCCTGAGTTTTTCTGCTGCCCTCATCACCAAAGGAGGGAACAAACTACTTCCAGCATCCTGCTTCAGACACGTAGCTCACTAAGCAGTGAAACACACCTTGGAGGCACACAGCTCATTGCTCTGGCTCAAAGTCTACACTGTAATTTTGGATATGGACATCAGATTTGTCAGACACTCATGGGATGAAATAAGCAGGGCTAAGCTTGGGAGCCCAAGCACTGCTCAGCTTCCTGCGTACTGGATTAATCCCCCCAAAACCACTCATTACCGAGAGACTTGGCTCCCACTCTTGCCCTTTGCCTGCCTGATAACTCCAGCACAGCAAACCTCAGGAGAACAAAAATCATGAGTTGGTTTGCAATAAGTCACAAGAACATCCCCAAATATAGATACATGGGGATATTTAGCAAGACAGATGCTTTGCTTTCTAAATTTTTTTTCCTGCCCATCCCCAGTGAATATGCCAACATATGACTATTAGTGTCTGACAACAGGAGCTGCCCACTCAAACACATTTCCTACAACTGCAATGCCCTACATCTTCCTGTTCTCTGGAGAGAGAATTAATCCTGGACCTTTTCTACTTACTTCCAAATGTATTTCCTCAGCCCCACTTCTTTATCTTCCTAGGTCTTTCAGCTCCCATTTGAAAAGATCAGTGTGGACCACACACATCTCTCAGCTACTACAGTCTCCTCTTTCCACCCATCAGCCTTACTCAGGCTGCCACTGGCTTTCTTTATCCTTCATGTCATGCTTAGGGGCAGTGTCTTATTTTTATTAGGAGGTGAGGATGGTTACAGAGAGTGTCCTCTCCCTTTTTTTTCAGGTTGTTTGCTGTGACTAAATGAGAGTAACAAAGATTTCCCACCTTCCACAGGACAGAGAAGAGCTTCCAGGCTCTTTGTGCTCCCTCATACCCATTTAGTTTTCAGCAGAGGCTGAATTAAGTTGCTAAAAAGAGACAGGAATGCTGTCCATTTTCTGAGCATTTGCATATGGGATCGCTAACAAGTTACAGTAGGGTTGAAAATTTAGGAATATAACATGCACTGTGGGTGTGGTCTTCTTCACAGGACACTTAGGCACCTTCTCTTTCTTCTGTTCAGGGAGAAGGAATCCCATATTTAACATGAGGTCAGATCAGAACAGCAGCTACTGTGCATCAGCTATGGCCAGGCAACATGGATTATTTTGAGAATTCTCCCTCTGTCAGGGATCAGGGTAGAGGAAGCTTGAGTTGTAGATTACAGTGAATATAATGATGCTAAGAGGCCTCCCTCCAAGTCATTCTGTTGTACCTTTACCCAGCCAACAACCCCTCCATTCCCCTTTTCCTGGAATGGTATCTTGTATGTGGATTTGCTTTTTCCAGTTTCAATTATAATTCTTCAGAGCAGAAAATCATGTCTATTTCTCCTCAGGCAGGGCTAAAACCTACTAGGGACCCAATGCTCCCTGGGCTGTAATTGGACTAATGCTGGCTTTAGCCAGAAGCCCCCAGGCAGGGATGTCAGTGAGGCAGCAAAGTTCTGAGATCCAGGAGCAAGGCCACCCCCCTGCCAGCCTTCTGCATCCAGGCTTTCCTCCCTTTTGAGACTTTTAAGATGCAACTGTAATGTAAAATTAAGAACACTGATGATGATACCATTCCCCTCTCTCCCCATGCAGACTCCCCACCCCTTTCATGCAGTTAATAATTTTTTCACCCATCCTCTTCCAAAGTATTGTAGGTTCATTTGTCTTAATTTGGATTAAAAGCTTTTCTGGGCAGAGAACTTGCCTTTATCTGAGTTGGTATGGTACACTGTAAATTTATTGCACTATATAAATATTTTCTAAGACCAAGGGCAATAATAAGAATATTGAATTTACTTTACTGTAATACAGTATTTTTCAGGCTTCAAGATACCATCAGAACCAACTTAAAGTCAAGATTTGCAGACCCTTTAACAGTGAAGTGGAAGCCATGAAGTCAATATGTGAAACTTTAGTAAATTAGTTACTTATATTCATAAATAGCAGTTGGTACTGCAGTAAAAATCCTTGCAAATTTGCCTTCTGGAAAATATAAAGCAGAATGTAACCAGTGTAAACCAGCTTCACATGTGTATTATAAGGGGCACAAATGGCTTACTAGTTACTTTTTAAACAAATGCAATGTTAATACTTTCACTGCAACATTATGAATAAAGCATTTGGCCCGTAGCTATGAATATGGTAACTGATGGCTTTTGACTTGTTTATTGCCATTCAGCAAATTTCTGTACCATGCTCTCCTGGGACTAAATCTTGACTTCACCTCCTGAACGTGCAGAGGACACAGCCTGTGTAAAGGGCACTGGGATGGAGCAGTTTCCCTCTGAATTTCACAGAACGTTAGGAATTGGAAGGGATCTCAAAAGATCACCAAGTCCAACCCCTCTGTCAGGGCAGGATCACCTATGGTAGGTTTCACAGGAACATGTCCAGATGGGGTTTGAATGTCTACAGAGAAGGAGACTCCATAACTTCACTGAGCAGCCTGTTCCAGTGTTCTGTCACTGTCACGGTGGAAAAGCTTTTTCTTATATTTATGTGGAACCTCTTATGGTCCAGCTTGCCCCAATGTCCCTTGATATCCTCCCTACAGCAGCACCAAGTTCTTCTGGCACACAGGAAGGAGAACGAGGTGCTGGGGTCAGTGTCCATGACTCTTTGGCACCACCTCTGCTCATACTGTTAATGGTTTATTTCTTCTTATAAGGTTCAAGGTATGAAATTAATCAAAATTATTGTGATGATTGAACTGACAAGAGTATGAACTGCCCTTGTTTATTCAGATGATACCACTGCAGATGCAAAGCAGATGCATGTAGAGAACAAAGCCCTGTCCTTCGAATTTACAGTCTGAATAGAAAGCATATTGTGAGATTGATGTCTTTTTGTTTAAAATATGTGGTTTACTTTAGGAGTGCCTGGGTGACACTAGTGGCCTGTGATACAAAGTGACCAGATTATATGACCTCTGTGTACCTTCTCACTTGAAGTTCAGAGCAACAGCAAGTGGAGTAGTTTGAATGGGTCCCATTTATTATTCTTTTAATTGCCTGCTAATATTTCTTTCTGTAGTAAAGACTAATAGGCCTCCTCTGTCTCCAAATGTCTTCCAAACTATTCAAAATTGCAGTCCATCTAAAACAAATAAGGGCTGTTAAGTTCTCAAGAAATGGAAAAGCAGCTCTACAGGGATCTAGGAGATTCCTGTTCCTCATATAAATCTGCAATAGATCTTGGGCAAATAATTTACACTGCCTGTGCCTTGAGCCCTCACCCATGAAATGGTATGATAATATGTTCTTTATCCCACACCTTAATTATTTTGTCTAGTCAGGCTGTTCTTTGCTTATTGGTTATGTGCAGCATCACAGAACCATGACCTGGACCTGTAGGTTACTCAGAATTGCATTAGGTCAGAGAATATTTTTTTTCTTATTAAAAATCAAAACCAAAGCAGAGTAGAACAAAGTAAAAAAGTCAACGATCATAATTTCTGATGGAATCACTGTCTATCTGAATGTGGAGAAAATAGGAAATTTCCTTTAGAAGGACTCACAATGAAATTCACACACTGTCAGGTGTAAATTACAGCCTGTGTCTCATCTTGTTCTGTCTGCAGCTCCTTTCTTAGTCGTGCACAGCAGCAGTGTAAAAAATATTTCCCATGTGTGATCAAACGAGTATGGGCACATAAGATGCAAACAAAACTTGAGACTTTAAAAAACTTGTTTACTGGTATCTTAAAAGAACACTGAAAGTTTGTAATCACGTAGTTTCTAAATCAGATAACTGATTTACCCGGGAACAAAATTGTGCTTGGGAATAGGATTTAAACAAATCTATGAAATATTTTCTTTAGTAAGTTACAGAGACCTGAGGTAGCCAAAAAAAAATTTAAAAAAGAAAGAAAGAAGAACGAAAGAAAAGAAAGAGAGAAAGAAAGAAGGAGAGAAAGAAAGAAAGAGAGAAAGAAAGAAAGAAAGAAAGAAAGAGAGAAAGAAAGAGAAAGAAAGAGAGAGAGAAAGAGAGAAAGAGAAAGAGAGAGAGAGAGAGAGAGAGAGAGAGAGAAAGAAAGAAAGAAAGAAAGAAAGAAAGAAAGAAAGAAAGAAAGAAAGAAAGAAAGAAAGAAAGAAAGAAAGAAAGAAAGAAAGAAAGAAAGAAAAGAAAAAGATAAAATCCCAGGATTATGATTATGTTGTTCAACCACAGATGCAGTAGATCACTTAAATTCTGGTCATAATAGAGCAGCTCAGTGGAAAAGTATGGGATATATGCTTTTCATCTTTTTTTCTCAGTGTTGTACACAAGACCTTCTAATTCCATATGCTTTATGACATGCAATAGATTACTTCAGGCAAATATCTATACCCTGTAGTAAACACTGCAGAAACCCTGCTTCATCTGCTCTCATCTTTGAAACAGAGAACTCCTCCCCAAGTCCCATGGGTTGGTGACACTGTGAAGAGAATCTCTTGCACCCAGTGAAGCATCATCAAGTTTGGGAGGAGTCACCAGATGGAGTTGTAGCACATGGTTGTGTTAGTCTGTATTTCGGGTTACAAACAAGATTTCGGCCTTGGTAGAATTTTCATGTTGTTAATATTGTTTAGGACAATGGTGGTTAGGGGCAAGGGAGCAGCATACTCAGTTTAATTACATGGTCAGAAACACCTGAGCCAAGAACTTTTCTCTTTTAAGTTGGCAATTCCCTTTCATTCAGGACCAGTTTACAAAGTCCTAATTGGTAAGCTACCCATACAAAGATTATACTTAAGCTTAAACTTAACTATTGATTAGATCTCCAAATGCTTATCAGTTGGTGAAGCCTTGATGCTCACCACAGCTCAGAGAAGAAGCAACAATTTTCTAGATGATAACTGACCCCCTTCATTGGGCACTCCACTTAAAAATTTGATTGTTTGAATACTGCATGGACAGCATGCATGGTTTCTCAGTGAACAAAAAGAGATGCCATGTGATCTGGCAACAGATCCTCTGAAGAACGTACAGATAAGGTACCAGATTTTTGTGTAATCGCCCGCACAGTTTTTGCACTTACCAGCATAAGGCAATCAAGGTTTGCCATTTGGCTTCCTGGTATCAGCATCTGGGCCAGTAAATTCGCCTTAATTTGAGTCTATGCATGCTTCTAAGGGGGCTTTAACAGTGGAAAGATTCATATTCCATCTCATCTCCCCCATACTAAGATAGATGTGTGCAGATCCATCACTGAGAATGGCCTGGCCTCTGTTATCATTAATTGAAGTATATTAAGAGATTTGGCAGAAAAAATATCCAAATTTGAAATATCAAGAGACAGATCCATCTAGTTTCACATCCTGTTTCTATAATATACCTTAATTACAGTTAATTAGGAGATATTGTTCCTGGTGGAAAAGCATCTGACATAGCTTCATGGGTGATTAAACATAGAACAGAAATTGATACATTTGTTGAATGCAGGATCTGTTTACTATTACTGTACAACTCTCTCTAGAGTACCATTCCTATTACATAGCAAGAGAAAAGAAAGTCACAGGCCAAAAATATTCCTGTGCCTCATGATGCTTTAATATTCCCTGCTGTCTTCTTGAATTTTTTACTGTTGGCCCCTTAGGATGCTAGTGCATGATCCAGCTCCCACTGAATGTGACCAGGGGCTTCTCAGTTGGCTTCAGCTGAGCCACAGTAGATACAAAATGAGCAGCAGAGAGAGGAAAGGGCTGAGGGAAATCAAGAGCTACAGGGACTGACCTCTGTGGAAAAAAAAATGCAGTTGGACACAATGTCAATGAGGGCTTCAATGCCATTTGTGAAAGAGTAATCTTTGATTTATTGGAGGAGTGCTATTAGCTGGAATCCTTTTCTCATACAGTATGAAGCAGAAAAAGTGGAAACCCAGACTGAAACCACAAGCTCAGCTTCTGCTGGTGTCAATAAGGTTTGCTCACACTCATTGATCTATGGCTGCATGTGACCCTGAAATATGTTTTTTACTGGGCTGCCTGAGATCACTGCTCATGCTTAGAATAGAAATGGAAGGATTGGGTTTATCACTGAAAAGTAAGCAGTGCATGCATGCCTTCTGCCTGAAAATTAACAACAACAAAAATAGCATCATTGGCTAGACTACTTGTACTAGAAAAAGTCTTGTTTTTCACAGATTCTATGCACACCAGTTTCCTAAATGCTCATTTACTCAGAACACCAACAGTTGTGATAAATCATATGCTATTTATTCTCTAGTGCAAGTAGATGCTTTGGGCAAAAATTTTCCAATTGTTTATTTATATTTAAAGGCAAAACCACTCTTTTGCTGCATTTTTTCCATCCTGGTGATGGATTTCATCTTTGCTATGTGATCCAGCTATTTAACCACCTCTCACCACTTCTCCCATGAATTGTTTATACAGTGACTTGGCAGTGTAATTTGCATATCACAGGAAAGATCCCATTACATGTTCCCAGAGGTGAGGTTTCACCAGCTTTATCACATTCTGCCACCTATGCACAACCCTGAAGCAGAGTGCTTGGTTAATCCAGAAAGCCACTTCTTGGCTGCCAACAGTAATTAAACATTAATGGTGCAGTTACGAACTTTTCAGTCACTCAAAACTTATCTCCCCATTGTCTTTGGTAAATATAAATACCTAAAAAAAGTATTTATCTTTTCATGCAAATTTTTCTGCTGCAGGAAGATCACAGAGCATTACCCTGACTCTATTCAGTTCAGCTGTTGCAGATTTACCCTAAAATGCACAAAGAAAGAAAAGCTGAAAGAAGGGAAATGTGCTTAGAAGCAGAGTAACTCAATTTACCACAGAAGAGTGAAAGAGGACTTGGGGCTCGAGATGGTATTTTCTCTCTGGACTCATATTTGGTGTTGAAGAGGAAAAAGGTTTTAACTTCAGATTTCTGGGTGATAAAAAGACCATGTTTGAGTGTATTCCAAATTATTCTTCACCCATCATAGGAAACATAAAAAGAAAAAATGACAGCAGCATAACCTTCACTGAGAGGCACACTTACTCCAAGAGCACTCTAACTACATCAAAGCATACAACCAGGGAAGAGAAATTAAAGGGAAGCCAGAACCACACCACAGTTGAACACAGACAAATTTCTTTGCACAAAGCACTGCTGCCTTATTATTTTCCCAATAAGCAAAGAATCCTGCACCTTCAAATAGAGTAATCCAATATACATTTTTGGGTAACTAACATTGCAGGTAGCCAATCTTGCTGCCTTTGATTGTCACTATGCAAATTCACCTTGCAGTGAAAGAACATGCACATGAAAATTCAAAAAAAGCAAACTCAGTTTGGGTGAAATCTGGAGATCTAGAGTAGACTTACTAACAAATATAGCCTCCTTAGAAGGTACCCCAGGCAACCCTAAGAACATCACCCATCAGTTGCAGACAGTGCAATAGCTGACCCAGCACCTCTTTCTCAAGCAATATGACAAAGCCATAAAATCCCTAATACCACAGAAGTCTGGAAGACAGAGAAGGGGTTGATTCGCTGACAAAACTAAGGGGTCTTTGAGTCACAAGGTCAGCCTCAGTGAGCAGTGATTGAAACTTGTTATCCTGCCATAGCCCAAGAGAATGTTATATAGTGCAAGTGCTAGCAGTCACAGTGACAGAACCAAAAGGCAGATCAAGCACAGCTGTCCCCTCAGGTCCAGGGATAGCACGGTGGGCAGGAAGGAAAACCTGAGAGCTGTTCTTACCTGTTTAAAAGCCAGCATTTAGTTTTCAAGCTTGCCAGCATGATCCCTATTGAACGCATTGTGTCTACTGACATGTCACCCTGACATTTTGTTTTAGTAGTACAAAAATAAAAAAAAAAAAAATCGCCCCAAAACCAAGGGGTAAGGTTATGAAAGCAAATATGATGTTTTCTGCATGTTAAAATACGTATTACTCCCACAGAGACCTGGAAGCTCAAACCACTGCAGTGCTGTGCCAGTACATGAAAACCAAAAAATGGAACTGACCTGGGTTTCACGGTTCAGGCGCGCTGTGGCAGGGATCCCGGCACTACTTCCAAATTCTACACTCGAATAAACACAGTTGTAGTTCCTTGAAGCGGATGCTTTTAATGCAGCCTGAACAGGGTGAGAAAAAGGGCATATTCCTGAAGCCTGTATTTCTTAGGTAGAAATAATCCAGCCTGGAGAAGCCTGGCTCGTGCCTGTTTGCTATTAAGACTGTACAGGAGAGAGGGAGCGTCTTTGAGTTCACACACTTAACGCTCAGTGGTGTGTCTGTGGAGTGGCAGGAAACAAACAACAGCGAGGAGGGGTTAACCAGAGACCTGCTGGCTAAAATCTATAAGCCTGGAAACAGAACTGAGAGGGCTGAAAGGTCAGATACAGTTGATTTCTTTCTAGTAGGGGGCTTAGGCATTGGAACTACCAGGCACAAAGACACCTATCAGAAGCTGTACCCACATCCGATCTCCCCCTTAAATGTAAAACAGCTGTGGTGCATGTTATATGTCAGTCTTTCTGAACTGATCTAGAATTTCCTCCTGGTTCCCAAATAGAGCACCACAGAAAAGCACCTGTACAGTAAGTAGAAAGAAAGGGCTGAGAAATTAGATAAGCCGTCATTGCACAGATGATCATAGGAATATCTAAAACCAGTCAATGTCAGCACAAGATGTGTTCTCCACCTAATTTCCTGAAACAACAGCGTGCCTTCTGGACAAAAGCCCCTATTCTGCCATAATTGCATCAAGGTGCAGAAGGTCAGATGCAGGTAAAAGTGTCTCTGAGACTAATATGTGATGGCAGAAAATCTCTACTTGGTGTCTACCTACTAAAATTTCCCCACCACTCCAGAAGATTCCTTCTTTCATCACAGTTGATGCAACAGGCGGGAAAGGAAGGGCTTGCTGGTGTCATTAGCTGTGGATGTAGACATTGGCCTGGACCTGGGCATGGAGTACAGCACCAGTCAGAAAGTCCAGATGTGGGGAGGGCTCGAAAGAAGGAGAGAGAGCAGCTGCCCATTATGACTGGAAATGTGCAGAGGAAGAACAAGCAAATCTACACTTCAGAAGACCTCGTTCAGCTGCAAGATATAAAGAATCCAGAAATTTTCCAGAAGATCTGTCACAAGCACTGCCATTGGCAGAGATTAGACATGGCTGAAGACGTTTTATTTATAATCTTCTTGGTAATTTTCCTCAAAGACAGACCTGTTGTACTTCCCCCCCAAAAAAACCCAAAACAAAACTAAACAGAATCGCCTCCAACTCTGTAACAGAATAAGTGGACAGTGGTATTGAGGAAACTCACCATAACAGAGAAACGTACTGTAAAGCATAATGTAGTACTGTGTTTGTATACATTTTCCACATAGGGAGTATTTATAGATGCGAAGCCAGGCAATTTCATATCTCTAGGTATTTATTTTATGCTTGTAAAATGAAATGGCATTTTTCATCCCATCTCGACTGGGAAAGAAAATACATTCAGGTTATAAATTGTTTAGAATTACTTGCTAATGCTATCAGCTTTTCTGTATCTGCTTGTAGAAAGGACAGGAGGGAGACAGGTAATGCTTTACACATAAAATCATGGAGAAAACCAGAAAACAAGCTTTGTTTTAAAATATTTTTAAATTGTTCAAGTGACAGGAATCTGTTGCCTTGGAAGCAGATCTGCAACTGAATGAAACCTTTCACCTGTCCAACATATGAAACATTTATTATCTGAGGGGGACTAGAGATTCAATAAAGCCAGGCATACAATGCAGAAAGCAGGCCCTAGCTCATCACCTCCATGAATTTCACAGGTCCTGTGGCAGCCAGATTACATTTTGCATTACATGGAGAGAGGGAATTAGGCTCAATTGCAGTACTGGGGTGTCCTGGGTTAGGGAAGGGGTGTTTTGGAAGGTTGGGGGGGGGCACAGGGGTGGAAGCTCCCCCAGTTCCAACCCCTGCCCCACTGCCCCACATCTGCCCAAGGCTGAGTGGATATGGGAAGCTGGATGTGCCTCTGTGAGTCACATATTCAAGAAAGGGGAAATGGAACTGCAAAAATATAGTTACCCACAGCCTGTGGTGAGATGTCAGGCTATTGGAGTAGCACGGTGGGGCAGTCCTTGAAGGACCATGGAGGCATAAACGTTGATTTGCAGCCCTGAAGTGTCTCAGGTGGGCAGACGTGGAGCTGCAGCCTGTGCAGGATGGCAGAGAGGGTCACATGTAGATCTGCAGCCATGTAGGAGCCCGTGCCAGAGGAGGTGACTGTTCCTGCAGCAGCCGTGACTCTGTGTGCAGCCCGGGCTGGAGCAGTCTGTGCCTGAGGGACTGCACCTGTGGGAGGGACTCATGGCGGAGGGGTTCCTGAAGGACTCTCTGCCATGAGAGGGACCCCGCGTTGGAGCAGGGGAGGAATGTGAGGAGTCCTCCCCCTGAGGAGGAAGGAGCGGCAGAAACACCGTGTGGGGAACTGACCCTAAACCCCCCCCTGCCCCTCCCCTGTGCCCTGAGGGGGAGGCGGCAGCGAAGCGACCCGGGACTGGGGAGAAGGGAGGGGTGGGGGGGAAGGTATTAAGATCTGCCCATGTTTTCTCTTTCTCCTGGTAGATTAAATGAGTTTTTTCTTCCTAAATTGAACCTGTCTGTTTTTTGCCTGTCTCTATAACTGGGGAATGCAATCCTCCCTGTTCTTGTCTCTATTAAGGAGCCTTTGGGTGGATTTTCTCCTCCCTGACCCACAGTGGGGGTTGAGGTTGAGCAAGCAGTGGCCGGGTTGGTACTGTCTGTGCCTAAACCATGACATAAGTGGAAAGAAGAAACAAGAGGAAGCAACATCATATTCTACTTAACTAAGTTGGTGAAGCAAAATGCTGGTGTTCCTCCGATACTGTCTGTAGTAAGGCTAAAAACTGTCATCACTTCCAACTAGAAGAGCCCACTCTTTTTAGAGATAATTACTTTTCCAATAAATTATTCGTGCCCACTTGTTTCCCCATAAAAATTGCCCAGTGTTTTTGTTTTGTAGAAGTTGTTGTTGGCTGGGTTTTTTTTTTCTTTTTGTGTGAGTTAGAATTAATTTATTACAGGGCTGAAACTTGGCAGAGATCCAGGCACAATGATCTGAAAAATGTTCATACTAAAATTCAATGATGGGATTCCTTGTTTCTTTTATCTCAGAGCCTCCCTGAGAATTAGGTCCTGCAAAATGGAGCACAGTTAATGCACAAGTGGGCACATAATCCAGTTTGCTTTACTTTCCAGGAAAAAGATTTTTCTGTTGCTGCAGACAAAAGCCTGAATATGAACAAGCACCATAGCACCAGAGCTGATTTAAGAAAATCATATTTTTGCATAGTTGCTTTCAGCATCGAATCACACTTTGAAAGAAGTTCATTTTTGCCCTTGACATTTTTGCCCTTTATCACATTCACTTCTTTCTCAGAAAATCTAGATTCCCAAGGTCTTTGGCATCCTTACTATTGCTAAACAGCTTTAACATCTGCATACAAGAACTGTTGAACTTGTCCAATTAAGCTAAGAAGTAAAAGTAAAGTTTGAAGTTCAATGTCATCATATCCTAAACCGTACTGGAATAAATTACAATTTCTCCTGCCAGTGTGTGTGTGTGTGTGTGTGTGTGTGTGTGTGAAGTGACGGAAAAGTTGTAGTGAGATAACACACATCAAAATACCATCACACCTTTCAGTTCACGCTGCTTCCTTATCACACTCCACTTGGCAACTGCAGGGAGATTTTAGCAGTAAATACTGGAGCAGATCATAAAATCATAGAATGGTTTGGGGCGGAAGGGGCCTTAAAGATCACCTGGTTCCAACCTCACTGCATGGGCAGGGACACCTTCCACCAGACCAGGTTTCTCAAGGCCCCATCCAACCTGGCCTTGAACACTTCCAAGGAAGAGGCATCCAAAACTTCACTTTGCAACCTGTTCCAGTGTCTCACCACCCTCACAGGAAAAGATTTCTTCCTCATGTCCAATCTAAATCTCCCCTCTTCAAGTTTTAAACCATTTCCCCTTTTCCTCTCACTACACACCCATGTAAAAAGCCCTATCCCAATTTTTTTCTAGGCCTCCTTCAGATATTGGATGGTTGCTATAAGGTCAATAACACCATTCTGAGTCAGGATTGCAGGCTTTTGGCTGCTGCACAGAACTGATCCTGCTCTACCAATTAAAATGGAAGTGAGGTATGAACAAGCTGGTGAAGCAAGGAGGGGAGGAAGAAGAGCTCAAGGAAAGAGGCAATAAAGTGTCTGAACAATGTTACTGTTCAAACTGTGCCACCACAGTTCAAAACCGATGCATACACTATGGGAAAATGGGGATTCCTGGCTTCACAGTGACAGGTAACACTTATCTCTGGCCTCTTTCACAACACAACAGACCTTAAAATATTAACCAGTCCTCTGTTTCAGTTGTGCTGTTTAGGCACTAGTCCTGTGCCTTAATAGAGTGCACTGCTGAGACTGGGTAGGAGCACTTCCCCATCCCTGATACTGAGTTCTATGCTCAGGAGAACAGACTTTTCTAGACTCTCCATTTATATTACTTCTGTGTAAATTACTTTCTCCATGTCTGTTCCAGCCCCTTCACCCTCTCACAGAGTGTTGTGCTTACACTTTCCCAATAAGTTTCCCAGAGATAGATTGCTGGGCTCCAAAAGTACACCAAAAAAGCGCTGAACGTGCCTTCTTTCCTGCCTTTCCATATGCCTGGAATATCCCCCCTCCTTTCCCACCATGGTACATCAAGTACCTTCCCTTTCTTTCAGAAAGCTGAGAATCCATCTGCTCGGCAAAGCGCTCCATCTGCGGCAGCAGCAAGTCCAGTGATGTGCTGCCAATATTTCAACAAAGGGCTCCTCTAAACCTGTTCCCCTGAGTCAGTAACACTGCCCAAATCCCCAGGGTGGGGATGCTTGCAGACAGGAGGTGTCTGGGACTGGCGGATTCTATTCATTTGGTTTTCCCATCTCAACAAAATGCTTTCCCATATTAAAAGAAAGAGGCAGATGCATTTGGCAACTGTGTTTTTATTACATGTCTGCTACCAGAAATGGTAATACATAGGTCCTGGGGGGGGGGGGGCGAAATATATATATATATATATATATATATTTTTTTTTTTTATTTTATTTTTTTTTTTTTCACAAATATCTACCCACTTTTGTGGGGTTGCAAAGTGTTCACCTGGAAAAAATACAAGAGTTGAAGATGGAAAGGAGGGATTTGAATCTCTTTCAGGAGCTGCTGAGGACTATATCTGTACCAAGTAAATTATGGAAAGGGCCCCAGCTACAGGGAAAGCCTGCCAAATTTTCCTTTCAGCATGCTGCTAGTAAAGGGCTGAGTTTTGCAAACGTGACTGGTAAGTCTGAGAAGAGAGGTGAGGGAAGAGGGCTCCACAATTCTGGCCAGGATCTTTTCAGAAGGTCAGTGTAGGCACTTTAGCCATTCACACTTCTGTATCAGGTCTGAATACCACACAGTGTTTAAGTACATATATGTATGTATACATAGACATACACAAGTGCATATACATGTTGTTATACAGGAATTTCTTTTGCAGACTTTGGCTTCTGCGTTTGCTTCATACATTATTCTGTCTCAGACACTTTAAAAGGCCCAGGCTTGATAGTTTTATATGTGATTTATACAGGTGTTGATACATGCAGGATGGGATGCTTTGACTGTCTGTACTTTGGATCACCCACTTTTTCTGTCACTACTTATCAGCTGCACAGCACTTAGGTTTATGGCAAGTTGTTGGTTGGCTGTTAAATTACATCAAACTCACAAAGTTTTCAAAGATGATAATGTAATATATTATTTGCTGTTTTTTACATCAGCAGTTTCTTAAATCATTTGAGGGTTTTCTTAGAAAAAAACGAGAACTCTCTGCATTGGCACATATAACTTATACCACTTCAGCTCTCTTATCTTGATATGCTTTTAAAATTGTATATAAGGAAAACAAAACTTGGACTCAAGAATTCAGTATATCATTCAGCAGATGGTTGTTGCTGGTTTTGAAAAATAAAGGACACAAGATTAGCCTTAGAGGTTGCCATCAGATAATTTAGCTTGATAGAATTAATCTATAATACATGTGCAAATTATAACACTGCATTTACATGTCAAGAAGCAATTTAGAAATATATTTTCTCTTTTTATCTACTTTGTCTGCCACATAGATAGTAAAGTGTCAAGTCTCTTACCTAAAATCGCAGGCAGTGCCAGTGTGTCTGTCCTAGGAGCTCTTTCAGAGAGAAATACCAAACCTTATCTAGCAAGCAAAGCAGTACATTTTGGAGCTCACCCATCTATAGCAAAACACTTTGGAACATGTTTATGTCTAAGGCTTTTGTTGCATAGGCAGGGATTAAGCATGTGCTCGGGCAGTCTATTGAAGGGGGGGCTGTCTTAGGTTTGTCACAAAGCAATCTGAAATAGAGCTGTCCTGCACAACCACCCAGCTGACTCCAGCACCCCGGGTCTTCCACAAAATAAGTCTAAGAAAGGTGCTATACAAAAGACAACAAAAGGTAAGTAAAACCCAAACCCACACATCATTTGAAACTTTCCCTTCCAGCCAAGGCACATATACAGCCCCAGAAATCCTACCAGCTGTATCTGTAAGGCAGAATGGCACAGGTACAACATAAAGATCATTATTTCCTTTTTGCAGACAAGAAAATGAGGTGCAGACACACACACACACAAAAAGTTACCTGCTAAAGACCTGCTGAAACACGGCTATGACAGGAGTTTGAAATTACTCCAGGTCTGCTAAATTCTAGTCTGATTCACTAACCATCAGACCAGCATCCCTCCTGGCTTTGAAATAAGCATTCAAAGCATAATTAAAGTAATTTGTATGTCCATCATGTTAGCCAGGCAAGGAATTAGAAACACTTTGCAAAGAGTTGTCCAAGTCACTTGTCATGATGGGGATGAGCTGAACCAGTGAAGGTGGTACAGGGTGCTCATCACCCACAAGAGCATTTTGCTCTTCCAAATAGGTGTAATTAAATTGCTTTCTCATTTTTCTCTATTTTCTTCAAAATCTCTTAGAGTCACAGTAATTTGTGTAGCCCAGGTGCACCTAGTTTTGATCTTGGCAAATTATCTTATCAGTTTTCTCCCTTCTACTCCCAGAGTGATTGCATGGCACAGAAAGCCACTTGGCTTTCCCATGTTGAGTTCTTTGTACAGATTTCATCTGGATAAAAGAATGTGAGCAAGAATGTAACTTCCCATACAAAATCCTGGCTCACCTTTCCTTTTGGAAAGAAAAGCGCCTGCCCTCATTGATGTGTAAGTGAGCAGAAACACAAAAACTCACCAGCCAAGACTTGAAAGCGGGGGGCTTGTGTTGATGTATAAGGGGTCCATTAAGTTTGTAACTGGGATAGTTTACACCACGCTATGACTTTGAAACATTCTGTATTTTCAGTCTTGTGAGGAGATATCTATCATACAAGCAAAGCTGCAAACTACATGAGGGAAACCAGCTGAGTTATGTTTCCTCTAATATTCACATTTCATCTCTCCTCTTCTAGCTGTGTCTGCTGCTTTGCTACTTTTTGGCCTCAGTACACCATATCTCCACTAATGTTTTAGTTCTTCTCCCTGTGGATGTCACAATCCCCTACAGGAATGAAACCCAGCGATCTCGTCATGAATTTCTGCCCCCTCCCTGCTGTGACATCTCCCTTTGCAAACACTGCCTGTAAAGAGGAGGGAAGATGCCATCCAAATGAATGAGTGCAAGTATTTTGTGCTAAAATTCTGAGGTGATCATGCTAGTCTGGTGCTTTAAGCTGACCACAAGCCTGCAAACTGAGAACATAAGTGCTGCTGATAGGAGCAAGTCAGTAATACAATAAGTATCTCAGTGTGAGCTCTGCCAAGTAAAGAGTGTCAAACTTCTCTCCTCCCTTCCACTCTCTGAGTGTTTCCCAAAGGGTGGATCTGTTTCCAAAAGCACATATTAGCACTGAAGCTGGACACCAACACTCCATGCAATTGAAGCGCTGGCTGCGACACAGTTACATCTCCCCATGAAGCACCCATCCCCCTAATTTTATTCTACAGTCCTTGAATATCCTGTCACTGCAATGCTGTATCTTTCAGTCAAGCCTGGATAAACTGTCTGCTAATAAATACAGACTTGTGTGTGAGCACATGCACATAACTAACAGACCAACCAACCCACTGGCCCTGTATATTTATACTTAACCTTCAGCTTGCTCAGTGCCCAATTTTTAATTTTCGTTCTTCAGATATTTTCCTCACATTCCCTCAAACTTTCTTACTGCTTCAACTCTGTGTACAGCTGTTTCTTCACGAGGCAATTTTGTTGCTCAGTTAACTATCACATTAATCAGGTGAATGTGTCTCCCTGGTATATCTAACAATTGCTCATTAAATCAGGTCTCCAACACCGCTGAAAAATAATTTAAAACCTGTTTCCAATAAACAAGCTATAAAGGCATTAAGAACAAAGTAGTGTGTAGAAAATGTATTGGAAACACAGGGACGGAAAATTCTGACCAGGCATAGAATGAGCAGAATTAACTGAATACCAAATTAATTGCTAGTAGTGTCAGGCAAATAGCAAAAAGAAAGTTATAAATATTCACATCAAATTAACAATAAATTTATTGTGGCTGAACACAAGCTCCTTTTATGTTTGCTTTCTACAAATAGTCATGCAAAGCAAATTCAAAGCCTGTACACTCCATGATTTGCTTCCAGAATAGGAGGTATAATTGATACGGGATTTATGCAGCTTTACAAAGCAAGGGAGGCTGGGCTCCCAAAATCCTTTGGAGCCAGCACACAAAGGTAATCAAACAAACCAGAGAAGGAATTGGCTCTCTGCACTTTCTTTTGCTAGCACCATGCACAAGGATACCTAATTACAGCTTGTCAGCCACTGAGGTGATGAGACGAACCTGCTATAGGGTAATTCAAACAAAAACTTAACTAGAGATAATAATACTTCCATAGGAACAACAAGAGACTGAATTTGTCAAGTAAATGATTCACTTTGCTTTAATTGTTACGCACAGAGAGAAATGACACAGTGATATCACAGTGATTGGATAAAACATGTCATCTTCTCCTTATACAGGGAACCATGCAGCACTGAACAGAAGAGTTGCCTTCCCCTGCCTGTACTGAAGGGGAACAATGGGAAAAGATTTAAAATTCAGTTTGTAAATCAAGCAGTTTTAGACCAACTCCAAATCAATCCCCCCATCTCCAAGTCAGTCACTGACAGCACAGGCAGCTTAGCAATAATGAGAGCTTGTATTCTGCAATTCCTCTATATGTGCTTAGTTAGGATAGTGGTGGTTAATCCACTTAATTAAATACTGTTAAAATTACACTCAAAGTATCACCTTGTATCTTGCTAGCATGATTACAATCTACTACCCTCCATCTTACATCAATCACTAATTTCCTGTCTGGCAGCATAATTTCTCATCACAAAGCATCCATCTTTAACAAGTCAAGGAGTTCCAAGGGCTCCTAATGCCACAGTGGCCTCTTGCCCCTGTAAAATTGTGGCCTCAGAATGAAGAAGCACTGCCTATGTTCCTCCTGAAAGCCATGGCTTTGGATCCCAGAGAGAATCCCATGGTATATGACAGAAGGCATATATTCTATACATTTAGTTGTGGAAGGGTATTCCCAAAGCACAATCATGCTGTGGAGGCTTGTGCTTAGGACACTGTCCTCTGGCAAGACAGATAGCAAACAGGCTGTGGACACAATTTAACTGTACAGAAACACAATGTCCAGACAATAGGAAGATGATTATCAGATCTACAGAGTAAGCAAATAGAATAAAGGGGGGAAAAACCTATAGCTGAACCTCCCTCCTTACTCTGAAAAGCAGCCAGTGCTTGTAAAACAGTGGAAAGAAAAGGGAAAGGAGGATAGCCTGGCAAGGAAGCCATGAGTAGAAGTAAGATATTTATCCTAATTTTGTGTCTGAATGCACTTCATCCATTCCTGTAAGGCTCAGCTCTGTGTTGCCCACTGCTTACTCAACCCTGGGCAGCAGCAATTTCCCAGCCACACAGTAAGACTTCCACTGCTGGCTGAGGGGCACCTGTGCTCTCTTATCCTGTGTGCTACCTTAGACCTTTTTTTTTTTGTCTCCTAGGTACGTTTTTTCATCTGTACTTCACACGTGAAGATTCTTCCCACTTTTGGATAATCCTAGCCTTTTTGGAAGGCATATAATTATATAAGCATTATTTAAACACACGTAGGTCTTGCGTGTATGACAGCATCTCTTCTGAAGTTTGCTATTTTAATAATATGGGGGGAAAACCTTTCTAAATGCACCTAAATCCACTGCTTTCAGAAATTCCTTATGTCCTGATGATGAATTAGGACCAATCTTCATCTTTCATAACCTGCAAGATCTTGAGAATATTGTAACTTTGTTTACATAGGGATTAAAGAGTATGGATATTAGACATTTCGAAACAACAGAATTAATGCTACCTATTTTTACTCAACAAGGAGGCAGAGGAAAAGCTATTGAAAATGAAATATGATTTAAAGCAGTCCTTGTCCAAGAGTTAACTGTGTGTGTAAAACATCAACGTTTTTTTAATGAAAAGCCTTCAGAAAGGCTTCATGGAAGAAGACAAATTGTTCCAGTCTCTCCAAAATTACACTCTTGGCTGCTTAAAGTTAAACTGTAGAAAACATTTTGGTTTCTGAAGCCAGAGCTTTATTCATGAAAAGCTTTATTCAGTAGCCAAGAAAGCCAGTGTTCACAAAGAAAGTAAGAGTGAAACTTTGCTAGTCTGGTCACAATTATTTAATTATCTTTTATGAGCTCAGAGTGATCTGTATATGGTACTGATAAACAGCCCTGCTGGCTAAGTAAATAATACTGATGAAATCCATTTGGCCTTTACTGTACATGTTTCTCACAAAAAATATCAGTGTTCACAGGATTCTTTTTTCCTTCTCCCCAGGAAGGCAGAACTGTCTAAGACCTGTTCCAAGTAGAAAAAAACCCCAACTGTAGTTATAAATACATACATTCCAACAATTATCTCAGCGTGATGTGATAGGCAGAAATAGCCACATACGGTATTAATGTTAAACTATTCTAGTACTGTGCTGCTTTCTCTACTGTTCTCCAGAGGAGAGCACAAGATTTATTCATATTCAACTATCCTTTGAAAAAAAAATTACCTTCTTTTGCACTTTAATGTTCTTGACCATCATTCAATTTCCATGTTATTTTGTATCTAACAGCAGCATTGCTGGAGTGTCTCTCATGGTTGCATTTGAATCTACAGAATTAAGGAAGTCAGTTTTTCTTTTTTTCCCTTGATCAGACGTGTGTGTCCTATTTCCAGACATAGAACATATCTATCAAAGTTCCTTGTGCTGTTTTTTTTCTGGGATGGAGCTGATTTTCTTCATGGCAGCTTGTATGGGGCTACGCTTTGGATTTGTGCTCAAAAACGTGTCAAAAACATAGGGATGTTTTATGTATTGCTGAGCAGTGGTTGCACAGCATCAAGGGGGCTGGAGGTGCATAAGGGGTTCAGACCTCAGGGGACAAACTCAGGACAGCTGGCCCTGGCTGACCAAGGGGATATTCTGGAGTGTATGATGTCATGCTCAGCATATAAAGCTGGGAGAAGGGAGGGGAATGTCTGGAGTGATGGTCTTTGTCTTTTCAAGTAATCACTATGCATGACAGAGTTCTGCTTTCCTGGAGAGGAGGGCATGGTCTTAAGTTGTGCCAGGGGAGGTTTAGGTTGGATAATAGAAAGAATTTCTTTACGGAGAGGGTGATCAGACATTGGAATGGGCTGCCCAGGGAAGTAGTGGATTCTCCATCCCTGGAGATATTTAAAAAGAGACTGGATGTGGCACTCAGTGCCATGGTCTGGTAACTGCAGAAGTAGTGGATCAAGGGTTGGACTTGATGATCTCTGAGGTCCCTTCCAACCCAGCTGATTCTATGATTCTATAACTACTTGCCTGCTGATGGGAAGCACTGAAAGAATTCTTTAATTTTTTTTATTTCTTTTTTTTCCTTCTTTGCTTGGGTGCACATCTTTTGCTTTACCTTTTAAAGTGTCTTTAACTCAGCCCATGAGTTTTCTCACTTTTACCCTTCTGATTCTCTTCCCTGTCCCAGTGGTGGGGATTGAGCGAGCGCCTGTGTGGGGCTGAGCTGCTGGCTGGAGTTAAAATAAAACTGTCTTATGAAAGCTTGTGCTCATATTCCATATGTGCTTACTTCATATTTATATTCTACCCTTTGTTGTGGCATGCTATAAAACATATTGTGTTTGGGGTAAGAAATTATTCTCCTGTGCTATGAGAAATTCTTGTTTCTTTAACAAACCTAGATCAGGCCAATAACATTAAACATTTTGCTGAACTGCAGAAAGACTTTCAGCTCATCAGATATGTGCTGATGTTTTAAAAAGTTTTCACATTCACTAAACTTTTAAATATATTTCAAATAGAAATTCATAACTTCCTAATTTGCAAAAGCAAATCAGGGATACATCGCTGGAAAATTGCTTAAAACATTGTTATGTTCCAAACTGCATCAATTTTAATTTTCAGCTTTTGACAGAAGAGTTAGGAAATCTTGATTTTAATAAATTGCCAAAGAAAATCTTCTGTGACTAAGGTATTGCAAAAGGATGCTGTGAAAAAGACATAGTTCCACTAAGGTAAAGTTTAATAGAACAGCCATGAAGAGATGCTAATATTTGTATGGAAAAGCAGATCTATCTCTGGCAATAATAACATTTATTAGCTTATTTTCACCAGGCATATTTTAATATCCCAAGCAATTATAGAATGCTTTTATTTGCTTTGTCTATTAAAAAAAAACAACCCACCACAAATATATATTATTCATGGATACAGATATCTCAGCTCATAAAAGCAATGAGCTCTAAGCATATATTTTCTACCCAGTATTATAAACCAAATGTATAAAGTGTACACTTCAGAGAATAGTACATGATTTTGCTGTTCATGGACTCCTTTCTTTGTGTAAGCCAATGATAGCAAATCCAGTAGTTTCTGAAACCACACAGAATCTTTCAACTTTATCTTAGAGTTAGATGAAAACAACAAACTACATAAAAAGAACAGAATTTACAGAAGCACACACCAACAGACTGGATGGCACCTTTGGCACTAATGTGGTACAATCCCTTGCTCTAAACATGGCCCAGCTTAGAGCTGGTTGTTCAAGACTGTCCTGTTCAAATTCCACTGAGGATGGAGAGTTCACAGACTCCTTGTGCAACACTTCCCCACATTAATGCAATTTTCCCCCCTAATATCCAGCAGGGGTTTCCCATGTTGCAACCTCTGTCCATTCCCTTACCCATCATTCTCCCATTTTAAGAAATGTGTGGCTTCCTCTTCCTTATGTCCCCATTAGATGGCTGAAGAAAACATTTAGATCTTCCCTCAGAATTATTTCCCTAAGGCTGAACAGACTGAGCTAAGTTTTTTCTTGTTTATCAAGTGCTCCCTCAGCACTCAAGAAACTTCCAAAGTATTTATTATAAAAACAAAACATACTGGTGATGTCCAAACCCCAGTTAAACCATCTGACAGATTATAATCTGTTTCAAAGGACTTTTGATCAATTCCTGATTTTACATGTGTACTTAAATGAATAAGAAAGGCAGAAGGAGGGGAAAGATTATTTATATCACAGAATTGTTTGATTTGGGTATATCTGTTTTCTATTTAAAGATTTTTCATCAAAATTCATCACTGGAACTTAAACATCTCAGCTTTTACTATATCAAAAGTTATACACTGATGACTTCAGAGAGAAGTATCTTAATGTCCTGATACATAATCTGGTTTAAAATTAAAAAGTACATTACACCTGTCTGTTCTACAGCAGGAGGGAAAATCTTCAGCTTTAATTTAAGTCTGTTGTTCTTTCCTGGTTACTACACTCAGTGACCAAAGTTCACTGAGTACAAATAGTTGGTGTGAGAGTGCACACTGCCACACTGCTGGCAAAACACTGATTACTGAATTCTTATTAAATCTTGAAGATTTAGATACATCTTAACTTTCCCCTTTCAGCACTGGAATTCATATATATCTCTGTGAACCTTTATTCTTTGGACATTTCCTGATTTCCCTTGAGGAAAATCAGGAAACTGTATATATACACATCAGATCCAGAAATTGAGTCACTTTCCCAACAGAAGCATGAACTAATAGGAGGGTGAAATTGGGATTCACATATTCTGTGGCTTTAAGACAAGCTGATCAAGTCATAAAATAAAAGTCCCTGGAGACACTGAAACCCAGCAGAGAATATTACAGTGTATTTTCTGAATAATTTCTTATTTTTGTCCAATGCAATATATGCTTTGAGTCAGAATAATGAGATCAATTCTGCTATCATCACATAGTGATTTGGTTGGTTTTTAAAAATTCAACCACCAAATAGAGAATTTGCAAGCATTTCTTCAGAATTCCTTCTTTCATTTCTCCCATCACCAAGCAAACTCCATGTTTTGTTGTTTCCATTCCCTTGAAGCCAGAAGTGCACTCACTAGCTATTAGATATGAAGTGGCTCTAAGTCATTAGTATTTCCCTATTCCAAGGTTCTTTTTCTTTTTTCCCCCAGTGTTTTGAGAGCAGTCAGCCAGAAATATTTGCTATGTGACAGACATCTGCAAAAAATGTGAGCACATACAAGATTCCAGCTTTCAGACAACTCAACCTAAATTACTAACTTGAAGCTCCAATATAATCTTGCTGCTGTATGCAGCAAAGACACAGCACAAATAACATCAATCCTCTGCCCTACAGATCATATTAGACGTGACTAAAACAAGCAGGGAGTTCCCTTTTGCTGATTTCTCCATGTCTTTTTCCTATAAAACCTTCTTACTGTTTTCCTTCCTTCTTTTCTTTTCCTTCTTTTTCTTTTCTTTCTTTCCTTTTACTTCTTTTTCTTTTCTTTCTTTCTTTTTACCTATAAAACCTTCTAACATCCATACTGTGATGGAATGAAAATTCAACTAATGATTTGAGGGTCTCCTGCAAAAAAGGTGGGGGTTCTTCTATGTTTTTGATACATTTAGGTACAAAGAGGGGTAAAAAATGGGTATATCTGAATTTTACGAAGTAGAGGGTCTAGCACATGAGACATGGAAACTACAATGGAAAAGATGCATTGTGGGTTTTTTTCCTGGATCATGTGGATGAGAAGACCTCATAAACGTCAAGATCTAAAGGGAGATAAGATCATGGAAGCAAGAAAGAAAAATCTTAATGTGATTTCTGAGGAAGAGATCTTCCAGTCAAATAGGAAGAAATGTAACTATAGTACCTGCATCCTTGATGGACTTGCAATGAAAGACATATCCATAGACATATCCTTTGAAAGCTCTTAAGACCTTTCTTAGTTAGGGCTCCATGAACTTTTTTTGACACAACTGGCTTTATGGGAAAGGTGGCCTCAGAACTGGCCTGTAGCAGAACCCCTGCCCTTTGTGCAGATAGAAATTACAAGCTGAAAGACCAAGAGCATGCCAAGTCAAAGCAGGGACTATGCTCAGGAAGATTACTGACCAGAGAGAAAATGTGAAACAGAACCATAGCACTGGATGACATAAGATAAAAACAAGCAAAAAGAAATAAATGTGTGAGTTAAAAGTGTAGAGAATAGAAGTGAGGCTCTCCAAACAAATGAGGTCACCCATGCTGGAGGTATGGAGGGAGAAGCCCATGTCCTGTGGGAGTTCAGCTGAAAGATGGAGTGGGAGGAAGAGAATTCCCAAATGAGATGCAAGAATGATGTGAAAGAGAGGACACAACCATAAAAAGCAAAGGGGGGAGAAAGGGCCAGTGAGACCAGAGTAGAATTGAAGTGAGGTGTTTCTGAATGTTTTTATGGTTATTATATTAATTACATGCTTTATTCACCACTTACAGAGCTGTTTCAAGAACAACTGCATTACAGAAATCAATATAAAACTGCCAAAATGCTCCACAAACACAACCTTGGGTAATGTACCTGCCCTGCAACGTTTACCATCAAACTGAGCTTGGTAAATCTCATCCATTCAGCCATAAATAATAACTGCCCAAACCTCTGCTGGTTTGGCACTATTTCCAAACTTCAGCTATATTTACACACCCACAGTTAGCAGCTGACAAGGCATATATGAGGGAAATTGCTTCCCTCTAAAAAAGAGCTGCTGTCAGAGTAGCTCTCTTATACATGGACGTAATTCAAAGGAGTTGTCACAAAAATGTAGCTTTACTTGGAATAGTTACCACAACGCACATTTCTACTCAGTATCTATTCCGGTTCTTTTGCAATACTTTTGTTAAACTGCTGAGTTAAGAACCAGAGATATGCTTGATTTCTTTCATTTTTAAAAAACCCCTCAGAACTCCATGAAGCTAACAGAAAAAAAAAAAAAAAAAAAAAAGATTGAAAGACCAAGAATAGAGGCAATGGGTGTATTGTGAACCAAACTTATTTCTGCAATCCACACAGTGTCATTAATGAAAAGCTCCAAGTGCAGAGAGCTAGATATTGCCAGAGATGGTACCTGCCTGCTTTATCAGTGCCTGATAAGAGTGAGAAAACCTGAAAAGATGGGAATGGGCCACTCAAACCTGAGCAGTCTCATCCTTGTCTTTCGTGCTGTAAACCTGGTGAAGAAGGGCAGACCTCTTCTTGCCCTTCAGTAGCCAACATCTTCATGCCCAGTCCTGAAGAAGATCCTCCTCTAGGAGGTCCCTCTGTGTTTCCTTTTTCTAAATCTTTTCTTATACCTCCTTGGGTCAACTGAGGAGATGAAGAGTCATCCTTGGAGATGACTGGGGAGGACTGATTGCCTTTTATGAGCTAGACTGAAAATAAGATGAAGGATGGTGACAAACAGGTCTGTGAGCCCCAGGAGACATGAGCTCAGAGACTGATATCCCAAAGAGAGGAGTACGCAGAAGGAAAGGGTTTTTTCTAGGAGAAATAGAAAAGGAAAGACTCAAGTGCTCAGTAGGAGCTTTCACAGCCTCCTGCACTTACCACCCAAACCCACTGTCTCTACAAAGCTCCTTATTCCTTTCCTCATCCATTCTTTCTCAGCCTGGGTCTGACCTCTCATCAGTCTAAGGCATCTCTTGGAAGCCTGCTGTCCCCTCAAACCCCTCCTCCCTCCTTCTCCAATCTGGAGCCCACCCTGCTACCACTGAGCTCATTCTACAGGACCAGGAAACCTTGCCCTGATTCCTCGTAGTGCTGGGCACATGACAGGCACACCTGTCCCCTGCACACTTCTTCAGATGGGCAGAGAGGCAAGAGATGGAGAAAAGGCAGAATGTTCCCCACATTCAGCTTCCAGGACTTCGCAAGTGACATAGCTCTGGGCACTGCAGATATTAAAATATAGTCATGCTACCTGAAATGACACTTTCTGCTTTGACTCTTTATTTTGTTTGCTTTTTGGTTGTTTTTTTCATTATTTTTTTTTCTTTTCCCCCAACGTAAATCCTGTATGGAAATCTTTATAGCTTTGCTTTGAAGGTAATTTAAGTAACTGCTTTATTCCCTTATCTAGGGAAAGGGAATACCATAAATGCCACAGTAATTTTAGATACTTACAAAAACATTTTTAAAGGGTTTAATATCATCTGCTATATGTGAGCACTATCGCCCTAAGTAAGTGAATCCCTAAAGAACAGGTTTTATTATAAGCTAATATTAACCTCAGTGAAATCATCAGTATTCCTGAATCACCTCTGCTTTTGTTAATTCAGATACTTTTTCGAGATAGGCCTACAATAAAAAAGATGATATGCAGCACTGAAGATACTGTATGAATCTGGGATACTCACAAAATTTTGGGGCCACTGAAAACATCACAGAGAAATGAAATATAAATATTTCCTTAGTTGCCAAATACTCTGTCTAGTTTAATTTACTATACAAAACAACTCAAAAATTCAACCAGCCATACTTCTCCAAACTGCACCTCACAATTTCAGATAGTAAGCATGAATAACTGATGTTATACCTAAAAATTGGCAGTTGTTTCTTTATGAATAACGTCATTTGCTCATTATGTTTCTTATTCACAATCAGAGCAACACCAAAACAAAGACACCTGGTGTCTTAAAAGGATTCATTTTGCAATCCTGTTATCATGGCTGTAAAACAGGCTGGATAAACTTGAAAAGAAAACATGGACAGCAATCCTGCTTTGATTAACAGAATGCCCAGCAATGCTCTCAGCTCCAACACATGATGCCAAAACTCACAGGACCTGCAAAATTCCCACCCTGCAGCCATCACCACCAGCCAGAAGAGTTCTTGTCAAGGTGTGATACATGAGCTCTGCTAGTGGGACCTATCTTAACATTTGTTAAGCTGTCTGCAAATTTGACACTTATGTAGCCTCCATCTGACTATAGCAACAAAGTAGGGGGTTTTTTCTCTTTTTTTTTTTTTAATTTTTCAAACTCAGGGCTGTCATTTGAGGATTCTCCGTTAATCTGTTTGACAGGCAGCCAGGGTGGAAAAAATCATAGAATGGTTTGGGTTGAAAGAGACCTTAAAGATCATCTAGTTTCAACCCCCAGGGACACCTCCCACCAGACCAGGTTGCTCAATGCCCCATCCAACCTGGCCTTGAATACTTCTAGGGGTGGGGGCATCCACAACTTCCCTGGGCAACCTTTGCCAATGTCTCACCACCCTCAAAGTGAAGAATTTCTTCCTAACATCTAACATATATCAACCCTCTTCCAGTTTAAAGAAGGGAGGTGAATATATTTATTTATTTATTTATTGTCTAGAGTCTGGCATCTCTTCTTCTGCAAACCATGCAATGCCTGCCTTGGCTCACTCACACAGGTTCCCTAAGCAGTGATTGAATGATATGGACATAGTCCTTGGCATTTTTTCACTGCTGTCCAAAGTGTTCTCAAAAGCAACAGTGAATATTGTCCAACATAATCAGACATTGAGTAATGTGAAGCTAAAATAAGACAGAAAGATGGAAGGATAACAGCCAAGGCTCCCCTTCACAAATGGAGCCAGCCCACAAACCCATCCAGACATACAAAATGCTCTCACAACCAGCATCCCCCCTTTAAATCTGCACCCACCTACCCCAGAGCTCTGTTAGGGTTTGTCTGTTGTGCATTCAGCAATCTCTCCCCAAATGCTTAGCTCCCCTCTTCCTTTTCTCCTTCAAATGCCAGCTAATAACAAGAAGCAAGCACTGGGGATGGGAGTGGCTTTTGGCTGTCAGGAGGAATAGCACCATTTTGTTTTAATCTATTTGGCGAGCTGAAGTATGGACTTCTCTGGCTGTCTTGTTCTGACCACACTCCAGTCTCCGCCAAGAAGTAAGCCAAGAAACACTCTTTGCAGGCTGCAAAAAGCCCAAACCAGACAGCATTGTTAGCACCTGGATAAACAGCCATTAATTATTGAGGTGTTCATGCCAGTCTGTCTGCCTGGCTTTGAGGAGATGCTGAAAGGGGAGTCAGGACACATATTCTGGGCACTTCTCTAAATGGGAAGCACTCAGTAATTTTACAGAAGGGTAATGCCTGGAAGAGCCTTAGCTGTCAATATTGAAGGCTACTCTAAAGTCTTTGAGAAGTTTTGAACACAGGCAGGGAAACTTGATCTGGATATCTGGGAGGGTAATAGATAAATGTCATGCATTGCCCTACAGGATGCCTACTACTGAAAAGATGCTTCATCATAGCAGAGTTTGAGAGGTAGTTTTCTTCATTGCAACGTGAGCACATTGACAAAACCTGAGATAAAGTCTTCTGAAATACACTTGGTTACATGTGGAAACTCAAAGATCACCCTCATCACCAGATCACACACAGAGAATCACAGGATGTTAGGGTTTGGAAGGGACCTAAAGAGATCATCAAGTCCAACCTCCGTGCCAGAGCAGCATCACCTAGTGTAGGTCACACAAGAACACACTCTGGGCAGCCTTTCCAGTGCTCTGTCACTCTCACAGTGAAAAAGATGATACAGAATTGTTCACATTCCTCAGGCCAATGCTTCAACCTCTCTAGCATGTGTGTGCCTTTTATTCAGGCAGAGGCATGGAGCTAGTGGCTTAGACCTGTTAAGGTTGCTTTACAAAGCAGTATAGAAACAAAAATGAAGTAAAAAAGTGCCTGGTTTGGAAACCTGTATCAGAGTTTTTGTCTCTTGCTTTTTCCTCCACCCCTGCCCCACCACTTTGTAATAGGGAATTCTGTACCTGCAGAGTTTGTATGGCTGTGGTACAAGCTGTATTCTATAAATTAGAAAAGAAGAAGCAAGCAAATAGCTGTATGTGGCTTTAATTTGGGGTTTTATAATTTTTTTTTCTACTTTGTGTCTGCACAACATCTCTTCTGGAACTTCTTGATAGTCATTTTAAGTCTATCAAGTATGATAAAGTAGCTGAGACAAGTTGCCTCTTTCAGTGAGACATTACGTCAGCATGCCCTCTCCAGAAAGGATAAAATATTTATTATGATTAATACAAAAGGCATTACAGACACAGCATTTCAGGAACATCAGAACAGATTAAAATAATAACATACCTAATAGCTTTCTCTGCTTTGGGATCTGGAGGATTGTACTGAGGGTCCTTTACTGTCTTGTAATGACATTAAAAGGCATTTGGGCCTAGTGTGAAATCCAAGTGAAAAGCAATAAACTCAGATCATAGAATTTTTAAACTCACCATAGGCAGGAAATGTTAATGCCAGGTTTCACAAAAAGCAAGCCCTGCCTGAGTAACTTGGAGCCTTGCTTTTATTTTATTGATGCAAGGAGAAGAAACAACTCTTCAGGAGTGATCAGCAGTCATTTTAACCCTGTTTGACCAGTTCCAGCTGAACTGGGAGTGGATCAGCTGCAATGTGGGATGGAGCTCTATACCAATTTCTTTTTTCCCTTGGTAAAGGCCAGCACTTTATCAGGTTAACATTTTATGGAAGGATGGACTGAAAAATACCAAATGTATCTATTACCTGGATTTAGAAGTTTTACACACTAACCACAGTCCAGTGAAATCTGATTTCCCCAGGCTGATTGAGCAACAAAGCCAAGCTGCAGCTTCCCTTGGGGTGGAGAAGTGTTTGCTGGACACAGATAGACAAGTTTTCCCACAGCCCATCCTCGTGTGACAGAGGGAGGATGCAAGAGCCTGGGTCATTTTGGAAGTAAAGCTGTGCAAGATCAACAGGATGATGTCTGTTCCAGACCACAAAAGCACTGAAGAAAATGCTGACAAGGCATTCCTTAAGCATCTGTTTATATTGTGCAGGAGAGAAATCTGAATTACCAGCAGGGACTTCAGTTTCAACAGCATACACTGGAGGTTTTGTTCTGCCTTGAAATAAAGAAATAAAAAAAAACCCCGAAATTCTACATAATGACTTTTTTTTTTTTTTTTCTTTTTTTTTTTCTTTTTTTTTTTTTTTTAACTTAGAAAGAATTGCATTTAGCTTGCAGGAATTTTATATTGTACCTAATCTTGAAATATTACACAAAAATTACCACAAAACTAAAAATAGACAGTTGCTTCTTTATGAATGACAACAATTGCTCATTGTTTCTTATTTACAGAGTAACACAAAGCAAGTATACCTGCTGCCTTAAGAGGGTTTATTTTTCAGTCCATTGAACAATTAGGAGGAAATTCAGCTGGGAGAAACAGTTTATTTGGGAGAAAGTTGAAAGCTGGGACCTGCTTAAGAACATTTTACCAGAGACTAAAAAAACCATTAGCAATCAGAAAAAATTAGTGCTTTCCTGAATCATCACACTGGATTACTGAAGTAAAGATAGCCATAAAAATGATCTACATCAAGATAAATGGATCACAATTAATATACATTACATGATTAGGGGCAAAGAAGATAGAAGGGGAAAAAAAATCAATATTATGTAGAGCAAAGGGCAGTAGCAACTTTCCAAACATGCCAAGTTGAAGAGGAATGTCAGCAATGACACTGGGTCTTTGCTGGACAGAAATGATAGAAGTGCCAATAAAGATGCAGGAAAGCCAAAAGTGCTCAATAAATAGAGTGATTTTGCCTTAGTGGATGAGAAGAAGCTCCTCTGAAGTTTACCCTTCCACATCAAATGTGTCTCTCTGCCAAATAAACTTCTTTATTCTAGTTTTGTGCTGGTCCATTTCAATTTTCAAGTGTTGTTCTGATGGTCTGTATTTCCTTTTTCATTGTCCTACACAGTCTTTCCTTAGACTGAGCTTTCCCAGTCTGTGTTACCATTTGATAAGTGAACCTGAAATGTCTCTACAGAGAAGCTGGGTCCATGGCATTCTTAGGAGTTGCCTGAAATCCCTTCATCATCATCCTCCTCAACCTTCCCCTGCCATTACACATGGTTGTAGTTTACTTAGAATCTTTGATGGTTTATTTCATGCTCACCTATCATAAATACTTTCTTTGCTGTCTGTGGCGTGGACGCTTATTAACCAGCTGCTGCATCAGCAGTTTTTAATAAAAAGATGTCTTTGGAGGGTTTGAACCATTAACATTGATTTTTAATTACTCTTAGACTACCAGAGAAATTCTGGAGCAGTGGAAGCATCGCCTGGTGGATGAGGGGAAGGCTGTGGATGTGGTCTATCTGGACTTCAGCAAGGCCTTCGACACCGTCTCCCACAGCATCCTCCTGAGAAAGCTGGCTGCCCACAGCTTGGACAAGCGTACTCTGCACTGGGTTAAGAATTGGCTGGAGGGCCGGGCCCAGAGAGTGGTGCTGAATGGGGCTGCTTCCAGCCTATTCTATGAAAATTATATCAGTTTTTGTAAAAGATGACGAGGATGACTGAGGTCTTGACAGGCCTATCAGCCCTTAATGAATCCCAAACGAAAGTCCGAAGTGCTTGCTTTCAGGTTTCATGCCAAAAGGCTATTGGTAATCTTGCACAAAAAAGCTTCACTGATGACAGGAATTTCCTGAATATAACCACAGAAAATTCCTAATGGATTTGGTGAAAGCACAAAACACCCTGGAACATGGACCAGTTTGAAAAAAAAGGGAGAACGCAACCATCAGATGTCTTAAAATAATTTTAAAGCCACCCCCTTATCCTTATTATTTGCTTTTTGTTTCCCCCTTCCCCACCATTACAGTACCCTTTTAATTTAGATTTAAGTAGACTAAAACAACAGAGAAATATAACTGAATAATAACATGGAAAAAAAATCCCATTTGATGTATTAGGATGTCTTCTAGAACACTAGTTTAAAAACAATTCTATATGCATTGGATCTTTATACACCTTTGGTTTGCCTTTTTTTTTTTCCAGATCAACAAGTAAAATTTAAACAAATGCATGGAAGAAAATATGCTGGATTTTATTCCGTCTTGGTTCTTCATCAAGTCCAGAGTTTTAAGGTGTAGGAGAGAAAATCAATATTTTGCATGTTTCCGCATGGATTCCTTTTATTTATGTAATAAGCTACAAAAATCATCAAAGTAATAAGAGCAAACAAAAAGTGAGAGTTTTCAAAATGTTTTAAGGGGATATTTGGGTCTATAATGTCATTATTTGGTGAATTCTTGCAGCAAAAGGTGAAACAATCACTGTTTCAAGAAGGGTGGCTTCGTAGCAACAAATACTTTATGCAGTTGTACTCATAATGATAATGAACTTTTGCAACCTATCTCTAGATTAAAACAGACTATAACACAACTGAATCATCTATTTGCTTCCAAGTTTTTAGATTATTTTCTTTCCCAGCTGAAATCATCTGGCTTCTATTTATAAGTATCATTCAGAAGGGTGACCCTTGACATGCTCAGAGCCTGTGTTTAGGAAGCATTATTTGCCCATAAGAGTCACAGACCACTAAGCAGATTTACAGGCTTGTATGTAAGTTATCCTCTAAGTTATCCTCACTAATCTTTGCTTAAGAGTAAGTTGAGTCAGATACAGCAGCTAAGCAGCTTTTACAAGTCTATTGAGTTCCGCTTGGCTGCTCCTGGAGGTATTTTTTTTCTGCTAAATGATCAATCTCAATTTAGGTATTGGGGGAAAAGGAGAGATGAAAGAGGACAGGAAGAAGGCTGTCTTAGTTTTCTCTTGATCCTCTGTAAAGCACAACAATTTCCTGACCCACCGATGATTTCCGTGTAGAACTGGGCTCTGGAGAAGTTCAAAAGCCTTGCATGAGAATAAATTGAACAGAAAAATTACTCTGGAGGAAAATAGAAGAATATATTCATAATTCATACACTTGGAACCATCTGCCCCATAACTGTCATAGTCACTGAGAATTTAAGTTATTTATAATATAATGGTTTACAATTTTTTCTTTAATTATTCTTCAAAACTCGACCCCTTGCAGAAAGGAAATACAAAGCATCAGATCCTACCTGCCTGTCACTAACACCAAAAAATTTATAGAAATAGGAACAATTTTCAGCATTGGATGGCCTGTAAATTGTATTACAGTTGGTCTCTCTGTCAGGTGAAGAAGCTCAAAGTGCTACTCTTAATGACGTATTTTAGAAAAAATGTGTTATTTTTTAATTTTGAGAAAAAACATTATATTATTGGTCCTAGTGGAAGAACATAAGATAAATGGCATCCCTACCCAGAGATGCTCAGGCAAGAGGTAGAGGATATAGTGGAGGCCTTCCCACCCAAGGCAAACACGAGCTTTGTTAGGCCAGTGAAAATGAAAGTCTCAAAGTAGAAAGTCCTCTCCAGTAACACCTTCTCTCCAGGCATGAGCTATAGCATGACCTAGAACCCTCTAGCAAGAGTTTTAGAAGGCTGTTTTAGATTCCGTGCTGGCGTGCACATGAAGGGCCATGAAGATGGTCAGAGGGCTCAAACATCTCTCCTATGAAGACAGGCTGAGAGTTGGGGTTGTTCAGCCTTGAGAAGAGAAAGCTCTGGGGAGACCTTAGAGCAGCTTTCCAGTAGCTGAAGGAGCCTGCAAGAATCATAGAATCATAGAATTGGCTGGGTTGGAAGGGACCTCAGAGATCATCAAGTCCAACCCTTGATCCACTACTGCTGTGGTTACCAGGCCATGGCACTGAGTGCCACATCCAGTCTCTTTTTAAATATCTCCAGGGATGGAGAATCCACTACTTCCCTGGGCAGCCCATTCCATATCCAACCTAAACCTCCCCTGACGCAACTTAAGACCATGCCCTCTTGTCTTGTTGAAAGTCATCTGGCAAAAGAGACCAACCCTCACCTGGTTATAACCTCCTTTCAGGGAGTTGTAGAGAGCTGGGAGGGATGTTTTGTGAGGGTATACAGTGACAGGCCAAGGGGTAATTGTTTAAAACTTGAAGAGGGTGGATTCAGATTGGATACTATGAAAAAATTCTTTATTGTGGGGATGGTGAGACACTGGCACAAAGGACTTGTGGATGCCTCATCCCTGGAAGTGTTCAAGGCCAGGTTGGATGGGGCTTGGAGCAACCTGGTTTGGTGGGAGGTGTCCCTGCCCATGAAGGGGTGTTAGAACTAGATGACCTTTAAGGTCCCTTCTAACCCAAACCATTCTATGATTCTATTCAGGGAGAGAGGCTACCTTTTCATATACTTCCAAGAGGAAAATTCATAGTGACACCAGTACTACTGTACCAATTCTGAAGCTACCATATAAGAATTTCTTGTAGAAACACCACTTTTTGACAATTGCATACCACTGCTAACTTTCTCTAAACAGCACAGCCATCATTAATTCATTTCCATTTGTATATACATCCTGACAGTCATTGGACCTACTAAAGTCCTGCCCCCTAAGCTAGTATTTGACATGCTATGAAGAGAGACCTTGAAATCAGAGCAGCTCAGCTTGCTGATAACAGATCTGTATCAGGTAGCATGACAAAATGTGAACAGCGGTGCTTGACATTCCACATGTTATCACATGCCAGAAATGTTTGGAGGGTGGAACAGAATGACATTCAAATAATCATGGGGAGCAGACTTTTCTCACTAGGCAATTGACATTGTTTTGACAGTTCAGGCTGACACAGTAAGTACAATATCCTATATGTTTTCTAATTTGAAGAGATAAGCTAATCTGGCGGAGATAAGTACTGACTTCCTTTTATTGTGATTGGAGTTGCATATATTTAAATGCAAAGTACACATAATTTAGGTGTCTTTGCTCATAAATAATCTCCTAGACAAAACCCCAGACTATCACACTTGTTTATTAAAAGGTTGAAGACTACTGGTGGAAGAATTCCTCCACCTGGATTTTCTCAGCAGATTCAAAATAAACATGTATTAGAGCAAGAGTATGTATAATCATTTCATAAAAGCAACAATACATAAACACAGACCATTTTTCTACAGGAACAAGTGATAGCATTTTGCAGCCTTTCAAAGAAACAAGTAGCTAAAACATAGACATTGTAAAGTCTGATTTGCCAGTGATCAACAGCCCTGTATTATGCACAGAAAGCTTTGCTTCCTTCTCCATCAGGGGCCTGACTATTCTAACAATTAGACCACAGGAAAAAGTGGGCATGAAAGTCTTCCTTTTCCCCTAGAGAAAAAACTTTACCCTCCCTTGACAAAGTTAAATTATTTCCCTTCCCTTCCTTTTTCCCATTCCCTTTCGTTTTTCTTTTCCTTTCCTTTTCCCTTTCCCTTCCCTTTTCCTTTTCCCTTTCCCTTTCCCTTTCCCTTTCCCTTTCCTTTTCCCTTTCCCTTCCCTTTTCCTTTCCCTTTCCCTTCCCTTTCCCTTTCCCTTCCCTTTCCCTTTCCCTTTCCCTTTCCCTTTCCCTTTCCCTTTCCCTTTCCCTTTCCCTTTCCCTTCTCTCCCCCCTTTCCCAAGTTTTAATTGGGTTTTCTTTTGGTTATTTTCTCCCAATTCTTTTCGAGCTCCAACCTCAGTCTG
Source organism: Calypte anna (assembly GCF_003957555.1). Lineage (NCBI taxonomy): Eukaryota > Metazoa > Chordata > Aves > Apodiformes > Trochilidae > Calypte > Calypte anna. Next base: position 168,099,921 of record NC_044244.1, read on the forward strand.
AGAAAAATCTAGAATTCCACCCAAATGGCTATTTTCCCATTTAAACATACTCAGGGTGGCCTTTCTCACAACTTCTTTTTTCACCTATTCCTCTGTATATTTTCCAGTCTCTAGTGATAGAATAGGGAATATTCATATTCCCCTTTGCACTTCATAGGAAGCAAATATTTCAAGTTGAAGAACATCACAAGAGTTTCTTCTCAGATGATGCTGTCAATATACAGAGAATGTGCCAAGCCTGACTGGGTGATACTTGTACTCCTTTTCAGCAGAAACAGCAGCAGTTTATCACCTTGGCATCTCTCTGCCCCTTTCCCTGCTCAATCTAACATCCAAACAACATACTAACTACATTGCAATGGATGAGCTGTCTACGTACTAACTCAGAAAGTCATTTGGTAAAATGAACGTTTAGAAGCAGGCACCAGTACTTATTTCACACATTATTAACTTATATTACAATTCAAATAAGCTTACAGCTGGAAAAAAAAAAAAAGTCTCTTTTGTAAAGTGATCTCAAACATAATAGGCTTAATCAGAGATAAATTAAATTAGTCAGTCATGCATCCTACAGCATATTAACACTGAGTAGTTATTAAATACATTTTCTGTTATCAGTTGTGCAGGCAATATTGTAGGCAAACAAAGTGCGTGAGAAACCAGTAAATAAACTTTATGTTTTGGAGGCTATATGGTTGATATTTCCTGGGCTTTATCAAAATGTTACACGATCTTTACTACTGTAACTGGCACCAGGTTAAGTCCCCATAAATGATTCAACTTCACCCCCAGGCAATTAGCCAAAAAGCAGAGCAGACAGAACTAATGAATACCTAGACAGCAGATGTTCAGCATGGTTTTGTGTTTTGAAGGGGATTTCTTCCGTGGCAATATTCAGAAAGAAAAAAGCATGCACAGATGAGTCAGAGCTGGTACACAATTGATAAAGATGAGACAGGCAACATGTCTGTTTGTTATAAAATTATTCTTTGTGTTTAGGGCTTTTCAAAATTTATTTTTTCCTTTGCTTTTACTACTGCAGTTTAAAAAGGGCTTGCAATTGTGTGCAAATATTGAAAGGCATTGCTCTTCCCTTGCTGCTATTATGACTTCCTTTTGTGCTGCTGTTAGAGCAGTCAGAAGCACCATCTTCATCTCTAGCTAAAAATTTGTGTGAAAAAGGATGTAACACTAATCACTCACACTAGTTTTACAAGAGGAATCGTTACTTTTGTGATAGGTTCCTAAAACTGTGCCTTGTTCTTTCATCCATCTTTCAGAAACCTATCAGTATAGTACCTGGAAACATCATAACTTGCTGAGCCTGACCCAGAAGACTTGGGAGCACATCTGACATTCTCTTACACTCTGCCCATTTAAAACTCAATGTAAGGTGACAAGAACATTAAGCTGCCCACAGAGCAAAATGTGAAACTAATCAGTATCTGTTCTGAGCCACAGGTACAATAATTGGAAAATTAAAGTGCCTGTGAAGTGCTAGGGCTGGCTGCATCAAAAAGCAACACCTTGAAATGAATAATGAAGACAAATGTATGCAACTATTTCTATTGACAACAATTTCAGACGATTGCAGACTAAAAGAATAACACTATAGTTCTCATTTATTTTCTTTAAAGCTTGCCGCTTCCAAGAATCTCCTGTTAGGAAACCTGTAAGAACTCACTGCTTAAAAAGCTGGAATCTTCTTTAGCTGAGAGATGTGGAAAACACAGGTCCTTTGCTGTCCCTACTGTAACCATTGGCTGTGCCAGCTGCAGTATAGAGGGCATCAGTCATGACAGAAGCATTCAACATCAGGTTGTTCACCTGAAAATGCTAAGGTGACCTGTAAAAGTAAAATGGCTCAACTAATACCTGACAGCAGCACTCAGTGGACCTCTTAGGAAAGTCATTTATGGCAATACTGTTTCAAAATGTACCTTTCCTCTTTAGTGCTCCAACCTCATCCATCAGGGACGTGGTCAGTTCACTCACTCCTGCACCATCATGGAGGGGGTGACTGCAGCTACTGCATTGGCACAAGGTGGGGAGAAGGCTCCATTTCTTAGGCATGAGAGGGGGGGTGGGGGATAAATAAACTCTCTTAAAAGCAAACACTAAAGATATATGCACACATAGGTATATACATACACATATTAAATCAATGTGAAATTTTCAGGGTTCTCCCTCTCCTTTTTAATGTATTAATAAAAAACCTCAATAATTCTTTGAGTCCTCTGGGATATCAGAACTGAGTCCCAAGCAAAGAATAATAAACAGTATCTAAGGGGACTTCTTGAATCTTATTTAGAGAATCCTGACTCCAAAGGCAAGCAGAGTTTTCATGGTGTCTCCAAGGTCAAATCATGTCACATACTTGGGAGTTACATCGGAAAGAAAATTAGCACTATTGGAAAGGATTGCATCAATCAAGTCTAGAGAAGAAAAAATTCACCACTTGGAAAGCAATCTAAAATACAAATGACCATTCCTGTATTCAGAGGACTGTGCAGTTATACATATATGCAGAAGCTGGGAAATGCAACCAACCACTGTGCCTTTGTTGGGCATGAACTTGTTCAGCTGCACTACCCGTGGAGCTGTGCCCACTTCTACACCAAGTATCTCCCACCACTTCTTCTTAGTCAGGTTGTGCTCCAGCTGTTTCAGCCAAGTTCTCCTCAGGCAAGGCTTTTAACAAAAGCATTAAGAATGATCTGCAAGAGGCAAGCTGATTTTCCTCACGTTTGTTTATTTCTGTTTCAATTATAAGGGGTGGTTTGGATGGAAACACACTTGTGATGAGGCAGCTGTCCAAAGGCAGGATATTCTCATGCATTACATTTCCTCTCCTTTTCAGTTACCCACAGTGGAAAAATATAAAGGATTATTTAAAAACAAACAGAGAAACCAAAAAAACACAGCAAAAAATATACACGTATTTAAAATACAGTTGGAAAAAAGAAACTCTGACTGTGCAGATACAGGTCTGCATTATAATTCTGGCCAGTTAAGGTAATAGATATTAATTTAATATCTAAAATATTGAAAATCTAGTTCTGTTTTGTAGCTCTACAAGAATTTCTTACCTGACCTTGGACAATTTCTGAGGTAAAACAGACCAACTTCTTTGTGATTTTGGATACCATCGCATATGAGGGGGAAAACTTGAGCCACTGTGAACAACTTTGCACCACATTTCCAAGGGTGCTTAGAACAGAGTTTGGGAGGGTTTGGTGAACTGAAAACCCACTGAAGGTCTGCACCTAGAGGGTTTTGATCAGTGGCAGAAAGTCCAGCTGGTGTCTGGTCACTTTTGAAGTACCCCAGGGGTTTGATACTGGGGCCAGTAGTGTTCAGCATGAGGATGTAGGGAAGGTAGGCATGGAGGGAATAACATGAAAAGATCATATTCAAAGGTAAAACATGCCCTCTGATGTCTCTTCTACCCAAAAGATACCATAAAGTAAGAAAAGACTGGTTGGCTTTCATGACACTCTTTTCTAGTGTCTTTCAATTGTATCAGGTTGACAAAATCATTGAGTACAAAGTTTAAAGTATAGGTTTTTCCTTTTCAAAGCTCTGTAAAAAAAAGAACATTCTCACAACTGCACAGAGACAACCTCCCAGATATCACTGCCACATCATTTCCCTTAAGTAGTATATGAATAAAAATCTAACCATAGAAAGGGAAATTTGGTTCCTCAAAATTCATCCTGAAGCTCACATCCCATCATCCCTACAGCTCTAAAGTCCTACTCAGAGCTGAATGACAAGTAAGGGATTGAAAAGCTCTGCATGTGCACTTGATAACCTCCCCTTCCATTTTTCTGCTGCACACCCTCTGCTCCCTTTCTATCCTTACTCAGAGGATAAGACTGAGAGGAAGAGATTCTTCTCCCACACAGCTACTGCAAACCTTATATTCTGATTTCCATTATTCAGTCTGAATTCTGTCATCTCTCTCCATCCATTCCCACTGAAACACAACTTCCTTAACATCCTTTCCCCAAATGTAACTCCCTCATTATTCACAGACATATTACTGACTTCAATCCTGCTAAAACCTCTTTTAAAGAATATTTTAACTTTTCACTCCCAATTTTTTTATTTTTTTTTACCCTAGAGGAGCATTTCATGTTATTAGCTGTGATATATTTTTCAAAATCACCCAAAATACTCCTCAAAACCTCACTTTCCACATTTCCTATTTTATGTTTGACATGCCTCTACTCTTAGATTTGAGAATTATAGAGTACCCCAGGGTCCAGATAAGAAGCACTCAGTGAAATACTACATGAAGACTGCAAGATGAAAAATCCACTATATAAACAATCATACATTCTCTTAGCATAAACAGTAAGTAAACTGCCCTGTGCATGCAAGTTTTATTGTCTGCTTCCAATGACTAGATATTATTTGCACTGTCAATAAAAAAAAATGGATTTGGGGAAGCATAAAGTGAATATAATGAAGAATTTTTAAAACTCTCATAAAATGATGAATCTACAAAGCAAATACATCAATTCTGAACACAGTGAAATATTGAACATCACTACAACACCCATGAACATGTAGGCAGGCAAAGATGATGCCAGGATTTTCCCTGCTCTCACTGTAGACTTCATTTGCCCAAGAAAACTTCAGCCTGGGAGTATTTTTTGCCACAAATGTATTTTCAACACAACTTAAATCTGAGTCATTTTTATGGCTTAACAGTGTAAAGGACATTTTCTATGCTCGTTAGAAGTCTTCAAAGAAAGGGCTTTGATTTTTAGAATTACAAAACTTGGCAAGTGATAAATCCATAGATCTGCACAGTTGAATCACTTGGGGTATTCTGAATGAAAAGTCAGTTAAAAATAAACAAAGAGTTTGACCTAGCCACCTTCTTCTTAAGCAATATTTATAGATCTTTTTATATGTCATGCTTTCCAAAGGATAATTCCTCTTATCCAAAAGACATTTAAAGCATGTTTTAGCACAGTTTTTAGCATACAGTCCTTTAGGAATGCAGAGGTTGTAAAACTGCTTTGGAGTCATGACACCAGAAAAAAATGACCCTCAGCATCTCAGTCTATGCATTTCTTGATTTCCTGTGACAAACTCAGTTTTGAGACATTTTTAGTTCTCTGAAAGGCACACCTTAAAGTCTATGTTTAGGCTCATCCCTCCTGTTGACTGGTGGCTTTAGATGAATGATCTTATGTTAGGTGCAAAAAAAAAAACCACTAAAAAAAATGCTGAGAGGATTAATTCCCATCTCTGAGTAATCAGAATGGGATGGAGGTAAAACATCCCTCTACCTTTATCCTCACTCGTATCAAAGGACTGGCAAACAAAATCAGGCCACTATTGGAGAAGGGGAGACTGAGGGGTGACCTCCTGAATGTTAATAAATATGTAAAGGGGGAGTGCCAGGAGGATGGAGCCAGGCTCTGCTCAGTGATGTCCAGTGATAGGACAAGGGGTAAGGGGTGCAAAGAGGAGCATAGGAGATTCCATGCAAACATAAGGAAAATATTTTTCACTGCGTGGGTGACAGAACCCTGGAACAGCTGCACGGTGAGGTTGTGAAATCACCTTTGGAGATATTCAAAACCTGCCTGGGCATCTTCCTGTGTCACCTGTACCAGGAGATCCTGCTCTGGCAGGGGGTTGGACTCAGTGATCTTTTGAGATCCCTTCCAACCCCTAACCTTCTGTGATTCTGTGATTTATATTTCTGTTAGCCTGACGGTGTCAAAACCTGTAATCTCTTCAACAGCTTTGAAGACTTTCTGTCTTCAGCACACTTGCATAGGTGACAATCTTATAAATGTTACAAATACCTTAATTGCTATTGCAGGAAAGGAAAGAGAATCAAGTTTCCTCTCCTGGTGTTGTACTTGTCCTTTGCACTTAGTAAAACTTAAAAGCCTGAACTTACTGTAGAGACTGAAGTGGAGTGGATGTGACCCTACAGAAGCTGGGAAAAGACATAAGGTATGATATTTTACCAGTTGGCATGTATATCCCAAATAGATTCCTAACCCTCCAGTCCCTTCATGCAAAAGGTAGATCAATTCCATATATTACTGCTGTTAAGTGTCCTTTTTTCCTGCCTGGCTCTGTAGAGGGGCCATGTGCCTATACAGCATTTACACCCTACCCAAAGTATCACACAACCACCTTCTCTGTTGGTACAAGCTAAAATACCAACCTCTGTGTTGGGGGAAATCAGCACATAATCCTTCTTCTGGTAGTCTTGGTGGTGATCTAAGAGAATTATTATTGAATTACCAAGCAATAATTCAATATTGCAAGGCCTTAAACTGCTGCAGATTAGACCTGTGAGAGCTCATCTGTCTGCAGGGCCTCAGCACTGGTGCCTTTTGTAAAGATAGCTTTAAAAAAAAAAAAAAAAAAGTAATTCTGTTGTGATGGAGACAGCCTGCAGCTATGGAGAGAGAATCCAGGTGCAGCTGTGTTTGGATTTAAGTAGATGGATGGGCATATGCCAGACTGGTTGTCATCAAGAGGAAATTGTGACACCAGAGAGGCTTCTAGCAGCTTGGAGGACCCACAACCCCCACCAGACACCTGCAGTCTTTAATATCTGTCTGTCTGTTTGACTCTACAGTGCAGATGGATGGAAGGACAGATGGATAGACAGATAAAAAAGAGTTTTCTGGGATTGTGGGACAGCTCTGGTGGTTGAAAAGACAGATACATGTGGTTAAAGGAAAACACCTTGCATGAAAGGTGTCTCCAAGTGGATTCTCTGATGGTAATGGAATATTTAATTGATGCCCTAAAGAGTAAGAACTGTCTCTCCATACTGAAACAGGGTACCCAAGGAATATATTGGAAGGGCAGGTGGTCATGTCCTTTGGGAAAGCCAAGCTCCAAAGATGATGGCTGTGGCTGACTGCTTTTCAGGGTCACATGAAGGATTAATTTTTCAGGTGAGGCTGGACTGCATTAGGTGGTGTGTTCAGGACTGTTGGGAGTGGTTTTTTAACCAGTATCAAGGCTGGAATAAATTGGACCACAGATATACTGCAATAAACAAAAATGCCCAGATATTCAGGAGCTCCAACAGCCTTCTGGGATTTTTGTTATCACAAAAATTACTTCTCTAACAATTTTTCCGAGCATTAGGAGAAACAACTTTGAGAATAGGTCTTTTTGAATGTATGGAAAATAAGAGAATTTAAATGTCACATTTTATCAAATGAGAGAATTTAAATGTCACATTTTATCTCTAGGCTGTATCGAGCTTTATTTAATCCTTGCAACAGAAAGGGCTCATTTCATTCCAACAAGTAGTACAAACATATGAAGTATTGCATTCAATGCATGGAATTAGAGGTCTACATCTGAACAGTCTTACAGGCACTTTTTACAGCCTTCTGAGACTATGATTATTTCTAGTTACTCTGTTTTGTTTTGTTTTTTAAATTAATTCATCTAACATAGTTCTTGTATCATTAATGTGTGATTTGGTGGGGGATATTCACAGATGCATTAATTAGTGAGAATAATTGTTTTAAATTTGTAGGCTGATAATGTGGTTGCATTACCTTAAAAGAGGTTCTCATTACTTGCAGCTCTCATTAGCACCAATATTGAGATAAGGAAGTCAAACATCTGCAAAAGGGAGGGAGTAGTGCTTTGGGCAGCTAGGTTTGGTGTTCATATATTCAGACAAACTGCAAAGTGAGAATAAACAACTTAAAATATCTTAATAGGGCACAGTGCCAAAACCAATGAGACCGAGTCATTTTTTCTAGCAAGGTTACTTTGCAGTAATTTGAAAAGTAGAAAGGAATTAATGATTGCAAGAAAGTTATGTTGCAAACATGCTTTTCCTCAGCAAGCTGTCACTGTGTACAGAGGTGAAATATATACTTGCAAGTAAAGCAAATACCTGCCTATATTTTTAAATATGTTCATGTTTTATTATGGACTATTTCCCAAATGCTGTTAAAATTATCTAGCATAAAACTAATATTTATTCCTCTATTATGAGCACCAAGCTACACTGCAAAGCCAGAACTGACTTACAGCTATACAAACACAACTTATTTCATGTACACAAGGAGAAATATGTCTCCTCAGTACTTGCTGGGAATGCAGCTCAAGTGTGTGGTCATCAGGCTTTAAATCAGAGACTAACATGAAGATGTATGTAGAACATTTACTCTTCTATTATTATAATTTCTTCAATTATTTGTGAGTAGCATTTTTTCCACTCCTAATATTCTGCTACTTGTGGAGGTACACTGGTTTTACTCAATTATTTAAAGTAAGTAAATAAGCAAATATATAAAATGAAAACTCATTCTAAAATTGGTGAATTGTTAAGGCTGAGACAGAATATACCAAAAAGAAGCAGACTGCAGAACATTCACCTTCTCCATAATGAATCTCCAGATCCTAGGCAATTGCAATTACAGTTCCCTTTCACAGCAGGAACTCCTGTTGTTATTGGTACCTTTTATAGCCCATGTCATGCAGAGAGACTCCCAAAAGGTTTGCTATTGTAAGAGCAAATAAGGCTGGATTGAAAATGGAAGCTGGTTGAAAAGTCTGACATTTCCTCTTGCCTCCCCTTAGAAACAAGTTCCAATACATCAAGATGTAAAGAAAACTGAGACAGTAAGTTATGACAGTGGTCTGGTTAAGCTGATAAAAGCAATCCCATTGGAAAATACAGATTTTTTTCTTACATCTTGAATTTCAGCAAAACATAATATTAATATTCTACATAACCCACTCTAGTGACATGTGCATTGAAGTTTGAATACTTCTGTAGAACTGTAATTGTAGTTCAGAACTTCTCCACCTACAAAAGCTCAAGTTTTCTGTCTGAGGGGTCTGCCTCAGTCTGCTCTCCCTCATCTACACTCTATCACCCTGCTCCCAGAAGATCAAAAATTAAAGACAACTTGTGCCATTGTGTCATCTAAACAACCAAGTTGTTTCTGAGAGCAAAATTGACAAAGGTATTTTTTCTGTACATTTGATTTTGTTAAAATGTTCCACTGTCTCCAGAAAAACTTGAGTCTTGTGATCTGTATCCAAAAAACCTTGTATCTTGAGCAGAGTTTAGCAAGGCTGCATCTGCTATGTTTATGAGAATCTATAAGGATTTGTTTGCATAGATCTGGGGTTTGTGAATTGTTCTTTGCATGGCCTGGGCAAAGAATTGTCCTGGTTTGGGCCAGGATAAAGGTGATTTTCTGTCTTGTACTTTTGCTTTTAGCTAAGTCTCTTGTAAGTAGCTGCACTTGCTGAAATTAACAGCAAGTTTCTCAGACAGTGTGTGCTTCTAGGATTGATAACACTCAATGTTTATAGTTACAGCCAGAGACTGGGATGCAAAGCCAAGGACACTGCTCAGCTCTGATGAGAACATTTTACCATCCAAGAGGATAAAGAGATCCCACCTGCAGCCCTCCTTTGGGGAGGAATGGACAAGATAGATGCCAGAATTGACCAAACAGAGTATTCCATCCCATATACGTCATACTTAGTATAAATTTGAGGGATCATGAGGGCCAAGCCATGATTTCCTGCTTCCAGCTTCTGGCTGCCTGCCCTTCCTGCCTTTCCTGCTTCACTTCCTTCACCTGGCATCCTGGAAGGATTCCGTCCGTTCGTCTGCCTGTGGTCCTGATCCGTGCCAGCCCATATCTGTGTGTTCCTGCCTCCAGTTCCCGACTGCTGCTGACTCCAGGAGTCCAGCCTGGACTTTCCCAGGGCTGCCCTCCAGCCTCGGTGGTGACGTGAGAGTTACTGGGGGGGGAAGAATGTGGTTTCCATTTTCCTGTATATTTGTATACACTTAGTAATTTTTTTCCTATTTATCATTACTGTTTCATTAAAGTTGTGTAGTTTAGTTTCCAACCCATAAGTCTCCCTCCCTTATTCTCTCTCCTTTCTTTATCAAGGAGGAGAGAGAGATTAATAGAGAGCGTCTGTTATTCGGTTTAATTGCCGGGCCAGTGTTAAACTGGGACAGATTTATTGGTGCCCAACGTGGGGCACGAGCCCACGAGACAAGAATTCACACATATTCATGTGTTCAGGCTTCTAGCAGCACCAAATTCTCCATGATGTCAATACCTGAGTGTGCCCCAGTCCATGAAGTTCCAGTCCTCTAGTTTTATCACCACTTATTATACTGCCCTGGTACCAGATCTGCTCCTATTGATCATGGGCACTACCTCTAACTCTACAGGAAGATTTTACTTCATGCCCACTCTTTTCCCTGCACTAATATCCAGTTGCTGTAGAAGAGAAGAAAGCTCTAGACAGGACTGGTGGCTGAGTTACTGCTTCCTAAAAAAGGAGACATGCAGAGTTGGAACAGACCCTTTACAGCTAATGGAAAAAAGAAAAGAGGTTCTTCTTGAGGGCTATCTGATCTTAGATGCATATTTTAGATTTATCTGGTCTCAGTTGTGTATTTTATGATGGGATGAGTTGTCCATAGAAAAGTGTTTTTCTCTTTAGAGGACACAGAGGAAAACCTGAAAGGATGGCTTAAATGTCAATGTCTTTGCTACAGATGACTCAAACAGGGTACAATAAACCTACTCATCCTGCTTGTGTGTAAAGAAGTAAATAGTAGATGGAAAAAGGACTAAAGTGAACAGAAGATGTCAGAAGAGGCCAGGTGCAGACAAGACAAATGAAAAAATGAGTGGCAGGATAACCACCAGGTTGGAGGGTACAAAAATCAAAGGAGTCTGAAAGTAATGGTTACATGTCCCTCTTCAGGGCCTGGAACTGATCCTGAAGAACTTGAGTTCCCACATTCTTCTGCTTTTACCAAATAACCCTGAAATTCACAAGGAAAACTACTGTTTTAGTCCTCCTTTAGTGTCTGGTGGCCACAGAGGGCAGACAGCTTATTATTACCATCAGTTGCTCCACTAACTCAAAAGGGAGAGGTATGAACTGTGAATTCAGACATTTCAACCCATGGTTAACCCGTGAGCATTAAATTACATTACATTACATTAATTACAGTGCATTAAATAGTTTTTCTTAGTTTTTATTTTAAAAGAAGATGCAAGAAAGGAGTGCGAAGTCAAGATCCCAGGAGGTAAGAAACACCCTAATGTAGGCATTTTTTATTAGATCCTTCACAATTACCATTCAGATTATGCATGGGATTATATGTTAATGTCTGCTTTATTCAGCAGTTCAGTACAGGTTGATTTTATTGCCCAGGTTAAAGCTGGGAAGTGGAGAAGACTATTTTCTCACAGCTATTTAGTTGCAGAAGGCCAAAGGTATTTTGGGAAAAGGTGGTGGAACTACAACCAAAAAACTGGATGTAAAGGCAGTGGGATTTCAGTGGGGAGAGACAGTTTCTACATTTGGCTGCTATAAACTATCTCTGGGGTGTTGGATGAGCTACAGAAATCAGATTACTTCCTTCTGAGTTGGGGGTGACATGGCAGGAGCACAGCTGCAGCTAGAAATGACAATCCATTGTGTTTGGAACATACTAAATGCTATAAAAATGTCCTGTACTCCAAAATAGCAAAATATATTGTGAAAAACACCAAAATCCCAGAGTGGACACTAAAAATAGGTCAATGTATTAGGTAAAGCTCAACTGGGAGAGACAAATGCCAGGAATTTCAGCATTTCAGCCCTCCTGTTAACCTCAGGGGTGGTTAATTTCCAGAAGACTGAAACTGGTTTAACCTCTGTTAACCATGCCTCTATTTCCCATCTGCAGAAGACAGATAAAATCTTGCCTTTGTTTCACGCTTTTTCTGCCTGCCTGATCTGAGACTGATTTTTTAAAAAAAAATTTTTTTTGTAAAGGAAGAAATTAGTATCTTAACAACACTTAACACCTCTCCTATTGCTTAATGTGCTTTGCTAATCGATATCTCTGAGACAGTGTGAGAGTGGATGGTGTTACTGAGCACTGGACATTTGCAAAGCAGATACTTTTATTTCAGATACTTGTCTGAGGATTTTTTTCAAGACACAAAAGAGAAATAAGTGAGTTTTGGCAATCAGTTCATCTGACCTATTTCAGATGTGTCCATTTCTCTCCTCTAGCTACTCAGACAACTTCAGGCAAGCATGTCAGAGGAGACCTCATCACTCTCTACAACTCCTTGAAAGGAGGGGGTAGCCAGGGGGGGGTTGGAATCTTTTCCGAGGCAACTCTCAGTAAGACAAGAGGGCACGGTCTCAAGTTGTGCCAGGGGAGGTTTAGGTTGGATATTAGAAAGAATTTCTTTACGGAGAGGGTGATCAGGCATTGGAATGGGCTGCCCAGGGAAGTAGTGGATTCTCCATCCCTGGAGATATTTAAAAAGAGACTGGATGTGGCACTCAGTGCCATGGTCTGGTAACTGCAGCGGTAGTGGATCAAGGGTTGGACTTGATGATATCTGAGGTCCCTTCCAACCCAGCCAATTTTACGATTTCCATGGCAGACATCTGCATTGGAGGGGTGTAAAGGTGGGCAAAATGAAACACAGCTGTCACTCAAAGAGAGCCCAAATTCACTAAAATTAAACGGTTTTACACAGAATTAAGTTTGTCTCAGGATTTTTAACATTTTCATACACCTTACAATTTTCTACTCCTTTTTCCTTGTTGTCCTTATCTCAGACAGATTTAGGATATTGAACATGCACAGATAAGCTTCCATGGCTACCTACTTTGACAGATACACAGATAAGAATGTACTGTTAAAGTGATTTAGAAAGGGTGAGGTGTTTAGGAACAGCTTTAAAGGTGCACTGAAAGTGGTTTAGTAGCACAAGGGCATCATTACAGCATTTATAGTTTTTTCTGCTTCTTAGGGGGGGGACCTGCAGTGGAGAAGAAAGAAGGGAAGAAACAAAGGGGATATAAATATAAAAAGCCAGCATTAACTCAATGCTAAAAATAAGAGATGAAGCATGGGAATATGCCCAAGAAATTTCCAGTGCAATTACTCTTAGTATACACCTATAATTTTTATAATTATAATTTCTTTTTCTACTGTGTTTTTTCTCATTTTTGCTCCTAAACATAATCTTTTGAACTTTCTGCTATTTTCTGTATAGCATGAAAAGGTTTGTGTAAGCCAGAGAGTGAAATGTTGAGAAATACTTTCTTTTTTTCACCACAGCTTCCTAATGGAGTGATTGGATCGCCACCACAACTGTATTAGAAAAGATGGGGGATCTTGAGATGCTCTCATGTAACATCTTTAAAGCAACACTGTCTTTACAGTACTCAATGCCAACTAAGCTGCCTATACCCCCTCCAAAGAAAAAAAACAAAGAAAAATGTAAAACAAAACACAAGGGTATTATAGAAAAGTTAAAAGATGAAACAAAGGTTTGCAGATAAATACTATTTTCTTTTTTTATGCAGTATCTCAATTTCATTAAACTTCCAAGGACACTCAAGAGTCTAAGTATTCTCAGTATTTCACTTCACCTTGTGTTTAAAGGACTTTTGTTTTTTCACTCAGTCACTGTTATCTGCTAAGATAACTTACAGGTGGGCCACTTGAAGCCAGACTTCTGAAGCATATTTTTTCATTTACCATTTAGTGCATTGTACTTTTCCCTGAACCTTATCATTGCAGAGGACACTGTACAATGCTACAGTGCAGTCTCTGCACTACTTTCATGGCTTCTCCTTCAGCTCCTCTGCAATCAGCTGCCATGAAGTACAACCTGAATAATGTGTATGACTTGCCCCCAACACGAACACATCAGGAAAGTGCTGGTATGACTGACTTTTGCTTTTACTTCAGTATACTTACTATATATTTTTTTAAAGTTCTTTTTTATGGCAGAAATCCTTGCTCAGACAAGACCAGTGAGCTGGGGATGGTCTAGATTTTTTCACATGCTATCTATCATTTCAGTCCACAGCTAAACTGCTGTTCAGCTGGAAAAGATGAATCAGGTACTAAACACAATTATGTTCCCAGCAACTGGTGGGGAGCACTAAGGGTCTCTATTTTCTAAAGACATCTCCATCAGATTGTAGAAAATAGCTTTCTCCAGTTTATTATTTTTTTCATTCTGAGAGAAGTATTTAACTTGCATTCACTTAGAAACTGCTTGTACTTCTGAGCAGGACAAGCAGAATTTGAAGCAGTAACTTCAAGGAATTAATATGCTGTTACACGTGGATAAATTATTGTTACAAATTTGCAGATGTCAAATTTCTAATCTAACCACGGTCAGTGTCTTAACTACAAAAGACTCAGTGAGAATCTGTAAAATCTGTAATAAAAGCTGAAATCCTTCAAAATGGTAGTCCCTGGGGGAGAAAATAAATCTTACTGAGTACCATAAAGCTTCGTTGTGCTAATATATGGCTATGCAATCATTATGTACTTCCATAAAAGATGCTCATAAGAGAAAAAGAAGGATATTTTGTTATCCCTGCAAACGTGACTACAGTCATTACACGTGTGATGTGAGTCTGTGGGCAAGACTAATTTTTTTTGAGACTAATCTAACTAATCACTGGTGATGTAAAAGTCAACATTTATTTTTACAGGCTACCAGGAATCGTATATTGATGGACATATAGGGAATGTTTGAGATAAACTTAGAATTTCTTTCTTCCACCATGAAAGTATGGCAAAATACTATATTTTGATTGATGATGAAAGGACTTTATTTGGGTTTTTTTCTACAGCATTGCAGAAAAAAAAGCAAATAGACAAAATCCACAAAAGTTTCATAAATATTCTTATTTACACTGTGCTTAAAATAAAACATCTGTGATTGCTTAACAGTTTCTTCAGGTTTTTTGAGACTAATCTAACTAATCACTGGTGATGTAAAAGTCAACATTAATTTTTACAGGCTACCAGGAATTGTATATTGATGGACATATAGGGAATGTTAGAGATACACTTAGAATTTCTTTCTTCCACCATGAAAGTATGGCAAAATACTATATTTTGATTGATGATGGAAGGACTTTATTCGGGTTTTTTCCTACAACATTGCATGAAAAAAAAGACACATAGCAGACAAAATCTACAAAAGTTTCATGAATACTCTTATTTACACTGTGCTTAAAATAAACCATCTGTGACTGCTTTACAGTTTCTTTGTTTGCAGACTAAATCTATCTGGTTTACAGGTTCCTTCTGAAAAACAGCTAAAACATAAAATCCATCAGAGCGTTGTGTTCCGTATTTGCCCTTTTGCTAATAAATTCCTGGTCAGGCTCCAGCAATTGAAGAGGATCCCAGTTCTTCAAAACAGTAATTGAAAAGGACGGAGGCAAGATTTAAAAGGTGAGAAAAGGAATTTCCATAGCCCAGCTGACAGCAAAAGGTAGGTTGTTACTTGAGCAGTGGCTGCAGTTCCTAAAGAAATTGGGTGTAACCCCTTGGTTGCTGTGCTGGAGCTCTCAGTACAAAGTGTGGGATGAGCACTGAGTGCTCTGCTGGTGCCCTTCATCCTCTCATCTTTCCACCCTGGTGGAGCACAAGGCTGAAGTAACTAACCTGTCCACACAAAATCCCAACATGACCCAGCTCCAGCATAGTGCAGGATGGGACACAGAGGTCACAGGACACAGCTGTGTCCAGCAAAGAACTGCTCCTCCTCTGCAAAGGAGTCACTCTTCTTTCTGCCTCTGTACCTATACACAGGGCATCCACTTTCCAACAGTAAATTCTTGCTAAAAAAACTACTTAAATGCTGTTAGCACTGCATTGGAGCCCCACTTCACTTCTTCCTCTGATGCAGTAACATAGTAATAGGTAAGTGGAAAAACTTCACTACTTCAATCTGTTTGTTATTGAGAGGAGCATTTCTGGGAGAAGCTACGTAAGCAGCCTGAATCCTTACCAAACTTCTTGGTGCTGGGATCTTGCCAGCCAGCTTGCAGCACACTTTGAATCATGAAGAAAGCCACTTTGCATCATGGTTTTCAGTCACAATCTTTACTTATGCCTTAAACCAGCAGTGTGCCCAGGTAGCCAAGAAGGCCAATGGCATCCTGGCCTGTATCAGGAACAGTGTGGCCAGCAGGTCCAGGGAAGGGATTCTTCCCCTGTACTCAGCCCTGGTGAGGCCACACCTGGAGTACTGTGTCCAGTTCTGGGCCTCTCAGTTCAGGAAGGAGACTGAGGAGCTGGAGCAGGTCCAGAGAAGAGCAACGAGGCTGTGAAGCGATCCAGCACAAGTCCTGTTAAGAAGGG
This sequence comes from Calypte anna, assembly GCF_003957555.1. Lineage (NCBI taxonomy): Eukaryota > Metazoa > Chordata > Aves > Apodiformes > Trochilidae > Calypte > Calypte anna. Next base: position 168,116,119 of record NC_044244.1, read on the forward strand.
CTGAGGGAGCTGGGGCTGTTCAGCCTGGAAAAGAGGAGGCTCAGGGGAGACCTCATCACTCTCTACAACTCCCTGAAAGGAGGGGGTAGCCAGGGGCGGGGGTTTCTCTTTTCCCAGGCAACTCTCAGCAAGACAAGAGGGCATGGTCTTAAGTTGTGCCAGGGGAGGTTTAGGTTGGATATTAGAAAGAATTTCTTTACTGAGAGGGTGATCAGACATTGGAATGGGCTGCCCAGGGAAGTAGTGGATTCTCCATCCCTGGAGATATTTAAAAAGAGACTGGATGTGGCACTCAGTGCCATGGGCTGGTAACCACAGTGGTAGTGGATCAAGGGTTGGACTTGATGATCTCAGAGGTCCTTTCCAACCTTTCTATGATTCTAAAACTAAAAAAGTTTTGGGATGTGCTGCAAAACATCCTGGCAAATGTAAGAAGCACCAACACATGATGACAGGTGCATTTTCATGAAAAACTTGATATACAGAATAAAAAAGGCAACACAGGTTGGGAAAGGGATCCATATAAAATAGCTTAGCTCATCTTGCATTTAGATGAGCAGTCAAATCTGATGCTTTGAGGCCACAGGGGACAGATGGCAACATGAGGTCTGCTGCCCTGTAGAAATGACAGAGAGGTTTTTGCCCTCAATGAGCTTATGGCATGTATTGTCTCTGTAAAAGAGCTGCTATATATATATATATATACCCAAAGAAACCTGAAGGCTGAGCTGAGGTGATTGAGATCCATTTCAGCCACTCACTTGCCAAACAATCCAAAAGGCCAAAAATTGCCACTTTACTTCTTTAGGGATTTCAGAGGATCTGGGAGGTGCAATGGATGTCACTCAGGCCTGGGGCTGTGCTGATGCATTCCAGGATGCCCACAGGGATGTTCTAGCTATAAAGTGGCCTTGACAACAAGAGATGTAAACCCCTCTCTCAGCACTCTGGCAATTTTTCAATGGATTTTGACAGGGAGTTTAAATTAATAAAATCATATTTCACCATTAAGGCTGGTTCAATACTTTTATATGCAGATTCTGGAGCAATTGTTTTTTCCTGCCAATGAGCTGCAGTTGAGAAGTCTCTTTAATTTTTCTATTGATCTTTCTTCCTCTTGAGAAATGCCTTTATTCACCCCCGTTAACTGGCTGGGTTAAAAACTTTTTATGCTAGTGGTACTAGGGGTATCATATACCATATTTTTGTTAGGGCAACATCCCAGGACAATCCAGGAACTTCTGCAGTTCCATCTTGAAAATGGACTCCCCCCCTCTTTCCCTGCCCCAGCAAATCATCTTCAGTTGCTTGGGATGGATGCTGGATATTCTTTTGTTTACCTGATAGCAAGAAAACATTATTTAAATAGTATTAATACAATTATTTTGTGTGGACTTCAGCTGAATATAACAGTTTAGCAGCTTATGAAATACCAGAAAAAACCTTCCTCTCTTTCCCATTTCTAGGGGACAGGTTGCTTCACAGTCAGCATACAAAGTTTGCATCTTTGTTATTCAACTTCCAGACAAATCCAAGACAATGGGACCATTAAAATGCTTTGTTTGTTGGATGGTTTTCATTGTTGCTCCCCAGACATACTCATAGTAGGTAATGCATATTTACTCCTGTAAACATACTCTTGGTTTCAAATTATACTTATGGTCAAGGCTGAGCTCAAAAGCTTTGGAACAAGCTGAAGTTTGATTTTCCTTTATGACTTTGTAATGGAGTTGCAATTTATGCTTTATTTCTGTGTTCCTTGATTATGCAATTCTTGGACAGGAAATGTGGAAATCCTTCTGTAGCCCATAGCACCCAAGCCACAGTCCAAGACAAAACTAATATTCTCATTTGGAATGAGATTGTCACCTTCCCTTATTCTTAAAGACAATCAAAACACACACATCCCAGGTGTAATATTTCCAGTTCATCAAAATGATGTTTTCTGAATTGACTGATAAACTTCTGTCTGGTTCTGAGACTGAACACCACTTGTGTGAATCCTATTTGCCCACTCTTGTCCCTTCCAGCTTCCTGTCCTTCACCCTACCTCTGTCCTACACCCTGCCAGTGTACTGGCATACAACATGGGTGATTTGGGCTTTGTAAACAGAACGTGCAGAACTTTTCTATTGACAGGTGAAGCAGAACTGAGAGCTCACGTTTAGCCATATTGACTCTGCTGCACTAAGACAAATAAAATACAAGGTGGGCAAACCCCCCTTCAGTTTTATTTTTATTTGAAGTTAGCACATTGAATATGTTCTGGGATTAGATCTTCTGAGTCAAACAGCCCTGTATTTACCTACATTTTTCAGAAAATGGCTTTTTAAGTGATGCTTAGCAACACACATCTTTCTATTCTATTCTATTCTATTCTATTCTATTCTATTCTATTCTATTCTATTCATTTAAATAATTTTCACATTTACCTTTCATATTTAGTGCAAAATACACACAAAAAAGAATTTCATTCATGCACTGAATGCCAAACTGTCCAGACATATGGCACGAGGCACGGGAAACCCTTCTGCACCTCCAGCATTTTGTTCCCAGTCCACGTGGACCAAACCCCGAAGAACCCCCATCAGTTGACTTATCTTTATATGAATTTATATTATTATCAGTGCTATTAGCTTACACTTTGTCCAGAAACAGATGACTGTAGGACTGCAGGATGGACAACAAGCATCCAAAGACCAGGATGGACCACAGCCTGAAAAATGTTATGCACCCACATATCCCAAAAAGCAGAGAGAGGTGTGTTGCTCAAAGACTCTTAGGATTGAATTAATCACACTCATTAAACTACAAAACTGAACTATAAAACTACAGAAACTCAGCAAAGAACAAGAGGATGACTCTTGCAAAGGATAAACAGATTCAGCTAATTCACCTGTACCTAGAAATGGAGGGAGCTCTGTATTCCCAAAGGTAGATGAAAATAAAGTAGATTTGGGGCATTAGTAAGTAACATAGCAAACAGAGAGCATTGCTTCTTAGTCTGGGTATCTTCTATGAAGCATGAGGGGCCAACATTTTAATCCCACCCTATTTTTACCTACAAACTCTTCTGATTTAGATGAAGTTACTGACGATTTATGTTTGTATCAGGTATTATATGTATAATGGAAGTGAATAAGAAAAACAGAATAAGAGAAAGCTTTTCCTGTGTTCAGAGGTTGGTCTATATGCACAGTGCCAGAGACCACCAGGGATCTGACCAGTAAAATCCAAATTCTTCTTCCACTGAAATTTCAGATATTTTCATTTTTATTCCTTACCACATAACCACATTTATTAGGACCATCATGTAAGTCTGGTGTGTTTTAATATAATTCTCTACCAGATAAACTAAGAAACCAACTACTTTGATAGGGATTAAACCATGAATTCAGAGTTCACACATAATGCTTAACCTAAATAAAGAATTCATGGGAAACGGAACCTTGCTATCATAATATTTATTGGAAAGGTATACAGGAAGAAGAAAATCCATACATGTTTCTCAGGAAAGCATAATTTCCCAATGGATAGCAGTCTATTCAACTTGAATCTAAACTAACACTGTCGATTTTAATAGCACTTGGCAAGCTGCAGACACATCATTTTTTAACTTTGGCTTGTGTTTGAATTACCTGGAACTCAAATTTCCAATGTGACCTTTTCAGGGTTTTGTTCGGGAACAAAGAGTTCTCACTAGAGAGAGAAAATACCTTTTACAGAACAATATATATTGTTGAGGGTGAAGGCTAAAATAGTACAAAGCTGCTGCCAGTCTAGAATTAGAGAAAACAATGACTATGCATGCAAGCTTTGTTTCAGTCGACAAAAGGGAATATATTTTTTTTCACATTTAACCCCAGAATTCTGGTCTTTTGTATGCTTTTTTTCAAGTACATATTTAGTCCTTCTATGCCTGAAGCTTATAAAATGCAGGAAAGTGCATTTTTTTTTCCTGCCTACAATAATGAACACACTAATGATGTACATGCCAAACAGAATGTTTTTCTTTCTGTGTTCAATTCTGCAAGGAGTTCTGCACGAAAGAACTTAATCAATGGGAGACAAAGCATTTCTCACCTCTCAAAACAGATGGTGGAGCCTTTAATGACCATCTCAACTTGCAGCATATTAAGATGTTTGGTCAGTAGATATGTCTCCCCTTCCCCTCAGGCTTACTTATGGGAGAAGTGCAGAAAATCTGACTTGCAAAGTGCAGTATCCTGTTCTGCTGTGTAACCACATCTATACTGTAGTTATAGGCTGCTCTTGTTCCTCATTTCCTTTATCCTCTGGTAAGATGCATAGACTGGATCCTAAACTGCCTGTTCACTGCCAAGTTCAGAAATACACAGCAGGAAATTTCAACTGCATATTTACATAGACAAAAGTGGAAAACATGGGAGAACCAAACACAGCTTTGAGTCTCTTTGCTGCGTCCTCAAAGCCACAAGTAGGGGAAAAAGCCAAATGGCATCTAATGGATAAATATTTACTTAATGCTATCATAATTTATCAAGGAAGATAATGAAGAAGAGTTACACAGTTTATAATTTATTTTTTTAGGTTTATTTTTAGGGGTTTTTTTTAGGTTTATTTTTGTATAGGTTTAGCACGAATTTGGAGGAAGAAGACTGTTATGTCAGATAAAGACCAGTTTATATTATTTGAACTAATCTTGCCCTTAATTTTCCACAAAGACACTTTTCAAAATGCACCTTAGAATTAAACAGCTCTTCCTCTGAGATTGTCCTTTCCTTTTTCTATTTTCTTCTGCCTATTTCTGGGCACAGCTCTTGAGTGAGTGGTCCACTGTTCAGCATGTGTCATTCTGATCCAGAAGACAGGTTAATGTATTCTTTCTCTACTGTACAAGCAGAGGAATGCCAAGAGGGCAGAAAATCCCTCTATTCAGACTTATTGTCCCCACCACCTAAGATGAGCCTGAAAACTGCTCTACATAGAGATGGAGCAAGTAGGAAATGCAATGAAAGAATCATAGAATCATAGAATCACAGAAAGGTTGGAAAGGACCTCAGAGATCATCAAGTCCAACCCTTGAACCACCACCACTGTGGTTCCCAGACCATGGCACTGAGTGCCACATCCACTCTCTTTTTAAATATCTCCAGGGATGGAGAATCCACTACTTCCCTGGGCAGCCCATTCCAATGTCTGATCACCCTCTCCATAAGGAAATTCTTTCTAATATCCAACCTAAACCTCCCCTGGCACAACTTGAGACCGTGCCCTCTTGTCTTGCTGAGAGTTGCCTGGGAAAAGAGACCAACCCCCCCTGCCTACCCCCTCCTTTCAGGGAGTTGTAGAGAGTGATGAGGTCTCCTCTGAGCCTCCTCTTCTCCAGGCTGAACACCCCCAGCTCCCTCAGCTTCTCTTCATAGGATATTTGCTTAAGTCCCTTCACCAACTTAGTTGCCCTCCTTAAGACCCCTCATCTCTGGACACCTGGCTGGAAATCCAACACAATAAAACTACCATCTTCAGAAGGCAGCTGAATGATCCTGAAGTTTTTGAAAACACATTTTTCAAAAATATATAGAGATTTTGGCCTGTGAAGCAAAAATTGGGGTGGATGTGCTATTGGGTTTACAAGGCACATGATATGGAAAAGGAAATGAAGAACTACCAACATGTGCTCAAAGTGGCTGCAGGAACCAGCAAACATGCCAATTAGTAGTGGATGCCCACAAAACATCACTTTTGTCCCATTTAATGGATCTAATTTATATGAAGTGTATTCAAAACATCACTTAAGGTTATTATCACATCTCTGAAATCATTTCATTCAACTGAATAACTGAAACGCCTTATGTACCTTTTATTAATGCATAAACATGATTAACTTGCACTTTACCAATCTGAACTATTAAAACGTTAAAAGGAGCATAAACTAGAAAATTACTGGACATTTTCTGGTTGTTGCTGGGTGAGAGAGGCAGGTAGAATGAACCATGACCAACCTGCAACCCTTCCCTTCAATAAAAATGCCTCTAATGAAATCTGATGTCAATCAGAAACCCTCATTAAAAGAGTCTTACCATTTGCCAACAGTCCATTAGAACAACATAACAATCTGCAAACTGAATAGAAAAGTAGTGTTTTTGTTAAAGATTGTCCCAGCAAAGTGGCTGCATGTATTATTTATATTCCACTTATATGGCTAAACTTGCATCTGCTTTTGGTTGACTACAGCCAGATAAAATTTAGGTCTAACAGGATGTACATTCTGTCCACTCCAGCTGAAATTCCATGCAGCATTGTTAGAAATGTATTATTTTTACCCAGAGATGCAGTGTGAAGGCAATGTTATAATGGTTTAATACAACTAAAACTTCTCTTTTACTTCCCAAAAATATTTCCCAGCACTGTGGTTATATGAACTACACTAATACTCTCTGCCAGAACAGAGAGCTTGAAGAATGAGCAGTATGAACTCGAGAATTCTGGTCCCGATGATCAGAAGAAACAGAAAGCAGTGGTTTTATGAAGTTTAACTAGGTAAGGGAGAAAAATGATACAACAGGTGAGAGGTAAAAAATGAGGCAAGAAAATATTCTTTCAGTTTTTTTTTAAATATATAAGTTTTATATTAGTATTGACAGAGTTGTGATATGGCCGAAACTGTCCCATATGGAGGGTCTGGGATTACATTGTCTCTATTTCTGCAGGCTTCTAACTAGCTCCTTGCCTGACTTTTAAATTCTCTTTTAATTTACTGTTGCTTCAATTCTTACCCACTTTTCAGTACTTGATATACTCACAACCATTAGCAGACTGCTCATCAGCAGATCATGTGGATGTGTTATTTGACTATATACATTCCTTTTTAGTAGTAACATAAATATACTTAAATGATGTATGCTGCTCTGTGTCAGATAGGACACATTCAGATGCTTTTAAAGTTGCTAAAAATAGAAAATTTACACTCAGTCTGAACACAGAAACATCAAGTGGTGTGCCAAGGGAACCCAGGGGCTTAAGATAAAGCTTTCTGGGAGAGAAAGGTAGGTTGCTAATGTCTAAAAAAACCCACATATGAACTTACTTAGAGTCTTTTGTACCTCCAAAATCTTGATTTGACATCTGATGCTTTACCAGTTTTCTGGTTCTTAGCCTTTCTCTGCTTTAATGCTTTGGGCAGTGCCAGACTCTCTGTCATTACAGGCTCATTTCCAGAGAAAAACAGCATCAGCTGCTTTCAGGTTGAGTAACACTCCCAAAGACTTCTTAAAGGAACAGAAAAAAACCCACAGATACTTAATCTCAGGACAGTGTCCAGTGAAGAGCACTTGTGTTTTAATAGCTGCTGGCTGAGAAGGCACTATGGGGTCCTGAATAGAATGAAGGAATCATTTTGGTTGGAAAAGACCTTTAGGATCATCAAGTCCAACCATTAACCCAGCACTGCCAAGTCCACCAGTAAACAATGTCTCTAAGCACCTACACATCTTTTAAATACCTCCAGGAATGGTGACTCCACCACTTTCATGGGCAGCCTGTCCCACTGCTTGACAACCCTTTCAGTAGAGAAATTTTTCCTAATATTTGATCTAAACCTCCCCTGGTATAACTTCAGGCTGTTTCCTCTTGTCTGTTGCTTGCTTTGGAAGAAGAGATCAACTTCCACCTCATTACAACCTCCTTTCAGGTGGCTGTGGAGAGCAATAAGGTCCTTGCTCAGCCTCCTCTTCTTCAGAGTAATCAGTCACAGTTTCCTCAGCTGCTTCTCATAGGACTTGGTCTCCAGACCCTTTAGCAGCTTTGTTGCCCTTCATTGGACATATTTCAGCACCTCAATGTCTTTCTTTTGATGAGACAGCCAAAACTGAACACAATGTTTGATGTGTGGTCTCCCCAGTGCCAAGTACAGGGTGAATGCTGACAGTGAAAAGTAACCACCAGTCTACAAATGGATTCTGAAGTGTGCTTGTCTCTAGGCTGCTCTTAGACTTCTGTTCCAGGAATGACTAAAGCAGTGGACAAATCTTGCCTCAAAGTCTACGCCTGAACACCCTGTGGTGAACTGAGAGGGGAGAAGAGCAGACACAAAGAGTGTTTCCCTGATCTATTCTGAGCTAGAGCCACCTCTAGAGCAAGCAAGAGGAAAGCAAGACAAGGTCTCTCTCATCAACATCCCTAGTGTGATAGTGACTTGAAGAGGTCAGATACTCATTGGAGTCCTGTTCATCTCAATTGCTCTATTAATATCTCCAAGAAGAGAATGGAGAATAAGAGGTGCCTAACCCTGTTTGTATGGCAAGAGAGATGAGAGGGGCAGTATGCCTGATGGCTGCTAAGTGCATGGCTGTGGTCCTGCAGCTCACAGCCTCTGAATTCTGTCCAAGTATTGCAGCACTGTCTTTGCAGCACAGACTTGGGTTTAAAAGTCATCTTCTGGCACTCAAATTGCAGACTGGCTGGCTGTTTGGCACTTGCTATCCCAGATGTTATCTTGTAAACTAAATGCATAAATGCTTATTCCATCCTCGCTACGACAGAGTAGTCAGGCTTAGCACTTAATTCTGTGATCCCAAGTTAATAATATTTAAGATTTATAAATATGGAACAGAAGAATGTTAATTCTGTAACTGTACTAAACAAAAAAGCCATGGAGCTCAGGAATGAAGCAAAATGTGTCATTAATATGCCTGACAACAAGGATTCAATTTCTTATTAGTCTTTGCAGAAAAAACAAATGCAAAGAAGATTGCGGTTGTGAAACACGTTTGTCATTTGAAAAAAGGAGAGGCTGTTATTCAATACAATAACAATACTAAGTTTATTTTCCTATAAGTATCCTGAGGGATTGTCTAGATTAGAACGTTTGTCTTTAATCTCAAAGTGGATTTCACATTTGTTAAAAGAGTTTAACAGAGCAGGCACCAAGGAGCACTGCATCTCAGATCCTGATATATTTATGAGGTTAGTTATGGCTTTGAGTGATTAGAAGTTTCATGGAAGAGGGAAGAGTTTTCAGACTCCTGTATGATAGAAGAATGTCTAAGGCACTTTATTTTCCTTTCTTTTTCACTCCTTAATTGTGGCTACTTCTATCCTAAGTGTCCACCCAAGGGTAATGAAGGAGCTGGCAGAAGAGCTCGCCAAGCCTCTCGCTATCATCTACCAACAGTCCTGGCTCACTGGGGACATCCCAGATGATTGGAAATTGGCGAATGTCACGCCAATCCACAAAAAGGGCCGGAAAGAGGACCCAGGAAACTACAGGCCCGTCAGCCTGACCTCAGTGCCTGGCAGGGTCATGGAACAGATCATCCTCAGTGCAATCACACAGCACCTGCAGGATGGGCAAGGGATCAGACCCAGCCAGCACGGTTTTAGGAAGGGCAGGTCATGCCTGACCAACCTGATCTCCTTTTATGATCAGGTGACCCGACTGGTGGATGAGGGGAGGGCTGTGGATGTGGTCTACCTAGACTTCAGCAAAGCCTTTGACACCGTCTCCCATAGCATCCTCCTGAAAAAACTGTCAGCCCGCAGCTTGGACAGGAGCACCCTGTGCTGGGTTAGGAACTGGCTGGAGGGCCGGGCCCAGAGAGTGGTGCTGAACGGGGCTGCATCCAGTTGGCGGCCGGTCACTAGTGGTGTCCCCCAGGGATCAGTGTTGGGCCCAGTTCTGTTCAACATCTTCATTGATGATTTAGATGAGGGGATTGAGTCCATCATCAGCAAATTCGCAGACGACACTAAGCTGGGGGGGAGTGTTGATCAACTAGAAGGCAGGAGGGCTCTGCAGAGGGACCTGGACAGACTGGAGAGTTGGGCTGATTCCAACGGGATGAGGTTTAACACGGCCAAGTGCCGGGTCCTGCACTTTGGCCACAACAACCCCATGCAGCACTACAGGCTGGGGACAGAGTGGCTGGAGAGCAGCCAGGCAGAAAAGGACCTGGGAGTCTGGATCGACAAGAAGCTGAACATGAGCCAGCAGTGTGCCCAGGTGGCCAAGAAAGCCAATGGCATCCTGGCCTGTATCCGGAACAGCATTGCCAGCAGGTCCAGGGAAGTGATTCTGCCCCTGTACTCAGCCCTCGTGAGGCCACACCTTGAGTACTGTGTCCAGTTCTGGGCCCCCCAGTTCAGGAAGGATATCGAGGTTCTGGAGCAGGTCCAAAGGAGGGCAACCAGGCTGGTGAAGGGACTCGAGCATAGACCCTACGAGGAGAGGCTGAGAGAACTGGGGTTGTTCAGCCTAAAGAAGAGGCGGCTCAGGGGAGACCTCATCGCTCTCTACAACTACCTGAAAGGAGGGTGTAGCCAGGTGGGGGTTGGGCTCTTTTACCAAACAACTTTCAACAAGACAAGAGGGCATGGACTTAAGTTGTGCCAGGGGAAGTTTAGGTTAGATATTAGAAAGAATTTCTTTACGGAAAGAGTGATCCGTCATTGGAATGGGCTGCCCAGGGAAGTGGTGGATTCTCCGTCCCTGGAGATATTTAAAAAAAGACTGGATGTGGCACTCAGTGCCATGGTCTAGCAACCGCAACGGTGGTTCAAGGGTTGGACTCGATGATCTCTGAGGTCCCTTCCAACCCAGCCAATTCTATGATTCTATGATTCTATGAACCTAGACACCAAAACAGAAAAAGGTTAATCGTAAATCATTGCACACCATCAATTTATGTATTTATCCCACCCTGTGTCTCTGAACACACAGATATATAAATATGAATAAAAAGCTTGGAGGTTTTTGGTTGAGCAGACTGAAGTAATGAAAACAATTTCCTAAAATAAAATGTAGGCATTGTCAAGAGTTCTTAAATAGAAGTCCAGCAAGATTAGTTTCCCTCTCAAAAAGAGCAGAAAATTGGTTTCTTCAGATCCCCAATCAAATGCACCAATGAGTAAAACTTTGTCTATTGAAATGGAAAAACAGAATACTGAGCAGTGTGACAGTCCTGCAAGTTAAAAAAGGTTTATATTGTAATCACTACTGTCACCACAAGGTTAGTGAGACAATTTATATTAACTATATAACCAGCTTGTTCATGATTCCTCAACATTTCATTCATTCAAGACCAGTCCCTGTTTTTCTTTCCACTAAATCAAATGTCAAAGATCAGGCACTGATCATGCCAATTTTCAAGGATATAGCATTCTCCCAAACTTCCCTTCCTTATTTTTTGCAACTTCACTTTCATTGAGAAAGATTAATATAAAGCAGACACTAAGCATACTTCTTCAGATGTATTCAAATTCACAGAATTCACAGGAAACAGTCAAAGTGTTTTTGTTTTGGAAGGTTGTTGGGGGTTTTTTTTGTTATTTTTTGAGGAAGACTCAAAGTATCACTCACAGTAATAGAAGAGAGCTGATAAGCAATGATACATACCTGAAGAACCACAATGAAAATGCAGCCCTACTCAGCGATGCTGGACTAATTTCTTAACCCCCCTCTACAAAATATTTGTCATAAAGAAGAAGTAGATTTGTTCTTTGAAACCCTCTTTCCTACTGCAAGTTAATGACCTGCTTAAAGGAAAGACCAGACCCATTTCCCTGTGTATGGTGTAGTTAAAGCTGCTTCAAAGGCTTGTGAGGACCACTGATGTCTACCACAAACTATAACAACCTCCAAACTGGTCTAATGTGAAGCAGAAGATGAATGCTGCCATGCAATAGGACATGTGGAACAAATTCACACTTTTCTATCAAATATTCTTTGCTTCCCTGTGCCGGATGGATGAAGCTGAGGATCATACCCAACTAGCTGAAGACATCTCCCAGAAATTACCAACTGAAAGGGTTCTGCCATTTGCTTTGATAACTGAATCAAAATTGCTTACTCTAAATTGCCAGAGAACTGGAAACATTAGAAAATAAAACTAATGCTTGATGACAGGCCAGCAGGCAAGTACAGTGTAAAATGAATGTTCAGAAGAGCAGAAAAAGTAATATACATTTTATTCATCTATTATTATACATTTAATTAATCTACACTCAGTGTGGAGCAATTTCAGAAAGCTCTCATGATGGAAATTTCAAGGACTCAAAGGATCTGTCTCCAAATGACATGCCAGTAAAAGGCATTATGGAGTAAAGAGGCAGCAAGTCAGTAACTGGAAGGTAGTACTCAATCAAGAGTTCAAAAGGCAATGAAAGCTAAAGTAGTGTAACTATTCATTGCAGCATCTAAGTCTTTGTTAAAGATCACTCTGGTGTGAGAGGACTGAACTGTGAAAGTATTTTTAAAGGGTGTAAGAAAGGGATGTTGGAAACTATGGAAAAGAGCCTTATGTCTGAAAGATACACAAGGGTAAAGATGGTGATAAGGAATTGACTTAGTGAGCAGATGGATAAAAATTAAGAGTTCATGTAGTTTCTGTAAAGGTGATGTCATACATCAGCATTACACTTGCAGAACTTGAAGGAATTATGCATCTAGGTAAGGTAAATATGGCTCATATACTCAGGGATTCAGCAACATCTAACATGGATCACATCTCCAAAAATCCAAACATCTCAAAAGGATTCAAGCTTGATTTCAAGAAAGGAAATAGAAGGTGTATACCAATTGTTCAACAATTAAGTGAGGTCATCAACGATGATCCCAGATGTTGAACAATTTTATTAATGAAGTTGAAGGGCATAACCAATATGGTAACAAAGCTTGTAGATAACACTACATTGCTCTGGATACCAAAAATAAGGGCAGCTACAAGAGGACCTGGAACCATGACAAAACTAGGAAGAAATGAGGATTAACAGGAACAGATTGCTGCTGAAGACCATATATAATCCACATTTCAGGACTGATTTGTTTGGGTCTTTTTTATTTATTTTTTTAATTTAATTTGGACCAGTTCCAGCCTGCTTCTACAGACTGAGTGTCTGCAGACAGGGAGCTCAAGTTGTACCTCTGCAGCTTATCTTTTGGTTTAATTGTATCTGAAAGGAGTTCAGTCTGTAGGTTTTCAGATCATCTTCAGAATGTACTAATGTATCATAAGTGGAGAGGACTAGGATCTTTGCTTCAAAAGCACTCTCCTGCTGCTATACCACCAATACAGGTGCACTCTTTGAGACTAAAGAACCAAGCAATAAAATAACAGGTAAAAATGAAGACATAAATTGAGTGCTGGACATGTAGAGAAAGCCAACAATCATGACTTTGTACACAGGGTGAGGAAGTCTGGGTAGACTATTATCAAGTGCAAATGAAATCTCAGAGTCACAACAGTCAGCCCTATGAGCAGGTCAGCTCAGGGCTTGTGAAAGTAAATCAAATTACTAGGAAAGGAAAAGAATTTTTCAGCCTTATCTTCTGGTTTTGCTATCCTAAAAATGGGCAAAATTGGTGAAAAAATTGGTAAAGTTGCATAAAGTGAGAGGGGGGGTGGCAAGAATACTCAGTAGCATGGAGCAGCTTCCAGGCAAAACATCACTATGCAGAGAGGAGCTTTTCAGCCTGGGGCATATTGCATGAAACCAGCATGTGGTACATTCAGAAGTAGGAAAAAGATGTGGGATGACACAGAGCACACATGTAAATTCCATGCAAGTCCTTGCCTCAGGAAGCTGTAGCTGCTAGAAATTTGCAGCAGCTGAAAAAAAATCCACTGAAAAGCAGACTGGACCAGTTCATAGGAATGATAACCTGCCAAGGACTGTCACCTCTGGCTCAGCTGGTCTTTGAGCAACAAAGTGTGGCAATAAAAAATATATTTTGGAAATAGCCTGCCCTTTTCTTGTACTCTTTCCGAGGTATTAATTTCAGAACTGAAGAGTGAATATTGCATTAGGCCAACTTTTGATCTGACCCAGTGTGGCTGTTCCTGACTTTGTACTAGACTTGCAGTCACCAATCAATGGAACTAGTCCACTAAATAAAAAATCCAATGTTGACTAACCAGAAAAAAAAAGAGGTTGACTCAACAAAAATTTTATTTCTTTTTATTTTCTCTGGAACGTGATATTGGAGACCTAGATTTATAGCCCAAATTTGTGCCAGGAAAAGAGTTTCCATGACACAGCCCTACATGAAGATGATGGAAAACTGTAAATGTTAGAGAAAATACATTTCTGAAAGCCTAAAGTTGTCTTTCAGCATTGAGAATAGTAATTTCTCAATATATTCATTCATCCCCAATTAAACTTTTGAGCAAATGATCATGCTTTTAGTGTGCTAAGATAAATTTGATTAAAATTTCATATACATGATTGAAAAAGAAATATGTCAGTAAAGCATGTCAGTTATTAGTGACAAACACTAAATTATGGTAGGCTGAACGTTCTCAGCTGGCTGGAGGATTTGTTTGTAGTGTTTTGAGTCTCTCTTACAGGATTGCACATTTGGTCTTTTGGACAATATTTATTATACCTCAGAGTACAAGACCAAATACTTTTACAAAACCAATCACTTAATTATAGTTAGTATTTTTTTTTTCTCTTTTTCTCTTTTTCTCTTTTCTTTCTATTTTATTTTATTTTATTTTATTTTATTTTATTTTATTTTATTTTATTTTATTTTATTTATTTTATTTTATTCTTTTTTCCCCCTTCCTTATTGCCCTATACAAATGCTTCCCTGCTTCACGTCCTCCTCTATTCCTCTCTCCTACCAAATGTAAATCTGGGACCACTTTACAGAAGTCCTATTCCCCCCTCACCCCTTGAAACTCCCGTGATAATTACCCTAATCTAAAATGATCCAGTTTTGTAATGTGCCCATCTACAGCTTTAAATAAAATCTTGCTATTTGGAGCCAGGGATGAGTTATTATAAAAAACATTTTGTCACCGTATTTCATGAACTGTGATTTTTTTCATATTTATCATGGAGTCCAAAAGACTTCATATGTTGGCTGGGTGTCATTAATGATAATAACTATTGCTCCCAGCTGTTTATCCTTTAAATACAGGATGCAGCTCAAATAAGATCTGCATCTGCCACCATTTGGCTTCTCTGCTTTTGAGAGGGAATATATGCCCTGATTAACTGGGAACTTGCTTACTTTATTCAGCATACACAAACCAGCAAAACATAATAAAAAAACTGTGATTGTGCTGGGATAAAAGTGGGTTTTTTGAAGCAAACTGGGGCCTCTTGAGTTTCCCACACATTTACACCTTCTTTAACTGCTACCACCAACTAAAACTCCAGATTTGTAGAGTTCCTACAAACAGGCAGTTAATAAGGCAGCTGTCTGTGGCTTCAGCTGTCCTATGTAAACTAAGCTATTATTTTGGAACTGATGACATAACTCACAAGGAAAAGGTGATTAATCCATCACATAAACTAGGACACTTCAGACTAGGAGTATAAATGTGCATTATTAATTTGATCCAATTACCAGTCCAGGCACTGGTATAGCAGAAACTGTATTTATTTGTTTTTTTCAACCTGGAATTTAAAGCTATACAGGGAAGAAATTAAAAAGAAAAAAACAAGCAAACAAAAAACAAACAAAAAAACCCCCCAAAAACCCCAACCCACAACAACAACAACAACAAAACCAATCCCTAAACAAAAGAAAAGATTGAAAAAGCCTCCAAATCAGAGGTGCAGTTCAATTATAGAAAATAAATCTGAAGTGGCTCTATGGATGCCCCACAATACCATGCCTCAGTGATTTTCCAGCTGTGGAGTGCTACTATAGGTGGCTACAGGCTTTTCAGAAGGGACAGGCAGGGTAGGAGAGGAGGAGGGGTAGCCCTATATGTTAGGGAGTCCCTTGACACTGTAGAAATTGAAGTCTGTAATAATAAGGTGGAGTGCCTGTGGATCAGAATCAAGGGGAAGGTCAACAAGGCTGATATTGTGATGGGAGTCTGTTACAGACCACCCAATCAAGATGATGAGGATGATGAGGTATTCTACAGGCAACTGGCGGATGTCTCCAAATCGTCATCCCTTGTTCTCGTGGGCGACTTTAACCTACCAGACATCTGCTGGGAACTCCACAGCACAGAGACGAAGCAGTCTAGAAGATTCCTGGAGTGTATAGAGGATAATTTCCTGCTCCAGCTAGTAAATGAGCCCACCAGGAATGGAGCCTCGCTTGACCTTCTTTTCACAAACAGAGAGGAGCTGGTGGGAGATGTGGTGGTCGGTGGTCGCCTGGGACTTAGTGACCATGAAATAATAAAGTTTTCAATATTCAGGGATACAAGGAGGGTCGTCAATAAGACCTCTACGCTGGACTTCCGAAGGGCAGATTTTGACCTCTTCAGAAGACTTGTTCGGAGTATACCCTGGGAAACAGACCTTGAAAACAGAGGGGTACAGGAGGGTTGGTCGTACTTCAAGGAACAAGTTCTGAAAGCACAGGAGCAGGCTGTCCCAGTATGCCGAAAAGCGAGCCGGCGGGGAAGACGACCGGCCTGGCTGAATTGGGAGACTCTGAAAGAAATTAGGGTTAAGAGGAGGGCCTACCATTTATGGAAAAAAGGGATAACTACTGAGGAAGAATTTAGGAATATTGTTAAGTCATGTCGAAAGAAAATCAGAGACACAAAAGCACAATGCGAACGGAATCTCGCCACCTCTGTGAAGGATAACAAAAAGTCCTTCTACAGATACATTAGCAGCAAAAGAAGGGGCAAGGAAAATATCCATTCTTTACTGGACACGAGTGGGAATATAGTTGTTAAAGATGAAGAAAAGGCTGAGGTATTTAACACCTTCTTTACCTCAGTTTTCAGCGGAAAAGACAGGTTACCCTGAAGACGGATGGCTTCTGGAGCTCAGAGAAAGTGACATGGATCTAAACAGCCCCCCTGTAATCCTGAAGGACACAGTCTGTGACCTACTGCGATGCTTGGATCCCCACAAGTCTATGGGACCAGATGGGATCCACCCAAGGGTAATGAAGGAGCTGGCAGAAGAGCTCGCCAAGCCTCTCGCTATCATCTACCAACAGTCCTGGCTCACTGGGGACATCCCAGATGATTGGAAATTGGCGAATGTCACGCCAATCCACAAAAAGGGCCGGAAAGAGGACCCAGGAAAACTACAGGCCCGTCAGCCTGACCTCAGTGCCTGGCAGAGTCATGGAACAGATCATCCTCAGTGCAATCACACAGCACCTGCAGGATGGGCAAGGGATCAGACCCAGCCAGCACGGTTTTAGGAAGGGCAGGTCATGCCTGACCAACCTGATCTCCTTTTATGATCAGGTGACCCGACTGGTGGATGAGGGGAGGGCTGTGGATGTGGTCTACCTAGACTTCAGCAAAGCCTTTGACACCGTCTCCCACAGCATCCTCCTGAAAAAGCTGTCAGCCCGCAGCTTGGACAGGAGCACCCTGTGCTGGGTTAGGAACTGGCTGGAGGGCCGGGCCCAGAGAGTGGTGCTGAACGGGGCTGCATCCAGTTGGCGGCCGGTCACTAGTGGTGTCCCCCAGGGATCAGTATTGGGCCCAGTTCTGTTCAACATCTTCATTGATGATTTAGATGAGGGGATTGAGTCCATCATCAGCAAATTCGCAGACGACACTAAGCTGGGGGGGAGTGTTGATCAACTAGAAGGCAGGAGGGCTCTGCAGAGGGACCTGGACAGACTGGAGAGTTGGGCTGATTCAACGGGATGAGGTTTAACACGGCCAAGTGCCGGGTCCTGCACTTTGGCCACAACACCCCATGCAGCGCTACAGGCTGGGGACAGAGTGGCTGGAGAGCAGCCAGGCTGAAAAGGACCTGGGAGTCTGGATCGACAAGAAGCTGAACATGAGCCAGCAGTGTGCCCAGGTGGCCAAGAAAGCCAATGGCATCCTGGCCTGTATCCGGAACAGC
This sequence comes from Calypte anna, assembly GCF_003957555.1. NCBI lineage: Eukaryota > Metazoa > Chordata > Aves > Apodiformes > Trochilidae > Calypte > Calypte anna. The sequence continues at coordinate 168,133,894 of NC_044244.1, forward strand.
ATTGCCAGCAGGTCCAAGGAAGTGATTCTGCCCCTGTACTCAGCCCTCGTGAGGCCACACCTTGAGTACTGTGTCCAGTTCTGGGCCCCCCAGTTCAGAAAGGATATCGAGGTCCTGGAGCAGGTCCAAAGGAGAGCAACCAGGCTGGTGAAGGGACTCGAGCATAGACCCTACGAGGAGAGGCTGAGAGAACTGGGGTTGTTCAGCCTAAAGAAGAGGCGGCTCAGGGGAGACCTCATCGCTCTCTACAACTACCTGAAAGGAGGGTGTAGCCAGGTGGGGGTTGGGCTCTTTTACCAAACGACTTTCAACAAGACAAGAGGGCATGGACTTAAGTTGTGCCAGGGGAAGTTTAGGTTAGATATTAGAAAGAATTTCTTTACGGAAAGAGTGATCCGTCATTGGAATGGGCTGCCCACTGAAGTGGTGGATTCTCCGTCCCTGGAGATATTTAAAAAGAGACTGGATGTGGCACTCAGTGCCATGGTCTAGCAACCGCAACGGTGGTTCAAGGGTTGGACTCGATGATCTCTGAGGTCCCTTCCAACCCAGCCAATTCTATGATTCTATGATTCTATGAATATACAAATACCATCAAACCAGTGGCATTAGCAACAACTAGAGGTTAGATCTTAGTCAACCACAAGCATGGAAAAGTCCGAGTCACTCCTTGCATTAGACTCAGCTTTGCCAGTTCCTAAGAACAGGTTTTATATCTCTCACTGGGATGCTCAAATTCTTCACTCAGTCAATAATCTGTCCTGACTTGGATCCTATTGGGCTATAAATTATTTGTGGCAGCATTTTGGGGACCCAAAGTTGTTCTGTGTCACGGTGAAATCCCTTCCTTGCTCTCTCAGGCATTCCTTGAGCCTCTGCAGAGGAAGGCCCTGTTCATTGTAGCCTGCATTAGAAAATTACTATTATTTTACTGTCATCATCTCTCCTACCATTGACTAGGTGAAAATAAAAGGTTCAAATCCATGCTTGCAGTGACACTGTCTCAGTGACCTAAGGGCACCCCAAAGCAAGAGCTGAGACCTAAGTAATCTCTCTGTACTCAGCCTATGGGTGCAAGTATCTCACTGCTCACCAGCCAAGAAAGAGCTGGCCATTCATAACCATCAGGGCAGTCAGCACAGCAGCAGAGGTTTAAGTGGTGGTAAATTAAACACAGGTTTGTTTAGAAGCTGTTATCAGATGCAATCAAGAGCTTGGAAATCTGGGCTGGCAAAGCCTGAGGAGTCTGAAGTGCTGCACACAGATGCTGATATAATGGCAGCTGCATGTTACATGCTTAGAGATTTGCTGCAGCCCTCACGTTCAGGGGTGGCAGCACCTTATATGAAATATTTACTGCTCATTGCCATGACTTGATGTACTCTAGTACTCAAGTGAGGCAGACTTACATCCAAAACTTGGGCACAGACCAACATTCTCCACCAAACTGGAAATCCGATGTCATCCAGGCTCTTTTACCAGGGTTATACTTTTCTATGAGACATTAAAAAGAGGCCTTTGAAGGGAATAAACTAGAAATCTGAACTGATGACTCCACCACTTTAGAACAGCAAATCCTGTGCTCAAAAGAAAGAAAGAAAAGATAGCTTAGGCACAATCGAAAGTAAAGGATGAAAAATAAAAGAATTCTTTAAACATAGAGGTTGCTTCAGCTTTTATTAAGCATCCAGTTGCAGAGGCTTCATTCTTAACACATATGCAGTTCTTAAATATACCCACTATTTAAATTTCACAAAAGATGGATTTGGAGTTTTGTTCACATCAAAAGAATCATAACAAAGAAACAGGAGGCTGAATTTATGATGAAGAAAAGCAGACATATTAATTTTCTTTTCCAGAGCAAAGCATCATAAGAAAACCACACTACTGCTGCTGAAGCTATTCAGTGATGAAGAGTTTAGATTAGCATGCAAACAAGAAAATGTTTGACTACATAAAAGATAACCTGAGTAACAGGACTATATTTTATGTAGAAACTAGTTATAAAACTGCTGCATAAATGATCCTCATAGGGATAATTTAAGGAAAATAATCCGAGATATTTACGTACCTGACAAACATTTAAGACTCTGGGAGATTTTTTTGCTGTTTATATGCACATCCTCTAAGCCTCCAAGGCTTGGCCAAGATATCCCAGGTCAGGCTGACCACAGCAGCCAGCCTTGGCACTGGGAGCAGGCTGGCTGTGTGAGAAGGGCTACTCAGCCCAAATGAAATATCACACTTAAAAAACCTCCCAGCACTGTGATTTGTGTGTGTTCACACAGCTCAGGTGTTACTGCAGGCTGCCATACAGACAAATCCTAAAGCTAGCAGGAAAGCTGGCCCCCAGACCAGGTAAAATAAAATTTCATCTAAGCACTGCTCTATAGGGCCAATGAAAAATGTTCAGAGCCCAAAGGATATATCCCTTGCTTCCACATTTTCTGCCCTACACCTTTCCAAAATTCTGCTTCAGTCTTACCAGCCTCCATCCTTCCCTCCTGTTGGACATCTGCCCCCTGATACACCACATCCTACCTTGTTCCAACATCCTTAGCCCAGGGCTCCATGGAATTGACAGCAGAGCCATCAAGATGCTGCTTCAGCCTAGAAGCATCACACACAGCAGGGAATTGTACATTGATCCCGTGCCTATTTATTCTTTTTTTCTGACTTTGTGATGCTGGCAAAGCATTTCTCTTGCATTTTGGGCAGCAGCACTAATACTGGATGAGCAGCAAAAGAGACACATTGCAAGAGCTTATGAGCCACAAGCATTTTGCAAGCTGGAGTTTTGCCATTGTCCCCATAAAATGAAAATGAGCCAGGTGTAGAAAAAAGCTGCAAATTCAGTTTTGGGAGAGGATTTTTTTTTCCTTGAAGAGAGATTAGAGGAGCTTGGGTTGTTTAGTCTAGCAAAATGAAGAAGTACAGCTAAGGGGAAAGGTAAAGGAGAATATGTTTGTGCTCCATTAAATATTAATTAATACTATATTAATTATTAATAACAACTATTCAAGAAAAAATGGTAATGGTGTCACAAAACAAATGAATAAAGGTTGTTCATGAATATATTTAGGCTAGGAAGGCAAATAAGGTTCCTAGTCATTTACTGGATTTGGAATCAGGCTTCCTAAAGGGAAAGTGGAAGAAAAAGCTCTCAAATGCTTGCAAAATGAAGTGACTTCATTTGAAGTCTTCATATAAAGATACCATATGTCCCTGAAATCCATGAACCAAGAGAGAGTTCAAACCTGCTCTGTTGCTCTGTGCTCTTATGGAATAGTATTTAATTTTTGTGTGAGAAGTAAGAGAGAGTAAAGAAGTCAAAGACACTTGGAACAGAAGGGAGAGGTTCACCAGAAAGATCAAAAAAGAGATAAAAAAGCAAAGTCAAGTTTTCACTAATAATTTTAAAGAGAAGTGTTAAGAAAATAAGTGTGGGTAAAGACACATGGGAAATGGACTGTTATAGTTTTAAAGAATATAAAGGCTGACTCTCAGGCTTAATCCCATTTAGAAGAAATATTTCTGTCTAATAGCAGTTTCATAAACCTCTTAGAAGTTTTAGTACAGTTCCCAGTGAGAAAAGAATCCACAGAATGAGCCAATATATGCCATTTAGGAAAGCATTAGGAAAAGGCTCATATACTCAGAAAGAGCCTGGCCATTGTAGCTACTCCATCCCCAGATACTCAGCAAGGGCCTGGCCATTGTAGCTACTCCATCCCCAGCAAGTGGTTCTTTCAAATGAGGGTGGAGATAGAATCATAGAATCAGAATCATAGAATCATAGAACTGGCTGGGTTGGAAGGGACCTCAGAGATCATCGAGTCCAACCCTTGATCCACTACCACTGCAGTTACCAGACCATGGCACTGAGTGCCACATCCAGTCTCTTTTTAAATATCTCCAGGGATGGAGAATCCACTACTTCCCTGGGCAGCCCATTCCAATGCCTGATCACCCTCTCCGTAAAGAAATTCTTTCTAATATCCAACCTAAACTTCCCCTGGCACAACTTAAGACCATGCCCTCTTGTCTTGCTGAGAGTTGCCTGGGAAAGGAGACCAACCCCCCCCTGGCTACCCCCTCGTTTCAGGGAGTTGTAGAGAGTGATGAGGTCTCCCCTGAGCCTCCTCTTCTCCAGGCTGAACAGCCCCAGCTCCCTCAGCCTCTCCTCATAGGATCTGTGCTTGAGTCCCTTCACCAGCCTGGTTGCCCTCCTTTGGACCTGCTCCAGCACCTCAATATCCTTCCTGAACTGAGGGGCCCAGAACTGGACACAGGACTCCAGGTGTGGCCTCACCAGTGCTGAGTACAGGGGCAGAATCCCTTCCCTGGACCTGCTGGCCACGCTGTTCCTGATACAGGCCAGGATGCCATTGGCCTTCTTGACCACCTGGGCACACTGCTGGCTCATGTTCAGCTTCCTGTCAATCCAGACTCCCAGGTCCCTTTCTGCCTGGCTGCTCTCCAACCGCTCTGTGCCCAGCCTGGAGCTCCCCATGGGGTTGTTGTGGCCAAAGTGCAGGACCCGGCACTTGGCCTTGCTGAACCTCATCCCCTTGGAATCAGCCCAACTCTCCAGTCTGCCCAGGTCCCTCTGATGCACCACTTCACACTCCAGAATACTTTCTGCCCACAACCTCCCTCCCCTTCAACTGCATTTGCTTTCCGCTTCAGCAAGCGACTACAAATCACACATAAAATTTAAATGTACTACAGAACTCCACAAACAAATCCCAGCTTCCCAGGTTAGCCATGCTGATCCCTCACTGTTCACTTGTTACGACTTAAATTCAGTTCAGTCACCCCATTTTCAAGGCAGTTGAATAACCAAGAGAATTTCTACTCTTTTTTAATTCTTTTTTTTTCCCTCCTTACTAAACCTATTTAGGTTTTTCCATATTTTCTTTGCTCTACAAAATTTAAAATAGTCATACAGGGTCACCAGCTGGGATTAGCAAGATACTAGCCTTGCCTGGCAAAGCAGAACTGGCAGTCTCTCCACCCCCCAGTACTGTGCCTGATGCCCACCAATTTCAGCTGCTCTAACTTGAAGTTTTATGGGGCAACCGTATGAAACATTAGATAAGAAAAAAAATAATAATTTGAAAGGAAAATGCTAGAAAATGCACAAACTAGTCTATATTCATCATTCTCAAGAAGAGATCAGTTTTTGGTTTCCATGTGTTCTGTGTATGGGTCCTATAGGAGTATTACTAGAACCAAGAAAAAACTAACTCCTGTTTCTAACTCAGCATCACTGTACTGGGATTTCTTACCAAATGAGGTGGTGGTTGTACAAAGCAAATGCAGCAAGTTGCTAAACTCTGCTTACAAACCTTTTCTCCACAAAACCCACAGGTGTATCCTGAGCTGGGCAGAGTCAGCAGGCAGGATAGAAATCCAGTGGTCTGTAGAGGAGCCTTCATATATTTTGATCAATTGTACTAACATGGAATAGTCTAGTGATTAAACAATTAGACTAAATAATTAGATTAAATGTCTCAACCCAATCAACACTTGCTCCTGTTGAAGTCCAATTTCTTGACAAACAGGCCAGGGTTAGGAAGGGTTTTTCACCTTGTGAAGGGAATGGATATGATGACAACAGTTCTACTCCATTAGCAGGGGATGTGCAACTTGTTTTTAGAACTATTTTCATTTATTTGCTTGTTTTAATTATCCCCCCTCAGATGTCTGATTGTGATTTAAGGCCAAGTTACCCAGATATTAATACAATGATCATGTTCTGCCATCATATAGTTATCATATATTATAGTACTGGGAACGAACTGAGACATTAAAGAGGAAAAGAAAGAGCAGGTGCAGAGGGACAAATGAATCAGGTCATGGCAATATGAGGTGCTGAGCACCTTACAAGCCCCCATGACCAACTAACTGGGAGCAGAGGCAGCTCACCTGATCAGTATCTACCCTAAATCAGAAAGGTTTTCCTTTATCCACCTTTATTTATGCACCTACCAGATAATTCTGACAGCCTATAGAAGGAACGTGGCTCTCCTGTATTTACAAACCCTAAATTAAATTAAATTAAAGTACTGCATTCCAAAAGAGTTTCCAATCAGAAATGAATGTAACTGCACACAGGCTGCTGTTTGTTTATAAATGACTAAAATACCAAAGTAATCTCAGGAAGTCCTCTGGAAAATGGGATTTATAATGGAAAATATTTGCTGACACATAGAAAAATGAGAGTACACTTTGCTTTCCCATTTTTCTTTTATGGTGCTTGACAAATTGACACACAATTATTAATTATGGGCACTGAGCACCACATGATTATGCATAAAATATTCCAGCTGATTGGAGCATAAGTCCAGCAGTATTTGCAGGAAATTAAGTAGCATTCTTACAGATACTGAAGCCTAAAAATTTGGAATCATGACATAATTATATTTCTGAAGCAGGTATTCAAAATGTTCTTAATTTTTAGTAAGCATTTACCTATGTAGCAACCTGAGAGGGTCCTCTGGAGAAATGCTTTGAATGTAGACTTGAACAGCCACTGTGTGACACAACTCTGCAGATTACTGAAGAGTATTCAAGAATCTAATCTTTGACATTTATTTGTGGGGTTTTTTTTCTAAATTTTTCTCTAAAATGGAAAAATGTTTTCACTTTGGAGGTTGCAAAACATCAGGAGAACACCTATCTGTTTATGATGAAACTGCTGCAATGGCACAGTAACCAGAAATGGAGAAGGTGAGACACAATTATAATTTTTTCTCCTAGTTAAGAGCTATGTCAATGTGTGCATGATCTTCTCTTCTTCAGAGGAACTGAGATGGACTTTATGTCCTCCCCCTGGATGGGTCCAGTCTGTGTGCTGGCACCATTTGCTCCCAAGTTGCATAAGGCTGAAGATGCTGAACCATGGGCATGATGCTGAGCAGGCAGGGAGCCCATCTCCACCTCCTCTGCTCTACATGCCATGAGCAGCATAGTTCAAAAGAGGGAGAGTTTAAATCCATTGCACACACAAAGACATAAAAAATTTCACTGACTGGAGACAAGCTCCCCAAAACAAAATACCATGATGCCATTGAAGAGACAGAAACAGGAACAGGGTTTTTAAAAAGGAAAAACAGTGATTAAACCCTAGACACATTTTAAAAAGAAAAAAAAATAAATAAAATTTATATTTCAACCTTAAGGAAAAGTGTCTTCTTGAAATGCAAATCAAAAATGGAAAAAAAAAGTAATTAAATGTATAACTTAAGAGATTTAGTTTCCCCACGACATCCCATTTGTTCCAAATAATTGGAATATAGGCTGTAATCACTTGAAATCACAAGTTTTCTAGGTTTATTCAAATAACAGAGATAACTGCACCTGTCCATTCCAGAAGGCTGTTGCTGAAATTTTTCACTGCCCTCCAAAGCCTTGTGCTGTAAGCAGTATTCCTCCAGAAATATGCACACTGCCTTGTTTGTCTGAGCTTGCTCAGCTCTGAGAAGTGACTCTGCTAACAAAACATTGTTAAAAAGAACAAATACAGATAAGCTGCTCAACACAGTCAAGGGCCTTATATTCAATGCAGTAGGTATTTCTAGTTCAGGCTGAAGATGTAATTCAACAGCTCGAAGATAAACTATAGCAGGGAGACAAATATTTTAATATTCAACTGTAGATAATACTCCTTGTAGGTCCTGAACTCATTCTGCCTTGAGACAGCTCCAAAGAATCTTTGCCAGGTTCCCTCCACACCCTGTGCTGCCTGCACTAAGGGTCAGCTCCTGCTGAAGCATGGAGACTGTCAATGGACACTGAGAGATGCTGGGAGATGGTCAGGTTATGAAAGCAACTGGAAATCCTCCAAAATAAACCCTATAGGCACAAAGGTACCTCCACTCTATACTTTTTCCTTTCTCCAGAGGAAAGGAAATACTTTTATATACTTATTATAATATACTTTTCCTTTCCCCTTTCCCATCACACTGCTGATAAAGGATTTCATGTTTCCAGGTGCTCAGCACCCACAAACCTGACTGAGTTTTCAAGAGAGCTCAGTTCCTCCCTTGGTGCACTTTCCAAGGGAAAAAAAGCCTCTTTCAAAACACCAGAGCTGCCCACAACATATTTATAGAGAGGATTTCTGGATAACTTAACCCTTCTCACCTCATCCTTTTGAAACCTGACTGTGCACTCAGGACTTGGGCTGGAATTTGAACCTTTCTGAAAAATGGCTTCTGATGAGACCCAAGGGGCATGTTTGAAAAAAAAGCAGGTAATCAAACATTTCCTAGTTGAAGTCAGCACTGGCATCTATTTCAGTGGAGGTCATATGGAAAGCAATGGACTTTTGAGATGGGAAAAAAAATAATTCTACTTTCCAAAGAGTTTGATTACAGCTACCTGTAGAATCGTCAAAACACAGGATACTTTGAGTTGGGAGGGACCTTAAAGATAATCCAGTTCCAACTCCCCTGCCATGGGTGGGGACACCTTCTATATTGTAAGGAGAACATGCAAAATGGACACAGGGTGGGAAGAGAAGGTGCAAGGAAGAAGACCTTCTATGCTTGTGGGAAGCTTGGCAGGAAAAAGGAAGAAGGATGAAGAGCAGAGACAGAATGAGAAATGTGTGAAGACACATGACTGATGATCAGAACATGGGTTTTGGTCAATAGGTCAGAAAAAGTATTTCATGCCAATGCCTTATTTTTTTCCAGCTATAGTTGAAAACTATTTTGATTACAAAAATAAATAGGCTTGTAAAACATGTTCAGACTGCAGCCAGTTTACATTACTGTATGGCTCACCCATCCAGGGTCATAAAGGCAGGTGTTAATGAGGGCTTTGCAAAATTCAGTGTCAACTTTTGAGCACAGGTTCAGAGGGAATCAGGCTCAGGAATGACCTGGACACAGTGTGTGAATAGCTGCCCAGTGGGCACTTCCACTCTGTCCTGCAGAAAGAAGAATTAAATTCTGGTAACATTTAATCCATCAAATTCACTTTGTTAGAGTAAGATTTTTTTTAATCTTCTTATATTTCTAAATGGATGTACACAACTGAAGGAATTCTCAGCATGAAATACAAATATTTATAGACAAAAGTCATGCTGTCTTCAATCTCAGTTAATTTTTCACTGCAATTTGTACAAACTGTGAGAAACATTCTTGTAGCAAACTCAGAAGCTATTTTTTCTGTAGCCAGTTCAACATAGCTTCGTTTTCTCTCATCCTACAGGGCTGGATTAAAACAAAATCCATCATTCCTCCATCTGCTGCAAGAGTAAAGAAATAAACCCTCCAAAATCCATCACTCCTCAGACAAATTTCTGTGATTCCTCTTCAACATGAGGGATCTCTTATTTTGGAACTTGAAGACTTCTTCTTCCCCCAGCTAATGTGCAGAGCTTTTCAGCCCTAGCCTGCACTGCAGACCCTCAGGGTCTGAAGCCAAGGAGAAGACTTCTTTTTAGCTCAGTTCTGCTGGTCAGTCATGTAGACATGAGAGGAATAATTGCTCTATGTGCAGAGGAAATCTCAGTAAATTGAAAGTAAAATAGATTAAGCGCAGGAAAAGAAAAAAAAAAAAAGACCATTACAGAAGAGAATTTCACTTTTCTTTCCAGCCTACTGGATAAAATATCTCTTCATAAGCTTGTTAGCTTGTTTTTGTATTTTAGCCTCTTTCCTCCTAAGGTTAACTATGTCCTTCCTACATGAGGCAATACCTCAGCATCTCATGTATTTATTTCCTCCTGTTGCTTTCCAGACTGTCTCAAATGAACATCTATCATCCTAAGATCCACACATGCTTTGGTCCATCATGGGAAACAACATTTATGAAAGACACTGTGGCTTTCTACCATGAAAACGTCTACAGAACTACATACAGTGGAATTACGACCTCTATAAAGAAAGGAAAAAAAAAAATAACCCAGACAGGATATGAGGAACATCTGTTTATATGAACACCCTTAGGATCTGCAGTCTGAGAATGAGAACTCACAATATATAGCAGACAAAAAGGTAGGCACATGGAGCACAGATGAAGAAATGAGACCTGGAAGGGAACATTTTTAAATAAATTGTTTCATCTCAGACCCGAATTAAACCAAGATGATCGCTTTAAGTTAATATAGCAACATCATGGAAATATGATTCATCCTTTAATTGCCATAATATTATCATTTACAAAAACTACAAATGATTGGTAAATCGGATTTTGTGTACATCCTGAACAAGCCAATTAGTACAGAGACTATAATCTCCTGCAATCACTCTCTAGCCAATTGCTTCCCATCATTTTTTCCATAAAAATCATCTGTTCCCATGCTTCTTAATGAAGCAGGTAACAAGTTTTGCATGTCAGTAATTTGATTCCTTCAGCTAGAAAAGTTTACACATTCCAGTTCATCCAATCTTCTGCTGATTTACTTCTCTGCACATCAAAATATAAATTTTACTACACCATGTTTATTGCTAGGAGAATAAGCACTTAATATGCATATGGCATTTAGACTCGAGTGAGAAGTATAACACTGTTTACAGACAGTATCAGTAAAATCCTCTTGTTTTTAACTTTAGAACTGCTGTAAGGCTCAATCATTACACTTGCTATCATCACAGACTAAGATGGCTAAATCCCTAATAGAAATTGTCAGAATAGCCAACTTCCTCCAAACATTTTCTGAAAGCAAGGAAATAAATTTATTTTGACCGTTTTGCTGATTTCTTTCCAGTCTGCTTCGCATTGCCCAGATCTTTAAAAAACAATTATGTGGCTGGAATTCTAAAATGATTCTGCAGAAGTCTTACAGAAAACGCATTTTGATTTTTGTACATTAATTTATCCCAGAGGTCACTAAATCCCATCCAGCTCCAAGTGAAACCTCTACCACATATCCAATTAAAAAAAGCAAAATCAATATGCTTTGAATATCTGGTTGGGTAAGGGATTGAAATCCAGGAGAAATGCAGTAAGCAAATAAATCTGTTTATTTATGTTTCCGGGTGTCAAACTCCTAAAAACAAACAGCACTGCTGAAATTGTGATCTGTTCACAGATAAATGACAAAGAAATGGGGCCAACCTAATAAATTATTTGTTCACTGCATATAATTTGCCCTCTACTGCCGTGTCCTCAAGCAAATATCCCATTGCTTTCAGTCCATGGAACAGCTGTTGAACTGCCTCCTGGCTCTTTGCCGGAAGTTTGCTTGAACAAGGAGCAAGAATTAAGGACAAATTTCAACACATGAGGAAAAGAAGTAAGAGCTCTGCTCTTTAAAGAATTCTGGACTCATTTTAATAAGCTACAATAAGTTGCTTTTTCTTTGCATGGTGAATCTTCAATTTCTGGAGTGCCCCGTTTAGCATTATTATTAAAATAGACTTTATGGCTTTTAATTGTTTTCCTTATCAGTCCCAGAAAAACAGGTTTTTAATAAACTGGGAATGGACTAACTCATTCTGCTAATTTCAAACCCATGCTTTGCAGAGTAGAACTCAAACAATTTGGCTTCTTTCAGCTGAGGCAGGAATGAGGGAAACAGAAGAGAGAAGGAAAAAAAAAAAAGAAAAGAAAAAAAAAAAGAACCCATTAACCCATTCTTACCAAAAATTTAAACTGCTTGCAAGGGGGACAAAACTGTACCACCTTCTTCATCTATGTCTCAGAGACATTTGGGACTACAGGTGTATTCCTAGAAGATGCAAGAGCACCAGCAAAGCAGGGAGGTTGGTGGCAGCTGCCTGCCTTGCACCAGTCAGCCCTGTGAGATGCTGGAGAGGGACCAGCAACCATTGAGGAGGGCTTGGGGTGCTTTTGGATAAGAATGGGAGTTTGGTCCTTACAATCATGTCACATCCACCTCCTCCCCCGTCCATGGCCTGCAGTGTCAGCAAGGAGGTAAACTCAGCTCTACACTGGTTTTCCTCCCCAGCTGCAAGTAATTTCTGCAGCCCAGGACCTCACCACTGGGTCATGTACCTTCAGCCACACACCTGCTCTCAGCATTTTGGAGTAAACCAGTAAGACCACAAGGATCCAGGCTTTGCCAAGCCTTACCTTGTGTTATTCAAGCTTGTCAGCAGGATCCGTGTCTGCAGTCACGCTCCAGCTCCATGCAATCAGCTGTATAATGGCCAATTCCTGCTTTGAAAGACCCACTGATTGATATATTATCAGGGCCCAAGCTGACAGGATTTTGATGAGAGAGGAGATGACAGTGGAGAGCACAGCTTGCTGAACGTAGTTCTGAAAAGCCACTGCAAGAACCAGAGCACAGCAGAATGGTCCGGCCTCCAAGCACCCAGTGAGCAGACCCTGGAAAGGTCTAGTGAGTAGGAGTTGCAATTCTGCCAACCTGGGCTTTTAGAACACCCCTGTATTGCCTAGGCAATGGTGATAAATGGCTTTTTCTGCAGCAATTGCCCTTAACCTTCTCATTCATTACAAAAAAAAAAAAAATCACATCATAATACACAGATTTCTAAATACACAGGAAAGGTCACACTCTGCCAGCCCTTTCCCTTGCACTGCAGGTTTTAAATGTGCCTACCTGGGACTGGATGGCCCTTGTCAAGACAGTTAAGAGCCTTTTTTAACACAGTTACAATTTTACCCAGCAATTTCAACTCAGTTTTGAAAGTATGGAGTGCAGGCTCCAGCCTTTGCTTACCAAGGTAATAAACCAGTTGAAGACTGGAGACCACAGAGTTCTCTGGATATTTAGGACATCTGGGATGCTTCTACCTATTCCAGCAGATTTTAAATAAATACATAAAAGCCCAGGGTTATTACCAATGAGGTGTTTCTGGGCTCTAAACCCTTCAGTGTGATTTATCATGTTTTGTTGGGTTATGAGGGTGGACTCAAAAGATAAGGACTGTGGAATCTGGCAGTCTTCTGGGTTTTGCAGGTTTTTTCTTTTTTGGTTTGGTTTGGTTTAAGTCATGCTTGGCTTGGTTTATACTTGCTTCCTTCAGCTTGGAAAGTGACCTTCATCTAGGGACATACTAGCACCTTTATAAAGAGTATCTGGACTGGGTTCACTTTTTTTGACAGAGTTCAACTCCTCTGAGGAGTCAGCTTTTTATCCTGGGTTGTCAGTGTTGGTGTTTGAGGGACAGTGGGATGGACTCACCATGCCAAGTCCTGCTGGGACTCCAGCTAGTAGACACCAGGCAATATACTGGTGTAATTTAAAAGATACTTTCAGGCTCAGTTCCAGCAGACACCAATTAATTCTCCCAGAGCAACTCCAAACTGAGACAGTACATCAGTTCCCAAATGGACTTAGGATGCTGGGCTTTACCTAAGAGCTTTACCCACTCTTTCCATTCTTTCCTGTTAACACAGTATCAAAGCCAACCAAAATATCAAAAGCAGTACAACAAATACACATTTAACCAAGAGCAGCATAGCAAATAAATGACATTAATCTGGTCATCAGAATGCATGCATGTGTAGACCAACAGTATATATTTATTTTTGCTAGCTTGCTAAATGAAATGTCATAGGAAAAGCCTAGCAGAATGAAATTTATTTTTCCCTGACATGTATAGCTATCAGAATTTAAAGCAAATAATCCCACTTTGTTAGATCTAACTCTTACATTGGGAATGATACATTGCAAAGAATTTATCAGACTTCATCCTCTGTTTGGTTTGGTTTTCCTTTGTCTTTTTTTTTTTTTTTCTGTAAGACTTAAGGCAAAACAAAATGCTGCTGGATCTTATCTTTAAAAAAAATGAAAAGTCAAGGTTGGGAGCAAAGTCCCCATCTATTCCCAAAGTTTTAGAAATGCAGGGCAAAAACTAAATGTAAAAAAAGAAACAATATCCTGAAGCAGAAACACTAAACATCTTCTTTGTAAAATGCTAACCTTAGAAAGAGCTAATGTGTCTTTGCTTTTAAAGCAAAAAGCCCTGCACTGGCTACATGTGAATCTCATTATAATCCATTTATGTTATCAGCTGAAATTGCATCACCACTGTGGAATGCACAGCTCAGGGATTAGAAGAAGCTTTCCCTGTGTGCTTCTTATATGACAAACACTCTGCTAAGTATTAATGAGAAAAATTTATTTGATGGCTATTTGGTGGCCTCTGACATGTACTTGTACCACGGACACAAGTTACAGATGAAGAACTGAACAGCCAAGGGATCCGATGATCATCTCATCTTAGAGGCAATTCCCTGTACAAGTTTTTAACACAATGCTGAGCAAATGATGAATGGCATCACCCCCACAGGGCTACAGCACACAGCCCAACAAATTATCCATTACCAGGATTTCCTTGCTTTGGTAAAGTCTCCCAGTCGGCTCGCATGAGACAGGGAAACTGGTTCATCCAAGGCCTGAAAAGCAGATGACATCTGTGATCCCCCTCATCACTGCAAACATCCTTTCCCTAAGTCACCAACAAATGTTGGCAGTGTCACAGCAGATTAAATTCAGTTTAAATGTCACTGATGACATTTCTCATGCTGCTGCATCCCTCTGCTCGCTTTGAAAGATATTAGAGCACAAGCTTTATTGCAGCTCCCTAGAAACTGTACTTAAAGTACCAAGGTTAATTCTAAGTTATAAGACTCCTGTAAAACATAATCCATGGCAGATGTAACAAAGAACTTTTAAAGGGTGTTTTTTCCCTGTAATCCACTGTCTTACTCACTTTTCCAAAGTTTCTACCTTTGTTTATATACGTGTGTCACATGTGCAGTAAGGCTCATTCCTGTGCCTCTCTAAATAAACCCAAATATTAATCCATGGCTATATTTATGCTTCCTGGTGCATCTCTTCCTTGCTAGAGGATGATCAGCATTTCAGCTGGTGTGTGTAGGGGGGATAAAGCTCATTCCTGTGCACCTAGAAATCAAATTACTTAAAGTCATCTGCAGAACTCCTGCTTCCATTGGGATTGGGTTTTTCCTGCCTCCAAAGCACTGTGCCACTCACATGGAACCACAACAAATCAGTCTCAGGAATGGGCATGTGATATATTTTAATGAGATAAGTGACTTGGAAAAAAGACTTGGAGCCAAATTACAGTGAGCATCTACTGGAAAATAGTGACTATGTATATGTATTTGCCTCCTCCAAGCCTCCTCTCAGATTAGCATTTTACAAGATTGTGATCAGTTTTTCAGCCTTTGGCAGTATTTTTTGTTGATTTTGTTGAGATGAGCTTGTTTGGGTTTTGTTTTTTAATTTCCTGCACACGGTTCTTCAACTGGCCAAATTCTGTTTTCTTTCAGATTTTGAAAACATCCCTTATTTTTCAGTTTTCCTCAGTATTTACAAGTGCCACATTCGTGACTTCAGCATCAAGAGAAACAAAGGGAATGTGCAGGAAACAGTGAGATCTGAGAAGCTGCCAAACACTAGGAACAGGAAACTAAATATTCATGTGCACCCAGGCCAAAGAGCCCAAAGGGAAAAGAATTAGGAAGGAGTAATCCTCTTAGAGATTTAGGTTTTTTTCTCAGTTGTTTTGATTTATTTTTGTTTTTTCTTTCTTTTTGTTTTTTTGGGTTGTTTGTTTGTTTGGGGGTTTGGTGTTTTTGTTTGTTTGTTTGTTGGTTGTTTGTTTTGGTTTGGTTTTCTGGGGGGTGGGTCCACCAAAGAGATGTGGAGCACACAAGCAGAGGACTAGTGAAATCCAGTGGTGGTAACATCTCTACTCATAATAGCCCTTTTGAATAGAGTTAGCCCACCCTGAGCCTACATCACCTTCACACTTCAAGTTTCTGAGCTGTCTGTAGTAAATCTACCGCAGAATGATCTCTACAAGCTGAGCTCAGAGCACTCTCTGCTCTGCTTTTCAGACATACCCAGGATGCTGCAGACTCCTTCTGATTAACATCTCTCAGGTGCACCTCTTACTCCCATCCATGCTGTTAAATTCTTATCTAGGCTCTCATCACTTCATGTCTCAATTACTGCAACATCTTTTTTCCTGGCCACTGACCAACTCAGCCTTTCCCTGATGGTGTATTGATCCAAAATGCTGCTCAGAGATGGTTCCCTGCCCTCACATTTGCCTTCCTCTGCACTCATCTTCCTAGCTCCTTTTCTGTGTCATACCAATCAACTGGTCTCCACTTTCAAGGCCTCTTCCACCTTATTGCTCACCTTATTCAGCATCCAAAGGTCAACTTGCACACTTGAATAGTCCACAGTCCCTGCTTCCACTCATCACTTGCCAACTTTGCAATTAGGTGTCTTTGAAGTGTCTCTTAAGGCTCTTTGTCATGTTTGTGAGAAAGCCTCTGTAAAACTGCAACACTACTTTGTTACAGCCCCTCAGCCTCTCTTCAGATGTACCTTCTAGCCAACAAAAACATAAAATAAAAAAAATCTTGCCAACAGTTATGCTGCAGCTGGCCTCAAGTGGCTGTCTCTGACATCCTTCTGCTAAGGCTAAGATTACAAGGAAGGATGAGAAAACTCCAGAAACAGCACATGAAGTCTGTTCCCAAAGAAACCAGGGACAGGTTGAGGTATGTTTACCCAGAAAATTGAGTCTCAACATGGAGCTTTTCTTAAGTTCTTTCATATGGTTACCAATATTTCATTCTCTATTTGGGTATCATCTACTGGCATCGTTTCCTTGCCTATGCCTGAGATCCTACAATAACATAGCAGACAACACCTAGCAGATCTCTAATGAGTAGTAATACAAGAAGCTAATAAGGAAAGTTGCCAGCCAAGGAGGAGTGGAATGTAATATAATAGATGAAAAATGGGCAGGAGACAGGAAAAAAAATGTTTAATTGCTAGCTTCCATCTTGGAGTGTGGGAGATAACAAGTTTTTTGAGATATCATCTTTCCTGTCCTATGACATTCCATAAATATATGACAGAATAGGAAAGCACGTGTGGGGTGAGGACTGTAAGATAATGAAAGTTGCAGATAACTTGAATTTATCATCTGAGAGGTTTTGATAAACTTTAGAGTGATGTAATTAAGGTAACATAATAATAAAAAAAATGTTGATTCTACGGAATTCTGAGCAACATGTAGTGAAGGACACAGTGGGAGTGTTAGCACCCATTACATGGTTCAGCATTTCAGACCAAAGAAAGTGGTTGTTCCCTTCAACTCAACCTTCATGTGGCCACATCTGGGATCATAGAATCATAGAATCATAGAACTGGCTGGGTTGGAAGGGACCTCAGAGATCATCGAGTCCAACCCTTGAACCACCGGAGCAGTTGCTAGACTATGGCACTGAGTGCCACATCCAGTCTCTTTTTAAATATCTCCAGGGATGGAGAATCCACTACTTCCCTGGGCAGCCCATTCCAATGTCTGATCACCCTCTCAGTAAAGAAATTCTTTCTAATATCCAACCTAAACTTCCCCTGGCACAACTTAAGACCGTGCCCTCTTGTCTTGCTGAGAGTTGCCTGGGAAAAGAGACCAACCCCCCCCTGGCTACCCCCTCCTTTCAGGGAGTTGTAGAGAGTGATGAGGTCTCCTCTGAGCCGCCTCTTCTTTAGGCTGAACAGCCCCAGCTCCCTCAGCCTCTCCTCATAGGGTCTGTGCTCGAGTCCCTTCACCAGCCTGGTTGCCCTCCTTTGGACCTGCTCCAGCACCTCAATATCCTTCCTGAACTGAGGGGCCCAGAACTGGACACAGGACTCAAGGTGTGGCCTCACCAGCGCTGAGTAGAGGGGCAGAATCACTTCCCTGGACCTGCTGGCCACGCTGTTCCTGATACAGGCCAGGATGCCATTGGCCTTCTTGGCTACCTGGGCACACTGCTGGCTCAGCTTCCTGTCAATCCAGACTCCCAGGTCCCTTTCTGCCTGGCTGCTCTCAGCTACTCTGTGCCCAGCCTGGAGCTCCCCATGGGGTTGTTGTGGCCAAAGTGCAGGATCCGGCACTTGGCCGTGTTAAACCTCATCTCATTGGAATCAGCCCAACTCTGTCCAGGTGCCTCTGCAGATCCCTCCTGCCTTCCAGCTGATCGACACTCATGGATGATGTGTCCAGCTTTGTGCCTCCCAGTAAAAGAAAGATATTGGCAAACTGGAGTGAGTCCATCAGAGAGCAAGTGACAGTGGGAAGTGGAGTACATGCCACATATGGAGAGGTTGAAGGAACCAGGTTAGAGCAAGGGTAAAGCCAGACCCTCCTTGGTGTGTGCAATGAAAGGACAAAAATCATCAATCACAAGTCGTACCCAGGGAAATTCCAGATGAACACAGAAAATTTTCTCACTCATGGAGCACTGGCACAGGGGTTCAGAAAGGCTGTAACATCAAAATCCTTGGAGAGTTTTGGAATTCCATGGAACACAACACTGAGGGTCTGAAATAAATTAGAGTCTGGCTTGCATTGAGTGAGGTATTGGACTGGATTTTCAAGAGGTGCCTTCCCATGGCAGTTACACCATGGGTCTCTGTACCAGTCCAGACAGGTAAATGTAAATCTTTGCCATAAAGAGTTAAAATGAAAAGAGTAAAAAAATACTTTAGATAGATATGTCTAAAGTGTCCAGTGTATCTAACCATGTCCAATTTTGGGCTTCCCTGAGCAAGAGAGACATGGACTTTGTGTAGTGTGTCCAGAGAATGTCCACAAGGATGATGAAGGAACTGGAGCAGCTGGGCTGTGAAGAGAGGAGAGGCTCCTGCTGAGCCTGGAGAAGTGAAGGGAGATATTATCTCAGTGGATAATATCTGAGGCAGGTAAAGAAAATGGAGGCAGGCTTCTGAGTGGCACCCAGGAACAGAGAAGCACAATCTGAAATTCTCTCTAAACTTAAGAAAAAGCTTTCTGTGCTGTCTGGGTGGTTGAATACTGGCACACATTGCCCAGAGAGTTGTGAAGTCTCCATCCTTGGAGGTATTCAAAATTTGCCTGGACACAGACCTAACTAAGCAACCTGCTGTAGCTGAACCTGCTTTGAGTATGGGATCTGGATTAGATGATCTTCAGAGGTGTTTCCAGCCTCAACCCTTCTGTTACCTTGTGCTTTTGTGATTTGGTATATATTAGAGAATGAAACTATGAAGATTATACAACTACAACAGATTTTGAAACATGAATATATAAAACCTTGTGCTTCCTGGATCTAAGGTGAAATCTAACAGGAAATTTCTTAGTTGCTTTATGACTTACTTCACCCTTTTTCTCAGACACTTTTACAGTCAGGACAGAACTCTAGGACACCCATATTATGTGTCGGTTCCTGTGATTCTACAAAACTCCCTTCCTTTTTTCCTCTTCAGTCAGTATGGGGTTCAGCTTGGGCAGGCAGACATCTGGGATCCAGAAAGATTTCCCACCAGCAGGATTCCCAAAAATGTAGACAACATAATAACAGAGAACCTTTCATCTTCCATTCAGAGTCATGCAACTTTCTGCCTCTCCCATCCCTTTCACAGCAATTGCTCAGCCAGTAAAAATAGCATTCAGAGAATAAAGTAAGTTCAAAGAAATATATAGTTGCAAATTCGAGGTTGGGACAGTGTTTTCAGCCATCTCTCCCTCTTCTCCTACAAAGTGCTTTGTGTACCAGGAAAAAAAAAACCAAACAAAACAGCAAGATTGAGCATGTCCGAGTTAGTAGATGATGATAGGAAATACCATCTTATCTTTTGCTTTACAGCAACACACATTACAAATTGTCTGGCAGCTATTCACTCATTTACTCACTCTGTAAATAACTATTCAGTAAAATCTGATGGAATGATGCAAGTCACCAAAGCCTCACTGGGATTTTCTGCACACAACTGCCAGGCTGGAAAATCAGTGAGTCTGAAGGGCAAATTGCACACCTGTGGGCAAAGGCTGGTGGGTTCTCCTAAAGATCTGATGAGCTTTGGTTAAGTAAAATTTGCTTGTTTCATTCATGTGCTTCACTATTATTACTACTATTATTATTATTAATAATAATTATTATGTCCCTCCAAGTGTCTGGTGCATCTGCTGACATAGAAACCAGCTCTGCAGCTCCTGGGGCATCCTGAGGTAGACAAGCAGGCCAGGACTGCACCCAGGGAGGGATGTGAGGCTCCTCTCCTAAAACCTTGGCTCTGCTCCAGACCTGCAAGAGCTCCTTGCCAGTCACTGGGAATGCTGATGTCTCCTGAGACTGTGAGAGAACCTCTGCCTTTTTCCTGTCTTTCATACAGAGAAGTCATTTGTCCCAAAGCCCAGAACCTGGGGCAACCTCTGGTGTATTCTGTTCTATTAGAGAATGTGTTAATTACAGTAATAATGCAACTAATATGGCTTAGAGCAGCAAGTCTCAAACAGTGCTTACGATTTCCAGCTTTCCCTTTGTATGCTGCCTAGACAGGCAGTTGATTAGAAATCAGCAGAAATTTAGGTATTCATGTATTTAATTTTTTGTTAAGTGGCCATTTCCATTTCATGTGTCTGCAATTTTTTTTCTCTTTTGCAGAAATCTGCTTTCTCTGCCTGGAAAAGGGGATAAGGTAATCTGACACCTGCAATTTTCTGTGTTTACTGAAGCACTGCAGATTGTGTCATAATTACATATTATTTTCTAATTATGAAATCAAAATTTGGGAACAGACCTTTTATGACAGGGCTGAAAAACAACAGGGTGTGCGAAGTTGTCTGATACCTTTTAAAACAAGAACGGAGTGGGTCCCTCTTTCTTAAATCACTGTTCTGTGTTGCTGGAGATGAAATCTACTGCCTTTTCTGCCTGCAGATCTCACCTTCAAAAAACAATTTCTTTGTCAAGTTTTTTCTCACTTTTCCCCTCTCATCTGCTTTTCTCCCTAACCAGAGGAAGAGGCAGAAGACAGTTATTACAGCTGTAGCAATGAGAAAGCAATTGTGCCTGTAACCACTGTCAGCAACTACAAAGCCCCACTGCTGTAGAAAAAAACAGGACTAAGAATAGATCTCATGCTGGAAAATTAAGGATTGCCATCATGATCTCTTGCACTTCCCTGTCTGAGGCAGGGACTTGGAAAGCATACACTTGACACTATGTTTCTTGGTGGTTGAAAGAGTAAGAACTGACAAGAAACTACAAGAGTCTAGAATTAATGTCCAAGCAGTGCAAGGGGGTGAAGAGAGGCTAAGAATGAGAAAAGGAGCAATTCAGACATTCAGGAAAGGATAACTCCCCCAGCAGAACCATATATTTCTTAACCACTGACATCCATTGACTGCCTTCTTTTCAGCCTATAAATCTTGCCAACTACCCTGACCTACTGAGACCTTTGTTGGAAATACAGTAATTTAATTCAGACATAATCCATTCTTTAATGATAGAGCATGCAGAAAAAGCTTACATGGGCTTGCCTGTACATGTAATTAGTAGATCAGAAGAAGAAAACAATTAATTTTTCTCTGACCACTTTGAGGAAATAAATGTTTACTTAATCCAAATTAAAAGATTCCTCTTTTAAAATTATTTTGTTCCTTCTTCTAGCCCAAACACTGGCATATGATTACATCTGGGCAAGAAGCAGTATTCATAGACCACAAAAGTCTGGTAATTAGAAGGGAACCTAAGGAATCTGCAGTGGGGTGAAACTACTGATTTCTGACATTGAAGATTTTTGTGAAGGAGCTTTTGTTGAAGTCTGCAACCTGCCCCCCACCATCACACCTCTCAGGTGAGTGGTGAGCACCTAAGCACAAATCAGCCAGAGTTCCCAGGACAGGCATTAACTCCTGGGTTGTGACCAGATATTCCACCCTGGTTGATATAGATCTTTCCATAATGGAAATTTTATGGCATCTGCAATGTTTTTCCATCCCCATTTCCTTTCCTCTGAGAAAAACATCTGTTCCTAACAAATTGAGATGTGAATGCAGCTCCCATCTGGCCAAGAGGACTGGGCAGCTGCGATTACATCAGGCAATATGAGACTGTCCTCCACACCGGATGATGCTGAATGGAGATGCAGGAGGAGACAAAGTCCTTCTAGAACCCTATAAATACATGTCAAAACCAATAGTAGTAAGTAGTAAGAATTTTATCTGACAAGAAACACCTTCCTCACACTGACCAGCTCTAAAAGTCACCTCCAAATTTAAGAGATAAACAATGCTGTTGGGAGTTACAGTCTCTTCACCTTGCATCAGTCTTAAACTTGTTCTTCTTCCAGGAAAAAAAAATCTGTATCAGCAATTAAAGCCTTATGTCAGTAATCTGTGCCATACATTCCAGAGATTTTGGAACTGCTGTGAATGGCAGGGAAGGGATGAGAGGATGATGATTTTCAAAGGAGAATACTGTTTCAAGAAAAAAAAAATTGGCACAAGCAGTTCTGAACGCAAAAAGACTTAGCAGGTGCTGCCCATGGAAAGCCCCATTGCAAGTGAAATCCAAAGAAATATCTTCTGGCCATTTTGGGCAGCAGTTGACAGGTAAGATTTCCTGTAAAAGGGATGACAACACTGACCTTTAGAAAATTATCACCAGATAGCAGAGAAAAGCTTTCCTTTGTTTATCCTTGGGGGACTAGGGCTGCACACGGACAGGATGCCAAAACAAGACAAAAACCTTTTGGTATTTTTGAGCATGTTGTGGAGCTACATGCACCCTGAGACAGTCAGCTTCATAATAAAGCTCTAGGAGCACAGAAATAACATGCTCATGAAATGTCCTTATTATTACAAACACCAGCATTTTGGGCAGACCCATGCCTACCAAAAGGGCTCCATTAATTCCTGTTAATGGAGTTGCCTCTCTCCAAAGGTGATTTTTAAGAAGACTGAAAAATTACAAGGAAGATTTGTTCCCTGGCACCAGGAACCTTTGCTGCCTGCACACAGAGAAACCAGAAGGGAAGTGTCCTAAAATTACATCCTCTGGCAACCTCTTAACAATAGGCAGGCAGGCGTGTGGAATTCAAAAGAAATTATATTAATTACTTGTACACATTCGACTTTACAGATGAATTCACAATTTCCTGTTATGCCGTCTGTAGCTCTAGAAATACAGCAGCTAAAAGGCTTTTGCTCAGAAGCAACATCATCCAAGCACTCCACATCAGCAGAGAACAGTGAAACCCTAACTCAGACAGGGATGGCACAAGGGACTTCCTACTTCTGACTGTCATTTACCTGACAACTGCAAGGAAAGAAGTCCTTAAAAGCATTCTCAGTTATCTATTTTGCCCCTTTTCTTTCTAGGTAGCTTCTAAAGAGTAGGATTTCCCTTTTCTTTTTCTCCTTTCGATGAGAATCTTGTCTAAACCTGTCCTTCAAAGAAGCAGAGCAGAAACTAGTTGCTACGTGTACTGCTACCAGTGACCCCTTGTGGAAGCAGATTATCTTCTCCTGGTTCATAAATCTACCTGTCAACCCTACCTGGAGAGCAGACAACTCATCAGTATGGATTACTGAAACTACTTGCTGCAGAAATAAAGCTACAGCAAGATAGATTAAAAAATAAAACAAAGATCCCCCTTGGGATGTGACAATTCCTTAACCCCCGCCTCAGAAAAAAATACAACCTTGAAATGGAGAAAAGTGATCTGTAGAACCAGATGCTGAGAAGAGAAACACAGAAAAATGGCAAAGGAGCTTCAGTAACAATGCTTGAACCAATCTAGTTCAGAGCACAGGTTTATTTTATGGCTCATATTTATCAAAGCCAGCAATGCTGAAACTGTACATTTCAAGGTTGCATCCATATTTCAATTTACAAATCCCTATGGTTAGGGGATTTAAAATTCCACCATAAAATCATGGTAAATGCAACCACGGGCCAAGGGCACTTTTTCTTCCTTTAATATAATGACGAATTCTTTTTCTTATGGCATTGGTGACTTTTTATCAGATTCAAAATAAGAACCTCAGAAACGAGAAAAGGAAAACACAAAAAAAACAACCCCCACAGGAGTGGTTTCCAATGACCTCACAAATTCAAAACTGTTTGTCTAAATGGTCCATGATACAGTGCAGTGACTGGCAACAGAGCTTAGAGATGCATCTCTAATTTAGTACTTTTTTTGGGGGAAGAGGGGTTTCTGCACAGTTATGTCTTTCACATTACAGCCCATAGCATGTACTTCAGTAGTCTTCTAATGGAGAAATTTGTCTTCTGCTGCTTGGTTAGAAGGACAATAGCCAGTTAAAAATAACCTCTTTAGGAAGGACAAGAGATTTATGAAGATGGTCCAGGTATGTGGCCTGGACGTGTCTATTTGCCCTTCCCTGTCCACATATAGCAGAGAAGCCCAGCTCATAGATGACTTTTTAAGTCACTAGGAAGGCTCCAATCTCCTTGTAGGCTCCAGCTGATATTTTCTCATCAGTACATGTCCAAAGATACATTTTTAAAAAAAGGAATTTTAGCATCTTAATTAACCAAGAATAGTTAAATATATGGCTTCAAATCTCTATGTGCTGAGACAACACAAGTCCACCTCGTTCCTATAGGCTGGTTACCTCACCTGGGCCAGTCTTACAGCCTGTAACATTCCAGACAGTCTCAGATTTTCTGACCTTTTCGGTTGGTGTGATAATGTTAACATAAACTTAAAGGAACTGTCACTTCTCTTTATGAAAACCCTTTTTCTCCTTGGATTGCAGGGCTCTGAATCACAGGGAAAAGAAGACAGATTTCTCAACTGCTTATAAGAAAATGACATCCGAGGCCAGCCTGATGTATGCAGGGACATCTTCTATTATATCCAAAGGGAGGTATTTTATTCTGTGGTCTGATAAATTAAAAGCTTAGTTTAATAAAACCAAAACATGGGCTTTACCCATGGTCTTCTTAAACTAAAAGGAAAAGGTTTGGGAAAAGTTTCATTATTAAGAAAGTATCTGTAACATTTAGATTGTTTTCCACATATACAGTGTCATTGTCCTGACTCTTAAGGACCTCCCTTACACCAATGAATTCATGCCTGGGTTAAGTCTGTTTGGTGGATAGTAATTATTTGCCTCATTTTACAGAACTGGAGTACACCAAGGGTTAAACCACTTGAAAGAGAACACGTCAAAAAAACCCACCAAAAACCAAACTGAAAAATGCAAGTTGAGCTCCACTAAACTCTGTTTATATCTTATCAGCGTCTCTGCAAAAAAAACCCTAAACACACACACTTGTATTCAGTGAGTGGTGATCATACAGAGAGCAGGAACATAAGTAAACCCTGTTAGGCAAAGTTAGGGGGAGAAGCAAACACGTGTCAGCTGGTGTAGTACCAGCCCCAAGTATGTTCTTGCCCCACAGTAAAGAAAACACAAATCATTTTGCTGTTGCACTGAGGATTCAATTATCCCAAGCTGCTTTCATTTATTGGGGAGTAATGGAATCATATCTTGCCCTATAGGCTTGTGGTTGTTGAAATATTTTCAGCAATGGCAGCAGTTTTCCACTATAAAAATGTATGTGTAGATTGTTTCACAACCTGTGTTTAATATAATTTTTTAGTAGTAGACCTTAAACTAGGATCAACCCCAATGTAAGGGGACTCTGGCAGAGATGTTTGTACTGCATTTCACACAAAGGAAGGAATATATAAGCCAACAGTGGCAAAACAGAACTCAACAGGATGTCCTTGCTTTGAAGATTTCCTCCCTAATGTGCACTGATGTACTTTTATCTACAGTCATCGTTTTTAAGGGATCCAACCTTAAAATGCTTTTCCTTTTCAAGCAGCCTGACAAGCACACTGGAAAAGCCTGTGAATATAAAGATATGTAATGAGAAGAGGTTGCAAGACAGGGGGTTTATATATTACCAGCTCGGTCTGTAAGCACAGCAGTACACATCTGATTTATCTTAACTCCTACACTAACACGAGCCAAATAACACGGCCAGATGAGTGAGGGGATTGGCACCCACATCCCAGCACCTCTCAGGCCCAGAATTTCTCCCCCAGGGTCCACCCCCAGACAGCTTTATTCACATTTAGTGGAACTTTGCACCAACGTGACCAAGGCATCTTGTGAACTGAGGCCAAGACCACCCCCTGAGCATGGCTATCAGAAATCAAGTCCACGTGGGAGTGCTGAGCACCTGAACAGAGATCCATATGATCAGGGATTAAGGGCAAAGCAATGCATTAAGGGCAGCACTGCCAGCCCCGTGGGCCAAATGTTCTATGTCCTGCCTAAAAGCCTTCATGGCTGCCTGAGTCCATTTAAAATAAAAGAAGCAAGCGTAACAACCCCTTTTTCCTTTACAAGGGAAACCAAGTAATCTCTCCAGGACAATTCTGAATGACAGAGAACTATCTCATTTTACCCAAATGCAAGCAGCATCTCCAGACTTCTCTATGGTTGTCTCCCCATTACTTACAGCATATAAAAAGGGCAATTTAGCTGAAGGAGTTTGTATTTTGGGCTTTTTTCAGCACTGTTTCCAGAAAATAGCAGATGTTGGTTAATGATCTTTAGACATTAGATCATAAACCACACTCATTTCAAACCCTGAAATCAGAGTGATTATTTGTATATCATTAAGCAACATCCTCAGAGCAAGCTCAGTATATTTCCTTATTGTTTCGTTTGAAAAGAAAACTAAGGGATAACTTGCTATTTTATATTTTGAAATTTCCAGGACATCAGCAAGGTTCTTACCCTCACTTGAGTCTCAGCAAAGCAATATATAAGCACAGTGTTATTATGAAGTGCAACATTTCTTCCCTTTCACGACACACAGACACAAGCAGATGACATTTGTCTGCCCTGAGACACTGGATGAGCATTAAAAGCAAATCTTATGAGTTTCCTTCTTCACTCAGTTACACAGCAAACCGGTCCCCATGAGGGGAATGATCTATTTCAAACTGCAGTAAAAAGAGAATCCAGTTGTTTATTTGAAAGCAAGGATAGATGGGTTTGAGTTAGGATAGTGTAGGCTTACCTGCATTTACCTATATTTAGTAATACAGCAATTGTCTATGTTTTCAAATGCATAGAGTGATTATATCTATATATGCAACATACATAGATATGGAGAGAGTGAGCACTTACATGCACTTACACACATACACACATATATTTGCATGCATTTATATCTGTATATGCCCATCTATGCATAGATAACTACAATTACTCATGTATATAATAGTACATTTAAAATAATATAACATATATATAAACAATAGGAACCTATAAAATAAGATTCTATCTCACGACATTAACTCAGATTCAGCTTTATCCAAATACCTACTGGAAATACTACCCAGGCCCCTGATTCATTAAAGCCACACTTAAAAAAAAATAATTACATAATATATGCAGAGAAATGCTTAGAGACGTGAGAGATAAATTAGTTTCATTTGAACACATGCAGTGTGTGAAAGAAATAAATTCAATAAACACTGTGGCTCTCGTCCCGAAAAAGCATATGTGAGTCCCAGTGAGTTCAGTTGTAATAGCTAAAATTACTCATGGGCAAAAATGTTGCAGATCAAGGCTCTATATGTGATCTGGTTGTTACATTATGCTAATTTTGGATCTACTATTTCACCATAAAATCTGACAAGGCAGAGTCATTTAGGAGGCATAAATATAGTGAAGTGAATTATAGAGAGTCCTCTACATACATAACAAGATCAATTATTAATTAACATTCAGGGATGAAGATATTTTGCCTTAGAGAACTGCTTAAAGGCAGCTATTGACAGTTCTGGTCACAGGGTGAGGTTCTTTCTGTTCACCCCATATTGGCCATCATGACAGAAACACAGCACCCCAGGAACAGCCAAGCCCTGGGCAGAAGCTGCAAACAGGACCCCACTTTCTCCTTGCCCCCCATCACTGTTACAGCAGCTGGAACAAGGCAAATCCAGGCATCATGTTGGCCCTGTTTAAAGGAAGATACCTCATTCCCTGTCTGCTGTTGCAATTCAGGTAGAGAATTACCTTTCTGCTGATCAGATCCTGTGCTGATGTGGTTAGCAGAGCTCTGCTGGCACTAATGGAGCTGTACAGATTTAGATCCACGAGAGTCTCAGCTCCTACACCCAACCAGGTCCAGACCAGCAGTAACCCAGCACATCAGACATGGAGGGCAGACCTCAGGTAACTTATATAAAATAAACTAAAGCACAGAGATTGAATTTGAGCACGCTATTGAGGCTTTACCATCATCTTTCCTCTTTGAGGTTAATTCATCCCCCATAACACATCATCACAGGTTCATCTCACTTCACTGTGGACACCTCCCTCTGAGCTCGTCCCTTCTAGCTCCCTTCACTGCTAACAGTGAGAAACACTCCTAGGGTGAGATGAATCTCATTTCTTTTACATGTCTATTTAAAGCTGAGATGATTCCTGTCCTAGAAATGCCTGCTTGTCTCTGTTGACTGTGCTGGGTGAGTAGCTCATACGTGGGTGACAGAAGTCATCTCACCTATGTGACAACTTCATTAGCAACAGTGCTTACACTGAGCAAAACAAAACACAAGTACCAAATGTTAACTAAGAACAAATTTTTAACAGACCAACGTTAGCGTAATTAGTTATGCAAATCTCAATGAAATGCAACATTAACACTCTCCCCTGTCTGGCCAGAGTCTTGTGGGTATGTGATTGCACAGGAGCATGGAACATTTCCGACTGCAGCAAAATTTGCTCTATGTTCTGCTTTCAGCAGTCTTTGTTGAAGATAATTTTTCAAAGGACTACAAAAAAACAATTCTTGGTAACCTTCACATCCTCTCCCTGGCAGGGAAAGTCCTTCCAACCATTAAGTTGCCTGAAATTTGCTCCAACCGTGAAGCATAAAATTAAATATAACTCTACTTATGCGTTTTCAGTAACTCTTATAACTCAGGGACACAAATCTATGAAAACCCCAACCTAGACAGTCAAAATATTGACTAAACAATACTATGAAGCAGTGAGTGCTACGGTCCTATGAAGAAGAATTCCCTTTAAATTAGAATTAAACTAATAACTTAAGACTGCCATATCCCAATCTGAAACTTTGTGCCTGAATTACAGAAAGGGAAATGTAGACAGTGTGAAATAGAGGACAGCGTACTCTGTAATGTTATGACCACTGCTTTAAGTAGCTCACTGGAGACATCATTGATCTAATCTGCAGGCAATCAGGGCATCTCCACCTCTTCTTGGCTTCATTTTCTGAACAAAACTGTGTTCCTTAAAAGCTTTGTCCTGTATTTTATATGCAGCTGTCCCTTATTCCTTTTCAGTGTTTGTGGCTACCATAGAAATAATGGAATTTCCAAGGTGGATAATAAAAACTACAAAAGGAATCAGCTCCAGATGGATTACAAAATTGATGGCTTCACTACCACCTTCCAGGCATTAAGGTTAGAAAGCTTTCTCAAGAAAGAGGAGGTTAAGATAGAGGAAGGAGAACACAGTGTGAAATACCAATGAAATGTAAGCATAAATGCCATTAATAAATCACAGGCCTAGCACATAACTCTGCATAGTAATTTCCAAAAAAGACATTCCTAATCAATAATATATACATAGCTCCTCTGAATGTCCTAATTTGTTTTTGGAACAGTAGGCAACAACTCCCTAATTTCAAAGTGCTGTCCAATGATTTTTTGTACTACGTAAAGTATACAATTTGGACACCTTGACTTCTCTAATTAGTCTATAAATACTTGACTTCTACCCACTGTTTTGGTAAGTGTGGTAATTGCTGGGGAAAGGCCAAAGTATTTATGGTCAATCAGATGATGAGAAAAGGAATATGGCCCTTTCAGTGAGTAAAATGTAAGGCATTCTGTGGCAAGGCAGAAGCTATTAGCAGGATCAATATTTCTCCTAGTACCTTAATAAATCATTATATCAAAGAACAGTGTTGCAGGATGAAGAAAACCTCATTCTACCAGCGAGGATGCTTCCAAATCAGCAAATAAAACATCATTTAAATTACAAAGACCTAATTGGCGTACAAAGGCAAATGGCGAGCATAGAATACAGCCCTCTGATGCTAGGCATGTAAGCATTTTGAATCATTAGTGAAGGAAGAAAAGCAGAAAGACAAAGAAACAGCTATGCAAAGAGCTCCACATGCATAATTTGCAAATTGGTAAATATGCATGAACCCAGCAGGCTGCAGCTGACAGATGACACTGTGTTTGATGTAGATATCATAGGTGGTGGAACCAGAAAAGCATCTGGAAAACAGAATGGCCTTTGTCATTTTTACAACTGTGCTGAAAAGAATCCCCTTGCTATTATTTGCAGAGTTTTTTTTCCCTCCTCGTCTCCTTAGGTTGCTAAGAAAATCTTGTATTTGTAACCATTAGAGTGAGGGGAGGAAAGAAATGTTCTAATGGTGACTTTCAAGCAAGGGAACAACTGGAGTCAGCAGACACTGCACATCAGTGGTTATCTGGTGCAATTACCATCACACATAGCCATACAGCAATCTTGGCCACAAGATAAGGAAGGAAATTCTAAGTAGAGCTAACTAGAGTCCTGTCCCAGTAGGGACTGAAGGACCACAGAAAATCTTGTATTTGTAACCATTAGAGTGAAGGGAAGAAAGAAATATTCTAATGGTGACTTTCAAGCAAGGGAACAACTGGAGTCAGCAGACACTGCACATTGGTGGCTATCCGGTGCAGCTACCATCACACGTAGCCATACAGCAATCTTGGCCACAAGATAAGGAAGGAAATTCTAAGTAGAGCTTACTAGAGTCCTGTCCAAGTAGGGACTGAAGGACCACAAACACGTACACATTCCTCACAGGAGGAAACCCTCCTAGTATGGCTGTAAGGAAAAGATAAGGCACGCCAAACTACTTCTGTAGTGTTGCAGACCTACACGTTGCTATGGAGTACATGAGTGCACAGCATGTGAGCACTATCACTACTTTTTTTTTTTTTTTTTTTTTTGGCAATATCAGCTCTCAGTACTTTTTGATTTATAGTGGTATCTTTCAATCTAATAGAGAAATGATGAAACCTAGTGGGAAAAGAGTCACTCGAGTAATAACCGCATGAGTTCCCACCAGTGGAAAAATGTAATATACTGCTGTAACCAGTATTCAGGCTTTGGTTTTTTCTTGTTTTGTTTTGTTTTTTTTTTTTGTTTGAATAGTCTGGATTTAGCTCTTTACTCCAGAGTTACAGAAAAGCAAATACTTCTCCATTGTTTAGTCACTATTTGTGAACCCTGGCACAGCCTTGGATTCTTATTGCTAATTTATTCATAGGCAAGAAAGTCAATTGTTGGAGGAATTTCATTGTAGAAGTCAAAGTGGTTATTGTTTGTTTCTCTAGTTAGTACTTCATGTGCTTCTAATTCCAGGGAGCTGACACTTCAGAAGGTCAACTGTCATATGGCTGGAAAGCTGACATCTCAATAAAGTAAACAATGCCTGAAGAGGAGGGGAGAACAAGAATCCTGTTGCTATGTGATAGCTCCTCTCCCTGTGCCACACACCAGCCTGGCAGAGATGTTACCCACCTGTCAAAATCCTCTGCAACACAGGTTTGGCCATATGGCAAATGACCTTACTGGGTGCTGGCCACATGAATTTACACCATATGTCTGGATCTGAGATTTAAATGCATACATACCAAAACCAAAGAGCCCAAATGTTTATGTTCTGAACTCTCTAGATGGATGTATTTATTTTCTCCAACGGTAATTTTTTTTTAAAAGTATAGTGGATCGGTCTCTCCATAAAATACACCTCAAATTAGCTCCTGGCTCATGGATTCTGTTGTAGAAAACATACCAGTCCTGGTTTATAGAGCATATTATGCTGTAGAGGGAAGAGCTTTTCTTGCTCCTGAGGCTCAACGAGCTGCTAGCCTCTCCATTGCCTTGCACAGGAATGAGCTGAGCTTCCCTCTGTGGGTGTGTGTCCCACCTTTATTGGTCCCCTGGTAATAGGGGGCCTGTCCTAATCAGGCACAGGTGGACTCACACCCACTCTTTGGCAACTCGAGGCACCTGGTTTATCTTGTTTCTCTACATTATGCCAACTTCAGTAGTGAGGAAACAGCTGTAGTTTATATACTTAACCATCTATAGGTCTCTTCCTGTCTTCCTGGTGAGATTCTGTTTTCTTCCCCTCGTCTCATGCCCACTAACATATATCAACATAATATCTCTGCTAGTATCCCAGGACTATTTTAAAAACTGGAAATACTTTTTTGCCTGCTTCTGAAAGTATTTCTTTTTGCTTGGCAAGTAACAGTTTTGTGGACTGGAAAGCACTCGGGGCAGGGACTGCTCCTATTTCTCTCTGTCCTTAGTGACCTAAAGCTTTATTTGTCAAATTATAAGCAGTAGAGGGGATCCAAGCCTGAGTGATCATGTTCAATGGGAACACAGGGGGAAGGCAAATGGAGTACATGGGCCTTTTCAATGCTGTTATCATAAAACTCTTTTTTTTTTTTTTTTTTTAGTGTAGTAAAAAGATGCACTGACTCTTAAACAAATGACCAAGAGCTATTGGGATGGCAGTAAATGGATTTAGCAAAGATTCAGGATTTTCTTATTCTCATCAGCCTGAACAATTAATTAACAACCTCCTTGTTTGTCATCACTTTTGTTGCCATAGTAGCCTCTAGAAATGGTTTCTAACAAACAAGGAAGATTTCTCTTTCTCACTCCAAATCAATCAGAAAATGAATGATTTCACACTCATTTTTATTTCATTATGAGAGGTAAAATACAGTGAATAATTACAACAGGGTCTTGTGAGAAGAATAAGGTGTTAGTTCTCTCAAAAAACAATCTTAAAAAGCAAACCCAGACACTAAAATGCAAGTGCCACTTCTCAGGAAACAAAAATATTGTCTCCAAAAAGAATGCATTTAAAATGGCAAAAATTATCAATAATAAATGGAAATAAGTTTCAAGATTTTTCTCACTCAAATTAAGCATATTTTGCTTGGATATAAACACTTCCATGTGGTATCTCTTGCTCCAAATTCACAACTGGTGAGAGAACAAGGAAAAACCTAGCGTGAATGAAGTTTAAACAAATTAGTTGAAAAATGAGAAATTTTTCATCACTTTAGATTGTTTGGATTGTAAAGAGAACAGCAGCTCACAAGGGAGAAGGCAGAGGGAGGTAAATGTCTGCAAACTAAATGCAGTGAAACTTCTGGACATATAATCATGTGCAAAGGGTTTGGACATGTCTAGAGAAGTACAGGCTGCAACCTGCAAATTGGATCAATAAGTTTCTTGCCTGATAAATTCCAGGAGGGAGATAACATGTCCATTATTGGAAAAGATTGTTGTTACCTTTCTTTCAAAGGACAAGTTGTCAGATTCTTTTAGAGCAGTAACAACTTTTTGCTTCTTCACAAAACCATGCTTTGAAAACAATCATTTCAAACCTTGCCCAGTCTATAATCTGAAGCTGAAGTGGGGAGCAGGGAAGAGTTAGAGCATGGCTGTGTAGTCAAAGACTAAGAAGCTAAAATCACATTGCTCAGCTCTTTCCACCAAGGAAATTCTCTTCTTAATCATTTCCTACAGGCTAAACCTAAATGTCCTTGACTATTTCCTTAAACTATTGATACCCAAAGTAACTGACACAGCTACAGACCACAGCACAATTAAATCTTGTTGAGATTAAATTGTTTTTGTCTTTACCTCACCTCTTGAAAGGGCAAGTTTTTGACCATCTCCCATCCTGCTCAACGAATATGAAAACCAAGGTGCTGGGGAGATCCTGCAACCATGAAAGCTGCACTGCCACAAATACAGAAAGACATCAAGAACAGGCAAAATTCCCAATTTTTAGTAAAAATATTTCCAGTAGTTTACAGATTCGCCTTTTTTTTTTTTTTTTTTTTTTCTTGTAGTATAGCTGTGGGATGCTAGGGTATTGTCCTGGGACAGGGTCCTATAAGCTGCCAAACTGTGGAGATAAAACATGTAGAAATAAGTGGACTAAGGAGTAAGCTGTGATAACAGCACTGCAGTGTGAGATGTAAAGCACTAGCTATTGGTAAGTAGACCAGGGACTTTTTCCTGACCTATTCCCCCTTCCATTACATCCCCTCATCTTACTCTGGTCAAGGATTTGTCTGGCTACGCCCAAAACCACACAGGGGTAATTTTTTTTTTTTAATCATTTTGAAAAAAAAAAAAAAACAGTTCTTTTAACATGAATAATTTCTCAGATCCAATTTAGAGAGGATATGCTGAGCCACTAAGCTCAGCAGAAGGGAAGGTAACCTCTGGTGATGAGAGTGGAAATGAGAGCTTGAAGGCAGCATACTCAGAGATCAGATCTATATAATACAGTATCATAATAATATAAAAATGTAGCCTAAGAGCAAAGAGCAGGTATGATTTTCATTCTCTCTGGTTATTTTTAACTGAACCTCTCTGCCTGTCCATCTATTACACCTTCACTGGCAGAGCTGGGGCAGTAGCAAATTTGAACCCACTTTCAGGCTCGTGCAAAAAGTTGGAGAGAAGTCACAAGAGGTAATTTCATTACTGGAAGTTTAATGAAAAGCAGCAGCCAGACAGCAAAGCAGCACTGGGATTGCTGCCTGTGGAAGGTAAGGCAGGCAGAGCAGCCAGCATCAGCTCACTGGGAAAAGCCAAGGGGCAGGTGTGAGTAGACCTGCCAGCTGGCATGGATGTGGCTCCCTTGCCTTCAGGGACATGTTGGGGAGCAGGAAAACAGGGGGGGAGGTTTGGGGCTTGGGGGACTTTAATCTTTTTAAAGAAGCTTCTCCACTGCTCACAGAGTGATTTGCTTCCAGGGATCTGTTGTGATTTAAGTGTTGGGCAAAGCCTCCCACAACACGTGCCTGCCCAGCCTGGGTGTTGACACCAGCCTGCTGGGCCCACACTGAGCAAGCTCAGGATTGTTCTCCTCAGGGTTGGAGGCAACTGGAAGCCACGTAAAATCACTAGCAGCCCTGCAGCCAAGCTAACAGTGCTGACTCAAAGCTAATAAACACTGCCAATCATGAGAGTTTATTAGCTTGTACTCAGCATCATGCTTACTGTGCTACACAGCTCCTGGTTGGTTTGGGAAATGGGAAGAGGGAACTCCCATCCACCAAAAGAGAGCTGTGTAGTTGTAAACCCTCATCCATCCAACTGTGGACTCTGATTGAGCTCCTGAATCCTGGTAACCTGACATATAAACCAATCATTTCAAACTCCTTTGGAAATTTTGCAGGAGAGAGTACAGGAGATGTAGAGGATTTAAGAATGAACTCTGGACCAAGGCCTCATGCCACTGAGTTACAGCTCTGTGCTGGGATGTCAGGCAAAAAGTCTGTAGAGGGTCTGGGATTGTTGGGCAAAGTTGAGGCTTGATCAAGGCTCCATAATGTTAAGCACCTCATGCACTCAGCAGTGAGACTGTCAGCAGTCCAGAGAACAACCTGCATGTGCAGTCAAACCTCTTCATAGGGGCAAGCAAAATGCAGTCCCAAAGGATGCTCATGTAGATCACAGAATCATAGAATCAGCTGGGTTGAAAAGGACCTCTGAGATCATCAAGTCCAACCCTTGATCCACTACTGCTGTGGTTACCAGGCCATGGCACTGAGTGCCACATCCAGTCTCTTTTTAAATATCTCCAGGGATGGAGAATCCACTACTTCCCTGGGCAGCCCATTCCAATGTCTGATCACCCTCTTCATAAAGAAATTCTTTCTAATATCCAACCTAAACCTCCCCTGGCACAACTTGAGACCATGCCCTCTTGTCTTGCTGAGAGTTGCCTGGGAAAAGAGACCAACACCCCCTGGCTACCCCCTCCTTTCAAGGAGCTGTAGAGAGTGATGAGGTCTCCCCTGAGCCTCCTCTTCTCCAGGCTGAACAGCCCCAGCTCCCTCAGCCTCTCCTCATAGGATCTGTGCTCGAGTCCCTTCACCAGCCTGGTTGCCCTCCTTTGGACCTGCTCCAGCACCTCAGTCTCCTTCCTGAACTGAAGGGCCCAGAACTGGACACAGTACTCGAGGTGTGGTCTCACCAGCACTGAGTACAGGGGAACAGATGTTTGGGTTTGGTTTATTTTTTTATTATAAATTGAAGACCTGGAAAAAAGCATGTTGCATTTAGCTATCCAACACATTTTCTTTTTTTATTTATTTATTTTCCTGAAGGCCTGTCCTGTGGTACTGCAAGCTGCCTGCTGGCTGTATGGCTCTTGACAGAAAGAGCCAGAGAGAAACTTCCCAACAGAAATCTACATTCACTTGAAGCTACAGAAGGAGCTACCGAGGTGGAAAAATCAAAACATGCATTAACAGAGGAAGGATTGCAGGACTGACCATTATAAAGTCTGGAGGCGAAAGGTCTCTAACATTAAAGGGGTATGCTCCTGGAGGGATTATAGAAAGATCAGAGGCTCAGAATGTTTCATGCCCCAGAACAAGAGGATAACCAGTTCTCTCTGTATATTTACACTTCATTGGGACCAGATAGTGCGTTTGATTGATTTCACTCATGTGTGACTAACATGAGAACCTGATAGCAAGTGGTCTGCAGAATTTTGGCCAGGATTTTGCAGAGATTGCTGAATAGCTCATACACACACACACAAATACAAGAAAAAAGAAGGAATATTTGACTTGTTTGGAGAAGATGATACGCCTTTAATCTGTTCCTCTGTCATCCTTTCCTTTCCCTTCTTCCCTTGATTCTTTGCTACTTCAAAACTCTAAAAAGGCCATGTGAAGACACAAGAATATAAGGACACTTGGGATATTTTCATGTGGTTAAAACAAACACAGAACATTGTGATTAACTACATAAGCCTTCATACATATGCCTTCAACCATAAAAAGAACAGTATTATGAAGAAATTAGGTACCCTCTAAGCAAACCACAGGATGTCAGTCAATTTTATGAACAACGTGCCCTATTTCAGGCTCAGCCCTCTCCTGGATTTAACACACGACCTTTGCTTTGAAGATCCTTGGTCCCTCTGAAATGTTTTTCTTTATTCTCTTTGGTGCTGATTCCTTGTTATTAGTTAGATCAAGCCAGTTTTCCACTGAGATTATCTGAGGAGAGACATCTGTGTGTTACCTGTCGAGTACTGCCATAAACTGTCTTCAATTGCTCCTGCAAATCTCGCGTCCCTGTGGATCCCAGTTATTAAAATTGCATGCTGCCTTTCAAAGCCCTTCCTCTAGTCTGTGTAACACCACAATGTACTCTGGGTAGGGGGATATAAAAGTGGAAAAACTTTCTAAGAAAACCACTAAGCACAGCAGTAAGAATATCACTATCACTTAGGGTAGACCTCAATGCCATGTTGTGACTCTGTGCAACCTGATCTGGTTCAAGATGCCCTTGCTCATTGCACAGAGTGGGCCTGGACTAGATGACCTTTAAAGGTCTTTTCCAACCCACACTCTTCTGTGATTCAGTGATAACTTTAGGTTCAGTATTGAATTTCACATTTTAAGAAGGATGTGACTAATATAACACTTCAACCTAGAAAGAACACTGATACTTTATCAAATTCAAGGCTTTACCTTACTACTACTTACAGTACTGATTGAAGTTTGCTGGGCTTTGTGTTCTGAGGATGAATCATAGAAACATAGGATGGTTTGGGTTGGAAGGGACCTTAAAGATCATCTGGTTTCAACCCCTCTGCCTGGTCAGGGACACCTCCCACCAGACCAGTTTGCTGAAAGCCCCATCCAACCTGGCCTTGAACACTTGCTAGATGAAGCAAGATGAACAAAGGTTGCTCCTGAATTAAGCTAGTGTCAAAGATTTTTTATGAGGCTGATAACAAGGAGATAAATAATCATCAGAGGTAGTTTCTAGTGGTGATAGCATTGAAAAACTATTAACTGAAGGATCACAATCACCTTCATTTTCTCCCATATGTGAGAAAATCCCACAAAAACTGTTTAATGTTTACTATTTGAACTGTTAGCCTTTGTGCATACCTCAGCTAAAAAGCAGAGAGAAGAGCATAAACCTGCCAACATTGTGATGAGCTGTGGTGGGAAAAAAAAAGAAAGGATTTTTTTGCAGCTGTTGAATTTGGTTGGTGCTTGGCCATCTGAATGCTCTTTTCTTTTTTTTTTTTTTTTAAAGTAACAAGTTTCATTGCTGTTTCTCTAGACTTGGACAGTAAGAGTGACAGAGAATTGTTCCTCCTCTCAACTCAAGAAGATGTTTCAGCTGCCTTTCAGAAGTGAAATCAATTAATATCTTTCTGTCTATGGCAACAGACTCTCACTGGAGCTTTAGTTTATGACTTTTATCTCGTTGTGACACCTGCTTTGGTCAAGGGGATTACTGATTACTCCTCCTGGAAGGTGTCAATACTGATGATGTTCAGCTGAGCATCTGTCCTCCTTTTTCTACTGTTATTATTCATGATGTGTGATGGATTCTTCCGAGGGCCTTAGTGATAGGAAACTGAATGGACAATTACAGTTTCTGAAATGTGATACAGCCACCATTTCACCTCATTTATTGTTCAGATACCTCTGTTCAGCCAGAATATGGGCGATGAAAAGGTGCAAGATGTGCCATTATCCATATGCTGAGAGCTGTCAGTTGATGCTTACTGTCTCTCCAAGAATGTCATTCATTACCTAGTATCATACTGAGAAGATTTTAAAAGATAAGAGAGAGAAGAAGACACTAGCATTGTGTCCACCTGGATAAAGGTGAGGTGAGATATGGATTGGAGTAATTTTAATTGAGGATATACCTCCATAATGAATGATCAAACTTCTGAAATCTGGGCATATTTTACATAATTTGTATCCATATGAAAGTCATTGTCACGGTTTAACACTGGCCCGGCAATTAAACCGAATAACAGACGCTCTCTATTAATCTCTCTCTCCTTGATAGAGAAAGGAGAGAGAATAAGGGAGAGAGACTTATGGGTTGGAAACTAAACTACACAACTTTAATGAAACAGTAATGATAAACAGGTAAAATTACTAAATATATACAAATATACAGGAAAATGGAAACCACATTCCTCCCTCCTTTCCCCCAATAACTCTCACGTCACCACCGAGGCTGTAGGGCAGCCCTGGGAAAGTCCAGGCTGGACTCCTGGAGTCGGCAGCAGTTGGGAACCGGAGGCAGGAACACACAGATATGGGCTGGCACGGATCACGACCACAGGCAGATGAACGGACAGGATCCTTCCAGGATGCCGGGTGAAGGAAGGGAGGAAGGGAAAAGAT
Organism: Calypte anna; assembly: GCF_003957555.1. NCBI lineage: Eukaryota > Metazoa > Chordata > Aves > Apodiformes > Trochilidae > Calypte > Calypte anna. The sequence goes on from NC_044244.1 coordinate 168,172,970, forward strand.
CTGGAAAAGATCTGGCTCGGCCCTCGTGATGCCTCAAATTTATACTGAGTGTGACGTATATGGGATGGAATACTCTGTTTGGTCAATTCTGGCATCTATCTTGTCTGTTCCTCCCCAAAGGAGGGCTCAGGTGGGACCTCTGTGTCCTCCTGGAGGGTAAAAATGTTTTCCTCAGAGCTGAGCAGTGTCCTTGGCTCTGCATCCCAGTCTCTAGCAGTAACTATAAACATAAGTGTTATCAATCCTAGAAACACACACTGTCTGAGAAACTTAGCTAAAAGCAAAAGTACAAGACAGAAAATCACCTTTATCCTGGCCCAAACCAGGACAGTCATATTGACTATATTCAGCTTCTTAATGCTGGCTCTTGAGTCATAAAGCTAACAATGCATGGAGAGATATAGGTACATGGAAAGAAGACAGAAAAAAAGGGGTTTGGTATGGGACCCATAGGACCTTCAAATACTTATTCTGAAAAACAGAATACAAATGTAAACAGCAATAATATAGAGTCATATTTCCTTCTAATATTTGACAAGTTACTCTAAAGAAAGTCATTTTCATCTGTTCTCTAACTTTACTATAAATAAGACAACTAGTGGCTTCCTATGGAGCAAATAAAACATATCTTTAAGCTCAGAAATACCCCAAAGTGTTGTGTAGCTCTGAAAGACACTGAAATCTTCCTCCATGGGAGATTAGATAAACATCACTCACAGATTATCTAGACATCTTTGCTCTCACCAGTAACCCAGGCAAATGAACCAAATGATCTTTAATGTCTCTAAGGTGCTCTTGACTTTTGACACTGAAGATCTCCCTTCTTTGTCTGTAATGCCCCAGGAATTATGATCAGCAAAGATCATCAGTAAATTGCCAGTTTGGAACAAAGATGATGGGCACTGGAGTAAGAATGGAAAAGAGCCTTACTGCTTATCTGAGTCTAAAAACAGTTTGTGGAGCTTGCAGGAGCTTTCAAATGCTTTCCCATCCTTCTGGGAAGTAGATATGATTAAACAACAAGAGATATTTAAGGATGCTTCTGGGCTGTTCCTCCAGCCGAGGAAGCACTTTCCACCATTCTTAGAAATTTCTTGGGAACAACTCAAAACATAAAAGCCATTGGAAAGTCTATCTGCTGTCTGGGTTAGCTGGCTTCTCTTCCCTGCATCCGTGTCAGTTTCAGTCTCCTGCACAAGTCTTGCTCTGGGCACAGTGGTTATTCAGGTAAGCTAGCTGTCATATTATTATTTCCAATAGTCACCACCTCATCATCTTGCAGTGGGTAATAAAAGAACAGAGTTGGATGGCCACAGACCCACCAAATCATCATTCAATTATAAAAAATGCATATATGTGTTTATATCAGCTTGCACATACACCCCATATTTTAGACACATTAGCCTTTATAAACTCACAGCCTTGTCTTAATTTGTTTTCTAATGAAATGTCCATGGCAGGTTTACTTCCACCACCCTCTCATTTTATTCTGCCACATTTCCTTAGAGCATCCCCCTTATAGATTTTCTCCAGTTAGCAGGCTATATGGCTTCCATCAGTTCAATAATTCAAATATATGCATCAAGTGCACACATGGCACGTTTCCAGGCTGTAACATCCCCTTTCCTTTCTGCTGCTTTATAGCATAGAAGTTGTACTAAGTTAACATGCTCTTGTTTTCCTCCACAGTTCCAGCTTTTGCATCAGCCCCCGCCGCTTCCTCTTCCCAGACCTCCATGCATGGAGTGCAGAGCAGGCACTTAAAGGTCCTCAGAGCCTTTGTTGGGAGAGCTGAGCAGTGAGCAAAGAACTGAGGGGTTTTGGCCTCTCTGGCAGCATGGCTTTGAGGCAGGTCTGTGTTTCAAATACAGTGGCAGGAGGGCTCTCCAGCCCAAAGTGAGCTGCTGGTACAGAGATCAAATGTTTGGTTGCCATGCTTACGTGCTCATGTGGACAAGTGCTCTCCCTAGGCTCTTCCCCTCCTTTTTCCCTCCTCTCCATGACTTCTGACAGATTGGCATTTTGTCAGTTGTGTTTTCATTACTGAAGAAGCATCAAGACAACGGAGTGGCACTCTCATCACCAAAGCCCCACCAGGACACAGCTCCTGCCGCCCCTGGATGTGTGCAGGAGGCTTCCAGTCCCATCTGGTGGCCCATTCTCCTTCAGAACTCTTTTTTCCCTCCTCTCCACGACTTCTGACAGATTGGTATTTTATCAGTTTTGTTTTCATTACTGAAAAAGCATCAAGACAACGGAGTGGCACTCTCATCACCAAAGCCCCACTAGGACACAGCTCCTGCCGCCCCTGGATGTGTGCAGGAGGCTTCCAGTCCCATCTGGTGGCCCATTCTCCTTCAGTGCTCTGAAATATCTTCACTGCCTTTGTTTTTCTCTACTCCCCCTAAAAACATGACACTTGTTTCGCTGTAAGGGTGCCAAGAGAAAAGGATTCAGCAGACCCCAAGGGCATTGGGAGATTATGCATCACTTAGCAACCCCAACAGAGAAATTTAAGAAACTCGACCCCTAAATGACTAAAACTCCAACAAAGCAAGGACAAGTAACAAAGATGTCAAAGAAAAGGAGGCTTCTCTGGAGAATGGACGAGGGATCATAAGCATGAAATAAAAGAGAGACTAAGAAAAAAAAGATTTGTACAAGAGGAGATACTTGTGAAAGATTAAAAAAAAAAATTAAATTTGAAGTGAAAAGTGTGGGATAAATGGGAGAAGCTGACCTGGATCAAACAAATTATTTGGCTAGACCAGTATACTTTTTTCCTTCTAAGTCAATAATACAGAGAAGTGGTACAAGAGAGAACTACAAAGCTGCAGAAGTTGTTTCACCCAAAGCCCAAGCCAAGGATGGGTGTATTCAGCCATCAGTCAGACAGCTGCTGTGTAATTGTTTTATAATGGTGTAATATGAAAACAATATCTGTTATGGCATTCTTGTTGATGTAAATATCTATTTCTTGCAGAGGTGCAGTGCAATACTTTTTGATAATACCTCACAGCATTACTTTCCAAGGGGAAATTACACCTTGTGTCTCCTTTTTAGTAGAAATGTCTTGCCTTTTAATTTAATCAGTTTTCCTTTGCTTCTGCATTAAAATGAAGGTGCAGCACAGACATACCCAAACTTGACATACTCGTATCTAATGTGTACGTATAAAAAAAATTAAGATCTTATTTACCTTATTTTTAAATGATTCACTACTCATTTGTTTGTCTATCAGAAAGCCATTATTTTTCAGAATAATACTTCTGAATAAGGAAACTTTTAAAACATGGCTTAGACAAATAACTTGCCTCAGCTTTCTATGCACAGCAACTGTTGACTGAATTTGTATTAAACTCATTAGGACACGGGCCCAACCACACTTTGCTCTGACAAATCTAGCAGCAGCTCTTGGAAATCTTTGGTGAGCCATGACTCAAACAGAGCTCACAGACAGATCTTGACAGAAAGATTTTATAAAGCTGCTGGTGCTAGTAAAGGATTTACAACCCAAATGCCAACATGTGCAACAAGTTTTCTCCCTTTATCCTAAGTGTCTTTCAGTGTTTGCACTTCTTTCCCCCTCCCCCAAAGGACAACACAAGTTTTGCCCTAAGGGATGTCATCATTAAAGAAAGAAACAGTGCAGTCATAAAGCTCTGGCATGACACAAATCATTCAACAGTTGTGCAATTACTCTGAAAAGCAACTTTTAAGCACAGACCTCTCACCCAACACAGGCCTGAGGCATCAGGATCAGTTCTGTATCTACAGTACCTCAACCAGCTTGATGTAAGCCTTACGTGAGGCTTACATCTAGGTTCAAATAGTTCTTAAAGTTCTTTTGGGGCTCAGCTGGCATTAAAAGGTATGCCCAAATCATAATAATTTTTAAGAATGAATTAAAGGCTGTTTTGCATACCTCTCTTCCCCTCAATCCACCTGGTTATGTTTTTATTTAAGGCTGGCAAGCCACTTTCCCTCCAGCAATCACAGGCTAATGGAATAGAAGTGACTACACAGAGTCAACAAGGAAAGCAATAATATCCTGAGTGCTCTCAGGTAAACCAAGCGAATGAAATAGAGCAGATTCCAAACCTGAACATTTCTTAAAATTATTATTTAGGGCCAGATACAACTCCCATAGACAGCAAGTATGCTCTGATAGACTGCCTAGATGGAACAGTTGATTCCCACTGGTTTCTCCAATGAAATTTCTATAAAAATGCTGGTTAGCACTGCTTTTGAAAGCAGTAAGAAATCACATTTTTTTCTCTGTTACATAGCTGCATAGAAAAACATATTGAAATGCAGGGGAGTCTTTTCTACTCTCTAAATCATCATGCTAGCAGGCCACAGTGCTTATAACACCACCATGCTGGCTCACAAGGATGTGGCATCAGCTACAGGCTCCTCACCACTCCTTCCCATGCTGACACTACAGAAGTCAAGCCATTAATACTATTATTCTGCTCTTTTTACAGTCTCTTAAATATCACCTTTTTTATTATTATTATTTTCTTAAACTTTCCATGAACCTGAGATCTTCCTGACCTAAAAGCTCTATTAATTCTGCTAAGTATGCTTCTCGAAACATCCACAGCTATGGCTGTGGGACAGTCAGTCACACATTAGCATCCTGGGTGGGAGCAATAGATTACAGGGCCTATTAGGGTAATGCAGTTTCAACACATACTGAAAGACATGGTGATAGGGTGAAAATGACTTACAGGCCCAATTCCTTTCTGCTGTTCAGCTGTATGAACTACAATAACTCACTTCAAAAGAAAGACGGATGGGTTACTCTACATTTATACAACCACAACACACCAGAGTTATGTCCCAAACATTTTGCAAGAAACAAAAATAAATTTTCACAACACTCACTCCAGAATGAAATTAGATTTTAATGTGGTTTGCATGCATTTGCAATAAAAAGGATAACAAATTGGCACAGGAGTCTACATGCTGAAATATTCAGAATGGAACAGAGTTTACAGACCTGTACAGAGGAAGGTGACTTCTCAGTGGTCCCATCATGGTATTTCCAAAGGAAAGTTACAAATTCTCATGGCCAACCCTGCAAGAAGTGGAAAGAATGCTCAAAACTAAAGGGCTTCCAAAGGAAAAGAAAATAAAATAGCTGTCTCCTTGGATACACCACAATGTTATAAGTCAGTGTAGAATTGTTTTAGAGGATGATAAACATTTTAAACTACGGACAGGAAGATTGTAACAATTATTCAAGTATAACAGCATCTAAGCTAAATAAAGTACAAAATGGTAAGTTGCTTTTAAAGAGGCATTATTGAAAACAGTCTTGATAAAAGTGCAATGAATAAGTGGGACTGGACTGGAAAGAAAAGAAAAAAGAGAGAATACTGCACAAATTTATATTCTCTTTGAACTATCTGTAATACAGACCTTAAAGTGCATTCTCAAACATATACCATATCAAAGAAGCAGACACTTATTTCTAGCCATGGCACTTCTAGGCTTTTGGCAAATTAAACCAGAAACAGTCTAGTGGATATGTGCTGTGTGAATAAGCATAGACTGATAGGTTCTGCACAACATCAGTAAATAACTGGTTTATAACTGTTTTTTTCCTTTAGCAAACAAACAAAAAAAATTCAGCAGTAAACAAATGCCTCCCACCTTGCATAAATTCTTCAACACAGTCAAAGCAAACCTGTCTTTTCACACCTCCTGCATGTGTTGTTCCAAGTCCAAACACAAATTATGTTACCCAAGATTTATCAGTTGCTATGTTTTCGATTATGATAACCATGATACACAAGGGGAAATTCAATATACTATAGCTTCCTGCTATAATCTCCCTGGAATCCACACCTGTTGTTGTAAGGATAATTATCTGGGTATCCCTGAGGCCAATTTTTGCAGTTTTCGTATAAAAATCACCTCTTGCATAAGACATGAAATTTAAAATCATCCCCTTCACAGATATCATTGAGTCACTCCATTACCTCTGGGACAGATATAAATTATGCATTCTTTGATTCTCTTTAAAATTTTACATGCACAAGGGGACAGAGGAGCATCTAAATGGTACTAAAAATATAAGGCATTCAAGAAAGAAACAATAACTTGTATGGTATTAACTGCTACAGTACTCCAAAGGCTCCCTGCCCGGTCAAGAAAAGCACATAAAGCACTGAAACATAACAGCAGGCTTGCATGCTAATGGCTGCTGGTGACAAGGACTCATTGAATGTCACTGCTTCACATACACACACTGTTCATTTTTCTTATCTCTGTGACCTCTCCTTTGAAATGACTGATGAAACTCCTGTGAATTAGCATCTCCGCTGCTGGGCATTTGCCACCAAGAAGGCATTCAGAAACATCTCTACTCAAATACAAAAATAAAGCAAGGGGAGGAAAAAAAACCCAACATAATCTTAACAAAAGAATTATTACCAGGTCTGTTAAAAGGATAGTCAGTGTATACTGCAAAAGCTTCTCCAAAGCTTCCTCGTTAGGTTCAGTTTTTACTTTGATGCCCTTAAAGAGTATTGGCTTGTCACAATAAGTGCATTCACATTTCAGGCTTGGCTAACATTTTCATAATTGGTGTGAATAAAAAGAAATAGCTGTTACTGCAAGAAAAAACAGAAATGTCTCTGTTCTGATGCCCTGCTGCTATGATGACCTATTTCACACTAGCATCTGTTCTCTTCTGATGAACCACTCCAGATGTAAGCTGGCAAAACAGCACTGCAAGTATGTCACCACGACGTCTACTGAGTGCTGCAGATGTTTTCTTCCATGCTTCACACTTAACGTGTGCCTGATTAATTTTTTTCTTTATTATTTCAACTACTTGGCCCACAGAATTTCCTATGAAGTTTGCAGAATTCGAGATCCAATCTGCTTCCATAAGGAGCAGCTCACTTCCCTTGTGCGAGCAGGCTCATTAATGCCTGGACTAACCAGACAAAAGAGCCTTGGTCTGAATTGCCAAAAGAAATGCAAACTGCCTTAATATTATTTGCCTGATGATTTAACACAATGCTCATTTCAATTTCAAAATTACATCTGCTTGTAATATTGAGATGCATCAGTTTGACCAAAATATTATACCCACTCTCTGCCTCAAGCCCTTGACCTGAATGAGGTTAGTGACAGGGATATGAATGACTTGAGCACCAAACGAAACACAAAAGTAGTTTTATTGTGAAGCACAATATTTCTTCTGTCACTTAACATTTTTTTTTCCCTTCTCAAAATTACAGGGTAGACTGCAAATCTTCAAGGCTAGCAGCCACTAAGACAGCCTAAGTGCCATTTAAAAGAATAATAATTTATGAGATGGCTTGGTAGAACAGCAAAGGTCACAGAGAAGACTCCCCAGGGAGGAGAGAATGACAAAGGTTATGAAGATGACTAAAGACTTGCCTACGGGAAAGGATTTTCTTAGAAGGAAGATGTTTTCTTGCAACAGCTTCATCCTACCTCACACACAGTCACCTCATCCAAATGAACAGTTCAACTTTAAGTTAGCTACAAGGCACTGCTTACAAAAATGCACTTCTGAAAATTGTGGCTTAGCAGCTTGGCTGTGTACCCAGGGCCCATCAAGCTGCTTCCAGACTGAGGATGCTGTGGGTCTGGCCTATGGAGCACAGCAGGATGCCTGGTGTCAGATTTGGTCCCACCTGGGAGATCAAATTTCAAGCCAGTCCCCAATTCAGACTCCACTTTTGGGGCACTCATTTGCAGACCCCTAACAGCCCACCCCAGACTGGTGCAGTTTCTCCTAGCAGCAATGTGAGGGGTTGGTACATGAGGAGCTTGAGGCATGTGGCTGACACATTGCTTCCAGGCAGTAGTAAATTTGCACACCAGCCATCACACTACACAGTGATTTCTGCTGCTTTTTTTTCTTGGCCACAGCTACAGCATTCCTTCCCTTCAGATGCAGCAAGTACAGGGGAAAAAAAAAGAAAAAAGAAAAAAGAAAAAAAAAAAAAAAGAAAAAAGAAAAAAGAAAAAAAAAAAAGACAAGGATGAAGACAAGCAGGAACAACTCTTCTTGGCACAGCTCCACTTTCCACAGCATCATCTCTGGGCTCATAAAATACACATTAAGTGGTGGGAGAAGCTGGTGCTGTAAACCTGGGGGTAACCAGTGGTGTCTGCAGAACATCAGAGAGATAGAGAAAAGCTTAACCTGAAGCCAGCATGCAATACAAGACAACACTTATCATTTCAGAAGTTTGTAGCCGTAACCATTTTCAAAACTGACTGTTTCCAAGTGCCCCTGATCAGCTGTGGAAAGTTTCTGCAGCCAGATCAATGTCTGGCCCTTGCAGAGGAGGCTTCCATGCCTCTGAAGGGTACAGATGTGATGTCTTCCAGCCAAGAAGAGGGTATTGATCACTTTGAGTACAAAGTATTATGTTGATTTGCTGTAAGACAAATAGTAGAACCCAGCCTCCTGGTACTTGATCTCCATTCCAGGCCTCCCAGTTCATAAAGAGGTACTAGAGAGGCAGGGAACCATTCAGGTAGATTTACCTGAGGCAATCTTTAGGGACTGTTATCTGTTTTCTGTACTAGAATAGAGCAGTTTGCTGAAGGGAACTAATCTTGAGGACATTAATAGTGTCTGCAGTCCTTTTCTCTGGCAGTTCCTGGTCCATCACCATGGCTGATGAAGCCTTTGGTAGGCTCTTCAGATCACAGAACATTTTTACAGACCCATAACCATACCCCAATGACAGCAGAGTGTGCCTTTAGGAAAGGGAAGGGCAGAAGGCAAGCAGAAGGTGGGATGCAACTGAGCAAACCTCTGATTTTAACAGCACCTTTTATCCTGCACATCACCTGCAGGAAAAAGGGTATGGCACAAGAATGTTGTGAGCACAACAAATAGCCCAGGCAATGTTGGCTCCCAAGTGACAAATCCACCAGGCATGCTGCCAGGGAGCCCTCCTGAACCTGGCCCAAAAAGGAAAAGCTGCATTTCCAAGATGTGCCTTCCCTGATGCTCAGAGTCATTTACTCCAGTGTGGAATCTCCCTCTCAGTGCCAAACCTTGGCAGAGTCAGCCTGTGGGGTTTTATACTCTTCCCCCACATTGATTTTGTGTTCTCTCTTCCTTTATTAATTTTTAACAGAAGTGGGGTGGGGGGATGTAAATTTCCTGTTGGGGATATGTCAGTGTTTGCTCACCATGCTCTGTCTACCTTTATTAATTTTGTATGGAATGGTGGATGTGATTCCACTCCAGGGGGAAGTCAGGGACAGCAAAAGGCCTTTCCCAAAACAGGACAGCAGTGGGGAAGGGGAAGTTATTTCTCTGTGTCTGTTATTTCTTTGTCTGTTTTGAGTGATTTGTGTGCTTTTAAGGGTTTCTAGAGCTGAGAAACCTGTGTTTCACGGACAGGCAGTTTCAGTGCCATGACCCACTGGCCTGCAGAGGTTGATTATCTTCATGTAGCATTTGTTATGCAAGTCTTACAGCCTACAGTACATTTTTAAAGCAGCAGATGATGCCTTTTTATAGTGCAAGAACAGCATGTAAAGGGGGAAATTTTAAAAAAAACTGTCAAAATTAAGACTTATCTTCAAATAAGACATTTTTTTTAACAGCACAATTGCATAAAAAACACACGAACTACAAGAAGGTTATTGTTTGACACAGGTTCACAAGGTTTAACTTGTGGCCACAAAGGTTAACTCTTGCCTCATTGCAAAAATTGCCTTGATCAGTGTAACCAGCTTGGCTGGTTGTCATTTCCACTCCTGCAGTTCCCAGCCCTCCAACAAGCTGACACTTGGCTTGCAGCATGTAGGGACACTTGATGCCCTGAACTGCTATTCCCTCAGGCTTCAAAGAGGTATTTCAGAGAGTTGCTGACTTGTAGAGAGCTCTTTGCTACCTAGCTTTAATTTACACAGCAAGGTATCCATCATAGCCTTTGTTTCCTGACTCTTGGTCCAAGTTTATATTTATTCGCCCATATCATGACAATGGAGAGATGTCCCCTTAGTGTCCTAGTTACTTTCATGGAAAAAACTCCTAGGGAAAAAAAATTTCATGCTACCATCAATTTCCAGAGGTTCCCAGGTCACAGCTTTTTCATACTCAGAGTAAAAGAGTGATGTGCTAATGGGTCTGGATCTTTCAGATATGATAGCCAAAATGGATGGAAAATATGGACGTTCATTCTCTAGTTTTTCACCACAAAAAAATTATTTATGTTTTTTCACCCACAATCCTGCAATAGCAGAAGATGCCTCAACAAGATTTAGACCCAAAAATAAGGACTTCCTAGGGTTTATACTGCTGAGCAGTGCCCTGCTGAAATTACTGCTCATAACAAACTTGATACAGTGAACTGAATTAATTACTTGCTCGAGCAAAACATGTTATGGACTTGAAAAGTGAATTATGGACTAGCTGGCTGCATTGCATATGTTTGTGGTACAAGACATTCTTTTCATAACCTTCTGCAGCTGCCATACAAACAACTTGCATGACTGATGGCAGGGGCAGAAAGTTTGTGCACTGAGAAGCCCAGTTCCCATTTTGAGCATCAGAAAGAGAGAGGAACTGCTTCAATTGAAAAATGAGTGAGAGAAAGAGGAAAGAAAGGGGCTGGGGTACTGCATCTGGCTTTCACAGGCTCTTAGGTCAGCACTTTTAGATGTGCTGAACACAGCTGGATTTTGAACAAGTGGGAGGGATAGAGGAAGGGCAGGATTTGGAAACTGGCTCGTGTCCATCCAACATGCAACTCAGGGAAAATGTATTAACTACAAGGTATATGTGACAGGACACAATGCTAACAGCCTTGAGTAAAGGCTAATGCAATGACACTTGCCAGGTTCCTTGCTGTGCTGCCAGCAGACTGGATGTTCCTAGGGAAAGGACAGGCAGGGAGCAAAGGAAACCAGGCAGCACTGCCTAGCTGGGAGCCCCTTGTCCAGGATTCTGCTTACAGCCCCTGTGTAGAGGGACAGGAGTCAGCCAGTGCTCCATGTCTTTTGTCTTTCCTGTATCCTGGACATATTGCAGGTCAGCAGTGATATTCTGTTTCCCATTCCTCTCCAAGTTCTCAAAAAATGGAATAGGGACTGGAGTTCTGGTTTCTGTCCTTCACTTTCCTGCAAACCATCTTGCTTTCCACTCTTTCAGTGCCACTGTTTATGAAACTCTGGAAAGGAATTTAATTCACCCAGGAGAAGAGGATGAAATTCAGGGGTGAAATTCCTCAACACAGTATTTCAGTACGTGGCTACAAAGAGGATGTGGGCTCTCTCTTTGCAAGGAGCCACATAGAAAAGACAAAGGCAAACAAACAGGTACATGTTGCACCAGAGGAGGTTTTACCTCAATACAACAAAGACATTTTTTACAGTGAGAACAATCAGATGCTGGATGAACCTCACCAGGGATATGGCAGAGGTTTTCAAACCTCAAAACCTGGAGGTTTTCAAGGTGTTATTCAACAGAGCTAAATAACCTCACCCAGGCTCCCCTTCCTACAAAAGGTTGGACAGATGATCTTTTGAGGTCTTTTCCAATCTGGGGTGTTCAATGATTCTATGATTAGTTACATCCCCAAATCCTGCTTCTCTAGACACTGATTCTCAGAGCATCCCATCCAGAACTCCAAAGCTTCCCAAATAATCTACTGTCTTCCTCTGGCTGCTCAAAGTGGGTTCCTCAGGGTCCTCTCCAGTGAAGTTCTGAATGTCTTTGAGGATGGAGATCTCATTACCTTTCTGGGAAATTTCTGTCAGTCTTTGATCACACTGATGGTGATTTTTTTGTCCTCAAATATATATAATCAGAATTTCATACGTTCCAAACTGTGTCTGTTGTTTCTTCTCCAATCACTCAACACCTCTGAAAAGAGTCTGGCTTTTACTTATCCATGCCCTCCCATTAGAACTCAAGATCCCCCAGTGGCCTCTTCTCTTAATTTGAGCAATCTCAAATCTCTCCACTTCTCATACATCCTCTGCTCCAGTCTGTTGTGCATCTTGGTGGCCCTCCATGGGACTTGCTTGAGTATGTTCATGTCTGGTACTGGGGAGTCCCAAACTAGGTAGAATACTTCAAAAGTGGTATCACAAGTGCTGGACAGAGGGCAATAATCACTTCCTGCTAAGCTAGGTCCAACCAAAGGTATCTGTGAGGCTGCAGAGCACAGAGCTAGAATCAAATGGCCAGAAATGTCTGTCCAAATCACAGAATTATGGATTGGTCTGAAAGGGGCCTTAAAGATCATCTAGTTTCAAGGCCCTTGTGTGGGCAGGGACACCTCCCACTAGATCAGGTTGCTCAAAGCCCCATCCAGCCTGGCCTTGAACACTTCCAGGGAGAGGGCAGCCACAGCTTCCCTGGATAACCTCTTCCAGTGTCTCACCACGCTCATAGTGAAGAATTTCTTCCTTATGTCTAGCCTAAATCTACATATTTCCAGTTCGAAACCATTCCCCCTCTTCCTATCACTACATGACCTTGTAAAAAGACCCTATTCAGCTTTTCTGTAGGCCCCTTTCATGTCCAGGCTGAATGACCCCAACTCTCTCAGTCTGCCTCCATAGGAGATGTGCTCCAGCCCTCTGATCATCTTTATGATCCAGGTCTCTGGACTTGTTCCAGCAGCTTCATGCCCTTCTTGTGTTGGCAGCTCCAGAACTGGACACAGTACTTCAGGTGGGGTCTCAAGAGAAGAGCAGACTGGGAGAACAACCTCCCTTGACCTGTTGGCCACACTTTTTTTGATGCAGCCCAGCATGTGGTTGGCTTTCTGGGTTGGAAGAGCACTTTGCTGAATCACGTTGAGCTTCTCATCAACCAGTGCCCCCAGGTCCTTTTCCTCAGGGCTGTTCTCAATCCATTCCCTGCCCAATCTGTATTTGTGTTTAGGATTGTCCTTACCCAGGTGCAGGACATTGCACTCCTTCCCTCCAGTGGGTCATGAGGTAAATATACAATTTTTTTCTGAAACAAGGAGATGAGAGTTGGCCACTTAAGCCCAGAGAAGTAGCAAGCACACAGTTAAAAAAGAACAGCCAGGCAAGAGAGACTTCACAGAAATGAGGGAAGAAAGGTAAGGAAAACTATAATATCTCAGAGCACACAGTCACTTGAATTTTAGTATGAAGCAGCTACAGCTGAGCTTAAATTACTGCTGATCCTAAAAGGAATAAAACCAGCAATAATTTTCCCATTATAATATAGTAAGGAAGCATCTCAGACAAACACATATTTTCTTAGTATCAGTGTAGCCCAGTTAAACACTGTATAGCACCAATGAACCAATCATAAAATGGGCCAAAAGCGATACAGACCAACTGAAGACAGAGGCATTTCCAGAACCCAGAATAGAGGGGAAAGAAAGAAAAAGAAGAGAAAAAAAAGAAAAAAAGAAAAAAAAAAGGGGAGGAAAAAAGGGAAGACATTTTTTAAAAAGGGAAAAAAAAAGAAAAAAGAAAAAAAGGAAAAAAAGGGGAAAAAAAGAGCGAGGGGGGGAAGATTTTGATTCATTCAATATATGTCAAGAGATGACATATTTGTGTCTTCTATCCAGACCAGTGGTATCCTGCAAATAAAATCATTCATTGTCCTGCAAAGCTTCATCTTCAATACACAATACTGCAACCTCCATATACCTAGAAATGAGATTACTAATAACAAGAGGGAGGGATGATTTCTAAGAGATGCCAGGAAGGAGGCACACATGGATGTGGGAGGAAAAATAAGTCTACCACCTTTGTGAGTAACTCCCTCAGGAAAAAGCCATCTTAGTGTTCAGACCATGAATTCTGCCTGAGCCACAGCAGCAGTGGTCTAGGGCAAACCACAGCCTGGAGAAGAACAGTTTTATCAGCACTGCAAACGTTGGCTCTGTTAACAAAAAATCAACGTTGCATTATTTTGTGTTTTCTACAGTAGCAGCAGAAGTAAGAATTGAGTTTGTACCCAGAGCTGACCATAAGGAGCAATGGAAAGCACACCTGGCATTTCTTCTTACTCAGTTATTAAGAAGAAAAGAATGAGAATGAAGGAGGTTCTTCTGTCAGTGCTCAAAGCACTGAAGCAGCTGGCAAAAGTTTTCCATTAGTGCAACGATCTGGGAAATCTGCTCATGAAATACAAATTCTGGTTAAATAGTCAAGACATTATTCAGATGAGTAACTCTCTGTCATGGATACTTTTCTGTCAACATGGATTTACTGTGTGGACAAGAGTTTCAACAAGCCCCTTCTGGATGAGAAACATCATCCACTTATTCCATTTTCCTGGAGGGAAGGCATTAAAATGTCAGAAGTTAATGAGTTCCACAAACTTACTCATTTTGGTTTTCTTTCTATTTTATTTTTATTTTTGCTTTACTCTCTCTTGAAAAAAGCTTATTCTGTTTTCTTTTTATACTGATTTCTTACAGAGATTTACTTATGATAAAGTCTTGTCCTTGACCCAGAAAAAATTATGCACTGATGGTATCAGAAGATCAATTTTATGCAGAAGGAAGCGGTCTTTGAGACTCAGCTTCTTTCTCTAAAACCAGGGCCCATGAGCTAATCCCAACTGCAAAATACTTCCAGCAGGGTTATAAGCTCTTGCCATGTTTATATTTATTTAAAACAATCTGATGGGACTGGGGCCACAAAGTGGTTTTTGTGGTTGGAACAGGTTAGCAGGATACACACAGTTGAAAACCACTGTCCTAAAATATCTAGAGTAGGAAATTTGGAAATACAGTATATTTTGGACTACAGACCAGTGGAATGAGCAGTGCTAGTGGGGGTTCCCTGTAGCGGGAGGAGCCATTCTTGCTCCTGAAGCTCGACGAGCTGCAGGTCTCTTCCAGGACTCCAGCCACCACACAGCGCTTCCAGGGTAGAAGTGTAGCGGGAAGAGCCTTTCTTGCTCCAGAGGCTCGACGAGCTGCTGGCCTTTCCATGCCTCGCACCAGAGTGAGCTGAGGTGCCTTCTGTGGGTGTGTGTCCCACCTTTATTGGCCCCCTGGTCTTGCTCATGCCCAATAGGGGCCTGTCCTAATCAGGCACAGGTGGACTCACACCCACTCTTTGGCAACTCAAGGCACCTGGTTGACAATGTCTCTCTACAGTTCCCAAAGGCTGTTTCTTACTAGATACTTTGTTAGGATGGAGATTTGCTGGAGCTTCTTTTTAGACTCCTCTTTCACTCCCAGCTGTTGTGCGTCATGGAATTAAACCTAGAGGGGACACGTGTGCATCTTGACATGCCAGTGTTCATATACAACAGATTAGGCTTGAGCTGAAAAGAGCTTTTTTTATCAGCAAGAATCACTGGGGACACCTGAGGCATTCTGCAATTCCACACCATTGCAGCAATTATTGGTCAGATGCCCTTGATGGAAGGAAGGGTCATTATTTTCCTGAACAGATTCCCTACCCACGGCCTGCTCACCTCCACTGTAACAAGCTGCCCCTTAGGCAGAAATCAGCCTGACAGAGACTTTAAAGGAAGAGAAGTCTCATTAAGATCTGTTAGATTTTGGATGTAACTTTGCCTTGTTACCACAGAGTTTGGAGTCTGCAACTAGTAAGAAAAAACTTTCAGAGAAGAAAAATTTGAATGAAATACAAGTAAACATACACACACACCCCAAAAAAACCCCACAAACCCAAAACCAAAAAAATAAAAAAATCAAAACAACCAACCAACCAAAAATCCCAACAAACAGGCAAACCAGCAATCATATGTCAGGGTGTGTCTTTCAAAAGAGAATCTTAATGGCATCCTTTCGAGTTTCTATAGCCTTGCAGAGGCTTTTTGCAGAAAGTTTCTGCAAAACCAGTCTGTGTCCTTTGAACACCAAAGAGCACCAAGAATTCTGTATTAGAAAAAATTCTTAAAGCACTCGTGATTGCTCAAGCACTAAAATTGCAAAGTGTCTGCACTCAAGCAACTACAGTCACACAAATTAAGGTCATGCTTTGAGCAAACCAGATTCCTTCTAGGCCTGCAAGTGACTTGTAAGTCCATTTGTAATGTGCCCATCACTAAGGTACCTCTGTCATGAGCTAATAATGGAAATAATAACAGAATAATGGAAAAGTGGCATGCACAAGCAGCTCTTATGCTGAAGAATGTCTAAGTACAAACAGGAGTTCGTCAGTAGCCCAGTCCTACAAGCCATAATTTCAAAATTCAGCAACCATTTTTGCAGTTGAACCTCTGTGCTTGCAAATACATCCTAATGATCATAAAAGCAATAAATTAGTGAGTGAAGAAAAGCATTTCCAAAAGTAGGGATTCTCTGCATGTATGGCAGCATCCAATGTATTCTGCACCTTGCAAATACAAATGGGGCAATCCTTTGAAATACAAGCTTCTACTTTCATACATGTCCTGCAGTTAGACTGGAATATTTCAATTTAAGCTTTTTTTTTTAAGCTTTTGAACATAGAAGCTCTTGCAAAAATTAGAATTGTATTTCCATAGGGTGTCAAGGAGTCACAGGGAGAGCCTGGGCATATTTTGACAATTAGTTCAACAAAAGAAATCCCTACACATACTTGTCTAGAAGTTTGCAAAGACAAATATCCAGATTTCTGCAAAGGCCACTTCAGGTAAGGGTTTAAAATTTAAACTGCTTCTTTAGATAACCAGGTGAATATCCAACAGGAATTAATATAGAAAGAAAATCTGTTTTGAGTTGTTTGCCTGGATTCTGCCACCATTAAAATCAACTTGTTAAAAACACTACTTACCATCTGCCAACAGTACTGCAGCACATATATAGTGCTTTAAGTGCAGAAGAGGATATGAAGTCCTCAGAAAACCCATGCTACTCTATTTAGGACATATTTTGATTATGTTTTCTACAAGTTTCCAAGTGATGGTTGGATCAGCAAGCTCTGGCACAAAACAGCAGAGAGTTGGGTGTGGACTGGACAGTGTATGGACAGGAATCAGGCTAAGGAGAGCACTTGAGTCAGAATGGTTGTTTCTGCATTGGAAATAAGGCTCTAATTTCTAAAGCATCTGCAGCATACTCCCCCTCAAGGAAAAGAATGAAAAATAGAACAAAAGAACAACAAAAAAGAAGAAACACTTGATTTAAAAATACAAATCTACCTTACTTAGAGCTACATTGTAAGAGGATTTATGTCAAAGGTGGGAAGAAAAAAAACCTTCTAAATTATAACTTGAAATTTTAGGGAGTATATCATAGAAACTATGCATAAAGGTCCAGTTATGGCAGCCCATATGGATGTAAATTGTTCTGTACTGCTCAGTAGCACCCACTTTCATAAATAAGGATATAGGTTAGAGACAGGCTTGCAGGTTGCTTTATTTGTGGCATAAAGGAAATGTCCTGCTTCAGATAAAATCCAAGAGCATACAATAGTTCATTCATATTCGTGAGGCAGATTAAAAAATCCTTCTGAAAAAAATGTTTTCAAAATCTTTTCTCCCCAGTGAACAGCTCAGAGAAGTGTGTCCCTGACAAATGCCCATAAGAGGCCAAAACACTGGTTATTTGTTCTCTTTTGCTCTTTACAAATGAAGCAAAATACAGCTAATACATTATGCATGTATTCCAGTAGCTTTTTATTCAGCCTGTTTTGGTTTGTTGTGCCTTGGGAACTTTGACTTTGTTTTGTTGTGCCTTGGGAACTTTGATTTCATCTCGGTTTTCAGGCTAATAATAAAATTGAAATATTAGGACAGGACATCAACCAATCTACGGCACAGGAGATCTGTTTAAGTTTCAATGAAACAACTTCTCAATGTCTCTTTTCCACTCCTTTATCTTATCAGTCACCAAACCACTCTCAGCAAGCTTGCTTGTCACAGGAGCAGCACAGGCCAGTTGCCATTAGTCATTAATTTCCCCTTCAGACCATCCCTGGGGGTTGTTTTACCCACAGAAATAAGATAGAGTTGTCCTGTAACAGGCTATAGGGGCTCATCTCTGTACAGTTTGGGTATGGAAACTACTCTGTGCCTTTAGACATTTAGGATTACCATTAATGTAGTGCTTAAAACAGATAAGCACGTTAAACAAGCAGAAGACAATCCTCTGTCACAAGGCATTTCTCCCCTTGCAGAAGTTAAAGAGTGAAAGTGAACAGCAAAGCCTAAGGGAAAAAGAAGGGGAAGAGAAGACAACTGTAATGAGATTAGACAGCTTATTACAGTTACTACATTCACATCTCAATACTACTTTTTTATTTTATTTTGGGATGGGGCATATCTATTTTTTTGTTGGTTTTTTTTTTTTTTTTTTGCATTTAGCAGCAGTTTGCGTTCCCTTGGAAACATACAGGAAAGATGAAGAATAAGGACAGATAAAACAAAGTAGGACCAAAGAGGTAGGGAGCAAGGTGGTGGATGGAGAGTTTCAATGGGGCTGAAAGATAAGTTCAGACTAAGAGACAACAGGAGAGAGAGAGGAGAAAAAAACACCAGAAATGAACATTTGCAAGGGCAGGAGTACAGGAATGAGCACTAACATAGCAGGTTTCCTCTGGCAGCACTCATCTCTAAGCTCACTCTACCCTGCTGGCTTGAGAGCAGCATCAATACACCATCACTACAATAAACTGGTACCACTGGGATGCTAATTTCCCCCTTTGTCTTAACCCAAGGACATATTCCAGTTAGCTTTCTGGGGATAGCCCAGAAAGCCAACTGCATCCTGGACTGCATCAAATGAAGTGTGGCCAGCAGGTCAAAGGAGGTGATTCTTCCCTTCTACTCTGTTCTCCTGAGACCCCACCTGGAGTACTGTGACCAGTTTTGAAGCCCCCAACACAAGGACATGGAGATGATAGAGAGAGTTCAGAGAAGGGCAAAGAGGCTGATCATAGGGCTGGAGCACCTCTCCTATGATGACAGGCTGAGAAAGTTAGGCTTGTTCATCCTGGAGAAAAGACAGCTCCATCCTGGTCTGTATTAGGAACAGCGTGGCCAGCAGGTCCAGGAAGTGATTCTGCCCCTGTACTCAGCTCTGGTGAGGCCACACCTGGAGTCCTGTGTCCAGTTCTGGGCCCCTCAGTTCAGGAAGGAGATTGAGGTCCTGGAGCAGGTCCAAAGGAGGGCAACCAGGCTGGTGAAGGGACTCGAGCACAGACCCTATGAGGAGAGGCTGAGGGAGCTGGGGCTGTTCAGCCTGGAGAAGAGGAGGCTCAGGGGAGACCTCATCACTCTCTACAACTCCCTGAAAGGAGGGGGTAGCCAGGGGGGGGGTTGGTCTCTTTTCCCAGGCAACTCTCAGCAAGACAAGAGGGCACGGTCTCAAGTTGTGCCAGGGGAGGTTTAGGTTGGACATTAGAAAGAATTTGTTTACCAAGAGGGTGATCAGGCATTGGAATGGGCTGCCCAGGGAAGTAGTGGATTCTCCATCCCTGGAGATATTTAAGAAGAGACTGGATGTGGCACTCAGTGCCATGGCCTGGTAACTGCAGCGGTAGTGGATCAAGGGTTGGACTTGATGATCTCTGAGGTCCCTTCCAACCCAGCCAATTCTATGATTCTATGATCTGGAAACTTATAGTGGCTTTACAGGCACTTACCTAAAAGGGGCCCACAGGAAGCTGAGGATGGACATTTTTACAATGACAATAGGATAAAGAAGAACAGTTTCAAATTGGAAGAGGGTAAATTTAGACTAGATAATAGGAAGAAACTCTTTCATGTGAGGGTGGTGAGACACTGGCACATGTTGTCCGGAGGAGCTGTCAAAGCCCCCTCCCTGGCAGTGTTCAAGGCCAGGTTGGATGGGGCTATGAGAAACCTGGTCTGGTGAGAGGTGTCCCTGCCCAAGCCCATGCAGGGGAGCTGGAACTCAATTATTTTTAAGGTCCGTTAAGGACTAATGATTTTATGATCATTAGTCAGTCTCAAAAGTTCAAAAAGTGTTTCAGCCTAGGGCAAAGAAGGAAGGGTGCCTACCTGGACACCCTCCTGGAGAGTAATTTTTTTATTTTTGCTGAAAGATGCACAGAAATTGTCAGTATGTTTGTGTATCTCTAGACCGCAATCTACAAATGTGCTGCCCTCCTCCTTATATATATGCAAGACAATTTGGACTGAACCAATGCTGCTCCTGGCTCTTCAAAGGCTTCAAGCCTGTAGGTCCTATGCAGTAAATTAGTTATTTCGAAACTCTCAGTGGAGAGTCTGTCCCTGGGGTTCACAAAGTGTTGGAAGACACCTTCCAGGATGTCATTCTCCTCTGCCTTCTTGCTTGAGCACTAAATCAGTGGAGCTCCTTTATTGTGAACAAGCACCAAGGTATGTGAATGATCTGTTACAGAACAAGAAATTTGCACAATTTGTACAAGACCCACTTATCACCAAGTTCTCTTCCTTCCTACCACTGATACTGCTTTTTCTGGCAGTAATTTTAATTTTTTTCACTTGCTAGTTTTTATTATGTCTGTCTGTATGTATGCATTTACCTGGGATCTGGTGGGATCCTGAAAAGGTGCAAATTAGGTGCTGAAGCTCCTCAGTGGCAAGCTGAAGGGACTGTCTGGCTGCCCAGTTGAGTAAGAAAGGTAGGGCTTCAGTATTTCACAATTAAACTGCCCAGTCCTGCTAGAGCCTAATCCTCCCCCCATCCCTGCACTCCTCTCAGCTGTGCTCAGCTGTACTGATGCAGTCATACTCTTACCATGAGGCATTCCCTGGACACTGTTAACATATCTGGGTATCACGCTCTGCTACACTTCAACTGAGCAGGAACTTTCCTGGCTCATAGCCTGGAAATGAGCTGAAATGGGCTGGGAAGCTGGTCTGGAAACCCCCCCATGGCCATTCCCACTGGCATCTTGGTAGCCCTACTTTGATAAAGCTTCCCAGGGTACCTCACACGGCTCCTACAAAAACCATAGATAATATAAGAGACCATCTCTAAAAGAGGGACTGAAATGCAAGGCTCTGAGCTGCCTTTTTGGTGACATTAATTGTTCTTGGGCCTGCTAATTCTCAGCAGCAGGGACTGCAAATGCTGACAGCTGAGATCAGGCTGGTAAACCCATGTCTGAAAGACAGCTGCTAGATGTGCTCAGGTTAACCCTAGGCTGCCCACCACCATGCATATCTTTAAGAGGCAACTGCAAGTGTCAGGCACAGGACACCATCAAAAAAGAAAAAAAAAAAATAATATTGTGAGCCCTTGGTAGAAAAATGGACCTTTTGGTGGCCCTGAAAAATGTTCCTTTTGGCTGCTTTAGTCCTAAACTTTGTTGGTGACATGAGCTTTTTGAGACTGACAGGTATAAGCTGTCTGACCAGCAGCCCTGGAGCTGACAGGATCATGGAGACATCAGCTGCCTCAGCATGTAGTCTCTTGCCTTAGTGGAATAAAATTCAATTCAACCTTCCCAGGCTATTCTACCAGGGGAAAAGAAAACCCTGTTAAAAAGTTTTATTCCCCTAAACACTACTCTGTATTACACTTTCATCAGCTTTAACTTCATGCACTCACTACTTCTCAGCATCCTCTTTTCAAGCAAGTAACACAGCCATCACATGCTTATGCTAATAAAGTACATGTAATATCCTCTATCTCCCTGTTTGCTTTTCTCTCTGGGATCCATATATTAGAAAAGGCATTCTCTAAATGGTGTTTAGAAAAGCTTCCAACTATTTCTGTTTGCTTTCCTTTATTACTGTGCTGTGGTTGCACCCAGCTGATACAGAGGTTCTGTTTTTCCAGCTGGGAATCAAACCAAGGCACAGCAGTAGAAGCAGCCGTCAGATCCCACTGGCAAGACACAGATTTTCAAAGCTGTTGTGAGTATGAACTCATTTAAAAATCATTTAAGAACCATTTAAATTAATTACAAAAAAAAGTAAGAAAGCTTACCTTACGAACAGCTTTAGGGTCTGTACTGTATCTCATCTCTCAGCCTAGATCCCAGATGGTCAGAGCACCAAATTGCTATTCAAGTTATAATTATTCTTGTTATTACATTCAAGATTTGTCTGGAGACAAATTATGAAGCTTCTTATGAGTGTCCAGGAAGGAGGCACACATAAAGACCATCAAAAGGCCTCTGTCATACCTCGTGCCGTTGCAAGGTTCAGGTCACCCAACTGCCCCATGTGGACCTGCCATGATTAAAAAAGCTGCAGGCAAACAAAGCTGCCAACAAGCCTTTGCCCAGCTAACATCCATAAATCGTGCTCCCTATTGGAGATGTTTCTGGGATCTCTGTTTTCATGCAACACTTTTCAAACACTTGCTGAGGTTCTCAAACTGGACAGCTATGGCCCTGGGTGAACCCAACTGCTGGGCTGATGCTGGCTTGAGTACCACTCTACTTCATTTCCCTCATCCAAGGTGAGAAAAGTGTGCAATGCCTGTCCTGCAGACAGCATATGGAATGAAATATTGGTTCCTGGCACTCTCCTGATCCCTCACCTTCCTCCCACACTAACAACCACAGCACCACTGAAGCCATTCATGCACCAGGCTGGGAGTCCCAACAGGCTCCAGGATGCATCAGGGCCAGTAAAATCAGCCACCCCTGAGAAAAGAAAGGACAGCTTGAACTGTCAGTCTCAGACAAGGGCAAGCAAACCAGAATACAAGCACCCACATCAAAATCTCCTTTGGCTGGTGCACTGGAGGTATTTCAGTTGCCTTTGCCCTATTATTAATTCATGCCCTCTTCACGCATCATTGCCTGACTTAGACTTGCATAGAACCTAAACATATATTAAAAAACTCTATCACTGCATAAATAGCTCGTTAAATTGGATTTAAAACGGGGTCTATAAAACTAAAATAAACAAATCTAAATCAAGAGTAGAATGCCCTTAAAATTAGGGATTTATGCTTGACTGGAGAGAACAAACAAGAGACAGTTCTCTCATTGCAGCCCTATAGATGTGCTTACCCAGCTGTATATCCTGTAACAATTTAAAAGGCAAATCCAGTGTGATTCCTACGAAAGCAAACACTAATCTCCTTACCTCCATAAACAACTGAAAATAAATGGAAGTTGAATATTTGGTAGTTTAGCTAGATTTTTCCAAACAGACTCTATTTCCTCTCATTCCACAAAATAGATCCCTTTAAGGATATGCTTATGCACTCCCTGGTTGCCCTGTGCTTCACCTGCCCATGATCTGTGCTACAAAGTATGAGACTGAGGCAGCTAAAAAAGACCACTTTGATAACTTACTGCAAGACTGTGCCCACGCTAAGGAAGCCTGCCTTCAGCAAACCCATTTTTGTGACTCAGTGGGCATACATATATATCTATATTATAAAAAAATCCTAAACCTTCTGAGACTGTTTTTCAGAAGCGACCTGGATTTTACAGCAGGATTCACCTCCAAATGTGTAGACTTAGAAGTATTTTGAAGTGTTCAGGATTATAAAAGTAAGACAAGAGGCTGACCTGTTCCTCTGCCCATGAGGATAGCAAATATAGGATCTGATTTTCTGGCAGTATTTTTAAGAATATTTGTAACTAGACCTATAGATCACAATTAACAGATAAGCAACCTAGACAAAATAAAGGTAGACCATCTAATGCAGCAAGATCAACATTTAATGCTTTGGAAAAATCCCTTCTATCTGACAGCCAGGGTCAACATCTGCCTATTCATCTTTTCAGGGAAATGAACACATCAATTGGAGGCATCATATTATATTATTATGGAACTGGCTATCAAAAGGTATATGACAACAATAAAAACTCAGAGTATTTATTGCCTAATATGCTTGAGCTCTAGCACTTTCCAGCTTAATGCATTATTACTGGGGGCATTAGTTTCAACATCTCATTTCTAAGGGACATGACATGTTCAAACCCAAGTGGAAGAGAAAATGAGTTTGTCCAAACCATGAGATTTTAGAGAGCAGTTTTAAATAACAGTTCTTCCACTCTAACCTATAATATCTAATGTTCAGTATCCATGACTCTGAAACAAAGTCCTGCATTTTGCCTTCCACTTTCTCAACCATTATCCCATGCTGAAAGTAATGCATCACAAAAATCTTTTCTCTGATGTTTTAAGAAATAAACTATTTTCAGTTGTTTCAGTAGTGCCACAATGAGAGCCAAATTTCACAGCATATGAGAAATTTTTATTTGATTCCTCCCAGTTTTTTTTTAAACCTCCTTTTCCACTAGGATCCTTCGTAAACCACAATCCTTCCCATTCAAGGTTAAGACACCAAACATAACAAAAGAGAAGAGGAAGCAGTAGTTTCCCAGCTCTGTAGCACTGGCCTGATTCACAAGGGGAATTTTACACCTCCCTCTGAACAGATGTCATGGCAGAAGAAACAGACACACCCTCAGCAGATGGCTCTTCAAATGTCTTGATGCTGACAAAACATGTTTCCATTAAATTTTATGTCTGGAGTGACCCACTTCCATTTCTCATACGACTGATGCAGCGTCCCAGCAAGGGTTGTTCATCTTTTCCCTTAGCTGTTGCCAACTTTGCAGAATTGGAAAAGGTCTGTGAGGACAAAAGAATCTCAGCAGTCATCTACAAGTTCAGTGCTCTTCCCAGAATAAATCCTTTGAAAACTGCTACCATAAAAAGGGATATTTTCACATTTGTGCACTGCTTTCCACATGAACTATCTGCAGAAGACAACAGAGGAATATCTGTTAGCACAGTCAGTGCTACCATCAGGAAATGCACTACTCTGAACATCACAAGCTTTTCTCCTAAACGATGCCTTTTGGTTTTGTGGTTGGTTTTGTTTGTTTTTGTGGTTTTTTGTTTGGTTTTTTTTTCATGGGAGATGCTGAGCATAACTACCCTCAGTTAGAGACTCTCCTGGAAATCTGCCACAAGATACCCCCAGACCAGCCTCTGACCTAATACTGCTGCTGGTAAAAAGAGGAGTGATCTCAGTGAAGTCAGCAGTGTTTCATCCTTTGCCAGCAGAAGAAAAGCTGGCAAAGGGTGGAAACCCCAAACAGCTGCATTTCCATGATTTTCTTGGTCTGCCATGTCCACCCTCCAGCTTCAACACAGGAATTTACCCAGTTCTGGGTGTGGTTGGTGCTTACAGTACTGACTGACCATACCATGGGAAAGCAGCAGCCATGGTAAATGTGGTAAGGGCACTATAACATCTACCTCGACCCCTCACAGACTTAATCCACTGATCTCAGAAGAGCTGAGACCTCAGAGTGCAGCTCACATGTAAAAATTTCCTGAGGTTCTTCCAGTTAATAAAACAGCCCCACAAAAATCAGATTGTTTCTGGCTGCCTGTGGATATTTTGACAACAAAATGGAAAAGAATATTCCTCAGCCCACCTGTGAGTGACCTGTGATTGCTCTGTTGATAACAGCCCATGTCTCCTGCCAATCTTCCAAAGCTTGAGATGATTTTTACCCCATTTACTGCCCAAGCTCCTTTTGAAGAAAAATGCAGCTCAGATTGCATTAGTTAAAACCATCAAGTCTCAGACAAATCAACCTGTCTTTAGCCTCTGTGATGTTTGGTAGTGATGTTAAATGTGCTGAGCTAATTACAAGCTGATGCCTTTTCTCCACAAGGAAAGATTCATATTTTACCACAGGTAACTACTGAGGGTGGGGGGAAACAAAACAAAATGAAACCCACAAAAAACCACCTGCAAGAATTGCAAGAGAAGTTATTCAATAATTATGCTCTCAGTTGGGACAAAAATTCCAGATAGTCAGAAAATCATGATCAAGTTCTATTTTATGTAACACATCTGCTGCATAATCTGCTGGCGAGGTCTTTGATGTTCTGAAAAACACCAGTAACTGTCATAATTAAATCCTCTCTAGTTATTCAGCTGCACAGCTCAACTGCTATTTCACACAATACCATCAGTATGAAAGCCTCCTGATTTTCTGACCTGCTAGTATAATTGGATTAAAATTCCTAATCGGTATTATTTTTGTGAAGGGAACTACAGCTTCAAGTTTGGTACATCATGGGGGTTTCCATCTTTCCCTTCAGTCAGCAAAAGCTCTGCCACATGGCCCAAGAAACACTTGTCTGTTGTGACAGAGCCCCATCCACATTATAATCTTGCACAGTAATCCCATACGATGTCAAAAGTGCTGCTTTATGTCTGGGGAATAATTTGTCTGGAGAAATAGAGACCATAAAGCAATATGGAGAAACACTTTATCAAGGACAAATGTCTTCTTGTGGATTTTTTTAGCCTGGTACTAATTACTTCCGTGTTCTTTTCTTCCATGGCCCCAAAAGAGGAGTTTTAAATTATGTTATTAACTTGATGCATTTGTGCTCATAGAAGGAAGTCAGAAGCCACTGTTTCACATCTGCTGTTTTTCATTTTGTGGTTTCCAATCCCAGGGCTTCTTGCTGGCTGCAGAGCACTCAGCCCCTCCTGCATTTCTTCCCTTCCTCTCTACTAAGCCAACCCACATCAATACATGTTAAAATACACTGAATTTGCACTACTTTGTAAATACTCCTTAATATTTTGAATGATCTTAAAAATTTCAATTTTTTTTCTTGTTCTTTTTTTCCCAAGAAGACCCTTGAAGACAATATGCTGAAATATACAGTTATTTTTTTAAACAACCCTCTGTTGTCGGTGGTAAATATTTAAACACTGTTTATGATCCCTGCCAGATTCTCTGCCAAAGTGAACTGCCTGTCTCCTTCCCATGGGGTTTACAGGCTGGAAAGTGTAGTCACTCACAAATGCTGAGGGGAAAAAAAGTAAGTTAATATAATTGATAAGTTAAAAAGCAAACATACAAGATCAATATTGCTTATGGTATACCTAGCATCCTTCAGCATGACTCATATTAATCCAATATAGGCTGTACACAATACTTTCATCTTGAAGAAGCTACAGCATCTTGCAGCCCTAACAACTTTTATAGCATGTCCTTGAAGTGTCCTGTTCTTTTCATCACTGCTGAGAAAATATCACAGTCCCTTTACTTTTTCTAGCCATAATGATAGGGTAAGCAGTGCTGAGAAAAAAAAAATCAATCACAATAACAGAGGAAAAAAACCAACATGATTTACAGGCACAGAAAGTAAAGCACTAGGAAAGCCTGTCCTGTCCTCCTTTGTATTTTGCTCACAGGTCAACCAATCTTAATGAACCCTCCTCCATATGCACTTTATTCTTTGCTCTTACAGAAAGCATTGTTCCTTCAAACTCCTGAGATGTTTTCAGAAGCTACACTGGAAGTCCCATATGGGTTAAACTGGGTGTTTGCTGAAGAGCTGCTACAATTACAAGTATCAAAGCTGGAGGACAGCAGCGAGCTCTGCTCTGTGATTTACCTGCCAGTATCAGGTAAAGTTGCCAGTGGAAAACTATGAATGATGATTACTCCCTTCTGAGCAATCCACATCAGACAAGGAAAGGTCTTGCTATCTAACTGCCTAACTTCCCTCTGACTTTCAGCATACAAATGAAGGTTGTTAGCTGCCCACGGTTTCAGCCGTTTACCTGAGCACAGGTGATAAATTACCCTATTACATTTTCATAGACAAATTTGAAGCTGGATTGAAGTCAGGTCAAGAAGCTGCTTCAGTCACTCTTCCTTGCTACATATTTAGTCAGGGAGCTTTATCTGGCAGAAGAAGCAGAGTAGAAAAAGCCTTCAGGCAGGGATGTGGGGGAAGGAAGGAAGGAGAGAACAAAGGTGTGTTTGCAGCACAGAGACAATACTGCACTACCTTAATCTGTCTTTCTGGCTGGTAACAGTTGTTAAAACAAAGAAAACACAGATATCAGTGTGACAGCACCCAAAATAGATTTCTAGGATCCCTGAACAGTCAAGCTGGAGTCCTTGCCATTGCATCTTCATCGCTACCTGGAACTCCCTGAACCAGCTAGATGTAATCACCACGCTGGAGAAAGCTGCCTTTTCAGTGCTGAACAGACATGCACAGACTGGCAGGGGCTTTACCACATTTCCTCTGTTTTTTGGTTTGTTTTTTTTTTTTTTTTCTACAGCTCTTAGCAGACTTTTTCCACTTGCTCTACCTACTTTGCTCCATGGTAAGCTCTTCTTTTCCCCTCAGTTTCTTCTTCCCTTCAAATGACCTCTCTCTTCCTCTTCTGCTATTCCCTGACAGCATAATGGTGGTGATGATGAGACAACTGCTGCATCCAAACATCATTTAAAAACTCATTGATGTTCCAGGACTTAAAGGGAGGCTACAGAGAAGATGGGGACTCCCTGTTTACAAGGAGTCACATGGACAAGACAAGGAGCAATGGGCCCAAGTTGCTTCTGGAGAGATTCTGACTGAAGACAAGAGGAAAAATTTTCACTCTGAGGACAGTCAGACATTGGAATGGTCTCCCAGGGGAAGTGGTGGATTCACCTACTGTGGAAAGGTTTAGATCTTAGCTCAGTGGGATGCTGGGACATCTCATATAAACAGTAATAGTAAAAGGGTTGGACCAGGTGGTCCTTGAGATCCCTTCCAAGCTGACATTCTATGATTCTCTCCACTCTATTGACAAGGCTAAAGTCCAGTCCTATTCCCTCCCTGCCAACCCAAATGCTTGCTCTTCTTCATGCAGGTAAAAAAAAAGTCCCCCCAGACACAGTCTCAAATTCCTGAGACACTACTATTAACTGAGAAACCCACTTACAGCCCTTTATAAACAGACCATAGCAGCAAAGGAATGTGGGGTATTGAAATATAAAGGGCTAACAAGGATCAGTCAGCAATATTTTCAGACTACAGCAAAGAGGATTCAGAGTTCCTAAAACTAAGAGGTCAGTATGCATATCTGATCAAGATGTAAATTTAGGTCAAATCCTATCCCAAAATAGGCATACCCATTTCTCACTGAGTCACAGTGTCTGGATGAAAAAATAACTCAGGTTTTAAGCTGATTTAATATCTGGACAGGGGTGATCTGACAACAGCCAGCAAGACCTTTTTGCCTGATGTCCAAAGCAAAGGAGGAATGGAGATCCTTTGAAATCATGTCTTTGTTTGACACTTTCTCCAGGGATGTTAAACCTCTTGGGTTCATGTGGAGTGTGTAACAGAGATAGTTTATACTACCCAGAAGATCTATGAAGTGAATAGACTGAGTAAAACCCCAAACAGATGAAGCTGAATTGCTTAAGTGTATTGATTTTATGCAGATCCTGTGGTGGTGAAATTCTTATAGAATTTAGAGTAGTCAATGCTATCTTTTCTTTTATATCTTTTCCTGTTTATGAAGCCATCCATTGAAGATGGGCAGGCGCAGTCCATTAATTTTTTTTTTTCTGAGGTATGTGTTTATTATAACAAAACAAAACCAAAAAAAAGACTAGACTTATCTGGCTGTTTTGGAAAGTAGATGTGGAACTCAAAGAACAAGAGGCTTTTCTACAATATCTTCAAACATAAAAATATCTTCAAACATAAAAGGCTGGAAGGGGCTTTTAAAGGTCATCCAGTCCAACCTCTCTGCAGAGAGCAGAGACATCTTCAACTCAATCAGGTGGCCCAGAGCCCTGTTCAACCTGACCCTGAATGTTTCCAGAAATAGAGCTTCTACCAGCTCTCTGATCAACTTGTTCCAGTGTTGTCTCATCCTGGTTGTATAAAATTTCTTCCTTAGATCTAGTCTAAATCTACCCTCTTTTATTTTAAAACAATTACCCCTTGTCCTGTCAGTACAAGCCCTGCTAAAAAGTCTGTCTCTATCTTTCTTATAGGCTCCCTTTAAGTATTGAAAGGATGCAATAATGTTTCCCTGTGGACATGCTCCCCAGAGAACTGAGTTCTTAAGAAGTTTTCTTGTGTCCTTTCAATCCTTATCCATCCGGGCCACCAGGAAGAAACTCAAAGCAATTATTTCTTCCTCCCATCCACTTTGAAAAAAAATTAATAATTTGAAGTACTTCTCTTTCAGACCAAAAACCT
The DNA here is from genome assembly GCF_003957555.1 of Calypte anna. Classification (NCBI taxonomy): domain Eukaryota; kingdom Metazoa; phylum Chordata; class Aves; order Apodiformes; family Trochilidae; genus Calypte; species Calypte anna. Next base: position 168,202,854 of record NC_044244.1, read on the forward strand.
TGCAACATCTTTTAGGATATGCTAAAATACAGAAGTGATCTAGTAGAAATATATTCCAGAACATTAATAACAGAGATATGGTAGCAGCTTCTCAGACAACATAGGTTATGTTAATACACTGGTCTGGCAGTACTCTAGAACACTCTAACAAAGCCCACTGGTATTTAGGCACCATTTAAAGATATCTATTTATCTATGATAAAAAGTATACTTTCTATATAAACCCTACAAAATTTCCAACAATAGAGAAGAAACACAACTGTTTTCTTTGAACTTGTAAAAATCAGGCACTTCAAGGTAAATAATTGCATCTCTTGTTTTGTTTGGGTTTTTTAAAATCTTCCTGTGATTCTGAAATTGAAAGAATATCTGCTTCAGAGTTCTCTGGAACTACGTTTCAAATAAACAGTGACAGCTCTTGCCAAGTCTCTCCAGACTATTAAGGACACATCAAGTATTTCTGGACTTCTTTGGAAGGGCAGGATGTGGATGACACACCCAGGATCACTGAGGACTTGCATAATTGTTCTGAGCACATTACCATCACTTCTGGAAAAGTGGAGTTAGTTTGCTGTTACTTCTTTATCTATTGAGTCCCTGCTTGTTCCACGCTTGGCAAAAGGAGTTTAACAGCACGCAGGCTTTTGCAGACAGGATTCTTCTTGTTTAAAACTTACTTTCAGTTGAGAGTTCTACCCATTTTCTAAACTCATACCATCAGCAGGGACCATGCTTTAACAAACAGCTACTATTCACTTTGCAAAACAAGAATGTTTCCAACACCATGAAGCTTTGCCCAGACTCTTACAGCCTCAATCTCTGGCCTTATCTGCTCCTTGCTGAGATCTGTAGCAATGCAATATATATTTCCAGCTCATTACTTCAGATTGCAGTAGACAGAATGCAAGTTGTTCCAAGTTTTACAAAGATTTTAGCAGGATTTTTCCAGTGATTTTTTTGTTTGTTTGTTTTTTGTTTTTGATTCTCCTTATTCACTTTTAAGAAATTCTATTTCTTAGCTAGGGTGGGCTGAAGAAACCCCAGAAGCCCAGCTTGCTCTCTATAACTGCCTGCAGGCAGCTGGAATGGGTGCCAGCTGCATTTGGATGTATTGTTACAGGCAGCAGTAGGTTCAGAGTGGGTGCCCACATCCACTCCAAGCAAATGGCTATCAGGAGAAAAGAATGTTATTTTTCCATCCTCAGAAGGATTCCAGCCCCCTGGTCCCCTCGCTGTGTAATGCTGTGTAATGCTACTCCTGCCTTTTCTGACAGCTCCAGGGTTCTTTTCACACTCTGTCCCACACTCTTCCTGAGCCGTGGGTTTGGGATTTCATTTCAAGCCACTTGTGCTCTCTTCCTTAAAAGTATCATTAAAGAACCTACGTGGGAGAAGCCCTATTTAAATCCATCTGTGTTCAACAATGGCAATAAAAAATGATTGCATGGTTAAGCTTATAGAAAGCCAAGCACAAGACCTGGGCCAGTATTCTTTTAATCAAATAATTGCTATTCAGGAGAGACTTTCTGTGCAACAATTACTTCTCTTTAAAAGCCCCTAAAATACTTGAATGAACTCAAGCACTCAAATGACTTTTATTTAATGCCCATCATAATATTATATTATAAATATAGTGGAATTTTTCTTTAGCTTTGTATGTATTTTCTTTTCTAATCACGCCACTGGAAAAATAATACCACACTCCAGGATAAAAGAAAAAACACTGTTATTGGAAAGAAGCTTCTTCTTTAGCTTGCCAAGCAGCTACCAGCCTTCCAAGCAGCAGCAATGGCATACACAAGGGTTGCTATACAACATAATCAGTGGGACTTGGAGAATTGCTTTGCCATTTCCAAACGTATAATGACTGTTCTGAAATGACCCTGTTTTGAAAGGAGGAGGATTTGAAGGGAAGCAGGTGGCTACTAACACCAGTAAACATTGTGCTGCTGCTAGGGAAGGGGTAGGAGGAGGGCAATAGGTTGGTGGCAGAGTATTTCATTTCCTTCTGATCGTATCAGACAAGGACTTGAAGTGGGAAAAGGCAGCTCAGCAGCAGCACGTTGTCAGTCCACTGAAACTCCAGTGTAACTCCAGACTGGAAGGTCTGTACATTCTTAAAACACAGTAATAACTATATGGCCAGACTGATTTCTTGTTTTCCCCTGGTGATTCTAATAAATTTACATGCAGAATGAGGCTATGTGTGAAGGGTCACCAAAGACTTGTGTAAAAACTCATTGTTAATAGCCAGGTAGTGGAGAGGAAAGGAAAGAAGAGACAGAAGAAGTTTGATGTTATTTGCTCGTCTCTTAACAGGCCTGGATTCCTTTCAAAGTATAATAAAATCCATCATACCATCCAGACATGACAGTGTCTATGCTTCATCAAAATATTTGTAAACAGCAACCTCTTTTATCTATAGAATGGATCAAACTTTGCTCTCCTCACAATAATTTCAAAAAGATTTTCCAGAACAATGATGCTCTCAGACTCCACAAAATGCAGCTTGCAGGCTCTGCTGACATTTCAAACTACCCAGTCTAAACACTATCAATAAAGTCAAATATATATACACAGACATATATATTTCCTTTGGGAAGAAAGAATTGCAGCAGCTCAGCTCTGTTAACTGAGAGGGTATTTCCTGGCAATATCCCACTAATTCTAACTCTCACCACCAAAACTTTGCCCTCACCAAAGGGAAGGACACAAGACTGGTAAATAAATCAAAAAGAAAGTCAAACACACCAAGGACTGAGTGCTCTGCTCTTCCACCACCAAGCCAGTCTGAATCTTTTGTTTAATTAACCTCTGCCAGCTGCCCTTCTTCTGTGGATTGTGCCCATTTGTGTAGACCACCAAAATTGCAGAATAGCACAAACACATCCAGTAAAGTGCCCTTAATAAGCATTTGACTGAAAAAAAAAAAAAAAAGAAAGAAAAAAAAACCCAAACATTATTCTCACTTAGAGTTAGGAGAAAGCTTTTGTATTTAAATGGAAAAACATATTAATAGCTTCCCTGTTTCTTCCCCTCTGCAGGCTAATGTACTTCAGAAAACTGATATTTATTTTTCTTCAAAAGAGGAGAAATATGTCTGGAAGAGCTCCTTGTTAAACTACTGGCTACACACAGATAATACCATCCTGGGGACAATTTTCTCCTGCTACTTTTAATGTGAAATAGCATTTTCAGAATCATTTTGTCAGACAGCTCTTGCACAGGAAGGGCTTGAATTCTGATGGCCCCAAAGTAACAGTGATATTGCCTTTGCTCTAGAGCCAGCTCTGCAAGATACTAAATGTCCTTGACTTTCATTATTTAAAAGTGCACCTTACCTGGTAGGATTTTACACTAAAAATTGCAGATTGCAGACGACCTAGTTAGAATCCAGAAATAATAATAGTAATGATGTTAATAATATTTCTAATAATAAGTAGTTTCTTGAGCTTATCAGAATTTTACCTTAAAAAAGGTGTCTTAAGTATCTCAACTTATATAGCACAGAAGCTACATTCCAGCCCTGAAGTGGTCAGGCAGTTGACATCAGGGCTGAGTGATCTCTGTAAGTCCCTTCCAAGTGAATTATTTTATTCAAGTCTGTCAGTAACCATTATTACCAGTGTGCTCCCATTTAAGAAAGAGGAAACCCAGAACACAGGCCAATACCATCACTGTGCCCAGTGGAAATTCAGAGGATGAGTTGGCTGTAGAACAAGTGAAAAATGCTGAAATATTTGCACTCTGAGCTTTAGTTAGTAGACCAGAGTGCCTCCATTCTGTAACACAAGACTCCTAATGCCTTGGAGTGGCATTAGGATATGCTAAATTCTAATAAGGATCCTAGTAAGGGATCAGGATGTCTGTCATAATCTGTATCAGAAAGCAGTACAAAAGGAAGAACAGTGTCAGAAATAATGGTACAAAACTGCTCTGAAGAAAACTTAGCCTAGCGAAAGAAAAAAAGAAGAGTCTCTGGATACTGTAGTTTGGGCTCACCAGATAAAATATCACTGTCCCCATCAAACTCAGCTCCTTTCATACTCATCAGATAGAAACTGCCACATATTGAGGTTCAGTGCTCAGGTAGGTCCACATGTTTGTTCATCCCAGGGCAAGAACTTCTAAAGTAGTGCAAGGAACTTCATCTACTTCACAAGCAGGTATCTACAGTCCTTCAGTGGGCAGACAGTATGGACCAGCTAAGATGCAGATGAAGATACAGACCTCAAGAGTTACCTGGTATATACAGCATCTCCTGCTTGAAGGCCAGTTCTGGTATTTTGTGGATAACAATTATTCTATCAACTGATGCATGCTAAGGATTGGGAAACAGGGAAGAGTTTATAATTATTTTTTCTTACCCATTTGAATGTGCTCTAAAGGTAACTTACAGCATGGTGCCTTTTAGCTTTTTAAACCATTTTGTTATGCTTCTGTTTTTGTATTCTGCCGTTGTACATTTCATAAGGATCACTTACTCAGAGAGGAAAAGACTGATGAACCTCCATTGAAATGGAAAACACGAGCCCAGAATACTTCATGTTAAGGATAGGGGGAAATTTGTTTTCTGGTGAGAAATAAAACAGACCTTTGAACTTAAAAGTCCATGACAGAAAAAAAACCACCTCAAGATATGATATATAGCAGTTAAAAAAAAGTTATTCAGGAGTCAGTAATTTCTCAAAAGGATTAACTGAGCATATGCAATATTACCAGTAATGAGATAGGATGAGTACTGGAAGCTCAATTTCCATGCTATTTAGATTGAGCAGATAGTTACACTGTTGATATCTAAAGTGCTGTTGTTGTGACAGTAAAGGCAGAGGTCCTGTACATACTCTGAAAATTAATACAGTTCAGAGAAAATGGTAAAAATAGCAATCCTTTTAGTATCTAGTGGAGTTTAAACCATAGAAGAAGGATGGGCCTTTAGATGACAAATTTTCCTTTTTATCATGAGATCACAGGGGGTAGGCTAAATAAGGCATCAAAGTAACTTTTTGAATTCAGATCACTCTACCTCTGGGATTCAACCAGGAATTTAATGCCAAATGGAAAACAGTAGGTAAGCATGAAAGCTGAAGCAATTTATCACTGCTATCTTCTCACCAGATAAGCATTTCTTTGTTTGAACAAATACACATTACAGTACACGAAAACAAAAATGTTTTGAACAGCACAGCTTCCATAGGGTTTCTACATAATGAAATTTCAGAAAACATTCAGTATAAAAGTTTTGGTACACAAAGAAGATTATTAATTTTCCTTCCAAATGACAAGTAGATAAATACCTCTATGTGAAACACAGTTTTAAGTACCATACACTATTCAGGTTCATATTTTTCAGTCCTTCAGAAAGCACAAAGAGGTGTACTTAAATTATTAATTTCTCAGCATATAAAGTTGAAAAAAACCAAACAATTCAATTGAAAACCAGTTCAGTTGATAAATAACAATTGTGTTTTTTTTTTTCTCAGACTGTCACATACAAACCCAGTGCTGATTCTGAAGCAACCTGATTTCCTTCCATCTCATACATCATTACCAGTCCTAATGATTCCTCAGATCTTCCTGCTGAAACCTCACTGTCTCATATTTGTGCTGTCAGCAGCAGCCATTATCTCCAATCTATGCTCCCTTTTTGGTTATCTCAGTGGAATTAATTGATGAGACTTCAGTGTCTGGCTCTTTGGCTGGTGCAAGCCCCATTCTAACTGCTTTGCTTCAGCAAGGTAAAAAATAATATGGTCCTATAATATGGACCTATATGGTCCTTTCTCCTCCCCCAGTGCATATGGAGGAAAAACACAGTTACAAATGACATTTAAAATACAGCTACCATGAGTAGTAAGAAAGAAAAAAAGCTTGCTGTATTTATTCCTATCAGATAAAATGCACAAGATTCTAACATACAGTCAGATGGTGTTTAAAAGCTGATAAAGGTGATTGGAATCTGGAAGAATTAGTATTAGAGGAAATAAATTATTATGTGTGTTTTCTCCTTTATATGATTAATTAAAGAGAGCCAGGTATCTATTGTGTTTTGACACTAGTGTCAGATGTGACTGCTGATACACTAATCCAAGAGTCTCTCACAATGAAGGGGGTGGGGGTAAAGAAGCTCTAAGTAGAACTAGATTTTACAGCAAATTAAAACCAATTTTTTACATTAACCCTCAAAATTTACAGAAAGATACAAATGAGGCTGCCTGATTAACCCTTTGACTGCCACAACTAGCGACTATTGGAAGGAAAAGGAAAGATGGGTTCTTTGAAGAGTAAAGGAAAGAAAAGGACAGAACAGAAAAAGAACTGTAGGACTGTCTGTAGGAAACCTGATGCCAAAGAGGAAAATTCAACATAAAGGATCCTAGAAGTTCTTCACTGTGTTGTTGAATCCTCAAGGAAGTGAAAGAACTTAAAGGAACAAAGAAAATGCCTTTCAGGGAAAGGACTGATTTTACAACAGGAAAAAAGCCTTAGGGAAGAATTGGAGCTGAATATGGAAGTCAGACACAAATGAAGCTAAATCAGCAAGAGGTGAGAGAAGATGCAGAAATGCAAAGAGTCTCCCTTGATGTTTTTTACCTTGTTTACAAAAGCAACAGAGAAAGTCACTTTTCTTTAAAGAAGTAAAGGTCTAATCCAGGCTAGCAGCCCTTGCATGTCAAATATGATGCAAAAGTCCTTTTTGCCCTGGGCCTCCAAAGCACTTAGTGCTGGCATTCAAGCTTCAGGGTAGAAGTAGATGACTGAGGAAGACCATACCTCTTCTGGTCTTTTTCAGACTTCATGACCAGAGTACATCTTTCCTGCATGCTTGAAATCTAATGCAGATTCATAATTGAGCTTTTTGCTTATGTTGTTCAGAACAGGCAGGACTTAAGAAACAACTCACAGGGTAGCAAATTTGTCCTGTGCTGCTTGAGATATTCATAGCACAAAGAATCATAGAATGTTTAGGGTTGGAAGGGACCTTAAAGATCATCAAAATCCAACACCCCTGCATGGACAGGGACACCTCCCCTCAGACCATGTTAGACAAGTTGTCATCTAACCTGGCCTTCAATATTTCCAGGATGGAGGCAGCCACAGCTTCCTGGATCCAGTGTCTCACCACCCTCCAAGTGAAGAATTTCTTCCTAATTTCTAGACTAAATCTACATATTTCCAAATTAAACCCATTAGCCCTTTTTGTATCACTCCATTATCTTGTAAATAGTCCCTCCCCAGTTTTCCTGTAGAGCCCCTAAACTAAGGGAGTAGGGGGTTTGGAGGAGTGTGGGGGGGGGTGCTATAAGTTCTCCCTGGAGCCTCCAGGCTGAACAACTCCAACTCTCTCTGTCTGTCTTTCCATGAGAGGTGCTCCAGACCTCTTCTCATCTTCATGGTCCTCCTCTGAACTTGCTCCAACATCCTTCTTGTGTTGGGAGTCCCAGAAGTGGACACAGTACTCCAGGTGGGGCCTTAGGAGAGAAGAGTAGACTTAACACTGTGGTAAAGTGCACACAGCTCCATAGATGATAATCCCCTGCTACTCAGGGAACAGAGTTTTTGGCCTGACATGAACGTTCTGCACACCTGAAGTGGCAAAGACTAACAGAATCCCAAACCAGTCTGGAAAGAGGCAAGAGCATTTCTGTAAAGATGCCTTCACCATAAAGCAATCTAGGAATGACAGGTGGATGGATAGATCTATGGCTGGGCAGTATCTGTTCTAGAAGCAAGTTCTTACCAATTTTTTCTCTTTCAGATTTTCAAAAGGATAATGTAAAAAATAACATCTGCCAACCTGGTGGTAAGGAGAACTGCAAGAAAGATGATGATGTGGCATAATGAGGTTACAAACCAGAGAACAGTGAAAGAAAGTTATTATTTTCTGAGTTGCCTGTATCAACACAGAAAGAAATGTAGTATCTACCAAGAGAATGTATTGCAGCAATCCCCCTCAGTGATTTAGGACAGTAGCACTTACCTTCCCTTATAAGCCATCAGAGAGACAATGGTATATTGTGAAAATACAGTGGAGACATGGATTAATTTCAAACCTATCACATCATCTGATGAGATTTCCCTGGAGATCTCCTAGCACTTTGCAACACTGAGAGCCATTATTTCCATACTTATTGGAAATAACGTCTGAGCCCTGGCAAGGCACAATATTCCCTCTGAGAGTTGTCATGACAGGAGTGGAATTAATTCTTATTGCCACTGTACACAGCAAGGGCCTTTTTGGCATTTTTAGCATGTACCCCAAATGGTATTTAAATCCATGATGATACAGTATACCATAGACCAGCATCATCTGGGACCTCCTAAATTTTGACCTACATTTCTTGCTACGTATACTGAACACAAGTCAGATTTCACCTGCATTCTCCTATGCCAGATGCAACTCCATAATCTTCAGTGATCCAGTTCCTGGATCATACCAGTATGAAAACTGGATCTGTGATATAACATAAACACTCAAGACCCTTTCAAGATGCCATTTATTAAGAAGAAAGACCTTAATCACAATGATCTGTGATGCTATTTGTCATAGTTTAGAAGATGAGCAAGAAGCTTTTTTTTTTTTTTTGCAGCTAAATTAATTCACTGTCATTATGGAGTTACTTATCTATTTTAAGTGTTCTCCAGCTGGCTGCTGTTACCAGATGTGGACAGATCCCTTTGTGCTTTACTGTGAAAATAGCCATGCTGAAGTCTTTGGATGTATTGAAGACTCAGCTACATTAATGTAACTTTCAGATTTCTGAGCCATTCTCCTACAAACTTTTACCAAATATTTCTCATTTGTTTTTGCAAGCAAACTTTCTCCATTTTTAGATCTGTTTCTCTTACCTAATTCATTCAAGGATGCTTCTAATATTGCAATTTGTCACCAAGGAAACAACTGTTCAGTCACTCTAGCTGATGTCACTGAATGAATCAAGTAAGAGAATCATGGAAATTATATAAAAAAAAAAAAATCATATAAAATCAAACGAGCAAACAAATTCAGTAACAATTTGGAACAACTGGGAAAGAAATTCAATTGAATGTGATGGCTTTATTTCAGTACTCAAAACTGCAGGGGGAGTTTAAATTTTATCTTCCTCAGTGTGTGGCAGTGACTGAGTAAAATCCAGTGAAATGGGATGCAGCATCCTTACAGTGAGACTGCTGCAGCTTCAAACCCATCTCTGCCAAAACTTTCATGGGAGGCTGAGGAAAAGCAGTCCTCTCCCTAAGGGCATTCGGAGACCTGACTTGCCCACTTAACCATTCTACCCAAAAAGGCTGAACATGCAGCTGCCCACAAACAGCCTAATATTGCCCACCAGATTTAAATATTATATATATATGTCTGTATATATATATATATATATGTAGAGAGGCAAGACAACCAGGTGCCTCGAGTTGCCAAAGAGTGGGTGTGAGTCCACCTGTGCCTGGTTAGGGTAGGCCCCCTATTACCAGGGGGCCAATAAAGGCCAATAAAGGCTCGTCGAGCCCCAGGAGCAAGAAAAGCTCCTCCTGCTACATATATATATATATCTCCATTTCCCTGACACAAACAACCATAGGCCAGAAATCTCTTCAGCTGTTATTCTCTCCCCACACTAATGCCACACTGATGTCTTTTTTATGGGTCAATGTTGATTTTTCATCCAGGATTCTGTAAAGCTTTGGGGAGAAAAGTTTGCAAGGGATTTATACCATTTCGTAATCCAGGGCAGCCTTTTGGAGATTTACTCATAAATCAAGTATAAATGCAGGATAAGCACATTTTTATTTAAATAATATATTTCTGTATTTAGGAGGAAAGTAGATAAAACTATTTAGGATTCTGGCTAACTTACAAATTTCTTAGATATTTCTTGTAGTTACTGGTAACCCACAGCTAAAAATTTTAAAATATAATATATTGTATTTACCATAATATCTTAATGTCTTAAAGCTTTATAATTTTGACAGATTTCACAAGAAAATATAACCTCAACTTCATTTCTCAAATACTGTCTAGGATGATGTATTAGAACCAGCAACTTCCAACACTGTCACAGATGGAATCCCTGGGGATTAAACTTGAGACATTCTCTCAAAAAAGAAGCACCTCTTTTACAGCCTTAGTAATTAAATGTAATTAATTTACTAGCACCCTGCAGGTGTAGGTACTGCAGGTAGGAACTGCAGGTATTTAAAAAATAATAAAAATCCTTCAGCACTCTTGTTTTGCAATTGATAAATGCTATAATTACTCTTTCCTTTTAAGCAAAATACAGAGGAAATAATACCCAGTGATGGTGAAGTTCATTGCAGCAGGTCAATTGAGAATTGCTAGCATGTGTATGACTGGTAAATAATTGAGTTAATTTGGGGATTGAGTGACATATTTAGAAAACTAAAGATCACCTTCTTTTGTTAATTTAATCAAAACTTGCTCTTTATCAGATAGTTCAGCGTACATCTCCAATATTAAGTTGGAACTGACTTCTTATTTTGCAGCCCTCACAAATACCAGTGGTTTGCAAACTTCCAAGACTATCAGCTGCATTAAATGCTGGCATTCAGCAAAGAGTTCAACAGAAATAAAGCATCATAACTTAAGAGAAAACAAAATTGGAAACAAACAAACAAAACAACAAAAAACCTGAAGAGGAAGCTTTCTTAAACTGAAGTTTTTGTCAGATTTATGCTGAAATCTCAATTTTTTCTGTCTCCAAGAACAAAAATGTTAAAATTTACAAAATACCAACTTAGAAAGAGTCTCTGGGAGCATTAAAAAAAAAAAAACAACTTAAAAAATAAAGCCAATTGTCAAATGTTTCTTTGCAACCACATTACAAAAACAAAAACTGTACTGCATGTGGATCTTCCAGCTCTGACTTCTGAAAAAGCCAGACAACACCTTTTTCAAAATTTTATTTGGAAATAAATCAGAGTTCCTAGCTAATGTGACCTGTTAGTTTATTTTTCATTGGATGTCCTCTGATCTCTTAGCACAAAGTTTCTCTTCATTTCCAAAAGACATTCTATTAGCACAGGATTTGATACTGAACAGGACAATATTCAGGTAACACAGTGGGCTTCTCAACATAAAACTTAAGCTGTGAAGAGATGCACTTGAAAAAAGTGCTTTACTCTTCAGTTTTGTATTTTGAATATGCAAACATACTGTGAATTACTGGCAGCTAAAGCTTGACACTTAACTGTTTGTTATTAATACGCAAAGCCATTAATGTAATTATAAATATGGAAAAGAAAAATATCAACACTATTTACATTAGTTAGTTACTAGGAGGTAAAATACTTTGTCAGCTGTAATACAATACAAATTGCTGCAAAGCGTTTAATACAATTATAATGTGTGTATATTCAAAGCACTAGAGTTTATATTCTAGGTCTGTCCTCCTGGGATCAATTTATGATGCTCTATGCTGGGTATCTTGTCTTGACAAAATAATGATACTTCACTCCCGTGTTGCTACGTTGGGCTATCACACACTTTATGCATGAGTAGGATTACAGACCCAATTACAGACCAGTGCACATCACTGGGATGCACAGGATGGGAAGCCAAAGGCATGATTAGTATCTACAAAAAGCACCACACATGAGTATGCACCTGCCTCTCCAATTCAGAAACAGCAGCCACACTGAAAAGGACCAGCACAAGCAGCAGATCTTACCCACTTCTTCAATGCTGGCATTGCTTTCTTGAGTGTTCCCATTTAAAAACCCACTCAGACATCTACCATCTTCACCCCATGCATGCATGGTAAGTAGTGACAAGCATTAACTCTGCAATGGAACTCTAGGAGGTCTAAAGAAATTATTCTTGCAGGTGAAAGCGAGCCAGGCGACTACTGTAAGGTAGACAAAACAGACATCTTAAGGGACTGCTGCTTTATTAAATACTCAGTCATTAAGCCATTACAAGCTGAAAGACTGCCTTCATTTGCCTTCACTGTCTTTTATTTGGAATTAGATTTGTGTTCAGAATTACTGGTGTTGCAAACAGCAACCACTCTGAAACAAGGCTATTTCAAAGCTCCTTATTAGTGCTTTAATTTTTAAGTCTTAACAATTGTGTAACACATTACTGACATCCTCAATTAATATTACCCTGTGTTACTTGGTAACATAGGGCATGTTTAGCAGCCTGACTCAGCCACAACTTTTGCAGTGGATCTGAAGAAGGCATTGATCCCAGGCTCCCAGGTACCAAAGTGGCATCACCTGCTGTAAACACACAGTTCCTGGCACTGCAAAGGGAGACCAACAGTCGCAATGCCAAGACAGAAATGGGAAGATTTTTACCACATAACTTCTTTGCATAACTTTGATAAATAGAAGGGGTGACACAGCAAAGAGGCTCATTAGTAAATACAGCTCAGTGCCCAGGCAGGGAAGCAAATTAAAAATGAACAGGGAGGCACTAAAAGCTGACACCTTCTCTTAACCAAATTGCTTCTGCCCAGTCGGTACCAGCTGGATCACAGTCCTGCTTTGTTTCCCTGCCTCTCCATGGGGCTGCTCCATAGCTCACTGAGAGCAAGAGAGTCCTTGTAAAAGGAGCAAGGAAAAAAGTATGAAAAGTAAGAACAAGGACAAAACATCTGTGTGTAACTCCTGGCTGAGGGCTGGCTGTTCAAGCCCCAGCTTTTTGTTGCAGTGCCTTAAAGGCTGCTCCAAATCTCCTCCCTGCACACCATGTCCCCAAAGAGGAAACAGAGTATTTCAGAACCTGCTATTTCACCCACATTGCCCCTTCCTCTGAAGGAAGCTCCCTTGCTCAAGTGCTCCAGCAAGGAGCTATTTGAGGAAACAGCCACTTAAACCCTGCCCTGTTGGCTGTGGCATACAACCTTACTGCTTGTAAGCAGAGAAAAACTGCCACCCTGCACATCTGGAGTGGTCGTGCAAGCCATCCCTGCAAGATGTCCAGATACTTTTTCTCCCTGCTACACCAGACCATGCAACACTGGGGTGACCCAGCTGCAGGGGACAGCCAGGGGACTGCTGTGGCCTGGTGGGCAACCACTGCTCACTGTAAATCAATGGTGATGTCCAAACAGCAACACCAAAGGGCTCTGTACCCTGAGCAGGAGCTTTGCCACATAAATGGAAGAGGCACAACCCTTCCAGCTGAACTGTCAAGCTTCTGCTAGCTTGTCACAATCTAACATAAAGTTTCTGTGTTTAATGTTAAAAATGTTTGTGTAATTTAAAAATAAAATAAATAAATAAGTTGGAGCACACCAGTTATTTCTCCAAGGCTGCAGAATACAAACTGTGCAGCCCTTCAGCTGTTTGGTGTAGGCTGCTATAGATGGAAGTGCCTTCTACCTTCTACCTACCTTCTACTGGTATCTGTCTACCAATGTTTAAAGAGGACCAGATTTTTTTTAGCTGTTTAGCACTCCTAGCCATACAAACAGCCAGACTGACCCCTCCATCCTTAAGAAGTGCATACACAGATGAACAAGAGAGACCATTGCCTGTACAGTACTCACTCACACAGAGATGTCTGTAGTGCATTGGGTCTGCCTTGACAGTTTTGGAAAGAAAAAGGCCAACTTCTTCTAACCTAGCTTGGAAGGATCTGAAAGTCATGTACCCAAAGGAGAGCTCATTTAGTGAAAGAAAGAAAAAATGGTTTCCCAGGAGTCATTTCACTAACATCAGCCAAGAAGATTTGCTTCTTCTGAGTCCCTCCAACACAAGCATGGAGGGAAGCTGCTAAATTGGTGCCCGTCTTGATACATCAGCCACGCTCCTTTCCCAGCTGCCAATTTAGATTGACCTCAAATCCTCCAGCTTCCTCCCCCCAGCGTTATGGTTGTTCTCGGCCATCACACCTGATCTTTCACAAAAGTTTCCACACCTTCCAGGCTCATCACAACAACCCTTCAAGCAACAGCCGAAGCCAAGTTGACACAACACATTTTGTTTTTCTCTCAGAGGCACACATATGCCACAAAGATTGCAGTTCATCACCTACGCTTTTCAAGCACTGCTGAGCACGCTCAAGTGGGATAACACTTTTGCAAACAGTGCCGCACTGCTGACTCTTTTTATTCACCTTTTGTTTGTTTTTTTTTTTCCTTTTAAAGTCAAAAGTTGCTTCAAGAAAGCCTGTTTGAGGTTAAGTTCACAATTTAAGATCAACAAACTGTACTGTGCTGATTCCAAAACCAGAACAGAAACATTGTCTCCTTTTCCCGGAATCCTGAGCATAGCCCAGGGGATGGGGTTTCCTCCTCTTCTCTGGCATCCCCTGAATGTGAATACTTTAGGGCATGATGATGTTTTTCTTATGCAGAAGTGCATTGCATATGCATGGTACCTCCATGACCATGAACATGCAGAGAGAAGCTTCCAGGAGCAATGGAAAGCAAGCTGTGCCTAAAAATCCTATAGTGCTTACTCCTTCCTATTTTCTGCATGACACCTTGGGAAAAAAAGTCACAGGAGAAAATAAATACTGACAGCTGACAGGCATTGGATGGTGTCTTGAGCAAGGCAGAGAAACGTGCAACCACATGGACAAGGGCACCAGTGGCAGGAGGGGAGAGGACAGAAGGCTGGTTCCCTCCCAGATGGAAATTAGAAGTCACAGGTGACCCAAGGCCACATGCCCTACTAATAGCAGCAGCTTCCTGCTCAAAATAAGAAGCAGGTTCACACATTTTTTTCTCCAGTTGGGTTCAGACATAAGCTGCAACGCAGATGTTCACAGGGCACAAAGGGGACACCCAGCAGAGCTGGCTGCAAAAGAAAATGTAGAGGAATGACAGCAAGTTGCCTTTTACAGCAGGGTCCCTAGAGAGGCAGTAAAAGGAAAGCTCATTCCGCAATGATTTTTTTTTTCTGAAGCTCCTCCTTGTGTAAGATCCCACTGCTGCCAGTCCCTAGAGATTGAAAATGAATTAAAAAGGAGGAAAAAGCAAAAAGAAACATGGTAAAGAAAAATAATGGCACAAAGGAGAAAACAAAGCCAAACAAATGAGACTAAAACGCATCACAAAGAAGGAAGATGAAAAGGGGAGAAGTAAAGGCACATCAATAGATTTGAGAAACAATAAGGAAATATAATCATTGGAAACACTGCTGACATCCTTTGCACACTCTCTGGAAACACCATTAGACACTGGATTCTCTAAAAGGCCCAGACACGGTCTCCAGCGTCCACGAGATCCAGTAGTAGGGCAATCACATTATATGATACAGGAATGCCTGATCCCATAAGTAAAATGGACACAACATCTCTTTTCCAGCTTTGGCAAGATATTTTGGGACCTACAGATGACACACAAAATGAAAACATTTTTCATATTCTTACAGAACAAGCAATTTACCACAGTAACAGATTTGGGTGGAGGGGACATCTGTGCCAAAAAATGGTCATGCATTTTGATCATAAGAATCCAAGTTCTCTCCCATTATAAATGTATTCAAAGTTTCTCACACAGATCAATCTAAGTTCATCCATGTATTCAAAAAGCCTTTTTCTTGTTAGAGCCGAGACTCAAAAAAATTGTCTAGATCTATAAACTGTTTAGAAATAATAAAATCTTCTACTTCTTCTCTTCTTTCCCTTTCTCCATTGCTATGAGCTCAACAGAGTTGCAAGTATCATAAAGTGTGACCTGACTTTTAAAAAAGAAATCACCTAAAAATTGCCTCCTTAGCTGCAAGAATGCATTTCTGAAACTGCCTGAATAATTTCTGCAAATTTCATTTCCTAATGAAATGCAGAGAAAAAGACAGTGAAAGCACAGCCTCAAGTATGAGGGGATCAAAATCAGAGCTACTTCTTCCGACTCAACTGATTTTACTTTCAAAACTTCTTCTTTGCTCTTGAAGATTCACCTTTTTGTTCAGCCTGAAGTTAAATGTGTAAGTTTGGCTACACATTCCTCTCTGAGAAACTGTGAGCTCCACACCCTTTCCAGTTTCTGCCATAGAAATACCACACATTGACATGGTTTGGGCCCAACTGGTACCAACCGGGCCTCTGCTCACTCACCCCCAACCCCCACTGTGGGTCAGGGAGGAGAAAATCCACCCAAAGGCTCCTTAATTAAGATAAAGACACAGACGTTTGCATTCCCCAACAATAACAGGCAAAAAACCAGACAGGTTCAGCTTGGGAGGAAAAGGAAGTAATTTAATCTACCAGGAGAAAGAGAAAACACGGGCAGATCTTAATACCTTCCCCCCACCCCTCCCTTCTCCCCAGTCCCGGGTCGCTTCGCTGCCGCCTCCCCCTCAGGGCACAGGGGAGGGGCAGGGAGGGTTTAGGGTCAGTTCCTCACACGGTGTTTCTGCCGCTCCTTCCTCCTCAGGGAGAGGGCTCCTCACATTCCTCCCCTGCTCCAACGCGGGGTCCCTCTCATGGCAGAGAGTCCTTCAGGAACCCCTCCGCCATGAGTCCCTCCCACAGGTGCAGTCCCTCAGGCACAGACTGCTCCAGCCCGGGCTGCACACAGAGTCACGGCTGCTGCAGGAACAGTCACCTCCTCTGGCACGGGGTCCTCCAGGGCTGCAGATCCACATCTGACCCTCTCTGCCATCCTGCACAGGCTGCAGCTCCACATCTGCCCACCTGTGATCCTCCTTGGAAGCAGTTTCATGTCTGCCCACCGTGATCCTTCAGGGGCTACAAATCCACATCTCCTCCACTATGGCCCTTCAGGAACTTCACCGCCCTCCTCCATGGGCTGCAGGGGCACAGCTGCCATCTCACCATGGGCTGCGAGGAAATCTCTACTTGGACAGCTTCTCCCCCTCCTTCTTCACTGACCTTGGTGTCTTTGCTCTGTCATTGCTCTCAACTTCTCCTCTCCTTTGCTCTGCAGATCTTTTTCTCTTTTTTTAAGTTGTGTTTTCCCTTTCTTGACTATGTTACAGAAGTGCATCCATCTTCCCATACCTGCTTGGCTTTGGCCAGAGGCAAGGCCAGAAATGGAACCAGGGGAGCTTCCACCCCCAGCTTCCAAATCACCACTGCGCTAACCCATGACACATGTGCGACTGACAATTTATCCAGCAAAGATCCATCACGCTGTCCAATTCAGGGCAGTTGAGATTTATCAGGACCTTTAAGTTCAGCATTAAATTGCCAGAAAAACCCACACACACTCCAAATCATCCAACACAAAACATGAACGTCCCCATTGCACGTACCTATTTACTGCAGGTATTCTCCAAGTTTCAAGACGCATATAACCAACAATTGCTTTGAGTTCTGAGTCCAAGATCTGAAAAAGAGATAATATATATATTTTTTTTAAGTCACTAAAAGTATATGGCTTAAGCGTAGAGTAGAAAAAAAAAACTTTGCAAAATTGTAACTCTGGAAATGAGCTAATAATTTAGTCTTCCTGAAGTTGTTCATGACATGAAATGTATGGTGAGTTATCAAAAGAGTGGTATGATAATTTTTAGCCTTCTAAACTTAAGATAATAATACTGTGCCAATTCTTAGGCAACTTCTACATGTACATTCAAAATTAGTAGAAACCTCGGAAAACACATCAAATTCTCAATAAGCAATTTTGCTCCAAATATCTGTAAAGAAAGAACAAAGCCAACATACTGACTATGCAAAACTGCCAGTGGCATAGCAGAAAATATAAATGTATTAGGAAACCACAAGCATGCCTATGTGCATTTAAGCAATATTCTGTCTTTAGTTTGCAGCAAGATAATGACATGAATAGGGAAGCCACATGAAAAATCAAGGATATCATTGTGTACATTACCTCCTTCTTTTTTCAAAAATACTGACCGTGGCAGTTCTGCTACAGGTGTGAAATTCTAGTTTTACAATTTTTAAAGCATAAATATAAAACTTAATCACTATTAATCCTAGAGTCTCTGTAAATTTTCGTGGTCATTCTCATATGATGACCCTCGGCATAATGGATTTGATAAGTGTAATGTGCTTAAGAAAGCAAAAAAGAACAGGCTCTGAAGACTGAGGAAAGACACAAAGGAAGGAAAAAAGGAGGAAAAATTAGCTCATGTGACCAAATGCAATTGGTTCGGGGCACTGACTTCTGAGACAATAAAATCAGCTTCATCATCATGAGTAGATGCTGCATTGAGTAATCCTGTGGCACCAGGAGCCACAGCTCTTTAAAAAAAAATAATGAAGGGTCCACATGACAAAAAGTTTTGCCTCTTCGTCTGCCCACAGTTTTGCTCAAACTTTTTGCCTGAAGCTGCAGCACTGGTACCCATTGCATGATTCCCAGTGTAGGCAAAGTGAATGACCTCAAGCAGAGTTAGGAAAAATTAGTTATAGACCAGCCCATACCCACTATGCCCCAGTGATCCCCTGACTGATAGCACCTATGTACTGCAGCTGGAGAGCAGCCATTTTCTTCTCCAAAGGCTTGGCCCACCGAAGGAGTCCTAGACTCCCTCTACTCCCTTCTGTGAGCTGGTAATTTTCAAGCAGAGAGACAAAATGTAAATATCAGCATGGATAATTATTATGTTGCTCATTTTTTTGCAAGATAATCAGACAGAAAGATAAGGCTCGCTCTGAGAAACAGAAGCAGTAGAAATTTTTATCCAGCAACTGCATGAAAGATTCTGCCAATTCTTCAACAGTTTGTTGATTTGTAGCTGCTGCCTACTTTCATGTGCAAAAACAACAGCTACAGAAATCCCTCACTGGACTTCTCTACATATTTTCAGGCAATCTCTATAAACATAACAGCTTCTAGGTTTATATGTTCTATGCACTGTGCTGCTATTCCTGCTGTTGATGTCAACTGTAGACAGGCTCAGAAGCTCAGATTTCATCAGGGGGGCAAGAATAACACAACCACATCTCTGCCCTTTGTATCTCCTACTCAATTCCCCAAAAGAGATTTCCACAATAAAGCGCAGAGAAATCACAAAGAGAATGCCATTAAAGTTAATGTGAAAATCAGCCAAATATCACCTCTAATAGGAGTGGGAGCTATTTACTAGGTAATACCGATAAAAATCTACCAGATCAGAAGGTGGCCAAAGTTTACACTTTATTTTCTCCAGTAATTCCTTCTTTTTTTTTCCTGCATTTCCTTTTCCATCAATTGGCCTTGTAACACTTTTTCCACATACATTGATCCCCATGCTTTGCTATTCCCTCTTAATTATCCACCTCTTCTCTTTACTACTTTTATAGCTTTGTGGTTTATTTTCACTTGCAAGGTCTCTACCGTTCCACCACAAGCAGTCATTACCACACCTTGACAGGAGTTCCCACCCATCAGCTGAAGCAAAGAATGCTAACCAGATAAATGCATCATGTTCCGTGGCTGTAGCATCTTCAGTCAAGTGATCTTCATTATGAGTAGTATTAGGTCCAGCAAACCTTGTGTCATGGAATGGTTTGGGTTGGAAGGGACCTTAAAGATCATCCAGTTCCAACCTCCCTGCATGGGCAGAGACACCTCCCACTTGACTAGGTTATACAAATCCTCATCCAACCTGACCTTGAACATTTCCAGGGAGGGGGCAACCACAGCTCTGCTAGGCAACCTGTTTCAGTGCCTCACCACCCTCACACTAAAGAACTTACTGTTGCCTAACCCAAATCTACCATCTTCCAGTTTATAATTATCTATTATCCTCACACAATCACTACAGGCCCTAATGAAAAGTCCCTCCCCAGCTTTCCTGTAGGCCCCCTTCAAGTACTGAAAGGCTGCTATAAAGTGTCCCCAGAGCCTTCTCTTCTCCAAGGTGTACAAGCCCAGCTGTCTCGGGCCTGTCTTTGCAGGAGAGGTGCTCCAGTCCTCTGATCATCTTCATGGTACTCCTCAGGACTCAGTCCAAGAGGTCCACTTCCTTTTTGTGCTGGGGGTTCCAGAAGTGGACACAATATTTGAGGTGAGGTCTTGTGAGAATAGAGGGAATCACTTCCCTTGACTTGTGGCTACACTACTTTTGATGCAGCTCAGGATGCAGTTGGCTTTCTGGACTGCAAGTGCACATTGCCGGTCATGCTGAAGTTGTGTCAGAAAGGTAACCTCCAAAACACCAGCCGGGTGTAAAATTCTAGTAATGTGGCAATGCATGAAACAGTATTGCCCAAATACATATCCCAGGGGATTGTAGACTTGAGAATTTCTTATGACATGATTATAGAGAAAAATTATTAATTATTGCATGGCTGCGATAGCTCTGTGACAGAACGTTGGTGGCCAAAGAACAACTGTACCTAAGTATAAGCACATGATTTGCTGTGCATAATATCAGCAATAGTTTCAAAAAACCTCACAGAGTTGCTAAAAGATGCCAAGAGAAGTTTTTACTCATCATACACTTTCCATCTTAATAACACCAGCTGTCTCTTTTACAGACACATCATGTCTTTCACAGTTATCCCGTATTCTGCAAACACCGAAAAACCCCCCAACCCCTCCCATAGTTATTAACATCTGCTTCATTTACTGATTCTGACAAACTGAAGGACAAAGGCATGATTTAACAGATTGCTCCACATAAAGAAACAATGCAGTTCACTAAAGGATTCATCAAATGCCCCTGTCAGAAAGCTTTACAAAGCACAGCTTAATGAACGTATGCAAATCGCTGTAATACATAAAATGTCTGATACCACTTCAACGAGTAATGTGCTTATGAAATCTATGGAGAATGGTAAGATAGATCAATCTAATTTGTCTTTGAAATAAAGTGATTTGGTTTTCTCCAGATAATTTCAATCTCTTTTTTTTTTTTTTTTAATGCCTGGTGGCATGACAGCAGCACATTACATACAATGAACCACCACTTCAGACCCTGGAAGATGTGATTATTCAATAGAAAAAGCATTCAGCAACAGGAAAACTAGAAGCACGCTGGTACACTCCAATATTTTCTTTCACTGTTTTGACATGCTGGTATTTTTTAAACAAACAAACAAAAAAAATTGTTATTTCCAAGCTTTGCTGCATTTAATCAGCCCGTTTCTTTCATGGTTGCTTGATGTGCAGTTGAAGCTGGAGTGTAAGTCAGGCTGATATTTACAGCACATGGAACTGCTCAGATCTGAAAGCACATCAGACAACAACGGGCATCCAGGATGATCAATGCTCTTGCTGTTTTCAACGTTATTGATCATGAGATCTGATCATTTTCTTTCCATCAAGATAAGGAAAGCATGGCTTATGAGCTAACATGATTTTTGATGAAAAAAGCAAGTTCCTGGAGCTTCCTTTCCCTGATAACCAAATGTTCTTTTCATCAACTTATTTAAGGAAAAAAAAAATACTGCATTTTCAGTGTTTTGTCAAAGAAGCTAAAATCCACAATTAACTTTTATGTCAAATTGTTTTTGTCAACTTTTTCACTTGAAAAAAATCACAGAGAAAAGGATACAGCATAGTGTTCTCCTCAGAAACCAGCAAGTGCAGTTTCTTCATCTTGGATTTACTACTTAAGACAAGGTGGGTGTGGGAGAGGAAGAGCACCATGAGATACTATGCTTATTTCCTTTTGAAGACCTTTTTTTTTCTCTCTGAAATCATCTATCAGAGGAGTCTAGGTACAGTTAGTGATGCCTTGGGGATGAAATGGATTGTATCACTGTTTCTGCACTATTAGAAAGAAGTCCTCAGACCATCATGCATACTACCACAAAATTGATTCCTGATAATTTATCATTTTCTACCAACTTCTTACACCTTCAGCATCCTTGGACTGCAGATACAGAACACAAATTGTCTGGCATCTTTCTTTTCCCTGCAGTCACATTCCCTTAAAGTCTGTGATGCACAAGGTCCAGGGTGCAGTTGGATAGTTCTTTTGAATGCTCATGATTAGTCCTACAACTTTCCAGCTAGAGGGTGTCCACCACATTCTACAGAACTCAGGTTTTCATAGGAAATCAAAGGAATTCACATGCTAGGACTGTGGAAGGAAAACAAACACTTTCCAAGTAACATTTTCTTGAGTGGCTGTTGGTTATGCTAGGAGGAAAATCCTTGATGTGAATATGGTGTGAATGTTAGCTGATAGCCTTACTACAAAAATGTTCCCCTCCCCAAAACAATAGTCTAATAAAAAAATCATGTTTCAACTCTTATCTTATATCATCTTTTTAATCTTTCCCATTATCACAGAAGCGATTACTGTTACTATCAAAGCTAGATGCCAGTTTTGCTCAGTGCCTTAGGCAAAATTACTAAGTTGGGCAGTATTCAAGGTAGAATATTCAAATAACAGTTGAAACCACAGTGTCTTCATTAAGAATTAAATAAATTGTAAAATAAGAGTCCAGGCTGAAATACCATGTCAGAAATATACTGTTATATTCTCATTTTATAGGCATTAATTTCTAACATCCCTTCTGCTCTGTTACACTGAATATTCAGTATGTGCCAGGGATTGTGGAAAACATTTTTATTTGTCTGCAAGTGAACATACATTAGAATGAATATTTAACATTTTTCTAGAATTGGGTTTGTATAGCTGACAATTGTGGGGTGAAATCACTTTTAGATGTCAGGTAGGAACATTTAACAAACCAAACTATTCTCACTTAAACATAATTTTTTTGTGTTCAGATTTGCAAGATGGTGAGTTATCTGGCCACACATTCAGTCAAAGACTGAAATCTGGGAGAAAATAAACAAGACAAGCTTTTCTTTATCATACCTCATTTCTCAGTGTAGCTCTTTCAGATTCCACCATTATCATGCCTATTTTAAATTTGTTCTTTTTAACATAAATCTACAAATACAAAAAGAAAAAATATCCCCTCTCAACAGTACATTGAGGCCAACAGAGTCAGAGTTGATGAAGTTAATAAAGGCAAATTAAGGAAGCTCTATCTCACACCTCCTCTCATCTCCTGAACTCGTGTGAAATGATAAAAATTACCATAAGCAAAATTAAACATTCTAATTTTTCCCTGTATTAAGAAGGAAAAGATTATTCTTGGGAGTCTTCTTACAGCTTCCCTAAAATGCAACTTCTCATAGATTTCAGGGTTAAAAATAGAGCCTCCTGTACAGATTTCAGTTTCAGTCTAACAAAACAGCTTCAGTGAAGTCTATTAACCTGCACACCAACACTGACCAAAGCTGTGTGCAACACAGATAATGAAATGAAACAATTTTTAACCTGTTACTTTGTGTGCTGTTTTCTCTTCTTTGTTTGTTGGTTTGGTTTGGGGTTTTTTGGGTGTTTGGTTTTTGTTGTTTTGTTTTTTCCATCATGGAACATCAGTGCTTAAAGCCAGGATGCACTGTTTTAGCAAAATAGGTGGGAAGCAGAGCCAGTCCACCCAGTCCTACATCCCTATCTGCTGGCAGATCCCTGCCACCCATTGCAGTGAGGATATTCACCCATAGCTATTATAGACAGAGAACCTATACTGGGCAGGAGTGTAACCAAAAACCAGAAAATTATTCTGACCATAGAATCATAGAATCGACTGGGTTGGAAGGGACCTCAGAGATCATCAAGTCCAGCCCTTGATCCACTACAGATGCAGTTACCAGACCATGGCACTGAGTGCCACATCCAGTCTCTTTAAATATCTCCAGGGATGGAGAATCCACTACTTCCCTGGGCAGCCCATTCCAATGTCTGATCACCCTCTCCGTAAAGAAATTCTTTCTAATATCCAACCTAAACCTCCCCTGGCACAACTTAAGACCGTGCCCTCTTGTCTTGCTGAGAATTGCCTGGGAAAAGAGACCAACCCCCCCCTGGCTACCCCCTCCTTTCAGGGAGTTGTAGAGAGTGATGAGGTCTCCCCTGAGCCTCCTCTTCTCCAGGCTGAACAGCCCCAGCTCCCTCAGCCTCTCTTCATAGGATATGTGCTTTAGTCCCTTCACCAGCCTGGTTGCCCTCCTTTGGACCTGCTCCAGGACCTGCTTCCTGAACTGAGGGGCCCAGAACTGGACACAGTACTCGAGGTGTGGCCTCACCAGTGCTGAGTACAGGGGCAGAATCACTTCCTTGGACCTGCTGGCCATGCTGTTCCTGATACAGGCCAGGATGCCATTGGCCTTCTTGGCTACCTGGGCACACTGTTGGCTCATGTTCAGCTTCCTATTCCATTTTATGACTGGAAAGTTAAATCCTTTCTTTATTAGCCTGTTGGCAAGCAAGTACAAATTCATGTTACCCATTGGGAAAAAAAAATTTAAAAAATTAAAAATTAGGAGGTCTGTAAGAATGCAGAACTTTTTCTACTCTAAGAAAGCTGATTTCTAATGGCTGAAAACATCCTGTTGCCTGACCTGTGGGAAAATACAAGCAAGGACTTGCTACTCTAAAGCTGGTCTCAAAAGTTGCATCCAAGGTGCAAAGACTCCCAACCTGAAATATTGCTGAGAAAGTATAAAGTACTGAGCAACTTAACTGTGATGGGGACTTGTGAAGGCATGAAGGACATGCCCTGACACAGGCAGAAGAGGCACACAACTACTGCTTTCTTTTGATAATGCAGAGCCAAAGTTACCTTGCTACATCTCTACAGAGAGTTCAAAGATAAGTGGAAATGTGCTGCTATCACTGCAGTCTAAAGACTGGAATAGAAAGTGTTATGAAAAGCATATGCCTTCTTTTTTATTATTATTATTTATTTTAAAGAAAAGCAGAAGCACTAAATGAATGCAACAAATCCAATAAATCTCTAACCCCTCCCTTTTTTAACTACAGTGACAACTACTGGGAAAACATTGTGAAGATAGCCACAAGAATGTAAAAAGGGGTTACAGGAAGTTGAATTAAGATGCTGGTTTTCAAGAGCAAGACCTACTGAGGAGGGGTAAGTTCAGCTTTCCCATGACAAGCAGTTGTCCTAGGAGGTCCTTAAATAACATCTAGCACCAAAATATCTGAAAATAACAATTCCTCATTCCTCTGCTGCCTGGCAAGCTTTCAGAACAGGCTTCAGCTGGGAAAAGTTTGGTTACACTGCTTGGACTGTAGTATCAAAGGAATATACTACACAAAAAGAGAAACTGTGCCTTTCTAGTTTCCTGATCTTGCTTTGTCTATGAGCATCACACAGGACCTGTTCCACAGAGATACAAGCACATCAGACAATCCCATCCTTACACCACCAACAACAGGCTAAGACTGATGTCCCAAATGTTTTTTGGGAAGGCAGCTGACATCTCCAACTCCAATGGTTTGGCAACAACAAGGAATTTCTTACTCTGACTTCTCAGACTGGAATTTTCTGGCATCTGTTAACAAACAGCACAATCCACCAGCCACTGAATTAAACATAAAATACATGACAGTGCAAACACATGAGTAGTGGTCAATCTCCTTTCTAGACCCCAAGACTCCACACTGCAGGATTTTTTATTTTTAAGCTATGTAAATACTTCTATGCATTCTCACAAAACCTTCACTAAATTTCTTTTTTGCTTTCTACTCAACTAGTGCATTTGGAGTTTATTCCAGAACTTCACCTATTAGGACATAGGCAAGATTTATTTTAATTTTCATTCTAAATTCATTCAGGACTAATTAATAAAGATATTATCTTGTAGTGATAGTATCCTCAAGTTTCAACAGTTCTCCCTCCCTGGTGTTTCCTCTCCAAAGGTATTTAGAACAAAGTTTTTTCTGTGGTATTATATACAAATTACAGTGAGTCAATCCTTAGCATATTTTGTCAAGAAGTCTGCCAGAAGGTAATAATCCCCTGGAAAAATATATTTAACTTATTTTTTTAAATAATGAGCAAAAGGGAGAGGCTGATTTCTTTTCCTAGTTACTCCAGTATAAACCCTGAATGATTATACCTGGATGGAGAATAAACTCTAACCTATAGCTAACCAAGAGGCAAGAACTGCATGTGCAGGCACCTGCCTAGGGCTGCAATGTGGATTGTGAACAGTAAGTGGACAATAGGTGGACAACAAATACCTAATAGAAGAGGGAAGAGTAGAAGGCATTTGTCATTGTAAGAGTCAATTTTTTAGATGCCTTGGGAAGTGACAGAGGTTGACCATAGGCTTCCTCCAACCCAAAGAAACATGAAAATCAATGTATCTGGCATCTAAACCTCCTGTTCTCTAGGTAAATGCTGTCCCTGCTGTAGTTCAGATTGGACATTAGGAAAAGTTCTTGGCAGAGAGGGTGGTCAGTCACTGGAACAGGCTCCCCAAGGAAGTGGTAAAGACACCAAGCCTTTCAGAATTCAAGGAGCATCTGGATGATGCCCTTAGCCTTATAGCATACTTTTAGGTAGTGCTTCAAGAAGCAGGGAGTTGAACTCAACATTCCTTGAGTCTCTTCCAACTTGCTATTCCATGATTGTATTCAATACAAAAGGCAGTTTTATCCACTCCCCTGTTTTCCAATGTAGCTATCACGCTTCTGAGTTGAATTTGATGCCACTCAAAATGTGCACAGAATGGTCTTAGGACACACAATGCATTGAGTCTCTCTTGAGCACCAAGGCACCTTGCTGATGTCTCCCAAGGTGTGGTGACATTGTCATGGACAGAACCAAGACTTCTCACTTCTTGAGCAGTGATGTTTGAAAAGTCAACAGACCCTACCTTTAAACACCCAAGGAAACCAGGAATCCAGGACAGAGTAACTGACTGATGTAAATCAGGTGGCCCTCCAGCACAAATACTCTGTACAGATCTCCAAGAATTCAGCACCCAGGGGGGATTTGTCTCATCAGTTGTAGATGCCAATATCTGAGCTCATAACCTTGGACTGCCCTTAACTGAAAGAGTGAAAAAGGTGCCTCTAGGGTTCAGTTCTTCTCATCCTAATGTGGATAACTAAAATAACTTAGATTAATTGGCCCCAACTATAGGATCCAATAATCATAAAAGGAATCTAGGGAGAGTAGCTCTCAGTGTAGGCACTTACGCTGAAGATAACTCAAGGTAGCTGAGACAGATCTTACTGCTGAAGTCTGCCTCAGGAGAGCTGGCATTCAGGCAGATCTGAAGTCATGAGCAAGGGTTCAAAGGATAGGTTTTCAATGACAACATGATTTAATCTGTAAGTCTTTATTAAGTCCAGCCTTTATTGTTGAATTTTAAATAGAAGAATTTGAGATTTGGTGCAATGATAGCAGCAGTAAAAGTCATCATTAATCAAGGAAGACTGATTTATGAGAAAATATTAAAATAACTAAATATGTATAGCTTGACTAAAGCCACTATTGAAAGAGAAATATGATAATTATCTACAAGCTCTGGAAGGATGCACACATTACAGATTTTTTTTTATTATTTTTTTTTTAATAGAGATGTTCAGGAAACTATAGCTAAGAGTAATGTGATTATACTGAGCAAAGTAAAATTTAGGCTGACAGGGAAAAATTCCTAATAATGAAGTGTATTCTATTGCAGAATAATCTTCCAAAGCAAATTGGCTGAAGTCCAATCCCATCTAAAGCCAACTGGATGAAGATCCACAGAGAACAATCCTGCATTAGCTGCAAGATGGACTAGATGACTCAACAGCCCTTTTTCATTTTTAAATTCCTACCATACCACTGTATGAAATAATCCAATAAACCAAAGGGAAGAGGGAAATAGGCTTAGCAACAACCACACGGGCATCTCTCCTCCAAGACTGCAATCAGTGTGTCTTGCACTGATTGCACTGAGGAAACATCTGTATGTGGTCAGAATACTGTGTTGATTCAGAGCTATCAAGTCGAATGCCTGTTGTCCCCTTCTGCCCCTTGCTCCACTCCTGAATAAAATAACATTACCAGAAGAATCGACCCTGTGTTCTAAATGCATCAATCATGATTTTTGCTGCACCAGCTACTCATAATTGGTTTAAGCTTTCTTGATCTCAGATGCCAAGTGGTGTTAAGCAAAACATAAAAAATAAAGAGCCTGTAGGCACTTATTTCCACTGAAATAATCTTGCCACATGTTGATCTAGAAGGAGCAGCATAACAATGTTTTCCTAAAGTTATGATACTCATTTTTAAAGCTATGCAATAGTTTACTCCCAAATTTGGAACAAGCTTTGCCACTTTATAGCTAAAAAATCTTGCCTAGAATCTGTTACTATAATCTCTTTTTCCTGCTACACATAAGCTGCAAATAGCAGAATTATTCTTAAGGAATGACTGTTCAGTTTAATTGTAGATTTGATTTTCTCTCCAGGGCATACTAGGTAGTCTCAACAACATATATATATGCTATTATATGTGTATATATTGTGTACATATATGTATATATATACATACATATATAAAAGATATATATGTATATGTCTATATATAAATATATATATGTATAAATATATATATGCACATATATATAAAATATATATAAATATATATATGTGTAAATATATATATACATATATATATATATATATATACATAGATATATATAACATTTTCTAAAAAAAGTATTTTCAAGGGTAACAGGAGCTTTCTACAACTCATTGCACTACTTTTCCCCCCTGCAGTCTCACTCTGTAAGGCTGACTAAGCCTCTTCAACCCACTTCATGGAAAGGTCTGAGAGTTCAGAGATTGTATTTACCACGTATAGCAGGGGACAACTTTTCTGGGAAAGATATTAAAGGAACAACATCATCTGAAAAATAGATCTGTATGCCACAGGGTTTTTTTCTGTTGGTTTGATTTTTTTTCTTGTTGTTTTTGTGGGTGGGTTTGTTTTTTTTTTTTGCCTCAAGTGTTCAATTAAGCATACAACAGCAGAGAAAGGATTTCTGTTTTTCAAAGGAAGGACTATTAATGGAAATCTATGACTGCATAACAAAACAGTGATCAGCAGCTCATAGCTTACACCACCAATTCTGAATTATTCACATAATTTCTCCTCAATTTCCTCCCTTTCTCCAATTAACCTTCCAAATCAGAACCCAAAGTACACAGGGTTGTGGTGACACAACAGGGGCAGCAGGCAAGGGTGGCAAGAGGAGCCAATGGGGAAAAATAAGCATTTTTGTTCTCTCTAAAATGACCATGAAGCAGATGACACAGCGTACCAGAAAGCTCTTAAGATGTGAGGACCTCCTTCTATCTGTCAGTTTTCTGGGCAACCTGGGCATTGCTCTCTATGCAAACCCAGCAACAAAGTCTCTGCTGCTGCCCTTGGGCCTCTTGTCTGCCTGGTGTCTGAGCAAATTAAAACCAAAAAACCAAACACCAAGGCCGAGGTCTGATGAGACAGAGGAGTGGAAAAGCTGGTTAAAACGTTTTCCAAGCTCCACATGAAGGGGCAGATCAAGGAAGAAACATTTTTAAATTATTTTTAGGAAATTATCACTAGAAAATGACCTGTGTTACACTTACCTCAGACAGATATTTTGTATCCATGGTATTTTAACAAAAAGTTAACCTTCATATAATTTTTCACTGATCTGCAATGTTGACAAAAAGCATGAAAAAAATTGGAGAGGAAATATTATATTTCTGTTTTAACTAAATGGGTGAGAATCAGCCATTGGGAAAAAAAAAATCACATGTAAGGACTACATAAAGTTCAGTTTGAAGAATGGCTTTTTCCAGCAGTTAGCAGGACTGTCAACATAGCAAAGATTCTATGACATGAGAACATCCTCACAGCTTTACAGTAGAGTAACTGCTTCATTTCTTTGCCCAGTTTTGCTTTGCTCTGTTAGGAGATGTGTGGCCAGGCAGCAGCTATGAAGGCTGCATAACTTCCTACTGCAGGTTTCTCCATTTATATCTGGTCAGAGGGATGATTTAATAACAGGGAATGTTCAGGCAAAGGGACTTTCTCAAATATGGGTAGGAGAGGGAGAGAGAGATGGCCATGCCTGCAGAGATGATTGGGGACAAAACTCACAGCAATGCTCCAAAGGTGACAGAAAAGGATTTTGCTCATGGAGATTTTCCAGTGTGGAGTTCATAGCATCTGTGGTTAAACTTGGGAGGTGCAGGCTGGAAAGAGCGACCAAAGGAAAAGAATATCCAAAGGAGACCATTTGCAGGGGCACAAGCCTGTTTTAAGTGCCTTTATTTCAGGCTATGTTTCATAGCAAGTCAGAGTTTTCTCTACTAGAGTTCCATGGTGCTTGTTTAGTATCATGCACTATAACATTTACCATTAGGCACCAGCAGGTTATGCTGTCAGTGTGCTCACTTTTATGAAAACAAAACTTCTATGTATGAAGCCCTGCCACAAGTTCAGATTATTATTGAAAAGATAATGGAAAATGGAAAGAAACTGCAAAAAAAAGTAATGCATTTTTATGCAGCTGAAATGAAGAATTTGAAAGCTAGGAAAAGCATTTTGGGGCTTGGGACTTGGTACATTAGCATTTAAGAGTCCTACTGTAACAGGGACTCCAGGGAAGTAGGTGGTGAAATTAAGAGGAAGATTAATGACAGTGACAAGGATGGAGTAGCTGTCCTTGTTTTAGGGTTCACAGTTAGAGAAAGCAGAAAAAACTGAATTAAAGATCCACTTTTCAACAACAAAGTATTCCCCACCCCCTCACATGCACAGTGAGAGTAGTCATGGGAAACTAAAATGCATTAAGATTGGGGGAAAAAAAGCTTTCCTAATTCTGTAAACACTAAAAATTGGGTGCCTGAGTCTTAACTTTTAAGCTCAGATTGCTGTCATTGGTAACTCTCTTGTTTTGCTTCCAGACTCACATTTTGTTACTGTCCTGAGGAGCCTTGCGAGGTTTCGTTGGGATGGTTTTGAGTTTGGGGGATGAAGGAATAAAAAGGGAGTAAAGGAAGAGGATCACTTCCAGGAAGCATTCATAGAGTTCTGCAGTGTGTCTCAAGAGTTCTTAGGGACTAAAGGCTTTTTGTGCCTAGTGGGTGAAACACTGATCCTTGCTTAGCTAAAATGCTCCTGAGCTCTCCCTCTGCCATGTAACATTAAGTAACAGTCACAGGGATTTTTAAACTAGAAAATAAATATATCAGAATTTTCCTGGCGTTCTGAATTAGAGGAAAAAGGAGACTAATTCATTACAAATGAGATTCTTAAATACTGTAACTCCACATAAAAATGAAGCAAGTTTACAGGAGTTAATTGTTGCCACAATGTTGAAGTGTCTGAGTACAATTGCATTACCCAATTAAGTCCCAAATTGTCAAATTTACTCAGGCAGAGCAGGCACATCATATTTTGAAATTCTCCTGATCAGTTAGACAATCCTCCCTTTCTGCATATGAAGCCATTCAGCATTTAAAAGAAAAAAATCTTCCCAGTTTTCCTTTAGATCCTTTCCTTTAGATCCCAGGTAGGTTGGATTTAATCCCTCCTAAACCACAGAGGGCTAAATATTGAAAGCATTATACAAATGTTATAATTCAGAAAATGGGGGGTTAGAAGCACATATCTCACACTTTCATCAAGAGCAAAGGTCTAGGTTCTTTAACCACAATCCATACTGCAATCTTAAAATACATTAAGTCCTCTTGAACTATATTTCTCTGTGGGCTCAGGGAAAGGGAAACCCATTGTCCACAACCTGTGAAATGTAAAATACATGCAGCTAATCAAGATTAATCATAAGTACAGAAGACTAAAGAGTCCTGCATTTCACTTAGGAAAGAAAGGCACACTCTGGCACACCAGCTTTTGAAGGATTTATATCCCAAGAACAGTACCATGAGGTTTGCTGGTTCCACAGCGTTTTCACCTGACTGGAAGAGGCTTGTTTGCTAGCCACTAATAACACCAGTTTAAATTTTAAGAGGGCTATTCTGAAGAAATATAATTAACATATGGTTGACTTCCCATGTATTAGATAAAACAATAATAGTGACTAAATCATTATCTTCTGCAGCACAGCATAATTTCAGCTGTCTTGCTCAGGATGAGTTGTGTGGCTGACTCATCTCACAGACATGCATCATATAACGAGAATGAACACAAATTGTTTGCAATGCCAAGGAGCAGATTTTTACCTAAGGCAGGGGACACAGGACCATATTATGAGGGATCACCTAGAAAGCAGCAGCAAGTCAGATGTTACCTCTTTGAGTCAAAGAAAATCCCTGACAGGTGGTTAATTGATAATACTGCATCACCAGGCAAGCTCTGTGCTGTCAGTTTGATTGCTAGGCTTCAAGTGAGGGCACTTAATCTTGGCTTGTCCCAGTCCCCAAGTTCAAAGTGTCATTCTGAACACATAGTTTACAAGCCCCAGATCCCTGCAGAGTCAAATTCTTATAAGAAATTTTTCTCTGCTACAAAAAGGGGTTTAAAGCATCTCAGGCTGAGCCAATGCCTTAGAGAACTTCTTGGGTTGCTGTGTCCTACCAGGGATGGCCACTAACACAACACTAGCAAATGTCAAAGAGAACTCAAGACATTGAATCTACCTGAAAAGCTCTTGTCAGGACCTGATAGGTGATGTCTAGAGACATCAGCTGAAATCAACACAATATGAAAATTATTAATAGCATCAAGTCTGGTAGGTGGGCTATGCTGGCAGACACTCAGCAGACTGTGGGTTCGATTTAGTCACAAAAGGAGGATGTGGAGAAGCTGGATCAGATTAAAAAAAAAAAAGTGCAAAACACATGCTTCTACTTAGGATCATATTTATTAACACAGCCACTCAAACAGTCTTATTCTTAGAACAAGAACTAAAGCAAACAGAACCCCAGCAATCAAGAGTACCACCAATTAATCACGAGGTTGCCTGTATTTCAAGAAAACCAGAGGCACCTAACCTGGCCATTCACCCCTAGTTAGGCTTCCTTCTACATTCAGTGGATCAATACAAGGAGCTTATGGCAAATGAACTGCTGACTGAGATGGGTGGTTAGGACTTAGGGCTGGATGAAGTGATTCCAAGCTGTTGCTGTATTACCTTTCCATACAGAGTAGGGAGAGATAAAGCCAAAATGCAATGCCAAACCTAGCTGGGCTGAATCACTCTCTGAAGCTGCTTTCTCAGCTGCACAGGGAGAACAGGCACCTAACAAACGTCTGTAGGATCAGATCTGGATTCATCCCACCTCCATTTTGGCACTGAAGACTCTCTATACAAACTTAGAATGCCAAAGGATTAATATACTCATCATTTAACTCGTATGTCCATAAAATGATTTCTGTGGTGGAGAAACTATGAGTGGTGTGGTAGACAAACTCCTGCTTCCATCAGTCAGCTTTTCATTAACATCATTCATCCTGTCCTCTTTATTCTGAATAAAATCTCCATTCTCTCTTTACCATGCAAATAGCTCTTACCTACTAAATACTGTGACACAGTGTGTCACACTTCTGTGTCCCTTTTTTCCTTGTAAGGAAAGTGTCTTTGCACTGCTTTATGTTGAAAAGATTTTTCAGACCTCACTGTAATATTTTCTTCCCATGCAAGTGCATGCAAAGATTTTTTCATTTTGTCTCTGGTAAGGAAAGACATTAACATCCAAGATCTTCAGGTCTACCCATTGGGCTGTGAATCTTTGCAGAGATGAAAACTCCTCCTAGGATTGTCCCAGTTAGGAAAGCTTAACTTAGACCTTTCTCCAAAATCAATGAAGTGTGAATGGTGGGTTGTTTGGGGTTACTTTGTTTCTTCACTCTCCTGTTTGGTGTCCAAACAGATTTTCAGATATCATTTAGGCAAAGAGAAAAAAAAAAACAAAAATTGGTTTTTAGCCATAGAAACAATGTGTAAAAAAAATAACCTTGAACTGTTTTCTTCTAGAAGTTCTGCCATATCCAGGAAATGTGATCCTCCTTTCTCTGTCTGAAAATGGGTGAAGTTAAAAAAAAATATCCAAGCTTAGACCTAAAATTATTTATCTATTCTCAAATGATTTGACTGTACACTGAAGACAACACTAAAAATCTCTGTGTGCATATGAAGGCAACTGTCTGTAAGCAAAAGGACATTATCTGAGTCTAACAAAGAAAAGGCAACAGGAAGATCTGCTCCTGAAGTAATTACTATCTGCTCTAACAGTGTAATTTCCAGTTGTCAAAATTTAGAACTTAAAATAACCCTTCCACGTTTCCTTCAAGGAAAGTCCAACTACTTCTCTTCTGTTCATTTCTCAACAGCTTTGTTACTGACTTCCAGGAAAATACTCTGTGCCAAGGAGCCAGATTTTCATATGCAGCTCCAGTAGAGCTCCTTGTCTTGCGTTACTACCTCCTCCACCTCTGCAAGAATGCTGATTTTCCTGGAGAGATTTTATTTCCTTACTTATCAACACCTTCCTCTGATGCCAGCATGTTTCCTCACACTCTCCTTCAGTCACATTGCCAAAAAAGCCCTGGAAAAGGTGAAGTGTTGCATGTGTTAATGAAAGGCTGATTAGGAATTGACTGTTAATGGCACAGATGCTGCATCCAGTATAGTCTGGGATTTTCTACCAGCTATCAAGCCAGACCACATGTGCACAGGTAACAAATATACCATGGAGAGGCACTTGTGCACCTCGCTATTAGTCTGAAACAGATTTTCCAGCATCTGAGCAGTGACCTGTTAATAGCTTACATAATGAAAAACAACACTGAAATGAGTCAGTGCTCAGCAAATTCAGATCATTAACCATGAGAAAGCACTTCCAGTGGATCAAGGGAGAAGCGCATACCCCAGGGAACCTTATGTAGAGAAGTCTTATTAGTGACAAGTAAACAGGGGCAACATTCCCCAAGAAATGGTGGGATGGATAATTTCATTTCCCAAAGAACTTTCCTCTCTGAAAGACCAGATCCCATTTTCCACAATGGAAAACATGCTGGACTTTGGACATCCCTTCCCACGTAACTACTCACCAAAAGGGAACTCTGCAAGAAAGAAGTAGGAAGGGAAAGCACATGGCTGCTACAGCTGCAACTCAGTGCTATGCAAACACAGCAGGAGCTGGCAGAGATTAAAAATAATTCATATACAGATCCACACTGTACATGATTATAGAATAGAATCATAGAATTAGCCGGGTTGGAAGGGACCTCAGAGATCATCTAGTCCAACCCTTGACCCACCGGAGCAGTTGCTAGACCATGGCACTGAGTGCCACATCCAGTCTTTTTTTAAATGTCTCCAGGGACGGAGAATCTACCACCTCACCGGGCAGTCCATTCCATAGCCTAATCACCCTCTCCGTGAAGAAATTCTTTCTAATATCTAACCTAAACCTCCCCTGGCACAACTTAAGACTGTGTCCTCTTGTCTTGTTGAAGGTCGTCTGTGAAAAGAGTCCAGTTCCCACCTCGCTACAGCCTCCTTTCAGGTAGTTGTAGACAGCAATGAGGTCTCCCCTGAGCCTCCTCTTCTTCAGGCTGAACAGCCCCAGCTCCCTCAGCCTCTCCTCATAGGATCTGTGCTCGAGTCCCTTCACCAGCCTGGTTGCCCTCCTTTGGACCTGCTCCAGCACCTCAATATCCTTCCTGAACTGAGGGGCCCAGAACTGGACACAGTACTCGAGGTGTGGCCTAACCAGCGCTGAGTACAGGGGAAGAATCACCTCCCTGGACCTGCTGGTGACGCTGTTTTTGATACAGGCCAGGATGCCATTGGCCTTCTTGGCCACCTGGGCACACTGCTGGCTCATGTTCAGTTTCTTGTCAATGCAGACTCCCAGGTCCCTTTCTGCCTGGCTGCTCTCCAGCCACTCTGTCCCCAGCCTGTAGCGCTGCATGGGGTAAATATCATGATGTGATAAGGAAAGATTAGGACTCTCTGGAAGGCACTCCAACATGTTTGCAAACCAACTGGGCTTCACTAAGTGGTGGCCACCATGCTTTTCTGCAGGAAGCTGGACCAAAAGTAAAGCAGACAAATGAGGTTTAGAATAAAGAAGAAAACAAAATTAAAAATCCTGACATTACAGATAAATCATTCCAGTTAGCAGTGTCACCAGAAAGCAACTGAGAAACAAAAGTCAGAAAAGATCCATTACTGGTGGCAGCTGAGAGCCAATACATGCACGTTGGGTGTTAGTTGGCTGTTCCAGTGGTGGTCTTGTTCCAGCTAGGAAATATTCAGAGAAGTACCTACACCACAGCTTTAGAAAGCCCAGTCTAAAAATTTTGACAATCTTAGCAAGACATTTCAAACTTTTTTTGCTGTTGTTATTTTTGAGGCTTTTTTTTCTTTGTTTTTTTCTAATTAATTTTTAGAATGGGTGAAGCAATGCAAAACAAAAATGCAAGTTTCCACTGACCCAAACCAGTATTTATTATGTTCTACATGAAAATGCAGATCAATGTAGATGGCATGATAGCACAAAATAGTTTTGCTTTTTTTTAAAGCGTGGCTTAACAAGTTTTTTGAAGAGTTAATTGCTTGCATTGCTGTGTAAAAGATCAGAGCACATGAACAGCATAATTTGTTCTATATGAAGCAGCTGAAATCTTATGCTTCCCAGAGACACAGTTGCCAAGACATACTGAAAGTGTTTGGAGAACTCAGGCTCAGCAATCCTCCACTTTTGTTCGGGATTGGCAGCCCAAGGCTTTCTCCTAGAGATATGACATATACTTAGCGGTTCCCCACGTTTCATTCTTATGAAACTGGAGTGACTCCTTTGATGTAAAACATGTAATTTCTCCTCATAAAAGGCCAATACAAGGGCCATTTGAAAGGGCAGGATGTTGCACTAATGGTTGAGATCCCTATCTCTTCAAGCAAGTCAGACACTACACATAATGCTCACTTGGCTTCATTTCCTTATCTCTCTTATGTGCAAGAACAGCTGGAGATGGACATACAGAGGCTTCAACCTTCCACGGCACATCTAAAAAGTACACAACCAAAATCTATGCAGCTGTGAATGCCAGAAAGCCATCTGTATACAAGTTAATTGCTTTTGGTTTCAATAGTTTCTATTTTTATCCTGCCATCTACATTTGCACCTATTCAATGATTCATTTTGGACACAGCAGGGGAACATGAGCCATGTTCCAGCCCAGCTCTTCCAACTTCCAGACCTGCTCCTCTGCAAGCCTTCCCTCAAAATCATTCCTTCCCTTCACCATTTTTTTCTCTATTTGTCTCAGAAACCAACTTCAGAGCAAACTTCAGGTTTGCTCAACCTGAAGACTGCTATTTGCACCAGCACTTCTGTGGAGAGAATTACCAGGCTGAGCACCTGTCAGGAGCAAAGCATGGTTTTATTTTCTGGTTTCCCAACCCCACTTACTTTGTGGTGACAAACTCGAGCTGTCCAGAAGAAAATTCAGCCCCAAGCAGAAAGAACAGCAATGTTAGCACCCTTAACTGATTTCTTTAAAAACCAACCAGCTGTAGATACACATACGTATGCATCTATAGTAAATTAATGATGTAAGTCATACTCAAAAAAAAAAAAAAAAAAAAAAAATCAGACATCTACTTAAAATCTTGCTACTAATTAAAGATGTGATTCAGACCAGTGATGTATTTCTAATTAGCAAAAACAGTCAGTCCTGTTTTCCTTGGAGGAAAGAAGTTTGGCCTAACTAACTAAAATAAAACTGAAATTAACACTAAACATTTCTGCTTTGTACCCTCTAAATGTTTGGGGGTTTTTTTAGCTCTGGCAGATCTTTATTAATAACCCTATGAAAGCATCAATATTATCTAAATAAATCCACTGTGTTCTTTATATATCATGTCTATCCTCAGAATGCAGATTCTGTCGGAGTGCATGTGAAGACAAAGTTCTTTTGCAGGCAGGCTTGAACTCCCAGTATTTACTGAGACCAACACAAAGATGCGAAAACACTACTAAAGAAACACCCACAGCAACTTTTCTATATTTACAGAAAGCCTCCTCGAAAACCAAACAAACAAAAAGAAAAAAAAAACAAAACAAAAACCCCAAAAACCCCCACAAACCAAACCAAACCAAACCAAAAAAAACTAAACAAGGGAAAAAAAAAAAAACAGTGCCATGTCATCCAGTTCTGTTCCTTTACAAATATATAGAGTAAGTCTTTTAAATATTGCTTGCTAGCTCTGTAGGAAGAATAACAACAAAATCTCTGCCATGAGTCACTGTGGTCTCCTAGGAATAATGAAACTAAAATACTATCTCTCATGACCTTTCCCATTTACTTCACAGTTACTGGTCAAAAGTACCATGTCACCCTGCAGACATGCATAATCAACTTTATTTTCCAATTTAATTGAGAAATGGAGCCGTTAATGTCAAGAAACATTAAAAAGAAGCTGCTCCACTGAACTTGCTCTGCCTAGGTACCTGCTGTTAGGTTTTGTGATCAAAAAAAGTTCTTAACACATCCAAAGGAACATAGAGGATCAATGGTGAGGGAAACCCAAATAATTTCCTCCCCTGTTCCCCATAAGCCCATCGCTCCAGCCATCCCATCCATACCACACCAGCATCCTGGAGGCATTCTGGCATCCAAAAGATCCCAAATAACCCCTGGGAGACATGAGTCCTTACCTGGACTCCCTGAAGGAGGCTCATCCTTGGGTAGCTAGGGGGGACCCCACTCACCAGGAATCCATGGGAGAGGCTATGTGAACCAGAGGTGAGATGTGGGAATGATCAAGGTAATTTAGGAAGGAATAACTGTGGGAAAACAGAGGGATAAGAGGAAAAAAGGGGCTTGATGGCATGTGAACAGATGGTTAGCCACTGCACTTGCCTGCCCATGCCCTGATCAGCACAATCTCTCCTCTCTCCTCATTAAACACCATTCCTAACTCTTACCCCACATGAAGGGCTTTGACCCTTTTTTTTGCAGGGGCTAGAGGCTCCAAGGACAGCAGCTGGAGGGGAGCCAGGGGTCACAAAAAATCCTGTGTCTGTGCTACCAGCACCTGAAAAGAATGGAGGTGTGTGTGTCACTGTGCCAGCAAACACCAGCCCAGTGAGACAGTGACCTAGAGTGGGAGCCAGCTGTGTCCCCAAGGGCAAGGCCACCAGGGGAGGTGGCTACCAGGGGAGCCAGGTGAGACACTGCCAAGAGAGCCCGAGAGCCTGTGGGT
This sequence comes from Calypte anna, assembly GCF_003957555.1. Lineage (NCBI taxonomy): Eukaryota > Metazoa > Chordata > Aves > Apodiformes > Trochilidae > Calypte > Calypte anna. The sequence continues at coordinate 168,241,736 of NC_044244.1, forward strand.
GGGCTGTGAGAGTGGACTGGGAGACCTGTGTGACCTAGGGGGAGACTGGGAGACTTTTAGGTGGTAGCCTGGAAGACCTGTGTATCTCCAGGTGGGAGGCGTCAGGGGACAGAGAGGATCCAGGACCAGATGAACTGCACCAAGACCCGCTGCTGGGGGGGTCATGAAAGTGTGCATGAATATCCATGTCCATGTGCCAGGGAGTCTGTACCTGCAGTTGGACTGGAGTAGAGGCTTTGATAGCACATATTTCCAGCTGCCAGCACTAGCAGAGTCTGGATATCTCAGGACAGATGCTGGGAACAGTGAATATCTAAGCCCAGCTGCTGTAAAGATCCATACTGTACATATGCATAAATTATATACCCTCCCACTAACAGGTCTTAATCCTGAGCAGCCAGCAAAGGGGGACAGGATGTGGTCATTGATGCTGTTCATGTTTGCATGAGTACCAAGTCTGCTTAACTGTGTGTATATTTACATATACAATGTAAATACATGGCATTCACATGTATGTCTCTGTTTGAGCTACCAGCAATGCCTCTGAAGGAATATATCCTGTCCTTGCTGTTGTTTGGACCTGGAGACATGGAGCTGCAGCAGCCTCATCTCCACAACACCTCCCCATAGCATCTCAAAGTTATCACCATGTACAACCTAATATCTATTTGGAAATAAAGTGGTGTGACTGAACTGGACGTTCAATGCCAATTGTCATGGTCATGATCTTCTCACAGCAGCAGCTGTGGCACAGACAGAAAGATTGTCACAGCAATCTCTGGGGGAGTTTTTGTTTAGAAACAAATGATTATTTTTTTTCAAGGAAGGATGTTAATTGCCTGGTGTCTGCTCTTGTGGTCTTGTACCACTTACCGTGTCTACACACAAGTGCACATCCTTCTAATCAGCACCAAAAAGGAAAGCACAAGTTTCAGTTCATACGACTTGTACCACAGCATGGATTTGTACTTTGCTTACTTTTCTCAGTTAAAATTATGTTTCAGGATATAGGGATATATAAGGGAATATGCTTTCCTATGTAGGAATAATAAACTATTTTAACATAATGTCCTACTCCATCTCTTCTGTCTTTCTTCTGCAGTAACAGGGAACTTTAGGAGCTAAAGGCCATCAGGTTCTAATATTTAGGGACAACTCAAAGAGAGATAATCTGATTTGCCTCATAACAGCCTTACACTTCACCTGCTTCAACAGTTACCTCTAATATGTCCCAAAACAAGATCAGCATCAGGTCCCTGGCTTCCAGCAGCAAAACATCCCACAGCACCAAAACAATGTTAAAAATGTCATACACAGCATCCACTTGAGACAATCAAACTCCTTCTGCTAAATAAACAATAAATGACCAGAGAGGATTACAGCTGTTAGCTTCATGCTTGCCATTTCCCCACTGTGTGGAAGAAATATCTTTTTTTTTTTTTTTCTTTAGTATATGGACAGTACCTGATAATCATTCCCTCAGGACATGAGGGGAGATAGTCCCACACTGTGAAGAAGAACAGCACTGTCTAAATAAGAAGAGTCTTACAAAGACATCACGAATTAGCAGAAAACTAGTTAGGAAAGATAAGACATTAAACAATTTCTGTGGGGAATAAGAACAGTGGAGATTATTTACTTTGCTTTAATTACTTTGGCACACTGCTAGATTAGTTTCTGTACGCTACTAGATTTTCATACCATCATTTTCCAAATGCAAAGAACCAAGTTCATGCTCTGAATATTTAAAGTTCACAGTATCTGTATTATCTTGTCCTGTGCGGGACTTTCTGCCACTAAATTCACAAATAAATAAGTGTTAACAGCTTCACTTTTAAAATTATTATTACAGTAATGAAAGAAGCAACCTTAATTTCCAGGTATGTACTTCTGCCTTGCCTTGCATCTATCTCCATGTGTTTTGACAAGAATCCACTGTTAACATATACAATATCAAAACAAGGCCAATCAAGTTTCACTGATGCTTTCTATCTAGATCACATTAAGTCACCCTCCACTCTCCTGGAACACTTTACGTTGATGGAAAACTGATAATAAGCCAGCTTCCCAAGTGTAATAACTTATAAAAACACATTGTAACATTTGAAAGAAGTTTCCCTGAAGGCTTTATGAAGTGTTTAATAGGCTCTATAGTTATGGACCATATTACTGCACAACACTAATAAAATAGCAGTTTTAGACTCTCCATTAAATAGAGCACAAAGGAACCTGTGATTAAAAAAAATATTAAAAAACCCCACTTGTCCCACTGTTTTGGTACTAAAGATTTATGAGAGCCTGTGCAAAAGATCTAATTGGCTAAAATAAAGATTCTGTCTTCTCCTTGACCCTTTCATGTTCAAAACTATATTAAGAATGCCATTCACAAGAAACAATTTTCCTGCTTTAAAAAGAGATGTCTGTAGCCAAAACAACAGCAAACAATCTATTCAAGAAGCAAAGCTCCGTTAACAATAGGATTTTGATCTGAAATTTCCACATTTTATTTCACATTAGGAGGCTTGGCCATGAGTGCTGTTAAAGAGCTTTGGATTTCCTTGAAGCACCAACAGAGCTGGGATTTTGCTTTTTAATTTTCTGTGTGTGTGCAGAATCTAAGACAGTAAGACACACTAGCACAGCTCCTCCACAAACATGAAAATCTCCCAAATCATGACTGTTTTGATAAGAGTAAAATAAATACTGACCAAACTGTAAATACCCATGCACTGATAAACAATTTAAATTATAGTGTACCCTACAGATGCTTGAAGGATTACTCCACGCAACATGACAACAGGTAATTTAAAGCCAACTGGGAGAAATTAAAAGGCTCAGGTTAATTACAGCTGGGCTGGAGGCATGAAAAACAGAGCAACTGAGAAGAGTTGGGAAATGACTGTAGTTTCAGTCTGTCTCCTCCATGCTCCTCATCTGCTCTCAGTCAGGGAACCACGACAGGGCTCTTCAGTAAGCAAAGAGACCACTTCAAAAGTCCCTCTGTTCCAATAGCTTGACTTTTTGCTCCACTCATCCCTGTACTTCCCGTGGCCCATTCTCAAAGTGCATCTCTTTTGTGGCGCAAAATGAAGAGGGGGTCTTCATGGCAGCTACTGAGAGCCTTCACTGTAGCTGCTCTCCAAGTGACGGAGAAGATAAAATCAGGTAAAAATAGGCAAACCCAAGCAACATTATAAATCTAGCAGTTTGTAAGGAAGGTGTTGAGCAAGATGGTTTGGTGTCAGGGGGTAAAAATCCAGAAGAAGTAGGCAAAGGCTTCCTCACCTTTCTAACAGACCTGCATGATGCTCTGACTGAATGGGTTCCTGTCTGCCCTTAGAATCATAGAATCATAGAATTGGCTGGGTTGGAAGGGACCTCAGAGATTATCAAGTCCAACCCTTGATCCACTACCTCTGCAGTTACCAGACCATGGCACTGAGTGCCACATCCAGTCTCTTTTTAAATATCTCCAGGGATGGAGAATCCACTACTTCCCTGGGCAGCCCATTCCAATGTCTGATCACCCTCTTGGTAAAGAAATTCTTTCTAATATCCAACCTAAACCTCCCCTGGCACAACTTGAGACCGTGCCCTCTTGTCTTGCTGAGAGTTGTCTGGGAAAAGAGACCAACCCCCCCCTGGCTACCCCCTCCTTTCAGGGAGTTGTAGAGAGTGATGGGGTCTCCTCTGAGCCTCCTCTTCTCCAGGCTGAACACCCCCAGCTCCCTCAGCCTCTCCTCATAGGATCTGTGCTCGAGTCCCTTCACCAGCCTGGTTGCCCTCCTTTGGACCCGCTCCAGGACCTCGATATCCTTCCTAAACTGAGGGGCCCAGAACTGGACACAGTACTCGAGGTGTGGCCTCACCAGGGCTGAATACAGGGGCAGAATCACTTCCTTGGACCTGCTGGCCACACTGTTCCTGATACAGGCCAGGATGCCATTGGCCTTCTTGGCCACCTGGGCACACTGCTGGCTCATGTTCAGTTTCCTAGATTTGGTGGAGGAGGGAGAATTCAGTATTTCTGTTGACAAGAAATGTCCCAGGGTTGGCCAAGAGTTGCCAGGGAGAGCACAGCAATTTCTCATCACTAATCCCAACACGAGCACTCTGATGAGCTCTCAGAGGAATCTAGGCAAAGACTGTGTCTTCCAAGCTGAACAGAAGAAATCAACAGGCAATGATGTACTTCTCATGAGAGAAAACCTCAAGGACAGACAGATGGATAGAACAGATTACTCCAGATCTCTATTATAAAGTTCTATGTATAGCAATCTAGAGAAGTTTTAAAAATGTTGAATAACATACATGCTTGACAGTAAAAGAAACACACACAACACTGATCTACAGTTTCCAACCAAAGCAGTTCACAAGGGGCTATCATTCTAAGTATGTATGTGTTACACTTGAGGATTTCTTTTGCATTTTTAAAATAAGTCTTTACACTTCCATTATATTATACTATTGTCTCAGAAACAAAATAATTTCTGTAGAAAATTACATAAAAATTGAGGGTAGGGAACTAAGTTTTTTTCCAACCTTAAAAAGAGAATGCTAAGATGAGATTTTACTGCTGTCTATAGCTACCTAACAGGAGTATATAGAGAAGAAAAAGCCAAACTCTTCCCAAATAGAATGATAACACAAAACGCAACAAACATGGTTTACAATAACTTAGAATCAGAGAACCATTAAGGTTGGAAAAGACCTTTAAGATCATTGAGCCCAACAGTCAACCCAACACCACCATACCAACTCAACCATGTCCTGAAGTGCCACATCCACATATTTTCTTAACACCTCAAGGGATGGTGACTCCACCACCTTCCTGGGATATTCTGACTGAATGTAAGTGGTGAAGAGGTGGGAGAGGGAGAGAATAATACCATGAGAGTGGTCATACAGTGTAATGTGTACCTACAGAAGTTGTGGGATCTCCATCCTTGGAGATGCTCAAAATCTAACTGGACAACGTTCTGAGCTACTTGATCTCCACTTGATCTATTTGGTCCTGCTTTGAGTAGATGTTGAACCAGATGTCCCCTCTCCATTATTGACTAAAATATTTTGGATTCTATGACTTTATGAGCACAAAAACAAAAACAACAAAAAAAAACACTTGTAGGAAGGAAAAAAAGGCTGTTCAAAGATCCTGATCTTGTGTGATATTTCTTTTTATCACGGAAAAAAAAATAATGTAAAAATACTGTCATGTACTGCTACTAATATTCTTCTGCATCTAATATAATACACACCTCTGTTGCATAAATCATACATGACAGAACATCACGTCTTTAAATTACATAGCAAACACTAGAGTTCAGTAAGTAAAGTCATCCTTCAGGCTGTTATTAATAGGAATTGAAGCCAGGGTGTGCATCCTCCCACTAATTCCATTTGATTAGACAAATCATAAGCATACATAGGCCCTATGAGGCATGAAAAGGGAAGGGCCCCATTTTGTACATCCCTTAGGTACTCAAAGAGAAAAATGACAAAGTTTCACAGGTTGAGACTCCCAGCTGATGGTCAACACCCAAGACTGAGATGGACCCTTTGGAGTTAAAATCCAGTGGATTACATATGAGCTAAAGGGCAGGACTTTATACACATAAGAAAGGAGATAAAAGTGGTTTTGGTTTATAACTATTTGGGCTTAGGTCCAGAAAAGAACATAAAATATGTATTTGCCTAGAGTTTGTAATCCCACTTCTGTTTTATCCAGCTTTCAAGAAACATTCTCCACCTGAAGTAACCTGGCACTATCCAAAGGGCCTGAACACCACTGATTCTGGCTGTGGTCCCACCTTGCCATCATGGAGGTCCATGCTCAAGGCCCTCTTGAGATGGTAACATCAGAGAAGTAACTCCAACTGTTTTAAATATCATCATGGTTAACTATTTCACCACTGCTCAAAACAGATGCTGTAGCATTCCCCCTATGATTGATGGCATGCCAAAAGCCACAGCTGCCAAAACCACAAGGTTCAAACCTTCCCAGTGCAGTGGAATTTCTTGAGCGTAACACCCGCTCCTCCTAAGGTCAAGGAAACCTGAAATCTGGCACTGTGACCTCATCAGAACAATGTAAAATCAGTTTATTCAAACGGAAAATAAATACTCAAGAGATTAAGTATTCTAGCTATAGCAGCACATCTTCTACTTACGAAACTCTGGTATCATAAAACCCTAAAATGAGACACAGTTCTCAGTCTGCCATATCAAAGCACAGCTGATTTCTAAACCCTTGATGAGGAACCCAGTTTGAGCACAAGGAGTACAGTTTAAGGGTTGCAAGGCTCTTATCTGCCCTATCTCAAGTACTGACTGAAATTATATGGGCTGAAATGGAGCTGAAATATCAAGGAAATAAATTTTACAGCAAAATCTGAAAGACAGTATATCATAGAATCATCATGGTTGGAAAGGACCTTCAAGATTATCTAGTCCAACTGTCAGTCTTACACCACTATATTATCTCCCAAAGCACCACATCATCCATTTTTTTAATACCCCCAGGGATGCCGATTCCTCCACCTCCATGGGCAACAGGTTCTAATGTTTCAACACTCTTGTGCTGAAGAATTTTTTCCTAAAACTTCTGTACTCTGCTCTACACAAGGTGGCTGGGATCATCTCATCTCCATCACAGACAAGCTCCAGTTTAGAAGCACTAAGGAGCAGAAATACATTATAGAACTATAGTATCATAGAATATGTTGGGTTGCATGGGATCTTCAAATGTCATCTTGTTCAACCCCCCTGCCATGAGCAGGGACATCTTTAACTAGATCAGGTTGCTCAGATCCTCACCAAGAAAGGTGGGGATGCCAAGTTTCCAGGGATGGAGCCTCTACAACCTCTCTGGGAAATCTGTTCCAGTGTTTCACCACCCTCATAGAAAAAACTTCCTAATGTCTAATCTAAATCTAAACCTAAATCTAAATCTAATCTAAACCATAGCCTCTCATCGTATCAATACATGCCCTTGACAGTCTCTCCAGCTTTCTTGCAGGCTCTTTTCAGGTGCTGGAAGGCTGCTTTAAGTTCTCCCCAGAGCCTTCTCCAGGCTGAACAACCCCAATGCTCTCAGCCTGTCTTCATAGGAGAGGTGCTCCAGACCTCTGATCATCTCTGTGGCCCTCTTCTGGACTTGGTCCAACAGGTCCATGTCCTTATTGCATTGAGAACTCCAGACCTGGAAACCACGACCAAAACAGCTGTCAGTGTCACCACTGCAGCAAACAGTGAAAGAACTTGCTGTAAACAAATGGACTTTTAACTCCTCCTATTTCTGATGAGGCATTTTTCTGTTTCAGACTTTGAAGATGCTGAAGAATTTGTCTTCCTTAGCAAGTGGTGTAAACAAACTGATGAGTGGAGCTTATCTCATGAAAAATGTGATAACATCTTTATGCACTGATTGACTACTGCATTTAATCAATACTGAACAAACTGAATTTAAGTCAGAATTGGTGTGAGTCAGAGAGAAATTACAAAATTCTGTGGGAACGTAAGAAGAGGAATGATGTTGAGAAGGGTCTAAGAACTACTTCAGATAAACTAAGAAAGAATAGTGAATGACTCTACGGAACTTCTATGCACCCATAAAATAGTATTGGTGGGGAAAATGGCAAATCCAGATACCTAAAGAAATTACTATTTAACAGGAGTAACAGACTTGGATAACACATGTATCTAAAATACAAATAAGAGGAACTGCTCTTTTAAAAGGACTGGCAGTGGGAAAAGGGTACTGCACTATACATCAAGACATATACAACTGATTTTGTTCCAGGCCATAAGGAAAATCAGATCATGGAGAAACATCCATGTGATGATTACAGAGTTAAAGAAGAAAAAGGTGGGAACACAGCCATGGTGGGGATCTATCACCTCCCACCAAGCCAGGGAAATGCAGGAGAAAATAATTTTCAAAACAACTGGCAGAATCATCCAGAGTACAGGACTGGAACAGTATGCATCTTAACTACTCCCACATCTGGGAGTAGCAGGAAAAAAAAAATGAATCAGGACATTTTGTTCAGCAAAAATTCAGAATAAACCAAAGTTTAGCGTTTGATATTGAAGGCAAAGAGAGCAGCACATAAAGGGAGGAGGATGGTTCTTCTCATGTCAGTGTAAAGCAACAGAGTTCATAATTCTGAGCATGCAAAACCACAAAACAGCAAAGCAGTTTTTAACAGCAGGTTTAAATAAATTATTAAAATACTAACATGGGTGCTGTCTAGTTGAAGAAGCACTCAGAAAACAATCACTGCAATCACAAAGGAGCAGCATATCGAGTAAGGCTGCCCAGGGTTGTGTTTTAGGTCCAATGTCATTAAATATTTATATCAATGGCTTAACACTGGAATCAAAGGTCTGTTTATGAAATTCACAGGGGATACTGAGCTCCAAGAGACTGCATATATCTTGGAAGGCAGGATTAGAATTCAAAATGACACGGGTAGATTGGAGAGATGGAACAGGACTCAGGTCCAGATTGCAAACAAATTATTTTCACAGTTAATAGAGGACAAGTCAATAGAGTCATTGGTGTTTGGGGACTCTAATGAGACTCTTCAGCTGACCCTTAGTATGACATCTCCAATAGGCTGGATTCCATTGATAGATTTGGAATGTAATGACCCAGTTAACATGTGATGTACACTTACAGACCTACATTCAGACATTATAACCTGATACACCAGAAGGCTGTGCTGCCATCCAAAAAGATCTGGACAGGCTGGAGAGCTGGGCAAAAGTCAACTTTATGAAGTTCAACAGGACAGGTGGGGAGTCCTGCATCTGGGAAGGAATAACACCAACCACCAGTACAGATTAGGGAATGTCCTGCTGGAAAGCAGCTCCATGGAGAATGACCTTGGAGTCCTAGTGGATAGTAAATTCTCCATGGGTCAACAATGTGCCATTGTGCCCAGGAGGGTCAATGGTATCCTAGGGTGCATCAGGAAAAGTGTGTCCAGCAGATCTAGGGAGGTTCTCCTCCCCCTCTACTCTGCTCTGATGAGACCACACCTGGAATACAGTATCCTGTTCTGGGCTACCAGTTCAAGAGAGACAGGGATCTACTGGAGAGAGTCCAGCAGAGAGCTAGGGGGATGATTAAGGGACTTGAACATTTCTTCTATGAAGAAAAACTGAGAGAACTAGGGCTGCTTAGCCTTGAGAAAAGAAGGCTAAGAGAGGATCTTATTAATGTCTATGAATCTGAGGGGTGGGTGTCAAGAGGATGAGGCCAATCTCTTCTCAGTGATGCCCAGTAATAGGACAAGGAATAATGGGTTTAAGCTAGAACATAATTAAGTTCCACCTCAGCATAAGAAACTTGTTTATTGTGAGGATGACAGACCACTGGAACAGACTGCTTAGAGAGGTTGTTTTGGAGTCTCCTTCTCTGAAGACTTCCAAAACCTGCCTGGATGCATTCCTGTGTGGTCTGCCCTAGGTAATTCTGCTTTGGAATGGGGATTGGATTAGATGATCTCTGGAGGTCCCTTCTAACCCTTAACATTCTATGATTCTATGAAGCTGGATCAGATCTACAAATTAAGGACAAAATATGACTTAATTAGTAGGAGCACATGCAAGATACTTGGGTATCTTGACAATTAACTATATAATGAACTGTACAAATAATGAACTGTATAAATGCAGCAGGAGGAACTACTTTTTCAGTTTCCTTTCTGTAGGGAGAGCCTGAAATAAAGAACACCTTTCTTACTGCTATATCAATATAAACCTCCAATAAGAGAATTATGGCATTATAGGCAGTGAGACATGTGAAGTAAATCTCTCCAAAAAGAGCTGTCTTGCTTTCAGTTTTGGGCATCACAGTTCAAGATAGATGCAGAAAAACTGGAGAGAGAGATTTCTAGACAACATAACCTGTGAGGAAACATGGATAGAGTGAGGATTGTTTAATGTATGAAAAAGGACACGAAGATGTAATTCTGTAAAGGTTGTCTCATACCAAAATGGCTGCTGAAGAGACATCTATAGAAGATGGGGTGATTAATAATTTAGTCAAATTGCAGCAAGGAATTTTTTTATTTTCCAACAGTAGGCAAAGAGCAACATTAGAATAGAGGCTTTTTAAAAACAAAGCAGAGATCTGCCAGAATACAACTGATCCTAGTTTGAGATACCAGGATAGCCTAGGAGATTTCTGAAAGTGTTTTACATGACTGATCTCACAGGCCAACAAAATTCTGAGTTACTCAGCCCTAGGTCTGATGTACAACCACATGTGCCGATGACATTCAAGACTTCTCAGGGATAGTTCACTGAGGAACATCTGTCAGATTGATTTTTCACCCAGCAATTTGTAAGGGGTTAGGACTTGGAGCAGACATGAAGCGACATTTCCACACAGTGTGCCCTCTGGTGTTCCATCACAGACCTTCAGAACTATTGGTAACAGCAAAGCAGATGGGCAGAGCTCCCCTGAAGCTCCCCTCTACCTTCTTGCAAAGGTAGAGAAGAAATAAGCATTGGTCAAACCCATACCCACATAACAAGTCCTCTCTTCCTATTCATGGGTAACCCTAGTTAGACCCTAACAATTAAATAGTGAGACCCTAAGACAAATACCTTCCTGATGGAGTTCACTCCCTTCCCTGAATCATAGAATCATAGAATCATAGAAATGTCTGGGTTGGAAGGGACCTCAGAGATCATCAAGTCCAACCCTTGAACCACCGTTGCGGTTGCTAGACCATGGCACTGAGTGCCACATCCAGTCTCTTTTTAAATATCTCCAGGGACGGAGAATCCACTACTTCCCTGGGCAGCCCATTCCAATGTCTGATCACCCCCTCCGTAAAGAAATTCTTTCTAATATCTAACCTAAACCTCCCCTGGCACAACTTGAGACCATGCCCTCTTGTCTTGCTGAGAGTTGCCTGGGAAAAGAGACCAACCCCCGCCTGGCTACCCCCTCCTTTCAGGGAGCTGTAGAGAGTGATGAGGTCTCCCCTGAGCCGCCTCTTCTCCAGGCTGAACAGCCCCAGCTCTCTCAGCCTCTCCTCATAGGGTCTGTGCTCGAGTCCCTTCACCAGCCTGGTTGCCCTCCTTTGGACCTAGTGATGGAATAATCCAGCTCCCCTTATTTAAAGGCAGACACAGTTACTGATTTGGTGATAACTGTTACCTCCCAGGCATCTTTCATTAGAGGGATGCACAAGAAAGACCAAAGCATCAAATTCAACTCAAGCATTGCACCAATGAATGCTACACTTTCCAGTGATTTTCACAGTTTAATATCTTGGTCTACTGCCATTAAGTCATGCACATCAGACAAGTGAGAAAACTCTCAAGAGTTCTCACAGTAACCATACTTATTAATAAACGAAAGCTGTAAAAAGCTGTAAAAAAACCAGTTTGTCTAAGTGTTTTCATGACTGCTAATACATTTACCAAAAAAAAAAAAAAAAAGTACCCAAAATGTTGGCAAATTATCTTTCTTATGGTATCCACTATATGTACTTTAAATTTGACTGCAGGTGTCTACATTATTCTTGTTTCATCAGGAAAGATTTCAGAAAGGAATCAAGTCCAATTAGCCAGAGTTGCTATATTAGCCAAATACCTGCACTGAATTAAAACTGTAGAACAAACTCAACTACTTAATAGTGGAAAATTCAAATATCACCATAAAATTTTTACCTATTCCTAAGGCCAAGGGCAATGGTGTAACAGGAAATAACAGCACTAAGAATATTTTTAAAGGATGTAATATTTCACACAGACTGCTTTCGAGGAAACCATCCTAACAAACCTCATCTGGTCTTCATAAATCCTCTTGGATGAACTCTCAAGAACATTTGAAAAAAAAAGTCAGTTAAATTTTCACACAATAAAGACAGAAGACCACATGCTGAAAGATCTAGATCAAACAGAATGCTGAGATAACTGAACTTGTCCTCACCCCAACTGCTTACAACATGCAGGACCTATAATATATTCTTTTATTCTGCACAAGCAAAAACTTTAAAGGGTCTTCAGAATTTACACTTCAGACTGGCAAACAGAGTCTTCTTCATTAACCATATTTATTTTAAATTATTCACCACACTTCAAACACTCCAGGATACTCCTGCTGAAGTTAAGTGGCAGAAATTTATACAGCTCCATATAAAGATGCTGAAATGCCTCATTAATTCCTTTTTCCTCCCCAGGAATGTTCTCTCCAGCAGCTATATACCTATCTATACATATCTCTCTATATATGGTTGAGACTTTATTTCCAGTTTTCTTAGAAATAGTTCAGTTCATTAACTTCTGAATGGCTCACACAAGCCCTGCAAACCACACAAGTCCTCTTCAGCCCATGATGAAATCCATGCAATAAGAACGCAGCAAGAGGTCACTGTGTTCAGGTGAATTTCATCACATTGTAGTGGCAAGTTCTGGCCACAAAAATGTGAAGTAACATTTCAATACCAATCAATTATCTAGTGTATTTTCTTCTCCAGCTTCATGTTTCCATACAGAAGATTCTGAATTATCTCAGATTAAGGTACTGATAAAAGATAAGAAGTCCTGAGAACTAAGAAGAGGAGACAGACTTTAAATGATAAAGACAGGGAGAATATCTTTGCCAATAAGCTTGCTACAAGGCAGAGAAAGCTTTAAAGTAGGTTCATGTGGGGATGGTATCTAAAAAGAAGCAGTAAGTGAGGAAGTAGTGCAGACAAAGAAGAAGTGCATGTTGGAGAAGGCCATGAAACAGAGGGGATTCAGACTTCCCAGGCAGCTGTAGACCACTGTACAGAGCTTAGAATCATAGAATTATAGAATTGTTTGGGTTGGAAGGGATACTGGTTGCATCAAAATACAACTTTCTAAGTGGCAAGAGCGCATTGCCAGCTCATGCTGACCTTCTCACTAACCAAACCCCCCCAAGTCCTCTTCTGCAGGATTCAGGTGGATAATCCATTCTCCACCCAACCTGCAAATGTGTTTGAGATTGCCCTTATCCAGCTGCAGGACCTTGCACTTGGCCTTACTGAACTTCATGAGGTTAGCATGGGTCCACCTCTCCAACCTGTCAAGGTCCCTGTGGATGGGCTTCCTTCCCTCCAGTGTGTCAGCCACACCACACAGCTTGGGGTCACCAGTCAACTTGCTGAGGGTGCACTCAGTGCCACTGTCCATGCCTCCAACAAAGGTGTTAAACAGCATTGGTTCTGGTACCAACCCTTGAGCATTTGTCACTAATCTCCATTTGGACATCGAGCCATCGATCACAACTCTTTGAGTCTGACCAGGCAACCAGTTCCTTATCCACTGAATCCATATCTTTCTGGTTTAGAGACCAGGATGTTGTGTGGGACATTATATTCCCAAGCACAACAACTACACATCTTTTACATAACTCCAGGGATACTGACTCCAGCAGTTCCCTGGTCAGCCTCTTCCTGTGCCTGACTACTCTTTCAGGGAAGGAATTTTTCCAATACTATAATCAAAACCTCTGCTGACACAACTTGAGGCCATTTCCTCTCATTCTATCACTTGTTACTAATGAGAAGAAACCAAAACCCACCTGGCTACAACCTCCTTGCAAGTAGTTGTAGAGATCAATAAGGTCTCCCCTCGACCTCTTTTTCTGCAGACTAAACAACCCCAGATCTCATAAGACTTGTGTTCCACCTAGGACAAGATTGGTTGCCCTTCCCTGGACATGATCCAGCACCTCAGTTTCCTTCTTTTAGTGAGGGACCCAAAACAGAACACGGTATTCAAAGTGCAGCCTCACAAATGCCAAGCACAGCTTGAGCAATAAACAGGCTGGAAATCTGTGTGTGGTAGGAGAGCTATGGCATGATCAGAAACACAGTCCTGGTCTTTCATACATGACCAGAATCCAGCCATGGAGGAAAGCTGGTTGAGAAGGAAAGGCAGAAACAGAAAGAAGAAGGAGTTGTGTTTTCTGGAAAAAAGTTCCTTGTCTGCACAGTGCTCCAGTGCATGAAATCATCTCCTCAATGCACATGAATGAAAGCCTGGCTGACCCAAAGTAGTGGTAAGTGATAATCCTCCTTTAAGCAGGAAATCTGATTACAAATCTCCAAAGGTCCCCTACAGCTAGCATTTCTATGAAGCTATAGAATTTCCACAGATTTTAAGCTTTCTTTTTTCTTGTTCTCTCCTATTTTTTTTTGTTTTGGTTCTGTTAGTTTATTTTTTGTTTTTTTTTTCTTCATTTCCTTATTTTTATATATTGCTCAGCTTCTCAATGTAGGATTGAATCACTGAATCATTTGGGCTGTACTGCAGCTGAGTGCAGTCAGAGCAGAGAGAAGGGAAAAAAAGGACACTAAGTCACTTGCAGACCCTTCCTTGTCCAAGCCTGGGGTTGGTGACACAGAGGGAAGGCTCTGCCAGAAAACCCAAAGTGCCAGTTTTAGCCCACTGCTGGTCCCCTGCAGACTTGTACATTTTCAGCTCTCCTTTCAGACCATATTCAAAGGGCCCTTTCAGACTGTTCTGCAGTACTGACCAGGGTCTGGCCCTTCACAGCATTCACAAATAATTCAAAACCCCTAGCACAAAGGAAATTCATACAATGAAATAAAAGTCTCAGCGTAACTCTTCTGACTCAAAGACTTCAGTTAGTTGAGGTTTTTCAATTAAAAATTATACTACATTCACCAACATACTGTTAAAGCAGAACTTTTAAAACCAACAACAACAAAAAAGGTATATATAGAACACGGAATCTCATATTTTTTATCAAAGACGTAGGGGATTTCCACTTAATAACTCGAGAAAAGTTACTAAGCTTTGGCATAAATTCTGTTTTGGGTCTGAGGTTGGCTTTTTTTCAAAGGTTCTGTGCATTTATTCTTATTTACTGACACAAATATTACTTTAAAAGCATCATTGGAAACATTACTTAAGATTTTCTCAACATACTGAGCTGCCATTTTACAAATGAGAGTACTGAACAGAATTTACTTCCTTAGTCTATCCATAATCAAGTCTGAGACTACAACAAATAGCTAATCTTATGCTCCAAGGTATTATTCCATTTATTTGTTTTCAGATGTCACCTGGGACCTTCTATAGTCCTAGATTTAAGTTTCAGAGAAAAAAAAAAATCCTCTGAGCAACCAAACCAATAATTGCTTTGGTTTATAATTTAAATTCTGATCCAAACACACATTTAAAGTATATTGTCAGTTATTCTGCACTCTTCATCCAATTTACATAAACTGGCAATCTAGATACTAGAAATTAATGAAATCTTTAAAAAAAATATAGTGAATTCTAATGTACTATCTTATTTTTTATGGTGATGTCAGCTCTCCCAAAAATGCCAGCTTTTCACTGTCTACTAACTAAACACTTCCAAGCAGCACCCACTAAAACACTCTTTGCTTTGTTGAGATGTCTCAAAAATACTTTTTTTTTTTCTTAAAGTGCTGGAAAGTATCCATTATCATCCAGGTCAATGCTGTCTCCTCATACCCTTGTACTCCACCAATCTATCCATAGCCATCTGTTACTTCTTTACCTCATACTCCTTTGGCTGTTTTCCTAAACAGCTTACACACATCTCTGGTTTGTGTCCACCTAAAAAGAGGGAGGCCCTCAATCACCATTCAGGTTCATAGATACTAAGACTTTTAAATATTATAGGTAGTCTACAAGATTTCATACGTAGGAATAAATAAATGAAAATTGTTATGCTTGAAACACTGAGAAGCAACCAGATGATAATAGGGTCAGAAGGAAAGATTGGTTTTGTCAATGCTCTTCTCAAAGTCAAGCAAATAGGTTTCCTGGTGACATGAAAAGAAACAACCCTGAAATCCAGACCCAAGCAAGGAAGATACACAAGGAAGCTATACTGTACATGCAAAGTATTTTATAAAATACATATACTGTACACATATTTTTGTGCCTCCATATACATATTTAATCTCAGAACAACAAAACCTAACTTATTTAGTTTATGCTCTTGCTTTACATATTAACATATATCTTTTAAAGATGGCAAAATGTTTTCAAGTCTCATGAAGAGCAAAGTCATCTCTACATTTAGCATCATTTCAGATAAGCTCAGCGCCAGCTCACAGACACACCAACCAGCAGTGATTTACCTCTTATGAACCACCAGAAGCTGTAGGGAGGTGAAAGAAATTCATACCATCAATTTCATACATGGCTAATTTTAAAACATCCTTAACAAGCTTAACTTTCATTAATTGTCAGCTTGGCAGGTTTTTCTTAAGACAAGTAGTTTACTAACTGGTTGAGGCCCTTACAAGAATTACCAGACCTCATTCTTATTTACTTGCAAATGATGAGCAGGAAATTTGATCTTTAACTTCACCTTACAAGTTCAGTTTTAACAATCCTGTCTTACACCTGTGTAAGGTCTTTTTCCCTCACTGTCAGGCTGCACTGAACATGCCAGAGTCTGAGGCCAGGTCACTAAGCAAGAGCAGCATATGCTACCATCATAAATTACATTTAACTGCACAAGGGCATGCATGCATAGTAAAAGACAGCATAAGTTTAATTGGCTGTGTAAGGCAGCCTGAGTAACTCTTTGAAGTAAATTCCCCCTTTTCATAGAATCATAGAATTGGCTGGGTTAGAAGGGACCTCAGAGATCATCAAGTCCAACCCTTGATCCACTACCTCTGCAGTTACCAGACCATGGCACTGAGTGCCACATCCAGTCTCTTCTTAAATATCTCCAGGGATGGAGAATCCACTACTTCCCTGGGCAGCCCATTCCAATGTCTGATTACCCTCTCCATAAAGAAATTCTTTCTAATATCCAACCTAAACTTCCCCTGGCACAACTTGAGACCGTGCCCTCTTGTCTTGCTGAGAGTTGTCTGGGAAAAGAGACCAACCCCCCCCTGGCTACCTCCTCCTTTCAGGGAGTTGTAGAGAGTGATGAGGTCTCCCCTGAGCCTCCTCTTCTCCAGGCTGAACAGCCCCAGCTCCCTCAGCCTCTCCTCATAGGGATCTGTGCTCGAGTCCCTTCACCAGCCTAGCTGCCCTCCTTTGGACCTGCTCCAGGACCTCGATATCCTTCCTGAACTGAGAACTGGACACAGGACTCGAGGTGTGGCCTCACCAGCGCTGAGTACAGGGGCAGAATCACTTCCCTGGACCTGCTGGCCACGTTGTTCCTGATACAGGCCAGGATGCCATTGGTCTTCTTGGCTACCTGGGCACACTGCTGGCTCATGTTCAGCTTCCTGTCAATTCAGACTCCAAGGTCCCTCTCTGTCTGGCTGCTCTCCAACCACTCTGTCCCCAGCCTGGAGCTCCCCATGGGGTTGTTGTGGCCAAAGTGGAGGACCCGGCACTTGGCCTTGTTGAACCTCATCATTTTAGGAGGTACTAGGAGGTATCCCCATCTCCCTTAGTTAATTCATTTTAAATCACTATTGTATATACAGGAGAAGGAGGAAAAAGAAGGCAAAATGGCAAGGATGTATGGAAAATGCAAAGTCTGGAACAATAATGGAAGTTAAAACAGTGAGAATAGGAACAAAATGCTGGCAGGTTTGCATTCTCCCTGGAGAGCATTCAGCAGAGAGCCAGAGTATTTGAAATACTAGGCTAAACCCTGCACTAAAAGCCTTTAATGCTGGAGAAGTTACAGGTCACGTTCTGCCAGGGTGTGCACACCTAACACATGTACACCCAAACGAACTGCAATGAAATATTCAAAAAGCTGCTCCAAAAATACATAACCACCACCTAGAAGTGCCTCTGGACAGACACATGCATCTCAGCAGCTACAGATTTACTCAGACATGCAGGTAGTTGTTTCTCTTCTCTGTTTTACTGGAATCCCAAGAGGACACCAGGAGGCAAACAGCTTTCAGGCATAAAGTGTTTCTTTTTGTGAAATCATTGCCATTGAGTTAAGCACTGTTTTTGGGGGGGATAAAGTACATCAGCCATATTTCTAAACAGAAAACAGAGATCAACTGTATGTATTCTCCAAACGGGCTGATGATATCAAAGCAGCAAGACACAGGCACAGGAAGAATAGTGAAGTTCAATTTACTTTGTATTAAATTATTTTGCCAGTCTCCAAAATGCATTTAGCAAAGTGCTCTGCTCCACCAAGAACACAGCTAGACATGAAGTGGTTAAACATACTGGAAAGCATGGCATTTAGAATTATTGTCTGGTAAAAAGATGACCTTTATGGAGCAGTTATACAACAGAAGGTAGAGTTACTGAAAAGGAAAAAAGCCTTTTTTTATTATTTTTTTTTTTACTATACAATGGCAATATAATTAATAACACAAATTACCAGCATTTGCAAAAGAAAAGCAAATAGCTGAATTTGTGCCATCGATTTTAACATGCTGTTTTCTTTAAAGAAGAATCAAAAGTGGAGACAAACTGCATTTAACAGCAAACACTTCTGCTATTGAAAATGACAGGGAAATAAAGCCTGTCAAGAAGTTCTCTTCTTTTTTAAATAAAAAAAAAAATTAAAAAAAGGAAAAAGTCACCAAGTCAGAGAAAAAGGAAAAATCAACATTCAAGTATTAATAATTCAGCACAAACTCACAACAGCCTACAACTAAGCAAATGAAAGGTAATAATAAATACTACATCTGACACACTGTCCTCAACTAACCCTCTCATGCCTAAGGCCTATAGCACACATAATACATAAGATCACCCATATGGCCTTATTCTTAGACACAATGTAATCATCACCAACAAAATGAGCTGAATAGTTAATTATAAGACCCAGTTTTCAGCTTTAACTCCTGCTTTGCTTTGCTGACTTTAGTCAAGCCACAATGTTGGTAATAATTACTTTTTCTGGCTTTTTTTTTTTTTTTTTTTTTTTTTTTTTGATAACAGACTAAAACCAACAACAGAGAAAAACAGCACTGTAAACATCAGGAAAAAAAAGGAGGGATCTGTTTGAATCAGCTGTAACTTTGTGGACTTTGAACTAATGCTGAGCATATTCACAATAGATAGGTGTACAGAAAAGCCCTACAAAGATGGATGTATCTTGGGGAAGATTTCTGGAAGACATGCGGATCTACTCGGTAGTCATCTGGGAACCAGCAATTATGTTTTGGAACCTTCATGGCTCCTTATTCACCATTTCACTGTACAGAGTTCCATCTTCTATAGCAAGGGACAGAAATCATAGAATCATCATAGAATCATAGAATCCTAGGGGTTGGAAGGGACCTCGAAAGATCATCTAGTCCAACCCCCCCTGCCAGAGCAAGGCCACCTAGAGCACTTCGCATAGGAACGTGTCCAGGCGGGTTTTGAATGTCTCCAGTGAAGGAGACTCCACGACCCCCCTGGGCAGCCTGTTCCAGGGCTCTGTCACCCTTACAGTAAAAAAATTTTTCCGGATATTCAACTTGAACCTCCTGTGCTCCAATTTACACCCATTACCCCTTGTCCTATCACTGGTCACCACTGAGAAGAGCCTAACTCCATCTCCCTGACACTCACCCCTTACATATTTGAAAACATTGATGAGGTCACCCCTCAGTCTCCTTTTCTCCAAACTAAAGAGACCCAGCTCCCTCAGCCTTTCCTCATAAGGGAGATGTTCCACCCCCTTAATCATCTTAGTAGCTCTGCGCTGGACTCTTTCAAGCACTTCCCTGTCCTTCTTGAACTGAGGGGCCCAGAACTGGACACAATACTCCAGGTGCGGCCTCCTACCAGAGACTCTGAGGAAAACACCAGTTTTTATCCAGGGAAGAGTACAGAGTTCCATCTTCTATAGCAAGGGACAGAAATCCTACCAGAGACTCTGAGGAAAACACCAGTTTTTATCCAGGGAAGATATATTTGTGGCAGAGACAGAAAGTGCTGTGTCTGTTCTTTTGCCCACCCTGTTGCCAGCTGAGCTACAGAAGCATCAGGTTGCTCTCTGCAAAGTCTGCAATAAACCCACACCTCAGAGGCTTCAGGAAAACAGTCAGCTGCTTGCTGAAAAACTTTCTGAAGTGCAACTTCATGTGGAGCTCATTCAGGCCCAAAGACTACGTGTTTAAAGATGGACTGAAACCTCTATTAGGAAGCTACTGAACTTACTTGAGGTAGTTTGCAACCTGACGTAAATCAGGGGGAGCATCTAGAAGCAGAAATAAAACTACGTGTTGGCTGAACTGAGCTTCAAGTCATACAAAGCCCATAAATGAAAAAAGAAATACAGCCTTCTTAATCCTTTGAACTTCTCACAAAAGCAGGTTTAAGCTTCCCAGAAAACTGACAAAAAAAAAAAAAAAAAAACAAAAAAAAACCAAAAAGCCAAACAACAAACCAATCCACTATTTGTATAGGTACATTTCTTCCTGTGTTTCATTACAAAGACTCTAGCAGGGGCAGAAGGCACCTTTTGTAAGGTAATGTGTAGACAAGCCCTGAGAATCTGAGATTCAGGAGGCCAGAAGTGAATCTGAGGGGGTTCCTGGGCTCTTCTCCAGATGAGTTCATTTGGGCTTGCTCTGCCCTAATTCCTCTTTCTCATGCTCCAACTGTGGTAGAGGAAACATTACTGGATCCATCTATCTGGCTTTCACCAGCTTCTCACTAAACCCACAGCTATGAACAACATTGGTCAGTACAGGTAATTCCCCAGATTCTTTCCTTACATTTCATGGATAGATTTTTCTTTCTCTTTGTGCATCACAGCAGCATTTTAAAACTTACACCAACTAACATGGGGGAAATACTATGTTCACCTCCCTTAGCAGTCACTAATACATTACTTTGGAAGCAGTCATGTAGCAGTGGCAGAAACCCAATGTTTCTTTGCTCCTCTGGACAAAGGGGCATGAGAAGAGGGTGAGATAAACTTCACCTGGCACAGCCTCTTTCAGGAGACTGCTCCTTCCAGGTTGAGAAAACCTAAGCTGAATTCTGAGAAACAACCCAGTTTGCATTCCACTTCTCCCTTGGCAGCTGTAGATCAAGACCAAAACGAATATGAAAGGCTGGGAGGTGAATGATGGAGATGAGAGACACGCTGGAGAATAAGCACTTCTAGATACCTGTGCTGACCTTACCTCAAACTTGTGGTGGCAGAATGGAAATCCTCTTCTAATAGAGGATCCCTCTAAAAGCTTTCTACTATCCCTGTCATGCCTGGTCAGGAGCTGCCCAGCCTGGTGCTGGAACTTTTCTACAACAGAGGTGATTTGCAGTAAAGAAAATATCACTGCCACCCATGTCAAAACTGCAAATAATTTAGGTTCCTAGAGAATGGGAGGAGAGAGGACAGCAAGAGGTTTATGATTCTCCTGAGATCAGTGACGTGTCACAAGATGGTTTGTGTGACCAAAACTGCCAATCACTCTTGATAAATACAAGTTGTTTCTCAATAGCATTCTTACCACAGCAGGTTCTTTCATATTTACACAGGCTGGACACATTCATGAGTGTTAGGACTTCTTATTTATTTATTTATTTATCCCCCCCCAAAAAAAGCCCTTCACACCTATTATCCTTTTATCAAGACAGCTATACATACAACCCCTCACTTTTAGAATTCTTCACTTATCCTTCTAGACCTCAGTGAAACCACTGGCTAGGCTTTTGGATACAAAATAAAAACATTTTTTTGGATTCTACTTGATATTCCCATCCATTCTGGGCAGACACAGAATGACATACGAGCAAAGCTGAGAAGGAAATGCTGCAGCCTTGTAAAATTAGCAGCTGCTGACCAATAACTAATTTGCAATAGCAGGATTTTTCAACCTCATTAATGAAGCAGGGTACAGAAATATGAGATACTCTGCAAAAAAACAAATAAACAAACAAAAACTACTTATAAAGCAAAGGCAGCTTTCTAAGCAAATTATCAGGGCCTTGTTATGGATGCACTGTCTACAAACTTTGCAACCTACTGAAAGAACAGAAATGAAAAGTTGTGTGATGAAGCTGGGGAGATTTTCATTACTTTCTGTGTACATCCTTTCAGCAGTAAGTTACTAAAAGAGCATTTTATTACAAGTTGACGGGTCATTTTGTGAAACTGCAGCACTTTAGTCAAAAATAATTCCCTGATAAAACAGCATGAGTAATAGAACCACTTTCCACACAAGTAAATATGTGAAGATTTTTCCTGTAGTAACTAACCATATTGCAGAATAGTTCAAATTTTATTCCACATATATACAATACCACTTTTTAGGATGTTGCTGATGTTTGTGCTGTTTGAGCACAAGTATCTGCAAGTGCAGGATTTTTGATTTATTTTTTTTCTTTAGGGTGGTGAACAGTACAGTTAGGAGCCATCATTATTATTGCAGAAGTTTAAGCCTGTGTATTTACAATCTTTACTAGATCTGGGCATTAAAAGTTGAAAAGTATTGCACATCTGCTGAAAACCTTGAACACAAGCTACTTCCCATACACTTACGCCTCTTCATTACGATTCCTGCTATTTCCTCTCTCTGCCAGAAGAACTTCTCTGTGCTTTTGCTTCATTTGGAAGGATTTCTTTCCTTTCTGCACAGGGTCTGGCTGGAATGGGTTTAACTTTCCCCATAGCAGCCCATACCATGGCTGGGTGGGCAAGAGGGAGGGTGGGGACACAACTGGGACAGCTGACCCCAGCTGACAAAGGGAACATCCCTCGCCATACAATGTCATGCTCAGCAATAAAAGCTAAGAGAAAGGAGAAGGGTGTCATTTGTTATTAATTATTTGGTTTTTCCCAAGCAGCTGCTACATGTACTGAGGCCCTGCTTTTCCATAAGGTGGTTGGACATCACAGAATCACAGAATTACCTTGGTTGGAAAAGGCCTTCAAGATCACCAAGTTCAACAACTAACTTCCTCTATATGACTCTTAAGTACCTCAAGGATTGGTAACTCCACCACTGCCTTGAGCAGCCTGCTCCAATACCTGATAACCCTTTCAGTGAAGAAATTCTTCCTTACATCCAAACTAAACCTCCTCTGGTGCAGCTTCAGGCCATTACCTCTTGTCCTATCACTTGTAACTTCATTGAACAGACCCATCCCCACCTCTTTACAACGTCCTTTAAGGAAGGAAGAAGATGCTGATGGGAAGTAGAGAATACATTCTTTTGCTTTGCTTCCTCCTGCAGCCTTTTTCTTCATTAACTGCTTCTATCTTAACCTACAATTTTTCACCTTATTTTCTCCCCCTGTCCTGCTGAGGAAGGGACTGAGAGAACAATCAACCCACAACAACTTTCCTTTCCTCTGTCTTTACAGAGGAGATTACAGGCCAGGAATGCTCATCCTGTAATGCCACCACGAGGCCACTAAACATTTAATCACTGGAGCTTCTCCACTTGTCCTCGAGATATGTCACACGTTTTATAGTTGATAAATGTCCTCTCCCCTGTGTGCTCTGGATGTTAAGTGTAAAGGCTGAGGAAAAGGGCAAACAGCTGCTGTCCTGATGCCAGTCTTCGTGGCAGCACTGATAAAGCACTGCTTTTCTAAACAGTGCTGGAGGACTCATCACTTTCTTCTCCACATTGCAAACATTTGGAGACTTTATCAAGCCATGGTCTAACTTACCTTTCTTTATAGTCTGTTTTAATCCTAGGTTGTTAGTGACAGACAGGTAGGCTCATGCCTTGCACGTTTTTATGGCAGTCGTCAGTAAATATTACCAAGAAACTTGTTCAAAGAATTTACCAAATTTACCAGACTGGTGCATATTGATTCACTTCCTCTAAGATTATGAAAGTATCGATGGCTGAACACAGGTTGCTTGGAGAAAGCTGCTCTGCCCTGCAACACTCATGCTGGATTTACACCAGGAGTATAATTACTGCTTGTTAATAATATGCCTTATTATCTCAGTGAGTACTTTTTTAAAAAACCCCATCTAATTCTGGAAAACATCCTCCACAAAATACAAAGTCAGATGATGAAATGTGTTCTGCTTTTCCCCTTCCTTGATGAACATACTCGAAGAAAAAAATAGGCAACTGTAGTACTGCAGCCTGACCTTGTGAAACAGGAGGGAGAGGTTTCTCAGCAGGGAGAGGGCTGGGATGCAAAGTGAGATTAAAAGAGGAACTTGCAATGGTTCTTTCATGAAAAGGATCTGCAATATGCAAGGTAACAATTGTCACTGTCCTGAAATTACCTGGCACAGATGTGCCACTTAGAGAATATAGATGGTGGGAAGACTAGAAAGACTCCAGAAAAAACAAGCAAACAAACAAAAAGCAACCACCAAGAACAAAAAAATCCTGTCCTTTCTTTCTGTGCAGAAACCCAGCTGCCACTGAGCATTTGAAACAAACCTTTGTTAGTTCTCTTCATCCATCCCTACTGCATTACTACGTATAAAGTCTCTCCTTGCAGAAGTGCCTGTTACCACCCTGCTGCACTGTGTTCCTGCTGCCTATCAGGACCATTCTGTTCCCTAAAGCAGAGCCAAAGGAACTCTTGGCTTTTCTGTGACACAAAGCTCTCATCCCCTAGTTTGACTGTGCTTAGTGACCACTGCATCTTTATCACTCTCACAGTGTGAACAACATGCTTATCTTTACTAGTGTCTCCTTAGGAAAAGTTCTTGCCAGCTCCCCAAACAAGGCAAGGTATGTTAATGGAAGGATGCAATACCAGGTGCATCATTTTCACTTCTTCAATGAAAGAAAATTGGTGCAAGAAACATCTATATCCACCTCCACGAACATGGAATTCCTGGGCAGAAGTGCTGTAGGAAAGGATAAAAATCCCTGGTAAACTGTAATTGTAGAAGTCAGTCAAACCCAACAAAAATATAACAAGAATATCCCACGTTCCATCACAATATGTACAAAAAAGTTACTTTTGTAGACACTTAGGCTTCTTTGCATAAATCCCTGGGCAATGCACAACAGTTTGCTTTATTTTGTTATTTTCTTTCTCTTCTCTCTTCATCAGGGTCTTTTACTTCATGTGTGGATATTTTTACTCCTTGACCTCTATTAAGTATTCACCTTGATTTTCAATGTTCCTATTTTTTTTCTTTTCCTTTCTTTCTGAACAATCCAGCTCTTCTTTATTTTTTAATTTCTTTGCTTCCCGAAACCAGCCCTGACTAACATGAGCCCCAATCTATTTGTACAAAAGAAGCAACATCACTAACAATTCTCTGTTAAAATCAATAAAGCTTCCCTTGAGATAAAATGAAATGGGGGTGGGGAAATCACATTTTCAGAAGAAAATTTCCGGTAATTAGTAAGAAAGTTTAATGGTGATATAATTTAATGGCTACACCAGATAGCTACTAAAATATAGTTTCATATATTAAAACCTTTTTCTAGCCAGCATGATTTACTAACCAAAAAAAGCTAATTGCTACAGATGATTCATCAAATTTAAGCAACATGATTTGTTGCTCTATTGCTGCTGTCAGCTGTGGATAGAAGGGTCATTGGCTGTAAAATAGAATAGAATAGAACTGCCTGGGTTAGAAGGGACCTCAGAGATCATCAAGTCCAACCCTTGAACCACCGTTGCAGTTGCTAGACCATGGCACTGAGTGCCACATCCAGTCTCTTTTGAAATATCTCCAGACACGGAGAATCCACTACTTCCCTGGGCAGCCCATTCCAATATCTGACCACCCTTTTGGTAAAGAAATTCTTCCTAATATCTAACCTAAACCTCCCCTGGCACAACTTAGGACCATGCCCTCTTGTCTTGCTGGCAGCTGCCTGGCAAAAGAGACCAACCCCCCCCTGGCTACCCCCTCCTTTCAGGGAGTTGTAGAGAGTGATGAGGTCTCCCCTGAGCCTCCTCTTCTCCAGGCTGAACAGCCCCAGCTCCCTCAGCCTCTCCTCATAGGATCTGTGCTCGAGTCCCTTCACCAGCCTGGTTGCCCTCCTTTGAACCTGCTCCAGGACCTCAATATCCTTTCTAATCTTTCAAACTGTTTCAAACTAGTTTCATGCTACTGGGAGACCTTGCTTCCCTCTAACTTTTTTCTTCTTAGTTCAGTTAAAAGAAAACACACCTCTGTTTTATCAAACCACACTCTGGAAACAATCAATTTCAGAGACAAATGAGGGTCTGTGCTCTTACTGCTTAAAAACTCCTGTTCATTCTTCTAACTCGAAACCAGACTCCTCGAGCTCAGCAGAATTGCCTCTCTGCTTAAACTATCTGTACATGTGTTTATAGATCTACACTCTGTGGTGCTTCAGGATAATCAAAATTGATGTACAGCAACTCTTTTCTTCACTTATTTAACATTCTGACTGCCCAGGAAAAATGTTCAGTGAAATTACAAAGCCCGGACTGCAATAAAAACAAATTCACCACTATAAAGGGATACAAATTATTAAAATAAAACTCTTCAATTAAGAGCATATGAAAGAGTGAAGTAATAAAAACAAATGAAGAAAGAATTGCCCTCTTATTTCAGTTACAGTTTATTTTGATCCCTTTACAATGCATATATATTGTAAATTAAAAAAAAATATATATTACAAAATTACAAAGGAAAACAGCTTACATGTTGCCAGCTAAGAAAGTTCTATCAGAATTTTTTACATCCCTACTAAGTGACCAAAACCACATTTATAGAAGCACCATTCTGTTAATTTAAAAGAAAAATTAAATTAAATTACTATTTAATTGAAATAGTAATGATAACATTCTCATTTCAGTTCATTAAGCATCTTTTGAGATATAAACCAGAATTAGTATCAAACAGTCTTCTACTAAAATAACAAACACCTTTGTAAGTATATTCCATACACAAATCAGAAGACCCACTTCAAGGTCCAATTCCTATTTCTTTTCTAGTGTTCAGAAGTCTTCATTCTGGGCTGAATCAAAGACAGCAAGAGCTGTTTGCAGGCAGATTTTAACAAATTTTGCATCACTTTAAGTGAGATCCCATGCCACTTGGAGCATGTTCAAATCCATATCTCTGTGCTTGGATACCTCACTTGTGAAGGGGCCAGAAATATCTTTTCTTCCTTACTACCTGGCAGAATTTCACCTGCTCCACCCAACCACAGAGCTGACAAAGTGACCCATCCCACTGGCATTCCCATACTGTCTCCTATTTACAGCTGACCATGGAAGCTTGTGAAACATGTAGTTCTATGTCTCCAAATGGGAACCAGTGGCTATGGAGTGGGTAAAAATATATGTACTATACATATACTTGCATATATTTTGAAAAATCACATTCATGTTGCAAGCTTATGAATCCTTTAAAATTTTACAGTATTATGGTCTGAGTACTCAGTAAGAAATTGCCTTCACACAGCACTAAGCCCAATGTTTATCACATGGATGAAACAGCTTAAAATACTGAACATCAGGCTGTATAGCTGTAGTACTTCTACAGAAGCCAGAGAGAAAATCTGAGTGCACAAATCCCTTCTTTACAGTGCACCAGGAGACACTTCTTTGCCATAAGAGAAGCCACGATGCCATCACTAGAAAGTTCACTCCCTTCTGCAACTGATCTCTCAGTGAGGAAACATGATTGGAGAGGGATGGTTTCTGCAGAGGGAAGAGAGAGCATGGCCCTAAGAGTGTACACACCATCTAAACCAGCATCCTACAGACATAGGGACAGTCAGCCATCATCTGGAACCAATACATGTGAGGAAGCTGTAGTCTGAACTTCAGCATACATCACATGTAAAGCTACACTGTTGTATGTAAAGCCCACTGAATCTAAACCAGCAGAGAAATCCAGAGCTCTTTTTAGCCATAAATGTGCCCATGCCAGCCAGCCCAAAGCAGAAACTGGCAGGCAGTAGCCTCCAACAGCTGATGTTTTTCCTTCTCTCTCTTCTAAACTGAAGATATCCTTGTGGGCAAGCAGCCTGCACCAAATGGAAATACTTACAATGACAGTAGGATCCACCTTTAACAAGAAACACTTGTTAATAATAAAAAAAAATCAATATGGAAATGGGCTTTCATGACCACTGTGCATGTGGAACTCAAAGAGCATCCATAAAATGAGGATGCTGTTTGTGAACAAGCAGGCAAAGTTGGTAAAGTGGAAGGGGAGGGTGAGACGAGAGAGAAAGAAACTCCCTCTCCCTCTGCCAAGCCCTCTACTTGTTTTAACAAATGAGCCATTAGCATCTCCAAATTATCTGGCCCGGGTGACAGCCAGCTCCCTTTCATCCAAGCCCAGACCCCATCCAAACATTAGGAAATGAGCAGCTGGGTCCAGTGCACAGGCAGCAGTCCTGAATATCATCAGCATCACAGTATCCCTGAAACACGAGCTGCACTGTCCTTCTATACCTTCATCATACACTAAATGCATATAGCCACAGAGAGAAACTGACTTTACCTCATTAACTCACTACAAAGCCTGAATTTAAATACTATCCACTGGGACTTTGCTGAGGGAACTGGTGAGGAGAGAGAAACAAAGATTCTTGCATAGAATCATAGGTGCCTTTGCAAGAATTGTACAATCACATTGAAGGTGAGAGCTGTTGCAGTCCAAAACAGGGACCCAGTTTGATGCAAACAAATGTCCAACTTTATTGAATCAGAAGGCAATATTTATACACTAATCTAAGAGCTAATGCCACGTATACATATTGCTGATTGGTGATTTCTACATCTCGTTACACACGTTTTAACTTGATTGGCTACAAAACCTTTAGCAACAATTAACTAACAAAGCTTATCTTTCACACATTCGAGCTTCTTCGTGGATGTTGCTATCTTGCCGAGTCCCTTAATCTAATCGTCTTGCTTACTCCTTAACCTTCGAGTGTTCTAACGTGCTGTTCCTTGTGGTTACAAAATATGCTTTAAGCAGCACTGTCCTTGCACACAGCCCAAAGCTTATGTTGAAATTATCAGCAATTGTTCGGTGCTGACAGTCTGAGGCTGTACTGCCTCAATTCCCCCTTCTGACTGAACAAGATAAACTCTTTTCATGACAGGATTGAGCATCCGTTGAAAACATTGGAAGATACAAGGTAGCAATGTTAGCAAAAGCAAGAAAGCAAATGTGATTGCAAATGTGCAACCCCTTCTTTAAGTGATTGTATTGCAGCATGTATAGATTGAGAGTGATCAGAAAGATTCATACAACACATTCCATTAAAATCTTCACAAATATGACCTAAAAGCTAACAATAAAAAGAGCAGTACAACAGAATAGCACAATCAACAACCAACATATAGACGAGGGATCCCTTAGTCGACATATAAACGATCACATGAATTACAACACTAACAAAACATGTTATCAATACAACACAATACTAAAAGGACATTTCACACTGCAGTGGAAGGACTTTAACAACTTTTTAGTATGAGGAAGTTCAGATGTCCACTGGTGCATAGAACCAAGGGGGTAGAGGAGGCTTATCCGACAAAAATTGGTCGGGGGGCCCCAAAAGCGTCCCCAGACCCCTCCCGGATCACAGCACGGTGGAGTCCTAGTTTCCTCCATGGTTGCCAAATTAAAACCTAAAAAGCCAAATAAAATTGTTAAGAGACAAAACTCCAAGCCTATAAACAGCAAAGGCACACACACTTTTTTTTTTTTTTTTTTTTTTTTTTTTGACTCTGTGTTCTATGTACGAGGAGCAGTTCTCACTTTCCTCAGCAACTTTTAGGCCATGGTCTATAAAAAAAACAAGCCCAGGGGAAGCAATAAAAGTTTGTTAGTGGATTTAGATACATTTTTAGAGGTATAATTATAATAAAGGTCCAAGCCTGCGCTGCCACTGGTGGCCCGAATGGTGTTTGGGTCGGCATTAGCGCTGGCGGTTGTGGTTGCGGAAGATTGTGCATCTGCTGATTCGGCATGCAAATTGGTGTTGGAGCGCGGCGCCGACCCGCGCTCTGCCTCCCGTTTCCCTGGAGGGCATTCTGACGTTGAAGTATCACATTCCCATCTATATCAAACTTAGAACAGCAGTGGCTATTATAGTGCCGACCTTTTCGACACCGGCTACAAATAGGAATGAGTGTTCTAGCTCGACACTGCTTTTGCGAATGTCCCTTTTTCCCGCAACCGTAACAAATAGGGGCGGACCCAGAGAATCTAGGCTGTGCTGGAGTGAGCTGGATATTTTTGAATGCCGCTGCCATAACTTCGTATTTATGTTCGGAAGACCCAAACCTATTACAGGCTTCCATCATTTCAACTAAAGTTGGGTTAGGATTAGGTAAAGTCTTTAAAGTATAATAAACGTCTCGTTCTTCTTTTAAATCCATAACAAAAAGTTTCTCCAAGCTCACCTGCCAATCGCGAGGAGGTGATGAAGGTGCGCACCACAATTACCGGCTTCCTTTCAGCCTTTTTCTTCACTCCCGAGTTCTTGGAGACCTGTGACCGGATAATCTTCAATCTTCAATCTTCTTTTTTCTTTAATATTTCTTTGGCAATTTTTAAGTTTTTATTTACAGTCTCTAGCCCGTTCTACGTCGGGGTCCACCATTTGAGGCAGTACAGCCTCAGACTATCAGCAGAGAGCTGCAGTACCCCTTGAAGGAGTGTGAACATTAGTGTGGTCATTTGTTGCAAGATGAACCTCTTTTAGGGCACGGCGCTTCAAGGTCCAACCAGGTGTTCCAGAAGAGACTCACCAATCGTGCTCCGAGCCTATAGCCCTCAGGGTTGACCAGCCTCGATCAGTGCTATTGCTCCAAGAGCGACTGAGCTCTCTGCTGGCTAGCTCAGGACTGAGCTGAGCCTGTGGGTTTGAGCCTCACCTTCTATTGGCCCCCTAATCCTGCTCATGCACAGTGGGGGCCCATCCTAACCAGGCACAGGTGGGCTTGACACAAGCTCATGCCTCTCCCTGGGAATTAGTGGCACCTGCTTGCCTCATTTCACTACAGTTGTTTCTAAGAGAAGTGCCCAAACTAGACAAGAACAGTTTCTATGGTTGCCCTGCACACAGGTGTGAACTTACCTGACACAGAACAAAGAAATGAAACTTCCCAAATACCAACAAATACCAACTGGCACCTCTTAATCTCTTTGTCTCAGAAAGATAAACAAAAGTCAGGCAATTAATTCTAACTTCATTTTAGTTTATCTGTTAAATAAATTGTATTAATAACCAACAACAAATACAAGAATTTTCTCCCAAGGACCAAAAAGCCTTAATATGAAAAAAGATACTTCTGTGCTTCTTATTCTTCTGCTCCCATAGACATCCTCTTAATTAGACATCCTGATAAGACCTCATAGATATTAAATGTGATTTCCTACATTTCAGCAACCTAAGAGAAAAAAATGGGATGTATCCATATGGAGTGCAGTATTCCAACCAGGAAACTCAGATTTTCTAAGCTGCAAGGCCATCATCACCACTTAGCTGTAAAGTAGTATACTTTTTATGACACTACAGACTACATGAGGCCCAGGGCAAAAGAAGCCCTCACATTAAAACCAATTAGATTAGCATAATAAAAGCAGAAAGCAAAGCTGTAGGAACATTTGGGGGGCTTTTATTTTTGTTTTTTCTTCAAAACATTTCAACTCCTCCAGCCAAAGTAAACACATCTCGGATTAGCTCTCAGAAGTGCCCTCAGCCAAAAAGTAAGTTATTGTAATATGAGGAATGAACCTGGGAGCTAAGCTGAGCTTTCACAGCCTCCATGGCATAAAATAGATGTATGGGGCTCAGAACAAAGGCTGAAACAGGCACACGATAAAGTTCTCAGACCTAATAAAGACATTCAAAAGATGGTGAGATAGCTAGAATACCACTAATGCATACTCCCCTTCTTGCCATTGTGGAATTAGGAATGTATGACGCTAATTTTCACTCATACTGTTCCTGTTGTAGAAAAGACCCCCCCAGAAAACACAGTCCCTCCCCACCCACCCTTCCCTGAATCCTCTCAGCTCTCCCTGTTGCTGAACCAACACAGAAATGCACCAGGTCAGCAGCTCAGGATACTCATTACAGCCAAGCAGAGTCCTGCTATCTACAAATAATCAAAAAATTACAAGCCTCAACCACTGAAAAACAGTTGCTTATTTACAGAGAGGTTTACAGGAGGGAAAAACAGGGAAAAGTTCTCTTGAATTCATTTTACTTTTGGAACAAAGCTTAATATTTCATTTCTTAATATTGAGTCTTAATGAGATTTTCCAATTCTGCACAGTAACAATGCAGCAGAATTGCTGTGCAGGACAAGGCCAATATCCCACCACCAGAAATCAAACAACAAAGGAAAATACACATGTGAAGCAGTTAAAGAATAATTTGTCTACTTGAAGTAGAAAGGAAACTCCTTTTAGAAGTTTCATCCTCAGGCACAGTCTGAGACAGATCCTGGTGGCTCTCTGATCCCAGGTCACCTCTGTCCCCTACTCCAACCCTCCTGGGTCCTGAAGCTCATCTGAGCATGAGGCGTTGACAACATCAGCACCAGGCTGTGTCTTTCAGACTTCTACACTTCTCCCAGGACAGTAGAAAGATGATCCAGAAAGGTCTTACTCTGCTAGGAGTAAGCAGAAAAGCAGAAACTCCTATCAGAGTATATGGTGGGAAAAGTGCTCATTCATCTCCAATTGTATGAGAACATGATCTTCAAAGTCATTCCTAAATATCAGTGTCAGATGTATCCCAGAGGCAATTTTCTGCACCTTAAATTAAGATAGTTGAACCTATACCTCCATGCCTCCTAGCTACCTACATCCATCAAAGGGTTCTGGACCAGCAGTCTTTGATCTAGATCTAGACAGGCTTGATTGATGGGCCAAGGCCAATTGCATTGGCCAATTGAATTTCAATAAGAACAAATGTCAGATACTGCATTTCAGCTACAACAACCCTCAGGCTTGGGGAAAAGTGGCTGGAGAGGTGCCCAGCAGAGAGGGACGTGGGTGTGTTGATTGACAGGAAGCTGAACATGAGCCAGCAGTGTGCCCAGGTGGCCAAGAGGGCCAATGGCATCCTGGCCTGTAGAAGGAACAGTGTGGCCAGCAGGACCATGGAGGTGACCTTACCCCTGTACTTGGCTCTGGAGAGGCTGCACTTTGAGTCGTGTTCAGTTTTGGGCCCCTCACTAAAGAAAGGACCTTTACTTACTCAAGGATGTCCAAATGGCAACAAAGGTGATGAAGGGTTTAGAGCACAAGTCTTATAAGGAGCAGCTGAGGGAGCTGGAGTTGTTTAGCCTAGGGAAAAAAAGGTTGAGGTGAGACCTTATCACTCTCTGCAGGAGAGTGCAACCTTCTTAAAGGAGGCTGTAAAGAGGTGGGGACTGGTCTGTTCAATGAATTTACAAGTGTTAGGACAAGAAGTAATGGCCTCAAGTTGCACCAGGGGAGGTTTTGATGGGATATAAGGAAGAATTTCTTCACTGAAAGGGTTATCAGGCATTGGAAGAGGCTGCTCAAAGCAGTGGTGGAGTCACCAATCCTGGAGGTACTTTGGAGTCATATAGACATAGTACTAAGGAATATGGTTTAATTAAGGTCTTGTCAACTGTAACAGTTGGATTCAATGACCTTGAAGGTCTTTTTCAACCAAGGTAATTGTGTCATTCTGTTCTCAGACCAATCTGTTTTTCCTTATGATTTTCTGTAATGAACTCTAAATTACTCAGAAATAACCCTGCCTTGATTTAAGGCCTGCTCGCAAGTTACAAAGGAGGACAGAGCTAGCAGAGAGTCTGAACTTGTGGATGAAAGCTACTTGGGGTGCCTTTCAGACAGGTCCCCCAGAGACACTTGGCCCTACAAATGTTACTAATGTAGCTAAACTATTTCCAGTTCCCATACCTTATATTACTCAGGAGGAACAGAAAGAGAGGCAGGAAGCATGGAAGGCATGTGTTCTAATCACACAGCAACAGCTTTATGCTCAGTGAATTTCACACACTAGAGTAATTCCTAATCTGGGTTTTATGCAGTGAGAACAGGAATAAATTGTTAATCATATATGAGTGCTGCCCAGTGCATTTATAGCTAGTGAATAATTTTCTACAGTAAAATATTAGTAGTTAAACCATCAAAAGTGTAATTTGCTTAACTTATATAATGAACCTGTATCAATTAAAATATATGTTAATATATATTTTTATATAATTATATAAAAATTAACATATAATGATATTGCTCATGAGCTTCTTTTTAAAAATTCTAATTCACCACAATATGAAATATATGCACAGTACTGATCCCTCGGTAGCCAAATTTTTAACTGCACACCCAGCAAAGGTACCTCTTTTTTTCAGGTATAGGCCTCTAAACTACACCTCTGAGTGTACTCAAAAGGCCAGTTACCTCTTTGGACTGAACAGAGTCAATCATATGTCTTTCCTTACTCTTTCTCAACGTGGAATCACCATCTCTTCCAATGGAGCTGGGCAGACCTAAGCCATCTGAACACGAGCATATAATCATAGAATCCTAGAATTGGCTGGGTTGGAAGGGACCTCAGAGATCATCAAGTCCAACCCTTGATCCACTACCACTGCAGTTACCAGCCCATGGCACTGAGTGCCACATCCAGTCTCTTTTTAAATATCCCCAGGGATGGAGAATCCACTACTTCCCTGGGCAGCCCATTCCAGTGTTTGATCACCCTCTCGGTAAAGAAATTCTTTCTAATATCCAACCTAAACCTCCTAATCCTTCAGCCCTTAAAGTCACTCTCCAAGGTTGCCTAGCAAGTTGAAAGGGAAGCAGAAACCTCATTGCTTGCAGCTCAGCTGTCTTGTCTGTGCCTTTGGAGACTGTGAGAGGGCACCAATTAATTACAGCCAGTGTCCTTTTCTTGCTTGCTTCTACTTGCAATGGGCCCTGGACAGTCAGCATTTCTTCTGGATTCCCATCTGTTCCTTCCTTCCTTCAACACAACTGGAGATCCATCATTAGCTACCTCAGATGTATAGATATTCCATCCAAATTTCCAAACCAGTGCATATACTTGTATATGCTTGTATGTATATATATAAAGTTGCATATGCTTGGTGAAGAAATGCTGGAAAAAGCTACTGTTCACCTGTCACAATATCATAGAGAGATTGCACTCAAATATTGTTTCCAGTTGAAGGACCCAAGTTGAGTATGTAAGAAGGATCTGAACTGAGTATGTAACCACCCTAAATTGTTTGTGTAGTCAATGCAGAAAAACAGGTATCTACAGAAGATCTGTCACACTAAGACCAAAATCTTTATCTATAGATACAGATAAGGAAGGATTCTCTTAGTTTAAAGGAAAGTTGGGTGACATATGTTTCTGGAGCAGATGGCCTTCTTAAACACCTTCAAAGTTACCTGGGATGAATGCAGGCTACTCTTTCTTCAGGTCAAAACTACCTCTTCATTTTCTCAGCTACATCAAACCCATCAGGAGTATCCAGGATGCATAATAGTTTTGGTCATGTAGTTTACTTTTGATCACATAGTTGACTAGACACCTTGGAAACTGATATATATGACATTAAAAAAAAAAAAAAAACAAGCCCAAAAACAAACAAACAAAGAGAAAAATCACACAAAAAAGCAATACAACAAGAAACCATATTACCTCTTTTGCTACCTCCTCTAGTTTCAAAAAATGGCATTCTGGATTTCCATGCCCTGTTGGCTCTACTGCATGCTGCAGATATACAAGCAGATGATTGATGGGGTTTAAACTATGGAAGTCCTGCTTGTTGGCAAATGCACACTTGAGAAAAGATTCCAGATCTCTGAGCCACAGCAGGAACTAAAAAAATCTGTAGAGCATTTGTTTCAGATTTACATTTAGTATATCACAAACACAACTATCCTTCTAGCTGGTTTTGGTTTACCCATAAAGTACTGTTCTTATTTTTCGTGACAAGGGTATCCAGGACTAGGGCAATAAAATTTGCAGAGTTTGCAATAAAATTCCTTACCTTTTTCTGAGGGAACTGATTTGAATTGGACAGCATATTTTCATATATTTTCATAAAGCCCAGGCAGAATTTCTCAACTAGGTCCTCAGTAAGCTGACTGCATTCAGGTCCCAATACACTCAGGGTGTCCCTAAGCAGCTTTCAGTAGTCAGTGCTTGCTCTTCATCTGACATGTGTGACACATATTTTTTGGATAGCCCTACCATCCTTTACCTCTTCAAAGAAATGTGACCTGGGCACACAAAGATACTGCAGACATCATTCTGGCTAAATCATGGTCTTTCCCAGGACTATGCTTTTATAGACATTTAGGATTTAGAGTTCAGAGCTAACAGGCTTTGGTTTACTTTACCAGGACTTGTGTTTCTCTGCTTCTGTTACCTAAAGTATGTTTGCACTGAAACTAGAAACCTAAAAGGAATATGGGATTGTTTTTTCCTCACATAAGACTCATCTGTTGAACCCCATCATGTTGCCCTATCATGCATTTAGGGCATTTCCTTCCTCCTATGCTGGACAAACTCCTGCATAAGTCAGCCGAGCTTCCTGAAGCCCAGCAAACTCCCCAGGGCCTTTATATATAAACTTCCTTTGTTTTGCTTCTGGAAAAATAATGAATGTTCCCACTGCTAAACTCCTGGAGGAAGGAATGAGAGTTGGTTTGGAAACTGTTGTATTTATGGAATCTCAGCATGGAGTTTATGAATTCTGGTTCAGCTGCTTTATCATGGGATGCCTCAGGTGATAGATACACTGTTAGGACCCAAAGAAGAAGTGATGGATGTCCATCAGTCTCAGCAGTGCCCACTGAAGTGGGACTAACTGGAGCTGGAGTCTTAGGGATAGAGACCTGAGCCAAACTGCCCTTTAAGGAATGAAAACTCAAGCAGGTCTATCAGTGAATCCAGAAGTCAGAAACTCCAAATTGAAAAAAAAAAGGCCTGCGTTCGTGGCATGTAATTACATCAACAGGAGAGTGAGCCAGCATTAAAAACACTCATTTTCTTGTAACAGAAGATTTATTCTTAGGATTTTCCACCCCAGATGAAGCTTTACATAACAGCAAATGTCCAAAGAAATGCAGAATACAGGTTAAACAGCAGGAGCCACCTAGTAATTAGATCACCAGATATTTATACAGAAAAAGATTCCATCTAATTCATCTAATTTTTGTTTAACCTTGAAATCAAACACAACCAAAGCTTGTCTGGCTTTCCTTCAGTCCTTCCCAAATCCTCCCAAATTAAATGACCCAATTCCATTTTCAGATTTCCTACAATGGCATTATACAGAAGTACAATAACATACAAAATTAAGCAAAGTATCCTGTTCTTCAGGAAGGAATTTTTTTACCTCTTACTCTAAACTGGCCTATAATTCCTGTCAGATGCCAGAGGAAGATCTCCACTTCTTTCTGGGAAGAAATTTCCCTGCACTGCGGCACAAAAATCTTCCTTAATGTGTTCATGACATTCAAGTTTGTGCAGCCAAACAAATGAGATTGGAAATCAAACCTCAGTCAGAATGATACTCTTATCACAATACATCAACAGCCTGAAGATACAAACCATGTATTTTTTTTTTTCCTCCCTTCAGATGCATTTTTCTAAGAGCTTGTAAAAAGGAATGCCAACGTTTTTTTGATATAAAGAAAATTGAAGATGCAGTCAAAACACCTGAAAACTGACAAATAAAATTCTAAATAGGACAAAAGAAATATTTGAATGCACACAGAAGATAATACTTGGGCTACAAAGTTCTTGTGAATGCTACTGAGTTTTCTCTGGTTTTCATCGGGTGAAAGGATGTCTTGTTCCTAACCAGCACTGGCAGGGGACAGAGGGGTGGAAATGGAGGTTTTGAAGCACAAATCAAAGAGCTGAAGTCAGGAAAATTTACTTTCTGTCTTTTCTCCTTCCTTCACTTAGAAAATACTGAAAACTGCTTTTGTGCAAATGGTTATTTTCTACCATGCACTTTTTGTTGTCACTTTTAAGTCCTCTAGCCAAAAATCTATGGAAAATGAACACTCAAGACATATTTGAACAAATCCTCTCAAAAATGATAAACAGCAATTATCAACGACCTTTCCAGAGAGAAGGATCATAACAGACATCCACTGGAATAATTCTCCCCTTCATTTCATTTAAGGGAATGGCACCACATACAGCACATAGGAGGGAAGTTTCACTATACATTTCCTTTCTGTCACTGTAACAACAACCCAGAGGAGTCTGTTGATCCTGCCAATGCTCTGATCCTGATCTTGCCATTTCTGAAATAGGAGACCAAATGCAGAAAAAGGAAGAACTTTTTCCAACACTAACTCCACCTCTACCGTATTAGTAGCTGGAAAAAAAAAATTCTGCAGCATAAGCAGAAAAACAAAAACACTCAAGAAGGTTCCATAAACTGAATGTCACGTTAAACAAAGGCAACTCCACTGTCCCCAGACAAGTTTCTTTGCAAGGAAACTGCTCCATAGTCTAGAACCTGAGACTGTATTCTGACTTCCATCCAAATTAAGTACTGCCAATCCTGAAAACTACAAATCTGTTCTCGTTAGGTATGCAGAGAGAACATTTTAGAACCTTTTATTTGGGAGTATTTGGTGTGACCGTCAGATTGGCTGAGGGCTCCTCAAAGATCCATCTATTCTGTCCACCACACTTCCCAGCTGTTTCTAATTTGATCACTCTTTGCAAAAAGAATGGTCTGAGAGCTCCCCTGTATCAGAGAAGTTCTTGATACATCTCTTCTCCTGACTAACATCCTGACTTAGTTCTTCTTGCTCCAGAAGAGAACCAAAGCACATTTAAAGCTCCCTATGATGGAAATTCTCAACTGGTCTGTTAATACACTTTAGGTCCTCTTGCACTGACCTTAGGTCATGCTCAAACTCAGGCAGGTTGTGTACATCATGTATTATTTTATGTATGAATACTACTATTTGTGAGAGGTTCCCATATAAGATCAAGATTGTAGTTAGTTTTTTTTAAAAAATATTATGGAAGTATTTCAGATATGGTAGAAATCTTCATGGCATCTA
The DNA here is from genome assembly GCF_003957555.1 of Calypte anna. NCBI lineage: Eukaryota > Metazoa > Chordata > Aves > Apodiformes > Trochilidae > Calypte > Calypte anna. The sequence continues at coordinate 168,280,635 of NC_044244.1, forward strand.
TTGGACAAAAAAAAATTAAATAAATAAATTTGAAAATATATATATAGATAAATATACAGTTGCATTCAAAGTCATTGCTTTGTCAGAAAATTACAGATCAAACTGAAATTGAATTTCTTGCCTGAAGAATGGAGGAAGGGATGCCAACACACACACAGAAATCCTGCCTTTTCTTCTCCTTCCACCTGAGCCCCAATTGCTGTCAAGTGCCTATCAAGCATTTGTAGGGATAGTCCCTGACAAAGTCTCTGAGAATTGGTAAGGCAGTACACATCCCTTTGCACAGAAAAGCCAGAGACCAAGCAATAAGCTTTTATAATTTATCTTTTCTGTTATAAATGGAGACAGATATGATGACAAATACACATCTCAGAAAGCTAAATGTGTTGTTATAGCAGAATACTATAGGATACCAAACATTTCCTTTTCCACCTGAGATTACATAAAAATACCAAGACTCAGTATTTCTCACATGAATGGCCTGTTTCACTGGTAAAAGTCTGATCTTTTTATTCTTTGTGTGGCTTTGCATTTTTTCCCCTAACGATCTTAACTATTTCTTTCCACGTTCTGTCTGTGCTGGGATGTATTTGGATTTTATCTCCTTGGGTGTACAAAGATATCTCTCTGAACAATTCCTGGCAGGGGACTGAAGCAAAGGAGGGTAAAATTTGTTTCATGGCAAAGTGCAAAGAGGACTTTAAGATGTACTGGACACAAGATTGGCAGTCAAATGACACATGGCAAAAACTATGCTACGTTTTTTATTCTTTTCTTGTGCACTTATTTAGCAACAACAGCTTCCATCTCAAACCATAAAAGGACCTATTACAATTATTTCTGATTGCAATTTTGCATTTTTCCTGATATGCAAAACCAAAACAGCCATCTCCCCCCAAAAATGACACATTTATCTAACTCCAGAAGCTCATCTGGGACACATGTGAGTTTATATTAAGGTACAATCCAAGCTTACAAAACAAAACTACAAATTATTTCTACTGCTGGGCAAACCAAAGCAAGGCAATGCCTGCAGAATCTTCCTACTATGCTCACCACTCTGCTTCAGTTACATGCATCCTAGTCTGAACACCACTGGGATTTAGAATTAATGACCCACTGAGATTTATATAGGGCCAATCACACCTCTCAGCATTACCACTTCAGAGGCCTCTGCAGCCTGAAACAGGCATTAGAAGGACACTCAGAAAATTCTCGTGAAGTTCATCAGGCTTCAAATAGAACTATAGGACTTGCTTTAAAAGAAATCTCACTTTTATCAGTATTATATGAGTAAAACTCACTGTGCATTTTTCTTGAGGGACCCGCTTAGTAGCACCTGCTAGCTGTACCCACTTGAGTCCATATGGGTCTTTTCCCCCCAAAAATGTTTTTCTTCCAAAAATGCAGAATAAATAAAGCTCTCTCTAACACTGGTCTTTATGCAGTGGGAAATAACAGAACAGATTATATGTACTGATGTAAAAAGTGCTGTCTAAAGGGATTGTTTGGTGCTTGTGGAACCATGAGGAATTCAGTTGGCCACGTCCCTACTAAGTGAGAAGTCCCAAAATTAATATTGCCCAGCTGCAGTAAATGAGGCAACTGGAATCATCTTTGCTCACAGCCAACATTACACACAGATTGCTCAACGTAGACAATTCCATATGCTCTTGTGTTTCCTTTCCCTCTTTTACAGAGGCAGAGCTTTCTTTGAGCAACCCGAAGTGCTGAGTCATGGAACAGGAACCACACATGTTGCACAAGAGAGTTTTGAAATATTTTTTTGTAACAAATACACTGAGGGACACACAGATACAAGAAATACAAAGAAATTCAGAATTCCAAACTTTTCTTCACTTAAGAACTTTTAATGCAGGGAAAAAAAATATTACTAAGTGGATAGCTAGTCAGACTTCTGCCTGGCATGTATTAAACAATTCAAGTACACACAATTCATAACAATAACACCACTAAGTACCTTTAACTACAACATCATTGCCAAATGCCACCATTATTAGGCTAGAAATACTGTGCTTTAAGTCACGAATAGGATGTGCTCAGTCTTATTTGCTATATAGGATTCTGCCATACAAGCACAGGCAGCAACATTTATTGAGGAATCCACTGAAAGATAACAGCTGATTTAAAAGGGAAGTTTAGTTAAGGAGCAACTTCTGAGATTATTTTCAATTACTGAGATAAAATCGTGGCTTCTCTCAGGAGGAAGAAAAGGAAAGTGTCTTTTTTCTATACACTATATTGAGCATAGGAAATCTTTAAGAACAGTCTGATTTCACAAACAGTACCAGTATTTTACTAATATTCTTTAACTCTGCTTTTCCCTCCCTCAAGTCATTTTTCCAATTATTTTCAACATTTTCTTGGACTGATTAATAAAAAGCAGCTCTCCTGCTGCAGATAACAGGGTACAGAATTCCTGTTTATGTTGAATAGGTTTTCTCTGCTCCCAAGAATATTAAGTGATGGTTTTATTTTCTTCCACCAAATCATTAGGGTTTTGGCTGAGCATTGACTGTTTCTGCACTGAACTCCTCCTTGATTTCACAGAGCAGGAGGATGACAGCAGGACACAAGCACTAAGTTTCAGTCCTTCCAAACTTGCATGAAGATCTGCAGTTAATAAACCAGAAAGCATCTGTTAACTAGCTTTAAAAAAGAGCTTTACCAGATTGTTGGGAAAGGCTGCAGATCTGGAAAAAAAGCCCCATCTTCACCTCCTCCAACTTCACTATCAAACAGGTCAGCATCCCTATTTAAAAATGAACACAAGGCATCCTCATCTGATGCATAAGGTGCAGATATCTACAGTGTCTACTTCATACATGTAACTTTGCTATGACTTTTCCTCATAATTGTAGGCTTCCTGTATACTGGATGGAGATATTCAGACACCTGGAGTGGGAAATTCAGAACCCAAGGATCTGCACTACATATTCTATGTAAGCTCTTGTTTCAGGCGTTTATGCTACAGGCCCAGAGCAAGTCTGTGCAGTCTCTCCACAGATTTAAGCACAGTGGAATGTTTAATGCAGGCTGTAAGAATCACCCCAAATCCCTTGGCTATTTCAGCCTTGCCGTGCCACTTAGCTCCCTGCATCTCCATGAGGAAGAAAAAATAATCTACATACACAAGCTGCCTCTTCAGACAACAGAAAACTTCAAGAGGTAAAGGGCAGGATGCATACAGAAGTAAAGAAAGAAATAATATTTATTTTCTTTGGCATAGAAACCTGGAGGCATGTCATGAACATATATTAATCATCTTAAGACAACTCAGGATATTGATGGAGTTGACAGTGCCATCTCCTCCCATTCCCATCACATCACAGTTAGGCTCAAGCATGCACAACACACCTGCAGCTCCAGAGCAGTTTAGCTCCTCTAATACACATCATCCACCTCACAATGTACATTTTATTAGTTTAAGGAAAAAAAAAAATTAAAATCCATATTCCAAGTAGTCAAGTCACTGACTTTCTTGGAGGTGAAACAGGAAAGTATTTATGGCTGAACATTTAAGGCCTTACTAGACTGGGAAAAAAATCCAGCTCACCTATGTAGAGAAAGTACTGCCATCCATATGGCTTCTAAGACAAATCCAGAGGTTTTCCTAGTCATAGGGCATCAAAAAATTATTGGCTGACCACCTGCTGTCTTGAATCAAGCTGTTTTTCCAGCAAGATTTGTTCACCTACATGGCTCAAATGAATGTCTCTTTTAAAAATAGAAAAAATAAAAAATAGCCCATTGAAAATAACTCCCTAATCTGCCATCCTTTCAATAGAACTGAAGTGCTCTTCACACACATAGTACACAAGCATCTTGAATTAGCAGGGAACTATTTTTAAATACATGAAGGATAAGATACGAAATTAGTTTCATGGGGAATGAGAACCTTAGAGATTATTTACTTTCCTTTAATTACTTTGACTCACCACTCATTTAGCTTTACAATAGTACTACCCATCTCACACTCAAATTCTGATACTAAAGACATGAGACTGTGGTTTTTGAACATTTAAAATCATGGACCTTTATGATACATGATCACATTTCTCAAACTGACTTACCCCCATAAAAGCTAAATAAAGGTACCATACAGTATAAATATTCCTTTCTTTGGAATAGCTGCCTCAAAGTTAGGATCCCCACATAAAAGTAAATACCCTTCTTTGAGAAAAAAACCTGGAAAATTCAGACAACTGTATTAAGCTATTACTCTAAGTACAGGTAGCCTCTTATAGAATCATAGAATCATAGAATTGGCTGGGTTGGAAGGGACCTCAGAGATCATCAAGTCCAACCCTTGATCCACTACCGCTGCAGTTACCAGCCCACGGCACTGAGTGCCACATCCAGTCTCTTTTGAAATATCTCCAGGGATGGAGAATCCACTACTTCCCTGGGCAGCCCATTCCAATGCTTGATCACTCTCTCCGTAAAGAAATTCTTTTTAATATCCAACCTAAACCTCCCCTGGCACAACTTAAGACCATGCCCTCTTGTCTTGTTGAAAGTCATCTGGCAAAAAATTATATATTATATATAATTTTATATAAATTATATATATATATATATATATAATATATATATATAATTTATATAAAATTATATATAAAAAATATTATACTACTGATCTTATATAATGTAAGGAGGAGACTCATTAACATAAAAATGGAAAATAATTAAAGGTCAAAGGGACCAAAGAAAAAGAAGGAAAGTAACAGAGGACAGTGCACTAAATAGAAAATAGCAAGTCTGAAATACAAAAGAAATGAAGGTCACAGTATAAAGACATGGGGCAGACAGACACAAAGAGAAAGGAAGTTTATAAAATTGAAAGGAGAGGAGGCAAGAGAGAAAAGGGTGAGGCAGACAGACATACAGATGGGATTGCTTAAAATTCAAGCAAACAAACAAACAAAACCCAAATAAAAAAACCAAGACACAACAAACAAAACCCCAAACAAACAAAACCCCTACAAACAACCACAGCTCTACATTCCTCCCGAAAACTTAATCCAGAAACCAGAGCAAGAGCAAAAGAAGTCATATTTATTTCATTGGCTAAAGAGGCTCCATTGGATGCTGATAGCTGAGGGATCAGTCCTGTCCCTGTCAAGCAGTGGGACCTTTTGCCAGAACTTCTCAGCTCCCATGAGATTAAGGCTGAGCTGCAACCATGCCTGAATGATTTTCTGCATTGAAACATGGAAGTAAACAGTGCATACTATAGCATCAGCTCTGGATTGTTTAAGATGAGCAGCCCTCACTAGGTAAGAGAATCAAGAGGTAAAAAACCTGACCCAGTACAACACATACTACTGCCAGTATGTATATGCAATTATGAGTTCTCACATTAAGCTGAGTTATCAAATCATTTTACTAAGTTATAAAGTACTAATAAGTCTGCTATCAGCTGTCAATGACTGACTTATCAGGGGAAAAAAAAAATTACGGGCTGATAAAAGTAATTAGCAAAGGAATTACCATGAAATAAAGTGGGGCTTCTGAAGGCTTTCCAGAGACCTGGACAGACTGGAGAGTTGGGCTGATTCCAATGGGATGAGGTTCAACACGGCCAAGTGCCAGGTCCTGCACTTTGGCCACAACAACCCCATGCAGCGCTACAGGCTGGGGACAGAGTGGCTGGAGAGCAGCCAGACAGAAAGGGACCTGGGAGTCTGGATTGACAGGAAGCTGAACATGAGCCAGCAGTGTGCCCAGGTGGCCAAGAAGGCCAATGGCATCCTGGCCTGTATCAGGAACAGCGTGGCCAGCAGGTCCAAGGAAGTGATTCTGCCCCTGTACTCAGCACTGGTGAGGCCACACCTCGAGTACTGTGTCCAGTTCTGGGCCCCTCAGTTTAGGAAGGATACTGAGGCCCTGGAGCAGGTCCAAAGGAGGGCAACCAGGCTGGTGAAGGGACTTGAGCACAGATCCCATGAGGAGAGGCTGAGGGAGCTTGGGCTGTTCAGCCTGGAGAAGAGGAGGCTCCAAGTAGACCTCATCACTCTCTACAACTCCCTGAAAGGAGGGGGTAGCCAGGGGGGGGGGTTGGTCTCTTTTCCCAGGCAACTCTCAGCAAGACAAGAGGGCACGGTCTCAAGTTGTGCCAGGGGAGGCTTAGGTTGGATATTAGAAAGAATTTCTTTACCAAGAGGGTGATCAGGCATTGGAATGGGCTGCCCAGGGAAGTAGTGGATTCTCCATCCCTGGAGATATTTAAAAAGAGACTGGATGTGGCACTCAGTGCCATGGGCTGGTAACTGCAGCGGTAGTGGATCAAGGGTTGGACTTGATGATCTCTGAGGTTCCTTCCAACCCACCTGATTCTATGATTCTATGATTCTATGAGACATATGGTAAGAAAGAACCTTTGGGTTCCACTTTCCACCACTGACTATTGCACCATTCCAAAAAAGCTACCATTCCAGCTGAGAGAAAGAAAGAGGAGAGACCCTGAAAAGATTTTCTCAAATCACTTATTCTAATATAATGAATATTAACAGGAGACAGTACAAATTCTCCTGAGAACGGAGTATTGCTGGGTTTTGGATCCCTTCTTCTAAGCTGCAAGGTTGCTAGGGAATTTCACAGTTAATGGTGTATTTCCATATGAATGTTTGAAAAAAGGGGGGGAAGGGTTTGCAAAACTGAATCTTAAGCTTGGGAGTTTTCTTTGTGCTTTAAAGAGAAAAATCGGATGTTCTTGTAAAGCTGAAATAAGATGCTTTCAAACTAAAAGATTTTTACCAGAATTTAGGCAGAAAATGCTTGAAGAGGCAAGACTGGAGCAAGAACTTGCATCTCTTACTATGTTCAATAGTAATGCACTGGACTCACCATTATACACAGTCAAAGTCCAACAAGCAGTCTATAAACCACAGCACCTTTGTTTTGCTTTAACAGATAAAAGCAACAAGTTTATTTTGTTTTAAACAGATTACATGTCCATTTTTCATCAACCATTTAGAAAGTACATTGCTGTGGGCTTCCCAGTGACAAATACACTGAAGCACCAGCAAGTGACAAATACACTTTGTAGTCTTTGACATGGATGAAAGAATCCAATTAAACTTTTCTTTTTTTTTTTTTCTATCTGGAAAGCAAAATGTCTGAGAAAAATATTTTTTAGCCCTACTTCCTGAAAATGAAGCTTAAATGATGCTTTGTCTGCATCTTCATCTGCTTCTCCTCCCTTTCCTTCACTAACTTTGGGCGAAAAGAGTCACCATAACTGACAGAGGACAGAGACCTCTCCTCTTAATGAAAATAACTGACTGAATAGAGGAGAAAAATAATAAACATCCCATGGCTTGAATCGTAGATACTCAACCTAGCATCAGTAAATCCATAGAAAAATCACCACTGAAGGAGAACCTGTAGAAAAGCAAGATGAGCTTGGCTCCATTCTCACACCACCACCATTTATCTGGTTACCTTTCCCATCCTTTAGTGTTCAAAACACCTCAACTCAGGCAACTCTTATTTACTGCAAATATACAGTAAATACAGGCACACTTTCACTGGCAACTGCCGTGACAGCTGATCTTCACACCACAGCATTATCTTGATAAACTGTGTCTCAGCCTCAGGGTCCTTGTTCTCATATAAGTGACCCACAGTTGGGTCACCCTGGATCTTATACAAAGCATGACAAGCACAGAGGTTACATGAGTTAATTGCATAGTGACTGCAAAAATACTGTGCTTCCTTCTTTTCAGCAATGGGGTCTTTACTGAAAACAACTGGACTGTAATTCAACTTAATGATAGAGCTGTATATGTGGATAACTCCATCATTAGTTATGTTAACACCACACGAGCTCCTCTGTACAGTATTTGACAATGAAATTCAAGTTAAACAGCCTCCTCCAGAATGAAGACAATATTGGATTAATTAGGTGACTTGCTACACATTTAGAAAATGAAGATTAATATCCTTTTTATAACCATATTAAAAAATCCAGGGAATAAGAACCGGATTGTAATCTGTTATTGCAGTGTAACTCATGATTATCTTTTGAATTACTCAAAAAGTTAAATCACTGGAGATCAGAATCTGGTCCCATACATCCTAAAAGAACATTTGACTCATTACTCATTTAAAAAGACACCGTCTCCATCAACACATAATGCACAGAAACCAATTTGTTTCCTAGGAGAGTTCAAAAATCTCTTCTAAAATTTGCATCCTGGTGCTCCTAAGAGACTATATTATTTTTACTGGTCTAAAGGCTGCTTTTGCCACCAGCTGTGGAGTGAATGCCTGGAGAAAAGCAGAAACTGGGGGTCCACTCCTCAGTCTTTTTCCCACACGATTCCATGAACTTGAGCAACTTCCTTCCTCTGACCCTAGACAGCCACTGGAAATACCATAAGAAATTCATAAAGCTTTTACTAGCTAAAACAAAAACCACACACTACCAAATGCATTTTGTACCCTGATTATTCCTTCAGCGTGGTCCAAACCTAAAAGCATGCAACTCCCAACAAAATACACAAAAATATCATAGCTGAGTCACAAGTCCCTGAAGAGTCTGGTCTCCCATTCTTGTAGTCTATTTTTAGTTGTGCTTTAGCAACTTGGAATATGTCTGCACAAGTTCTTTGAAGACAGAGCAGTTTTCTCTCTGCCTGTGCTTTATGATGCTTCTGTACCAGCCAGGGCTGAACCTCAAGTTGTGTTAGCAAGGGATCATCTGTGAAAAAGTGAATTTATCAAAATGTTTCAAGCTTAACAGTGGAACAAGGTAAAATGCTCCACATTGAGTTGGGCAGGGAAGGAAGTATTTTCCAGCCATAAACCTCTGTGTTCAACTGCCAGTGTCTCCTGTAACCTGACTGCTACATATTCCACTGTTCTGTCCCAAACAGGGATAACAGACTGACCATCTGGATTTCAGCTTAAGTTATGAAACCATAACTCCTTCTGACCATCCCACTTCCTTTTATCCTACTCACTGTAAGGCCTGGTGAGAATCACAGACAAATAGAGCTGGAAGCAACTGTGATACAGGATCAATTGCATCCTTTAAAGACAGCACAGTTGTACCTACCTCATTCTTGAAGATTCCAACTGGTAAAAGCCTCAGAATGTTCACACAACCCATCACAGGATCCCTCTTTATCCTTACCACCAGAAAATTTTTCTTTAACTCATTATTTCTTGAAACATATTCAGCCTATTACTTTTACTCTACTCACTGTGGGCATTGCCAATTTTTTTTCCTAGTATGTCAGACATCTTCTTGCTCTCCATCTTCATCCAAAGCCTTCCTCAATATTTTCCTCAGATATTTGGTGTTATTCCAAGTCAGAGAAAGAAAGTTTCCACTTGAACTGAAGCATCATTAAGCTGCAGCTGGTCAAAATCCTTCTGAAACCATCATTAGTTGCCTTCCTAAGATTGCTAATTCTTTGGGGAGTTTCTTGTTGTATAAAAATTTTTCAAGTCATGTTCAATTTTTTTATTCAATTAAATAAACTTGTATTACTGAGGACCACAGTATAGAAGCAAATCTTCCTCAGAGGATGTCTAAGGGCAACTGAAGGAAGGGAGCATAAATACTCTTTTTTTTTTCCAGCCAACTCCTAATTACACAGATGGTTGTTTCTCACCAAGATGAACTCACCATCAGGACAAACCTACTTCAGAAGTTGAAATTTCAATTTGTCTCTGCCTCTACTATGCTTGCTCCTCAGGCACTTACAGAATTTCTCCTTGTCGTACAGTCATCCCGTGGCATCCCTTAGAGACATCCACATAAAGGTCTGTGTTTTTCCTTGCACAGAAACCACTCTCTGAACATTTCTGATATTCACTGAGCCACCTTGCATTAATATAAGAGCTATTTAGTCTAGGTTTGGCTTTTTAGTTCTGCACTTCCCTTTTCCTTCATCCATTTAACAGTGAACTAGTTGATTTAAATGTCTTTAAAAGGGCACCAGCAGATAAGCCTACATCTCACCCTATATTGCTCATGCTGATAGGCTCACAGCAGTGTTAGCATGAAAGGAAATTCAAAACTACGTTTGAAATCTTTGTTTTTTCTAGTGTTTAAGATAGGTGTGGTTATCCTGGCTGATTCTCCTAGAATAAAACAATGTTGAAGAGCCCCTGAAACTGTGACTTCAGTGATCATCACAGCTATATTTCAATGATGACAGAACTGTCACAGCATTTCTTCTTCAGGATTATCAAATTTAATCTTCTGCTTTCAATTCAATATTCAGTTTCATCTGGCAGCTCATCTGACACTGAAGAACCAAAACAAATGCATCTTCTCCATCAGTTCAAGATGACCACTGGTCTTTTCTGTCAAGCTACTCATGCAACATTTGTACTTTTGATCTCAGTAGGATTCACTGATCTACTTCACACCACTCTTTTTACTCTTGGCCAAGATGAGCCTGAAAACTATTACTTTATAATTTCTCTTTTATTTGTAGCATATAGTACCAAAGGGAAATTTTTTCATTGTGGAAAAGTTAAACCTGAGTGCAAGACCAGCAAGCTGGCCCTTAGACAAAGCTGCCCTGTCAGATGTGCTGCCTACTTCCAGATTTGAACAAATAAAGCCTGCTCTGACCATACAGTTCTCCATTCTCTTCCTTCTCCTCATTCCATGGAGAGTGGATTCCATTAAGCATCTACTCCATTCTTTCATTATCGTTGAGCTTTCTCTTTCCTTCTCCCCAGAGCCTTTATGCAGTTATATAATATCCCTTACTATTTTCCAGGAAACTTATAAAGATATTCCAGTTTTTCAGCCTTTCTCTTTTACTTACAAAATGTTAATAGTTTCCTTCCTAGGCTGAAATTGCAGCTGCCTTCTATTCTGCAAAGGAAACAATACAAACTACACGTTACGTATGTTCTGCAAAATGATACAGAAGTTAAACAAATGCATCATGGAAAATAAAACCGTGAAACCCAACTAATGACCCACGCACCACACCTGGTTTCACATGTTTTCTTCTAATTGCATTAACCTTAAAGAGCTGGCAAGAAACTGGATAGCTAAAGAGATTGGCAACAGTACACCAAGGCTTTTAGCAGGGGTATATCAGCTCAAGTTCAGCCTGGATCCCTCTAGGAATGGAAAACGTGTGCTCTCTCACAGGCTGTCAATGGCATGAAATGGTAATGGCTATCTGGTTCATAGGAAATGGGAGATTACAGTGCAGAAAAAGAATCACCATCATAAACAGGATTTCTGCTTACTTTTAAGATATGAATAACTTTTGGTGGTTATTCTGGCCCAGGAGCCTTCATTTGTTAAAGTGAAATTAACCTAAGAGATGCTCACTTTAGGCCAGTTAATGGTGAGGCAACATAATCAGTGGGCTGGAGCACCTCTCCTATGAAGACAAGTTGAGAAAGTTTGGGTTGTTCAGACTGGAGAAGAGCAAGCTCCAGGGAAACCTTATAGCAGCCTTCCAGGACTTGAAGGGGCTTACAGGAAAGCTGGGGAGGGGCTTTTTACAAGCCTCATTGGACCAAGGGATAATGGTTTTAAAATGGAAGAGGGTAGATGTAGATTAGGCAATAGGAAGAAATTGTTTAGTGTGAGGATGTTGAGACACAGGCACAGATTGCCCAGGCAGGTTGTGGCTGCCCCCTCCCTGGAAGTGTTCAAGGCCAGGTTGGATGGAGCTCTGAGCAACGTGGTCTGGTGGAAGGTGTCCCTGCCCATGCAGGGGGGCTGGAACTAGATAATCTTGAAGGTCCCTTCCAAACCAACCCATTCTAGGATTCTGCAATTCTATGATAAAGGAGATTCTAAATCAAAAGATACTTTACAGGATCTCTAAGTAGTCACCTTTCACAGGTAACAGCCTCCTTGACACCTTTATCATCTGCATAAAGACAGTTGAAGCCAGATGTGCATGAGGATGCACAAATAGACCCCCCATTTACAGCTGGTAAATCCATACAGAGTGCTTGTTCCAATCCAGCTGCCTGGCATTCTTTACTGACAGCAGAGGACCATAAGCACACACATCTTCAATGCATCTACAACCAGAGTACCCTGGGCTGTGATCTCAGCAGAATTCCCTGCTAAGCAAGGGTCACACCTCTGTTGAAAACTCAATAAACTAAGTGGATCACTTATTGGGTAAATGCAACTCTTTCTTCTGAGTCAGTGCTGAAGTATTGCCAACATCCATCGTAAGTCATCAGAAGAGATTAATCCATGGAACTTTGCCACAAAAACACAGGCCTCTACCACTGCAGAATGAGAGAGAACAGCTTCACATGTCAGAAAATAGCAAGTTCTTACTCTATATGCAGAGAAGCCACTGAATTAGGATATAACACAATTTCACAGAACGTCAGACCAGCAAAATACTCGGAAGCAATCTGCTACTTCCAGATGAAACAAACATATTTGTCATCACTGAAATACTTCTTATAAGGGCACAAGTACCAGAGCCTGTTCTGACAGCACACTCTCATTCTGGTTATTGCATTCCATCTCCCTAAATTCACCCTACGCCTTTATCAGCTGCTTCTATTTCGTTTCTTCTTTGCTTCCTTGTCAAAATGCTTCCTAACAGGTATGGATAAGTCTAAATAGAAGTTTAAAACATACTCTCTATGTATCGTACCTCAGACAGAGCAGCTATGTCCTGATACATTTTTAAGCTGTACGTAGGACACAGATCCCTTTAAAATCCACATAAATCCATCCTGTCATATCAAAAGAGTTGTATACTATCCACTCTGACCATGGAGGGTCTGTTCCTTATTACATATTGATGAGATCTAGCATACCAAACCCCACATCCTAAATGCTAACACTATGTTGGAGAAGTACTCCTATAAAAATGCTTTAAAGTCTCATTTCACTTAATTCTAAAAATAAAGACCTATTAACAGAAACAAATCATAATGAAGATTGTTGTTGACCTAGCTTCTCCCTGAAAAAGGTGACAGAACAATAATGTTACATCTAAAGTACCTTTCAGTCTAAAAGATTTCATCCAACAAGTCGTATCCTAGACGTACTTACAAGAAAGAGCTTTGTTAACATATACACGTGATGCCAACTAAACAAATTTCATTAGCAGCAACTACCAACCTGATCCCCTCAATTGTATGGGGTCTTTTTTATATATCTTGCCCATTCATCAAAAAATTATCCACACATCAAAAAAACCCCTCTCCATCTATCAGCAATACATTGATAACAACTTTAATCCTCCTGCCTAAAAAAACCCTCTTCGTTCAGCTTCGTTTAACCTCTTCTCCTTCACCAATGCAATCAACCAACCCTCAGGGATAAACACCAGCAAAGGTTGAATCTGGCTTACCTGTCAGAGCATTTGTTTTGAGTAGTCATCTGGGGTGTACTGGGAGTGTACTGGTTTTTAATAGGCCAATTTTCCCCATCTTAATCATAGAATCATAGAACTGGCTGGGTTGGAAGGGACCTCAGAAGGGACCTCATCAAGTCCAACCCTTGATCCACTACTGCTGTGGTTACCAGACCATGGCACTGAGTGCCACATCCAGTCTCTTTTTAAGTATCTCCAGGGATGGAGAATCCACTACTTCCCTGGGCAGCCCATTCCAAAGTCTGATCACCCTCTCGGTAAAGAAATTCTTTCTAATATCCAACCTAAACTTCCCCTGGCACAACTTGAGACCGTGCCCTCTTGTCTTGCTGAGAGTTGCCTGGGAAAAGAGACCAACCCCCCCCTGGCCACCCTCTCCTTTCAGGGAGCTGTAGAGAGTGATGAGGTCTCCTCTGAGCCTCCTCTTCTCCAGGCTGAACAGCCCCAGCTCCCTCAGCCTCTCCTCATAGGGATCTGTGCTCGAGTCCCTTCACCAGCCTAGCTGCCCTCCTTTGGACCTGCTCCAGGACCTCAGTATCCTTCCTAAACTGAGGGGCCCAGAACTGGACACAGGACTCCAGGTGTGGCCTCACCAGCGCTGAGTACAGGAGCAGAATCCCTTCCCTGGACCTGCTGGCCATGCTGTTCCTGATACAGGCCAGGATGCCATTGGCCTTCTTGGCTACCTGGGCACACTGCTGGCTCATGTTCAGCTTCCTGTCAATCCAAACTCCAAGGTCCCTTTCTGCCCTGCTCCAGCCTGGAGCTCCCCATGGGGTTGTTGTGACCAAAGTGCAGGATCCGGCACTTGGCCATGTTGAACCTCATCCCGTTGGAATCAGCCCAACTCTCCAGTCTGTACAGGTCCCTCTGCAAACAAAAGACCTAAACCTGGCTTCCACAACTTCAAACCCCCCCATCTTGCACCACCAGGTACCTAAACCAAAGGTGAGTCTCACCAACCAGCTCTTACTCCAGATCAGCTTTCCCATGTGTGTGGCACTCCTACAAGATTACTGATTTAATCATTATCAAACAATGAAGTTTTATTCTGAATCACTTGTTTTTACCTTATGGTTACCAAAATAGGCCTTGTTTAAACAGTTGGCTGTCAGGTATCCACAAAGTATGGCAGAGGGAAATCCACCTCCTCCTCTGCAATTGGCATGGCTGTTGGAAAACATTCCCTGATGGTATCAGTCTGTACAATGATTTTTTTTTTTCTGAATACTCACTTTTTCTTGAATACTCACTAAAATGAATTGCAAGAAACCAGTGTAAAAACATCATTCCAGGTGAGGGTTCCTCAAGAGAAGTGCTATTACACCTTGAACTTGCATCTTCCTTGGCTAAAGTCTTCTCCTAGTCTACATGGATGAGAGACATTTAATGCAATGCACCCTGAGAAAAATCAGCCATATGTCTCTTCTAGAAAACATGCCACTGGTGACATTCATCATCAGGACCTGCACTGCAGGACAGACTAGCCAGATCCCAGGAGACAGCTGTTATGAGGTCAGGGCATCATGATGGAGGGATCAGAAGGAATCAGTAGTACCTGCTATCCATCATTGCCACATGATATGGCAGTAAGCTTCCTTAAATGACAAAAGAAAATGCTGCAGGAACTGTCAACAAACAAGAAGCTGTCACCTCTGTGTCCTCTACACATTGTTTTGTGGGAAAACAAAAAAAAATAAGGCAATAAACCAGAGTTGCTTACTAAAACATCTACTGCTGCCTATCTTTGCATGTCTACCATCCCAGCATTGACTCAGCCTGAGCCTGTATGATGAACCTGTTCCAAGTCATGCATTTATAAAAATATAAAACTCATGGGCTGGAAACTACTTGGCCAAAGTATGAACATTCCCTTTTGAGACAAATCAGTGAAGGGTGGTTGGCCCAGTATCTGACCTAGTTTTTCTTGAAACCTTCAGTTGAAACCAGAATGAAACAGAGACATGAAAACGGGGTGTTAGATCCTGTACTCCATCTCCTTGAAAACACAGAATTGCCTCCTCCAGTACATTTCCTAGTGACCTGCCTACTCTTATCTTAAACGTCTGTGGAGGTGTGGGGAGATCTCACTACACTTGAACTAATATAGCCTGCAATATGTTTTTCTGTCATTAAGTTTTTTGCCCAGAATTCATATTAAACTTTTATTTCCTCAATTTCTTCGTCTCATCCTACGTATCCTCTCACATAATACACTAAGACAAAGCAGATTCCTCCAACTGCAACTCTCATCAAATTTCTCCATGTACTTTACTTGACCTGTCTCCCAGTATTCACTGGCAGCCTAGAAATATGCCTGGTTTTCAATATTTCCCCTCAAGCTAGTTCCACCAGATCCCTGAGTATTTTGTTGCTTTACTTTGAGCTTCACTCAGACTGTCAATATCTTCCTGTTGATACAATTTGCAGAGTTTTTGTGTGTGTTCACAGCAGATACTTACAAAAAGGGCCTCCTCTCTGCAGACATGGTACCATTTTCTTGTCAGCTCAAGTACAAACCGCGCTGTTCTGTAATCAAGTTACACTGCAGATTCATGTATTAATTCCTGCTGGGTCTTAATACTAGATCCCTTCCAGCATTGCTATTACCCATCAGTAAGTTCCCAACTGGATAACTCTTCCCCTGTGAGCTTGCTTTTTTCCCAAATTTATTCATTTCACTCTACTATCCAGTAGGAATTCTCCCGAAGTTCCGCTTAATCCAAAGCAAAGCCATTGGTTTCAGAGGCTGTAAGTTTTGCTCAAGGCCCCTATCAAAAAGCATTTAATTACAAGCCTAACATTAACCACATGCTTAAATCCAGTTGATCTCAGCAAGCAGAGATGAGCTTCAGTATACACTAAATTAAAATTTTTAAAAAGTTAGGCCTGCAAGTCAGTGCTTTGCTGAACCAAATCCTCAGTTTCTGGATGGTTTATTTTCCATATTTGGCAAGAATTGACAGCTCAGTGCTTTCATGTTACAAGATTTTAAAATGAAACTTCAGGAGAGTCCAAAACTGACATCATGCTTTTGTTCTTCTCTCAAAATAAGAAAAGGATATACTTAAGTAAGAACGCAACAGTGCAGTAATCATTAAGCCTATAGCATTTAAACATGCAGTAGGTAACTGTATTTTCATTACTGCAGTACCCTTTTAAAAAAAAGGACACAAACAAAAAAACCTCAGAATTTGAAAAAGCACATTTATCTTGGTAAGATATGCATCATTAGCCATGACTGTCATTGCGTGGTCAAAGAAAGAGATGGAGAGATGGAGAGAACAAAGCCATCCATTTCTTAATTCCTATCTATCAAATTCATTTAAACGCAATGGACTCAACTTAGTGTTCCACAAAAGGTGGATATTTAGGAGTAGAAGTGGGAAGAAGGTGTTAGCCTTTGATTTCAGTCATGAGTTGGCTATTTCCATCACTCTCCAACCCACATGACAGCAGATGTAAGATTTACATTCATCACCAGCAACAAATGCAGTTGGCATAACAGGGACATTGTGGAGAGTATTTAAAATCACTTCCAAATGTCTTCCATTGTTTACAAGCAGAAGACTTCACAACCTTTCTCTCCCCCTTGTTTTATGTTTGTACTTTTTGTTTTCTTTGCCTTCCCTCATTCTAGTGCCTGGTAAACACAGGCAGAGGCTAAGTGGGGACTGCAATTAGGCAGTCACACCAAGCTTCATCTGTGAACTACCTAATTGTAAAATTCAAGGTTTGGGAGAAGTGCCATCTGAGAAAGAAATAGAGAAGAAAAATTGGAAAATGACTACTTCCTCTCATTCCATAGAGCCTTCCAAAATTCAATTAACATGTTCTAAACTAAACCATGCACACACGCTATGGCACTAAATTGCATGAATTCAAATATAGACAAGAAAGTGGCTGCTCACTGATATTTAAGAGCATTACAATATCCTCTGACCATTCCACTTTCACATTTTTTATTAAAGTGGCAAGTTCTGGAGCTCTTTTGTACCTCAGTACCTGAGATGAACCAGAAAAATACCAACAGCAACATAAATAAATAGTATATGGCTGCATACTGGATCTCTTTAGTAATGCTGCGAACCCCAAAGTCACTCAGTGAACGCTGTTCCCATGCCAAGCACAAATACTGTTGTTTAATAATGCATACATGATTAAGTTCACTGTCTTCCCCACAGCAAATTTTTCATGTGATTTTATAGTTTCCCAGCTGAAAAAAAAATACCTTCACTGTCACAGATTCACTGGTGCAACCAACAGGAAAACTACCACTGTGCTTGCTTACAGCGTGATGACTGGAAATACCACCGAGTAGCAAAGACTTGCAGTGAAACTCTGTGCAAAACTTTTTGCCACTGTCTCCTCTAAAAGAAAGAAAGGTGGCAGAGACACAAAAGCAGAGAAACTCCACTGCTGCATTTTATTATACAGCTACTCATCTGTGCCTACTCATCTCATTTCCTTACTGCAGCTCAGCATCCCCAGCAGCCTCCGGAGCACTAACACCTGCTGGAAGGCTGAAACCCGACAGGTCACATTCACTTGCACTGATGCGTTTTTTCGGATAGATGGCACTGCACAAAGAGCATCCGAGATGGGTCCAGGGTCGAGATGCCATTTCAACACTCAGACACTTTAGCTAAGGGAAATACTGCAATAGCAAAAGCACTTTTAGAGGGATCATGGCTTAGGACCTGATTCTGCTCGCCCTGGGACAGTTTCGAAGGGGTGAACTGAGTGCCAAGAATGTAAACATCACAAAGCAGCACTTAGGATTTTACTTCCCATCCCTGTGGGCAGGAAAAGATTTTTTCTTTTAATATATTCTGCCAAATATAGTTTTAAAACACAAAGCTGTAGGATGACTAATGAAACAAAATCCAAAAAGATATTGCATTCTGGATAAAGGAGACAGTAACTCTGATTTCCAAGGGTCTATATTAGCATAGATTTAGAAATAGCCCAGCAATAAGAACAAGATATTTCAAATCACTCTTACTGGCAAAAATTCTTGGGGTTTTTTTTTTGTCTTTTTCATTCCAACAGACAATGTTACCAAGCTAGGAGAGCAGAGTGAAATTTTAACCATTTAACTGCCCTTACCCCAGCAAACCCCTTTCTTGAAAAAGGAAAACATTAACAAAGCAGCTAAGAGACATAGGAACATATCTTACTGAACAATCAGTAGTTCTGTACCTACTACTTGGGGTTTTCAGCATCCAGCTATCATGATGTGGAAGCATCCACCATCGTTTTGTTTTCTATTCACAGTAGGGGGTTGCTAGGAAACAAAATACTATTGTCTGATTTCATGATCTATTGCCTGCTTTGCCTGGCAATAGTCTTCTAAATCTATTACCAGATTACTATGTATTTTACAGAGAGATTAAGACTACCATTAAAACACATGCACGCAGAGAGGAACAGTTAAAAATGCTTCAGAATTCAGGGGAAAATGATGTATATTTTTCAGGTGGAGGAAAACAAAACTATCCTGAGGAAAAATGAACTCAAGCAGCCGTGTGATATTTATATAGGCACGCACTCACACGTGTATCAGCATTCCATGGCTGTATCTGTAGTTTTGCAGACTTGTCAAAGACTCTCTTGCTTCTGAGGATACAAAACGTTCTCTTACTACTGGAGAGCTACTGTACGCTGCAAGTTCTGTAAATACCACATGCTGCAGAATGCCTGGTGTGGCTAAGCACACACACACTGGAGTCCTTTTTATTCTTGGAATTAAGCTTAGTGTTCCTTTCGTACCTTTTTTTTTTTTTTTTTATGTAATAATTTTTTTGCACATTTGGACAGATAGGAGAGTCTAAGACAGTCCCCTACCCTCCTCCTCCCCCCACTCCTTTCTTTGGTTGTGATATAAATAAATAAAAAGACAGGTAGATAGACAGATAGATAAAAGCATCAGGCAGAGATCTAAAATTGAAAGCCACAAGAGCAAATTTCAGGTATTTTGGCAAGTCTTTGTAAAGCGAGATATTAAAAGATTAGGAAAACAAGACAGATGTGAGTGCCTATCAAGGCATCCCCACAACATGACAGGAGGAAAACAATCGAATTCACAGCTGAGAGAGATGAAAAGAGTTTGGAACAAAGCCATAAAGAAAAAGGTTTTAAATAAAACCTACAGAAGAGTCATTAGTCTTTTATGTATATCTACAATTTCACACCATGCACAACATGCACTATTTCAAAGTCCTTTCAACTTATGTATTAGGGTCTATGGATTTTATCACTCTATTTTAGATTTGAAGAGGAAAATGAAGTACATTGCAAAAGACATCAAAGGTAACAGCAGAACTTTCAGTGATTAAAAAAAAAAAAAAGTATAACATGCAACCCAGAAAACACACAATTCATGGGAAGGATCTGAGAGCTTCTTGTCTCTCCTGCCCAGAGATGGATTTATTCAGCCTCTAACCTTTCTTTCAGAAACCAGGAGCCCTCAACAGAAACACATTTAGAATTGAAGAACAAAAGATTAAAATACAAGGGAGCTATTTTCACCCCAGACAACAGCAAGATACTTCTACCGATTAGATCAAAGCAACGAGAGATGGACACGACCCCCAACCAATCCCACTCCTCTCCAGGGTAGGATATGGCTATTTCCCAGCTGGTAACACACTACAATAACATTACCAGTTACCAAACGGTGCCCAGCCGGTCCCCTGTCCCTCACCGCTCTCACACCAACATCCCGTCACCTACAGCTTCGCTGAAACCTGTTTTTAAAGCTCTCACTCAAGCAACGAGGAGGAGGAGGAGGAGGTGAGGGATGGGACAGTCACCTCCCGAGCTGCCACCAAAAACTGTTCTGCAAACTGCAGAGGGGCTGCCGGGGTCCTCCCAACCACCTAACTCGGAGGGGTTTGCACGCAGAAGGGACCCCGGGGTCCGGTCCCGGCTGCCTGGGATGCATTGCCCGCCCACCCATGGCTGTGCCCCGGGGGTGGCTGCCCGGTGCGGCGGGGCTCTCCCTGGCGGGGAGTGCGGTAGCCCCGTCCTCCCCGCCGCCGCTGCAGCATCAACTGCAATTAAAAAAAAAAAAAAAAAGGGCAGAAGGATATAGAAATAAATAAATAAATAAATAAATAGCACGCTAGCGGTAACGGGGAAATAAAAACCCACCCTAAACAGGCGGACCTCCAACAACAACAAAAACCGGGCACCCAGGAGAGCAAACTTTCTGACTCACTGGGGAGACCCAGCGCCCAGGGGTGCGGCGGGCAGAGGAGCCGCAAGCCCCCGCCGCCGGGGAGCGAAGCCGGAGCCGGAGCCGGGTGAGGCGGGCGCCGCCGGCGGGGCTGCGGCGGGGCCGGGGCAGCGCGACTCGCCCAGCTCCCGCCGCCCTTCTCTCCCTCCTTCCATCCATCCATCCCTCCCTCCCTGCCCGCTCCGTCCCTCCACAGCGCTTCGCCAGCCTCCCCCGCCGGCCGGGCCGGGCTGTCTCCGCGGGACCGCCGTACCTACCGGCTGCCGGTGCGGGGCCGCGGAGCAGAGGGAGCCGCCGCCGCCCCCCCGCCCCTTTCCTTCGGCGGCGGCCGGGTCCGGCGGCTCTGCAGCGGGCAGAGGACGCCCCGCGGTGGCGGGGAGTGCGGGGCCGGCGGCTGAGGGGTGCCGGAGAGGCGGCGGCCGCCGATGCACGGGCAGCGCGGTGCCTCTGCCTGTCTATGCGTGTGTCTGTGTATGTGTGTCTGTGTGTGTGTGTCTGTGTGTATGTGTGTGTGAGCGCCGGGGAGGGATGCTGCAAGGGACCGAGGGAAAATTCTCCCCTCCTAGCAAAGCCGCCGACAAATGGCAAGAAGGCAGGTGTGCAGGGGAGGCAAGGCTCCCGCAGGAGGAGGAGGAGGAGTGGGGGGAGGAGAAGAAGAAGGAAGGGGGAGAGGGGCGGTGAGGAGGGCGGGCAGCTCAGAGCCAGGCGGCGGGAGCGGCCGTGCGGACGTCACGGCGTCCCGGGGACAGAGGCCCCGCCGAGGAGGTGGCGGGTGCCGGGGCAGCAAGAAGTGGGGTGAAGCCCGGGGGCCGCCGGGGAGGAGAGCCAGCGGTGGGCAGCGGGGAGGTTCCTGCAGAGCCCCGGGGGGACGGGAAGAGGACACCCACTCCAAGCCGGGAGTGCTCCAGGCACCTCCGACAGAGCATCCTACAGCGAGTTTTCCCCGAAGCCTCCTCTCAACAGCCTCCTTACCACCCCCCCTCCACCCCGCCCCCGCTCCGGCCGCATCCTGCGCAGCTTTGGGAGCTACACCCCATCCGGTGGGATCGGTGCTTCCTCTGGAAATCCTCCTCTGAGGAGTAGTTGCATGCCTTGTCCGCAGAGGTTCACTCCTCACAGTTAGCCGTGGATCAAACCCAGCACCCCCCCAAGGGAAACCCTTGCAGCAGGGTCTGATGTTTTTGCTTATTCATCTTCCAGGCCAGAGACAACCGTCAAGTGTGACAAGAATCTGAGCTCCCCTTTCCTTCTCCTAGCCATGGGGAAAGTAGCCAAGGATAGCTCTTCCAAGGATATGGTGCTGGGCCCAGGGGGGCTGGTGGTAACAAGAGCTTCCCCAAAACCAAGTGCTACTTCTAGAGATGCTGCTGAACGTTTCATCTGGCCAGAAAGTTAATGAGGGCTTTTGTGGTGGCATCTCTGCTCCCACAAAAGGTGGTTGCTGGTCTGAACTCTTCCTGCCATTTGAATGGGAAAAGCTGGTGCTTCTTCTGGTCTGAATTACCATGCAAGGCTGCTGTAAGCAGTCCCTCTCCTCTCTAGAGATGGTTGTGATTTAGTGCCAGAGAAAGCCTTCGTATGCCCATTTATAATAGGTTTCAGCACACTTCTAGGTGACGATTAGTTGGTAAGTGAAAAGTGGCTGTGGCTGAAAGGTGGAAACTAACATCAGATCTTAAGTATTGCATGTGGCAGCTATGATTTCTGGTGGTAAGCAGAAAATCTGATAGAAAAATCTCCTGCCTCTCTTTTTCCACAGGACTTCTTTCACCACAGAGGTACTGAATTACATCCACAGGTATTTCAGCTAATTACACATGCTCACCAGCCCATTGATTTGGGTTTACCAGTAAGCACACTTATGCAACAGAAGCAATTTCCACACCACTGGGCTCATCTGATTTAAACAATACTGGCTTGTGTTTGCCTCTGTGTGTAGCTTTTTTCCCTTGGCTGGCGGGGTTAGTGTCACAGTTTCAGTTTGAGAAGTGACAGCAAATAATACTGACACAAATTACACCCAGCAACACAAGGACACAGGGCTGGAGGACAAAATACAGAAATTAATGCCCTTTTTTTAGGCAAGTGTTGACTACCTCTACTGAGGAGAAGGAGCCACTCTTGGCCCAGCTCTGCAGATGTGGATTACTTGTTTCCTGACTGGTTCTTGCTCTGCTTTTCCGTAGTGATACAGGAAAAGTTGCTGGAGGCGCTTCTGTTAGATGTAGCCCTGATGAAAGTGAGATGTAGTTGTAAATTGGCCCCCATTTTCTGTATTATTTACAGTGAAACAAATCTTTTAAAAGCACAGGCCCTAAGCCTGTTCATTCCTAAGCAAGAACATTTTGAAAAGCACAAAAAGAACTCATGGGGAGATTTAGGTACAACTCACATTTCACATGTAGGGTAAATTAGTTTGCAGGACTAGTTAAAAAAATCACACAGACTCCAGTGTCTGAATGTATTTTTTGAAGTGTTTTGCTTCTATCTGTGTTAAATTTACTTCCTCATCTCTAACACTGAATGCAATTGTGTTTAGAAACATAATAAATGAACACAACACAGACATTTTAAACACACTCCCCTTGACCATTGCCTAAGCCTTGGTTGATACAAAGCAGAGGTAAAAGAAAACATCACTGCCAATCTGGGTCTTGTTTAAGGTAACTGTCTGAAGCCTGAAAACACTTGATGAGGTTATTTCATTATTTCAATGTAGGGTTGTTCCCTGCTTTCCTCCCACAGAACTGCCTGGACAAGTGTGTGTACAAAGCCAAACATGCACCAATCTTCAGAAACAAGCGTCACTTCTTTTGTGTGATTTTCACTAGCACTTTCAGCATTTATTTTCAATTTGTAGGTTGGTATAATGCTCAATTCCATTAAAAAAAACCTGACTTGATTATGTTCTGAGTAGCTCTTGAGAAGTTGCTGGCTTGGCCCTGAAGACTTTCTGGTCTAATTTTTTAATTTTTTTTTTTGATAGCCAAAGGATTATCTTTCTTCATTTAAAGAAGGACTTATTTTAGCCACTGCATAAGCGTGCATTATATCCAAAGACTTCAATCAAAGCTGCACAGACATATCTGAAAGCACAATTAGGCCCTCTGGATCTTTTAAATCTTAAAAAATAGTCATGTGTAATTCCTTCCTCTGTGGATCCTCCAAGCTTTACGAGAATTTTTCAAAGCTGTAAATTCCTATTTATCCACTAAGAGGCTCACAGGCAATCTTCCCCTAATGGAAATAGAACTGTAAAGCTGAAACATTAATATACACAATATGATAACATTACTCAAGAATAGACACGTAGGAGCCAGCTAGAGGGCATGGGGGCTGTGCTGCTACAGAGCCAGAGCCAAGCAGGTTTGCTCAGCTCACTCAGCTTCCTGCACATGGATTTTCCTAGCTGATTTATATTAGCAATGTATGATTCTCTCTTAAAAAAAAAAAAGAAATCCGACCTTTGAATCCCTCATCTGCATTGGCTGGCAGCTGGTATTGGTGAATCAGAGGGCACAGTTTGCTCTAAATACGAGACAGCTATTCTTCAATAACCATGCTGTTAATATGCAAATCTCAGTCCTCCGTCGACTGTAATCTCCCTCCTCTGATTTGCTTTGGTGATGAAAAAAAATTCAGGTTATTCGATAGCAGGCAAAATGCTTTCCAGGTTCCCCCTTAAGATGAAGTGTTATAAAGCCTTGAGAACGTACATGCTAGAGACAAACAACAACAAAGCAAGACAAAAAGAAACCAAGAAAATGTGATTAGAAACACGATAAAAGGGAAAAATATGTGTTTAAAAATTCTCCTGATTCCCTTTCTTCTTCCTGGCTTTCTCTTGGGAGTTTTGCCAGTGACTGCAGATGGGCCATTTTTGTTCATTTCTTTCTCAGCCTTTGCCTTCTGCACACAATGGCATGCCTGAGTTGACTTAAATTTGGGCTGAGAATGTCATTTCTGTACTGGAAGACATGCACGTGTCTTGGGTTAGCTTTGCTGGCCTGCAAATGGAGTGCTAGGAAGAAATATATCAATTTGTATTGATATATATATTGATATCAAAAGGTGGACAGAGCAACTGAGCAACCTATGATTCAATTCCTTAAATGTCATTGCAAAAAGCAAGCACTGATATCAGCACCAATATTGGGATATTCTTCACAGAAGTCCAAACTTAGCAAAACACTGAACTTCACAGGACCTTTTCTGCAAGGCATGAATTGATGGGAATGCTCATGCCAGCTCAAACTGTTGAGATGAACATTTTGCTTGCCATCACAGTCAAATATGCCATAAAGAAAAAGATGTGTTCTTTATTACATGGAATAAAAATTAAATAATTCTATCAACTCTGGAAAAGAAAATTCTGAGGAACCTTTGCAGAGATGAGGTGGGCTGGGGGATATCCAAAGCAAATGTGCAGCCACACTATTCCTCCCTGTTTCACTTTATTTTGTAGATTTTTCTTCATTCATGCAATTCCCTTTTCCCTGAAATACAGCACCTGACAAACTGCATTGTCTTCCCTCCTGTCAGATGCAGCCAGCTCTCCAGCTTCTTCCTCTGAAGTGGCAGATGAGATCAGGTTAGTAATTTTTTAGATGTATGTATGTGGGCTGAAATCATGGTCCCAGTGAAATCAATATGAGTTTTATCATTGATTTTGTCACAGATGTGATTTTGCTTCTTGGAATTGGCAGCAGAGTATTTTTGAAGGACTGGACAATGACTGCAATTTCCAGATGAGCTGAAGAAGGCCACCTGATATGGTGGGACATAGGACAGGGAGTGACCGTTCTCTTTCCTCAGGCTTTTTGCCACGGGGGAGCTGGGTTATTTTGAGCAGGTGGACGACCCCTTGGATTAAAAAGAAGCAGAGTTCTGAGAAATAAGCTAACCTTAGCTGTGTTTCCCACAGGGAATGTAAGGCAGCTCCATGTACAGATTATTAAGCAAAGAGTGAAGCACACACACCTCTGCAAAACCTGCATTAAGACCCTTACAGGGTTACCTGACTGCAAGTCCTTGGACACCTAGGACATCCCTAGGACATCCCTAGGAAGGGATGGAGGGCTGAGCTCAGAGAGGACTTCACACAGGGCTCTTGATTAATTTGCCACAAAGAGAGAAGTTATATAAAAAAAAGATAGCTATGCTGTAGAGCTGCCTTTTTTTTTTTTTTTTTTTTTTTTTTTTTTTTTTTTTTTTCCCATCTCACACATTTGAGACAAAAAGATAATGGGAAAAATACAAGCTGAAATGCAGGCATATGTCTGAAAGTAAAAGGTAGAAGGAAAAGACAAGAATCACATAGACTTTCCAGAACAAAGGTCAAGCAGTGACCTCCACACAAATTAATACCACATCAGCTACTATAAAGCAACTTTAATATTCTTCTGTCAGTAAAAAAGCCTGAAAAATGCACTATGTAATCAATTTATTCACTTGTTTGGTTTTTTTTTTCTTCAAGTGGCATTACCATCTCTTTCAAATATACATAAGGATTCTCATTTAATACCTACTAATACGGCTAGGTAATAATTAACTCTTAAATGTGTTCTCCCTGGTCTCACTCTAGGGGAAAAAAAAAAAAAAAAAAAGTCCACATGCTTCAGCAGCCAGAGCTACAAGCACATTCAACCAGATAATTGACACAAGCGTTGAGCCAGCACAGTGTTAACTCTGTTTTAAGCTTCCTCAAATCATCTGGCTTTAGAAACCATGTAACTTAATTGGATTGCTACAGACCTGACAGCTCCCCGGGTACCGGCTGCATCGTTACTGTATGATTGGATACATACGCTAATGCTGTCAGGCCGGAGAACTCTCCCCGGGCCTGCAGCTCGCCTTTCATCTTCCAGACACCGACAGAAAAGGAAAACAAGTGTTCACCCCCCCACTAAATCTGAAAAATTAAGCTGGGGAGAATTTAAGCCCACCAGGTATCAGGAGCAGACTTAGGCCCAGCCTCCCACATCCTTGGTCATGTAGGTGATGCTCTGCCATGCAGCTGGTTCCACTGGAGCTCCAGTTAATTCAAAAGCATCAAAATAATCATTTAGGTGAAGAAAAGTCTGCTGGAAAAGGGCTTTATGATCCCAAAGGAGAAAATATGGAGATGATTTATAAGGCAACACAACCTGTGCTCAGTGAATACCCCCTAAATTGCAGACTGACAGACCCTAAAATGCAGTTTCCAGTTTTCACCTTAACAAAGAAAAGCTATCAACATTTCTAAGCTGGACATGTCCCCAAGGCACAAGTGGTAGACATGTGCCAAATCGTCATCAAAAGTCTGTGACAATTAAAAAAGTCTCTGCCATTTGAGTCAGCAGTCACCTGTCTGGTTTTGGAGATCTTTTGAAAGAGAAGAGTGGTGTTTCAGCCTTCGTGCTGTCCCTTTGCTCCTCATCTCCTGATTGCCCATTGTACTTCATTGCTATTCTGCTCATTTTGTAGCACAAGTTTCATTTTTCTATGCAATTCACCCAAAGCAAGCATAATCCTTGTTCTTAACTCTTAAATGGGCTATCCAGACATAACCGTCCCTTTCTAAATTCTTTTATGGAGGTAAGGGAACATTTAGAGTACAGAGTTTCTTAACTTTTCTCATGTTAATGTCATCAATGTTAAGCTGCTACTGATGTCAAGTGTCTGTTTTTCTAACAACTCCATGGGCTATTTTCAAATCAGACAAAAGTAAACATTCCAATGGGCTAGTCCAGTTTTGCTTTTTTCTTTTTTGTGTGTATGTGTCTTTTTTTTTTTTAAACCAGCTATAATGACAGCTATGCAGAAAATTATGTAGAAAATTATCATTTCCAAACAGTGCTCTCTGAGGGCAATATCACCATTTTTTTAATGCGATCACTCCTATACTTTTGGCCATAGTTTATTAGTAGTCCTTGTGCAGACCTATCAGATAAACTCTTAAAGGATTATTATTCCTATGCTATACCATTCACTAAAGTAAAACCTCAGTCTGACCTACCTTGCTTGTGAAGATTTTCTGGAGGCAGACTAGAAAATCCATCCAGTGTTCTTTGCTATAACTGCATCACCACACAAAGTTCCCATAAGCCATTAACTATCTTTACAGTCCACCCACAACAGTTGCACAACTTCATCAAAAACCCTCAACTCAAGCAACTCTCCCCAGAAGTGTTGCACTCCTCTGTTGAAAGCAGCCCAGAATTTTGCTAGGAGGAGGAGACCCTGATGATTTTCCTACTTATTTCAGCAGGCACTAAAATTCAGCCATATCTGGGTGGTTCTTCAGCAATCCACAGCCCTGCTACATAACACGATGATTGGGAGTGGAAAATAAAGGTATTCAGCTGAATTCAATGCCTGAAATTTCCATAGGCACAATGTAATTACCTGAGCTGGTGTTCTGCCAGGACACTGGGGTTAACATTATTACTCCAACAATACTCCTATTTATGGGCAAAATGGGAAAAAAAGTAACAACAGGATTTTTTTAATTGAACCAGTGTGAACTCAACTACTGTAGGTTGCAGTCCAATTAAAATTGACAGCCCAGTGAAGCAGATACACATAACACAGAGATAAAGACAGAAAATCCAAGTTGCTCTCCTTTTTCTTGTCTCCTCTGGGTGGTTTTTTTCCTGTTGGTTTTGTTTTGCTTTTTTTTTTTTTTCTCTTTCAGCTGGATATTTCATTTCACTTTCTTTTGATGCCAGGAATCTATCATTGACTGGAAACACTTACTAGCTTTTTGCAGGCAGTTTTCATAACTTAAGGATGGAAAAATATCTCCTGTTAAATGTTTCAGCATTGCACTTCTTTCCTTTTCTACAGCACACAGAGTATTAAAATTACATTGGCTGTGAGGCAGGAGATTAGAAAGAGCAACTGCTTGTAACCTTTAGAAGTACATGACACTAAAGTAACTACATCAGTCTTTGAAACACACACAATTCTACCAATTGAAAACTTATACTTAACCTACAAGCAAGCAATATGACCCCCTACCAAAAATGCTGCAGAAGCTGACTCCTGAAAGTCAAAGATACTTTCTTTTATCTTTTTTTTTCTTGTTTGGTTGCTTGGGTTTGGTTCTGTTTGATGCTGGGAAAAATAAATGCTTGAACTGGTATAAAATACATTACACTGTTTAGCCTGGGTTCTGCTGACTTTATTCACGAGTCTCTCGAACACGTAGAGCCACACAAGCACCCACGGAGGTCAACAGGACTTCTGGGGAATTAATATTCCCTATGTGACAGAAGTGTTGCAAAGAACACTTCATTAGTGTTCTGAGCCCTGGATAACAGCTGCTACATGCTGTAAGAAAATAGTTCCAGTTATTATTACAGGAGACCTAAGCCATGTTTGTAATTGACCATTGCCTGAGTCTTTTCCAGAGTTATTAGGTTTGGAGATCTGCCTCAAAGCAAAGCTGTTATTTAATAAAATGAAGAAAGCAAAGAAGCAACAGGGTATGGTTTAAGAGAAAAACAGAAGCAAGCTCCCCTGGGCTGAATCCTATTGACCTGAAGTTCCATCATTTTTTTCTAGAGTGTTTTTCCATCTAAGGCATTGCCACTGAATCCTTTCCAGGAAGCCCTGGGAAAGGATACAAAGTGAGGTCTCTACTAAGCTTGGAAGTAACATCTCTAAAAATGGAGGGTTGATCTGTGTTCTACTGACAGCCAGGTTTTAGGGGGAAAAACCCTCCAGGCTTTGGTTGTGAATCCTCCAAAAAATAATAAATGGTGCCATCTACTGGCTCTCTCTGCTCTTGGTCAGTGTCAAGGTTTGATTGTACAGCAGAGCTACAGCAAAAGCAGCATTAAAATACCAAAGAAATCAAGCCAACATGACTCTAGCTTCCTGACAACAGATCCTGGAGTGATTTACAGGGGGTTCCAGAAAGCAAAGAAGCTTACAATGAAAGAAGAGAGGTAGGAGGAAGAAAAATGGCAACATGGGAGCAAGGGAGAGAAGGCAGCACTCCAAGAAATGGGAATCTGGATGAGAGGTTGATTCTGAAACAGATCAAGCCAAGCTGAATAAGCTGTGGCCATCCCATCAGTGATGAGCCTCTTCAAAGAGAAAAGGAGAGTTTCTCCATTCCCTCCCAATTAATTTACTGTTAGAAAAAGAATAGGCAATCATGATGGGTTTTTTTTTCTCTTTCACCCACTCCAGTTTCTACTGTTAAACGAAGAAGAAAATGTAAACAGCCCCAACAGAAAAAAAATACAGATGAACAGAGAAGTTAGGGGTCAATTTCTTTCTCAGAATCAAATATTTATCCTCATTTACACCAGGATTAAGAATTTACTTAATTTACTGATTTATGCCACAGAAAGCTACATAAACAGTGTCATGTTCTGCTCTTTCTTAAACTGAGACATCTTGGCACTTCTTACAGGGCCAAACTGGACTGGCTGAGTAAAGGAACTGCTGTAGAATATTATTTTTATTGGCTTTGTTGTTGCTGCTTTTAATGTATCTGGATAATTTGCTTGAAAAGGCAAAACCAGCTGTAGAGCTATTTTAGTCTGATTTCCTAAGAATATGAGACTATTGCAATCACAGCATCTGGCAAATGGGGAATGATCTCAAAAATACACAATTCTGTCAAGTGTTTCACAAAAAGCAGACTGATAGTGCCTTTTTGGCAGGAAAAGTGCAAGGGGAAGTTCTTCTTAGACATCAAAAAAACTCCACCAGATGCAAATCCATAGGAAGGTGCTCTCCTTCAGCTCATCTCCTCTTAAAATATTTGTTTGTCGTGATATTCTTCACTTGGTAAGAAGCAGATAAACAGGACAGGATGGAAATGCAGGTTATCAGGGTTTTATTGCTAGAAATTAAACTTGCACCAGAGCAAGTTACAGCTTCTTGGGCTCCAGCTTCATCTCCTATCAAGGACAATTATGTCTATCTCTGCCTCATGGAGTTCTCTTAGACTTTAAAAGTGTACCAGAGTATGGAAAGTGTGTCTTGACACAAGCACAGGTTTCTCCATGCATGAATCAGAAGTGCAAGGAGAGTCAGCAGCTCCCACAGCAGAGTCCCATCTCCACTCCTGGACCCCAAGTTAAGATTTTTATAGAGCCCTCAGATGTGTGAGTTTTGGCAGCAGCCACACACTGAGGAATTTCAGGCAATACAACCCCATTTGGAGTTTTTTCTGGAAAGCACTGGGAACATGAGGGTTTCTTTTTGTGGAAAGCCTTTCACAGCCCTTAAAATGAAAGGTGTCTGGAAATTGAGATTACAGAACACAGGTTGAGAACTCTACTGCCACGTGTACAGTCGGGATTTTCCAAAGTGGGTAACTCAGGGTCACAAAGAATTCTATGACAATAAATGTGCTATATGTTTTGTGAATAGCAAGCAGACTCAATCTAACAGATTCTGATTTCATGTTAAGTGTGTGTAAACAGTTTCTTCTCATTTCATTTAGTTTACCCAGTAGGTCATGGCCTGCTACCACAAACCCAAAGTTCTACTGATTTGGTATCCTGCTAAATACATTGTAGCGGGAGGAGCCCTTCTTGCTCCTAGGGCTGATCCTGAGGCCTCAGGGTTTAGCCCATTCCTGGACGATGTCCTAGGGCTGTTCCTGAGGCCTCGGGATCTACCCCTTCTTGCCTGCTCCTGGGGCTCCTTGAGCTGTGGGCTTCTCCATCCTCACTGAAGAGTGAGAGCTCTCTCCGTGGGTGTCAGCTGCTCTCTTATTGGCCCCCTGCTCCTGCACATGCTCAGGAGGGAGGCCAGACACAGGTGAACCCACACCCACTCATCAATAACTCAGGGCACCTGGTCCTGTCTCACTACAATACATGATCCTTTTTGTAGCAGGCTTTTATGAGTCTCCCTCTATGCTTTTCATCAGTCTCAGATTAGTGGAAGATTTTACATAATGAAGATTTAACATAATGAAGATTTAACATAATGAAGGGGATATTCCACATACTGATTCCTTCCTCCAGGCAGGGAAGTTTCTGTCCCAGTATGGGTGTGAAGCAGTAAGAGGTGTCCTTTTGGCACCAGTTCTAATCTGTCTGAAAGGGACCTCTACTAGTCCCTAGTGACATCTTGAACAGCATTATGGTTTAAGAGAAGAAATCTACCTTCTCTAGGAAAGACACTGAAAATTCTTCCATTCTCCAGCTCCTACAAGACGTTCTCCACAGTATGGAGGACTGAAGGAACTGCTGTGTGTGAAAACCACAACTTCCAGAGTTGTGGAACTTCCAGTTCAATTCTTGGCTCCAGACAGGGAGCAAGCATGAGCCTAGGCAGCAGATGAGGACATTGCCAGTTGGTTTGTTTTGATGTACTCAGTGCTGATGAGGCCAAACCTGGAGTCCTGTGTCCAGTTGTGGGCCCCTCACTTTAGGAAGGAGATTGAGGTCCTGGAGCAGGTCCAAAGGAGGGCAACCAGGCTGGTGAAGGGACTCGAGCACAGATCCTATGAGGAGAGGCTGAGGGAGCTGGGGCTGTTCAGCCTGGAGAAGAGGAGGCTCCAAGGAGACCTCATCACTCTCTACAACTCCCTGAAAGGAGGTTGGAGCCATGGGGGGGGGGTTGGTCTCTTTTGCCAGACGACTTTCAACAAGACAAGAGGGCACGGTCTTAAGTTGTGCCAGGGGAAGTTTAGGTTGGATATTAGAAAGAATTTCTTTATGGAGAGAGTGATCAGGCATTGGAATGGGCTGCCCAGGGAAGTAGTGGATTCTCCATCCCTGGAGATATTTAAAAAGAGACTGGATGTGGCACTCAGTGCCATGGGCTGGTAACTGCAGTGGTAGTGGATCAAGGGTTGGACTTGATGATCTCTGAGGTCCCTTCCAACCCAGCCAATTCTATGATTCTATGATGCTGGGTGATCAGACACTTCACACTTCTGTCTTTGCAGTGATTTGCCATGTCAAAGAGCTACAGAGATGGGAATGATAACAAAGAAAGTGAAAACAGATAATTTCCCCTCAGGTGTGCCAACTAAATGTGCTCCAGAACATTGTGAGGTGGCTCAGACTTGGCAGACTCTTTACAGACCAAAAGATGTGATTTGTCCTCCATACAGTGTCAAGTGGCAATGACCCTATGTGACTGCCACAGTTTCTAAGGCATTTCTGCTGCTTTGTTGAAAAGTCTGGTGAGCATTCTAAAAGAAAAAAAGCAGAATGGCCCCCCATATGTGCAAAAATATACCCTGGGTAAAAACTACCATGAGAGCAGTGGTTCACAAGCAAGGGATCAGAACTTAATAAGGATTGTGAGTGTGACAGGAGTGTTATTGCAAAAGGAAGTTTCAGAAAAGCAAGAATAAGAGTGCAGGTGCAACTGGAAGATGATTCCGGAGTGTGCTGGAACCAGTGGAAAAGTTCATGATCTGTTCCATCAAACTGCTTAAGTTTAAAGAATGGCAGCAGATTCCAATCTCTGTACTCTGTAAAACTTCAACTTTCACTTGTTCTTCTTTTCCAGAGATTACTGGCTATAAATCCTAGATTTTTATATTTTTTTTTTCAGTAACAACTGTGACATCACCTTCTGTAATGTCTCTGCCATATTTTACATGGTCCAGGACAGTAAATGACTGATTATACTGCTTTGGGGGAGGTATGATATGGGAGATTCTGTCTGCACTTTCCTTCTGAGGAGAGTTGCTAAGTCCTCTGTAGTTTTTAAGGATTTTTTCCTGGTTCTCATTAAAACAAAAGAAAATCAAACGACTACACTCAATACCAACCAGCACTTACAATGCAGTAAAACAAGCAAAATATTTTTTAAATAGAAGGAATATAGAAGATTTTTTCAAACCACCAGTGCTTAAAAAGAAGAAATTTTACTGTCCAAGTGGATTTTTTTTTTTATTATCTCACATGGATAAATGTCACCCTCTACAGGACCAACTTCCATTCTTTCATTGTTGATAGATTTGTGTGTTTCTAAATATAGAAGATGGTAACAGGAAATGCTGGCAGTGCTCCATCTGTACACCCAATGCTGATGATACTACATCAGTGGAGTACCTCAATGCAAAATGTCATTTAAAATTTAAAGGCAACTACTTTGCCTTGATTTTTCTGAATGTGACCACACTTATCCCAGATAAACACAGGAGTAAGTTAGCTGTAGTATTTTGAACAGCAAGCCACCAGAAGTTTCATAAAGAAGATAAGCTAAGAGAAATTAGAGCCCTTATTTAAACCAGACACTCAGACTTTGCAGGGTTAAAATTGAGTGAGTTGCACCTATGCTGTATTTTAGCTGGAAAAGTCTGGAGTCCAGCTGAAGATAAATAATGTTGGTTCCTTCTGTAGCACACAGAAAAAGCAAGAGTCACATCCACAGGGTGATTCATGCTCCCTCTATCAGGCATCAATTTTAGCATGCACAGTGGATGTGTTTCTCACTCCCAGAAGCCTAAATGATTAGCTTCCATTAGCTAATGTTTAAATGGCCATTTATTAGACAAGACAAATTCCAACAGAGCCAAATAGAAGATCTCAAGTGAAGTGCATTACTGCAGGGCAATTCTGCTTCCTTAGAGCAATTCATTTCACTGCAACACTTATTTGAGAAGAGGGTGAAATCACCTTCTTAAGGCACCTCTCTCTCACAAATCCAGCTTGTTGGTTTACATGTGTGGTGT
Organism: Calypte anna; assembly: GCF_003957555.1. Taxonomy (NCBI): domain Eukaryota; kingdom Metazoa; phylum Chordata; class Aves; order Apodiformes; family Trochilidae; genus Calypte; species Calypte anna. The sequence goes on from NC_044244.1 coordinate 168,314,893, forward strand.
GGCAAGGAGAATCCCACACAGACTCAGCAAACTTCACCCCAAGGGATTCTTCTTCCTTGCTGTCCATTCCATTACTAGAAGTCTCTTTGCCATGCTGGAGAAGGGGCTGATCAGCTAGGAAAACATCCGAGTGCAGGCCAGGGAGGGAAATATTTTGCAGACAAATTACTTGGAATTCCAGCACTGAAGAACTGCACTAGTGGATCCACTAAGGAACATCATTCCCAGTTGGAGTTTATTAGGCACATTTGCAAAAGTAAGAGAATTAGCAGCTGCTAAGCAGACCATTTGCTTTCATGACCACTAAATACCCCCCCCCCCCCCCCCCCCCCCCCCCCGAAATGGTCCTCTGTAGAGAGACAAGATAAACCAGGTGCCTCGAATTGCCAGTGAGTGGGTGTGAGTCCACCTGTGCCTGATTAGGACAGGCCCCTATTGGGCATGAGCAAGACCAGGGGGCCAATAAAGGTGAAACTCACAGCCACAGACTAGCTCACTCTCAAGCACTGTATTACCTTTATTGTGCCACCAGCGCTCATCGCCTCCAAGGCGAGGCTCTCTGTGGAGTCCCGAACCCGGGGCCTTCGGCATTGTAGTACTGGGTCTTAACCAGCTGCGCCACGAGAGCCTCACCTTGGAGGCGATGCGCGCTAGCGGCGCAATAAAGGTAATGCAGTGTTTGGGAGTGAGCTGGTCTGTGGCTGTGAGTTTCACCTTTATTGGCCCCCTGGTCTTGCTCATGCCCAATAGGGGCCTGTCCTAATCAGGCACAGGTGGACTCACACCCACTCACTGGCAATTCGAGGCACCTGGTTTATCTTGTCTCTCTACAGTCCTCCCACTTGACCATTGATTTAAACTGTTAGGTTAAACAAACATGTCCTAAACTCTGCCCTAAAGACCACTGTCACATATAAATGATGAAGAGATGAAGTAAACACAGATTTCATCCTGGCAATTTGAACTCAATAGCCAAAACTTCCCTTTTGTTATGTCTAATAAGTTTGTCTCATTTCCCATTCAGGAAAAAAATTCTCAACAAATGTATTTCCAAGGAGACATTTCATCAGAATTCTCTGCTTTTCTATTGCATGTTTCTAAAGTTCTAAATTTAGTATGCTAACACATGTTTTCTATTAACAGATCTTCTTTTTCTCATTTATATTTGACCTTTTATACACCATTAATTAAAGTTGTTAGCATCACAATATGTCAACTCTCCTAAAAACAATATTGCATTGCTGTTTTTCTTGTCAGCTGCTCTTTTAGGCTTTTATGACAGCTTTTGTGTTGCTTGTTTCCCAACGTACATTATTTTCCACACTTACGTATGAAAAGCAAACATAATTACCCTAAATGGTATCAGAAAATTAAATCATTTGGGAAATACACTAATGAAAGTTCAACACTCTCTTTGTATAAGAAAATTAGCACTCTTGAAGGTCTAATAAGCATGGTTAAGAGTGTCTCTGGTGCCAATAACCTAAAAAGCAGTCAAAATCCCCTGTGTCATCAGCTAGCAATGCAGTGTAACACCAAGAAAAAAAAAAGTACTGAAAAAAAAATCCCAAGCAAACACCACAAAGTCACTCAATTGAAAAGAAAGACATCTGCAGGTGCCTGGGCCATATGAAGGCAAAGTAAGTTAGATTAAGTTTTAAAAAGTGACAGCTAAGCTACCTACAGGTCTGAGTGCCAACATATGATTCCTTTTCAACTCCAGGCTCATCAACATGAGGGGAGTGAGACAAAGCAAATGGTGCAGTAAATCAGTAACTGTTCTATTAGCTCCTGCTCTTCAAAAGGAAACCAAAAAAGCTTTGAAAGTTTTAATTACTATCCTGCTGAAAATGGGCTGAGCATGCTCTGGAGCTTCTTTTTAGGTATAATCCAGAAGCACCAAAGGAGTCAAACCCAACAAAACATTATGATTGCTACTGTAAGAAATGAAGTGGTGTTCTGATGAATGTAATGAGTTGCTTCAGATTTCATACTTTGATCCCTCTTTGAGTAGTGAGGTGTTTCTTTGTTGTTTTCTGAGTGCTAATTGCTGCAGTGCTGTGTTAAATCATTGTTATGCTGGATTCCTCAAGAAGCAGGATGGATAATTAAGTAATTACAAAGGAGAAATTAATTAAAATGGTTATGGCTATAGAAATGAGATTTTTCCAGCAGTTCAGGGAGGAGCTGTATACAGTTATGCAAACAATCTGTTGAAAAACTTTCTTTTTTTACCTAGAAGATCAAATCTTTTGTGCACAGTTTCTCTCAGAAGCAGACCAGGAAATTACAACAACTGCACCAGGATGACTTTTTTCTCCACATGCTAAACCTGATACAACTCAAAGTTCAGCCATAAAATTCCTCTCTTATACATAACTCACCAAAATTTAAAATCTGCATTTAAAACCCCATCTCCAGTGTGTTAGAGGTGTAGGAATTACTATACACCATGGAAGAACCAGCAGAATAACATAGAATTTCAATAAGAAAACTTTTCCATTCTGGTCTTTCAAGGATTTTTTTCTCTAGTGCTGAAGGCAATAAAATGTTGGGTCCTGGGACTGTTGAATACACCTGAGCCATTAGATCACACAGTGAAGGAGCAGTGTGGAGCTGCAACAGGATGCAGATGCTGCTTCTCCAGCTGCCTTAAAAATTTAAGCAGCCACTGCACCCTGGGCAAAGCACTGGAGGTGCCACAAGGAAGGGAAGGGTGTTCCATTGGAAACTGAACACAGAAATCAAACAAATGTCAGCTGGGTTCAAAGAAAGAAAAGTCACCTTGTGAGATTCTAGTGATACTCATAGGGTTAATAAGATCAGTACTTTGGATCTTTTGCATAGATCTCTGTCACATGAGTTGCCCAGGTGGCCAAGAAGGCCAATGGTATCCTGGCCTGTGTCAGGAACAGCGTGGCCAGCAGGTTCAAGGAAGTGATTCTGCCCCTGTACTCAGCGCTGGTGAGGCCACACCTTGAGTACTGTGTCCAGTTCTGTCCCCTCAGTTTAGGAAGGATATTGAGGTGCTGGAGCAGGTCCAAAGGAGGGCAACCAGGCTGGTGAAGGGTCTTGAGCACAGATCCTATGAGGAGAGGCTGAGGGAGCTGGGGCTGTTCAGCCTGGAGAAGAGGAGGCTCCAAGGAGACCTCATCACTCTCTACAACTCCCTGAAAGGAGGGGGTAGCCAGGGGGGGGTTGGTCTCTTTTCCCAGGCAACTCTCAGCAAGACAAGAGGGCACGGTCTTAAGTTGTGCTGGGAGAGGTTTAGATTGGATATTAGAAAGAATTTCTTTATGGAGAGGGTGATCAGGCATTGGAATGGGCTGCCCAGGGAAGTAGTGGATTCTCCATCCCTGGAGATATTTAAAAAGAGACTGGATGTGGCACTCAGTGCCATGGGCTGGTAACTGCAGCGGTAGTGGATCAAGGGTTGGACTTGATGATCTCTGAGGTCCCTTCCAACCCAGCTGGTTCTATGATTCTGTGAGTTAATTCACAATGACAATAAGGTTCCCCAGTGTCAAGATTATCTGCTGACCCTGAAGGATATTTCAGACTAAGGAACCTCAAGCTCCACTCTGGGCTCTGTAAGTTTCAAATGAACATGGGCTTCTTTACTGCTGCTCTTCCTCTACTAGTTTTATAAAATCAAAGAATCATAGAATGATTTGGGTTGGAAGGGGCCTCAAAGATCATCTAGTTCCAACTCAAAATGGGCAAGGACAACTCCCACTGGACCAGGTTGCTCAAAGCCCCATCCAACCTAGCCTTGAACACTGTGTGGGATTAAGCATCCACAACCTCCCTGGGTAGCCTGTCCCAGTGTCTCACCACACTCACACTGAAGAGCTTCTTCCTAATATCCAATCTAAATCTACCCTCTTCCACTTTAAAACTATTCCCACTCATCCTATCACTACAGGCCCTTGTGAAAAGTCCCTCTCCAGCTTTTCTGTAGGCTCCCTTCAGGTACTGGGAGGCTGCTATAAAGTCTCCATGGAGCCTTCTCTTCTCCAGGATGAACAACCCCAAGTCTCTCAGCCTGTCTACATAGGAGAGGTGCTCCAGGTCTCTGATCATTTTTGTGGCCCTGCTCTGGACTTGCTCCAGCAGCTCCATGTCTTTCCTGGGGACTCCAAAGCTGGATATGGCATTCTAGGTGGGGTCTCCCAAGAGTGGAGGGGAGAATCACTTCTCTTGACCTGCTGGCCATGTTTCTTTTGATGCAACACAGGACAGGGTTGGCTTTCTCCACCCAATCCATTCTCCACCCAGCCTGTATTTGCCCTTGAAGAATATATTTTCCTTCCAGACATTGCAGACTGTGTCTATCTCCCAGTCCAGCTTCATCCTCATTTTCAAGGGAATTCTGGGCATTTTTCTGGTCCTTAGGTACTAATTTTAACAGTCTAGGTTACAAAGAAGAGACTGGTGGTGCAGGTATTATTGGCAACTGGTGACATGGTTCAGATGACTGGAATCCTGAAGGTCTTTAGATAAAAATCTGCTCAGGGGGAGAGGTGAAAGTAGTGAATTAGGCAGTGGCAGCACTACAAAGACACTGCTAGCTGGTCTGTATATCCTGATAATTCAGAAACTAATTCTCAGTGTGCTAAAACTGGAAAGACCAGAAGAGAATACAGCAGAGTGGAAAGGAGGGGGAGTTTTTATAGACCATGAAACCACAGCAAAATTACTTCTTACAACTTGTCTGCAGTGAGAGGTGCACTGCGGGGGAGCAATTGTCTTGCCATGGGAGAATTCAATTTCAGAAATGTAGCATGGAGGTCACACAACTTATTACAGTTTCTAAAATTACTCCTTGTGATCCTTTAACACAGAAAGTATTACTGCTCTCAGTACAGGGTAACTCAATTATGGTCTCCCTACGATGGATAGAGCTGTATTAATTCCTGGCCTGGAGTAGGTGAGGGATAACTGGAGGTGATAGATGGAATTTCTGTCATGGGATTTTAATCATCTACCATGAGCTCGTTGCCCTGGATCCTTCTGCAGGCAACAGATGGGAAATAGGCACTGATAAAAGGCAAGCCATGCCTCCTAGCTTAGAGCCCTAGGATCATAGAATCATAGAATTGGCTGGGTTGGAAGGGACCTCAGAGATCATCAAGTCCAACCCTTGAACCACCGTTGCGGTTGCTAGACTATGGCACTGAGTGCCACATCCAGTCTCTTTTTAAATATCTCCAGGGATGGAGAATCCACTACTTCCCTGGGCAGCCCATTCCAATGTCTGATCACCCTCTCAGTAAAGAAATTCTTTCTAATATCTAACCTAAACTTCCCCTGGCACAACTTGAGACCATGCCCCCTTGTCTTGGTGAAAGTCGTCTGGCAAAAGAGACCAACCCCCACCCGGCTACCCCCTCCTTTCAGGGAGTTGTAGAGAGTGATGAGGTCTCCCCTGAGCCTCCTCTTTTCCAGGCTGAACAGCCCCAGCTCCCTCAGCCTCTCCTCACAGGATCTGTGCTCGAGTCCTGAGTCCCGAGACTTCGATCTCCTTCCTGAACTGAGGGGCCCAGAACTGGACACAGTACTCGAGGTGTGGCCTCACCAGCACTGAGTACAGGGACAGAATCACTTCCTTGGACCTGCTGGCCACACTGTTCCTGATACAGGCCAGGATGCCATTGGCCTTCTTGGCCACCTGGGCACACTGCTGGCTCATGTTCAGTTTCTTGTCAATCCAGACTCCCAGGTCCCTTTCTGCCTGGCTGCTCTCAGCCACTCTGTGCCCAGCCTGGAGCTCCCCATGGGGTTGTTGTGGCCAAAGTGCAGGACCCAGCACTTGGCCTTGTTGAACCTCATCCTGTTGGAATCAGCCCAACTCTCCAGTCTGTCCAGGTCCCTCTGCAGAGCCCTTCTTCCTTCAAGCTGAGCCACACTCCCCCCCAGCTTAGATGTTTCATATCACCTCATTTTAGTCATCCAAAATGTAAATTCCCTCTGAAGTCAATGCAAAGTGTGAGACAACACCAGAAAGTGAGCTACTAAGGTCTAAATAAGTGTCAAAGTCATACCAGGCCAACCCCCTGTATGGTGAATCCCTACAAAATGGCTGATTTCCCATGGCTGATAAAAATTGTGAGTGAAGTTGACTGGGCAGAAGCAGATAGGAAAAAAAAATGGGAGTTCTGGGACAAAAACTAAAA